>NC_091832.1:95454885-96704885 GCF_037783145.1 Equus przewalskii
GACAGCAGAAGATTTTAAGCATAAAAGGCATAATCTAATTTATTTTTTAAAAGATAACTTTAGTTTCCATGTGGAGAATCAATGAATGGTCTGAGAAAAGAACAGAAAGCCACTGCAGAAATTTAGGTAAATGGTGGACTAAGGAGATACTGGTGAAGATGAAAAGGAGTAGACCGACATGGGATATGCTGTACACGTGTATCCAATAAGGCTTCCTCCCATTCATCCTACTGCATTACCTTAGTTGACTACATTCCAAAGGCTTATACAGTGAACAGTACAAGGGAAGAGGGTATGATGCCAAAAAAGTGTCCCTGACATGGTGCAGAGCTCTGCTGTGATACTAACTCTATCGCTTAATTACAATTTCAGTATCATTGGTTGGGGCTGCTCCTCCTGTGGTGCGCCATGCCTATCCCATGGGGCCAAACACTGAAGGTAAGAATATGGACAGGCAAAGAAAATGAAAAGTGCTAGTTCTACAGTGAGTGCTCTTTTTGGAGCCAAAGGCTGAGTTAGAAATAAGAGCACAATTAAAAAAATAAAACCTGAACCACTAAATTATAATATCTTTCTATAGCGCTTCAACATCTAACATGAATAAATTGCTACTACAAGAAAATAGATTATTTATTTTACTTTCTTGCTTCACATAAATAAAACAAAGTCAACATTGAAGTTTATCTGTTGGATATGAATAATAGAAATAATCCAAGCTATTTTTCTTTTAAAGTATAGTCTTTTTTTTTTTTTTTAATTTTTTTTTTTTTTCCTTTTTCTCCCCAAAGCCCCCCAGTACATAGTTGTATATTCTTCGTTGTGGGTCCTTCTAGTTGTAGCATGTGGGATGCTGCCTCAGCGTGGTTTGATGAGCAGTGCCATGTCCGTGCCCAGGATTCGAACCAACGAAACACTGGGCCGCCTGCAGCGGAGCGCACAGACTTAACCACTCGGCCACGGGGCCAGCCCCTTAAAGTATAGTCTTGAAATCCTCTTTGTGCTAAAATTCAAACCGAAGTCAAAGTTTCATTGTGCAAGATGAGAAAATCATTTTAGAAAATCTCATTCACTCATCTTGTACTCACCGCCTATTGCTGTTTTCTAAGATTCTTATTTAGTTTCCACATCTTGTAAAGAATTAATCAGGGAGAGGTGGAAAAAGCAAAGATGGCCACATTTAGTGAGGCTTAACCTGTAAATGCTATTTATTGCAGATAAAATATTGCCATATATTCCGTTTACCATACAGAATACCAGTTCAGATAAAGAATGTGATTTTGAATAAATCATATTATAATTTCACAAACTAATGAATCACTTAGGAAATTTCCCACTCTTTCAAATCAAAGCAGAAACTAGCATTTAAATTATCAGCCACAACAAAAATGAATACATTGGTGCATGGAAATAATAAGTGCAAACTCATTCTTACAGGTTTTTTCCTTCATTTCCTGGAGTAATTTACTGCATTTGTTATTGATTTTTTAATTTAGTCTTCACATTTATGTGAACTCTCTCTTAACATTGACTGCTGTATAAAGAAATAATATTTGTCAGTATTTGTAGGATCCTACAATGATCTAGCCATTTAATACAATAGAATCTGAAATTATTGTTTTGCATAATGAACACATATAATGGGATTTACAGCAACTCAAGTGTATTTTATGAAAATTATGAAATCAAATAATGTAGATCAACACAATTTTTTCTTTCTTATCTTTTCTACAAATGTCAGGCAAGAGACATGACTTAAAATACTCTTACGACTCGTGTTTCCAGTAGTGAAAAAAGGCCCAGTTTCAATAAATCCCTCTTCTCTTTTCTCCCTTATGCCCCGAATTCCCTTGTAAAAGTTTATTTTTCCTTATTTATTTATTATTTGTTTCTCATTTTTTCTTTAATTTCTGTTTGCATCGCATGAAAATAAATGTCATCTGTACTGTTTCCTTTTGGAGATTTATTGAGGATTTCTCTGTCAAAAGTTTTGGTCAATGTTCCATGATCTCTCTTTTTTTTAGCTGTCTTGAGATATAATTGACATATAACATCATGTAAGCTTCTAGAGTACAAGATAACGATTAGATATATGTATACATTACAAAATGATGAACACAATAAGGTTAGTTAACACATCCATCACCTCACAGTTACAATTTTTGTGTATATTGTGAGAACTTTTAAAACCTACTGAGTGATGACATTTATTTCAATGCGTATATATATAATGCTAGACGCCACTGAAAAACAGAGATATAACACAGGAAAAGAGGAAAAAAGGAGGAATGAAAGTAAATGAAAAATACTGAAAATAATTAGCAAGATGATAAACTTAAACATAGCATATAATTTTATTGTCTAAATGGACTAACAGTGCAGGTTTTCAGACCAGATTAAAAAAAATAAGTCTCATCTCTTTGTTCTCAATAAGAGTTATACTTTAAATGTAAAAACACATATAGTTCAAAAGTAAATAGAAATATTTACACCATGCCAACAGGAAGCATAAGGTCATTAATATCAGATTTCATACAAAGAGTATCACAGGAGATAAAGACAGAAATTTCCTGATGATGAAACAGTCAATTTGGCAGGAAGTAAGAACAGTCTAAATACATGTATACCTAATAACAGCTTCAAACTACACGTACCAGACTTACAAAACTAAAAGGAGAAGAAGACAAATTCAGTCGTAAGTGAAGGTTTTAATATCCCTCTCTCAGTAACGTAAGAATTTGAAACATACGCACAACCTTGACCTAACTGACATTTGTTGAACATCACATCCAAGAACTGTAGAATTCACATTCTTTTTCAATTGCACATGAAAAACATTAACCAAGACAGATCATAGGCTGGAATATAAAAACAAACACCGATACATTTAAAGAAGTGAAACAACAGTGAGATACTTGTAATATCCCCAAATATACAGAAATTTGGGGGGGGGGGGGAAGCCTTCTAAATGACCTATGGGAAAGAAAAGACCCAAAGACTCAAAGAAAGAAATCATAAAGTTAGAAAATGATAATAAAAACATCTCAAAATTTATGAGATGCAGTAAAGCAATGTATAGCTTTAATTTGCTATGTCAAGAGCAAAATAAATTCATTAAATTCCTGCCTCAAGAAGCCAGAAAAAGAAAAAAAAATTTCAGCACAAAGTGCTAGAAGAAAGGAAATAATGATAATAACTACATAGTATTATAATAATAGTAATTATAATAATATGATAATGGAAATCTATGAAATAAAAAATACAAATAGATAAAAGCAGAGCTGGTTCTTTGAGAGATTAATAAAATTGAGTAAGTTCTAGACATATTGATTAAGGAAAATAAAAGATCAAAAAAAACAAATTTGGCATTCTGGGTTTTTTTCTACCCGGCCTGCACCAGCAATCTAAATCCAGATTTTCGCTAATAATAGTGGGCAGCAAAACTGAGACGTCTTCTTTTCAGCAGATCTGGTTTAACTAGCCAAAACATGTCCTTGTCTCTAAAAGCTGCTTGGTCAGGACCCTTTCCAAGCTCACATAATCCAGGCCTGGCAAGGCCTGTTCTTCATTTCTTAGGTCCTCAAAAGCCATGCATACGTGTGACTATATAAGACAGAAAGCATGGGGCGCACACGGCGGTGCAGCGGTTAAGTTCGCATGTCCCGCTTCAGTGTCCCGGGGTTCGCTGGTTCAGATCCCGGGTGTGGACATGGCACCGCTTGGCACACCATGCCGTGGTAGAAGTCCCATATGTAAAAGTAGAGGAAGATGGGCATGGATGTTGGCTCTGGGCCAGCCTTCCTCAGCAAAAAGAGGAGGATTGGCAGCAGTTAGCTCAGGGCTAATCTTCCTCAAAAAAAAAAAAAAAAAAAAGACAGAAAGCTTTGCTGAAAGGGTGGGGGAACTAGATCCTAGTGTTTCATCAGTAGGAAATTTTCCTTTTTATCTCCTGTAATATTCCTTGTATGAAATCTGTGCCACTTGATATTAATAACCACACTAGTGTTAAGTGAACTTTCTTACACTGCAGTCCTGATTTAAACAGACCTAGTCAGCCATTCACTGATAAACTCTACATCTGATTCTGTAACACTCAAAGATGCAAACAAAGATATATACTCATGCAAGAAAGACAACAAAAAGAAGGAAGAGATGAATTTCAGAATGTTACTCTATTTTCAGTTATTTACTCTTAGAAGAAAAATAAGCACAAGCTGATATAAAATAGTAGATGTCCTCTAAAACTATAGAACTCTGAAAAGGGAAATGCTGGGCTGGCTTTATCGCATTTTGCAATCTTGCCTTGGTTTAGCAGAAAATTTAAAAGAAATGTTACTGTTTATATACCCCCAAGTTTTGTAGCATGCCATACAATTTGCTCCATATTTCTAGGAGAAAAAGATTCCCAGAGATTGCTGCTTTTAGTGACATAATTGTGAGCTAAATATTTCCAGTCAGTTTTGTTACTTTGTAGTTATCTTCTTAGTAGATGACAAGTGACAATAGGGACTCTATGCCTTCCTGAAATTGTGATCTCCGTATGTCCACAGACATGTAGTTGTACTGAAAGTGAAAAAAGGGTGATAGTTCACTAAGTAGAGATGACTTCAGAGTTTTAAGTGATAGTAATTGACTCATTGAAATAACATTCCTTTTGGTTTATAATTTAATTCAAATATTACCTCCTTATAAGTAAACATATCTAAGTAATAGATCCAGTTAATAATCATGGTGTTATTTTAATATAGATGTGTTAATATCTTGCTGGCCCATGCTTTATTATTTTTTATACCATCAAACTAGAACAAATTAAACTTCAACCTCCAGGTTCATCCACATTTCCAGGTCTCACCTTTGAAAATTGAAGATGAATAACCAGGGTAACTCTTAGGAATAAGTTCAACATCCGTTATCTATGATTCTGCTGCCTCTGCCCTATATTTTGGATTCAAATGTTGACATATACTTTTTCCTATTTGCATCCAATATTTCCTTTTCTACGCTAGTTTCAGAGTCTTACTTTTACTGGACTCTTGTATTTTTCTCTCATCTTGAATCTGTGTCTCACATCCTTACTTCTTTGCCTAACTTCCCCTGAGAAAGAAGTCTCTCCTTACACCCATTCAGTTGTTCTCGGGTTGTGCATCCTATTTCTGCATACTGTCATTGAGATTGGATCTTCTATCTTGCTTCTACAACTTATTCCCTATATGATCTTCACAGCCTTCCTAAGCTGCACCTAATTCCTTTTTTCAAGCATGTTAATTTTCTTCTCTGCCATATCCCTTAAAGCCTCTGCATTTCATTGCTCTTGGCATCTTCTGCAGTCTCTTGTCATACCCCACCCACACTCAACTCATCCTCATACCTGTGTTCAATCACAAATTCTACATTATTATTTTGCAGTCTCTAGAGCTTCCTGTAATTTTTCATCCTCCAGCTGACCTTTTCCTATTTCTATGAGGCTTTATTTTTTAATCATTCATTTCATTACTGTCCTTCACTCACTGGCCCTTTCCTAGATAAGAGCCCGATCTGCTAAATTGTGTTCTATAACCTAAGGCACAAATTTTACTTAGCACTACAACTCCTAGTCTATAGATGAGGAAAGATAAACAATGCTCAAAGGAAGTGAATTGACAAAATAAAACCTTATTTTAGATACTAAATATCACACTGGCATTGATTTGTTATTTTTTAAAGGCATGAATGATCAATTATACATGTGAAGAAATTACTTTTTCTGTAACTGTCCTGGCATTAACTGAATATGGAAAAAAAGAGAAAAATAAGTATTTACTTACATATTTCATGTTAAAATATGCTGATACAAATAATAATACTCACTGAAATTATTGACCTCCATTCGTGATTATATTATATTTAATATAATTTTTATATCTATAATTTTATAAAATCAATGCAATCAGATTTAATTCTACAATATTGTGTCATATGATAGAAAACGTCTAATTTCTCATTATTTTACATTTATTCTTTAACAAACTGGACTTCTTCCCCTAACTCTAATTCAAGGAATTATTTGGCATTTAGCTATCTTTTTCAAGGGGTAGAAAAATTCTACACATACTTAGTTCCACATTTTCATGCAAAAGAAAACTTACATAGTTCATTAACCAGTAAGCTTTACTAATTTCCTTTATCTGAAAGAGGAACATAGAATGACTGACTTGTCATTCTTATTCTAGAACTCCAGTTCTCAAAATGGGATTCCCAGACAGCAGCATCAGCATCAACTGAGGACCTGAGAGACGATCAAGTTACATTGCTGCATCACAGACCTAAAAATCAGAGACTTTCTGGGGAAGACCCTCTGTCTAAACCCTCTAGGTAATTCCGATGCATGCTAAAATCTGAAAACCAATGTACTGGAAAAACTAATTAAGACAAATAGTGAGATCTGAAAAAGAGATAAGATTATGAGGACATCTTTTATACATCAATACATTTATTAAATATCACAAGGAAAATTATATTTTCATGATAATCTATGCCTTAAATTTTCTAAGAGATTTCTGGAGTTATAAAACTGTCTACATAATTAATGAATGTGAAAAATTTAATTGAATCCTTAGACAATAGTTTTTGCTATTTATGTTCAGATTATAGATCAAAGATCCATTTGAATCCTGATTAAATTGAAGAAACATTGTTATACAATTAATATTTTTAGAATTTGCTGTGAGAGTCATTTTTTCATTTCTTTAAAAAACTTCTAAAAGAATGCTGGGACTTGTCTGCAAAATTTAAGATATGTATTTTATTTTAGGTGATTTCTATGTTTTTACTCCACTGGGTGACCACAAGTGGTCAGTAAATAATAATGATAATAATAATAATAAAATAAATAAGGTTTTATATCTTTACATTCCGCAGGGTTATGTGCTTATCTTCTTTTTAAAGGATTTAAATAGAGACAAGTTTTCTCCAAGAAAATATAATATGCAGACACTGCACAAAGAAGATATGAAAACGGCTCTCAAACATATAAAAACATATGCAAACTCATATATAGTTAGAGACATAGAAAGTAAAACAACATTGAGCTACCACTTCTTACCTATCACATTGGCAAAGGTTAAAAAATATGACAACACATATTGCCAGTGAGGCTGTAGGGGAGTAGGTACTCTCATACAGTGCTGGTGGGAATGCAAACTGGTACGACCCTTCTGAGGGAAATTTGACAATATCTAAGAAAACTACATACGCACTTAACTTTCAACCCCACAAATCTCAATTCCAGGGACCCACCCTGAAGATATACCTCCAAGAATACATATATTCACATACATAAGATTATGATGTATCATAGTTCATTCAACTGCTCTTCTATATAGGAACACGTAGGTTGTTGCCAATATTTCCCAATTAAAATGAACTATGGTACGTTCATACAATGAAGAACTGTGCAGCAATTAAACTGAATGAGAAAGATCACTATGAACTGATACAACATGATTTTCCCAATGTACTGCTGTTCAGTTTGAAAAGCAAAGCACAAAATTGCATCCATACTATGCTACCCTTTGTGCAAGAAATAAGATTTAAATGCATAGTATCGGTCCATTTGTGCAAAAGAAATATGGAAAGACAAAAAAACGATTAACTACAGGGGGTAGGTAGAAAAGGTAGAAAGAAAGGGAGAATGGGAGTGGAACATAGAAACGAGTGGCAGTGACACATCTTTGAGTACATCTTTTAGTAAAACTCTTCCTCTCAAAACAATAGTCATGTTTCATATAACCAAGAAAGTAAACTATTAAAGTCAGCCAGCATATAGAGTGAACCAAAAGTAGAGTGAAATCAGTAACAAATGTGTCCAAAGGTATGACAAAGGAAGAACAACTAGATTGAAGAGGATGACCAAGAAAAGAACTAAGTTAAATATCTTTAGAAAAGAGTATTGTACCTGGATACTGTGTGAATAAGACATAAACAGTTGTACATAAACACTATATTCTAGTTGTTACATGTGTTTCACATGGGCATATGGGTTAATGATTCTGAAACAGCTTTCTGTTCATAATAGGATCAAACAAATACATAAATACATTGTAAACAATGAGATCCAGGTTTCTTCTCATTGTCAGATAAAGAAATCACAAATCGTGAAAGAGAAAGACTAGAATAAGCTCTGTGGTATTCTATTAAAATCAGAAGTTTCAGTACCAACATGAGGAGATATACAATAACACACATATATACAGGGACACATACATATATACACACATACATATGCATACATATAGATAAATGAAAAAAGAAATACAGAGATGTCTATGTGTGGGATAAAAACATATCTATTTATATCTCTGTCTGCTGAGCTAGTCTAGAAGCAATGACACCTCAGGAGCAAGGAGTACATCTAACATCCAGTTATTGGTTTCTAAATTCCATTCATTCTCCAATAAAAGGAAGCAGGTATCCTTGGAGAAGTGTTTGAACCCAGGGCTGGAAATAAAACATACAAGATGAACCTGGAAGATTGTGTGGTGTCAGAAAGTAATAATGTGCTCACAAAAGAGCAGGGAATGTCAAAAGTGCACCAGTGCCAACGTATAGGAGCACCTGAAGGCCAAAGTCAAAGCTATTTGAGCAACAAAATAAATAATAGTAATAATGAATTAGAACCCTTAGAAAAAAAATAATATTATCGAACCCATGTTGATATTTAATTGAATAAATAAATAAATGGGAAAGAAGACATGGCTTTTTTCCCACAGAAACATTCCAATAAATAAATGTAGAATGAAAGAAGCATTCTAATTAATAAGTGTAGAATATGGATTGATCAATGGATATGTAGTAAAGAATGTAACCCAAAGAGAGGTCTAGTCATTGCCTTCAGCTTCTGTGAGGTAATCTCCAACTCTTTAAAACTTCATGCTGCATAGAAATGTCTATGTTTCTCTGGGGGCCTTGGTTTGTGACCAACAGTCTAACAAAGTGATTTAGCATGGGAGCTAGTCATACCAGATAGTCTAACAATATGATTTGGAGGAGGGACTTTGGATTATGGGGTAGCAGTTTGATCTCTGAAGAGGCTAGAGGCCAAGGCCATCCATTTAGGTGGCCTGCCAGGGTTAAATTACTGAGCCACAATAATGACTCTGGATACCAGCTTGAAGGTTGGCAATGTTCCATGTGTATCGTGACACATCAATGCAGGAAAACAAAGCTATCTATGACTCTATGATGATATAACAAATGGAATCTCTACGTTTGAAACTTTCCTATATTCTTCCCTATGTACTTTTACTAGTAAATTATGCAACTTCTAGTAAATTATCAAAACTGAGGGTGATCATGGGGACCTCCAAACTTGCAGTTGGTATCAGAAGTGAAGACAGTCTTGTAGACTATGTTCCCTCTAACATTTCAGTGGATGAAAAAGTTTGTGGGTGAAAGTTTGAGAGAAATTGGATATTTGTGTATTCTAAAAGTATCTCAACTAAGATATTTATTAATAACAAAGGAAAACACATTAGTAACTTATGTTGGAGAAACCAAGCAGATACCACCTTTGGCAAAAGATCAAAATTACCTCAGTAATAATAAGACAAAGTGACACAGAAACCGATTCCACAACCCCTGCCAACAATGTACCACAATGAGGATAGGACAAGAGACAATATTACTTTTGTAGTTCCTTCCAAAAAGGCATATGACCTCGATATAATCATGAGGAAACATAGACAAACCAAAATTGAGGAACCTTCCACAAGTAACTGATCAGAAGTCTTCAATTATATCAGGGTCATGAAAAACAAAGACAGAGGAATTGGCACAAACTGGAGAAGACTAAGGACATACAGTAACTAACTGTAGTGTGGGACCTTGGATTGGATTCTGGAATAGAAAAAGAGCATGAAGGGAAAAAATGTAAAATATGTACTTTGGTTTAGATTATTACACTGATGTTAATCTCTTAGTTTCGATACTTGTACTGCAGCTGTGTAAGATGTCAATGTTACTGGAAGCTTGCTGAAAGGTACGTGGGAACTCACTATTTCTACAACCTCACTTGGTCTAAAATAATTTCAAAATAAGTGGAAGAAAGAAAGAAAGAGAGAAAAGCAAATATGAAAACTCTACACTTGACAGTAAAATCATTATCAGTCATCTGTTTCCAAGGAATTTTGCTCTAAGAATAAAGAAACCATCTTTCTAAGCTACATTTGCTTTTCTCTAATTCTCTCATATGAAGATTGGAATGAACTAGAAAGCATTATATATGTACAGATGCTTGAATCTCACTTCAAAGAAGTAAATAAAAATATGTAGAGATGGAGACTGGCTATCAGTAATTTTTAAAAACATCTCCAGGTAACACTTCGGACAAGTTTGAGAATATCTAGTTTAGATCATAAACTAATTGATTATTTGACTGTGGCAAAAGAAAATGTATATATAGCATTAGGAAGAGTTGTTAATTGAAGATGTATCAGAAATTAAGGTCACGTACTTTTATTATAATGCAATTTTATGGCAAAACAGGATTATATTTTTCACAACTTTTTTATAGAATGTCTGTTGTGTAAAGCAAGGCAAATGTAAGCATTTTATAGATGCGTTTTCTAAAGAAAACTCTTAAATAGTAATAATTAATTTGGTTTGAGAGATATATAAAGATGATGAGGTATATATAAAAAATAAAGATTGTTACATGAAA
Organism: Equus przewalskii; assembly: GCF_037783145.1. NCBI lineage: Eukaryota > Metazoa > Chordata > Mammalia > Perissodactyla > Equidae > Equus > Equus przewalskii. The sequence goes on from NC_091832.1 coordinate 95,465,579, forward strand.
ATATTATTCCTCTAAGCATCTGGGTTAATCATAATTTGGTGGTGTATCAGTGTAATATCCAGTATTTAAATATGTGATATATACTCTTAAAAACGGTTTTAAAATGGAGTCATATTTTCTAAAATGCTACAGAAGATGTTTAGATATTACTCTTCTTTCCTAAGGAACTAAAACTTAGAGATTAGATTGCGAATCAAGTAGAAGGGATATTTTATTATATACGTCAGCTGTCTCAATTTATGGATTAAAAAAACTGCCCATATAGCACCAAAAGGCAGCCTAAAAGGTCATTGGCAGAGTTGGTTTCCACACGGTCTCACTCACAGGATTCATGGTAACCCAATCACCCTACGCACTTGGCTCAGCTAGTTGAGAGCACTTTAGGTGTTGAAGCCAGAAAACAATCACTATACATAACAGCTACCTTTCCTTTGTTGTTGTTACTGTCTACTATAAAACCTTCTTCTAACGGACCAATTATGAGGCATGATTCTAAGTCTCAATAGAAAAGTATGCTCATCGCTGTAAAACATTACTACAGCTGGGAAAAAAATCATAGCATAGATATTACTTAAATTTCCTTCTAAACAGGGTACATTATTGGGCAAAAGCGTGCTAATTTAATCTTGGTGAATAAAAGCTTTAAGTGCTGTTTCTAACACTGAATCAATGTTTAAAACATTTTTGACAAGTAAAAACTCCGATACATGGTGCATGAAATTGCAAATTATTTGTAGGCTGAATTCATACATTTGTTTCTCTACCAAATTTCAGTCTTTTCTCGTTTAAAATCCAGCACCCAGAAGCTATAATATAGAGTTCCATGTATACCTTTTTGAAAGCATCTTTTTTCTTAATAATCACTTCACATCACGTTTCATTCACTCAGTGAAGTGCGCTCAATGTATCCAAAGTTAGACCTACATCCTCAGTGCTTCTAAACGTGCAGTTGTATATCACACAGATTCTGTGCTGGCTTCTATCATGTTAAGTACCAAAGCTAAGAATAACAGATATGCCTTAATTCAGCTGTCTATATCTACAGCTTCAGTTTTACAGAGTTGCATAGACAGCGTATTACTACTTAGGAACATATTTGATACATACACTTATGGATAAATGATGGAAATTATTCAGTGAGCATTAGAAGTAATTTATTTTATCCTACTTCTTTTAGGACTACCTGGTTAATTGGTTGAGTAAAATTTAAGTTTCTAAGTGTTATACAAGTTATACACTATGATAGAGTATTTTCTTTCAAAATATAGGTGAAACTTCCAACTTAAATGTAAAGAACTTTTTGCTCTTTAACTAAATTTATAAAAGCACTATAAAGTAGATTTTAACTTGGGGAAATGTATGTAACTTTACTAATAGGAAACTGTTAAGCATCTCTCAAAGCAATCGATAATCTCATAGCCAGAGGAACTTAAACAGAACGAAGAGTGAATACATACATTTGTCAGAATACCTAATCACAACATTCACATCTCCGAAATAATGTTACCAAAGCCATTTAATGCCCTTGACTCAAATAACAAAATTGTAACCAGACTTTAGGTATATTTTTAAATCCTCTCTGGCATATACTTTTGCAAGCCTACCTGTAATCATCTCAGGAAACAAAAATGATCCTTAAAAATTCCTTTAGAAATGGGATTTGCTAGACGTTATATTAAGAATGTTCTAATGTTTTCATATAAGCAGAGAAGAAAGTCAAAAGCGCCAATGCTGAATGGAAGAGGAAAATAATTTTATTATTATTAGTTAATGGAGGTAACCAAGGTACCTTGATATCGTTAAAGGGCTTCTTGAAGTTTTTGTTGGTAATTTGATTAGGTGATCATGTAGATATAGTCAGAATTGTCCTGCACTTGCCTAAGATGAAGACTAATGACAAGTACTATCTGGAATGTTGATAATTATAACCATACTCTTCTTGAAGAGCTCAAGATTCCATTTTAGCTTTTATGATCTATCTATAGGGTGCTAAGTAATTTGTACCCATCAGAAGATTCATTTGCTGGCCCTTGAAGTTATTTGTATGCAACTTCATGCTACAGTATATCAAACCTCAGATGTACTGAAGAGATGTGACGAGGTAAGTAATGGTGTTCATATGATGACTGAAGATGTCTAGTAACTCACAAACTTTATTTTTTTTTTTTACTTTTGTGGCTAAGGAACTATTTAGATCTGAGACCTCAATAATTACACAGGTTAGATTTTTCCCAATCTTTGCTTAATATTGACACACCTAGCAATGAATTCCATAGCCAGGGAGCAGATATAAGTATGAAAGGTTTGGAATGTTATTCAAGTCTTCCAGCCAACCAGGAGTCAAGAGAAAAAACATTAATTCATCCAAATTGAGTGAGAGTTCACTCTCATAGAGAATGAGAACTTAAACATAAACTGTGTTAGGCAATTTATTTAAGTTTTCTTATCCAATTATCAAGACAATTCTGTTGAATAGATATATTGGAATTTTCTCCAGTTCATACTGAGACTGAGTGAGCTTAGCCATGAGTCAATGTATGACTGAATTTATAGCCCAAGCTCTTTATAACAATGGACTGATGTTTCATATAGCTAAATGAGTACTGTGAAAAGCAAGACAAAAATGTCGTATCTGAGACTTCTAGGTTTGGGTATCAGTCAAACATACTTCCATGAAATCTCAGTGACTTGAAGGGATAACAAGAATAAAGTGCATTAATTTGCAGAAATAAATGTCTTTTTAAAAAAACCTTTTCTATGGTGAGGGTTAAGTTATTTCCAATCAAGCAACTAAGTGGCAAGAAGGTTAATATTCCTGGGTGAAATGTGTATATGACTAGTCTTCAGATTTTTTTTCTGGGTAAAGACATTACACGAATTTTGAAGATAAAGGATAAAATGGGTGAATTTCTTCATTATTGACTACTTAGGACTTACATGATCTTTGTTGTCCAGCTTTTGTTTTTTGAATATTCTTGAACTTTTAACTGGCTACAGATTGCTTGCTACACTTGCCAAACTACTTCCCAGCTATATCTTTTTAATAAGTGATGTGCCCTTGTATAAAGCTGGTATGTGCAACATTGTGGAGATCCATTATTTGACATAACGACATACTTGAACATTTAAAAAAAAAGCTGTACTGCTTCTCATTGGGTCATTATTGGTAGGAATATAGAGTTGACAGGATGTGAATATATTTAGCCCTACCTAAGGTTTAAGTTCAGAAAGAGGAAAAATAATAGTCATTTTAATTTGAAAAATAATTTCAATTATCTACTATGTTTTAGACAATGTTCTAAGAGCTGGACCAAATGAATGGACAAAATCAAAAAGATAGATCTTCTCTAGTGGAATATACATTCAAGTATGGGGAATAAGACAAGAAATATGATGTATAAGTTAATTATATTATATTTTGGAAAATGATAAATGTTACAGAGAATTTTTTTTGATGAGAAGGATGATGGGAAATGTCATAGATAAAATTTCAGTTTTTAAGTGGCTGCTCAGAAAAGGGCTCACAGAGAAGGTAATAAGAACAATGACTGAAGGAGGTGGGAGGAAGCCAATAGTATTCCAGGCAGAGGACACAGTAATTGCAAAGCCCTGGGGAGGAAGTAAGCTTGCCTTATTCAAGAAATACCCAGGAGATCGATGTGATAGAAATGGGAAGAAAGTGGAGAGAATGAGATTGAAGAGGAAATGGAGATAAGAGGATATACGGTCTGATAGGCCTTAGTTTTTTATCCTGAAATAATTTGAGAAGACATGGAAAATTCAGAGCAGAAATCTCATAATTTGACCTACAGTTTAACAGGGTAATTTTAGCCACTTTGTTGAGAATAGACTCTAAGAGATAGGAGCAAGGGTGGATACAGGGAAACCAAAGATAACATTGGTTTAACAAGGCCAGAAGCAGTAAAGGTGAGAGAAATATCTGTTTTCTAAAACATCCGAGGTGCTCTTGAAAGAGAGCAATTGAGAGAAAAAAACCAGCAAAATATATGGATGAGCAATTTACAGAAACGGATAACTAAAACAGTAAACAAACCTACAAAATATCCTCAAAATCACTGGTAATCAGAGAAATACAAAATTTTTAAAGTGAACTATCACTTTGCCCCCGTCACAAGGACTGAAACTAGAGAATTGTAAAATGCCAAGAATGGTTGTGATTCGGGGCCATCAAATTCCTCCTCCACTGCAGATGGGACTGCACATTGACACCACTATTCTGAACACCAATCTGGTGCCAAAGAGTCAAAGTAACTATGTGTGCATCCTATGACTCAGCAGATCCTCTGCTGGGTATGTATCCCAGGGAAATTCTCAGGCAAGTCCATAAGAGAACGTGACCGAGGATGCTCATTGAAGCATTCATTATTATAACTGGGAGCTGGATGCACTCTTTATGCCCATTGCTAATAGATAGATAACTAAAAAAATAAACATTAAACATATTAACATAGTTGCATGTTAGGGAGGAAAATGCAAATGAGGTGTGATCAAAGGGAATTAAGAGTTTTGGGTGTGTTCTGTTTGTGGACCTATGAGACATTCAAGTCAGGATGTTGACTAGGCTGTTGACTATAACACACCAGAATTGAGAGGAGAAATCAGTGAAGGAGATAAATTTGGAAGTTATCAGTATAATTGAGGCAAAAGCTCACAGGCACAGTTTTTAAGGGTATTCTTAAACAGAAACTAGAAGATGGGAACAAGTTGGAAAATGTTTTAGGATTGAAATCACTTGAAGATCTGTGTCTCGTAAATATGGCAAAACAATTTTCTTTTGTTCTTTCATATGTAAAAAGAATAAGATTATTTAGTACAAATAAGTTGTAATGCTAGCATTAGCTGGGAGAAAAATCTATAATAAATTTCTGACAGTGAAGAGTCACTGTGACACCGTAATAATTATTCTATTATAAAAAGTAAACAAATAAAATTCTAGTACTAGTAGTTTTATTTCATTCCCCATAAGGAGATAATATGTGCATAAAATGTAAATAAACATGTATTTAAATAATACCTAAAATATATGAAAATCGTAAATACTAAATTTAGATTAAAACCACAGAGTAATTAATCCCCCTTTGGTAAGTCAGCTACATTGATAAATTTGACCCAATGTATTTCAACTTTCCTTTTTTTTTTTTTTAAGTTTCACATACACAGTGTTCAGTTTAACATTGGAAACAATCTAAATGTCCACTAATAGGATCATGTTTAATAAACTGTATTATATGGGAACTTATGCAGCTGTTAAAAATGATGTATGCAGAGAGTTTTCATCAACATGAGACAATGCTATTATTTCATTAATAAATGAATATAGCAAAATATGTGTTGAAAATTGTCTCAGGTATGACAAAACATATGCACAGAAAACAATTGGATCACACTATTAATTGTGGTAACCTCTAGACATTTTCTTATATTTCTAAGCCTTTTTTGTGCTTTGAAAATTTTCCCCATAATTATCCATCAACTTTATTTTCATTTTTATTTTTTTTACTTATTTTTTAATTTTTATTTTTTTTGGATGTACATCATATCTCAAATTCTGGATACATTACATCATGGTCACCACCCAAACACTAATTATAGTGCATCCCCTCACATGTGACCCTAATCACCCCTTTTGCCCTCCCCCCTCCCCCCTTCCCCAAAGGTAACCACCATTTCACTCAGCATAATACCCTCAAGGTCCATCCATGTTCAACTTTCCTTTTGTCTGCTTTCCTGATTTCAAATGATTCAGTCCAAGAGCAAAGCTCCAGAAAACATTTTAAGATGAAATTTTAAACAGTTATTTTAATTTTTTTATAAGCGAGAATAGACACAGGTATGAAAGTAAGTTATAAGAAGTGATTGTCATTTAATTTTCTGCTTCTATAACTTGATACTTAGAATTTTTTTTTACCTTGCTAAAAGGATACATGTATAAGTATTGTGTGGTATAAAAATCAGAAATTTATAAAATTCAGAATTTGCTAGGAAAATATTATTAGACCTCAATATATTTCAAGAGAACAGGATCAAACTTAAAGTTGTGTGTGTGAGTGTGTGTGTATGTGTGTCAACTGAAATTACAATGGTGTGTATGTGTGTGGTAAATTAGTATTCAAATACTTAAATAGTGTCTTATGATCTAGGTGTGAATTCTAAGTATAGGAAAGTTAAAATATAAATTAATGATTTATATTTCCATTTATCAGTTTTGTCAATTCTTCTCTTAAGATACTTGTTATATTCAGCAAAGTTAAATTAAAATTACATTCAAAGATTACTAAGTATCAAGGGAAGAATAATTAATATTTTTGCTTTTCTACCTTCCTTAAAGACATATATATTTTTTAGAGAGTAAGTAATGCGTTAAACAAAGGAGACTAAGTCCATAACCAGTAATTATTCTACATTTGAGCACTTAATTATATATCACATATACTTGCATATATAGCCATTAAGACAATCGAAGTTTGTACTTTTCTACCCAGAAAATGTTGGAGAAGAATTATAATAATCAAATTCTTCTTGAACATTAGAAAGACAGCCACTAAAGTATGTGTGTGATCAACAGAAATTCCACACAATGTTGGTTAAAGTACAAACTGTTATGATTACTTTTTGACATTGATACTAACTTGTAATGTTGCTTATTTGCATACTTCTAGTCAAGCAGTTCTCCTCTAGGAATAAATACCAGAAAAATGCCTGTATATTTATAACCAACATGCAAATCATTGCATGTTCATTGCAGTATTATTTGTAATAGCAAAAATCATCCACTGAAAAAGTAAATATATTATTTTTATCATAGTATACTTACATGAAGAAATACTGTCAATTCATGAAAATAAACTACTGATATATGTATCAGCACGGATTGAGTGTTGAAAAATAATACTGAGTTTAAAAAAGCGAGACCTCAAAAATAATATATATGAGAGAGCTTTTATAAGGCAGAAAACAAGGAAAATTAAACAGCATATTGTTCACTGGCTGTGCATATCTTACAAAGTTAATTTTTAAAAGAAAGATAATTCTAAACATAAAATTCAGGATAATGTTTCTTTCTAGAGGAGGGTTGCAAAAGGAAGGGAGATGCATTGGGGGAACACATTCAGTGGATATGAATTACTGGCTATGTTGTAATTTTTTGAGAGGTCACAGATGTTCGTTTATCATTTGTTATCATATTTCATATGTTTTATCATTTAGGTATTTGTTACACACTTTTTTTTTTTTGAGGAAGATTAGCCCTGAGCTAACTGCTGCCAATCCTCTTTTCACTGAGGAAGACGGGCCCTGAGGTAACATCCGTGCCCATCTTTCTCTACTTTATATATGGGACACCTGCCACAGCAGGGCTTGCCAAGCGGTGCCATGTCCGACCAGCAATCCTGGGCCGCCTAAGCAGAACATGTTCACTTAACTGCTGTGCTACCGGGCTGGCCCCTCTTACACATTTTTTAATGAACTCAACGTTTTGAAAGATAGAAGAAAATGGAGATTTAGGAAAGTACCCTCACTGTCCAAAATAAAAAGCAAATTAAGAACAGCTTTCATTCTAATGACTTACTCCAACCCTAGCACATAGGCTGAACAGCTCATGCAGAAATAGCTAAAATAAAACTTCAGATCCATCATTTTATTCAGTTTCTCTCTTTGTACAATGAAGAATGTTCTCCCATCAAATATAAGTTGCAGCTTTATAAATCAGACCAAAAGTACATGATAGCACAGAATATGCCAAGAAAAAGGGTCTCCACAGTATGTCTCTCACTTCATCAGCTCTGTAACAGGCAGTAGCTACAAGTGAAAGAGTTGAAACGGTCCTTTAATATCAGAGCTTCCTCTTCAGTTAAATTTATTCCTAAGTATTTTATTCTTTTTGATGCTATTGTAAATAAGATTTTTTTCCTAACTTCCTTTTCAGATAGTTTGTTGTTAGTGTGTATAAGTACAACTGATTTTTGTGTGTTGACTTTGTGTCCTGTAATTTTACTGAGTTTGTTGTTAGTTCCAACGGTTATGGAGTCTTTGGAGTTTTCCATATATAAGATCATGTTGTCTGCAAACAGGGTTAATTTCTTTCCTTCTTTCCAATTTGAATGCCTTTATTTCTTTTTCTTATCTAAATGCGCTAGCTAGGTTTTCCAGTACTGTCTTAAATAGAAGTGGTGAGAGTGGCTATCCTTGCCTTGTTTCTAATTTTAGTGATAAAAAGCTTTCTGTTTTTCACTATTGAATGGCTTTTAGCTGTAGGCATTTCATAAACGGCCTTTATTATGGTGAGGTATTTTCCTACTATACCTAATGTTTTCAGAATTTTTGTCATGAAAGGATGTTGAATGTCATCAAATGCTTTTCTGGCATCTATTGAGATGATCATGTGATTTTTATCTATTATTCTGTTGACGTAATCTATCACATTAATTGAATTTTTGTATATTGAGTCATCCTTGCATCCTATGAATACCACTTGGTATGGTGTACGATCCTTTTGCAGCACTGTTGTATTTGGTTTGCTAGTATTTTGATGAGAATTTTTGCATCTGTATTCATTAGGGATATTGGCCTGTTGTTTTCCTGTGATATCTTTTCTGACTTTGGTAATCAAGGTAATGCTGGCCTCATAAAATGAAGTTGGGAGTATTTCCTCCTCTTCAATTTTTCGGAGAGGAAAGGTTTATATACTGCAAACTATAAAATATTGGTGAAATAAATAAGACACAAATGGAAAGACATTGTGTGTTTATGGATTAGAAGGCAATATTGTTAAAATGTCCACACTACTTAAAATGATCTAGAGATTCAACGCAATCTCTATCAAAATTCCAAAGATATTTTTTACAAAACAGAAAACACAATTTTATAATTCATATGGAATCACATAAGACCATGAATAGCCAAATCAATTTCTGAGAGAGAACAAAGGTGGGGGTATCATACTCGCTGATTTCAAAATATATTATGAAGTTACAGTAATCAAAATGCTATGGTACTGGCATAAAAATAGGCATATAGGGGCTGGCCCCGTGGCCGAGTGGTTAAGCTCATGCGCTCCGCTGCAAGCAGCCCGGTGTTTTGACAGTTCGAATCCTGGGTGCAGACATGGCACTACTCATCAAGCCACGCTGAGGCAGCGTCCCACATACCACAACTAGAAGGACCCACAATGAAGAATATACAACTATGTACCGAGGGGCTTTGGGGAGAAAAAGGAAAAAAAAATAAATCTTTAAAAAAAAAAGATAGGCATATAGACCAATGGTACAGGATAAAGAGCCGAGAAATAAATCTACATGTATATGGTCAATGGATCTTCAACAAGAGTGCCAAGAAGACACAAAGGGGAAAGAATAGTCTCTTCAACTAATGGTGTTGAGAAAACTGGAAATTAACATGCAGAAGAACGAAATTGAACTCATCTTACACCACACACAAAAGTCAACTCAAAATGGATTAAAGACTTAAATGTAGGATCAGAAACTGTAATACTCCCAGGAGAAAACACAGGGGACACCTTCATGACATTGGTCTTGGAAATGATTTCATGTTATGATATCAAAGCACAGGCAACAAAGAAAAATAAGCAATTGGGACTACATCAAACTAAAAAGCCTTTGTACAGAAAAGAAACAATTAGCATAGGGAAAAGGCAACCTACAGAGTGGGAGAAAATTTTTGCAAACTATGTATCTGATAAGGTGTTAATCTCCAAAATATATAAGGAATCCACATAACTCATAACAAAAAAACTAATAACCCAATTTAAAAATGGGCTAAGTACTTTAATAGACACTTCCCCAAAGAAAACATACGAATCGTTGACAGGTATGTGAACAAATGGTCATCATCACTAATCAGGGAAACCTAAATCAAAACCATAAAGAAATATCACCTCATGCCCATCAGAATGGTTCTTATCACAAAAACAGAAGACAAGTGCTGTCAAGGATGTGGAAAAATTGGAACCTTTGCACACTATTGGTGGAAATGCAAAATGGTGCAGCCACTATGGAAAATATTATGTAGGTTCCTCAAAAAATTGAAAATAGAACTACCTACCATTTGATCCAGCAATACCGCATCTGGATATATATCCAAAATAATTGAAATTAGGATCTCGAAGAGATATTGGCACTCCCATATTCATTGCAACACTATTTACAATAGCCAAGATGTGGAAATGACCTAAAGGACACATGCGTGGATACAGAAAACGTGGCTTATACATACAATGGAATGCTTTCAGCATTAAAAAAGAGGGAAATTCTACAATATGTGACAACATAGACGGACCTGAAGGACATTAAGCTAAGTGAAATACACCAGACGCAGAAAGTAAAGCATGATTCCACTTACATGAGATATGTAAAATAGTCAAATTCATAAAATCAGACTGGAATAGCAGTTAGCAGAAGGTGAGGGGTAGGAAAAAATGGGGGCTATTAATCAGTGGGCATAAAGTTTCAGTTAAGTAAGAGGAATACACTCCAGAGATCTGCTGTACAACGTTGTATCTACAGTCACCAATAATGTATTGTACACGTAAAATTTGTTAGGAGGATAGATCCTGTTAAGTGTTCTTACCGCAGTAAAATTGAAAAAATAAAATCAGAACTGACAAAGATTGTTGTGTGTTCATATTCCTATATAAACCATAGTATTTTAAATAAAATATCTATTAAGCTGTATATGAGTTATATTTAGACAGATTGGGATGACAGAAAATATTTATACTAATGTGTGTGTACATGCACATGTAAGAGTGTGGTGTAGTCATACAATAGTAGGATGGTGAGGGATCTCAGGTGTAAGCTCACGCTTAAGTGAGAAACTTACTGACTTGTCAATGTCACCCATAGAGCTCAGGGAAGAGCAGACACTAGAGCAGACTTGGACTCCGGAGGGGGCCTGTGTGCTGCCATTCAGTTAAACAACTAAAATAATATATTATTCAAGCACCATCAAAGGACTATGGCTCACGTAATATGATCAATGTTTTTAATGTTCTCCATTTCTAATGACATAAATCAAGATAAATGCCGTATTCAAATACATATAGTATGGAAATTATGCAGGCCATAATTACTTGTTTAAAGAAAAAGAAAATTAAAAATGAACAAACTCTGTTTGCCATTTGAATGCCCTAGTCATTTACTTTAGATAACATGCTAAGTATTAAAATTTTAACTAAAAAAGAATACATTTTAATTTGTTTTAGTATAATTTCATTTTAAACATTTTACATTATTTAAACTTAAGAAATACTAACTTGCCAGGAGTTTCTGTAAATATTTCCCCTCTAGGGGCACCAGTAAATGTGTATCATTGTATAAGTGAATTTAAATATTATGGGATCTTCCTCATTGTAAACAAACAGATCAATTATGTACGTAATTCTTATTATTTATAATAGATTATTTATTCAAGCCTCCTTTAAGGTTGCATTTACTGTTTTCTTTCTATTTTTAAAATTTAGCTTTGTTAGATTTCATTGAACTTTGGCCACTATTTATCATATAGAAATTATATAAGTAACTAAAAACTCACATGGGTTTTCACATCTAACCTGATTTTTCTGTAAGTTATAAAACATTTTTAATTGCACTACTTTTCTGGATATCTTTAGGCTGTGTTTTGACCAATACATGGTGAAAATTAGATTAAATGTATTTGAAGAACATTAGAGAGAACTGATGTTCTCAAAATAACCTTCAAAAATTGTTTCTTCTGGAAAAATAAAGTAATATTGTATTCAAAATTCTATGGTTGCATTACAGGATAAAATTGGTATTTTCCTGTAACCTTACGTTATTCTATTTACTGGTTACCTGACTCTCCAATTATGGGCCTTTATTAATCATAAATCAAATGAAGGCAATCATTTATTTTCATGTGTCTTTTTCTCTCTCTGCTCGCCAGGTCGCTCCAGAGACAGACGGGGAGCAGCCAGCTGCTCTGGTTGGGTTGACTGACTGCAACTGTGTCTGAACTGGTTGTAGTGCTCAGCAGGGAGTACGTGTTCCTACAAACTTTCTGAAATATTAATACACAAAATTGTACTGAGGTTTCTGATAGCAGAAGACTGGCTGCTCTGCGGTTTTCTGATTAGGGTTCTATTGGTAATTCCGAGAAGTCAGTGGCGCCTAAATGGGTTAAGTCTAATGAGGTTTGGAAAGCTGATAGCATAATTTAAAACGACTTTCAATCTCAAAGCTACAGACCTTGCTGACCCCAGCAAATTACAGTGTTTGTTAATGCTCTGTTGTAGACATCTTCTAGTCAACCCAAACCAGATATATTAAGTGAAAAAATCGAGCTGTGGTTCCCTGAGAAATGTTCCTGGCTGCGTTTTGACAGATCTTCCAAAGACAATTTTTTTTAAGGCATCTGATACTTCCTAATTTTTGAGGGAATGAAATCATAAAAACACACACGCACGGTCGTTTTGCTTCTTGCAGAAGAAACATAATTACCTTAAAACTTTATCATCATATTCTCATACAATATGTTTCTCAAGGGAAATCTAAAATCAATTTAAGGAATCTCACACAGAAGGAAAAGACACAGCCACAAGCTTCTCATGCTGAAAACAGGCAGAAAAACAGAGTAAGCAAATGAACAACAACAAAACCCCCCAAAATATCTGTTTAAGCTGTAAAATAAGAATTTGAAGAAAGACTGTAATTTTAAAACTATTAAAATGCACTTTTTACAAATTCAGTGTTAATTTAAAGAACTACTGGCAAAACGAGTGGAGCTCTGAAAGGGAACATTCTCTCATATATTAAATGTTATGGATAAAAATTGTTTTATCTATTCATGACAGAAATTATATGAAATACTTTTCAGAAATAGTGATTTGAGATATTCATAATTTTTTTACAGCTTAAGGCAGTTATTTATCAATATAGCACCATAACAGATTTCCAAAATATGAAAAACTGGACAAAATCTTAGAAGTTTTAGAAACTTCTGAAGTCAATATTTCTCAGTCTTTTATAATTGTGAGTTTTTCTGAACTATAGAAAGCATTTTTGCTGCTTTTCAATTATTATTTTTTTAAAGTCTGTTTAGAAATTCTGGACTACATTTTATCAAGCAAATCTTGTAATTGAATTCCAATAAATCAGAATTAATAATCGTTTCCACTGAATAAGCATACATCTTTTTTGAACAAGCTAATAATACAAATAGTATGAAGGAAATTATTTAAAGTAAAATGTGTCTCCACTTGAAAGTTTGTAATTCAGTATGTATCAAAAAGTGTTTTCCCTCCAATTAACTGTAAATCATGGCTTATCTTAAATTTTAATATTTTAAATAATTTTCCTTTCTCTTTTAATGACTTTATACATTTTTATCAATTAAAGCATTTTTATGAAAAATTTAGTTTCCTATAATGAATATTTCGCTCAAAATAAGTAAAAAGTTTAAAAGTAAGTCTTAGAAAAAGAGGGAAATAATTTTATAAAATGTTTAATATTTGAGAATCATAGGTTTTTAAAAATAATTCCCAATATTTGAAAGCCAAGCATTAATTATGATATTTTACTTTTAGTGACCTAATCTTCAATTAAAAACTATTTGTTTGTATTTTTTAATTTGGGGGTGGGGCGGTTGCTTGTAGTTCTCCAAAAGCACAAAACTCACCTTCTACTAAACATGAAATATTTAAAAATCTCCTTAATTAAAATGCTGTAGTATAAAATGCATCAAACCTATATAATATTATTTTAGACAAATATACAGAATTTTATGTTCTTAAATATCTATTGTACTTCAAATCAATCACTAAATGGTACATATGTATTTCAATGATGCAGTCAGTTCTCCAAAAGTTGTGATATTCCTCTGTTAGAATTTGCTTACATTCTCACTCTAAAGCACATAATTAAACACTTAAAATTACCTTAACAGTCCTTGATTTCACCGGAAAGCCTTTTACTAAGCTATATCACTTTCACTTGATTGTTTCCAAAACCAATAAACAAAAAAATCTAAATCCTTTTTTAAAAAGAATTACAGACCTTTTTTTTTTAAAGATTGGCCCTGTGCTAACATCTGTTGCCAATCTTCTTTTTTTTCCTCTTCTTCTCCCCAAAGTACCCCAGTACATAGTTGTACATTCTAGTTGGAGGTCCCACTGGTTGTGCTATGTGGGACACTGCCCCAGCATGGCCTGATGAGCAGCACTATGGCCAAGCCCAGGATCCGAACCAGGGAAACCCTGGGACGCCATAGTGGAGCCAGCAAACTTAACTGCTGGGCCACAAGGCCTGCCCCAGAATTACAGACTTTTGAGGTAGTTCCAAGAAGGAAACAAAGTAATTTAAGTAAAGACAGTTTCATTAGAGGAGAGATTATCAATTTAAATGGGGATAATATATTTGATTGAATTAGTCTTTTAAATTTTTAACTGATAGACACTACTACTTATAATACTAAACAGCCTTATAACAATATTTAGATCTAAATGTTCCACAGCATAGTGTAAAGCAAAAGTTAGGATGATTTATATTATTACAAAATAACCCCAGTAATTAATCCTACAAATAAGATTTCATAACTATGATCTTGTTGGTTAAAGTGGAAAATTGGGACAGCTTTTATCTGACTCTTGATTGTGCTTGGGAAATGTTGGAAGAAATTAGATTACATGTAAAAATTCGATATCTAGTTATTTAAATATTTACTTTCTCATCCACTGCCCATGAGCAATATTATTTAAAAACAGATAAGAGTTAAATTGAACTGGTTTGTGGGGACAGGAGTGGGCTGGAGGGGTGAAAAATACTTTGGATCTCTAATACTGCTTAGGTCATTAACCAACATCTCAAAAGAACACTTTTCAGAAAGAAAGGGAGATGGATGCTGTCGTCTTTCCTCTCCATTTATTTTTTATGGTTATTTATTCACAGATGATGTGGGCAGACTGTGTGCAGAGAGAAAAGCATGGGTAATTTACAGGCAGATGTAACCCTCAGTTGGCTAGGATATTCCAAGTGCTCTAAGGAATTAAGAGGAAAGTAGATCATTTGAATCATAAACATTTTTAACATTTACTTCATAAATGAAGCTAATATGTACTTGTTCCAAAAGTGGGGAAAAACCTGGCTTCAAATAGGATAAGGAAGAAAGTTAAACAAAACAGAATTATTAAACCACCCCAGTTTCCACACCTCTATGAACGTCGGTAGGAGGTCTACTTCTGACAGTGTATGAACCAGCAGGAGACTTTACTAATGAAAGACAAGATGCATGTGTTGACATAGCATTAAATGACTGGTTTGTCACTCCCTGGGATGTGAATTGTGGATTCTGTGCTGTAGTAGCACAAACTAACTGCTTTTATCCTCTTGTTTTCTTAACTTTAACTTCTCACACAAATTAACAGCTTTCTGTTTGCCGTTTGCATGTTTATTTCGTGCCATGCTTGGTTAAAATTAAAATTGGCCCACTAGTTATGGCATTTCAAAATTTAGTACTTCTTCAAAGACCTGCGGGATGAGTTAATGAGTATGGAATGTGATTCTTTTCTTCAAATTAAATTAAATATAAGTTTTCTATGTTCAACACAGCAAGAGTATATTGTGTATGGTATAAATTGAGAATATTCAATATAAAGAGACGGTTTTTAAGTCTTCCATGTCTAAAAAATATGCAATATGATAGGCTAACTATGGATTTTTTAATCCTGCCACAGGGCAATTTCTGAGTTATAACACTACAGATCTATGGCATTGTGTCCCTGAATATGAACAGCAAAAGGACCTAAAAAGATCAAAGCTCAAGTTTCTTTGAAAAAGACACTGTTGTAAGAAAACAATTTTCTCCTTGTTATCACCATGGGATATATCCATGCGCCTGAGAGGTCACATTGTCATTCAAATTCTTTAAAGTCAACTTTTCGGGGTGAAAGAATAATCAAAAGTAAAGCGCCCTCCTGAGGGTCATGCAATTTAGTTAACTCTGGCAGCAATGTTACCAGGTAAATACCAGCGCTCAGGAAAGCGGACCTATAACCAGGTAAAATAAAAAGCAGGGAATCTATTAGTCTTCAAGTTTTTCCTTTATTATCAACATCACAAGAATCACCACAACTGTTACACTGTCTAGTATTTCTAATTAAGAGAGTAACACGAAGATCATTTACATGAAGAGACTGACCTAATCTGCTGTGATCAATGTTTACATATTTATTGCAGACTGAAATTGACAAGAGTTCATTTGGCAATTATTGGTAAGTGGCATTTTCCCTCCAGAAAATCAGACAGTACATCCTTAATCTAATTGAGTGTGTTCTCACTTACATTGGTTTAGAAATATATTACGTATAAATTCTAACATTTCTATTTATCCTAGATGTAATTTTGTTAAAGTGAGAAACTTTGGTCAGTTTGAAAAGAGCCAAATTTTAGAAAGAATATTGAAATTGAATATTGTTTAAAAACAGAAATGTGTCCAATTACCAGTAATCAACAGTTTCCGGAAGCAAGTCTTCTTTTAGCCAAAGTAAGGCTGATAATTACTTGCACTGATTTTATTAAACAGCACTGAAAATTTTTACTGAAAATATTGATAGAAATGATCCCTCCAAATATATAGATAAAAATAGCACATTCGATTTAAGGAAACATAACAGTTTTCTAAAAGAGAGTAAATAGTATCTGATTTAAATAGTACTAAACTAGACTAATCTATTATGGTGCCTAATCCTGTTAGTTATATTAATTTCAAACAATATATTAAATATTTAGCACTTGCTGAGCAAGATAATGTGTAAAGTGCTGTGGGAAATTTAGACTTAAATCATACATGTTTATTTTGAAAATCCAATATTTACCCAAGGATAAAGCTCTATTGTGTATAAATCATTTATTTAGAGATTAAGAACATGGACTCTATGTTAGAAGGAATTCAAATTTGAGACTAGTCAGTGTCAAAATTTCAGACTGAAAGATTGAAAGTTACAATACTTTAAAGTCCTATTCTATAGTATCATCTAGATGTGATAGCAGAATGTCTCACTTTCCTTATTTTTCCTCAAGATCCCTTTTTATTCTTTACATGCTGCTCAAATATTTTGTCGGTTGAGAGGCTTGTTTTAATGTCTCTAGATTGTTTTGCCATTTTTACTCTTATATAACTTTCCATATCTAGCCATTTGAAAACAAAAATTTAAAAAATATAAAAATATGCATTTTGGGGCTAGCCTGGTGGCATGTGATTAAGTTCACATGTTCCACTTCAACAGCCTGGGTTTTGTAGGTTAAGGCCCTGGGCGTGGACCTAGCACCGTTTGTCAACCCACCCTGTGGTGGCATCCTACATAAAACAGAGAAGATTGGCACAGATGTTAGCTCAGCAACAGTCTTTTTCAAGCAAAAAGAGGAAGAATGGCAACAGATGTTAGCTCAGGGCCAATCTTCCTCACACTCACAAAAATAATAATAAAATAAAATCACAGCATTTAAATATATATACACGTATATATTGTATATATACAAATATATATATTTGTATACAATTTATATATAAAACAGATATACATTTTTATACATATGTACATATACATATATATACATTATATATATATACACACACACACACACACACACACACACACACATACACACATTTTTATCCCAGGTGCTTAGGATATCAGAGTGATTAGATACACAGCAATTAACTTATTTTTTTAACCCTTAGCTACAGAGCAAGTTATTTTTGAAATATATATAAGAGCTTTCTTCTCTTCTCTCTTTTTCCTTCTCTTTTTTTCCCTTCCCTTTCCTCTTGTCCTTTTTTCCCTCTTCTTCCATGATCATCAATTCTATTCTTTCCCTTTTCCCTATGTAGGCTCTTATTATATATTAATAAATGTCCTTGAATGTACATGCATATTTGAAAAACACACAGTGTGTATATTAATCAAATAATACTGTGCTATATATTTTCTTTTCATTTTTACTCAGTACTATTTTATTTGTTTTGTTTTGTTCATGTTGCTGCACATACTTTAAGGTTACTCTTTTGACTACTGGGTTTTATTCCATAGTAGCATCCAAGATATTATTTGTCATTGTTAGCACTATCAAGTTGACTCTGAGTCCTAGTGACCTTTTGTACAGCAAAGTGGAACCCTGCCTGGTCTTTCAGCAGCATCCTCTCACCTTCCAGAGCTGTATCAGACAATGCTCCGTTGCTATTCACAGGGTTTTCATGGCCAATTTTTTCAGAATTTGGTGGCCAGGTCTTCTTCCTAGTCTGTCTTAGTCTGGAAACTCCACTAAAACTTCTTCACCATGGGTGACCCTGCTGGTGTTTGAAATATCAGTGGCATAGCTTCCAGCATCACAGCAACAGCAGCTGCCACAGTATGACAACTGACAGATTGACTGGTGGTGTGATTCTCTGATAAGAAAATGAACCCAGGCCAGCGGTGAGAGTGCCGAATCTTAACCACCAGACCACCAGGGCTGGCTAACGATGCTATATACCTTATTGCTAATAGATTATCTAACAAATATTAGATTGTGCCCACTCTCTAGAACTCAAGCCATGCTAGAATAAAAACTCTGGTAATATGTCCTCTTTGGGACCTGTACCCAAGTCTTTCTAAAATGAATACCCAGATATGGATTGCTGGAACATAAAGTATGACTATCCATAATTTAACTAAATTACCACTTGTGTATTATGAAGATTGTTTCCCCACACCTTCACCTTCATTTGTTATTACTTGACTTCCACATTTTTGCCAAATAAGTGGGTATAACATAGTTTTGTATTTATTTTTCATTCTTGACAAAAAAATTGAGCTTCTCTTCATGTATTTGTAGGTCATTTGCATTTTGCCTGTAAACTTCCTTTTTATATTTTCACCCAATACTTTTCTAACTAACTTTCTTTTATATCTGTAAAATGCCAAGAATATTATGTATTATCCCATTTTTTTTTTTGGTCTTTTCAATTACCATCCCCTACTGTCACCAAACAGTTTGCTTTTACTGAAGAGAATTCACCAAATCTTTAATTTATTTTTTATTTTGGGAGCTCTTGCCCCA
The DNA here is from genome assembly GCF_037783145.1 of Equus przewalskii. Taxonomy (NCBI): domain Eukaryota; kingdom Metazoa; phylum Chordata; class Mammalia; order Perissodactyla; family Equidae; genus Equus; species Equus przewalskii. Next base: position 95,484,667 of record NC_091832.1, read on the forward strand.
CTTTAAGGCTACAAGTATACTTTTTGGCTTTTCTTTAAGATCACATGGCGAAAAACAGGTACCGAAAAATTAAGCAGTTTGGTCCAGGTCACTCAGTCAATAGTGAAACTGGGTATCCACAAATGTTTGTTAAAGGAATAAAGTGCCACATTAGTATCAATAGATTCCACTCACACCATTGAATGAGAAAGCATGAAAATTTTGGAGGTTCTGAAAGGGATGCACCCAGATATGTAGATGTCTGTGTCAGCACTAGAGATTAGCAGCCTGTTTGGAATTTTGTTTAATTGCAAACACCAAAATCTACTCTTGCTAGTTTAAGTAGAAAACCAACTCATACATTAAAGAATAATAAGTGGTAAACAAAATACTTTGAGGCCTGGGGAAACAGAGTCAAGACTAAAGTTCCAGGAATGATGACTAGTTCTAAGCTCACATCAGAAATCAATGCTGTTTCCACCATGATCACAGCCCCAAACAATAAAACTCAAGAACTAGACTTGACTACAGTGGCTACTTCTGCCATTGTTTTGGACACCATTAATTAAGGGCTAAATTTTTCAATTACTAATTCCTCCAAAAGCAAGATGTCACTGCCACTATCTGGGAAGGCAATATGACAGCTTCACTCATATTCCTCACTTCTGAATTTCAACTGGGTCTACATGATTACAAGTCTTAGGTTACCCAGCTGAGTCCAAGTTAAAAGAGAAATGAAACTCACAAAATTTGAATATGCCAAACATTGAAATTTCATTCAAAGGATAATATGTAGTAACAATCATGAAAATATGTTGACTGCAAATTGCATTTGGTTCTCTGGTTTCCATCTTCCTATAAACTCTTGAAGAAGAGCATTTTTGAGTCACTAAAACAGAGACAGTTTGAAAAATTGAATATTTATAAAAATGTATAATTTGGATTTTGGTTACTCATTTCAAATCCCTAATTTACTTATTTGTTCATTGATTCAATTCAGTGATTCATTAAAAAGAAATACTGACTATGATCTATTCACTGTGCATGTGTTAAACTATTGGGATATAAAAGACCAACCAAAGATGCAATTTATACAATAATGCCTTGAAATTAATGATTTCAAAAATTTTTATGAACTGTTTATTACATAATAGATTTTTACTTTACTCTCTGGAACCTTCCTTTCCTTGTGTTTTTTTTTTTTACAGTTTAAGTGCAGGACAAAGAAGCCCCCAAAATTAAATTATAAAAGAGATTCTTAAGTGTTCTGGCCTAGTCAGCATAAACAGAGACAAAAGCAGGGAGTTTTCTCTCAGAAACTCCTTTTATGTATCCATAAATTCTAATGATGACATTCTAATTTTCCATAAGAAAAATTACAAAATTTATTTAGCCTTTCCAAAGTTACAGTTTTCCAGAGCACTAACCCAAATGATATTACTAAAAATATGTCTTCTATAGCCAAATAATCTTGTGACACGCTATACATCATATATGCTTCTTGCATTTTTATTATTCAAATTAGAATGTTAAAAGATCTCAGAAGTTCTGCAATAAGAAAACCTTTCTGACTTTGTTAAAAATGCTTTTTCCCTGACAGATCAATGATACCTTGACCAGATAAACATTTTGGTATTTGTGGCCTTTTTCTCTCAGTTGTATGGAACTGTCTCTTCTGTATTTACAAATGGGACATCTGATGTAAAGTAAAAAATTTTTCCTTTATAAGTAACTCTCTATGTCTGGATTCTTGAAAGAAATAGGATATTTGGATAAAATGATTTTAATTCCAGGCTGAATACTGCTCATATGAACTCGTAAAGCCATGTGATTGTTTTAGCGGGCATCTCTTCCTATTGGTTGGAGCTGAGATACAACCAGTTGTTACTCATTTTGAATATTAATCTATTCAGATGGGTGTCTTTTATTACTACACTTGACTGGAACTACTTGAAAACTCAATTCACACATTCCAGTTTGCTGAGGCAGGTGTTATTCTATCACTTGTACTCTACATATCAGTTCTTCTCCAGGCATTTGTTTCTCTCCTCCTAAAAGTGAATGTGAAGCCCTATGTCCATCACAAGCTGGTGGATATAAAGAACAGCTCAAAGCCCCCTGCTGCTACAGTTGAAGAAACCTCTCTATCACTTTCACTACTCCAATTTCTTCAGCTCAGTCCTCAGGGATATCCCAGCCTACACCTGACTCCTTTTTTTCACTTCATGGAAAGAAGGCAAGCCAAAAACATGGACCGATATACAACTTCCCTCCATGAATCCAGAACCTTGTAATCAAACTCTCCCCATAATCCACTGCTTTGTGGTTCTATGGCTCTATGATGCTGATCTAGTAAGAGCATGCCCAGCTCAAAGAAAAAGAGCTCATACAAGTTTTCTTTGCCAGAATTTTCACAGAGCACACAGCTTCAACTGTTCTCAGATACTCAGAGCTTCTAACATATGTTTGACTCAGGGAAGACAGATAGATTAAAGGAACAGTAGAAGGGAACCTCCATGTGTACTTCATCTTCCAAGTAGTACCCTAAAAAGAACATTTTCAGTGCCCCCAAACAAATAGTAGAGATTATATGAGACTTAAAAAATGTATAATTCAAGTTACCACCTCTTGTCTCAACCAATATATTTATTTGTTTGTTTAACAAATATTGAGTACCTACTACATATCAAGCACGATAGTTGGCATAGAGATGCAATGATGAGCAGAAATATATGCTGAATTTGCCCTCATGAAATGGAAAGTCTGGTGGAAAAAACAAATATCAATTGTTTTAAAAAGGAATTAAAAATAGAAGCTGCAATAGAATTTAAACAAATGTAAAAATGTAACTGTGATGTACCATAAGAAAGAGATATACTGAGTTCTGGGGACATGTAACGGACAGATGTCACCTGGGCAGAGAGATGAAAGAAAATTTCATGGAATAAGACATGTTTAGGTTAAATAAAGAAGAAGAGTTTGAGTTGCCTGGGCAAAGAGTAGGCAGACCAGCACTGTAGGCTTATAGCTCCAGTGAGAAGAGTGAGGGGACATCCAATGCAAATAACTTCGGAGGAATTAGAAGAAGCAAGACCATGAGAACTTTCTTAATTGCAACAAAGTTTTTCTTTTCAGCAATGAGTTACTATAAAATTTTAGTCAGGGAATGGCATGATCAGATTACTGCTTAGAGCAAAAAAAAAAATGTGTCTACGATATAGAAAATGGTTTTGAGTGACAGAGAAGTAGAGTGATGGAGGCCAGTCGAGAGTCTACTGCAGCGTTCAAAGTGAAAAACTTTAATGGTTACATGTAATGTGCTGCTAGAGACATGAAACTGTGGAATCTGTGAAATAATTAGGAGGTAAAATTGATGACAGCTTTTGGTATAGGGTTTGAAGAAGAGGGAGGCATCAAGCACAATTTCTACGTGATGGTTTTCTTAACTGGATGCATGTTGGTTCACATTCACAGAAAGGATGGAAACATAAAATCAGGTTTGGAAAAGATAGTCCTGTCTTTGGTTACGAACATGTTATGTTTGAAATATCCAAAAGAAAATGTGAAATAAGAAAAAAAAAGAAAACTAGGCTGGAGGTACATAGTAGACAATCATCTCTGTATAAGTGGAATTGACGTCATTGGTGATAGTGAGGACCACTAGTTTGAATGGTGGAATAGAGATTTTTGATTACACTAAAGAGGAAAATGAACCTTCAAAGAGAAGAACTCATGAGGAGAAAGACAGACTAAGAGTATCTAATATCAAGAAAGCCAAAGGAAGACAGTTGAAAGAAAGAGAAACATTCAGTGTCGGAAGCTTCTAGAGTCAAGAAGGAAAAATTCTAGATGAATTTAGTTACATAGAAGTGACTTATGATTTATTGAAATAATGGAACCAGAACCTATTTTGCAAAAGGTTGACGTGTGAAAGAGAACTGAGAAAATGGAGGTAGAAATTTTAGAAAACTCAGCACAAGATTTTGAATATCAGACAGTGAAATACGAATACCATATAATCTCACTTATATGTGGAATCTAAAAAAAACCCACAAAAAACCTGAACTCATAAATATGGAGAATAGATTGATAGTTGCCAGAGGTGGAGGTTGAGGGGTGGGTGAAATGGATGAAGGTGGACAAAAGGTATCAAATTCTAGCTATTAAGTAAGTAACTCCTGCAGATCTAATGTACAGCATGGTGACTATAGTTAATAATACTGTGTTGTATATTTGAAAGTAGTTAAGAGAACAAATCTTAAAAGTTTTCGTCACAAGAAAAAATTTGTAACTCTGTGAGGTGACGGATGTTAGCTAGACTTATTGTGCTGATTACTTAAGAATATGTATACAAATATTGAATCATTAGTGTGTACTCCTGAAACTAATATACTGGTATATGTTAATTATATCTCAATAACAAACAACAAAGAAAAGAGCTTGACCCCTGAGCTGAGGCCTGGAAACTCCCCCAAGTCAGTAAGTCAGGGCAAGTATAAAACTCGGCTTATTTATCTCCCATTTCTCAAGAGATTATTGTCCTAACTTTCTCAATGTCCAGTGTCTTGAAGACCGCTGTTTCACGTTTTCAGCCCATTTTTTTTGGTTGTCATTGTTTGGCTTTTCTAAGTGTGAGGTTAAACCTGGTTCCTGACTCCACCTTAGCTGAAAGTAGAAGTCCACTGCCTATAGATTTCTGGTAGGCTGAATATGGTGTGTGAAAAAATGAGGAAAGTCAAGAAAGACCCCAAGTTTTGGCTTAAACTACTATAAATATGAATTTCCTATTAATTGAGACAGAAGAGACTTCTTAATGACACTTCTTAAAAGGTAGTTTTATTCTTTATCTAAAGGTCCCAAATTTGGCTGCAAATTAAAATCATTTAGTGGGCTTTCCACGAAATTCCTATATTCCTCCCAAAAATACTTACAGCAGAAGTTTTTTAGTGTGGCACCAGGACACTGGGATTAGAAAAAGATTCCCACATTATTCTAATGTTCAGCCATGGTTGAAAACCTGTGCTTTATACTATTGCTTCTCTCACTTTAATATGCTTATGAATCGCTTAGGGATCTTATAAAATTCAAGTTCTCATTCAGTTTTTCGAGGTGATAAACTTTGTGTTTCTAACAATGTCCCAGGTGATTCTGATGCTGTAGATCTATATTTTGCACGGCAAGGCACTATTATTCAAATTCATGATAGAGCTGTATCACAGTGAAGATTAATCTTATATACTGTATAAAGCACTTGTGTTCGTTCTTCTGTATTAAAAGATATACGAAGTAAAATATTCAATGGTTAATTAAGTTTGACAAACAGTGAGTTAAACAAAGTTAGAGAGTTTCTTTATTGCAAGATTTTTCATAGCTAATGCCTTCCTAAAGTTACTTCTTACCAAAACCTGTGGTTTTCATGGAGCATATTATAGGATTAGGGATTTGCAAAACCCACTATCCTGTATTAACGCAAAAGTAGCTATCTTCAAATAATCTTTGCTACTTTCTTAAAAGCTTAAAATATTACTGAAACATCTATTTAACTGATTTGTTTTCAGTTTCCTAATCTGATTCACGACTTGATGATTCTAATTTATTTACAAATCCAAATAGGTTTTACAAACAGCAAATTAATAATGCTTTGGATTGTGAAGCAATTATGTTGCACATACGCATGTGATTCTTTTGTTGTCCTTAAATACTTGACAAGGGAACATTCTTTTTCTTTGTTCTCTTCTATAGCACTTCGATGCATACATTTTATTATGGTTCTTTGCATAATTTCATGACATGACATATTGTTTGTTGATACACTTCTGCTTACCAACATCTGAGAAATATGTGAAACAAGAGAAAAATATTCTTTTTTACAAAATTATATTGAGGTTTCGTTAACAGAAAAAGTTCTGTAAATTTTCTTAAACAATTAGATCAATTTTATGTAGATGAGAATTCTGATTGATCACAACGAAATTAATTAATTCTTCAGAAATCGATGATGAAACCCAAATACACTCAGATTTACCAGCCTATAGGTGAACATAAGCATATTTTATATAGATGCTCAAATTACAGTGGGTCTTAGCTTCTGCTACCCCATGTATGTCTTCAGAGCCTTCCCTGATACACCTCACACCATTAGCTCTAAATATTTTGGAGCTTCCCAAAGTGTGGTTGTGTCTCATAAACACTCAGGTTCCTATTTTTTCCGTTCCAGCCTCCTTATCCAGATCTTTTGCCCATCCCATGTATCTGCTGCTCTACCAGAGGCAGAGATCCAATTAAGTTGAGACATCAGTTAACAGGTGGCTCATGTTGAAGTATAGAACCTGAGGTATAATTGGTTAACTGTACACCAAAGATACATAGAGCATGCTAAGAATCAAAACCAATTACACAGCTTACAGCTAACATTAACATAACTTTACTATCCCATTGTCTTCATTAATATAACTTGACAATGCTAGAAAACTCTTGCTGAGGAAGATAAAAATCCAAATAATTTCATTCCATGAACTTTCTGAAAGATACATCAACTCTTCAATAGGCCGCATCAAACAATAGTTTACACTCTAGAACTCTTGCAAGCCCTTGCCTCAGATCTTCGCCTTGCTGTTCTTACGAACTCTACTCTGATACATCATGATTCTTACTCTATCCTGACTGAGCCCCTCCACTGAAAGAGCCCCTGTCAACAAGACTTCAAAACCTTAATAAATATTTTGACTTTGCCATTTCCTCTCAGAGATGCTACTAAGACACTGTCAGATGCTACTAAGACACTGTTCGTCTATTGAGAAATAATGTGAATATTTTCATTTCTTTTTGCATAGTCAGGGATTTCTGATAAAGATAACTGACATGCTCTAATGGTAGAAATTGTCTGTTTTTCCCTGACACTGTTTACTCCTCGTATTCTAAGGTGATAGATTTGGAGCCCTGTGTTTACATTTCAAATGTTAATAAAACCAAGAGCCAGGGGCTGGCCCAGTGGTGCAGTGGTTAAGTTCGCACATTCTGCTTCTAGGTGGCCCGGGGTTTGCCAGTTCAGATCCTGGGTGTGGACATGGCACCGCATGGCACACCATGCTGTGGTAGGCGTCCCACACATAAAGTAGAGGAAGATGGGCACGGATGTTAGCTCAGGGCCAGTCTTCCTCAGCAAAAAGAGGAGGACTGGCAGTAGTTAGCTCAGGGCTAATCTTCCTCAAAAAAAACCAAAAAACAAAAACCAAGAGCCATTCATTACGTTTCAAAAGATTGTAAGAACCCAGGTGACTTTCCTCTTCTCTCCCAAGATCTGTTTACACTCCAGAGTAATAAACACCACTCTATCTCTCAAGGAGAGTGGGGGTTAATATGCCAACACCTATATTTTAAGCTTCTAGTGTCATAATTTTGAGTTTCTCTCCTACAGTATGGGTCCCCTTCTACTCCTCCCCTCCACATGCAGGATCCACCTGGCTCTCACCACATTGCCCCATGGAGGAAAATGGAGTATGGACAACCAGCACTAAGATAGTTTGTAAGTAAATAATCAATCTGCCTCTGATCCAAAAACCTTCTATTTACTGTCAGAATAAAACAAATGAAACATAAACATATATTTACTCCTTTACCATCTAGACAACAAACTTAGCCTTGTGTCACTAATAGTTTGTTTTGGTGATATTTTGAGAGCGAGTATTTAATGGTGCTGAGTTTCACAATGGTTTTGTGAAACAAAAATTTACCTTCTCATTCATTCTGTCCTCGGGAGCTCACATAGCACCTCGGTGGCAGTGAAGGTTCAGACAGTGCCATATTCCTTCATTGCTCAAATCCTTCACCCATTACCCTACCACAAAGCTAATAACTCACAGACTAAAGACATGGATATCAATTCTTATAAACAGATGCCTGAAATATCAATTGTTCCATCTGTTCCCCTAAAACTCCAGTTAAGGTTCAGCAAAGAAACTTTGCGGTAATCTAAAAGATTTCTATGGCCCAATGTACTTCTATGTGACACAAGACATGAAGGGTAATGAGTGATTCTCTACATCTCCAGTGAAATGTTGATTAACATTTGTTTCAGAGCTTTTCAGATGGAACCATGAGTTACACTGCTATTCCTATCTTTGCCAGAAAGTTGTAGTCAGCCTCCAAAAGCCTTTCTTATATTCCCCAAACTCGTTAAGTGCTCCAGCTGCTCTTTATAGTGTGCCCTGGTATCATCCCAAATTCCTAGTGTAAAATTCATCCAAATGTTCAAGGATGCCTTCCACACTCAGTTCTTCTGGTTCGAAGTTTCATATGGTTTAAAGTGGTATTATTTTTAAATTTTTAAAATATGTAATATGTGGTGCTTCTCAAGTATCTATGTGTATTGCGGATTCCTCGGGGTGTTGTCACATTGCAGATTCTGATTCAGTATGTCCAGGTAGGGCTCCAGTGTCTGCATTTCCAACAAGCTGTCAGGTATATCCTGCCACTGATGGTCTGAAGACCACACGTTAAGTAGCAAAATGCTAGAGAAAAACAAGGCTCCAAGAGAAGAGTTTGCAAATTTCAGTAACTATGAGGATGAGCTTCTAACATAAAATGAACTATTATTGATGAAGATGTGGAAGCCATGTGTTAAGACAACCTGAGAATTGTACCCCGAAGGGAAATTAGCAACGCTCGTGTTCCAAAACCTCTCCTCTTCCTCCTCTCTTCTTCTGTCTTTCTTTCCTTCTTCTCTTCTCTTTGTGTCTAAATACCCATTTTCATTCCCTGGTTGATTCTTAAACTCCTTTTACCCCTCTCCATTCAACTTCCAAGAAACAATTTTTATATTTTTGCTTATTACTTTCAGACTCCCTTCCAAGTTGTCTTGCTACGCTTCTAGACGTGTACCACCGAACTCCTCCATGTTCAGAATGATCTTAAAAAAAATGGGTTATCGATACTGGACAATCATTTTCAAAGGATGTGGAAAAGATTCTAGCATTGTGAGTTTATGCTAGACCATGAGGTATATAATATTCTCTCAACAGCAGTTTCCTCAAGAGTAGCTTAAGCAATTCTATAATGATTTTTTAAAACTCTTCTCTACAGGTATCACCTTACCTACTGTCTTCAACACCCACACACAATTTCATTATGAATGTTGTATTAGCTTTAGTGAAACCACTTTATAGATATATTGTTTTTCAAAAAAGAAAAATTCTAGACGTACTGGTTTACTGATCTTTCTGTTCTTCTCTTGCGTTTCTTCTTTTATCATATTTTGTACAGATGCAGGAACAAGGATTAAAATGTGACATAAATTTTCTGGAAAAAGATTGTTTGGTTCAAAAATATAAATAAATCCTGTTACTATGATTTTTTTTTTTTTCTGGTTGAAGTAGGAAAAAGGTATACAAGTTAAGGTTATAGGATAAAAACTAATTTTTATATGGTGTTAAAAATGCAATTTTCTTGTTTCAGCTTTCTTCTGCTTCCCTGTTTCATGACTAAGAAAAGTGAAGCATGGTTGGAAGCAAAAATCAGCTATAGAGAGGGTGAGAACAGAACTATAAAAGATTTTTTAAAAACCTAAAACTACCTTGTGAAAAAAAAAGGGCAAATAGTGCTCAGGGAAAGAAAGATAATAAACTAGTTTTATAAAACTAAGTTCTAGAAAAGTGAACAGATTAGGAATACTAGATATGCCATTGACAAGAAAAACTTTATACCTCAATTTTGAATGTTAATGCTCATAATTTTCTAGTTGGTTCTTATACAATTAACTTTTTTTCTTGGACAATATTCAAACTGAAAATACAGTTTTCTACAGTGAATTAGGTGCTATACATAGCACAGAACTGGGATGATGCGCACTGGTTCATTGATTTTACAATCCAAGTTAATATTATTGTGTGATGCTTCAGTGAGTATGGTATACCTAAGAGGCGAATGAACTCTATCAGGCACCTCAGTGTCATTTATCGTACGAGAAGAGGTAACAGAAAGCGAACCCCAGTGTTCTGGAGGAAGATGTTTGCCTCTCATGGGTGAAGGCCAGAAACTAATTTGCTCACAGTAGGATTGGAATGGTTGTGGCAATTTTGTCTTTACTTCTTTTTATTAAGGGTGCATGATCAGAAAACTGTGATTTCTATGCTTGGGAAAACGAGATAAAATTCAAATACAAAAAGAAAACAAACCAACACACGCACTAAGACATGGTCACACTAAACACATAGTCAAGCCTCAAATTTAGTGATTCTCAGAGGTATTTTATCTTTGATTTAGTATTAGAAGAATTCATCAGATATATTAAAGTTATACGTGCAGAGTACTGCTTTTTTAAGATGCCCAAATTAAAAGAAAAACCTATGAATTTATGGACAATAACAAGAAACTGTAACCTACTTGAGTTTAGTGTTGACTTGAAGGATTATATATAAATCCAAGGGTAAGCTTAGTTTAACTTGAACCAATACCACGTAGGTCCTTGAAATGAAGAGGTTTTATAACTGAAAGAATAATTTTCACATTGAGAGTATATATACTGTCTAACTATGGACCTATTGCTGGTAATATATCTACACTGATATTCTGAGACGCAAAATGCCCAAATACTGGGCCATTTATCATTCTTTTTTGTATACTCAAGGAGAAAGGATGGGAATAAATGAGAACAGTTACCTGAATAATTTAACAACATGTCCAGATAATTTCCTCCTAGGAATGAAAGGATAGAACTAACATGTATGACGTAACTACTATTAGATAGGAACTCTGCTAGTTTATTCGCATATGATGTGTTATTTAATTGTAAAACTGCTTAGATGTAAATGCAGGGACCGGCCCAGTGGCAAAGCGGTTAAGTGGGCACGTACCACTTCGGCAGCCCGAGGTTCGCTGGTTTGGATCCTGGGTGCAGACATGGCACTGCTTGTCAAGCTGTGCTGTGGTGGGCGTCCCACCACATATACAGTAGAGGAAGATGGGCACGGATGTTAGCTCAGGGCCAGTCTTCCTCAGCAAAAAGAGGAGGATTGGTGGCAGATGTTAGCTCAGGGTTAATCATCCTCAAAAAAAAAAAGAAAAAAAAGAAGTAAATGCAATCCACATGTTGTCACTTTGAAAACCGAAGTTCAAGTAATCATTGAAATGTCATTTGTATGTTGTAAGGACATGCTGTTCACACTTGATCATGTTTACTCTTTATTTTTTCTTTAGATATATTATAAAAATTAAAGACAATTGGGAATTAGAAAAAAACATTATGTGGAAAGAGTTTAAGTATATAGGTAAGAACCACAAAACGTATAAGTGTAAAAATTTCTCCTAAGTATATTTAAAAGGCATATGAGTTCTTAAAAAAGTACTTCTTAAATGAGTGATATTATCAAAATTGAGTGAGAAAAGCTCACAAAAGTATACTTAACACACTTTGTCACTAGTTATAATAACATGCACCCCAGGAGGTAATATATAAATTTGCTTGAAAAAATAATTTATTTTCACTTATATGAATAACAGTTTTTTGAAACATGGTTAAGAATTAAAACATTATCATTAATTTAATGATTTTATATTTATTTTGCTTTTTAATGTTATCTTTCGTAATGTTTTTCACATTGCTCTAATGTCTTATATGAGTTGAAAACTTGATTGATTCTTGGAATATTAAATGAATTGCCTTTTAAAATATTTTTTCTTAAGATTTATTTATTACAAAGTGAAATAAAAGAGCTTTGTGAATAACACATAAATGTGATCGTTTAATTTATTAAAACACATTTAAAACCTTCAACACCGTCAGAAAAGCTCATAAAATTATAGCCACTGTAGATATATGGATGTCATTGTTCTAGTAAATAACTCTAAAACAACATATTTATTTTATTACTTGTCAACCTCAGTAGCTAAACTTTATAGCAAAATATTTTTTCCTTTCTTTTATTCTTATTTTGGCTCCTAATAAAGGAAGATACAGATTCTATAATTTGAGAGTGTACCTTTTTACTCTGATGTTTGAGCAAAATCATTAAATGTTGATTTCCAACTCTACTTAGCGTGTATTTGAGTAGAAATAATGGGCTCCTTAAATATGCCTGAGTTTAAGTAGCTACTTTTTACCATTTCTACAGTTCCAGTAAATATCCATTTCCACTCACCCAGAAGAAACAGTGTCTTGCAAATCGATTCTCAATTCAAATATGTGTTGATGTTATTTACTAAATCTTATTTAACAATAAATAGTAACAACCAATATTAACAATAACAATAGTAAAATTTATGACTTGGCTGCCCCACCATTTAATTGAATATAGTCTTTAATTTTTGAAACTAATCCCAATTTAAGTAATTCTAATCTGTTTTTTTTGTTTGTTTGTGGCTTCCATATTTTCCTGCATTATTCAAACAATCCGTTGTCAGAACCAAAAGAAGTATGCCTAAGGCACATACATTGTCTCTTTGAATGCATATATTGAAAACTTTGATTTTCTTTTGTATTTCAAACAAATGAACCAATTCATTGCTGGCTTAAGTACTTCTGGGACCTTTCTTACAGTTATTAGCATATGTTGGCTGACTGAGGAGTGCTGGCTGACCAGAGAAGTACCATAACAAACGCAAAATAAATCCAAAGGTATTTGTTAAATATTTGTAAACTGTTATCATCCAGAATTGTTTGCTAATCATCCTGTGTTATAGGAACAGCTAATGGGCACTTGATATCAATTATCGCTGGTGTTTTCAAAAGTCCTGATATGTATGATTCTGGGTATCAGAAATGTCACTTAAATTGGTCATTTTAACAGTTTGCAGGTGGAGGAGCCAGGATATGAGCCCAAACTTCTTACAATGAAACATTTGTGCATATTCCACACTTCCACGCTATTTCTTATCCTCCTGATATGGACAATTAGCCACCGTAGTACACAAATATGAATTCATGCAACTCAGATGTCCATGAAAATGAGCCTTTTATCTACCTATCCTTGCTTACAAATATAGTGCTCTATTTTACATTCCTGAATTTCATCTAGATGCTTTATGTGACACTTATTGGCAATTTGAGTATTATTTCTTCAAAAACATGCCATTAAGGAAACAAAACTACATAAAAGTTGACAGGTGAAAAGTTAATTCACTTTATCCAAACTTCATTTGACCTTTACATTCAGAAAATATTTGAAAATTAATGGTGAAATCATGAGATAAAAATGAAAAATTTAGTGAATAAATGCTAAATAATTATGCAATTTAAAAACTTTGTAATCAGTGCATATATGCAATTGATATACAGTATATATACATATGTGTGTATATACTTTTCACTACGATTTCTATGTGCAATCATTTGTTATTATTATTAACTGGCAGATTTTGATGATCAAAAATGATATTTTTGCTTTTGTTTTCCAAATTAGTTGTATTCTGTCTTGAATGGCTGATAAGAATATCATTGTTGATATGTACTTACCTTTCCAGTAGATGGTAGTACAGATGTTCATAAGAAAGCATTCAGTAGTACATGTTTTGAAAGGAGAGAGGTATTTCCAAGCTTGAAAATAATATAATAAAATAACAATGTCAAATATTATGTGAATTTTGAGGAGTGGGAGAATTATAGGAACTGATATATTCAGTTTAAAAACTTGAAGTTTAAAAGTTGGGGGTGTGTGTGTGTGTGTGCAGACGCACATCACTTCTAAGTAAAATAAACTTAAAAATTAAAACACCAATCTGTAGGACATCAATCCCTAATGTTTTCATGTGTTTATCACTGTAAATCCAAACCTTGCTTTGTTCAAAAAGCCCATTTGTTTCGATGTCTCACAGTCAACACAATCTTAAATCACACATCTCCAATTTTCAGTCATCCATTTTTGTCCCACTTAAGGGACAAATCCTTTGTCCCTCTGAGATTTCCCAATGTAAATATTTTCTCTTTAGTTTTGCTGATGTTTATTATTTTCACAGATATTACCAACATTCTTGATTTATATATATATATTCCAAATCAATGATGCAGAAAAGATAAAATATGGAGAAATCATCACCCATAGGCTGTAAAAGAAAAGAAAACTAATCACAGTTGGGTAGATTTGTGGGAAAAATTTTAATGTCAAACAAAAGTGTGATTGAAGAGATTATATAAAGAAAGGAGAATTCCTTATATGTTTTGAAAAGTAGATACCCAAGGGTGATTAATAGAAAAACCTTAGTCCTGTGGTTTGCATATATGCCTAGAGCATTTTGTTGGTACTTTCATGCATAGCACTAGTCTAACTATATACATTTTTTATTATGGTGTATCCTTTGTACAGTCTTTTATGTTTAATTAGGCCTCAGTAGAAGCAAGTTTAGAAATCACTTTACAAAACGACTTCGATTCAACTCTGTGATGTGACATCAACCCGTGTTCCCTAGGGCACTTATGAGCATGTCTTTTTGAAGTGATGTGCGCTCAAAGCAGCTTGGTTGTATGTTCTGCTCTGGGGCAATATGATAGCTTCTTTGGGAGAACGCCACCTGAGTCACACGAAGATAGCAACCCATGTTGGTGTGGGGACCTGGAATTGGCCACCCCAAGATATGTCTCTTTGGCATGAGGATTATTTGAGGCTGATTGCTTTTGACAAACTGGGACAGGGAAGGAGGCTCTGAGGAATGGAACTTGCCCTTCCTTTGGACACATTTACATTTGTAAGGTAAATCTCTATCTGTAAAAGCTGCCTCCCTCTCTGTACCAGGAAGAAGAAAGGAGATGACTTTCTCTCTAGAAACTCTTAATCAATACCAAAGGCAACGACTTAAAATCTGCATTTTATTGTGCTAGTCTGGTAACCTCCTGTAACTGACTTCCCTCCCCCTCCCAACATTGGCATTTCTTAAGGATTAAGCATCTTTCCTTAGGCTAGGAACTGACTGCTGCTGCGCTCACCTGTGACCGCCCAGCTCCAGCCCAGCTCCAGACAATCGACTTGCCTCCTGCTACGCCCACCGAGATAGCAGACCATTACCTGCTGTGTCCATCAAGCACTGTGCCGACAGGGCAATCTTGTGACTATTGTGGGAGGGACATTTCAGTCACATGTGAAACACCCCGTTTGGGGGTATATAACCACTATGTGCACCCCACTTCTTCGGTGCCCTTTCTTCCTTCGGGAAGAAAGGCCCCGGGCCATCGTTCCTCATAAAGCTTTGTTTAATTTTCTCTTGCTATTCTGTCTCATGTGAATTTAATTCGTTCTCCAGCCAGATGAACCCCCATTTGGGGAGAAGAAATGTCCCCCTCCCCTACATTGGCTATTCTAAATCATTTTGGTGGGCAGGGAGCTTCTGAAAGGTCCTCACCTTCTGCTAACCTTGTATGGAAATTCACCCGAATACTTTTGGGTTAGGATGAAAGAATGTTCTGACACAATTCTGCCAGGCATTTTCAAAAATAACACTAATTTTCAGTTATTTTGCTGCTCTTTTGGTTCAAACTATCGTGTTTTTCTAAACGCTTGCCTTTCGTGTGGATGACATTTACCTAATATTGTTAGGTAGTTGTGCCTAATACTTTTGAGGGTTATAAATTCTTACTATAATGTAACTCTTAGCAGTAGTTTCCAAAGTTTTAATTTGTAGTTTCCAAAGTTTTGATTTGCTTACTTATTTTAAGTCACATGTCCTTGTGTTGAAAGGAAAACTTAGAGAACGTCATTATATAAATATATAAAGTCAGGTTTTCTCAGGTTGAAAGGGAGGGTTGGCAGGAGAATACAGGACTTCTTCCTTTCCACCCATTTCCTGTCACATCCTGGTTGGCAGAGGTAGATTAGTGGAACTCATAGAGGCTTACACAAAAAAAGTAGAGAGAATATAGCATACTAACATTTGTTTTTATTAGTATGAACTCGTAAGAAACAATCATTTATAAAAACATCAAATCACGTGAAAAGTGAGCCAAAAAAGCAATATTTAGGAACTAAAGTTTAATATATCTTCATATGGGTACTCATTATTCTCAACAAAACTTTCATTAAATTCTATCTATCCCTTTGACCAATTATCCATTCCCAACTGACTTTAAATGAACCCTCTCCACAACCTATCTTCAGCATGCATCAGAGATAACCACCAGCATACAAATGAGAGACCCATATGCCTATACATACACACACATACTTATAAAGACCATACCACTTCTTAAAAGGGAAATTCGACCATAGCAAAAGAGCTTTTGGTCATCTTCTTTTGCATTTCAAACTATCTAGTATAACCCGACTCTCTCATCATAAATTGTCTCCTTATTATCATCACTTTTTTCTATCTTTTTATTTTCACAAGGAATGCTTCCTCTTCTAGCAGGATTTCTCCCCCTCTTACCTTGCAAGTGGTTTAACATAAAAATATGGCTGGAGTTTGCAAATTGCAAATTGGTCTCCATACTTCCTATGTCTCTTGTTTCTCTCCAAATCCATTTTGTATACTCCTACTTAGATTAATATATATATGAACATATATAATTAATATACATTATATCTATAATGTGAATAGATATAATTTCCCTTCCTGCTGAATTCAAACTTCTATAAACCTGGTCCAACTATCTTTTGAGTCTTACATCTCTACTCTCTGAAATTGATTATTAAGTTGGGTTCTCATTTTTTTTTTTTTTTTTGAGGAAGATTAGCCCTGAGCTAACTGCTGCCAATCCTCCTCTGTTTGCTGAAGAAAACTGGCCCTGAGCTAACATCCGTGCCCATCTTCCTCTACTTTATATGTGGGACGCCTGCCACAGCATGGCTTGCCAAGCGGTGCCACGTCTATACCCAGGATCCAAACGTGCAAACCCAGGGCTGCCTAAGGGGAACGTGCAAACTTAACCGCTCTGTTACTGGGCTGGCCCCAAACAAGTTGGATTGTTTTATCTTCTTGATATTCCACACCAAATCAACATATTTATGCTTCTGTGGCTTTGCACATCCTATTTATTCTATCTAGAATGCCCAGTATCCACTTAGTAAAATCTGATCCATTCTTCTATGTTTCACTCAAAGGACATTATCGTTAAATTCAAACCTTCTCTAACACCCCCTTTTGGAAGAATTTATTATCTTCTGAAATCTTATAGAATTTGATGTGATTTTCACAGCAATTTCCATGCTTTCCTTACATTACAGTTTTTAACTCCTGCACATGAATTCAAGATCATGAAATCTTGTAGCTATGAATTAATTATCCCTATATTTTAGATTTTCTGGCAAAGAGCAAATGAGAAAATTATTTGTTAACTGAACTTACAAATACACTAATTAGTATTAGACATTAATTGTTTTGGCTATAACAAAGATAGTACAAGAAGTTGCATAGACAAGTGAAAAAGGCTTTAAAAATTTTTGACACTCAGTTCTGGGAAATAAAATTTAACAAAATATTTACTTCAGTGTCACATATGAAAACATGTCTGCATATAAGATCTTACTGCTCCTCCTTTATGGATATTCTAATAATGTATTATCATATATTTTTATTTAAATTCAATTTTTATTGGATATTTACTAGAATCATTTTGCATTATTTCTCTATCATAGCAAAAACAAATACAGACATACATTTGTGTGGGAATTTATAATATGAAGTGGGTGGTGATAGAGAAGGTGAAATTGATGCAAAAACGCCTTATTCTGTGGCAACAGCTGTAATTAAACATTTACTATCATTCTTTTGCCTTTTTATCATTAATAATTTTCAGAAGAGTCTGCATGTTTTTCTTGCTCTTTAGAGCATAAATTGGTGATGTAAAAGTTATATTTTTGACACTATGAATTAATTGCTGGAAACGTTCTAATTTAGGTACATGACTAAAGTACAGTCAGGGATATTAATCATATTCACCTTTTAAACCTGAAAAAAAATCAACTTTATCTTCATGAATAATTTCCTGTATTAAAGTTGGCGAACTCAAAAATATGAGCTGCAGCTCTTGAAGAAATAAGCATTTTATTCAAATAATTTGTTTTCTTGGGTAACAACTTGTGACATTATTAGTAGTTTATGTCCAGGATTACAAAGGCGGCCCTCAGAAGCTTTAGATCAGTCTGGCTCTTTGCTTATGATTAAGCTTTGCTCCTCTCATGATTAGCCATGCCTTGGCTTCTTATGGAACACACTTTGGGAAAATAAGATTTTAGAAATCCATGAGACTAACTGAAAAATATTGTAACAATGTTTTAATTTAAAATCATAAAATCTATTTTGAAAGAAATATAAGCAGTATTGGAAAACATTTTAAAACTAAGAAGCAAAATACATGAGAAAATTTAGACAAAAACATTGAAAAAATGTGTGTATTATTTATTATTTCTTACTGTTGAAGTTACCATTAATAAGCGGCACCTTTTTTCAAAGTTCTTTGCATATAGATTGTTTTAATAGTATTTCACAGAAATAAAAACAAATTAAAAGCTCTATATCTTTTGAAAAAGTAAAAGAACAAAAGAAGTTATGGAACGAAAATAGTGTGTATGGTGAGTAGCAAAAGCTACAAGAAGCTGACTAGAAATTTTCTACACTATTTGTCAATATTGCTCCCTTGTGTACACCTATCGGACAACAGGAGAAAAGAGTTTATAGGAAAAAATTAGGTCTATGCATCAATTTTTCCCTAAAGTATGATCAAGAACCTAGGCTTCTTGGCAGAAATCTAATTTTAGTGTTCTCTGTGCCAATTTTCTTCTGAGTAATACTGTTTGAGGTCAGGTCTAGGTGCAGCATGAATGAGGTCATTGCTGGATCTGTGAATCTTTGGTTAATCACCTCGTGGCTGCGTCTTCTGTTCTGTTTGTTCTGTGCCAGTCTAGACTCTGCCTGAGGAAAGCACTAACATCTTATGTTTTCTCTTTTCATATTCAGGAATGTTGTCAATTTCTAATTTGTGGGACATACTTAGGTAGTCAATATTTTGAACTAAAGAAGACTTATGGGACTTTAACAGTGAATAAAAACTCCCATATGCTCATGTCTTTTCTGGTCACTCATAAGCAATTCAGGGACCTACAGTCAATTTAAATTGCAAATATAGTCTCAATTTAGTAAGGAAAGTTTTTCAGAACTGATAATCAAAACTTCTAACCTGAATTTAAATTAACATCTCTTTTTCATTTACTAACCACGTTTCCTGATATCTCTGAAGTTGAAGCATATGGAAGGAAAAGAATAATTTAACTGGGTCCATTGCGTAATGCCCTCACCCACTTCTTAGCAAGAAATGTATTTAAAGATTATACTTCATCTCATGAAATGTGTGTGGGTTCTTCAGAGACTTTCTTGTTGGGCTTCTCCACAATAACTTCCTAGACAAAAACAGTGCTACTTTTTTTGGCTGGCCATGCCAATTCTATCTAACTTTCTGCTCCTTTTTGTATACTTCGTAGCCTTTAACTCCTGGGTTGTCCTGGACTTTTGTTTGTCCTTGCAAGTTTCAGATTGTGCTTATGGATTCTAATTTGTCCTCACTCTCCATTGCTTCATATCCAACTTTTCTTTGTAACTGCCACTCTGCTGATGTGCAGTGACTTCAGGCTCACCAACACCCACAGATGGAACAGCCCTTCATAGACTTCTGCACCAGCTCCTACAACTGTGTAAATTTGAATCTTTACACTAATTCATGCAGAATATTTCAACTATGTTTAATTCATACATATAAAATGTATGAAAATTACATATCACTCATACTGGTTCCTCTTTCCTTGTCAAACCCTAACAATTATGGACATCAACTTTGAAATTTTCACGAGGTGGTATGGATCTGACATTAATAGTATCTTCGTGCCATATTTGTATTTTGTAACATGTCTTTCACATAGAATTCAGATTTGTAGCACATTTGATTATTAGCAATAGAGTATTCAATGTCTATTTGCAGCATTTGTCAGTGTTTTTATTTGATATTTAATGCTATGCTCCTTCTGTCGCATGGATACTCATGGGGCAAGTGTAGACTCACACAGGATCTGACCATGTGCTATGCCTGCACGTGCCCCACCAGCTGCTAGGTTCCCCCTTCTACCAGCCACTAGATTGAGGCATAGTGTCCCACTTTAGGGCTGTGAAATAAATCTTCCCTTCCAACAAATCACTACCTCAAGCCTCAGTGGAAGGGTGATCAAGAGATTGCAACCATTCTGCCAGGACCTGCTCTGTTAACACCTGGATCAGGGATAGACAAGAGGTTCAAAGTGGCCCATCAAACATACGATGGCACTGCCAGACCAGGGTAGTGATGGCCACCACCTTCATCTCTACCTTGAGATGTTACGGAGTGTGCAGGTTCAATCCCAACTCTCCCCAAACCTGTGCTCAGATCCCTGTGAGGGGTAGAAGACAATAGCAGAACACAAACTTCCTCCTCCCCTTGCCCCTGCTCATAGGAACAAGTCAGGGGTGGAGGGTGGCACAGTTCCTAGGACCAAGACAGAGAGGGAGAGGTGGCAGGTCCTGGGACACCAAGGAATGGGAAGAAAGCTATCAAGAGCACATCCTGGGAAGACAACATGAGGTGTTGTAAGGTGAGTGGGACCAGGTGTAAGCCAAGTGGCCAAGCCCATTAACCAACTGACTTCACTTAAAGAATAAATTCAAAGGTAAAATTATTAAGTGTTTCAAGATAGTGAACATAGAGCATTTAATCTCAAGCATGGAGACCCTTTTGTGTGTGGGGCCCTGTGCAACTGCTCTGGTCATGTACTAGTGGAGCCAGCTGTGATTCTTGTATGTGTGGCGGTAAGAGTAATACTTTATTTAGCTTTTAAAAGAAATGAATCTCCATAATGTCATTCATGTAATATTTGCCTGGAAAACCATGTACTCTGGTCTGATGTTCTATACATGGTCACATAACACTTAGAAATAAAGTTTCCACATTTAACTGAGCGTAAAATTAAAACTCTATGCAAAAGTATAATAGAATTCAGCATAAAGTAGAATTTCATAAAGTTTTTTTCTGAACTCAGCTTTGAACTATGAATGATAGACTTTCAATAGTTGAAGTTCAGGAAAGCAAATAAATGTGCATTATGTCACTGAAGGTCATTGCATTAATTTACTGACTAGTATAGCAATCTCAATGCAAATGCACTCACTTTCAAAATAGATATTCCTGAGCAACCTTTTATTGTGAAAACTAACTCCCAGGGTAATTTGGCATTGCTGTTACCAGTGTCCATATCCATATTCATTCACATTCTCTGAAACACACACCATAGTAACACAGATATAACATTGGGTTTTAATTCCATAGAAATTTTGAGTTCTTGGTCTCAATTCTGTTTCAGCCTGACCTATTTAACAGAAAACTAAAGTCACCTCTGGGGGATATATCTTTATACAAGCAAGTTTGACAAAAGATTTAGGGAGGGGCACACATCCATTAGATGAGGCAGTGAAAAGCTCATTTAAGAAGATCAATCAGGAAATAATTAGCCTCAGGATATTTGAAAGTGAAATAGCCAGTATGGGATTAGAGGTGAGAGAGAGAAAAAGACGGTCAAGGTTCCTGAGAATGTTCTTATCTCTAGAAATCCTGGTTTAGTCTCCAAGTAATAGGACCTGCCTATCATTCTAGTTTTTACAAGTCTTCGTCAGATACAAAATTTTCCTTTTTTTTCTCTTTGTTAGAGAAGCAAAAATGAGCTTTTTATGACCCAGCTTATGTCAATAAAATTGCATAACATATTTCCTCAATTATAAAGCCTTCCATTTTGCATGAGGAATGAAGGTTGTAAATCAACATAAAATAATATTAGCAGTTTAAATTTTATATGGCATTAGTAAAACAGAAGTGAAATAGTTTGAGAAATATTTTTTACTCCAACAGTTCACATTGCCTACAAAGGCTACCTGGCTAAGTTGAATTTGCATGAAATCAGATAGGATATATTTGTTTAGGTGCTCCGGAACACTCAGGGTCTCATCTAAAAGGACTATAGCACACCATTTGGCATTCTAACCAGTAATAGCCCATTCAAAACATGCCAGATCATCCTCCTTTTTTCTTTCTTTTGACATTCATTCTTTTTCTTCTAATGTTCATTATTCCTTTTAACCTTCTTATGTTTACCTTTTTCATGCTTTTTATCCTATTCTTATTCTTTTGTTCCTCCACTATTTCGTTTCTAACCAAGTTCAAAACTAACTCTCATTTTATTAGATATCAAGAGAATTATATTCTGATATTGGCTGGTAATTTCCTCTTATTACCTCCTTTATATTTTGTTCTTCTTATTGCTTTCAATTGATAGCAATGTTCACTGAAACAAGAAAAAAATAAACGATGATATGTCTTAGCTCTGATCCTGTTTTTGCTCCTGTATTCTTTTTCACTCAGATAAGTTTGTTCATTGATATTTAATACATTTTCCAATCTTTCTTATTTATTGGTACCCTTGTCACCTTTCATAGTAAATGTAGAAGTCTTGCTTCAATTTATCTCACTGTCCTCTTTTTTCTTCACTTCTACAAAGCTTATGAACAAATGTAGTGCTCAAACACAGCAACCATATTAGCCCTTGTTGTGTGCATATGGCTGTCTGAATCAAAACCCAATCCTGTTTTCCATAATCAGGATGAACAGAAGATGGTCACTTCACTCAGGCAGCTTATGGCCTATTGAAAGAGATAACTGAGAAATGAGTCTGTTAGAGTACTGTGTTTTACCTTTTACAATAGAGGTAAGCAGATAATGTCACTGTAGTCAGTGATAAGGACACCTGTTACTCAAAGACATGGATAGTGATGTCTTAGCCTTAGAGTCCTGAAGGACATATAGGAGTTTACCAGCTGCAGAGGGGGGAAGACAGCACTATGCAGAGCCAGAAGAATGTGCAAATGCTCCAAAGTGAGAAACAGATTACAAATTCTGGACCTTAATCTGCCCGGAAAACAGTGAACATACTTGGTTGGGTAGAGAAAAGAGGAGAAATATGGGCAAGAGATGAGGATGGAGAGAGAATCTTGACAGGAAGAGGCAAAAATTCAAATACCTACCAGGGCCAAGAAGTGATAAAATTGTCCTTATTTGGTTGGAAATACATGTAAGAATATTATATGATAGAAACTTACATGAAATTGTAGGTTATGAAGCCATTGCTTCTAAATCACAATTCCATCCTTCTATGCCCTTCTCTGTGAACGCTGAGATTCTGCAAACTACACGTCTACTTTGACAGCTGACTTCTTGTTAGATTGTGCTAACACAGAGGATGTAGAGAATGATTGAAAGGTAGAAGGAGAACAGAAGAGACTGTCTCCTTATTTGCTTGCCATTAGTCCTGCAACATATCTCATCAGCAGTTGGTTGATTGCAGCTTCTAGCTTCTTTCGGCATTCTTGGAACCAGCCTTACTGCACTCCCTCAAAGGGCCGGCCACAGCCCGAGCTTCAGCTCTGAAAGCTTATTCCCCGTCCCTCTAAAATCTGGTAAATTCAACTCTTTCCCCTTAGATCCCCTAGACTTAGCCCAGTAGCTACTCCCTGCAATTACCTCTGGTCTACCTCCGTGTTTTTGTTCTGGTCTCAGTTCTATAACAGGTGTGCAGAACCTACTGTCAAATGAAATACTTTCTGTTTAAATATTTACCATGTATTCCGTTTCCTGGATGATATAGTAACTGTAACTTAAATTCAAAATTTGAAAGCATGCATATTTAAAATATAGAAGCAAATCATTGTCAAAGTTTACTTTTATAATAGCTTTGGACCAGAAATCTGATTTTTTTTTCTGCACAATGATGTCGGTGTCAATTCTTGTAATTAGTGTTTGGATTTGCGGGTCACAATTTATTCTTTAATTCTTCAGTTGAAATTAGTGCTTTATGTACTGATTATTTGTTTTCTGTCTTTTATGACTGATTTAATTTTCATAATGGAAAACGGCTCTTGGAAAATGTTTCTTAAGATACAACCTGCCATGTGGTTCATATCTGAGATTTTGTCACATCAATTAAGAGGCTTTTGTAACCAGAATTTGAACAACAGAAATGATATAATAAGAGTATTCTAAACATTTTGTGATGAGAAATTTAATGATTTATTAAAATTTGTTATTGCTATAATGCTGTTAATAAAACAAGAGCTACAAATTATTAATCATTTCTTTAAATAGCATACTATCAACTATGATTCCATACATTACCTTATTTAAGCCTCATAATAACTTGTTAGAGCCTCAAAATATACTAAAAAGTCCTGTGGTAGCTTCAAAAAATGATCCCTTATATATGGACGTTAAGTGAATGATTTGTCTGAATACAAAGCACAATTTTCTCTTCCAATTGCATAACACATTTTTGTTGGAGAAGTAATCTGATTCAGTTTCAAGTTAAAATGATATTCTACTTATTAATAGAAACACTATTTAGTAAATTACTTTTTAAAATTTATATGTAAAATTATTCTAGAATACTCAGACTTTTCTATCAGAACGTATCAGTTTTTCATTATTTTTAAACTATTATTTTATTACTTTTGCTTTTTGAAGAGTAGAAATAACAACTTCAAGGTTTAAATTATTTTGAAACCGTAATTTAGACTACTCTACTAGGATGAGACTTGTATTGTTTATCTTGGATTAAATTTAGAGATATATATATATTTTTAAATACACAGTAAAACTAATGACGTCTCTTCTACGTCTCTGTTATCATAGTGGGATGGTGGGGTGAGATCTAATCTTCAGCTTTGGGAAAGGTGGAGAAAGATTTAAGGAATAAAACATTGTTTGTTAGACAGTTATGGGAGATATTAGCCTGAAACGGATTTTCTATGTGTTCACTTCACACGTGGGTACTCTTCTGAAACTATCTTTTCTTGTATTGCATTCTCTTCTGTTAATAATTTGTTCATGCTTTACAACCTTTTGTAATTTATTTTCATGAAAATTTGATTAAACATTTTGGCAGTACTGTATGGAGCTGATCATTCCTATTTCAGATGACTCATGATACTCATCTATAAATCTAGAAGAAACTCTTGGACGTGTTCACCAGGAGATATGTTTGAGAAAGTTTATAGCAGCACTATTCATAATACTAAAACCCTAAAGCTGAATCAAATTCCATACAAATGCCAACTTTGTTTCTGTACGATGGAGAATGGATATAAACCACACAATGGCATGTTATTACAAATGAACCATAACTAAATGCAAAATACGGATGAATACTAGCAATATAATAAACAGAGAAAAAAAATCTAGGAAACACACATTTCCTTTCCATAAAGTTAAAAAAGCTTCTTAGGAATAGATTTACTTTAAAACACATGCAACAAATATTTTTTTTAAAAGCAAGAATATAGTAAAGCTCAAGACTCAGACAGGGTTTACTTGCAGTGGGGAGAAGAAGTAAAGAGCAGCAAGGTAGAGGTCACATACACTGACATTCTAGGTGGCCAAGATGAAGCAGCTCGTTCACAAGGATGATCATTAACTGAAGACAATTAGGGATGTTCTGAAGGATTTGGACATGGCAATTTGAAGAAGCATATTAGTAAATTCAGCTACTGTATTGTTTTGACTTTGATGAAAAATAGCCTGGATAGGATTAACAGATTAGATACTGCAGAAACAAGAGCATTGTGATTCATTTTAAAGTCAATAAGATTAGAGCATGACTGAAATAATTACTGGAATGATTTATACCAAAGGCTGGATCCATGACTGATTTGAAATATGCATAGTAAGGGTAAGATAGATTGAAATAAATTATGCCTGGATATCCTGAACAGCTACCAATGATTACAGAGGCATGGCATTTCAATATACTTATTCTATATGCATCTATCTGTGTATCTGTCATCCATATACCTACCTACCTATCAATTATCTATTTATCTACCTCTATTTTGTCTCTTCATCTAAAATTCTATGTTTTTCATAAATTTGAGCCAGAAAGCATTTTGGCCTGAACATCCAAACTGATGAACTTGCAAGCTTCCAGTATGTCTTTTGAAAGCCACAATGCAGACATAAGTTGAATAATTTTTAAAGTGTATTTGTCTAGTGTTTTAAAAAATAAGCCTCATTTTCTACAATATAAAATTAATAAACTTCATCCAATTTCTTCTTAGTAAAATAAGTATATATTTTTAAAGCATTAGCATGCTTTTCTATGAATTACTTTAATTATTTTGTGTATTTTTGTCTAGTTTTACTTAATCACATACTAAAATGAAAAAATTAAAATGGCTAAATCTTATATTGTGACTTTGAAAAATTTCGAAGACAAGGGACATATAGTAATAGGAGATGAAAAAACAAAACACTGAAATGAAACTCTAGGTAGATCAACAGAGGCATTGAAATTTGGAGAATGGGAATCTGCACCAGATAACCAAACATACTTAAAAATGTGAAAAAAATCAACGATCTGAAAAGCATGACTTTCATTCATTCAACAAATAGTTACTGAATACTTAATATGAACTGGCCACTGTCCCAGGGAGTTGAATACATCAGTAAATAAAACAGACACCTTGGAGCTTATATTCTTGTGAGCAGACAGAGGATAAACAATAAACATAATATACAAGTAAATTATTTTCAACAGTTCTTCGGAAAGAGGAAAATTTGGAGAAGGGTAAGGAGAATTTACGCATGTGAGCTGGACAGGGAAGTTGCGGTATCCAATAAGATGACTTGTGCAAGTCTTTTGAGAAGGTAGAGGGTTTCAGCAAAGATTTGGAGGTAAGCAATCAGTCTGTTGTATCCTGAGAAAACATCCCAAACAGGGGTAGAGTGAAAAGGCTAAGGAGATAGGATGCTTGGCATTCAAGGTACAATAAGAAGCTCAGTGTGGCTGGAGAGCAGCGAAAAAGAACAAGTAGTAGAGATCAGAGATAAAATAGGAGGGTGTAACAGGTTACCATGCAACCTAACACATCAAGTAGGTCTTTATAGGCTCTTCTAAGGATTTTGACTTTAACCCTGAATAACATGGGCTGCCTGTGCTGAGGTTTGAATATGAGAGTGACTTGATCTAATTTGTGTTTTTAAAGGATCTCTGGATTTTGTGTTGAGAATAAACTAGGGGATAGCCGCATGGCTAGGGCAGGGAGATCAGCTGGGAGCTACAGCGACAGCCACAGATGCTGGTAGTGCTGATCCTCAGAAACATGCATGCATAGAGGTGCATCCAGCAATTGTGTGAGTCTGGGGACAATCTCAACACATCAGATAAATGCTCTCATATTGTCATGATGAAAATTTTTACTCAACTCAGTGTCTGAGATGATGTCTTTAATATGAGAGTGGAATATGTAGATATATACAAAACAAAATATTATAGATAAAATAAATGAGAGAACAAATCCGTAATAACATTTGCTTCATTTGGCATCAAGATTGTATCAGTATCTGAAAATTTCACATACTTGCTTTTGCTTACATGGACAGACGAATTTGCTAGAGTCACTGATATATATCTGAATCCACTACAACACAGGCTCCAGAGCTTAAGGAGATTATTTTGGTCACTGCTTTATCCCCAGACTCCAGAGCATTACCTGCAACATAAAAGTGGCTCCGTAACTAATTGTTGAAATAAGTATTGAATGAACAAAAGTTTATTAACATCTGTTATCTTGCGAGGTAGAGATTTTAAGAGAAAATTGTTTCAGGGATGAAACTTTGCAATTTTAATTGTTTTACTTCTTCAAAATTGTAATTTTATTTTATTTTATTTTTTAAAGATTGGCACCTGAGCTAAGAACTGTTGCCAAACTTCTTTTTTTTTTCTGCTTTTTCTCCCCCCAATACATAGTTGCCTGTTTTTTAGTTGTGGGTCCTTCTAGTTGTGGTGTGTGGGACACCACCTCAGCATGGCCTGATGAGTGAGTGGTTCCATGTCCACGCCCAGGATCCGAACCCGTGAAACCCTGGGCCGCCGAAGCCGAGTGTCTGAACTTAACCACTCGGCAACGGGGCTGGCCCCTGTAATTTTAAATGTATCAAACTATTTTCCAATTGAGATTTAAAATTTACTTTAACTTATTAAGGTGCTGTCTATTTTCTTTTTTATTTCAACAGATTGAGTATTTTAGTCTCTATGTTATTTATGGAACATATTATGAAAATATTTTAAAAGTTGCAAAATTTCACCCAAACTTAGTCTGTTCCTTATATAACATAGAGTATCTACATATGCCTAATTTTTAAGACAGTTTGGAATAATTAGTTCCTGCTATCCATCTATCTAGAATTTTTTTAATTCAAAAACTCTTTATCCTGTGCTGTTGTCAATCTAAAATGTAGGGTTAGTGCTAAAATTTGAAATGTGCGATAAATTGGAATATCCACTTTATATTAGTATTTTGGATATATATTTCTCAGATTTCGTTCATGAAGTTTCACCATATTCTACTCAGTATGTAAAACAGCAAGCACTTCTGGATAAGGCAACTTTCTATGTTCTAAGAGAACATTCTATGAGGTTGAACAGCACAGTGTTCTCTAAATAGGTGCCCCCAAACTGCTTTAGTGTCTTTAAAAGAGCATAAAAGACATTACAGACTATATATATAGCAGATATGATTAGTATTAGTTTACTAAAGTAAAATATGACTGAAGATAAGCAAAGATCAAAAATAGTCTTTAACTAGAAACACTTGAATTTACTAAGTGCTTTTCTTCAGTATATTTATATACGCTTTTATTCCACGGTATATACATGAGAGTATGTCAAATTTTCAGTTGCCAATAAAAAGAGATCAAAGTGTTTGGGGAGTTTCATTTTGTCATTCTCTTTGTAACTACTGGTGTATGCTATTTTTTCCGCCAAGGGATCAAAAGCCTAGAGGATGTTGTGGCCAACCGTAGTGAAACCAGGGGCTATAACCCAAGGTTTAATGGGAGCATGAACTTCTTGGTCTTGCAAAGGAATTGGGGGATAAGCCTGTTGAAAGCGGAACTTGAAAGATGCTGACATAACCTTTCATTTGCTTGAGGAACATATTTCAGCACATGTGTTTACCCCTTAGCACCGTTTTCTGATACTGTTTAAGAACCCTCAGTACTAACATCCACATCTAAATACTTTTCTGAGTTCCTCCTATGATTTCTTTTTAGTTACTCATAGGAATAATAATAATCCTAATAATTATAAATGAATATGTAATGCTGTTTAAGCAGATTGTAGGAAATGTTGGTACTACTATAATTATCATCTAGAAATAGATATATTTGTATGACTCTTCATTGCCCAAATTTATTTCATTTTGCTTTCACAGGTTTACAAAGGTTTAAGTACTATTTTCAATATGTACTCAAAATGCTTAAAAGTCTTTATGATTCAATTTTAATAGAGATAGTCTGAAGAATACATTTTCCTAAAATACTTTCTGAACTCTACATTTCTAAATTTTTAACTAATTTTAAGATGGTTAAATGATTAAAAGATACATTGTGTTGCTACATAGATATGAACACAGTGAACTTTATAAAAGCAAGTGGAATATAATTTCAATAATTAAAGAAATATTTACAGATAAAGTATCCAGCTAGTTAAGAAAGAACCCATTTTGCCTGAATCATTTCTGGTTTTGTGTGGGTAATCGAATCAGATTCCGTTTAACTTTCTCATAAAATGTTCATATAAATTTAGTTCAAAATTTCTGAACATATATCATTTCTCCCTGGGAGACTTGTATTCTGTGCTTTTTACAATAGACAGTGGCAAAAATGAGGGCCTGCTCGGGCCTAGGAACCAAGAAAGGAACAATTTATTCCTCAAAGTCATTTTAATAGATAGAATGCAAATTATGAAAAATTACAGTTTTTTAATGTTGCATCATCTTAAATTAGAGACTGTAGTCCCAGCTCCTTCTTCAGGTGGCATTGCTTGTTCCAGTAAAGTGTGATTGTTTTTTAAAGCATATAGCTTGTACCACTAAACTTCTTCTCTGTTATCATTATTGCCCATTATTCTAAAATGTGCATAAGATCAAACTTGCTTTTTGTGTTAAAATTCTCTGGTTTCTTTTATTTTCAAGTGTGTTTGTGTGTCTCTGTGTATATTTTCCATTTCATTACCCATTGGCTAAGATGTAAAGTTACTGTTGCTGTTTTGGCTTACTTTTCATTTTCATTGTGATGAGTGTTTATACTGTTAGTAGGTATGTTTTTGAAAATGTTGAAATAAATATATTATCGGAAACATCAAAGTATATTTCATGTTTTGTATTGAAACTTTTCTGATAATTTTATTTAAAAAAATGGTACCCCAAGTTAAGTCATCACAGTTAAATAAAATAGCGAATAAATATGATAAACCTATTTCCAGTAATACAAGATTGTACGG
Source organism: Equus przewalskii (assembly GCF_037783145.1). NCBI lineage: Eukaryota > Metazoa > Chordata > Mammalia > Perissodactyla > Equidae > Equus > Equus przewalskii. The sequence goes on from NC_091832.1 coordinate 95,514,960, forward strand.
ACATAAATATATCCAACACACTGTAACCTAAAATTTGGTAACCACTAGTGAGAAATAGCATAAAGGAAGCTCATTTTATTGAGGAAATTCTCATGCCGTTCTTGAGAAAATCCAGTTAAACCTAACTGCTTTGAGCATTTTTTTTACTCCTAGTATATTTCTTGTAGCTAAACCTCTTACACGTTGGACATATTCCAAATCTTTTTATTATAAGTAATAAAATCAAAGCAATACCATACACCAGCACTTTAGAATTAGACTTCATTTCTTTCATTTGAGTTTTGCAATTGTCTGCTGCAAGTTTTCTGGTCATTGACAAAGAATAAAATCAATGAGAAAAACATTAGTGAACAGGACTCCCTACCTGCCACCAAAAAACCCACAAAATCCAAATACTAATACTGCCAAATAAAGATCCAATTCAAGCTTAGTCCTAAAGAATGAAAATTGCTAAATATTAATGTTTCTTTATGTAAGCGTATTGAAACAGCCAATTTATAAGTATAGTAAAATTTACAATGAAGAGCTGAAATCAGTTTGTCAAACAATTACTGTGAACGCTGGTCTTTCAAAGGATTAACTTGCTCACAAATGTCATATTTTTAGTCTCCTACTTTATATTAAAATATTTGATATATGAATCTATGAGAATCATTTTTTCAATGTGTACAATTTGCAAGTCCAAATCCAATTACAGATATCTTCGTTCCTTAAAAAAATGTCATTGGGGGCTGGCCCCATGATATAGTGGTTAAGTTCACATGTTCTGCTTTGGCAGCCCGAGGTTCACCGGTTCAGACCCAGGGTATGAACCTACACACCACTTGTCAAGCCATGCTGTGTCAGGCGTCCCACATATAAAGTAGAGGAAGATAGGCACGGAAGTTAGCTCAGAGCCAGTCTTCCTCAGCAAAAAGAGGAGGATTGGCAGCAGATGTTAGCTCAGGGCTAATCTTCCTCAAAAAAAGAAAAAAATGTCATTGACCTGAGACCTGGGATTTCAGCAGAGCAAAACCAAGTCCATTCCTTTCTTCATGGTACTGTATTATCTTGCAGGACAGGCAAATATTAAACAAATAAATGCAAACCTATTATTTAACAACAATTATGTTATAAGCTAAAATTACAAGATGCAACAAATGTATATTATGGGGTGAAAGTAATGGCTAACCTAGTAGAGTGTAAGAAGACAGATTACCTAGACATAGTGACATTTAGAGGAATAACAGTGAAAGCAGAAGTTTACCAGGCAAAGAAATGAAAAAAATGAGCAGTTCAGGCAGAAGAAACAAAATCTGTGAAAGTGTTGAGCAGGAAGGTAAATTGTCACATTCTGAGAACCAAGAGAAAGGCAGAGTCTCACAAAAGACCCAAGAGATAGGTAGGTAAAGGCCTTATCCTTTGAGTCTCATATCACATAGAGTGAACTAAACTGTACTCTGGGAGCAAGTGAATGGTACTGTGGGATTTGTAAGCAGGAGGGAGGCATGATCTTACTGGCCATGATGAAAACAGATTGAGGGGTAATTAAGAGTGTTAATGGAGGGGCCAGGCTGGCCTGTGGCCAAGTGGTTAAGTTCCTGCATCCCACTTCCCCTGCCCTGAGGTTTCGCCAGTTCAGATCCTGGCTGCGGACTTGGCAGCTCTCATCAAGCCACACTGAGGTGGCATCCCACATAGCACAACCAGAGAGACCTACAACTAGAATATGCAACTGTGTACTGGGGGGTTTTGGAGAGAAGAAAGAAGAAGAAGAAGAAGAGGGAGGCAGAGGGGGAGGGGTGGAGGGGAATGAAAAGAAGAAGAGGAAGAAAGAAGGTTGGCAATAGATGTTAGCTCAGGTGCCAATCTTTAAAATTAAAAAGAGTGTTAATGGAGACCTCAACCAGGAAACAACTGTGATATCGAGGTGACAGATATTAGTGACTAGGGGTTAGTAAGAGAGGAGACAAAATAGGGAAGACTTGATTATTGATTTTATTTTGTGTAGGAGAAAGGGGAGGAGTCAAGATGGCAACCAAGATTCTGGAAGAAATGCAGGGTAGATCCCGTGTTAAGTGTTCTTACTGAAATAAAAATACAATTAAAAAAATGAAATGTAAAATATAATAAAGAAAAAAAATTTACTGAGATGAATAACACAAGACTAGTAATAGATTACCTTGAAAAATATTAAATTTCAGTTTAAGATGCATTTAATTGTAGACAACTGGACATGACACAACAGGACACATCAAGGCCCCAGAGTGGTGAAAAGAAGGAGGACTCCTGAGGAACCTCAAGATGTGAGGAGTGGGACAGCGGTTAGCTCCCTGGGTTTCCTACTGCCTCATAATTCCCAGGCAAGACATTGCAGGAACCTCCAATCGGGAACTGCTACCAGGCACAGTCAAGAAAGCCTCCATGGAAACTCTGTTCTCCTCAGTCCAAGGCCTGCAAAAAGGGTGGCCTAAAGACAAACAACCTTTGCAGCAATATCTTCCCTGCTGCAGCCAAAGATCAAACAAACAAACACCCAGAGTTTCAGCAGAATGTTAGTTGACCTGGAAGTTGATCTTCTTCCATCTCACCCTCCTGCCCTGTTGAAGCCCGGGTTGTGGTCTGATTCCCTGGCTGGATGTGTCACTGGAAGCAGGCGGTGCTCTGATTCTCTTCCACCAACCCTGCCCCTTCAGGGTATGTCAGTGAGTATCCAGAGGTGAGCTGAATCACCACCCCATCCTGTATCAACCAGAATTTTAGAAAGGCAGAAAAAAGGAAGTACAAGTAGGGCCTAGAAAGTATTCCACTTTCCCCTGCCCCATGTATCCATAAGGCCCAGTGGGCAACTGAATGTCCTCACTCATGAACAGCAATGAGACTGAATAGTGTAGTATGAGACAGGGCTAGTCTGCTCTCTTTTTCCTCAGCCATCATGGAATTTAGGCCCAGTGTCCAGCTGAGCCTCCACCCCTGCAAGGAATCAATGAGGCAGAGAGATATGGTGCAGGCAAGGCTAGTTGGCACTGGGGTTCCTCTTCTCCCCTCCTCTGGTGTCAGAGGGGCCCTGCAGGATCTGAACTTCTACTAGTAATAAAGCAGTGTGAATTAGCCGTCTGCCTCCCTCCTCCTGATTGCAGGTGGCCCAGTGGGGAGCTCATCTAGATCGCCTAGTTGGAGATAAGGAGGGATGCATGGATGTTCCCCGTTTTCACCAGGAAGGCTCAGTGAGGATGAGGGAGGAGGTGAACTTTCGCCTCACACGTCTGCAAGGAGGTAGCATGAGTCAGTGCCAGTATTTATCAGATGCAATAAATATTTGTTGGATGCAAAGAGCTTCAACAAAATACTAGTCAATCACATATATAATTATGTACCATGTATAATTGTACACCATCCTCAATTAAACCCCATGACCAAGTCAGATTTATTCCGGGTATGCCAGGCTGGTTCAATATTCTAAAATCAGTCAAGTAATCTATCACACCAACAGGCTAAAGAAAAAAATCCTATGGTCATATCAATGGATGAGTAAAAAGCATTCGGAAAAACCCAACACTTGTACATGATAAACACTTTCAGCAAAGTAAGAAAAGAGGTAAATGTCCTCAATTTGATGAAGAACATCTACAAAATAAACTCCTACAGCTAACATCATACTTAATGGTGAAAGGCAATATGTCCCCTTTATATTTAGAAATAAGACCAAGAAAAGGAGGAGGCAACACAAGGTATTTTTGTGATGATAGAACAGTTTCATATGTTCATTCTATCATCTCAATACCCTAGTGGTGATATTTTACTATATTTTTGTGCAGTGTTACTATGAAGGGGAAGTGGGTAAAGGATACACAGGATCTATGTATATTTCTTTCAACTTCACGTGAAGCTATAATTATCTCAAAATAAAAATTGTAATTTGTAGCTGCCCCTGACACAGGAAGGGTTAATAATCACTGGAAAAGCCTTGCCAACAAACTGTGACCCAGAGGTGAGAAGGCCAGTGAGCCAATGACGGGTAAGACCTCCAGGGCGGGGCAACCTAAGACAGGTGCGGTTGCCTGGGGGCACAGATGGAAATATGATATCAATATCAGGAGCAGGAGGAGCCATTGCCTAGGAGACCTTACCTGCTCTGAGATAAAAATATACGAGCACAGCAATAACACGATAATATCAAAACAGAGGCCAAGGGAGAGCTCCTTGAGAAATCACTAAGAATTCTTGGCATTCACTAATTACTTCATCCAGAACACCTGTATATGTTTAACAGATGTAAGCTATGTATATATTGAAACGCTGGTTATAATAAACTCAGAGTGGCCATCAGCCCTCTCCGCATCTATCCTGATGTGTACATTGGATTGCGACATCGACATAATTAAAAATAAGACATGGAGAAAACATTTGTAATTGTTTTGACAATTTGGATACTCCAATTTTTCTTAGGGCCTTCCACAATTTAATTTACAAAATTATTAGTCAATTTCCAGTGAAGCCAAACAAACGTAAAAGGAAAATATTCCACAATGCTGGGGAGAATTTTCCAACATTTGTGTGTGTATATGTATATGTGTGTATGTGTGTGCTTGCATAAGTGTATTGTGTATATATACATATATATGTATATATGTATGAATGTGCTTGTATATGTACATGTATATTTACCACACACCTTTGTGTTGAGTGAATATTTTGAAGTACACCTTAGAATAAGAAGTAAATCCCTGGAGACATTTTTGAGGAATAATCATTATTGGCCATGCCAAAATAAGATTTTTCTTTGCTTGCTGGAATTTTTTTCTCTGAAATAAACTGTTCGACACAACAGGGATTACAAATTATTCTGGGTGTAGGACCAGGAACTTGAATAATCCAGGTCCTAAAAGTAGAGTTATGAATCATTTAATGGGAATTTTAACTAATATATTTGCTGGATGATGTTTTGTTATAAACATTGCCCATCTTCTCACACACAGGCATGCCATACAGAAATGCACAGACACAGACTATAGCAAAATTTACAATGCTGATCTTCAGGAACCAGCAAGATGGTGACCTAGACATTCTGAAAACTCGTCTGCTACAAAATGCTTTAGAAATTCTGGATAAAATATAATAAACATCCTTTCAGCAAAGAGATGAGCTCATAAAAGAATAGAGAGAATCTGAAGGAGGTTGGGATGGCAGAGAGGAAGCAGAAAACCAGAGCTGTAACATCGTGTTGATGCTTCAGATGTCTGTAGCTGAGAACCTTGGTCTATTGACCACCCAAGCTCAGAAAATAAGGCCGGCATGCTCATAAGACAGTGGGTTAGAACTAAATCTAAGTAGAAGCACACCAAAAAGGGCCACATACTCAATTAGTGAAAGCATCTGCCCAATTCTTAATATTGATCCCAACCTAGGCTCTATATGGAGAAACTTTATTTGAAGATTTTTAACCACAGGCTAGTCATCGTGGAGACTTAAGTTGTTAACATGTGTTGCCTTCATAGTGTGGGTAAACTCATTCTAAGAAAATAGCGTTTAAAATGGTGCCACATTGATGAAAGCTCTGGGGTCTAAACTTGTCAGGGACAAAGCCAAATATTTTTAAGTTGGGAGCACTGTTCTATATTATAATAAGTTCAAAATACAAATGAACAAAACATGTGAAGCATCAAGTTACTATGAGCTAGCTTCAGCAGAAAGAAAACTAAAAATGATTAGTAGAATTTAAGCCTTTTCATTAACAAATAGGTTTAAGATAATATAAATAATAAAAGGACTACTGTGGAATTTAACATCAAGAGCATATTTATATATGAATGACAAGTACAATATACAAAAATAAAACTTCTAGAAATAAAAACGTTTTGCATTTAAATTAAAAACTCAATAAGTTTTAAACATCCGATTGTACATAGCTGAACAATTAATGATTTAGGGGCTAGAACTAAAAGATTACCTATAATGCAGTATAGAAAGACAAGTAAATAAAAGAATTATGAAAGAGTTGTCAAGATACAAGGCAACTAGAATAAGAAATTCTAAATGTATCTAATGAAGTTTCCAAAATAAGGGAATAGAGAGAATGGGAGAAGTAATACTTAAAATACTTGCTGAGAACATTGGAGAAGTTAGGGACAACACAAAAAGCGTACAAGTTTGGGTTCAAAATTAATCCTACGTGGGCTACAGGAAAATGAATCTACGTCTAGGAATTCCATAGTGAATCTTTCAATTACCAACACAATGAGAACAGACAGTTTGTCTTCAAAGAAATAACAATTATTTTGACTTATCAACAGCAGCAACTTAGGCCAGACAATGGAAAAATCGCTCCTATGTGATAGAGTTAATTTTAAGTCCAATAGACTAAGATTTAAGATTAAGGGAGAAATGAAGACATATTTCAAGTGTAACAACGGAGAGATTCTACTGCCAACAGACTCTCATTGAAGGGTCCTTTGAGAAATATGTTTCATGAAGATGTGAAAGAAGCAGCAAGAAGAAATGATAATCAAAGAAAATGTAAACATGCTTACCTAAATAGCCATATAAAAAATAATTATAGAAATAATGATATGTTATAGGGCTCAAAATACTAAGAAACTGAAATAGTGGACAACAAAGAAGTAAGATGGGGGAATGTGATAAGTTAAAATTTTAGGAGTGATATTTCTAGGGGAATAGAATAGATATATTGTTTTATACTAGATTTTTGTTGAGGAGAACAGGCACTTCCAGCACATTTTCTTTTTTGTATTTTAAGGCCACTACTTGTGAAAAGAAACTAAAAACTCAAATTCTAAAATAGGAATGAGGACAAAAAAGGAGCACAATATGAGCATAGTAAATAGCACTCAATAAGATGGTAAAAGTAATGTAAATATATTTGCATTGAAACAAGTATAAATATTCTTTATTTTATACTTAAAGATTGCCAAAGATTGGAAGAAAATTAAATCAAAAGAAATTCTGCTTAAAATTGATGCTACTAAATATATGAACAGACTAGCTTCAAAGGAAGAAGATTGAAACAGCACCAGACGGTAATAAAAATAGAACATATTAAACATTTGACAGGTACCTAAGATATGATTAAACAGAAATCTATAGTCTTAGCAAATATATACATATTTTTAAAAATAAAAGTTGATAATTTAAGTTTCAAGATGCTAGAAAAAGAACAGGAAAAACCCCAATGAAACTAGCCAGGGCAATAAAGAAACAAAAAGAAATAAAATTGAAAGGGATTCAAAGGGAAGAAAAAAATGTTATTATCTGAAAACAACATGACTGTATAGCAATATGATATAAAAAAGTACACAGACTATTAGAATTAATGACTGAGTTTAGCAAGGTTCGTAGACACAACATCAGTTTATAAAAATTAGCTATTTTTAAAATAATTATAGGTAAGAAAATAGAAATATATTAATAAATTGCCATTTACTATAGCAGTAGAAAACTAGGAATAAATCTAATGGAATATGTATAAATATTCTACATTGAAAATGCATAAATAGGAGAAACCAAAGAAAACCAAAATAAATAAAGTATGTTCATGGCTTGGAAGACTCAGTAATTAAGGGGTCAATTTATTTATAGATTGAGCATGCTAAATTTTAAATCCAGTAGGATTTTTTCTCTCTGCAGAAATTAACATGATGTTTCTATAATATGTATGGAAATAAAATAGGCCAAGAATAGCCAAGGAAATCTCAAAGAAGTACAAGGCTGGAAGATTTCTTATTTAATTATGGAAGAAATATCATATTTCAAGATTAATTTTAGTAATTCAGCCTTTTATTTTACAAGTGTACAGTGGTGAGTTTAGATTCTGCATGACAATGTTTTATGACAATGCATATTCCTGTGTTTTAAGAGTTTCTTAATTTTAATTTCAGTAAGAGTAATAGGTATAACCAAATAAACAAAAGCTTTGGGTTAACAATTTTTAATATTGTAAAGGGGCCCTGAGGACAAATATTTTGTGAACCTTGATGTGAGATTGCAGTAGATTGGGTTATGAGTCATATGAATCAAAAGAGATTTAGGTGCCAGATAAAACTTTTTTTGCTTTTTTGAGGAAGATTAACCCTGAGCTAATATCTTCTTCCAATCTTCCACTTTTTGCTGAGGAAGATGGGCCCAGAGCTAATGTCTGTGCCCATCTTCCTCTATTTTATATTTGGGATGCCTGCCACAGCACAGCTTGATAAGTGGTGTGTTGGTCAGTGCCCAGGATCCAAACCAGTGGACCTCAGGTCACCAAAGCGGAGCACATGAACTTAACCACTATGCCACCAGGCTGGCCCCAGATAAAACTATTTTTTTCCATTTCCTTTCTAAGTCATAAACAAAATTTTTCTCAGCCACAACAACACCTCTTCCCATCCAATACCCACCCTCATCCCGAAGAGAGTTTCATTGTGAATATAATTGTTAGGTATTTGTTCTGGAGGTTGAAATCCACATGTGACCTCTTCACTTAACGGGTCAAAGCTGGGTAACAATAGGTCAATATTTAAGTTCACTTTTAAAGACATGGTTATGCCAATTTAGGGATGAAACAAAAGTGATTGGAGAGCAAGAGCGAGGGATGCTTTTGGTGAAAGACAAGCCATATGATGATGGAAGAGAAACTTGTCAGAATAGAAATATCTGATAAGATTTCTCTGAATTTTTTTAATCTGTGGCTTGTAGCAGATTACTCCTTTGTTCTCTAATAACAATGGCAGCACAACCTAAGCACTGAATATGCAATAATGAACAAGAGGAACAAGTTTCCTGCACCAGTAATTTGAGTATTTTTTGTTTATATCCTCTCTCATTGCACTAGATTATGATTTGAGAAGAGAAACCTTGTCTGCTGCGTTTGTCACTTGATCATTAGCCCTCCCAGTAATGTCTGATATATAGTACATCTGAATGTATATGATGACTGACTGAGTAAATACACGAAAGATGGCTTCTCCATTAAATTATAAGGCCATGAGGGCCAGGATTTTCACTCTTTTGGATACGAATGTGTCCCAAGAGTCAATAACAGTGCCTAAAACAGGAATTTCATAAATATGCGTTGAATTGATGAATCCTGAATTGCTCCTCTTGGATTCAAACCTATGGGGGTCTTAGAAGGTAATACCAATCAAGTAGAAAGGACCTTGAAGGCCACGCCTTCCCTTTCTTCAATGGGACTTTTTGTGTAGTGTCCACTAAAAATTGTCAGATAACAGAAAGAAAGATAATATATTACAGTCTAGTTGCTAGGTCACTGAAGTATGAAACAGACAACATCAGCCAAAATCACAAATGCTTCACTTACTAACAAAATAAAGACACATTGCATATATAGTCTGAAATTTGAAATAAGATAACAATATCTACCTCAAAGATTTATTGTCAAGGTTAAAGGAAATAATGCATGAAGGCACAAAGCAGCATCTCATCCATAATTGGTACCCAATAAACTTATTATTCTTTTCTGAGTAGAGGAAATTGGCATAATTGTCCTTTAAATATAATCGCAGATAGCTTTCTTTTAAGGATTGTAAAGTTAAAAAAGAGAGAGATTGAAAGAGAATTTAGCTACACTTTTGAAAAAGTATGGAATGACCAAGAAGGAAATGTAGCCATTTATAGAGAACATAGAGAATAGTATTTTGCAATCTGTCACTATATTTAACCTGCAACGTTGTTTTAACTACAGAATATATTGAACAGAGCATCCTGGGTACACTCACTTTTGAGGAGTCACAATAATGCTGATGTGTCTCTAGTTATCACTCGGTTTTACACACTTTGTTCTAACACCAACCGAATACTAATAATTTTTTTCTTTTATAAAAGGAAACCTACTTTTTCTTTTTCTCCCCAAAGCCCCCCGGTACATAGTTGTATATTCTTAGTTGTGGGTCCTTCTAGTTGTGGCATGTGGGACGCCGCCTCAGCGTGGCATGGGCAGTGCCATGTCCACGCCCAGGATTCGAACCTACTAAACACTGGGCTGCCTACAGCAGAGCGAATGAACTTAACCACTCGGCCACGGGGCCAGCGCCCTGAATACTAATAATTTTAAGTGGATTCCTCAGCTGACAGAGACCTTTAGCAGAAAGACAGGCTTGATGTGGACAATTGAAAGTTAGCTAATGAAGAGCACTGAAACCAGCTTGGTAGAATGTTAATTAACTGCTCTCATTTTGGGGGGAAAAAGTGAAACTTTCACATGGAAAGCATCTCTGCCTATGTCAATATTTTATATTTGTTAGCACTCAGTATAATTTGAATTAACATGCTGTTTTTTTAAATTTAAAATGTATGCTCGATTATTGCCTCAGATATGGTTATTGTCCAAAGTGTGATTTTCTATGATTTAGAAGTTTTTTGCCTTTTTTCTTATAAAAGAAAACCAAGAGCCTGAAAAATGATCATGGAACTTTGCCATTCTACATACATGCAGCTCTTCTTTTTAATTTTACTTAATAATTAGAAGGCCTAATATCCTTTATATTAATAGATGAGAGGTGGAAACTTTACTGTTGCTACAAATTGTCTTTTGTTGTATTTTATTTTATTTTAGCTGAGGAAGATTCACCCTGAGCTAATATCTGTTGCCAATCTTCTTCTTTTTGCTTGAGGAAGATTTCCCTTGAGCTAACATCTGTGACAATCTCCCTCTATTTTATACGTGGGTCACCACTACAGCATGGCTGCTGACAAATGGTGTGGGTCCGTGCCCAGGAACTGAACCTGGGCCGCCGAAGTGGAGCACACTGAACTTAACCACCAGGCCATGGGGCTTTCCCCTTTTTGTTGCATTTTAAAGGTAAAAGTTTAACTGCCATTCTTGGATAACGACAGTTTTCTTAGACCAATAGGAAGTGCACTGTGTTTTAATGTCTTAGCGTAACTCTTAAGTTTATATTAATTATCTGTGAAATCAGGAATAATTAATCTAGGTTATTCATTTTGAATATTAGTTATACTGACTATTACTAGTTGTTACTCTATATATCTATGCTGGTAGATATAGAGTTATGAAATCATTATAAATGTTGAACACTGAGTGAAAAGTAAGGTTTACCAGAATCCTTCCAATATTCCAAAAATATGGAATATTTTTACTATGTGGAAAATTTTATGTAGCGATTGAGCAAAAACACGTTTTCTCATGACTCATTTATACTTATTTTCCTTTCTATTTATTTAACTTGGCTAGATGTATTAAGTACTTTCTTTTCAACTATAATGACTTTCTTTAGGAATTCTATCACTTTTTGGTTCTTTGAGTTTTGATGTTTCAAATTTGCCATCACTCCAGTGATCTTTCAATTAACACCTCTCCACTAATGCAATCTTCTGTGAATTTGCTTGTTTGTCTGCCTTGTTGTTTATCAAAAATAGGATTAATTAATGATCTCTTGATATTTGTTGTGGGCAATTCTTTGTTATCTTAATTCAGATATGCCTGGCATGTGACGATGCCAATCAATAACTTTATGAGAGCGTTAGGCTAAAAAAGAACTATAAAAATTGTCAAAAAATCAACAACTACACATGAAAGATTAATGTTATGATGCAGCCGTCAGAATCTTCATTAACAGTACCCTCCTATTTTGGCAAACACTTTAATAGGTCAGCTGGAGAAGAATAAAACAAGGAGAGTGCGCTTGTCATTTGTCACTAAATTAATAAATAAAAATTCACATAGGAACTTGAATGAGAAATAATCAAAAACAAACATAGCGCCTGATTTTTGGAAAAGTTAACTTTGCATATAAATATGTTATTAAGGTGTTGTTCAATATGTTATTTAAAGCTCTCATATTAACATAAGTTCATATTATTATCTGAATAGCCATAGATAGAGTCAGTTATATTTCACTGAGAGATCTAGTTACATTTCAAGTAGTATATGTCAATATAAATATAAATGGTGACATCACTGAATATATTAAAAGAGTTAAACATTGAAAATATTTCATTCAGGTTGACTGTGTTCCTCTACCAAAACATTAAAAACAGCATTTAAATTTCCTTTTTGAGAAAAACATAATCATACATTTTAATATGAGATCACTCTTTTCACCGTATGACAAGGATACACACTGTCATGAGAGTGTAAGGTTAATGAATAAGTATATCAGGCTTTGACTGAATGCTCTGTGCCAACCAGTTTAGTAAAAAGGAAGAGAAAAATGCTATTTTAAAAAGTTGCTTGTAGTTTAAATGACTTTCTCTGAGAGGGTGGCAGAATCATTCATAGAAATAAAATTAATCTTTGTTGGAAAAAATATATCTTGATTGGCTTTTTTGGTGATGAAAGGCAAGGCACCTTTGCTATTATCTACATGGGAGATATTTAGATAAATAAGAATTAAATTTCTCTGTAAAATGATGTAAGAAGGATTTTGCACTGAACAGGTGATGCTTTCAAAATGGAGTAGGTATCTTGGGAGAAAGTACGAGAAGAAGGCTGAGGTGAGGTGAGACTAGAACAGGCAGGGGGTGTGGTTGGGGCAGGGTGAAGGCAGCCATATTGGTGAAAGATGTAATCTCCTTTCATCTTCCATCATGGCATGACCACTGGTAATTTAGAAACAATGATACATAGCTTTCAGTTTGGAGTTATTTTCTGCCTGTGTTGTAATTACCTTCTTTAATGCACTCTCAAAATTCAGTAATGATGTGTCACATACAGCAATACTTTTCAGTGATGCTTTGGGCAATGAAGGAAGTGAGAAAGTGGACCAGGAGGTTCTATTAATGCTCAGCACCTGTTTGAATAGAGGCCTAACATCAATGCTCAGGGTGGTGATTGAGTCTGTTAACTGTTCAGGAACAAGTAGAATCATCCAGCTTCTCAGGGTCAATGAATCCTTTCACCCAAATATACAGAAAGCATGAGAAATGAAAAACCCAGATGCTATAGTCTAACAACATCTGAAACGGTTTCTACAGGTATTAGTGATATTGAATAACTCATGATGATTTAATATTACACCATTGAAAAACCATTTTTTTCTATTTTCTAAGGAGGAAATATTTAGAAAGGTCTGAGTAGTTCTAAGAGAGAAAGGAGAGAACTTGCTAAAAAATGTTGTGCAAAAAAAGTATATTTCATGTGATGAGTTGGATAATGTATTTGTAATGAAATTACAGACATCCATATGGTTCTGAATAATTTAAAAGAAGGCTATACATAAAAAGTGCTAGATTTTAAAAGACGTTTCAGAGAAGTACGATAATGTATTTTCACAAACCCAGGTCAGGCAGGGCCTTAATGATTCTCGTGCACTTTCAATTTAAGCTTTCAGAAAATTAATCACTTTAAACCATTTTATGTGCTGAAATAACACGGCTTTTTATGATGTAATTATTGGGCATGGCAGGGGCGAGTCGTCTCAGCACTTTCATGACTCTCAGGTGTAAGATAGATTGCAGCTCTGCATAGCAGCTCTAACTAGAGAACACGATGCACTTCTTTATCTTGTCAGTACAGGTTTACTTTATAAAAGTCTTAGATAACGTGAGAGCTTTGGTGACAACATGAGGAATTTCCAGTGATAAGGGATATTGATCCGTGCATATAACTATGATTTGAAATATAAGAATCTGAATCCCATGACTTTAAATTATCCTCCTGCAAATAAGAGAAGTAATTTGTAGGCTATAAATAAGCAGATAGCCTTAGTGAAGCTGATTAACTTACTTCAATAAGGATATAGAATAAGTATCTAATAATTATCTAAATTGAACGAATGAATGTTGGTTATAGAAAAAAGACTTTGATCTTCAGGTTTCTACCACCATTAATTTTAACAGCATAATAATTGAGATTGACGTTTCTACGGCAATATTTTCTAATTACACATAGGTTTCACAGTAAATAAAAAATAAATGGTTGCAATCTTTAGAAGTCCTATTTTTTTTCAAAAATGTACTTTTTTAAATCTCCTTTCACTTTATGAGTAATGGTAGCTAACTGATTCGTAGAGGAGAAGAAGAGATTTAGCAGAAGGCATTCTTTAAGGAGATGTCAATGAGAACGAAAACTGAAATAGAAACCAATTTCCAGCACAAAGAATATCTAAAAAAGGAAAGAAAACCTGCCAAAATCCCATGAGGGTTACTCTGTGTGTGTTCTAAATAGCATAGTGAGTGGTGTTCAACCTCGGAATTGTGGTACCTTTGTATTGGTTGATCAGTCTCACTATGAAATAAAGTATATAATTGTGAAACAGAAAGATGACATGATTAATAGCTCTAAATCAAATTGGTTTTAAAAGGCATCTACAATCTAAAGGTTTAGGGAAAGTTATCAACATTTTTCTACAATAAACTTTGGGTTCATGCCAATTCTATAATCTATTTTCCATTTTTTTTACATGTAGGTGATTTTCAGAATTGTTTTATTTATAAAGAGTTCATATTCTGTACTCTAATAAATTTTATAATAAGTTACTCAAAACTCAATAACTATAGCAACTGCCATGCGGATAAAATTAGATGGTTTTTCAAAGTGGTGGTTCATAGCTGTAAATATTAATTTTTGTGGTGAAACGATAAAGTATAATAATGTTTACAAATTTTACTTTCAGGGCTTACGGTTTAACATGTTTTCCCTGTGTGTTAAAATAGCTGAAAGTCGTTCACTCATCTGTTTATCACTAGTAAACCATATTAACCCAAAAGAGAGTTATTATGGTGGTTGAATAAATGTTCTCAAGTGAGCAAAGTCATGGAGGACAATAATGCTGGGAGCAAAAGCAGGACAAAGCAATGAGGTCACCAGAGAGGTGGCTGTGTGTGCAGCGGAGTGTACTGGAAAGGAAATAGGTAGAAATGAAAGAGGAGATCAAGGGCAAGACGTTAAAGTGTGCTGACAAGCAAACATTAGTGGTTAATGGGCAATAAAATTTTAAGATGGGGGTCTCCCAATCTTAAAGGTATTGATTTTTGTATTTTTATTACAGGACAGAACACACCAAAATTATATCACCAGCACTTATGTCATTTAAATATCTACACTTTGCTTGAAGGAAATAAAAAATTAATGGTGATCATTATTCTACCTGGTGCTTAAGTCATTCTTTAGTCAAAAATTACGTGATTAGGAATATGTTTAATTCTTTCAGGCTACATTTTTTTACCTCTGACCTTGATGAATGAATGTATTTTCCTGTATGCCTATTCCTTTATTTTCAGGTAGTTATTAAATTTTCCTCAAGTGTTAAAAGGTCTTTTTTTCTAATTTTTTTCTTGTAGGTTGTTTGATTCAAATTGCAACCTCTAAATATATTTAACTACTTAAAGTTGTTACCACCATTGCCAATAACATACACACACTAACATGACCTACATTTCATTGGATATGTATTGCATTGGATACCATAATATATTAATTTGTGCTGTCAGATTAACACTTTTTCTGCATTTGTTGGAATATGGCTTCTCCTTTCTATGATACATGTTAAATTCTTATATAAATATCATTGATCTAAAACTTAGTAGTTGTGTTTCATTTTAAACCTGAGCTTGGACAAGTGAATCAAGCAGTAAACATAAATGTACTTCAATCAAACAAATGCAGTTTATATATCTTTTTCTATGAATATATCACAGAGGAATTGTCCATTGTTCAGTAAACAGCATGTCCAGCAATATCACATTATGCATATTTTCATGGTTGGTTATAATTTGGATGGTTTGTTGTTTTGCTTTAATGATTATATAAGAAACAGAAGTAGCTATTAAATATTAATAATTCATCTAGAAGCAAACATGTTATAGTATTCTTTCAGATATTTTAATTAGTATTTAATTAAAATTGTACAGATACTGCAAGTGAGTTACTAAAAATAACTGCTATTATTTTCTGTTATTGTGTGCTTAAAACTGTTTTGTTCATTCTAAACAACCAAAATAAACCAGATACTGATTCTAATACACAGGTTCAAAATTTTTCTACATTTAATTTCAAATATTTATTTTTATCAAAATAGCCTCATACTTGTTTGGAAAAGTATTGAATATTAAATGTTTAATATTTCTCAGCATATTGTTTTTTACTTTGAGAAGATACTCTCTTTTTAATAAATAATAAGCTTCCAATAATAACATCTCTGTTGCGTCTAGAGAGAAATTAGTCTGGATTGAAATGTTTCATTTATCTTTATTGAAAAAACTCCCTTTCGATATTTTATTGGCAATCACAGGAGGTTTTAATTTAGTCTAGTACAAGATAGACCCTCTCACCTTTCTTTAATGTACTAGTCAGACCATATTTAGGGTATGTATTCACTTCTGTGCAATAACCTATCAGCAGAAACCTCTACTTTCAGAGGAAAACAAGAGTCCTGGGGAAGAGTATTCTGCTTTCCAGTCATTTGACCTGGCATTCTTCCCCATAAAGTAGTCACAAAAATAGCTGCCTTGCTGTTCTCACAGGGTTTCTGTGAGAACCAAATGAGATAATGGACATGGATATGTACTCTAGCCGATATATATTTATGAAAGAATCCCTTACATAGAAAGCTATTTCTTGGTGATTCAAATTATGGGTAACAGGACAAAATTTCACTTTCTCCTTGAGTATTTCTTTGCAGCTTGTTATTTACAAAATTACCTATTTTCTTAATATCTACTACTCCTTCTAACTTGGAAACTATGTATTGATGTAGTAGCTATTTCTGGTGTAGGTAATCAGAATAAATTTTTTCTGAATTATTTCTCATAAAAAGGTTACTAGATTTTTTCCATATACAAATACATGTAATATAGATTATATCCTACTTGAATTATTCCTTGTAAAACAAGGTTACTAGATATGTATCCTAACTTACTCATCTTACCAGACAGGTTATAAGGTTTGGACAATTCCACAATGTGCTGCTGGGTTAAACACATGATTATTGAGTTTCTGTCATGAAAACCACTTACATGGTAATACACTTATTGACTTAATCTGAAATTGTAAAATGACTGTCCTTTATAACACTTAGTGCATCCCAAGACCCACTGTCTCCCTTTGGAGATATTTACTGTGCTGCCACTATGGCAATATATAAATGTCAAGAGTTTTTGGAAATGTGAAATTGAATAACTTAAACGGCTTTCAACGAAGCACTACTGTAAAGTTTTTCCCGAAATGTTCTGAGAATTTTTTTGCTTGTTAACATGTCTGAAATGATTATACTCCTAAGAATTGAATACATTTTCTTTTCATGCTTCTCTGTCATTTTTTTTTTTTTGCTACATCTGTGTATCTAGAAGGACCACAGTTCATTAGTAACTAGAAAATAACATTTCTAACACGCAACTTCTACTTTTAGACTTCAGCTGCTATGTTGCACCTTTTAAAATCTGCTTCTACAGATTGAAATTTAGGATGAAAATGAAAGGAGAATATAGAAATAAGGTAATACTCTTTAAAAAAAACTTGCCGAATTTGGGGTTTCATGAGTGATTGTCAGCTAGTTAATGCATTAAAGGATTATCCCTCATGGGTAGTCACTTAAACATTTTTTTCCTTTTAATTTCATCTCACTCCTGAAAAAGATTATTTCCACATGAGATGTGCATATTTCATCCTCACCCTGCATGAAATTAGAGCTACCATTAGGGATGGGTGATCTACTTTCGAGAAAATTAGCTTAAAACTAAGCTTCCTTCCAAAAAAAAACAACACAATCTTAATATTTTCAGAAGGAACAGACAAATGAATTCAGATAGCAGTGTTCATTTTTGCAACACATTATACTGGTTGGGCCAGAGACAAGGATGGGATTCATCTGTCAAGTAAAAATATGCAGCATCCTTTTCCTACTGTCTATCTGTGAAGATAATCTTGCATAAAGGCTCCTTGATGGGTGGGAGGAGAGAAGACATGTGAATTCTATTTTCCATATAAGATTCAGACATATGAAGATCTGGTGAAAGAAACTGAAGGCTTTGCAGGGATGGACAATGAGACCTGCAGTAGCAGAAAGTCTGGAATGAAAAGCCAGTATTAGCAACACAGCTCAAGAGTCTGAAAGGGAGCGCTCTGCGTGGGTTTACTATGTGACTGCTTCTTGGATCTTTAGAGGAAAAAATGTAAAAAAAAAAAAAAAAGAAAAAAGAAAGAAAAGTATTGGTTTGCAAAATGCAGCAAAAATTTTTCATTTTTGTATTGTAGCTTCTAGGCAAAACTTGTATGGGCCCTTAGATAGACAAGAATACAATATCCTTCATCACTTGATTGAGTACAGTACGGAAGGAAGGAACTTGTTCTCCTCACTTTGTAAGACTCTTGTTAACCAAGGAATCAGGATACTGAAGCTCAGCTTGTCTGTAGCCTGAAACTGCAACTCAGTTTGCAGTGGCAGATCTGTGGTACCCTCAATGCTGCCATTAGACAGTGCCAGTTGAGCTACCAGGGGTGTGTGCAGATTCTTGCCTGATGCATGGTAGTAAAAACTAAAGGGCAACAGGAGTAGGAAATGGGAATCCAGCAAAGCAGTGTGGACAGGAGTGAATCATTCCTTGGATAGTCCTACAACTAGAAGGGAATGGAAAGTTGGTAAACGCCCTGTATCAAGAGTCAATAGGTAGGGGACAAAAGCTACAATTAGAGAGTCTTCTTAATGTAACCAAGTTTATATTCATGGTTGCCTAAAGCCTCAATCATTTGAAATAAAAATTTTATACTTCTAAATATATTTATTTCACAGATTACAAAATTGAAATACATGAAAAATCTTACAAAATGATCCTCTGTGTGATATACAGAAATCTTGGCACCTCTTCCTTTGAGGGAGAGGAGTGACGTAGGAAGATTTGCTCTGAGCTAACATCCATTACCAATCTTCCTCTTTTTGCTTGAGGAAGATTTTCCCTGAACTAACATCTGTGCCAATCTCCCCCTATTTTGTACATGGGACATCACCACAGCATGGCTTGATGAGTGGTGCATAGGTCTGCACCCAGGATACAAACCCGTGAACCACAGGCCGCCGAAGCAGAGTGTGCAAACTTAACCACTACGCCACCAGGCCAGCCCCACTTAGCATCTCCTTATCATAAAAACATTTTGAGGAATATACATGCTTAATGTAGCTGAATATACTAATATATTGCTACATGAAGGCTAATTCAAAATATTTGCATGAATGTGTTTGATTCTGTAACAATGCAAGATTCCGTAACAAGCAAACCCCCAAATTTCAACTATTTTAACACAATTATTTCTTACTCACATTACAATCTCATAAACATAGTATTCATGCTGGGCATATTTTTCCCACGTGATGTCTCAAGGACTTAGACTCCTTCTGACTTTCCAAGTCCTCTGTACTCAGTAAGCAGATGAACAGACGTCATGGCAAAAGCATTCCTGTTTCTTAAGTTCGAAGACTTGGAAATATTACACACTTCACTCAGACACGAGTGTTGAGAACTAGACTCTCTAGATGTAAAAGAGACAAAGAGATGCGTGTCTGGGCAGGGACAAAAATTCCTACTCCATGGAAGTCAAAATAACAATCTTTCTGGATGGCTGACCATCTTCGGCACAACTATACAGCGTTTTATTGTGTATAAGATATTTTCACATATATTATTTTATTTGGTCCTTAAAATAAGACTGAGGCAGATTTAGAGAGTTAGAAATTTAGGGGAGAAGTGGGACTAGGGCAAAATTTCAGTCATTCTGACCCACAATACAGTGTTTTGTTTCTATAACAGATATTTAACTTAAAATTCTTGTGAAAGACCTTGATGATTTTTCTTCATGGCATGCCTATCCCTCACATAAGCTATAATTTTTTTATGTTCCAGCCCTAAATTCCAAGTACACATTAATGTGCATTTTTGCATTAATGCTTTCTGTTTAAAAGCTAATGGAATTAAACTAATTAACACTTCCCCCAAATCATTATAAAGGATGCTAATTAGAATAAAGTCGTTTGTAAAAAAAAAAAAAAATGAGATTCATACTAACGGCTAAAATAAGGAGAGTGTAGGCAGGTGGTTTTGAAAGTATTCAACTCCAGCTCAATCTATGCCTAACTGTAACATATACATGTCACACTACATAACTCATAAATAGATTACTGATCTCTTTTAGTCATATTCGAAGTAGAAACTACCCACTCTCTTGAATTTTATTAAAACATATTCTGTGGTTTGTAATGTGAGAAAACGGGAGGAGAAAAGTCTAGTATGAAAACCACAGATTATATTTTCCAATTATCACAAGAATCGGAAGCTTGTTAAGCTGGATTCAAAGACCAATGCCTGTGAAATCATTTGTTTCCTTTGGATAGTCTCTTGCCTTCTCCCCCAGGCATCAGTCAAAGCCCCTTCTTCTGTTATTACAAACACTTCACAATGACACTGTCAATTATTCTTAATGTGCCATCTATTATTAGTCTCTACAAGACTAGAATCCCAGCAGATCTGTCCTGTCTGTCATGTTGCCATGCATACTTCAAGAAGTCTCTCCTTATATGAAGAACAATTCTCATACACAAACTCAGCACAAGGATGTGAAAAACACTACAAGAAGCAACATTATGCCCTTCTATGTTATAAGTTTAAATATTTAGACTGCAGAACACATCCTTTAAGAAGATTCTCCTGGATGGTGAGCATTTATCATTTATGAGCAAATCATTACAGAACATTGTCAGTGTGCAGGGATTTAGGTAGACTCTCATTCAGAGAAATAGAAGACGTGGCCAATAGCCCTGAAGAGGTTATAATCCAGGGAGGAGAGTGGAGGCAATGGACATTAAACGCTCACTCAGTCTTCTCTCTTATTTAGAAAACGTGGTTACTGGTGGATTTCAGCATGTGCTATATGTAGGGCTGTGGCGAGTGATAGGGTGCAGGGAGGCCCTTTATTCTATGAAGGACCTTGAATCAACCAGAGGCTTTCCTCTTGATAAATGTTGCCTAGATACTCAAACTTATCAAACCTTTCTTAGAAGACCCCCTAGGAGTCCCTGAATATCCTTCCTCCAGATTCCAATTACGTCATTTTCCCCATAGCCATCTTTCTTTTCTGGCAAGACTGGAAATGAGATTTATTTAAACCATTCAAAGAAGAATAAGGTGATTTGAATTTAAAGGCTGCTTGTAGTATGCTCGCAGTCAGTCATTCCTATGGACAGAGCAGCAAAACTCAACCCAGCAGACCCTCTACTATTGGCCGTTAGGATAAAAAAAAAAGCATTTAGAGTCTATGTATAGTTGGATGTCTAGGCTCATATTTTGATGGAGTTGGAGGTGCTGTTAATTACCAAAGACTCCCATTATGTATATAAAAAAATGTAGGGGCCAGCCCCGTGGCTGAGTGGTTAAGTTTGCGCCCTGCGCTTCAGCGGCCCAGGGTTTCACCAGTTCGAATCCAGGGCGCAGACATGGCACTGCTCATAAGGCCACACTGAGGCGGCGTCCCACATGCCACAACTGGAAGGACCCACAACTAAAAGATACACAACTATGTACTGGGGAGCTTTGGGAGAAAAAGGAAAAAAAAAAAATCTTAAAAAAAAAAATGGAGTGGCTGGCCCCATGGCCAAGTGGTTGAGTTCATGCTCTCTGCTTCTGTGGCCCAGGGTTTCGCAGGTTCTGATCCTGGGCAAGGATGTGGCACCACTCATCAGGCCATGCTGAGGGAGCATCCCACGCAGCACAACCAGAAGCACCCATAACTAGAATATACAACTACGTACTGGGGGGCTTTGGGGAGAAGAATAAAAAAACAAAAAAGAAGGTTGGCAACAGTTGTTAGCTCAGGTGCCAATCTTTAAAAAAAAAAAAAAAAGGGCTAATCCGTTTGGTGTTGTCCAAGCTTGCTCTACAGGAATATGTTAATTTTCTATAGCTGCTGTAACAAATTACTACAAACCTAGTGGCTTAAAGAAAACTCAAAATTGTTTACTTACAATTCTGTAGCTAAGAAATTCCAGTGAGTCTCACCAGGCTGAGATCAAGGTGCTAGCATGGTTGCATTTCTTTCTGGTGGCTCTCAGAGAAAATCCATTTTCTTGCTAGTTCCATCTTCCAGAAGTTGGTGACATTCTCTGGCTCTTGATCCTTCCAGCATCTTTCTCGCTGACTCTGACCTTAATGCCTCCCTCTGCCCTATTTCGTGAAACTGTGATTAAATTGGGCCCACCTGGATAACCCAGGTGACACTCTCTCAAAGTCTGCTGATTAAGAACTTTAACACCATCTGCAAATTTAATTCCCTTTGCCGTGTAACCTAACGTTTTCAGTTTCCATGGCTTAGGATGTGGACATCTTTCGGGGGCATTATTCTGCCTACCACCTTAGAGTGATCTAATACCACAGGTACTTTATTCTGTTGTTATATTGCACGGAGCAACCTCTTACCAAGCCTTGTAGCTAATGCCCTATCATTGTCACTAAGTCTTTGAAACCAACGTGGCCACTGAAAGACAAGCCCCTCACTAAGTTTCAATAAGCACTGGCCTTCAGGGTCTGGCCCAATATCTGCTGCAAATCTCCAACAGAGATATAAAACTGGTACCACTTCTCAAGACTTGGGCTTTTGTGAGACTAGTAGGATGAAAAGCTCAACTGTTGTCAATATAAATCCTCTGCAGACCTCATATACTTAACCCAAATCTGGTGCAGGGCTACCTCCCGGCCATAAGTGACTATGCCTTCTGCTCCCCAACCAGGAAACAGAGCCCAATTGCACAAAAGTAGCATGAGGTCCCATCTGTCAACCCAAGAGAATAGCAGGTAAGATATTATACTTGACCCTTCTTACCCACAAGCCCTTCTTACCAGTTCTCCTAACTCTACCACAGCAGCCAGGCCATGCCACATAGAGCAGTTCCAATTAAAAGATTGATGTGAAGGATAATTGTGACCGGGTTCAAGGTTGTTTTTATTTGATTTTCTATCAAGCCCCTAAACAGACAATGCAACGGATGAGTGAGAAGGACCATAAGAATAAATACAGCTCCCAAGCACCTCCTTGTTCCAAGAGAAGCCCATCTAAAAGTAAGTGTTCACTCGGGGACCTTTACATCCATAGGCTTGAGGCGCGGGCCAGAGCAACTCCTGTGAGGCAACTGGCTACCATAGATTTGGAAGCACCGCCTTCATATATTCCTCCTCATCAAGTTCTGCCGCATGCAAACCTTCCATCTTCTAATTTCAGAATTACTTACTTTTCTTCCTTTTTTAAAGAAATTTCTCCCTTTCTTCGTGTGTATTCACAGGTAGCTGTGACATTTTCTCTGCTTCTCTTTCCATTGTGTATACGTATCAGACATAGGGCATTTTAATCTGCATCATTTTTAGTATAAGATTTTTAAGCTTGTCAATCTAACACAAAACATTTTAAGATATGACTAAAGAGTGGGTTTGAATTTCACGAACATTAAACACTTTGTCATTAAATATAGAATGCTTTATTGTTATAATTGATAAAAGGATATATAGAAAAGTGGGACCCTATTTTATAGTATATTATTAAGTGCCACATTTAACGAGAGTTCTTTGGACAAATCAATTTAGGAGCAGTGAGTGAAAAAACAAGTATACCAGGTTCAAATGTGCACACGTGTGTGTTTTGTGTGTGTGCCTGTGGAGAAGGCTTTTTCTATGTCAATGGGTTATGTACATCTCCAATGGCAGACCAACAACACAGTGTTAATGAAAGTAGCTTGACTAAGGACAATACTTTTTGAAGAAAAATTCACAAGAGTGTATTCAGTGGAACAAAATTGTGGATATCTGCTCTAAACTATCTCAGTTTTCCTTCTCACATTGTTTCTCTTATATCAACAAGGTAATGTTAAGTATTTTCTTTAAGAAATGACAATATATAAACTTTTTATATTGTTTCTCTTTTATTTTTTCTGTTTCAGATTTTTATTGTACACGATTGAATTTTCTGCTTAACTTTTCATCTATTACATTTTAATGAGTTAATAAGTAATTCATCTTTAGTTTATCTTCAATAACCAATATATATTCTATATTAATTAAATTGCTTCAAATAATTTTAATTGACAAAACTACTTCTTGACAAATAAACAAACAATAATAATTACATTTTTAAAAGCACTGTAAAGGGACTATGAAGATTATGTATAGCAACTTTTTCTCTATAACAAAGAGTCTTAAATTCAGTTTAAGTTACTGTGGATTGATTTATAAAAGAAAAGTGTGAAAATGTTACTATCCAAGTTTCTTAGGTGAAAGTCAATCTTGCTGATTTTCACTGACATTAACGCTTTAGGAAGAACTTTTGGGTAAATATGTATTTGATAATCAGGACGCAGCGTTTGAACAAAATGTGCTTGTGCTATTCTGTTATTCAGGTGATGCTGGGAAAATCTTCCATGGGCCCCCCGGATGCTAAGCCTGGGGCTCCCTCTCAGGCCCTGCTGTCCTGGCTCTGCTCTCCTTTCCTCGTTCTTCAGAGCTTTATCTTGCTTTGCTCTCCTTCCAAAGCTGTTTTATTTTACTCCATTTTCTTGTTTTGTTTTATTTTTCCTTCCTCTCAGCACTTACAGACCAAGTCGTAACTCATTTTCCTAGCTTTCATTTTCTGTGCTGCACCCAAAGACAAGGACATAAAGAACCACCAGGAACCAGAAAAGTAACAATGGTGACACAAGCTAACAAATTTCTTTGTAACAATGTCACAAAGCTGACACATTTCTTAAGTAGTGGCTCCTTCTCCACGTGCTGTTATTCTGAAAGGGTAATTCAAAGCAGTGATTTGAAGGTTGAAAATCTGAAAAAACGAACAGTATTTTGATTAGTTTTAGTCACATCATGAGTTTGCCTTGGTCTCCTGAAAAGCAGGATCCAAGACACAATTAACCTTGCAAGAGATTTATGACAGACAATGACTACAAGGGAAAATGAAGGCATTAGAAAGGTAAGAGAGCCATCAGCCCTTGACGCAGTTTTGACTGTGCTTAATGGAAAGAGCGAGAAGAGGGAGGGAAGGAGAGTAGAAGCATCTGACTGTAATCCAATTCTTCTCCCCTACACTTGGCTTTATTGAGATATAATTGATATATGATATTGCATAAATTTAAAGTGTGTAATATGATGATTTGACATACATATATGTTGCGAAATGATTACCCCAATAAGCTTAGTTAACACACTCAGCCCTTCATGGAGTTACGTTTTGTGTGTGTGTGGTGAGAACATTTAAGATCTAGACTCCTAGCAACTTTCAAGTATACTCATGTACAGCATGATGACTTTAGATGACAATATTTTATTGCAATTCAGTCCTAAGAGTTCAGCATGGTCTTTGGGGAGATCTTGAGCCCAAGTCACCCAACATCAGAGAATTCCAGTGTATTCTGGAAATGGACGAGTCCTTGCATGTTCAGTCCTTGGCTGGGAACAGCTAGTGAAAAGGGTGGATTTCATAGGAAGTCTGATGGATTTCATAGCCGTATGGCTGAAGCCTTTGCTCAGTTATACTCCCTACAATCAGAGATTGGAGAGGCAAATTCTAATGGCCACCATACATCATATACCTCTCAACACTTACAAAAATATTTCTGTCTCCAAGAGTAGTTGATATTTTTCCTGACTATATCTGTATCGTTTCCGATCATTCTGAGTAATTCCACCAATTCTTGGGATGTCAATTAGTGGGACGACTTGGTAGTATCAATAGAAAGAACTAGAAATAAGCCATGATAAGCACGATGTGGGAGTAATTTGCAAATTTTTATTGTTGTCATTTTCTTCACCCTTTTCATCTCATGAGCACGCTGCAATTATGTTTTGCACCAGCCCTCTTTATATAACACACACATATTAGTCTCAAATTCAGGTTTTTTCAGGCTGTTTTGATAAGTCATCCTACGGATTTGTTTTAATACATATTGTATGCACTTTCTCCTTCTATCGCCCTGATGTTTTCATAATTTCTTTCTATTTTTTGTCTTCCTAGATATATTTAGTAAAAATACATTATTAACACCACTTAAAACAAAAAATAATTTGCATGGCTGATCGCATTTGGTATCTGCTTCTCAGAGGAGCCAAATTAACACATGATGCGGCTAAGATAGATCAGACAAAGTGCTGCTTTGTTTTCAGACTTTTAACCTTCTAATCATTGCTCCAAATTACCATAACAGAATAAAACTTATAATATCACATGATGATGTCTATGCACAAGATAACATATTGTCAAACTTTGATCCCGTTGCTGCTCATTTTATTAGTGCTAATATATTTCTACCACTGGAGGCAGGACTCGATATTTTTTTTTTCCTTTTGAGGAAAATTAGCCCTGAGCTAACATCTGCCACTAATCCTCCTCTTTTTGCTGGGGAAGACTGGCCCTGAGGTAACATCCGTGCCCATCTTCCTCCACTTTATATGTGGGACACCAACCATAGCATGGCTTGCAAGCAGTGCCATGTCCGCACCTGGGATCTAAACCAGTGAACCCCGGGCTGCCAAAGCTGAACGTGCACACTTAACCGCTGCACCACCGGGCCACCCCGCAGACTCGATTCCTTTTGATCTCTCTATCCCCAATCTTCACTCTATGTCTTGGATCCTCATAGAAGATTAAAGAAGAAAAAGAAGACTGGTTGAATTGGTGAACACAGAATAACTTAGAGAAGTATTCTTTGAGAAAATATGAATGAGGTTGAGAAGAATACTAAAGTGAAAGGAATTTGAATCATTACAAATCTTAGCTGAATGCCTCTGAACTGAATCTGCTTTCTCTCAGGGAAAAAAAAAAGAAATCCTAGATCCAGACTTAAGTGAATTTCAAAGGAATATTGGGAGATGGAGAAGAAAAGTCTATCTTATAGGTTTTGTCCTTTCACTGCAATAAAGAAACTTCCTTTACTTGGTTCCTTTAAGCATAACCTTGGGACAGACAACATTGTGAGTCAGTGCATCAGACGATAGGAGGTGGACACAGTTAAATGGTTGCTCAGGTGGCGAGGGCCTAACCTTTTCAAGAACTCGAAGATAAGTGCGAGGAGTTTTAAATTGGATTCAAAATTGTATTATATTATTTGGTATAGGGATGGAAACCATCAACTCAAAAAATATTTTTCCCTTTTCCTTTTTTTCTGTTCTTCTCACCTTAGTACCCCCTGGGATTGGTCACAGAAATATCAAAATATCTAGAATCATTCATCTGGCTACATGCATTCTGAACTACCACATAAAGAAAAAAACTCAATAAAGGCGTTGGCAGCATCTTGTAACTGTGCTTTGCAGTTTTTCAGTGCATTTTGTTCTCTGTCAGTCACCACGGACCTTCTAGGACTTGGAAATCTGTTGTTCCAACCATCCCACATTTGGTCCTAATTACTTCCAAGATAAGCCCTTTTATATTTAAAACCTCCCACTTTTTGAATTTATACATACATTTAGGTATGAAAAGTTTTTTTCATAATTTGTATGTAGTCCTTATTTGAACAATCTATAAAAAATGCAATATTCTTTAGGAATGAGATTCTGGGATCACTATGTAGGAAATATATTTGATGCAAAAGAAATACTGTGTTTTACACATTTGCAAGTTTTGATGCTTAAAATAAGTGGGATATCTAAGATGCACATTCCTCTTTTCATTATTTTTATCATCTTTTAGGAATAATATTGCTATTTAACTTGGAATTTTCTAAAGATTAATTAAGATAAATCATTTCCTTCTTTTCAACTGTCATTTAAACAGAACTGACACAATCTCCTGGAAGCAGATATGTAATAATTTGTCAGTTAGGTTTGATTTGCAGTTATTCACCACAACTATAGCGTCTGAAGTAGTATTCACAGGCAAACCAATTTTAATTAATTATTCAAAAATCATTTTGTGAGACCCCAATACAATGCCATTCTAAAATTAAAATATATTAGAATTTCTTCAACCCTTCATCATCTAATTTAGTCAAAGTAGAAATGAAACAGCGTTGGCATGATCTCTCTAGAGACCTGCTCATGTCCTCTACTCATTTTCCAAAGTTACTCATAGCTGTGATTTTTGTCACCAACCCAAACTGACTGAGCAGAAACAGCTTTGCATAACATGACTGATTGTTCAGTTTCCTCTGTGGAGGTAGTTCCCCAGCCAAACTTCATCATCTCCAAAGTGTTTCTCAAAACTGTTGTGGCCTTCTTGTCCTCACTGATTTCCTCGGTTCACTTTTCCTCAACTCTTGCTTAGGTTGCTACCATAGCCTTAGGGTCGCTCTCGCCCAGCCTACCATTTCCAACTGTAATGCAACTACATCCATAGATTACTACAGCCAAGTAATATTGATCTTGTCATTTCTCTCTCTGAAAATCCAAATTGGCTTATTAAAGCCAGTAGGAAAATCTCAAACTTTTCATTGTGGAATAGAAAGCACTTCACAATCTCAAATCAATCTGCTTTTCTTATCTCTCCCCCCTACTCTGTAAGGCATTCTGTATTCCAACTGTGCTAAGGGGTTCACTGTTCCCAACCTGCCTGCCGTACTTGTCTTGTCCGTTTGCATGGGCATGGTATTTCTTTTGTTGAAATAGATTTTCCCATTTTATTGGCTGATAACATTCTATGCTGATTCACAATCTAAATCAAATGTTAACTTGTTTCTGCAGCCACCCATCAATCATTTCCGAATGACTTGTGGCTCTTTCGATTACTCTCTGTAGTGCATAAAACAAGTCTTAATTATATTTTTATCACATTTTATAGTGATATTTCTTTGACTGGTAGTGTCTACTACCAGATCATGAACTACTAGAGTGAAGAGGAATTTCATCCACACTTGTGATAACCTGTGATTACCAAGGTTGCTTACAAGTAATGGACACTGAAAACTCTCCTGTTGATAAACTAGGATTATGGCCTTCCGTGATATGATCCTCCATCAGCCTCTGACCATCTCTCTCTCTCTCATTGAGCTTCAGTAACACTTGACACCTTGATTTTCCTTGAACAGGTTCTCTCCTCAGGGCTTTGCTATTTCCTGTGCCTTGAACATTCATTCCATAGATTGTCAAATGACTACCTCCTTACTTCCTTCAAGACTTAATTAGATGTCATCTTAACAAGTGTTTTGCAACTTTAGATCTTCATTCATCCCAAATTCATCTGTTGAAATCATAACCTTCCAAGATGTTGATATTAGGGGGTGGGGCCTTTGGGAAATGCTTAAGTCATGAGGGTGGAGCCTTATCAAAGAGGCTCCAGAGAGATCCCTGGCCCCTTCCACCATATGGGGATACAGCAAGAAATCCAGAAGAGGGCGTTCACCTGGCCATGCTGGCAACCTGATCTCAGATTTCTAGCTTCCAGAACTATGAGAAATAAATTTCTGTTGTTTATAAGCTGCCCAGTCTATGGTGTTTTGTTATAACAGCACAAACAGACTAAAACAAACCTAATCCTCATTTCTTTGTTGAACTTTCTCCACAGCCCTATCACCATCTGACATATGCTATATGTTTCCTTGTTCATGGATTGATTGCCCATCTTACTACAATAGAATATAAGTTTTAGGGAGGCAGGATTTTGTTTTGTGGTTTTTATGTCTACCAAGTAGAATAATGCTAAGTACACAATAGGCCCTTAATAACTGTTTTTAAAGAAATAATACGTGAATTAGTGAATGAATATGAATGACTCCATGATTGTTCCTTCTGTAATCCATTTTTGCAACTAGCTTTTACTGCCTCATAATAAATAAGACAGTAATGAAATCTCCCCTTACCTCTGAAGCTAAGCTTAGTTTGCAGCCATTTTTGTGTGTTTGAAAGCATACTTTCAAATTCATGTGGTTAGAAAACCACCACAATAAATCACCTGTGGTGTTTCCATAAGGAATTAAAATACCACTTACATTTTACTTATTTGTCAATATCAAATAAATAAAAGGAAGATAATTTACATATATCCATCTTTGCAAGTTAAACACAATTCTGAGATGCAAAACAGAGTTTATTACACAAATTTTATAGGTAAGTAGACTCAATAATGTGGTGGAAATATGATTTGATTTTCTTTGTTCAGTGTTCTTTCTACTATTCTACACCTACCTTTACAAGTATTAGTTTTACTATTTAAAATTTATGTGCGATCCTATGAGTGTTATTTATAATCCAACCAGTGAAAAAATTGAAATGCAATTAGCTCGTGCTCCGTGATGACTAATACATTAGTTCATTGATTTTAATAGCTAAAAAATGTGCTATAAAACTATACTCTTCAACATTATTCAGTTTTAACACTTATTACTATTTTTTCCTTATTCTTCCCGGGACATGAATGTCTACATCCATTGGACTAGTTTCAGGGGAGACTCTTCAGTCAGAATCTAACCCGGTTTAGGTCAGTATTTTCTCATCTGTGCAAGTTGTAATCATTTAAAATAAATCCACGGTAACATCTAAGTTTAGCCATTTGGAAATAAGCAAAAAAAAGTGTATTCCTTCATAATGTCTTATAAAAGAGCTAAAATATTTCCATGTGTATGTATGTTCAAAGATTGCAATTCCTGTCCTCTGACTCATCAATCCATAGTATCTTCATATGTAGACTGATAGAAGAAACTAAATTATGATAATCACATAAATTGAGTAGCACTTACAAAATTAAATATCATCCTATTTAGGGGAATTAATCAGCAGTCATTAGCTCAACTGTGCAATACAGTGTGTTGGAAATGGTTTCAAAAATTAATATTTCAAAATGAACAATAAATTTAAAATGATCAACACTTCTGAGCATGGTTTCCCTTTAAATAAATAAAGTAAAACTGTCCAATAAATAAATTTTTGAATTTCACCAAGGTACCCGAAATGGCATAAATCTTCTTTCATTTGGTTAGGCTATCAAAATGTTTAAGAAGCCCACCTACACACTCATGTGGACATTTGCGCATGCACACATGAGTGCATACACACACACGTAGACACACACAGTTTCAACAAATAACCTGTTAGCAAAGATCACCTAATAGTTTTAAATTATAGAGTTCACATCTTAACTGCTGTTTTCTGTGTATTCTATTGAAAGACTTTACCTGACTATTCAAGGTGAATCCAGAACGACTTCTACACGTTAGATAAGTGTTGAAAGTAGGAAGTAGACACTATCTCCTCAATATTGTCAGATAGCTTTGGCGAATATATACAATACTGATTTATTTTAATTGTTATAAATACATTCAGACTTTTTTTCTGTCAGTTTAGACACATTTGTATTTCTCTGTTTAGGGACCAACTCTAAACTTTATTGATTATCTCTAGTATATATCCTTTTCCTTTTATTAATGTATAACTTTATCTTATTTTCTTTATCACTTTGGTTTTATTTATTGTTACTTTTCTAATTTCTTAAGTTACATAGTTATCTCATTATTTTTCCATATTTATTATTTTCTAATATTATTTAAGTCTATAAAATCACCTCTAATATCAACTAATTAGCTTAGCAAAATTTTATAAGCAGTTACTTTTGTTTCCATTCTTATAAGTACTTTTTAATTTCCACTTTTAGTTTTCTACAATCCGTAAGTTATTTATAAGCATGATTTAAACTGTTAAATGAGTGAAATCTTTAGTTATCATTTTGCCACTGATATCTCAATTTCTAGCTTTATATTTAGAGAAAATTCTCTGTATAACACTGGTTTTTGATATTTCATTATCAGTTTTCAGTGTCTTTGTGTGTCAGGTGTGTCTCTTGGAAATGACATAAAACTGTCACTTAATTGTAACAATTAGGTCTTCGGGGGAAGACTATTTTATTTTGACTTTTTTATATCATGTTATTTTGCATTCTGTATATATTATTCTTTATTTCTCCTTTCTTTGGATTGATATGCTTTTCTTTCTTTTTTTCTCCTTTGGAATTTTTCTGCTTTATTTATTTATTTTGGAAGTTTGTCTTCTTGGGCTGCCATAAATAAACATCACAGACTGACTGTCTTAAACAACAGAAATTTGTTTTCTCACAGTTCTGGAGGCTAGAAGTCCGAAATCAAGGTGCTGGCAGGGATGGTTTGTCCTGAGGCAGCGCTCCTTGACTTGCCGATGGCCACCTTTTCACTGCGCCCCCTGGTGGCCTTTCCGCTGTGCATACACGTGTTGTGTCTCTTCTTCTTACATGAACACCAGCCATACTGGATTAGGGGTCCACCCTTACGACCTCAGTGAACATTAATTACATCTTTGAAGGCTCTATCTCCAAATTCTAAGGAGCTAGGGGTTAGGGCTTCCACACATGAATTTTGGGGGAACACAATTCACTCCATAGCATTAACTGATCTACCCAGGAGATGATAATAAATATTTTGTCCTGTGGAACTATATAAATTTACAATTTTAATTCTAATCACCACCATTTTCTTATAGGATATCTTTTTCTCTATTTATAGTCAAACTCATTGAATTCCTCAAAGTTGTCATTTTTATAATTATTACCTTATATAGTTAACTTTCCCTAATTTTTACCAAAAAGTTTATTGATTTCTCTTTTCAAAAGTTTTTATTGCATCTTATTTTTCTGCTTCTGCAAATAAATTATTGAGAAGTGAAAGTATTTTAGTAGAAATCTGTCTCAGCATTTTATCTAAGAATGTCTTTTGAACTTGTTCTTAAAGAATGTTTAACCATAGTATAGTATTCTAAGTTAATATGCATTGTCTGTCAGAATGCCAAAGTCATTATTTCTCTGTTTTTTTTTTTCAGTTTCACTTTTGCTCTTGATAAGTTTGCAGTCATTCTAATTGAGATTTATCTACTGGAAACCTCTTTACTCTGGATGTATATGAAGTCCTCTCACTCTTGCTGATAATCGGTAGTTCCACTATGATGTGTCTACATGAGTTGTTGTTTTTTAAACTACATTTATTGGGTTCCCTTATACTTAACTGAATCTGAGATTAATATCTCCAATAAATTCTGAAAAGTTTTCATCTATTATATCATCATATTATTTATTTATTTTCAAATCCACCATGTGATTTTTTATAGTAGCTTGTTCTTTGCTCAGGTTTTAAATTCTCCTTTTTTAATTTTGTAAAAGTTTTAATCACACTTTTATATCTAATACAATTATACTATATAATGTCCTTAGAGGTTTTAATTCTGTTATGTATAATTTCGACTGACTCTAGCTCCACGTGTGATGATGTTTTAGAAAGTATGCTCATGCCCATCTGAATTCTATGTGATGCTCATCCTGGAAGGCCTGGCTTGAGGTATGCCCCTCTAAAGTCATCATCTTTTATTCCTCTCAGATGAGCTGATTCTCTATCAACCTGGGATCAATTAAACTGATTTCTCAACTTTGGGTTATCTGGATTAGATAGTAGTATCTATTTGAAACTAAAACTAGCAGAGGACAGAACATAGATTTGAATTATCAAAATTCAAACTAAAAGGAAGCTTTGATTTTTCTTTCTAAAGCCCAAAGATAGGGATTTTTTGGTGCTTTTCCCTTGCTGATGGAAAGATAGCTTCTCGCCATCTCATTGTTTGAGTGGCCATCTGATACTCTGTCCTTACAAGTGGCTCTCCGTTATAATTACCCAATTTGTTTTAGCTAAAGGCTTTGTTTCCTGTCTGCAATGTGCTCATTAAAATCTAAGCCTTTGTATCATTTTAGGTCGAAAACACCCTTGAAGGAGCAGTTCGTATGCCGGCTAGCTTAAACAGCAACTCCTTTGTTTGGGGCTCAGGGATTTTCTTTATTTCCTTGAAAGCATTTAAAAAGAGTCTTGTTGTTTTACATATGTGATTTCTAAGTATTTAGGGTAGCTGTGATTTTTGAGTAGTCTATAATACTGATTGAAATGTACAGAAGAAGTTTTATTTCTAAAAATTTTGGAGGTTTTTCTTGGGGTAAAGTACTAATTTTTACATGATGAGTGGAGAGGGAATGGACTTGGATGTCTTTAGAACTGATTGTGTCTATATTCTCTATGAACAGATTGTATTTAAAGTCATCTGCTGAGGTGGAGAAGAAGGGGATTACGAAGTGGGCTTGAATATCTGGATGCAAGTTTGGTATGGCTACTAAGATAGCTGGGAGTTAGAAGCAGAAAAACAAACACATTGCCAACCGTATTCATGAGCCTATTTGAATTGGAAACTAATGTTTTGTGGAAGAATCAGCTCTAGTTTTTCTCCCAAACTGTTCAATCACAACTCTCAAAAAAAGAAGAATACAAATTTTAAGACAATCACTGGTTGAGATTGTACATGGTGGGTGTGGAAGAAAGAGGAGAAAGCAAAGATAATTCAAGTGATTGACTCTAAACATTACGTTATAGTTGAATTTAACATTTACTCTTTGTGCTATCTGTACCTTATTTACCTGCCTTGATTCTTAGTTTGATCAGTTTTATTAACAGCATTTGATATGGTAAGGGTACAGTTCTTTGCACATAGGGAACGTTATTTCAAGAGAGTGTCATTATTTGATGAATGAATATAAATGTTAAAACTTGATATTTCAGTAAATATTAATTAGAAATGTGCAAAAAGCAAAATATTGGTTTTAAAATGTAAGAAAATTGCCTTTTAAATCTAAATAATGATGATGAATATTGAAATGCTAGTTATAAACTACGCATTTCAATAATGATAGTAAATATTGTTATCTAGTGAATATTGAAAGAATCAATTTTCTAAATATAATAATTTGATTCATCTCATAAAAGACAAACTAAAAACATAAATCATCTACAGACATCCAAAACCATAAAAATGAATGTTTTCTTCAATATAAACAAACATCTGTCAACATTTACGCACAGATGCCATTAAAACAGCATTTTTCCCCATTCTAAAACGAATACCATTTTTCCTGATATAAAAAGAACATAGAATACATTTACCTAGTTCTGTCCAACTTATTAAAATGTACTCAATTTTAGCCATTAGTATTTAGCTGATATTTTGATATGATAAAAGATGCCATTTCAGAACTGTGTTAATCAGAGAATTCATTTAAAAGACATGTACTGGATAATATCTATTAGTCCCTTAAGATGAGCTCAACACTTTCCTCCTCCTGTTGTACGTTCCAGGAGACTCAGCTGATTCTTTACGTTGAGTTCCCTTGTCTTTGGAGTAAAATTTGGATTGGGTCAATAAGGAACAGTAGCAGGAACTCAGAGGGAAGGATGTGAATGAGTCTGATTATTTATTCCCCCATCTTGCTCTCTTTAGGTTCACTGTGAACTTCTTGTACTCTTAGATGTGAGTAAAACTACAGTTCCTGTCAAGCAGCCTCTCCCCACAGCAATTTCTCTCCCTGAGTTCCAGTAACTGGCTTTTCCTTTGACGTTTTAGTCCTAGGTATAGAAACCTGTCACTAGAGGTTCTCTACACACTACTTGCTCCTTTGTCAACAGTCTCTCTATTAACTCTTCCCAAATAACCCAGCCTAAGCATCTTAAGTTTCATGCAGAAATTCTAACAGGCTTTTAGAAATTCTCTTACTTTTCTTCATTATTTATTTGAATTTTGAATATTTTATGTGTATGATTTAGACATTCCTTAAACATAGATACTAGTGTTATCATAATCCAGAAACAAAGACCATAATAATAACGATAATAATTCCATTAATAATAATAACATTGATTAAGACCCGAATATGTACCAGGCACTCTTCTAAGAGCTTTGCCGTCATTAACTCCCTGTTTTATGGATGAAGAATCAAAAGCAGAGGTAAGTTTTGTAACTTGCTTATGGTCACACTGACAGAAAGTGATGAAGTAGAAACATGTGATATGTAAGAAAAAACAAGAAGAATCAGGACAAATGATATCTAATGCAGACTAAAACAACTTTGTATTCTATATAGATTTTCACTCGATGTCAGTCAGCCATTTATGTAAACATTTTGCAGCAATTTCTTAAAATTTAAAAAACTCAACATATTTGAAGTTCAAATTTTCCGTAATACATCATTTCCCATTGTAAATAAATTCATCACTCCACTTACAATATGCACATTTATTTCCAGTAAAATACTATGTAGCTTCCAAAATTGTAGCTAGCTCAAAGGAAATGCCTGCTTGAGACTCCCTTTAGCCATGAAAATTCTACCCACAAGAGAAAAATGTGATGGACTCCATTATAATTTTGCATAATAAATATTGTATCGATCCATGTTTACCTTTTGACTACTTAGACATTCATAAGATAATTATATTTTATTTACATTGTTCTAGATAGTTTATTTTAATTTTTAAGATTTTGTTTTTTTAGAGCAGTTTTAGATTCACAGCAAAATTGAGAGAAAGTTACAGAGTTTATCCATATATCCCATGCCCCTACACATGCTTAGTCTCCCCCATTGTCAACATCCCTCACCACAGGATATATTTCTTACAATTGATGAGCCTATATTGACACATCGTAAACATCTAAAGTCCACAGTTTGCCTTTGGATTCACTTTGGGAACCATTGATCTTTTTACCATCCATAAAACCATAGTTTCACCTTTTCCAGAATGTTTTTTGGTTGGAAATATACAGTATGTAGACTTTGAATTGCTTTCCTTCACTTGGTAATGTGCATGGAAGTTTCCTCCATGTCCTTTCATGGCTTGATAGCTCATTTCTTTTTAGTGCTGAATAAATTCTATTAGCTGAATGTGCCACAGTGTATTTATCCATTCATCTACTGAAGGACATTTTGCAGGCTTCCAAATTTTGGCAATTATGAACAAAGCTGCAATAAACGTCCATGTTCCATGTACAGGTTTTCATGTTGACGTAAGTTTTCAGCTCCTTTGGACAAATAAGGAGCGTGATTGTTGAGTCACATAGTAAGAGTATGTTTAGTTTTATAAGAAAGTTTCTTACTGTCTTCCCAGTGGCTGTACCATTTTGCATCCCCACCAGCAATGAGTGAGAATTCCTGTTGCTCCACATCCTCTCCAGCATTTCCTCTTGTCGGCGTTTCAGAGTTTGGCCATTCTAACAGGTGTGTAGTACTAATTGATTGATGTTTTAATTTGCATTTTCCTAACGACATATGACGTGCAGCATCTTTTCACATGCTTATTTGTGATCTTATTTGTATATCTTCTTTGGTGTGGTGTCTGCTAAAGTCTTTGGCTTATTTTTTAATTAAGGTGATTTTTGTTTATTTTTGATTTGTAAGAATTCTTTGTATAATTTGAATAAGTCTTTTATCAGATGTATCGTTTGAAAATATTTTCTCCCAATATGTGGTTTGTCTTCTCATTCTCTTCCACTGTGTTTTGCAGAGCAAAGGCTTTAATTTTAATGAATTGCAGCTTATCAATTATTTCTTTCATGGAAGGTGCCTTTGGTATTATATCTAAAACATCGTTTCTCTACCCAGTCATCTAGTTTTTCTTCTATATTATCTAAGGAGTTTTATAGTTTTACATTTTACACAATATCTATGATCCATTTTGAATTAATTTTTGTGAAAGGTATAAGGTCTGTGACTAGACATTATTATTATCATTTTTGCATGTGGATGTCCAATTGTTTCAGCACCAGTCTCTTTGTTAAAGAGACTATCTTCGTTTCATTGTATTGCCTTTACTCCTTTGTCAAAGATCAGTTGACTATATTTGTTAGGGTCTATTTCTGGGCTGTCTATTCTCTTCCATTGATCAATTTTTCTATTCTTCACAAATACTGCATTTTCTTAATTACTATAGCTTTAAAGTAAGTCTTGAAGTTGGGTAGTGTCAGTTCTGTGACTTTGTTCTTTTCCTTCAATATTGTGTTGACCATTCTGAGTCTTTTGCCTCTCCATAAACACTTTAGAATCAATTTGTCAGTATCCACACAATAACTTGCTGGGATTTTTATTGGGATTATGTTAATCTATAGATCAATTTGAAAAAAACTGACATCTTGAAAATATTGAATCTTCCTTTCAATGAACGTGGACTATGTCACCATTTATTTAGTTCTTTGATTTTGTTCATCAGAGTTTTGTAGTTTTCCTCATATAGATCTTGTACATATTTTGTTAGATTTGTACCCAAGTATTTCATTTTTTTAAGTGCTAATGTAAATGGCATTGTGTTTTTAATTTCAACTTTCACTTGTTCACTGTTTGCATATAGGAAATCAATTGCATTTTGTATATTAACCTTGTATCCTGCAAACTTGTTATAATGGCTTAGTAATTCCAAAAGTTTTTTGTCAGTTTTTTTGGATTTTCTACATAGATGATCATGTCATCTGTGAATAAAGACAGTTTCATTTCTTTCTTTCCAATCTGTATATCTTTTATTTCCTTGTATTGCCTTATTGCATTAGCAAGGACTTCCAGTAAAATGTTGAAAAACAGTCAGGATGGACATGCTTGCCTTCTTCCTGATCTTAGTGGGTATGCTTCAAGTTTCTCACCATTAAGTACACTGTTAGCTGTAGTTTTATTGTAGATTTCTTTTTATCAAATTAAGAAAATTCCCTTCTATTCTAGTTTACTGAGAGATTTTTAAAATCATGAATGGGTATTGGATTTTCTCAAATGCTTTTCAAGCATCTATTAATGTGATCATGTGATTTTTATTTTTTAGTCTGTTGGTGTGATAGATTACATAAAATTGTTTTTAAGAGGCATGTTCTGGATCTAAAATTAATCTAAAATTAATACTATTGGAATCTCTGTCTCTCTACTTCTGGTTTATTTCAGAAAACTAAACTTCCTCATTTTCTCCTAACTCCAAGAGAAAAAATGAGATCTACAGAACCACAGAGCGGTGCTGGATGGTCCATGGTTAACTCAACACTACCACTAGTTCCTCCAAAGATTTCCAGGATGACTTTTTCTGTAAAGTTCTAGGTTAGAGTTTGCCAGTGAGGCTTTCGGATATGAAATTTGCAAAGCAGAAATGAAGTGAAAGTCATTATTCTCAGAAGGTTGTGGTGGTAATCAGATCTAGAGGCTTCTCAGATTTCTCAGTGATCTCTAGACCTGTGGTCCTGGCAGCCAGATGCAGTGGCTCTTCTGATGACTTTATAACCTCTGGCTTCTTCACTCCTGTACTTCTGGATAAAGTCCTTAGTGTTTCTCCAAACACATGGCTTCAGACATTGACTTCCCTAGGCTATTCCATATTTCTTTAGGCTCTACTTCCTGTGTGACTATGATTCCCAAATCATTTGTGGTGGCCCTACTTTCCTGACTAAACTCAGACACCAACAATTTTACCATATGCGGTTTCAGGGATGGGAGTGAGGGGAGATAACTTATGCTGAAATCTGTGATGGGTTTTCTGATTTGATTAGCTTTAAAGTTATTGATTTTGACATTCTGGACATGAAAACAAAGTTATAATTTTAAGCCACTAAGTTCTTTTCAACAGGATTACTTACGTGTAAGTTACTACGCTTTGTACTACTAAACCAACTTCTTACACTGTCCACATAGACAGTATCGGGGATCAGCACATCATTAAAGATAAAAACAATTATATGTATGTTAGTCAGTAGACATGAGTGGGACAGATGATGCCTCACCAATACATGAAGTACAATCTGGTTAGTTGCTGGCCAGCCTAGCTAATTATTACCTTTACGCTGGGAAGCTACAATCTGCAACATTTAGAAAAGCAGAGAAAGCAGGAAGTCAAGGATCCATAAAAGTGGAAGCCACGAGTAAGTATAAGTTTTGGATAGAAGGAATAAATTATGATTAATGATTAATGGAGTAGGAAAAAATAAATATCAAGAAACATAAAGATGATGATTCATTAGGTTAGGAAATTCTAGGCAAAATGAATACCTGATGAAGGAATGATTGAATGTTCCAAATGGTGTACTAGAACTGCCAGTGAGCTACAAGAGCCACCTTGTAGACGGATTTCCTAATTCTCCATGAAACCTCCTGAGAGTGTTATATATTTTACTTAGTTCCTAAAGAATATATAAATTGGGCATAGTAGATCTTAGGTAACCTAAGTATGCCACTATTGCATTCAAACCAAAGGGTTTAAGTGATAGAGAATTTATTCTTCCCCTAAAGTCATATTCATACACGCAACTAGTCGAAAATTGAAGAAGTAGAAGAAATGATTAAATATTCAATTTTTATCTCTTTCAAGTTTGTACTATTAATTTATATTATATTTAGATTCATAACAAGTTATGAGTAACATCAGTGCTATTATTTCTGCTCTGCTCCCACTCCCTTCCCTGGCTCACTTCATAGATGTCACTCCTCTGCCTTATTTAGGAGATTAGAAAAGAGAAGCAAAGTCTACTATTTGTAATAAAAACTCATCTAGAGAGTGAACAGTTCCAGCTGTGTTGTTAAACTACACAGAAATATACTGCTTTTATTTGATTTAGGGTTGCAAAGTCCTTGATGGGGGAAAAAAAAGCCTGATTTATCCATTTATATCTTGCCACCCATAAGAAATATAGAAGGAAATTGAAAAGACACATTGTGATGCTTATTGAGATATGTTAGCTATCAAAATCTTCATATATTTCCCTTCTTACTTATCCTTATGTTTGAAAAGGAAGGAAAATGTACCCCGTAGATTTACAGTGTTAGTCACTGAAAGTAGGGAATGATATAATTTTAACCTCCAAGAGAAAATCTCTGAAACTATTCCTTACAGATATTTATCTTTCTTTCACTTATTAATTCAATCAATAAATATTACATGCCAAGGACTGAACTAGAGCTGGAGATATGATATCACATAAAGCAAACTACCTACCTTCATAGAATTTACATTCAAGTGGAAGAGATAGACAATATACATATAATTAAAAATCTAATGAACTATCAAGTCAGTTATTAGTTTGAAGAAGAAAACTAAATGTGCTAAAAGTAGGTCTTTATGGAAGAATTGCCATTTAATCTGACACTTGAAGTGAGCAATCTATGCAAGCAGATATTTAGAGAAAATTGATAACAATTTTTCATGTATTACTGTCTAGTTTTAATAAAATTTTCATACAAAAGGTTACCTTCAAATAGGAAGAGAGGTATACAATAGTCAGACCTATTTGATATGATCAGCCATTTCCAAAGCTTTCAGAAGTTTGGTATGTATATACAATATTAAAGACCTGACATAGACCAAATGTCATTCCATTTGTGAAATTTTGCTTGATAGTGTTGAGTATAAATGCTTCCTCTTCTTTTAAATCCTGTTTTTCTTTTATTTCTCTTATGGTCCCTTTGATAAATATACTATAACAACCTAAAGGGCAAGGTTTTTCTTTATTATTTACCACGGGAACCTCAACAAGTGATATATTCTGAGCACAGTGCTTACATACAGTAGAAATGAACTAAATTTTTCTTGAAAGTATAAATAAATTAAGTCACGGTCATCTGCATAAATTTCAGAAGACCTTATCATCAGTATTATTATTGTTTCCATCATTTGTTTTCTTCTTGCTAGTTACTTAATTTAATCCATTTAAGTATTTAGATATTTTGACAAATAAATTATATTGATTAATACTTGCAAGTTATGCTAATATGACAAACTCCAATATCTCAGTGGTTTAGCACTGAAATCTCAGTGGCTTCATGAGGGAGGTGTGTTTCTAGCTCTTTGTAAGCCTTCTGTGGATCTTCTGTTCAATCATCCATTTTGCAGCAATTCAGCAGTTAGACTGAGGGAGGCTACGCCATCCATTAGCTTCCCCATCTGGAATTTATGTACTCGTTGGTCTGCTTATGAGAAAAAGGCACATATCAGTGAACCTAGCAAGTGTTATGGGGGTGATTAACTACAAAAAGGTATATAACTAGAAGGAGAAAAGGACTACATGTGGGTAGGCAAATGAAGTTTACACCACAAAAGTTTGTTTCTTTTGACTAAAAAATGGGAAAGATAATGCTGCATCCATTTTACAGATTAAGATAGTTAAAAACAGCAGTAAAAGATATTTTAATGTGAGAAACCATAAACCATATCTGAATTGGTCTAATTTTCTATCCAATAATTATTACTTTTATAAAAAAAATTAACACATTGAGTAAAAAATGAGCTAGACGTATTCTTTTCTGGAATATAGACAACATAACTAATAGGTATGTTTTGGGTACTGTAGACAACATATTGAGTGTGACATTGTCTATTATGTAGATTATGAAATAATATTGAAAATAGAGATAGTCATAAAATATAAACTTGAAAGAAGATCTTATATGATTATTCATTCTGGCCCTTATTAAATGGTCTCATTTATTGCCAGTCTTTACTTTAAAATAGACTTTCTAGCCATGATAAACTACTTGCCATTAACAGAATCAAGAATTTGCTTTTCTAAACAAAACCTCCATAATTTTTCCCCACAATATGCCATTTTGCTGCAATAATGCTACAATAATTCTTCATGTGGCTGACTCCTACTCATCCTTTAAAATTGAAGTCATTCATCCAGGAAATCTTCTCTAACCTCAAAGTCTCATTGAATTGTTCCTACTTTTTTCCCTCACTTAGGAGCTTCCTTTGTTCTTCTCTCTACTATAGAATTTTGATCTCTATTTTAATTATATGTTTACCTATGATTGACCACAACAGACTGTTGAATTCTTGAGAATTGGCCATTCTTTCCTATATTTTTTATCCCCAGTTTCCACAAAAATTGATGTCCTAAAAACATTATTGTGATAAATATAACTGAGGTCTCTGTCAGAGCTGAGCAAGTTTCTCAAGCAGTTCCAAAATAGTTTGGACACAAGGGAAAGGACAGTGGCCTGGATTTTCACTGTAGTTTAGAGGGTGGGGCCAGGATGAGAGTTCATTCGGGAAAGGGCTTGCGTGATCTGAATCCCCCACTTGTGCCAGAGGACGGAGCATCCTAGACCTTCTTATCAGCTTGATCAGATGTGGGACACAAGGAGAAGAGGAGGTGTGAGGCTTAAAGCCATCAGCAGTCAGACATCAAAAAAATGGCCTCAGACTCTTGAAAAAAATGAATGATATAAAATCTTAGTAATACACAGTAGAAAATTCAATTTTCTACTTGCCACCAGATATAGAAGTCTTCGAGATGAAAGTCAGTTGTTCTCTACCATCCCACAATAACAAGGTTCATTTTTTAAGTTTGACTTCTGAGGCC
Organism: Equus przewalskii; assembly: GCF_037783145.1. Taxonomy (NCBI): domain Eukaryota; kingdom Metazoa; phylum Chordata; class Mammalia; order Perissodactyla; family Equidae; genus Equus; species Equus przewalskii. The sequence continues at coordinate 95,558,001 of NC_091832.1, forward strand.
AACAAATAATGTAGTAGATTATTATAGTGTTTTGGGTTAATAAGTTTTAAGTAACGCAATAAAATGCATCTTATAAAAGATTATATAAATTAAATAAGTACTGTATTCAGCATGCCAGTGATTTCCCGTACAGCTTTACAGGTCTGTGGAGAAATTTGGCATTTACAAAGAACAATGAAAATAATTTAGAATCAATTTTTACTTTGTGTACAGATAAGTTATTTTTGTTGCCAATTATTATTCCGATTTATCGTTACTAAGACAACAATGATAAAAATCCATTCTTAAACCACAAGCTATCAGGTTTTGTTTTCCTTTTGTTTAAAGGGGCTAATGATTTTCTCAGGTGAGTGGCTATTTATGGAAGCATCTATACTTTATTTTTAGTGTTATTAATAATTTAAAAATCTCCTTCACAAAAAATTATTCTGTATGTATGCTAGTTGTGCATGTGTGAATATAAATAATTTGTAGATTCTTTTTGTAACATTGTAAGAAAATATCTGCATTTAAAATTTGAGTGAGAACTTCATGACTAGGAATTCTTCAAGAGACTGGAAGTTTATTCAGGGGGAAATAAAAGAATGATATCATGAAATTAATATTTTTGGAGAAAGTGACGAAACCTTTTTTCATTTCTTCTATCATTACTAATAAATTGGGATTTTAATGGTCTTAAAGTCTTGAGTAATTTTAAAGTTTCAGTGTCTTTAATAAAATGAATCAAGAAGTAATAACAATAATTGATGAAAGAAGTAAATGAGAGATTTTATATGTTTAGAGATTTAGAGAGCTTCTATCTCCATGGCAAACTTCATCTCAGGTATATGGCTAATTTCCTTAATACACGTGTAATGAAGTTGCAATCTTCCGAATAGTTTGCTCTAATACGATTTCACCATGAAAGAAGAAGAAGTACAACCCAACAAGATGATGAAAAGATGAGCAGCCTCTGTAGAAGCTTGTTAGAACTGCCATAATCTGTGATGAAAATGTTTATAATGAGAGTATGCTGATCATTCCATACTTCAACAGTTTTTAATAAAAAGTGACGTATACGTTCCATATATAACTACTTTTCTTTTTTACGTGAAAATCTCCATACAAGTAAAATCCAGCACCCCTTTCCTGCAAAACTCTAGCTATATATACATAGAGCTCCTCTGTTTCCCCACAGTTCACCCATAAGAGGATGCTTCCTGCCATCCTTTCTTCCTCAAAGCTAAATTCTGCTTCTCCTGTCTCTCTCCATTACTAAGGGGCCTTCACGGAAGGACATTGCTCCCCAACCAATTCCTGTCTCAAGAGTTTTTGACCATCGCCAATCCTAGGTTCCAACTATTGCATTCTTGCCCTCACACCCAATCCTCCAGTGTTACTGAGTTTGAGAACAATTCCTGTGTTTGATACAAACCTTGATCCTTCTGCCATGAACTCACAAGTCAACTATTCTTTGCAGGTCTGGAACTAGCAGCGTTGGGAAGGTTTCTAGTTTCTGTACCTGACTTAAACTTTTTCCTCTACCTGTCTCCTTCGAGTCTTCTTCTTTATGTTGCCCTGCTCAAAGCTTCATCCTTTGCTAATGAAGAAGTCTTATCAACTGCTATGCCTCAGATTCTTATGACATTTATGTCTCCACTCTTCTAACTACAGAATAATCTTCATGTTCCACTTTCTATTGTCTGATTGAATAAATACTCTAGGTGATTTTTTTTATAGTTTTAAAAAGGTGCTTGTTATTTCAAATAAACATTAGTTTGATAAAATGAGTAGTATGACAACTTTTAACAGAAAGATCACCTAGTAAAGTCTTTTTCTTTCCCCTTTAGTTTGACATTGAGTCATACTTTCAGTTTTAGCCTAATTTGCATTTAATACTAATATAATTTACAAAGTCACTCACATCTCTTCTCTAACTTTATCTTCACGGCATCCACATGAAGTAGGTACGTTGCACAGTTTTATCCCTAATTTATGTGAAACTCAGGCTTGAACTTTAAAATGTTTTCTCAATAGTGCACACCCATTAAGTGGAAGAGGTGTTACCAAATCTCTTGGCTTTGTTTAGTTTTCTGTTAGACTGTGATTTCATCGCACATTTGACTCAAAAAGTTAAGTAAATGCTTTATCTTCTGAGGGAGAGCAGGATTTGACAACTTCATAGGGAGACCGACTATTACCAAGTGCCTTCCAAATGTGATTAATATGTTAAGGCATTTTCTCATTTAAAACATGGCTAATTAGATACCAGTTTGTCCACCAACCTAATTGAGCCTGATAGTATGTGTAACATCCCCACGGTCACACAGCAATGAAATAGTAAACCGTAAAGTCAAAATCAGGTCAACTGGTTGCAAATAACATACTCTTTCTACCATGCTATTATTCCTTCATATTTAGATCAATTTGTTTTAAAAAATAAACTGAAGCCTAATTATTATATAAAACAAAAAAACTAATATTTCTCTTAATACAAAGATATTCCTAGATATCTTCTGCATATTTAGTTTTAGCTAACTCTCTCTTACATGATTTTTTTTACTTGTCCAACAGATTATATCAGCAATTTGGCTATCTTTTAGACTACACTGAAATATTCAAATATAATTTGTATATAGAGAGTTCATTTTAGTCATAAACTGTTTCCAGTTTAGTATTCCAATACAGTAATCCAACAAATGCTATAGAATCTGGAGGTATCACACTGATACATTACTTTTTCCATGTATTCAAAAGATCCTTGAGAGTTTGGTCTTTGCCTAGTATTGTAATTGGCTGTAAAGTTGCAATCGAGTTATAAAGGCCCTGTGTTGCCTATGCAAGGGGAGTGATGACACTGAAGTGTGATAAGGGATAGAATAGAATGGTAAAATCACAATCAAGAAAGGCTACCCAACTCCCTGAGTTGGGAGTGACTGAGGTAGCAGAACTTTGATTACATGAAAGCAAAGTACAAAAGTACAGGGTATGCGATTGCATACCAAAGCAAGGATGTATATTCCATGGAAATAGAAAGGGTACCTTATCCCTAAAGGAAATAATAAAGTATTTCTCATTATCAACTGATCAGTTTTTTTCCTCCTATTTCCTATTGAAGTGGAACAAGTGAATTAAATTCTTGGATAGTGATTAGATCGGAGCATTTTTTGGTGGCAGTGGTGGTGGTGGAATAATCAGAACCTATTTCTAAGAATTATTTAACTTGATGTTTAAGTAACTTTGGCCCATTTACTAATATTTATTTTTAAAAATTAAATGTATGTATTTGAACCAAGTTCTTTTCTCTCTCAATGTTATAAGAAAGTCACTATATTTTCATGAAGTTATTTTTTTAAGTCGACATTCTAATTTCTCCCCATTCTGGAAAATATTTGTGAAGAAAGAAAGAGAATATTATTACTTGTTGTCTTTTATAGTTAAATGCTAAATCTTTTGTACATTTTCTTTAGTGCTACTGTTTCTTTTGGAAGGATTGTTAGGGGACTTGTAATTTATCGATTTTCTTCAACATAATGTGTGATTTTTACAAAGTCATCATTGTGGTCTTAATATTTATGGTGAAGAGAGAACACAGTTAAACGTTCAGTCTCTTGAAATGTGTAATTTTGGGCATTACAGTAGTTTTCCCTTATCCATGGGGGATATGTTCCAAGACTATCTGAAAATGCAGGTAGTACCGAAGCCTAGATATGCTATGTTTTTCCCCATACATATACACATATGATAAAGTGTAATTTATAAATTAGACACAGTAAGAGATTAACAACAAATACAACAAATATAACAATATACTGTAATAAAAGTTAGTGTAGATCTTAGCAACCTTAACATATGGTTTTTTTCTTCCCTCATCAAGTTAAGAACTTTCACCTTTTCACTTAAAGGAAGCACTTTACGGCTTCTCCTTGGCATATCCAAATTGCCAGCATCACTACTCTTGCACTTCGGGGCCATTATTAAGTAAAATAAGGATTACTTAAACACAAGCAATGCGATACTGTGATAGTTGATCTGATAACCAACAGGGCTACTAAGTAACTGTCGGGCAGGTGATGTGTACAGCGTGGATACCTGGGCAAAGGGATGATTCATGTCCTGGGCAGGATGGAGAGGGATGGTGCAAGATTTCATCATGCTGCTCAGAATGGTGTGCAATTTAAAACTTATGAATTGGTGATTTCTCAAATTTTCCGTTTAGTATTTTCAGACCACAGTTGGCCACACGTAGCTGAAACTGAGAACTGTGGGTAAAGGAAGACTACTGTATTTATTTAAAAAACAATTAAATTTAAACAATTCTAACGTTAGTAGAGTTGTGTATTCTAGAAGGGTATTTTGACTAAAAATAACTACAGTTATACCTTTCTATAACTTAGATACTATATTTGCGTGTGGGTGTTTAAAGAATATAAATGTTGGGTGAGATGAGGAGGATTTGGATTTTGCTAGACTCAGAAGAATCTCTCTACACCAGTGGACGAATATCCATGGTTTACTATTTATCTTGTTTTGATTCGACTAAAATGAAGTAATTTCATTTCTGCTCTAGTTTTACTCCGAAAGTTGCAAACATCCCCATTGGCAGGCTGTAATTAGCCCGTGTCACCCTTTATTAGCCAAGAGAGGCTGTCTTCTGTGCATTTTCTTTCGGCAATATTCATTTACTGTTTTCTTACCTGGTTCTGTAGAGCATTCTGGAATTCAGCCAATCTTACTTAATAAAACTGCCACAAATTTCCGATTACCATACATTAAGTGAACATTTAACTGTTACACACGCACGCACATACAAACACATGCACACAGTACCCAAGTAAACGTATAATAGCAAAAAATAAATATATTTAATAAGAGAATATATGTTTATGTACACATCACTTAAGTTAGAAGTGAGCACTTCAGCAGAAAAAACGTTCTTTGGAAGTGTTTACATTTTGAAATTCTTTATGTGTAGCAAAGAAGAGTTGCAAAAGGTGAAAGTTCTGATCAACAATATATAATTTTGCAGCCATTTTTATGGCAGAATAACATATATTAGAGCAAGTTTTAGGAATAAAATGGAACTATTCCTATGGCTTATAGTTTCTTGGCTTCTCTTATCAATTTCCATCACAAAGCCAGCTAAACCAAGTAGTTTAAGAATATAGAGGATCATTCACAAATTGTGGCAGGTATTCAACCTGCACATTTCAGAGCTGTCATCGTTGAATGTTTCAATCAATTTTGACATCTCTTGACATTTCCTTTCATCCTCTGGCTTCTATAAATAATATCCTCTCTTAGGTATCATTTTAGGTTCACAGGTTTGTTTTTCCTCCTAACATAAAGAAAGATTGTATCCTTTAGCATGTCTTTTCTACCCTTAGTCTGAAAAAAAAAGCAGTATGTTAAATGAGCTACCTGATCTGAAAATGCTGTGTTGAAAAGAAATGTATTGATTGGTGATGCATGAATAACGACATATTATTTAACACTTGTAAAAAAATTTCTTATGAAAATTTTAAAATGTTTTAAGAACTTGCAATAAACTCTGCAATAAAGTAGTATGCCTATTTGAGAGAAATACTTTCTAAAGATTACCAATGATTTCACCATGTATATAAATACCCAGGATTAACCATTAAAATACCTACATTGTTATGTATATGTATATATACACACATTTTTTTTTTTTTACCAGATCACTCTATTTTGAACAAAGTTGTCCCATCTAGGATCCAACTCTGTCTTGACTTAATCTTGATAGTATAAGGAGGATCTCCTTATAAAGTGCTCTCCCTATAACAAGTCATGCTAAAAAATCAGAGGGAAAGCTTGCAGAATAATTTTTAGTATTCATCAAGTTTAACTTATTCTTTTAATCACCCCTTTCATTTGGCATGGTGTCTGAAGTAGAAATTCAGTAAGGCAATGTAAAATACATCATGTCATGCAAAGTTTGCACATTTGAGATGGAAAACTTTTGGTGATCCTTTTATTGAGAGTTCTTTAGGCTAAAAAACTGTGATCCAGAAAATTAACTGGATTTTTTTTTTCAAGCATCACAAAAAGACTTAATGGTAAAGCCAGAGAAATGAAACAACGTTCCTCACTCACAATACAATAAATACATCCTTCCCTATGATTCCATTTTCATGCCAAGGAGCCCTAAGCTTCGAGTTGCACTTAAGGGCCTCATATTCTTGAATGGCCAGGGAAACAGCTGAGGAATTCCACTACTGTGTAAGGGGCACTTTTATAATCTGATAGAGATAATTTTAGGTGTTTATGTGCATTTCTGTCAATGGTTTAACTCACAAGCTCTCCAACCTTCCACACATTTGATTACAGTTATACTTACTCTTCATGTTTCTTTGTCAAGGTAGATGTGATGAATTTGATTCTGTGGTAGACACTATTAATGATCCCCAATATCTGGTTCCCCTCTCCTTCCTGGGTGCACTTCCAAGCCCTCTTAGAGTTGTAGTCAATGTTACTAGTTAGTAACAGTTCCAATAGACTGTGAGTGTAAGTAGAGCGTGTTTCCTCAGAATGGGGCCAATTAAAAGCCCTACATGGCTCTCCAGCTCTCTTCCCTGTCATTACTTCGCTGTAACCCACTTGCTGAAAGGATGATGACCAATGATAGAACCCAGCTGGATCACTGAGCTGTCCTGATGATCCATCAGGGTCAGAGCAGATTTTGAGGTAAGTGAAATACAAAACATCGTGTTAAACGTGGCAGCATAAGCTGATCAATCCTGATCAAAATATGTATTATAGGAATATACTCTATGAGTACAAATAAATAATTTTCTTTCCTTGAAACAATGTATTTTAAAATTGTTTTAAAATATTGAGCCTGAGTTGGCAAAGGACAAGTACCTTGGTTCTTAATGCATATTTCCAACAGGCTGGCATATTTCCTCACTGTTTTTGTTTTGTTTTGTTTTTTGTTTCTTTACTGGGGAAGATTTGCCCTGAGCTAACATCTGTGCCAATCTCCCTCTATGTTGTATGTGGGTTGCCGGCACAGCATGGCTGCCAATGAATGGTATAGGTCTGTGCCTGGGAATGAAACATGAGCCACTGAAGTGGAGCATGCCGAAATACTAGGCCACAGGGCTAGCCCCTGTTTTGTTTTTTGTTTAATACACCACAATGACCAGCAATTTTCAGTCTATACACAGAAGGTTATTTCCATCTTTAATATATAAGCACTGCAAATTTTTAACATTTGTGTTATGTTTCTTAAAATGTTTTGTTTTGTTTTCTTTTCTTTGTTTTTATTTTTAATTTCAGCTCAAGTGCTCCTTTTTCTATGAAAATTTCCTAACTGCCTTCTCTTGTGCCAGCTTAGTTTTGCATATGTCATCATATCATTTGGATATTTCAAATTTTTGCCTTGTATTTTAGACATTCATGTATGTTTCTCTTTCCCTATTGCACTGCAAACTCATTATGGGAGGAACTATGCAGCATATTAGCCAAATTTTGCTTTGATTGGTTGAGTATCTGCTCTGATTACTCAGTTCCCATGACATACTAAGCACCTCTGGTATATGCCATATTTGTCTTGAAATTTCTGTTGGACCTGAAATGTGCTGTACTTATATTTGATGCTTAAAATGTTTAAAGATTAAATGAACGAACAGAATTCCTGTTTGGAGATATGGCAAAGAGAAGAGTTTATATAATTGATGTCGGATTATTTTTTCCATTGAAAGCTAAGATTAAATTCAGCTAGAAAATTAACTTCTACTATTTAGTCAGATCTCTCTCTTAGCCAACAAGTAGAGAAGAAACTAGCAAGAGTCACAAGGAGAAAACGCTACTTTTAGCTTTAAAAGTGACAAAACTAAGCAATAGAAGAAAAAGATATTTTCTCTTTTACTGGAGATAATAATTAATGGACTCGCTTATTTTGAGAATACACTTGTCAACTAATTTACCAATCTAAATATTGACTTTAGATTACATTGTAATCTGTGGTCATGAAATAGAGCAAGATTAATAGGTCTAAAATATTGGATAAATCGTGTCTACTAATACACTGATCTTTTCTTTCTATTGAAAGAATGTTTGTATCATAATACTACAATGTTATAATGTCACAAAGGCAAACAGCCAGGCAGGCTTATGACATTGGTTGGTAGGTGGCTACCAACCAGCTGGCATGTTAAAATTTTGAAATACGTGTTCTTTCTTTGCAATAGATTTGGAAAAATTCATGCTGTTTATATACAAATAGATTATAATGACTTCTAATTGCCTAATGTGAACATTAAACATGTACCTTGACATACAATTTTTTCAAAATAGACTGTACTTTTTAGAGCAATTTTAGAGTCACAGAAAAATTGAGTGAAGGGACAGAAAGTTACCATATACCTCCCGTTCCCAGGCATGCACAACCTTTCCCACTATCAACAACCTGCACCAGAGTGGTACATTTGTTACAATCAATAAAACTATATGGTCACATTATCACCAAAAGTCCATAGTCTCCATTAGGGTTCACTCTTGATGTTATACATTCTATTGGCTTTGACAAATGCATAATGGCATGTATCCACAATTATAGTGTCATACAAAAGAATTTCACTGCCCTAAAAATCATTGCTCTGCCTCTTCCCTATCCCATCCTCCTCTCCTTCTTCCCTATCCCTTGCAACCATGGAACTTTTTACTGTCACTGTTTTAACTTTTCCAGAATGTCATAAAGTTGGAATCCTATGTAACCTGTGCAGATTGGCTTCTTTCAAATAGCAATAGGCATTTAAGTTTCCTCTATGTCTCTTAGTGGCTTGATAGGTCATTTCTTTTTAGTGTTGAATCATATTTTGTAGTCTGGATGTAACACAGTTTATTTATCCATTCATCTACTGAAGGACATGTTGCTTGCTTCCAAGCAATTATGAATAAAAGTGCTATAAACATCCAATTGCAGGATTTGCTTGGACATAAGTTTTCAGTTCCTTTGGGTAAATATCAAGGAACATGATTGCTGAATTGTATAGTAGGAAAATGTTTAGTTTTGTAAGAAACTCCCAAATTATTTTCCAAAGTGACCATACCATTTTGTCCATTCTAATAGGAGATAGTGGTATCCCAATGTTGTTTTAATTTGCAATTCCCTAATGACATGGATGTTGAACATGTTTTCATATACTTATTTGTTATTTCTTTATCTTCTTTGATGACATGTCATTCAGGTCTTTTGCCCATTTTTTTAATCACCTTCTTTTCTTATTGTTGAGTTGTAAGAGTTCTTTTGTTATAACTATTGTTTATCAGATATATCTTTTGTAAATATCTTCTCCTACTCTGTAGTTGTATTGATATGATCATAGATATTCTTCTTCAACCTGTTGATGTGACGATTACATTAATCGATAAATGTTGAGACAGCCTTGAATACCTGGGATAAATCTGATTTGATTTTAGTTTATAATTCTTTTAACAGTTTTTGGATTTGATTTGCTAATATTTTGATATGGATTTTTACATTTATGGTTGTGAGAGATATTGGTCTATAGTTTCCTCTTCTTGTAATGTCTTTGTCTGATTTTGGCATTAGGATAATGCTGGCCTTATAGAAAGACTGAGGAAGTATTTCTTTCGCTTTTATCTTCTGGAAGAAGTTGTAGAGAATTGGTATAATTTCTTCCTTAAATGCTTATTAGCATTCACCAGTGAACCTATTTGGGCCTTGTGCTTTCTGTTTTGGAAGTTTATTAACTACTGATTCAATTTCTTCGATACATATAGGCCTAGTCAGACTATCTATTTCTTCTTGCATGAGTTTTGGCAGATTGTAACTTTCAAGGAATTGGTACATTTCATCTAGGTTATTGAATTTGTGGGCATACAGTTGCTCACAGTATTCTTTTATTATCCTTTTGATACCCTTGGGATCTACAGTGATGTTCCTCCTTCATTTCCAACATTAGTAATTTGTGTCTTTTCTTTTTTTCTTGGTTAGCCTGGCTAGAGGCTTACCAATTTCATCGATCTTTTTAAACAAGCAGCTTTTGATTTTCTTGATTTTTTTCTATTGAGAAAATCCTGTTTTTGATTTATTGATTTCTGCTCTAACATTTATTAGTTGCTTTCTCCTGCTTGCTTTGGATTTAATTTACATTTCTTTTGCTAGTTTCCTATGATGGAAAATTAGGTTATTAATTTTAGATAGTTCTTCTTTTTTAATATATGCATTTAATGTGATGAATTTCCCCCTAAGTACTATTTTCACTGCATCCCACACATTTTAATGAGTTGTGTTTTAATTTTCATTTTGTTCAAAATATTTTTAAATTTCCCTCAAGATTTCTTCTCTGACCCTTGTGTTATTTAGAAGTGTGTGGTTTCATCTCCACGTATTCTGGGATTTTCCAGTTATTTTTCTGTTATGGATTTCTAATTTAATTCTATTGTGGTTTGAGAGCACACATTGCATGGTTTCTATTTTTTGTTTTAACGTTAAGGTGTATTTTATAGTCCAGAATGTGATCTATCTTGGTGAATTTTCCACGTGAGCTTGAGAAGAATGTGTATTATGCTGTTGTTGATGGAGTAAACTATAGATGCCAATTATAGACAATTGATGATGGCGCTGAGTTCAACTACGTCCTTATTGATTTTCTTCCTGCTGGGCCTATCTATTTCCAATAGAGGGATGTTGAAGTCTCCAACTATAGTAGTGGATTCATATGAATAAGAAAATTAGAAGTTTTTATTTTACCTTTACTCATTCCTTCTGTATGCTCTTCCTTCTTTAGATTTGAGTTTCTGACATATCACTTTACTTCCCAATAACTTCTTTTAACATTTTTTACAAGACAGGTCTACTGGCAACAAATTATCTCAATTTTTGTTTGTCTAAGAATGTCTTTATTTCTCATTAACTTCTGAAAGATAATTTTGGAGGATACAGAATTCTAGGTTGATTATTTCTTCTCTCAATACTTTAAATATTTTACTTCACTCTCTTCTTCCTTGCACAGTTTCTGAGGAGAAGTCAAATGTAATTCTTATCTTTGCTCTTCTATAGGTAAGGTGTTTTTTCCCTCTGGCTTCTCTCAAGATTTATTTTATTTTAGTTTTTATATTTTGCAGTTTGAATATGATATGCCTTGCATTTTTTTGGGGGGGGGGGGTGGCATTTATCTTGTTTGGCATTCTCTGAGCTTCCTGTATCTGTGGTTTGGTGTTTGACATAAATTTGGGGACTTTCTCAGTCATTATTGTTTCAAATATTTCTTTTGTTCCCTTCTCTCCTACTTCTTCTTCTGTAATTCCCATTATGCATATGTTACACCTGTAGTTGTTCAACAGCTCCTGGATATTCTATTCCATTTTTTTCAGACTTTTTTCTCTTTGCTTTTCAGTTTGAAAAATTTCTATTGACATAGTCTCAAACTCAAAGATTATTTACACAGTCATATCCACTCTACTAATGAGCCCATAAAAGGTATTCTTCATTTCTTTTACAGTGTTTTTTACCTCTAGTAATTTTTTTATCCCTCCATAAAATTTCTATCACTCTGCTTACATTATTTTGTACGTTCTTTTGCGTTGTCTACTTCTTCCATTAGAGCTCTGTGATGTTTAATTTTCAAATTGACTGAGTTAAGATTTCCCAGCTAACTAGTGAAACTTTATTTCTGGGTGTATCTGTGACACTGTTTTGGGAAGAGATTAGCATTTGAATTGGTCGACTGACTAAAGAAGATCACCCTCACCAATGCAGATGGGTATCATCCAACCAGTTGGGTGCTTGAATAGAACAAAAAGAGAGAATATCCATTTTGCTTACACTGGGACATCCATCTTCTCCTGCCCTCAGACATCAGTGTCCTGGTTCTTGGGCCTTTGGACTCAGACTATGACTTACACTATCAACTCCCCTGGTTCTCAGCCCTGTGGACTTGGACCAAATTATACTACTGGGTTTCCTGGTTTTCCAGCCTTTGGATGGTAGACTTGGGAGTTCTTGGCCTCCATAATTGTGTAATCCAATTCCTACTGAAAATCTCTCACTATCTGTCTCTCTTTGTTTATACATATACATAAAATTGGTTTTGTTTTTCTGGAGAACCCTAATAACAACCTCTTAACAGATTGATCATAGTTGTTTTAAACTCATGGTCTAATAATTTCAACATCCCTGCCATAACTGGATCTGGTTCTGATGCTTAGTCTGTCTCTTCAGGCTATGTTTTTTGTCATTCACTATGCATTATAATTTTCTGTTGAAAGAGGAACATAATGTACCAGGTAAAAGGAACTGATAAAAATAGTTCTTTAGTAATATGATGATGAGCTGTAGGAGGAGGGGAATGATTTGATGGTCCTATGATTAGGTCTCAGTCTTTTAGTAAATCTCTGCCCCTGGCTGTAAACTTCACAAGTGCTTCTCAGTGTTTTTCTTTTTCTTTTCATCCCCTTGTATATTACAGAATGGTGAGAAGGAGCTACAGTTGGATATTTTACTTGTCCCATGTAGAAGGTAAGAGTGGGCTGGAATGGGGTCTTTCCTTTCCTCCAGGTCACTTAGGCTGTGATAAAACCCCCATAGGTTAGGTTCCATTAAAACAGTTTCTCTTGAGGGCAGACATTGTTACAAAGAACATACTGTTCTGGTTAATCTCAAAATGGTTATTTTTCCCCACCCTCTGCCAGAAGACCAAAGAGATTTTTCTTTGATTTTCACTATGAGAACTTCATAGAGTTCCTGGAGGTAAAACTCATAAAAGTGTGAGAGTCTCCCCATGACTGAGTCCCTCTGGAGCTTTTATCTCTAAGATTTGTCCACTCTGAGCCTCCAGCAATTCATCAATTACAGTTCAGGTTTTCCTCCCTTGGTACTGGTTCCAGTGGAGGTGGGTTTCTGCTCTGGAAGTTGGATTCTCTCTATTTGAATGTCTATGTCTCCAGACTTCATAGCAGTTTGCCCTGTGACCCCGCTTCTCCGGCAGATCTAAGAAGACTTGACTTTTCAGTTTGTTCAGCTTTTTACGTGTTGTTAGGATGGAATGACTACCTCTCAGTTCCTTACATACTGGAGCAGAAACTGAAGTCCTTAACATACAATTTGCTCCAAATCCTGCCTCATTCTTACTGGACAACACTCATCATATCTGTTCAGTCCATACCAAGTTCTTCCTCTTGTCCCTTGAACACAACATGGTTTTCCACTCTCCCCTGTCTGTGCACTTGCCGCTTTCCTTTCTGCACCTGTACTCATTTCATAGTACTCACTCATTCTTAGAGACATGCAGCTGTGTTCCTTTCCCTGGAAAAGTCCCCTGACTCCCATTCCCTAAGAAACTCTTTTATCCATATTTTCTTACTAAATTTAGAATAGATGTTTTTATTTAATTGAAATTTTATTTAAATGTATTCCCAGTTCATCAGAATAATGGTTTAGGGACGAGTTAGTCTATTTCTTGTTGTTTGCTTTTTTAAAAAATATGTTTTTACAGTGCCTTTTAGAGGCACTCAATTAAGTCTTCTTAAAGATATCAAAATTATATTTCTTTATGTGTCTTTCCCTGAAATAAATGAGAAAAGGAAAAAAAGCATTTAGGAAAATGAATCAATCACTATTTTGTAGGAGTGTTCCTATGGTTTTCTAAAATGATTTGCATTTAAGATATGCTTCTTTGGGATAGAAAGAATTCATGTTAAATTTTCTGAGTGTGACTACTCAGCTAAAACAACTCTGTCTTTAACTTTGTGCATACCAGGGTACAATTAATTGGCTTTGATCCATAAAATATTTTAATTTTTTCACTTTAATGGTCTAGGAAGGAAGAAAGGCTGACAGCCATGAAAGCTTAATGAAATTGGTTGGTAGACGTCTACCAACACAATTGATGTGTTAAAAACTTCAAACTATCTGTTTTTTTCTTTGAGACAAATTTCAATAGGAATGGAGAATTCATGCTTTTCATATTGCAAATTTAAACTGGTACATTGTTAAACATGAGAAATGTTTTTGTTCTCACATATCTACAGATTGTTTGGAGTTAAAGATGATAATCTTCTTGATCACTAAATTCTCACTAAGTGTTCCACCCAGAGGTAATTACATTCAATGGATTATTTTATTTAATTCTCACCTCAATCCTTTGAAACAGGCATCACTATTATCGTCTCCATTTTACCGATGTAATATAGAGCACCATGAGAGGTTAAGGACTTGCTAAGATAGCACCCCTGGTAAAGTGTAAAGCAGGAGCTCAAAAGAAATGATCTGATTATTAAGTGTCTATTCTTTGCCAGGCTTCCATATTACCCCAACCACAACATTTCAAAAAGCAATGAAAGTTAAGGCAGCAAAGATATTGTTTGGTTTGTCTTACATGTGAAGTAAAATTCCCAAACTGTACCTTTATCTTAGAAATCCTGAACATTTCATTTGTAACAAGATAGGGTTTCCAAACCCACCTTTCTTTCCTTTAAGGATTTACTAACTTTCTTCCATCACATTTTCATATTTGCACATTGTGGCAAGTAGAATAATGGTCTACTCCACCATCCAAAGATGTCCACATTTTAATTCCCAGAACTTGTGAATGTGTTAGGGTACGTGGCAAAGGGAGACTAAGATTTCTAGTTAGCTGGCCTTAAAAGAAGGCGATTATCCTGGGTTATCTGAGTAGAAATAGTGTAATCACAAAGGACCTTGAAAGTGGTAAGAGGATGTGGAGGGGAGAGTCAGAAGGAGATGTGGCTATGGGAGAAGGTACAGAGAGGTGCAACTTTGCTGATTTCAAAGATGGAAGAAGAGGGTTATGAGCCAAGGAATGTGGGCATCCTCTGGAAGCTGGAAATAGCAAAGAAATGGATTGTCCCCAAGAGCCACCAGAAAGGAGTGCAGCCCAGTCAACACCTTGATTTTAGCCCAATATAACCCATATCAGACTTCTGACCTACAAAACTGTAAGATAATAAGTGTGTATTACATTCAAGTCACTAAGTTTGTGGCGATTTGTTACAGTAGCACTAGGGAACTAACACAGTAAGAAATACCTATACTTGACTTCTTAAATGTTAAACACAGAGAAGTATTTAGTTTTTGTCATTTTGTTTGCTATCTTATTTATTTATTTTGATGAGGGAGATTGGCCCTGAGCTAACATCTGTTGCCAATCCTCCTCTTCTTGCTTGAGGAAGATTGTCTCTGAGCTAACATCAGTGCCAATCTTCCTCTATTTTCCATGCGGGACACTGCCACAGCATGGCTTGATGAGCAGTGTGTAAGTCCATGCCTGGGATCTGAAACCACAAACCCCAGTTCCGTGAAATGGGATGCACGAACTTAACCACTATGCCACTGGGCCAGCCCCCAGTTTCTTTGTTATTTTAAAAGATGGGACAAATATGAACAGAGTGTCCTGAGTTAAGTTCTTGAGATGATATCACTGTAAATATGTGTACTGTCTCACTATACATCATATATGCAAGCACATACCAAAGATATAGTAGAGGATATTGCAAATCAACCATTCTTACAATAATAGGAATGGGTTCTCCAGAATGTGTCAGCAGGGGGTGCTCATGTATAGGGCAACACTACTACTGTCTGAGGCACTCCAGGCTAGGGAAAGGGTACGCTGGGAGGATCAATTCAGCGAATATATATACATCTGAAGAAAAATTCAGGAACTGTGACTGAAAATATGCCAATCAGAAGAATCAATATTTTGCATTTAGTCTCAGATATTTATTCCAAATATGAATAAATAATTATTGAAGAAAGACAACTTTAATTTTAATGTATTAAATTGCTTTTAAGCACATTTTTGTTCATAATATTTAATTTAATGGAATGTCTACATTTCTGTCATACCAAGTATGGAGGTATAGGATAAAATTATAGCTTGTTTGCCACAAGTTTTGGGTAGAATTTTGGGTGTTTATGATGTGATAACATAGCATAGAAGTATTTTATCATGGTTACCAAAATTTGTGTAAAGCAAATTTTCCATCTTGGTGAATTCCTCTATGTATTATGATAATGTAATTATTTATTAAAAATTTTTGAACTTTTGTTTTAGAATTTCCCTAAGCAATGATTCATGAATATTCCCAGAATATTAGGATTACCTATTTTTATTTACTTCTATTTCTCTGTCTCTCTCTCCAATATTTTTGTTTTATATTTACTCATAATGAAAGTTAGTTGGCTTTATTATTCACATTGTTGATGGAATTTGTTTCAAAAATTAAATTTATTTTACGTGAAATAAAGTCTTGTCCTAATTAAGGCTGTTCAAGCAATCAATGAATACCAGTTGCATAAAGCAATTCAAAGAGAAAATTTGCACACAAACACACGGACAGGTGAAGAATTCTACCATAAATGGAATAAATACAATTCTTCTGTTTGAGAGGCTCACTTTGATGCCTGCCACCTTCTCTGTACACTACATGAAGGAGACTGCATAAACCACATCAAAGATCTAAACCTAACTCAGCCCCAGGGATCAAGAAAATCAATGGATTTATCTGCTGTTCTTGCCACTGATTTAACCTTGTTCCCTGATTTCCAAACAATAAGAAATACCTTTGTTCCTTGTAACCAACTCTCTGAGATACAGACATGTTTTAACAACCCATTACTCACCTCTTCCCACAGTTCAGTTTGTCCATCTTGTCCCCTATCCAGTCACTCTGTCTAGGACAAAGTTGTCTTTGTCTTTTTAAAGCATGATCCTCCCACTTCATGAAGTCATATCCTCTCATTGTCACCATTCATATGAGTTTGAGTAACCCGTAGCTACAAGAAGTTTTTAATACTTTCCATCATCCCAGAAAATTCCTGGTATCCTACAGATAGGAGACTGCTGTGGACAGAATACTATTCTGGACCCCTTGTGTTTGCTGTTGCTGAAGTCTTCCCTGCCAAAAAGAAGAGATCCATTGAACAGGTCCATCCAAGGTCAGACTTGCTTCTCTGTAACCTGAACCCCAAGGTAACTATTATTAGGGAATCTTGAGTTTACTTGGTTGCGTTTGCATTTCTTAAACAAAGGAGTATACACAGATACTATCTGTAGACATTTCAAATGGATTCTATGGAGACTTTAAGTAAAAGTGGAATATTCATAGACAACAGCTATTTGTAGAGAAGTGTATCAGCTCATTCAAACTCATCAGGGCATTGGCTAATATTTAGATAGGCAGAAAAACAAATTAATGCTCAATCAAATCTAGTTTTCTTATGCATCAGGCACTGGGAACTTGTTTTTAATGAGTTAATAATTCTTAGAATGTCTCCCAAATGCATACTAATGGTCTGTACTTTTTTCATTTGTTCTGCTTATCACAAGTGTGGCTAAGTTCATATCTGCTTCAATGATGGAATTCTTTCAGAGTATTTTGACCTTTTAGTCAATTTGGAATGCTTTTTACTGCTTTGCCATGGTTAGGAAAGATTGATCAGTTACTATATAAGGCTCCTACATTCTAGAAGGCTACTTTATACATCTGAGTCAAGACAGTTCGCTAACAGCTGAACACATATTTTATTAGTTTAATATTGCAGGTGGTTATATCACTTTCATAAAAGAGCTTTTACTTTCTTTAATTTCAATGTAGAATCTGGCAAGTGAACTGATAATCAATCACATTTGTTCGGTTGCTTTTTAAAAGCTTAAGTGTTTCACAGTGAAAAGCTGCTACTGAGCAGACACAGTGGGATTTCATATGGGTTTTTATTAGACAGACCCTTTGCTAGCTTAAAAAATGATTTAATTTGCAATGTGCATATACCACAGATATTACCATTGCAGAAGAACCTATGGGGTATGAAATATCAATTTACATTTTTTCAAGATCCAATCATTTTAAATAGGTGTTGTGTCTGTGGGTCAATTCACAAGGGAGATAAGAAGTGGAATGATAAAACAACAAGCAGGTGCAGCAAGTGAATTCATCTTTACTGGATATTTGAAATCATGAAATTCAAGTAGCATTTACTGTTCTCTTTTATTCCTACAGCTGCAAGATGTAATGGGAAGTACACCTCCCTGGGACTCAGAAGTCTCGGATTCTATACATGGTTCTATGCCTAAATGGTTAGAAACTAAATTAGGTTCTCAGATACTAAGCTAGTGTAAATGAGGGGATCACAATTAAAATGATTCTACTAGCTCAAAGCATTCCACAGGAGTTTTCGGTTACCCCAAGAACATCCTGAGCCAATCCAATCCATAGTTGGTAAGATTTGATAATGGTCCTAACTTTTTGGTCAACTCTTAGCAAAGTACATGATATTTAGTAGGCATTCAACAAATATTCACTCACTTGTCATATCTTTACATATTTTGTTGTTCATTTTAAGGTGGGGGGCGTTTCAGTCTAGATTGTCATCCTTGAATCTCTTCTCAAATATCTCCTGCCTCTTGTAGGTGCCTGTGCAGAGGAATATGAGAGGGATGATGTGTAGGAGGTGTTCCTTAGCTGATTTTAGCATGCTCATTATTATGATACTGAGACATAATTAAAACTGATAATATTTACTTAGTGCCTATTTTCTTCTGAGAATTGTGATTGAAACATTATCTTATTTTAAGCTTCAAAATAGCTCTGAGATGTGAATACTATTATTTCTATAAATGAGGAACTGAGCTTTGGGCATCTACGTGGATTCATTAAGTTCACAAAGCAGTAATTGGTAGAACCTGGACTCAAATGATTCCTTGTCCATTTCCAACATAAATAAATGCAAGCAGTTCAATAATACTAAACTAGACCTGGCAAGGTTTGTTCTCATTCTCAATATTTGTAGGAAACCAATAACATTAGTCCTCAGTAAAATGTTTCAAAATTTTGAAGAAGATATATTTTGATTAAAAATTTGAGAGCCAGCCCTGATGGCCCAGTGGTTAAAGTGTAGCATCCTCGCCACTTCAGCGGCCCAGATTCGTTTCCCAGTTGCAGAACCACACCATCCGTCTGTCATTTGCCATGCTGTGGCAGCAGCTCACATAGAAGGACTTACAACTAGGATGTGGAACAACGCACTTTGGGGAGAAAAAAACAAAAAGAGGCAGATCCACAGCAGAAGTCAGCTCAGGGTGAATCTTTCCCTGCAAAAAGTAAAGTTGAAATATGAGCAAATTTAGTGTATAGCAGATATTTACTGCAGATCTGTTAAATAAATAAGCTATTTTATGCATCTGCTAATTGAATCTAAGTTCGTGTTTATGTCTTATCTGAAAATCTGGAAAAGACTTCTGTCTCTCCCAGGCATATAAAGAAATGTGGGATACTGAAAGTAACTACTTGTGTGAACACTGAATCGTTTAATGACAACTTCTCACATTAGCAACATCAGATCCTAATGTACCTGAAAAGGTAGTGAAAGATGGTCCATGAAGATTCAAATATATGATCGGTGACTCATTTGTCAGAAAGCAGTTAAGTATTCATATCTTGAAGCTCTTCTTATCGAGATGTATCCAGACACACAACAAAGATTGTTAAAAAAAAAACAAGCAGGCAAACAAACAAAAAACCAATTCACTGAATCAATGATCCATTAACTACATTCCACATCAAATAGAAAGTCATTTCCAGAATGCTTGGGACTAAGTGTTCCTGAAGAATAAGACTTTTAGACTAAAGAACAGAGAGCAGTAGAGCTGGACGGCACAAGACTAAACTATGTGGAGGGTTTCAACGTTACAGGAGAAATGAATTAGAAGAACTAGAGGACGAGCGAAGCTAACTCCGTAGTTCTCAACACTGACTCTGTGTTAGAAACTCCTTGGGGGCTTTTAAAAATAGTGATGATAGGGTGCCACTCCTAGAAATGTTAATTTGCCTGGTATGGCCCCAGACCATCTAAAACTGTAATAACCATCCAGTTGATTCCAATGTTCAGCCAGAGTGGAGAATTATTTCACTTACATACTTCTTCATAAAGAAAAAAAGCTCCAAATTTATTGACTTTGAACAGCGATGGTTTATTACTTCTCAACAATTCTTTGCGAAGTCGAGCAAATTCTTCTGGGTGG
This sequence comes from Equus przewalskii, assembly GCF_037783145.1. NCBI lineage: Eukaryota > Metazoa > Chordata > Mammalia > Perissodactyla > Equidae > Equus > Equus przewalskii. The sequence goes on from NC_091832.1 coordinate 95,578,013, forward strand.
TTCTGCTCCACACGTCATTGGCTGAGGTCCCCCAATCAGTTGATTTCAGCAGGCAGAAAATACTAGGATGAAAGATCAAAGAAGCTTTCACCCACATAGCTGGGCCTTTGGGGCTCTCCCTGCAGCCTTTCCATCTCCATGCGGTGCCTCATCACGTATGAGCCCCAGCCAAGCTTCTTTATGGTATGATGACTGCCTTCCTGGGAGAGGAAGGACGTAGAAACTACCTGTTTTCTTAAGACCTGGCCTTAGAAGTTCCAGAATGTCATTTCTGTCACATTAAATTGGTCAAAGTAAATATCAAAGACAGTCCATATTCAAAGGAACACTTCATGTGGGAAGTGGCAAACCCCTCGTGGCCATCTTTAATCCACTGCAAGAACCACTACTGTAATTCTACTAACTCTCCCTTAGGTCCTTTGATGTGGCCATCAAAGGAAGTCGTGTCTGCACAGTAAAGCAAGGTTTCAGATAAGGATGAGAGGGAAGGGGAGAAAGAAAGAAGGGAAGGAAACTTTTAATGGCCGTGCTGATATGCTGAGATTGTGGTGGAGTATATTAGTCATATAATCAGAGTGTCAGAGAGGAATTTTTGGAAGATAAGGTAAGAGAGAATTCAAGTTCAGGGCAGAGAAAACACAGATTGTCATCGAGGTGACCTGAATGTGGGTGTTGATCAAAGAACAGAGATCTATGAGTTTAACTACCTTCAGTTTCCAAAGTCACTCCATACTGATGGTCTCTGTGGTAGTCATTAGTGCTATTTATCAAATATTTTCAGTCCGTTGTCTTCTGGGTGCTTGGCAGGATTGCAGTTGTTCATCCACTTTGATGTTATGCATGCTCACGTGATTTGCTTTAGGCAATGAAATGTGAGCACAAGTGATATGCTCACCATTGGGAAGAAATGCCAAGAGACAGCAAATCTCTACACACCTTCCCCTTTCCTGCTGAACAGATGTGGAAGCATGTGTCACAATGGACCGTCTTTCAGGCTGGATACCTGAGTGACCAGGATTATCAAAGTTCCTCCTGCCAATAGTTTTGCACATAGATATGAAGTCTAGGTAAAAACAATCCTTTTTGTTTGAAGTCACTGATATTTTGAAAGTTATTGTTTGTTTTTCTCTGCACTGTAACCTATGAGGTCCATATGGTACAGTGGCACGATGTTCCATAGATGGACAGTATTCACTTTCCTCAATATTTTATAATATCATCTTGGCAGTGGACATTTGCTATTTATCCTGGTCTGTAAGTTTGGACAGTGCCAAGGGGAACTAAGTTTACAGCGAACCTCATGGTCTAGCACACCGATCAGACTTGAAAGGCTCTCTTAACGTGGCCGGCCACTTGAATCTTTATGTTCATATTTTAAAGTTTTACATCTTCTTTGACTATGTGTTGATGAGTGGATTGAGAGGAGGAGGCTCTGAGGGAATTATTTATTCAACTTCCCTGACCTGCCATCACTACTGAGGAAGGATTTACTGCTGAAAGTGCCGTGTTTGCAAAGGAGGCACGATGAGATAGCCTACAGAAGATGCACATCCTGAATTCTCTTTGCCTGTCTTAGGAAAATTTGTAATGATGTGGTATCTACTTTGTGCTTAGAGACCAGAAAACCACGTCTTCAACTGGTTTCTTTAATATCATAGTAAATGGACTACAATAGGAGGTTTAATATTTTCTACAAAGTAAATTAAAGACATATTCAGAGTAGACATAGAGTAAACATACAGTAAATTAAGTACATAAATTAAGTTGCATTTGTGAAAATTTTATGATGTGTTAAGATGCCTTTCCTGCTTTCATGTTGCAGCTGCTTCAGATAGTGTTTCCGGGTAGCTGTGTTCTTGCTGGTTATGGCAGTGCTGTGGTGTTGTGGTGGATTATTGGAGCAAATTCTACCCTGTACTTTTTCTCTCCTTTTAAGTAGAGTTTATTTTTTGGAGTAGTTTTGGGTTCACAGTAAAATTGAGCATAATGTACACAGAGCTCCTATATGCTCCCAGTGTGCATGCACATACACAGACCCTCTGACTATCAACGTGCCATACCAGAGTGGTATATTATTACTATTATTATTATTATTACTATTATTTGTCAAGGAAGATTGGCTCTGAGCTAACATCTGTTGCCAATCTTTCCCTTTTTGTTTGAGGAAGATTGTTGCTGAGTTAACACCTGTGGCAATCTTCTTCTATTTTGTATGTGAGACACTGCCACAGCATGTCCTAATGAGCAGTGTGTTGGTCTGTGCCTGGGATCCGAATCTGCAAACCCTGGGCTACTGAAGTGGAGATTGTGAAATTAACCACTATGCCACTGGGCTGGCCACCATATTGGTACATTTTTTACAATTAATGAACCTACAGCAAAACATTATTATCACAAAATGTCCATAGTTTACATTATGGCTCACTCTTGGTGTGGTATATTCTATAGGTTTGGACAATTGTATAGTGACATGCACCTACTTTGGTATTATACAGAATAATTTCACTGCCCTAAATAGGGAGCTCTGTCTATTCCTCCCACCCTCTCCACCAAGCCCTGGCAACCACTGAGCTTTTTACCATCTTTATAGTTTTGCCTTTTCCAGAATGTCATATAGTTAGAATCATACAATATATAACCTTTTCTGATTGGCTTCTTTCACTTAGAAATACACATTTAAGTTTCCTCCATATTTTTCATGGTTTGATAGTTCATTTCTTGTTTTAGTACTGAATAATACTCCAATGTCTGGATGTACCACTGTCATTTATCCATTCACCTACTGTGGGACACCTTGGTTGCTTTCAAGTTTTGGCAATTATGAATAAAGCTGCTGTGAATATCTGTGTGCAGGTGTTTTGGTGGACCTAAGCTTCCTAGACACCTGGGTAAATACCAATGAGTGTGCTTGCTGGATAATATGGTGGTAACAGTTTCTGCTGCTTCACACCTCACCAGCACCTGATATGGTCAACGCTTTGGATTTGGGATGTTTTGATAGATGTGTAGATGTATCTCGTTGTTTTAATTTCAATTCCTTAATAATGCATGATGTGGAGCATCTATTCATACACTTATTTACCATCTACATGTCTTTTTTGGTGAGGTATCTGTTCAGGTCTTTTGTCCATTTTTTGATTGGGTTGTTCATTTTCTTATTGTTGAAAGTTCTTGTATAAGTATTTTGTTGTATACATTTGTTTTCAAATGTTCTTTATTTTGTACGACAATTATGTAGCGGATATGTCTTTTACAAATATCTTCTCTCAATCTGTGACCTGTTTTCTCATTCCCTTGACAGTGTCTTTCACAGAGCAGAAGTTTTTTTATTTTAACGAAGTCCAGCTTATCAATTATTTCTTTCATGGGTCATGCTTTTGGGGTTGTATCTAAGAGGTCATCATCATACCCAAGGTCATCTGGATTTTCTCCTATGTTGCTTCTAGGAGTTCATGCTTTACTTTTATTTCTTCATTATCTGATGAATCAACAGAGCTACTTTTTACCACAAGAATCTATTCATTAATGAAGTGGAATACAGAATATTTTGGAGTAAGACAAAACAGTCTGTTGTTTTACTTACTTTCATTAAACAAATGTTTGTTTAATGAGAAAAAAATCCTTATTATGTAATAATTACCTTACTCCTCTTATTGTTTTTCAGAAGAAATAAAAGGAAATCTTAATGATCCTTAAATGACAAGAAAATTTTCTTGTCTAAAGTAAAATATTTAATGGGAATAAAATCAACTTCATAAATATCCTGAATGTATTCTGTGTATATGTGTGCACGTAAGTGTTTGTGAATGGAAATAAGTGACAGAGTATAGAATTGTAGTTCTTTAATAGGATACCAAGAGTCACATCCTCATTCTTTCTCCCCATGGGAAGTGCTTATTGTTGCTTCCTTTCTCCTGCCTGCTTGCTATGTAATTTAAGACCGATGCCTCCCTGTGGGAAACAAAACCTGATCAGAGAACAGGTTCCATTGCCTCCTAAAGAAATTATGCCTCAGTGACTGCTGATATTGGCTCTGTCATAATGGAAATGTATAATTAATGCTTTTGTTTCAACAGTTTTGGAAATAGAACTACCTGAAACTGATTCAAAAAGAAGGATTTTATATTGAACCTTGTCTCTGTCTAACCATTAATGCATTGGATTGAAGGAACCACAGTGTACTAAAATGGGATGATTGGATTTTTGATACCTAGATTGGTTAATGTGCCTGCAGTCGAAATACTAAATAATGGAAATCTGCCATGTAAAATCAAAGAGAATAAAAAGTCAATTCCATACTGGTGACATTCTTTTGTAAGTCATGAAAATCAAGCTATCGCTAAATTTTTTTCTTGCATGGTTTTAGATTTAATACAGTGTTTAAGGTTTACAAGATCAAGTTCTGAATTGTATTTTTAAAATGTATGAAGACTTCAAAATTTCCAATTAACAATTTTTTGTTTTTGAATTCACAGTAGAGGCTGAACATCTGGTAATATGATTCAAATGTCCTCCATCTTCTCACCCCTGAGATTCAGTTTGACTATCTGCTATTTATATTTTGATTCAAATTTTCAAATGCCAATTTTATTCTACTACAATATGCACTGAGGGATTTGAAATGGATGAATCCAATACAACCTTCAAGATAGACAGCTCTCCCAACCCTCAAAAGATTAGTGCTAAGTAGAGCGTTATTTTTCAAAGAAAAAGAAAATGTGTAACTGAATGACTTTGCTAATCAAATATTGTTATAATGTACACACAAATACAATCCAAGAAAGATTGATAATTAAAATAGGAATTGTACTTTAATAATTACAGTATTTGGAGATGGCAACCGGCTGCAAAGGAGAAGTGAGTACTTTGGAGGGAAATATCCACAAAGAAAATAATTAATATGTATTTTGTTAATTGCTATAAGCTGAGAATACTACTCAAAGTCTTTACCAGACTCTGGACCCATCAGGCATCGACAATTTGCCTGACTTTATAGCCTAGATGTACCACTTCCAGCTAGGCCATCCTAGATAATTTACATGTAACTTTTTACAGCGGAGTACTGGCACTAACTAATAGTTGATTGTAACACATTTGGAATTTTGTGAGCCAGTGGATGTCACATTTGTAGCTTGAAATCAGCTGTGGTAGGAATGTTTGTACCATAGAAATTGGCAAACATTAAAAATGAGGGCCTTTTTTGCTTGTTTTTCAACATATTTGTTCTTAAACACTTAGTGGCACAACTTTCTCTATACCTTGGTTACTGTATTTGCAAAATGTGAATCATAATTGTACCTAACTCCAATGTTTTTTAATTTTAGTTACATGAATTAACATTTCGAAAGGTGTAGAGCTGTGACCAACGTACAGTAAGCTCTATATAAGCACTACTGTCTAGAAAAACTACAAAATCCAAGTTAAAAACTGAGTGAAGCAAGCCCAGATGCATTCTGCGAGTATTCACTGAGTCCCTCACAGTGAGTGCTGGGTCTTCTTTTAGATCCTTGACTTAAATCAGTGACAGAACTGACAAAGATCCATGTCCTCTCAGAGCTTGCATTCAAGCTGAGAAAGACAGACACAAAGCTATGTACATGATAAGTTATTGCTTAATCTAATCTAGAATTTTTGAAGGTGCTACCTATTATTTAAAAGAAAAAGGTGATAGGATAAAGAGATGATAAAGCTTACAGCAATCAGAGTAGACATCAGGTGAGTATTATACAAATTAGTTGTGAGAAAATATGCAAATACTGTCACAAATTACTTAAAAGTTTTCCTAAAAGCATTAAAAGACTTGTTGAACAGATCAATTCGCACTCTACGTCTAACCCCTCAGCCTAACTCCCTCTCTCTGAGTCTGGTTCTCTACTTGGCTAATAATATTAATCCAACTTTTTTGACAAAGCTCTCTAGAACATCCAGTCCTAAAGTATGTAGGATTTGAACACAATATTAAATAATGTAAATAGTATAAAAGGCACTAACTACTAGTGAATAATGAGGTTACATAATGTTTGTGGCTTGCCAGTAGGGCGCACCCACTGACAATGAAACAAATTTCTAGTAGTTAAATTAAAGGCCTAGGGAATACAGTTGCAAAGATGCTGTGGGACTTGTTGCTATCTCCTTTCTCATTAATATTCCCATTTCACTGTTAGCTGCTATGCGAGCAATTAAACTCCAGTAGTAGAAATTGTTATCATAGGAAAAATTCGCAGGAAGAAATGTCTTTTCCCCCTTTCCTTCTCAGCCAAGAAAGGATATGCCTTCTCAAGTGTCTTGAAATCATTTTTTATGTAGGGCAAGGCTGGGGAGCATGCAGTTGCAAGAAGAAAGAAAGATTGAGCTAGAAGGCAGGAAGCTGAAACAGAAATACCATTCATAAAATTCTTTTAGAATTTCTATCATTTCTCTGTAAAAGTAGTGCTACCTATTTTCTAATGAAGTTACTAAGTCATATAAAGGACAGTAATTCTTTCCAGATCTTACAAAAAGAGTAATAGTTTGAAATCTTTAAAATTTATTTATTAAAAAAATCTACCATCTCCTTTAATAGTAGATGCTGCATAACATGGACCCTTCTTTGATCCTACTTCTTGACACCAAAAAAAACAGAAATAAAAATTGAGGCTTTAAAAGCATTCCTCTCTTGTTAATGTATTTAGTAGATATCGTTTTCTGGCAGTAGATTCTTACCTATGTGAGTGCTACTTAACATCAAATGTTTTAGAATAAAGACAGTATTTTTTATAGTAAAACGTGCACTTAAATAAAGCCGTGAATAAAATAAAGCTGCATGGCTTATAATGCTAGAAATTGCTTCAGGGAATATGAACAGTAGGTATAACTTTGCTTTGCGTGGTTTTGAGACATGAGGGTGAAGAAAAGAACTTAATAAATGTCCTCTTTATATGTCACTGTGAAAGCATTGCATATTACTAACCAGTCAAGCATTTGATTTCTTAAAAGATAGACATATAGCTTAATTAAATTTTATTTGTGTGTTAAACTGTTTTCATTAATATATAATATTGTATATTTGTATTTTATGTATTGAAACAAATATTTATGTTTACGTTTTCATAGTAAATATACTGAAATGCATACTTAGGTAATTAATGAGGAGATGACAATAAAAATAGAAGTGTGGAAGAATGGGAAAGAAAAACAAAAAGGGGAAAAGCTGTCATGAACTAAAATGTTATAATAGCTTTGCCTTTCGCGGTTGAAGATGGTTTAGTATCTGGTTTCCCAAATGTAGGTTATTTACATATATTTCTGCCCAGACACAGTATGTACATCATAAAAATACACAAAACTAAAGTGAGATACAGATGAAATTAAAATAATACAAACTATTTTATTTATCAGTCGTAAAAGTTATACATATATATATATATACACACACACACACACACTAACTAAAAATATTACTCCACCAATAGAATAGTGTCGAGACTGAGAGCACAGCTCCAGGCCAGATTGCTTGGGTAGGAATCCCATTCGGCCACATGCTTCTTACATTACTAAACTCTCTGTGGCTTAGTTTCCTCTTTGATAAGATGGTCATAATGATATTACCAACCTCATAGCATTTTTCAATGGTTTGAATGAGATAATTTTTTAAACAATTTTAAAAGCCCTTTAGAAGAGTTATTGTGTTAACATTAGTCAGAACTACTTGATCTTAATTTAACCCTCAATGATTCAATCAAAGATGCTAATTTTAAATTATTTCAATTGTTGGTTGTATTTGTTTCCATTGGAGAAAAAGCTATCTCACAGTAATAGGTAAAGTCCAAATAAGGAAAGTACATCATTGTCTGCACTCACAGAAATGAGATTCTTATATTTCAATCCCATGCAAGATACTCACCGTAATTCAGCTACTCAATTGTGTCTTTTCTGACATTGAAATTATTCTTGCAAATTAGTCTAAAAGTGTCATGTTTTTATATATTTAGCAAATGCTTCAAAATCCATCAAAACTCTTTATTTCAATGGGATCAAATAGCTTAGAAAATTATGCCTTTAACTTTTTTATAACATACGCATATTTGAGCTTTTACATGTGCATTAGTTTCCCAGGGCTGTCACAAACAACTGCAGACTGCAAGGCTTAAACAGCAGAAGTGTATTGTCTCGCAATTCTGGAGGCTTGGAAGTCTGAGATCAAGGTGTCAGCAGACGTGGTTCTTCTGAGGGTTGTGAGGGAAAACCTGTTCCATATCTCTCCCCTAGCTCCTACTAGCATCAGGCATAAATGGACTTGTAGATGATGTTCTCTGTCTGTCTCCACATCATCTTCCCTCTGTCTGTGTCTCTGGGTCCAAATTTCCCCTCTTTCTAAAGACACAAGTCATATTGAAGTATGACCCACCCTAATGACCTCATCTTAACTTGGTCATCTGCAAAGGTCTTATTTCCAAAGAAGACCACATTCACAGGTACTGGGGGTTAGGATGTCAATATCTTTTTGGGGAACACAATTCAAGCCAAGATAACATGCAATACACTTTATTGTCTGCAACAAGAAAATATTATTTCAATGAAAACATATTCATATACGCTTTCCATAGTGCCAGTCTAGGAAGAAAATTAGTTTCTTCTTAAAGGTAGCTATTTTCTCACTCATGGTTAAAAATGTTGTCTTTACCTTGAAGGAACAGAATAAATATGTTTTTCTGTTTTTTTTTAACACCACTAGAAAGAATACAAACAACAACTACTTGTCATCATGAGAGGTCAGCAATTTGGAAATGTGTCTTTGCATGAAGGAAAATGTACAAAATACACAAGTGAGTTTCATCTTTCATGAAAACATATAATTTCACATTTCAAATAAAAATATTTGTAGATGCTTTGCTTGAGTTATTATCAGATATGATCCACTGATCATCATTTCTACTTCTTAATGTGACATGAGAATTTAGGTCAGGACCTGAAAAGTAGAAGATTCAGTTATGTTATTTTTTTTCATTCTGCACTTATTTGTGTTTGCAGGATTTTGTTATATCTGATGTGTATTTACTTTCCAGAGCCTTATTAAGACCTTTGGAAAAATTGTAATGGTTGATTCAGTAAACATTAAATAATATAATTCTAATTATATACATGCTGAGTAAAGATCCCAGAGCTAACATGGATATTTTCTAGATTAAAATATTAATAACATTAGAAGTTCCGATATTTTCTTCCTAATGAATATCTCCAAGAATACAAATATTATGTTTTGGATACTGAGATGGCAAGTCAAGAGGAGTTTAATAGTTACACCCATACACACAAAGTTCTATATAAATATAAGTGTAGGTCAAAGTGTAGAAGAAGTGTGGGTTGTCTAGTAGCATCATTAGCAATCACAGAAGTTTTAGAGATTGTACATTAAGTCAGTCACAAAAGCATTCAGGATGAATGGGGAAAAACCAACTGAGTTTGGGGCTCTGTACTAACCCTAAATACACCTGAGTACTTATATTTCTTTAACCTCTTTTTTTTGACAGTTTTTGTTTGCTAATCTAAACTAAAGAGAATGAAAATAAATCCCTCAAAGACATCCCTTCAAGCACACAGCATGCAAGAATTCCTTTGAGGTTCTCTCAGTGCAGTAAACAGATTTCCCCACATTCGCTTGCCTCACAAACGGCTATTTTTAATCATCTCCTTAGTTTTAAGGCACTGGGGGAATAATTTAATTTTAATTGTTTTGTTTTCAGGTCTGATGAGTGCAGATTTAAAGCCAGAACTCTTTTCATGCTTGTGTACATGAAGCCATTCTGAAATGATACACAGCTCAGTGAAATGTAACAAAAAATAATTCTGGCCTCTTCACTTAACATGTTGATGTGCTGAACAAATTTAAAATCATAGTTCAATAAGTCATAAAATATGAAAGCACCATACCAGACATCTTGTCAGGGATCTTAAGATACAGGTCCTATAACCCAATATATATATCTTAAAGCCCTGGGACGCTGAGAACACAAGGAGGAAGCATTATGGTACATTTATCATTTATACTGCATGGGAGGTTAGGACCCCTAGCTCTCTTATGATGGTTCCACTTGAGTGGTGTAGGAATAAATGTATCTCGGTGCTCCTTAGCCTTCACAGTTATGCATTTCACTGTAACAGATTTTCCAGCCAGACACACTTCTCACACAGGCAGAAATGAAATATATGGGACATAACACTGTACCTCTTATACAGTATGTTTCCTTAAACTATGCACAGTGTGCAGGTGATGCTTTATATAATATATAAACAATAATTTCATATGCTTTCAGAGGTCCCTCTGGTCACATTAATATTTGCAGAAACTCTCAAGCTGACTTTACCAAATGCATCAACCTGAAGTCAGGGAGCATTCAGTATGATTGCTGGATTTGGGGACTATTATGAGCTATTAGCAATGACTCAGAGGCCTTAAATGTGGTTAAAGAAAGCATAGGAAACAAGTAAGCATTTTTCCTTGAGAACGGCTGCTAGAAAACAATTTCAGTTGTTTCCATCTTTGATATACGCTGATGCCGTCTGGTCTTCCCCAGCATGCATTTTCCACAAAAGCCCCAGGGGTCACGGGGAATCCTTGCACAGAATGCCTGCCTCATCAAGTTGCTAAGAGGACTTTCCACCTCACTATTCCCCTAAGAAGGGGAGTTCCCAAACTGAGGTTTATTAAGGAGTTTCTCTACATGAGGTGCATCCTCATTACATTTGCCATCTCTAGATATGTGTGTTATATTTTCCATTTGATTCATGGGAAATAGTAGGTATATAAATATCATTCCTATTGCTCCTGTGGGAGTTATAGGACTAATTCTTCTTTAATTATTTTAAATATGTGCCTTATTTAGAGGTATTAATGAGACAGGAAAAAAGATATAAGATGGAAAAAATGAGCTTTCATCAACACAATCTTCTCACAAACTAGAGATTTTTGTTCAGTTATTTCAATGAGGGGGTCAGAAGAAGGGGGATTTCAAGGATTTTAAATATACCATATATATATTATTAGGACAGTTTCAGAAAAGCATAGAAATCTAGCTCAACTTGCTGATCTTATTGATAGAGCAGCAGAAGAGGTTCCTTTAGCTGCCAGGAACAAATTACCTTTTTTTTAATGTTGACAATTGTAGGTAAATGCCAGTATCAAAGAGAATTGGCGTTATCTCTTGATATCTTTAAGCTGTATTATGCATATGACCTGTTGTGCAAATATTTTTAAATAAAATGTATTCTTGGCTATTTTAAATAATTTGAGCTCTTTAGATCTTTAGGTTTCTCTCCTCTTTTTTATTTTATTTTATTTTATTTTTTAAAGATTGGCACCTGAGCTAACAACTGTTGCCAATCTTCTTTTTCTTTTTTTTTTCTGCTTTATCTCCTCAACCCCGCCCCCTCTCCAAGTTTACATTCTGGTATCTTTATGACATTTCTAAATCTTATGAAAATAATTCTTAAAATTCTTTATTGTGAATAAACTAAAACTCTTTGTTATTTCTTGGGAAACTGGCTAAAAAAGGATCATCATTTTCACATTATTTTCAGGTCTTATTAAAATCTTTCCAGAAGTTTCATATAACAAACATTTGAATATGAATTCTGCAGTCATAAGCATAATTTCTCTGCAACATTGTTCTATTATTTTTTTTATTCCTAAACCATCTAAACCTTGTCCCAATGCAATGGCTTTTCCTATCAATCCAAGTGCCAACATGACCTCTACCATGCAGTTTTTATTTAGGTTGGTGGGCTCATTCCCCTAGAGAAGCCGAACTGGGTTCCTGACGTTTTTATTTTTCGTTTCTAAACTCGGTTAGAAGGTCCTTGATGTGTTTCAAAGAAAATTTGCACTGGTCAAGTTAACAGGTAAGGAAGACTTTATTAATGACAATAAGGGTCAAGACAACTCATCTCCACTGAAACAAAAGGCAGGAGAGTTTTTCAGCCTGAGGTGAGTGACTGGAAAAGTATAGGAGGATGTTATGGGGAGGTTGATCAATGAAAGTGGGCCATCTGCGTTTGCTAATTGGTGCTCAACCAAGTCAGGCTCCTAGTCTTCCTTAGAGACTGGGAAATAGAGGCAATATTTTTCTTAATGATTACATTTCAAAGGGATGGCTCCCAGATCCTCAAGAGGACATTCCTGGGTTATAAAACTGGCCAGAGGCTGGAGGAAGATTTATATTTCAAAGCAGAAGGGAGAAAATTTAAAATTGCAAGTTTTCTAAAGTAAGTACTCTAAGAAAAGGAAGATCAAGGGCCTATAGTCAGGGAAAAATCCCATTTAAAGCGTAATCAGGTTGAGGGGAATCTGAAGGTAGTCTTGGTCACATTCCATAATGGATTATATCACCATTGCAGAAGTGTCCCTCAAAATGGTTGAACATTCCCCTTTGTCCTCAACCCCAGCACTTCTCTGCCTGATTTTAAGAGTTAGAGAAAGTTCAAATTAGGGTTAAAATTTTTAAATAAAGAAAAACAAAATCAGTGTTTCCAAAGTGATGCCATTTGATCCTAATTTAGATCAATCTCCTCACAGATAATACCAATTGTAGAGGAACTAATTATCAACTACTTAATAATTCTGCTTTTTGATTAAAAACTGAGTGTTAAGTTCCTTTGAAATGGTAGGATGACATTTAACAATATAAAACATACCTCTTAACCAACTGTTTTTTTTTTTCCTTTTGGGGAAAGACGGTTATTTTCTAAAGGTATAGGAATGGGAAAGCCAATTTCCAAGTCCCCATCTTCTATGCCTGAGGCTTGAAGAGAAGGAAGTAGTTTTAATCCAGTTATATAGGCCATCAGGATTTAGAATGTCAGTCAGAGAGCGCTTTAAAGATAGGTTTAAAATCCAGAGTAGGTGAAACAAAGTATGTAATAAAAGAAACAGGTTAAAAGTTTCAATGTAATGGCCCATTCTTTTCAGGGAACTGAATTTGGCAAACAAGAAATTAGTACTAACAACACTGGGGAACTCAGAAACTTATTCCATATCTCCACAGCACCCAGGTCAGTACTGAATAAATAATATATATGGAACAGTGGTTGATTTTCTTCTTAATTTTCCTTCTTAAACAAGGCTAAATGGATTGATAAACACATATGTTAAATAGAAGTGATTTAGGGGAAAAAAAACAGTTCCTGTTATTGAGATATGGCACACAAAAGAGGTAATTATTGCAAGTAGAAAAGAATCTTAATGTTGCTCATGCATCTGTAGTAAGGTAAACATATTTTGTTATAACACTGTAGGGTCAAGAGAAGAATAAATTTTATGTTTCTGGTACCGTGCCAAATAAATAATTTCCTTAAATCTTACAGCAAAACGCCATATTACAAATTTGTAGATAAGGTAATTGAGGTATGGGGAGACTAAGTAACTTACTAGTAGCCACAACAGTGATATATTTGTATTAGTCATCAACAGTTGGAATGAACTTTGGCTCTTGGCACTGAATATATTGCTTCTTTGAATTCTTACATGTAGAACATTTGTCTTGAGGACAGAAGTAAATCTGGAAAGTGTTAAAACTTGACACTGAAGTCTTCCTCCTTTCTGTCATATCCTACATATGCTTCATCAGAAGCTCCTCTTGACTTTATAGTCAAAATATATTCTAAAACCAAATTACTTTGCACTACCTCTTCTGCTACCTTACTGTTCAGACCCACCACCACCTCATACTTAGATTAGCTTCCTTGCTTCTTGCCTTGCCTCTAAGGCTGGCTACACAGTTTCTGGGATCCAGTGAAAAATGAAAATACAAAAAATAAAAGGAAGGAGAAAGCTATTTCAGGTTCCCCAGGTGAGCCAGCTCCTAATCAACATACCAGCAAAATGCAGCCACATTGATGATGTCAGGCAATGCTGGAAAAATGGCATAGCCAACAGACAAATTTGTGAGAAATAATACATTCTTATTGCTATAAGCCATTATGTTTTGGGTGTGTGTTTTTATGCACCAATAGTCAAGACAGGTCTTTTCTGGTTACTGCAGCTTTTTTCTATGCGAGATTTTTTGAAATCCCTCTCATAAAAAGAATTTTCATGCTAATATCTTTTGAATGTTTTGTTTTCCTACATTACATCTTTTTCTAACAAATTGCAATCCTTAAAAAGAAAAAAAAACTGATGAGAGGAATTACAGAGTAGTTGCATATGTGAAATCCCATGTGTTTCCTGTTTTATTTCCATCACTCTGAACAAATTTTCACAGCAACTTTAGGAACTTAAGCTTCTCTCTTTTCCTTTTGATCTCCCCCTACTAGGTCTATTGAGAACTGAAATTTGAATTTAATTGTTTCATTATCAATGAGAATTTTCTCTATTTTCAGAAGAAAAGGTTCCAGATTCAAAATTCTGAGTCTATTTGAGAAATCATTTTCTCAAAGGGCCTGTATCTCTTCTAAAGCAAACAATTTGATCAACATTTAAAAAGAAAACTTAACAAGGTTTTTAAACTGAGTAAAAGCGATTTTACTGCAAACATATTTTTCCTCTGTTTGAAAGAGAATCAATTGGCGACTGTTATGATCAGCCTTAGACAGCATTCCTTTTTGTTCTTTAATTTTCGTGCTAATTGACAGGTATTACAGAGAGCTGGATGAATCGTCCTTTAAAACATCAATTCAGATACTGAAAGAATGAATTTTGGGGGGTATTGTGACATTTCTTTTAAACGGACTGGAAAACATCAGTGAGCTTTTCCAGGAGCATGTAATACTATGTATTTTATTTTCACTTTAATAGTTTCTTAATATATTAGAAATATGTTTTTAATTCATTTTTTATTATAAACAGTTTATTCACATTTGACAGTAAAGTTTTAAATCTGTAATTCATAAAATAGTGAATCATAAATATGAGACTGATAAATCTGTTAAAAATACCTTCAGCAAGACGTATGTACTTTACCTTAGATAAAACAAAAAATTTTAATTTAAAATGCATGTAAGTAATAGATAATTAAAGATTATTTACATATATGAAGCAGATATTCTCTTACTTGTAAGCTGCATGTTGTACTAAAAAGAGAGTAGGGCTTCCATCAGGAAAGTTGGTTTTCAGAGCTGGCTGGACTACTAACAAGTTGTATTAAATTAACAAAATTGTTTTATCTCTGGGTAACATTTTCCTAATTTTAAAATGAAGGGTGCATATAATTAGAGTTCCTTGGTGATCAGATTAATTGAAAGTTTGTTAGAAAGCTTTAAAAAATAAATTGAGAGCAAGCGTCTATGTAAACAGAGAGATATTATAAGCATTTCTGTCCTTAAATGCAGTGAAAAGCAGGTGGCAAAAGCTATGGACACAAATGCCTTAGTAGGGAAGCACGTAAATAATACCTACTATAGTGACAAATATGGCTTTTGAGTCCTAAAGGAGTTCACAGGCCTTGCAGATGTAGGCAGATGAGTTACAAGATGAACAAGCCATTAATTGTAGTCACACTTGTATACTCTATTTTTTCATTTTAAGATTTGTCCTACATATAACTGAGAACCAATTGTAAATCAATTGAAGCCTGGAGGATTCTGCAGAAAGATAATGTCAATTGCTGGTCCTTGGCCCTACTTAAATCACATGACAGGTAAAGCACACATTTGGTTTAATTTGGGTTAAATGTACGATAGCTTGTGATATCTTGGCCGTACCAGGAAGCGTTGGCTTGACAGGAGAGAGGGAGCCAGGAATAAATTTCAGTGTGTAGAATGGAATTTGGTCAAGTTTCTGTGAATAATTGGAGAGGCGGGAATCATTGCTTCAAGTGAACAGATGCAGGTGCTTGCCTTGACAATTGGACTTTTGTAGGTGTTGGAACGCGTCATTCCCTGCTAATAATGCACTGGCACCTTCAGACCAGTCCTGGGCAGTAGGATATGTCATAATGTGTTTTCTAATTTTGCACAGACTGAGGATTTTACACTTGGGTAGCACAACCACCTGAGTGGGGGCATCTGCCAATACTGGGAACTCCAAACACATTTTGTTGAAACCAGTGGTATAAAGCCATGATCTATTGAAATAAGAGGGGTAAATTATGATTTAGAGTCTCTCTATAAGACTGAAAAACACTGAAAACTATAGTATTCTTTATTTTTTCTTAGGCTAGTTCAAAAATGGATATTTTTGGTGCTCCAGTTCACATATAATGAGGTCTTAGTGCAAGTCCAGGGATGACTTGTAACACTTTTTTGGGGTACAAAAAAAGAAAATTACAAAACATTAACCATTTTTATATTATTAAATAATGTTTTGCATACCAGTGTATGTTTATAAAATTCAAATATTGAGCCGTGTTAGAATTATCTTGATCCATCTTTGAACACTAATGTTGGAAGCTTCAATAACTTTGTCAAAGGGCTAATAGCACTCTCCTATGGCGTCCTCCTAGGACCCATACTGTCATTGTTCTCCTTCAGAGAGACAGCGAGCTTTTGAAGTGAGAAAGGAATTGACATTCAGATTTTGGTAGTCCTTTATTCAATATGTCCTTAACATTCAGCACAGATGAAAGAAGATTGTGGAATTGTAGATATCTAGACAATACAATGCAATTATATGTAAGTTTGAATAATTGAGGACTTGAACCCAAATCTAAGCAAAATATAAATGGCCTGAACTGGACAAAAATACATAGAAATAAAATTTCAGCTCTTCCTCATTTTCAAAACTATGTAATACAACCTGTATGCATGTATGTAACATTTTATATGTGATATTTGTATGTTTATGACTAAAGTTATAGAGAGCCGTGAAAAAATATAAATGGATATTTTTTCTGGATAATGGGAATATTAGTAATTTTTTTCTTTTTATAATATGGAGTATTTAAAATAATTAATTGTTCTATAACACCAGGAAGGAGAATACAGAATAATATGCATCAAAGTACACTTAAAAGTGGTAAATCCTATTACCACAATTTTTGAAATTACAATACTGAGGGAGGTATATAATACGCTTTGTCAGCAATAAAGGTCTCATAGGATATACATGAAATAGGGCAAAGACAGTTATTCTCTTAGACACAATTTGACTGGCACCTTTTAGTAGCAATTTATGACTGTAGGATTTATGTTTTTTCTGCCTTTTCTTAGTCTGTGTATGTTTCACTCTTGCTTTACTCCCTTGAAAGAAATGCATTTTAAAGTTCTCAGGCCATCGTG
The DNA here is from genome assembly GCF_037783145.1 of Equus przewalskii. Lineage (NCBI taxonomy): Eukaryota > Metazoa > Chordata > Mammalia > Perissodactyla > Equidae > Equus > Equus przewalskii. The sequence goes on from NC_091832.1 coordinate 95,595,200, forward strand.
CCTCTGGACTCAACCATTCCCTTTTCAGTTTTCAACAGGACAGTCACAGTCAGGTGAGGGCAGCAAAGAGCAGAGAAAAGAAAAAGTAATTTCTCTGTCCCTTGGGAAGAGTAACTAGGGAGCTTTTTGAGGCAGAACAGGGTTTAATATGGGTGAACAGCTTAGACCAGGGAAAGGTGGGGCAGTGGACCATGCAGGGGGTTTTAAGCCCTTGAGGATTTGGTATTGCAAGCAAAGTTTTAGGAAAAATGAAATGAGCAGCAACATGCGGATTGAGGGAAGCAGGAAAAGTTATTGTACAGAAAGTTTTCAAGCATTGGAAACCAAAGCCAGATAAGTTTAACAAGGCATTCAGACAATGAACTTACCTCCAATGATAGCTTATTTTATCGGTTGTCCTTCAAAGTCAGTCAATCCTCATAGATAGTTATGTGTAGCTATAGAAAAGCCCTGTGCAATCAAAGGAAAAGAAAACAAGCCCCCACTAGTGCCCTGTCGTTCCAGCTTTCGACACAGTGCCCCCTTGCGATCACACAAATTGCCTTTGAGAGTTTCAGACAAATAAGAATTGTCCTCAGATTTGTGGCAAATAGAGAAAGAAAAGGCAGCTACTTGTGAGTCTAAAATATATATGTTCTTTACCTTTCCTCTCTGGGGGGAAAACAGGAACAAAGACAAAGAAAAAAGCTAGAAATCTTATGTGACACTCATTTTTGGTAATGATATAACACTCTGCTTCTGCAGAGAAAGCAAATAGATTGCTGAAGGTATGATCTTAATTCAGGGAACTAATCTGGGGTTTTGTTCAGATGATTGCTTTACATTTGTAAATAGTAGTTATCTCAAACCCTAAGGGGAGGAGGAGAGGTAACATTCCTCCGTGGGGCTAAATTATCATCATTTTGAGGGCATGTTACAAAAATGCCACCATCTCCAACAGACTCTGATGTTTTCCTGACACTGTGGCTCACCATCCCTTTTGCAAATTTCAACTAGAGTAAGTTATTGTTACTGATAAGAGTACATTTTATCCCCTTGGTTATACTAAGGGAGAAAATTTGTTAATTAAATATATATACCTCACCCATATTCCTAATGAATTTTAAAAAGATAACTTGCATGGTCAAGAAGTAATAGGGCATTTTAATTTATAGCAAAAATACCCATCAAAGTTTAATTTGAAATTTATTTTCACATAGTGTATGTTAATAATGTGCTATTCTATGATAAAGAGGTAGGCTCTGTTTTTGATGTTTGACTACAGCCAGCTTTAAGCCCTACCTGGCCCTCTTCCCTCTTGCTCCATCCCTGGGCAAGCCAGAGAGAAAGTCAGCGTCTCCTTCCTTTGCTGTGGATGGAAAGGTCAAACTGTGCAAACCATGCGCGCCACAGCTACATCCCCAAATCACAATAAAATCCCAAAGCCAACCCCTCCTTTGCTCTTTCTTGTTTTTGGACCTGCTTGCGAGCAAGCTCTGCTTTCCCCAGAAAGCATCATTATGTGAGTAATAAACCTTTTCTTATCCTCTTGGCATCATTTTCTCAACATCCACATCAAATTTAGAGTAACAGGTTCATCCTGCTTGTACGGGGTGACTGTAATGAACTCTTTTCACTAAACATATTTCATCTGGTGCCCTTTAGATTGTTTTCTAAGACATTATAATAATATGCTGCACCCCTTACGGTATTCCCAGGGGATTGGTTCCAGGACCCACGTGGATACCAAAATCTGTGGATGCTCAAGTCCCTTATATAAAATGGCATACACTGAATTTACATGTAACCTGTTTACACTCTCCCATATGTTTTAAATCATCTCTAGATTACTTGTAATACCTAAGAAAATGTAAATGCTATGTAAATAGTTGTTATACTGTATTGTTTAGGGAATAATGACAAGAAAAAAAGTCTACACATGTTCAGTACAGGTGCAACCACCATAGGCCTTTCATCCCTAGTTGGTTGAATCCACAAATGTGGAAGCGTGGATAGAGAAGGCCAAATGTTTTATCTTAAGCTATGTTTTTTAAAGAATAAAATAGGAATTCTTAGCTAATTATATAGATTGGATCATAATATACATGTTATTTGTAAGTTGAACATATGTTTTAATATGTATCCAGAGAGTCTATTTATTTATTTATTTATTTATTTATTTGAGGAAGATTAGCCCTGAGCTAACTGCTGCCAATCCTCCTCTTTTTGCTGAGGAAGCCCGGCCCTGAGCTCACATCCATGCCCATCTTCCTCTATTTTATATGTGGGACGCCCACCCCAGCATGGCTTGCTGAGCAGTACCATGTCCGCACCCAGGATCCAAACCAGAGAACCCCAGGTTGCCAAAGCGAAACGTGTGCACTTAACCGCTGTGCCACTGGGCGGGCCCCCAGAGAGTCTGTTTAAATATTAAGTTGCAGCCTGTAAAATATTTTTCTCTAAAAGGTGCCTCCTTTGCTAATAATTTTCGGAGTTGTTTTTGCTTCTCATTAATATCACCTTCCCTGATACATTTTGGTCTTATCTTCTTGGCCTCCTTGTCTTCATCCTTGTCTTTAATTTTCTGATTTTATTATGATTGTTTCCAAATGATACCTTTTTTCTCCTTCTTGTATATTAGAAAGGCTCTATCTATCTTTTTCTTCTTAGACTCCAGGGTCCACTTTTCTATACTGCTTGTTTTCTTTATTCTTTAATCCATCAGATCTCATACCTTACTTTCTTATAGGATATTGCTTTCTCCTATATTATGTACTCTTTCTTGTACACTTAAAATGTTTTAGATTACTTCTTTTTTACTTTTTACAGTCACAATCTTTAAATCGTCAACATTGTAGAAATAAAGTTCAATATGTCAATATCACATAATTTAGATTACTAAAATGAAGGTTAAAAGTTTGCTCTAATAAACAGTGTAGAATGAAAGTGCTTTGTTTCTATTCTCGGAATGCTTTTTCTCTATTATATTGACAGCATCCTTGATTTTGACATTTAAATTTAATGAAGACAATAACCAGTTTAGGAAGCTGGAAACCTTCCTAAAATTTTGTGATAGATGACATCAGTCCTAAATCAACCTATTTCATACCACATTATTTTAACTTAATATACAATGACTAGAGAAATTCTGTTGACCCACAACTAGAAGGACCTGCAACTAAGATATACAACTATGTACCGGCGGGGGGCGGAGGGTTGGGAAATAAAGCAGGAAAAAAAAATAAACAAATAAATAAAAAGAAATTCTGTTGAGACCCTTTGTTCCACATTTTACAGTTCCAGATCCTATGTCTAAGTCTTTAATACATCTGGGTTGATTTTTGCATATGCTATAATTTAATTCTTTTGCATGTGGATGTGTAGTGTCCCTAACACCATTTTTTGAAGAGACTATCCCTTCCCCGTTGTATATTCTTACAATCTGGCCAAAGATCAGTTGACTATATATGAATGGATTCATTTCTGGTCTTTCTATTCTTTTCCATTAGTCCATATGTCTGTTTTTATGCCAGTGCTATACTGTTTTGATTATTGTAGCTTTCATGAAGTCAGGAAATCTACTACTTTTAGCTTTGTTCTTCTGTTTCATGATTGATTTGACTATTCGTCATCTTTTGTAGTTCCATATGAATTTAAAAATTTTTTTCTATGTCTATAAAAAGTGCGATGGAGATATATCCCCTCACATTTGTCAGGATGGCTATTATAAAAAAAACCCAAAAGACAACACGTATTGGTGAGGATGTAGAGAAATTGAAACCCTGTACAATGTTGCTGGGAATGCAAAATGGTGCAGCTCCCATGGAAAACCACAGGGAGACTCCTCAAAAAATTACAAATAGAAATACCATATGATTCAACAATCTTACTTCTGGGTATTTGTCCAAAAGAATTGAAATCATGATCCAGAAGAAATATTAGCGCTCCCGTGTTCACCGCAGCACTATGCATAATAGCCAAGCTGTGGAAACAACCTGTGTTCATCAACACATTAATAGATAAAGAAAATGTGGTATATATGTACAATGGAATATTATTCAGCCTTAAAAAAGAAGGGAATTGTGCAATATGTGACAACATGGATGAAGCTGGAGGACGTTATGCTAAATGAAATAACCTAGTCACAGAAAGACAAATATTACACAATTTCACTTATATGAAATATCTAAAATAGTCAAATTCATAGAATCAAAGAGTAGGATAGTGATGGCCAGGCACTGGGGGAAGGGGGAAATGAAATTTTACTAACCAGTGGGTGTACAGTTTCGTATATGCAAGATGAATAAGTTCCAGAGATCTGCATACAACATTGACCTACAGTCAAGAACACTGTATTGTACACTTTAAAAATTTGTTAAGAAGGTATAGCTCACTTTGTGTTCTTACCAAAATATAATACAGTTAAGTTTAATTCAATTTAATTTAAAAATAAAATATAACCTTATAAAATATGCTTTTACATAAGGAGAGGATAAACCTAACTCTAAATATGGCTAAGCTATACATGGCTTAGGAATCAAATCTTCAGCAGGCCTAAATTTAACAAGTTCACACCTTAACTAATTCTCTTTGGTGTACATACATCCTCATTACAAGGAATGCGAGCTATGCATTCATATTGCATGCTTGTAATTCTCTGAATTATTGGTTATTATTCTATATTTCTGGTGGATTTTGTGCCCACTAAGCCAAAATCATATTTTCTCTTCTTTCATAAACTCTTTACTCCTACCATAAACTCCTACTATAGAGAAATCACTGTTATGCCAGGAGGTGGTTTTACTAACTCTGAAGAATATAGAAGTGGAAGAAGGCTAAAATAAAATAACATGTCTTTCTCTTTTTCTCTTCTTAGGTTACAAATAAAAATCCATGATGCATGTCCTGTTCTTCATTTACATTTTCCCATAATTAATTGAAATAACATGAACACTAGTTTGTACACAAATATTTTATGATTAATATTAAGGAAATAATCATTTATGCATCCATGCATGTGTGTTTGGTGTGTGTGTGAAATTTAGGTCAATTTCACTCAAATTATCACTATCATTGTGAGAATGTGTTTCATGAGTCTAGACAATCATCTTGGGTCCTCTGATAAAAACATTGATTTTTATTATTCAAATAAGCATATAAGGAATAAAAGTTCATTTTCATCAGGGAAATTCAAATCAAAACCACAGTGAGAAATCACCTCACATCTATTACAAGGGCTATTATCAAAAAGACAAGAAGATCAAGTGCTGTTGAGGATGCAAAGAAAAGAGACTGTGCACTGTTGGTGGGAATGTAAATTGGTACAATCACTATGGAAAACCATATGGAGGTTACTCAAAAACGTAAAAATAGAGCTAATGATCCAGAATTTCCTCTTCTGAGTATTTATTCAAAACAAATGAAATCACTATCCCAAAGAGATGTCTGCACCCCATCCATATTCATTGCAGCATTGTTTACCATAGCCAAGACATGGAAACAACCTAAGTGTCCACTGAAGAATGAATGGATAAAGAAAATGTGATACACACATACGCACACCCGGAAATTATTCAGCCATGAAAAGAAGGTAATGTTGCCTTTTGCAGCAACATGGATGGACCTTGAGGGCCTTATGCTAAGTGAAATGAGTCAGACAGAGAAAGACAAATTCTGTATGATCTCACTTATGTGTGGAATCTAAAAAAAAACTATACTCATAGAAACAGAGAACAGATAGGTGTTTGGAATGCTGGGGGTGGGGGGTTGAGGGGTGAGGGAAATGGGTGAAGGTAGTCAAAAGATACAAACTTCCAATTACAGGATAAAAGAATTCTGGGGATGTAATCTACCACATGGTGATTATAGTCCACGATACTGTATTGCATAGTTGAAAGTTGTTAAAAGAGCAGATTTTAGAAGTTCTCACCACAAGAGAAAAAAAAAAGGAATGATGTGAGGTGATGGATGTGTTAACTAAATTATTGTGGTAATCATTTCACAACATGTGCATATATCAAATCACTATGTTGTACATCTTACGCTTATACAATGTTATATACCAGTTATATCTTTATAAAGCTGGGGAAAAAAGAATAAAAGTTCCTTTCTGGAAATAAGAAAAATTCGGCAATATATCCATTACTACTCTGTAAAAGACAGCTCTAGAGTTCATCATAAAAAAATAGAATAATAACAAGGTAGTTGAACCTCATATCTCATTGGTCTTTATATTAGAAATACCAGTTTTTACATATGCATTTATATACCCAAAGAGAATAACACTTAAAATGTCAGTATATATATATATATAAATTATTGTGGCTAATAAATAAGAAGCAAAGAGATTGTATTTTGAAAAAATCTTATTTGAGGACCTCTTGTAAAATTAGGTAATTTAAGTATCTGGACTCATGGTAGACAAAATGATCTGTAGCATTTCTTCATGAACTTATTGAATTATTTGCCTGAAATGAAAACACATAGATTGCTTAGGGAAAGCCCAAATCCTTTCCTTGGAAGGGGCTACCTACACTCTTCAATGCCCCCAATCCACCCACCAGAGACTCCAGAATATTTCTAATAGTTTCCCTCTAAAGTAAAATCAATCAAGCCTCAACCCACTAGGGAATGCTATTTTTGGAAACCTTAATAATTAGGTCATATTAAAACCTTTGAAATCCTTGAATACTCTAAAAATTATAACACCTTATACTAATTGGTTTATCATAGTTATTTCCCTCTTCTATTCACTCTCCCCAATCCAATTTCTCTTCTTTCAAACTCTTACCAGTCTGTTCTCTGGTATACCTTACACATGTTGAAAATTCCCCATGCATTTTCAGCATCTTCTCAGTATGGGCATAATGTCATCCTGGCTCTGCTCCAAGAAATTACATTCCCTGAAGATAGACTTATTAAGTGATTGCTACTCAGTCTTCAAAATCTCATCTGCTTTGAGTATCAAAGATGGACTATGGGGCCAGCCTGGTGGCACAGCTGTTAAGTTCATGCACTTTGCTTTCGTGACCTGGGGTTGGCGGCTTTAGATCTCGGGCGCAGACCTACCCACCACTTATCAAGCCATGCTGTGGCAGGCGTCCCACAACTAAAGTAGAGGAAGATGGGCATAGAAGTTAGCTCAGGGCCAATCTTCCTCAGCAAAAGGAGGATTGGCAGTGGATGTTAGCTCAGGACTAATCTTCCTCAGGAAAAAAAAAAAAAAGATGGACTATGGTTCCAACTTCCCCTGGATTCTACTTCAAGACCATGTTGAAACTAATCTTGTCTGTCTACTCTCTGACCTTTCTTACCTTCTTCCTCTTGTTGACCAATGTTGTAGTCACTCATTCTCATTGGTTGAACTATTTGGGGAATTCAGCTCAAAGTCATTTTCTCTTTCTCAAAGCCCATTCAAAATTAAATTTTGCAAAGTTGTGCCATTTATATTTTTGACTTTTAACCACACCATTTACTCTGCAGATTCAACTGGTTTCCACCCTAACTTATTTTCACAATGGTTTTTGCCAAGGTCAGGATACAGTGCAAATTTTTAGCAAAAGTTTCAAAGCCCTGTATGACGTACTTGATCCTTGTGTATTTCTGCAGCATGACTCTCTGCCTCGGCTTTACTGAATCGTATTCAGCTCTAGAACAGCATGTAACTCAGGGTTTCAGCACAGGGTTCTCACTCTCCCGGTAATGGTTTCCCTTCCTCTGACGACATCACTTGCCACTTGGCTACCTCCTAATCATCATTCATGTCTAAGCTTAAATGTTATATTCTCTGGCCTTCTTCCATAAGCATTTCTAGACTAGGTCAGTTGCTTCTCCTACGTGTTCTTTGAGTACCAAACGTACGTCTCTATCATACTTTTGTCTCACTTATTAAATTATTTTTTCACATCTCTATCTCTCTTAGTAGGTTTTGCATTCTTTAAAGCTATGTACTGGGGCTGGCCTGGTGGTGCAGCAGTTAAGTTTGCATGTTCTGCTTCAGCGGCCCAGGTTTCACTGGTTCAGATCCCAGGTGTGGACATGGTACCACACAGCAAGCCATGCTGTGGCAGGCATCCCACATATAAAGTAGAGGAAGATGGGCATGGATGTTAGCTTAGGGCCAGGCTTCCTCAGCAAAAAGAGGAGGATTGACAGCCCATGTTAGCTCAGGGCTAATCTTCCTCAAAAAAAGAAAAAAGCTATGTACTATTTTGTTTACCAATGTATTCCTTTCTGCTTTTAATGTGATTTCACATTGTATGTGTATAAAACAATATGTTCCGATGTACAAAGAAAAATAAATGATCACAGTTGCAGTATATTGCATCCCTTGCTGTGCTCTCATTTGCAGAGAAGTAAACTGAGATAGTAAGATGTTAGGAGCTTGATCCATGTCACACAGGCGTTAGTGATGAAACCACAATTTGTATCTAACTGCCTGGCATCAAAATCCAAGAATAGTGAACCAATACAAGCTGCGTTTTTTCATCGATACATTAGTGATTCATTCAGATTACTCAGAAATCAGAAAGTGTGCAGTGCTGAAACATTGTCATAGTGAACCCCAGACAGGTTCGCCTTGAGTTAAATACTTTATGTGCTTGGTGCTTCAATCAGGAATAGACAGTACTCTGAGTGTTAGAGATACAACTAGTTAGTACCTTAAAAAAGAAAAAATAATTTTTTGTTCATTAAAAATATGAGGTAGACAATCCATTTTTTTTTTCACAAAATTCTCAGGGACCCAGGTGCCTTCCCTGCAATTTTTGTTTTGATTTATTCTGTTTTATGTTCACTTTTCATGGCCTCTATTCGCAAGGTCACCTCACTTGTTCTAGAGCTGCTCTGGATCCAATCACGTGGAGGAAAGTGGATGTTAGTTGTCATATTCCCGGAAGGTGAAATGTCACTTCTATAACATGACCATAACTCGATGTAATGGTGAGATCTTATATTTTGAGAAAGCTTGCAGTCTCTGCCTCACATGGTTTTGTGTGTTTTTGTCCGAAGTATTTTTTACCCATAATTAGTGATATTAATTAATTAAGCCACCCAAAGTGGCTTTTGGAAGCTCATAATACTAAACTTATATAAACTTTTTGAGCATCTTTCCTGTGAGAAATACCACAGTGTCTTCTCTTGTAAAGAAGATGATTAAAACGTGCCCCCTTTTCTCAAATAATTTCTTATCTAGTGAAAAAGGAAAAGTTGAAAATAGGTACATAAATCGAGTCATACCTCAAGTAAGTGATAGAAAAGAGTGGAAGAGTGGCAAACGTGCTGAGCAGCACAGCACAGGGAAAATTAGATCTGTCGTTTAACTGTTCCCACACAGTAGTGTTAGATGGTTCCTCATGATGAACAAATCATTTTCTTTGTCCTGCTCTCTCCCAGCCAATGCCTTCATTTGGAAATGTTTTTCAAATACAATAACCACACACTAGCACGCTATAGACCTTGTTGAGCATGGTTTTACTTGCTGATTCCTATTATTGAGGGCAGGTGTCACACACACCTCGTTTAACCATTTTGAAGTTTTTGCATTACTTAGCATTCATCCATTAGCACGTGTCCCATTAGCTTTGGATCTTACCACAGATCATAGAACTCTAAGAGGTTATTTTTTCACTTCACATTCTCTCCCTTGATAGTCACATTCAAGTCAATGGAGACACAATCTAAATTACAGGATTTCAGATCCAGGAATGATCATAAAATATTATTTTGCTCAGCTCCTTGTTTTCCGAATTGGGAAACAGGGACCCAGTGATTTATCTAGGGCTCTCAATGAACTTTCCATACTCTCAACTCAGTGTATTTCCATGCTCTCCAGGGGTCTATCTTCTGGCTGATCTGGACTATGAACTTAAAACCTGAGTTTACAAGTATATTTAGAAAAGCCACAAATGAGGAATGCATAACGCACTTTAGACTTACATCTTTCTTCCACATTTAAAAGAAGATGGTTGAAATAATAATTCAATACTTATAAAAGTTCCTAAGTTTAAGGGCCGGCCCTGTAGCTGAGTGGTTAAGCTCACGCTCTCCGCTTGGGCGGCCCAGGCTTTCGTCTGTTTGAATCCTGGTCTCAGACATGGCACCGCTTGTGAGGTCATGCTGAGGCGGCATCCTGCATGCCACAGCTGGAGGGACCCACAACTAAAAAAATACACAACTGTATACCAGAGGACTTGAGGAGAAAAAGGAAAAATAAAATCTTTTAAAAAAATGTTTATAAGTTTAAATAGAGCTTATGCCTGATAAAAGAAGTGCTATTTTAGAATTTGACATGAAAGTTTGCTAAACGTTCATTAATTAGAAGGAGAATACTAAATTAGGCGACTCTTTCAGCCTGTTTCTGGGTAGAGAAATAAGAGACAACCCAAATTCCCATGCACATTTAAGTTAGTTTGGTTTCTGTTTTTCAGTTCTGAGACCAGTTATGATAAGATCTCCCAGTGTCTCGCTCACTTATAGATAGTGAATTCGCTCTCAGAGAAATACATTTAGTTTCCTTTAGCAAAAAACTAAAGATTTAATGATATAATTTTTATATTTGTCCCTTCAGCTATATTATTACTTACTATCAAAAAATTGGAAATAATATTAGCAGAGATTCTGTGGGTTTTTTTTTTTCTGGAGGATTTAGTTTGATAAAGGGGATAAAGTATCAGAATGGTGTTTAAGAAACTTTGTGCCTGGTACTTTCTATAACTAACTAAATTATCTTAGCCCACTAATGTCAACTCTATGAATATCAATTTCCTTATTTGATAATTAACAGGTTTGAAAAACTTTTCAAAGGCCACGATCAGTAAACTTCTACAAACCGTGTAATAAGCTAGATTCTAGAAGAACACAGAGGAACGAATCCTGCCACTGACATGTAAGGTCCATCTCTGCTGCAGAGGAATGAGGAAGAATTGTCACACACGGAGGCACACTGACGTCCCAGACGTTGTTTCATAAGCTGGTAACCGTACTTCAGGATCTGGTAATAAGCACTGGATGTCCAGAAGTTCAATTTCATCGGTACACCTGCAGATAACAGGTCTTTTGGGAGTCTGACCCACTAATAAAACTTACCCGGTATTGATGTCTGAATCAGAGGGATGATTTATTAATCTAGAGCAAACATATAACCAATAAATTTACTATAACATTTAATTTAATTGGCCCGTCCAATTTTTGACTATTGAAGAGTTTACATGGAAAACTGAGTTATAATCCAAGGGCTGCTTGTTGAGAATGTAAGCATAGCAGTAGAATTCGTCATGTTTTTAAAGGTACACAATTACATAGCGAACCAAAATAGTTTCATGAATTTATAGTTCTCAAAATAGCTGGTCCAGGGGCCAGCCGGATGGCCTAATGGTTAAGTTTGCATGCTCTGCTTTGGAAGCCCAGGGTTTGCTGGTTCAGATCCCAGGTGAGGACCTATGCGCCGCTTATCAAGCCATGCTGTGGCAGGCATACCACATATAAAATAGAGGAAGATGGGCACTGATGTCAGCTTAGGGCAAATGTTCCTCAGCAAAAAGAGGAGGATTTGGGGACCAGCCTGGTGCCACAGCAGTCAATTTCACACGTTCCACTTCCATGGTCCAGGGTTCACTGGTTCTGATCCCAGGTGCAGACTTATGCACCACTTATACAGCCATTCTGTGGCAGGCATCCCACATATAAAGTAGAGGAAGATGGGAATGGATGTTAGCTCAGGGCCAGTCTTCCTCAGCAAAAAGAGGACGATTGGTGGCAGATGTTAGCTCAGGGCTAACCTTCCTAAAAAAAAAAAATAGCTGGCCCACCAACTCTGTTCCCTGCTATGAGAGATAAGAAACCTGTGCCAGAATATAAATTGAAATCTCAGCTGACCTAAGTAGTATAGGATTAGTCTAGTTGATCTAAATTATAACACAAACTCCTTAGACTATGATGACCCAGTAACACACCTTGCAGACCACACTTTAGATAACACTAGAATAGGGGACTATCTCACATGAAGCGATTGAGATACAACGATCATACTTTCCAATTTTATACCTGTTTTTCCAGCCTTTCCACTTCACATCTTTTATCTGGTAACAAGATCTTTCATCAGAGAACTTGGAAATTACACAATTTTTTTTTTGTCATTACAGTCACATTCCAGATATATTTTCCCACTGCTACACCAAATTAATGTAACCTAATATACACATTCCCAAATTTCTTCACCCTCAGTAGTAGCTGCCATTAGTATCCTTCCATTAGCCTCTCGGCACTCACAATTTCTGTGATGGCTGCCACAAATTCTAACTGCTAACCTCACAACATTTTACCCCCGGGCCTTTTATGTCCACAGCAGCTCTCTGCCTGTGCACACAGGAAGAGAACTACAGCAGGAAGTGCTGGAAATTAACGCCCTTTGGGACCTGGTGGAAAATCCTTAGCTTGCCTCTCATTTTGATAAATCTTGAACCTGTGTTTTACATTGCTTCCCAGAATTCTTCAGCAAATTTGAGCCCCATTTGCTCACAGTGGTATCTTGCTTGCGACCTTTATTGAATCCTTCCCTTTCCTATTTCATTTTCCTGTGCTTCTACTAGTGTTCATGAATCGTTTCCTGAATAATCCATTTATACCAATTGTTTGTCTTAACGTCTTCTTTTGGAAGAACTAATATTATGAAACATGAAACCCACCCATTCACAAATAACCCACTGAGTTATTTCTATCAGTGCGTAACTTAAACTGTTTTATTTCTCTTTGAATCCTAATTTAAGGAGTTAACTTTCAAGCTTTAAAATTCAGTTCAGGTAAAACACATGAACATAAAATACTACATGATACTTCCGGACTAGATTTAGATAACATTGTTTTAGACCCTCAGAAGGTAAGATCATTAGAAACAAGTTATGGTAAAAAGGAGACTTCGCAGATGAATTGGGACTTGAGCAAGTTTTGAAGATGTCTATGCATCTCTGCACACGCCTGACTTTGGAAGCTAATAGACAATTGTGACTACAGTAGGAATGCACGGAAGAGTTTCTAGTTGAAAAGTGAAGAGAGCACATTGCAAGAGCTATGAACAACAGACCTAGGAATAAAGCAACCTATATGCAACAGAATATTACTGATGGATTGTACTATAAAGAAATCGAATTTTAAATAATGCTGCAGTCTGGGTACATAAATCTGGTAGCAGCATACAGCATTGGCACGACTGTGAGTTAGAACAGAAACTGAGGTAAAGAACAGTTTACCTATTTTTCAAACCGTAGAGTGGAAATATTTTTCCAAGTTACCCAGTACTTAGGCACGCCACATGCAAGCCTCAGGCACATATTAGGAGGCATTGATGATATTGGAAGAAAGAGATTATGTAAATTGTAAAGATAGGCAAAGATTGTCTTCAACCAACAGGACATTAAGTAGACACTAAATAGAGATCCGAGCATGTGGATATCACACATCATCACATATGAACAGAGTCCCCTGAAGCCCTGAAAATTGTTTTCATGCAGGTTTACCGGTAAGAAATAAGGACACAGCCATAAAGATGGTTTGGTATTTCAGGATGAAATTAGCAAAACAAACCAGAATTCCAGAAGACCAGATATATGAGAAAGGTAACCACTCAGGAACTCAGGTGGGGGAAAGCAGATATGTACTAGAAGCAGAGAGAGAAAGTGGTGGGGAGGGATTAAGTACAGAAGAACAAGACATGTACATATTCCCTTTAATCAAAAGAAAAAGCCAGAGCAATATCTGAAATTTAGAAATGAAGTCCACGATAGAGGTCAGGGATGAAAATATAAATTAGTTCTATACACATATGATTTTAGAGAAAATACATATATATGGTTAATTGCAATATTTTATGCATTCGACAGAAAGACATATAAAGCAGTCTACCCCTTCAGGGAGAGTATTCGAGTTTAAAGGTGAGATAGATTTAAGAAATATTTCATTATTTCATTACATCGTTATGATAGTACATAGCGAAGAGGCAGAAGGAGAGGGATACAATGCGTTGAGGGATTTAAAGCTCATGCAACAGACAGACTGTCTGGGTTTAATTCTTAGCTTTGACAGTTGGGAAATCTACTTCAATTCTCTAAGCTTCAAACACTTATTTGATAACTACAATTATTAATAGTACATGCCTAATGGGGTTTGGAGAATTTAAATAATACAATATATACAAAGTTCTTAGCACAAGGCTTAATATCAATGCCCATCAGCCAAAGACCACAAGGAATCGCCTATGGTGAAAGGAAGTGAGGTTTATTAGCTTACAGCAGCAGGGGAGAAAGCACGCCATGGGGAGCCAGGAGGCATCTGAGTAAGGAGGATTTAGATGAAGGTTATTAGAGAGTTTTAGTTTAGGGAGGATTTGTTCTGGACTGTCTGCTCTCTGGAATGGGATCACTTTCGTGATTGGGTATCTCAACAATTTTTATCTCAGGTGCAAGGGGAACAAAACACACCTAGGGTTAGCATACGTAACCCTATGCATGCATAAAGACAGGTAACCCTATGCACGGGTAAAGATGCATTAGTGATACCTGTTGGTCAGGAGAGGGGCATGTTTGGTTATTATTCTGATAGTATGGTATCCTTCTCTTTGTGTTCAGACACGATTACTGAGTAGTTTTGCTTTTGTCTTGTTCCACCATAGCCACAGAGTGGCTCTGCCAATTATTCTGGATTTCTTGTAGAAATTCTTTATGTTCCATGCTGTGGTAGGCAGGCTTCTAAAATGGTTGGCAAGGTTCCTTGCCTCCTAGTATTCACATCCTTGGTAAGTTCCTTCCCTTGATGTAGGCTGGGCCTATAACCTGCTTCAAATGAACATAATACTGCAAAACCGATGGTATGTCACTTCCAAGATGAGGTTTTAAAGACTATGACTTCCATTTTGCTGGCACCCTTTCTCTTTCTGGCACTCTTGCTCTTTCTCCTGATTTCTTGGCTAGTTCTCTTTGAGGAAGTAAGCTATTAGGCTGGAGAGGCTCACATGACAAGCAACTAAGGGTTATCCCTGGCCAACAGCCAGTAAGGAATTGAAGCTCTCAGTTCAAGAGCTCACAAGAAAATGAATCTTCCCCACAACCACATGAGTGAGGTTGGAAATAAATCCTTCCCAAGTAGACCCTGAGATGACTACATCTCTGGCCAACATTTTGCACCTGTGTGAGACTGAACCCGAGGACCCAGATAATCTGCGCCTGGATTCCTGACCCACAGCAACTGTGAGGTAATAAACGTTCTTGGTTCAAGCCACTAAGTTTTGAGGTGTGCTAGTTGGTTACTATGCAGGAAAGAGTCAATTCAGCAGACCTGGGTTGCTCAAATCTGGCACCTTCCCAAGAAAAGCCTATCTTTAGGACTGGCCCTTGTCCAGCCCCTGAGACATGAACTCTGAGCCTTTGGGATATTCTACCTGATCAGAGTGTTTTTGCATGCCTGAGGCAGTGGGCCACACAGTACCAGTTTGATCATGTATGCTAAAGAAGTGATTTAGGGTGGACATCTGATTTTGCTCTTGTGGCTCTGGAGTCTAGGGAGCTGAGGTCATTCATGCAGATGCTTCATGTCTTTGCTGATTTTAATCTGTATTCTTTCACCATATTCGTGAACATAACAGGTTTTCTGAGTCATGTGAGACCTTCCAGCACATCATAGAGCTGGAAAGTGGTCTTGGGACACCCAACACAGTTATAGAGTAAAAACCTGCAACCAGGTTTCCTCACTGAAAAAAATCCGGAGTACATTTATAATAAATACCCAGTAAATGTTGGCCTAGTGATTTATTTGCAGGCCCTGGGGAATAAACTACTTTAGGATCCCCAACCAGAACCCTGTCTCCCTGGCTAAGACAGCCTCACTGATTTTCTTCTTCTCCTAACTTTACCTTTTATCAGCAAAATATAAATACTGATTTTCAAGCATACCTAATGCTTTTTTAGTTACTATTAATATTTTTAATAATTATAAAATATTTCAATACCTGCTATTTCATTTTTACCCTGTGAATAAAATTTCTGACTACAAAATATGCCATTAGATTTGCCTCTTTATTAATCCAGCTATTATGATGATTTCTTTATTCTCAAAATTATTAACTCCTTGCCCATTTGAATTGTAATTTTTTTATTGCTGAGAATATTATAGTGTCATAGATTTGAACAAAACGGCTCATTTTTTCCGTGATCTTTTATTAACAAAACAAAATAAACCAAATATTGAAGATTTGAGCTGGCGTCATGAAAGCAGATTTAATTATTGTTGGATGTATTCACTTGAAATGATAAATAATTGCATTTTACAGATGTGTTCAGATATATTTCTCTATCCCTACACTGTCATTAAATATGATTATTTTAGGATTTGGTTTTCCTAGTACTATTCCGGCATATGGACTTAAAGACTTTAAAATATTGTATACTAAAAATAACAGATGTTGCAAGCGTTTTCTTTAGTGGATTTTTAGTTTTTTAAAAGCTCTTTAACACCCTCTCTTTTACTGAATCCCTTGAAAGACCTACTTAATTTTCATGCAATAACTGTTAAAATGCATTCAGCATTACCAGCATAAGCAAACCACATTACCTAGTATCTAAATCGAATCATCTCACTTGAAAATAATGTTAAATTTTAAAGAACTGCACATTTTTCACAGAAAGAGACAGGAAAATAAGCTACTGTTAAAATATTTTTGAAATTTATATTATGCCAAGGAAAGAACTAAACTGAGATTGTTTTCTTTTGTACATGATGTTAATTTTTTTTCTTTTGTTGGTTGGTTTTTTTGTTTAAATATTTTATTGTAAAAATTTTAACTTAATTTCAAATTCTCTGTCTCTCTCTCTCTCTGTCTCTCTCACTCTTTCTCTGTCTCTCATTTTTGAAAATTTGTGTGCAATTTGTCAAACTATGCTGACTTTGTATCCTGAAAAATGCTAAATGTATTGTTTGAAGCATGGTGCAGTTAACATGAACATTATTACAAATGACATTATGATACTTAAAATAATAATTAAATAAAATTTATTGGACATTACAGAAAATGATAAACAAGACAATATAATTAAACAAGGAAAATACATCTCCAATTTTGAAATTTATAATATTAATAATATATTCTTATTTTAACTAAAGTAGAAAAAATTTAATAGTACAGTGTGTCTAAATAATAACAGACAATAAAAAGTTACCAGCAAGGGTACAATTTATCCTCATGGTAAACAAAATAAATAAATAAGTAACATGTCAAAAGGAGAAAACACATGTATATACACATACATGTACACACATATGTGTTCCATATATGTGTATAAATAAATATATAGACAACAAATACACATATAAATAAATATCTTTAAAGATTAGAGACATATCAAAAATAAATATCAAAATTATTGGGTCTGCCATATGGGTCTAGAGGTCATACAATAGATTTATTAGATCAGCTGCCTCTCTATCTAACTCCCTAGCCCCCCCAAGAGTAAATCTGTTGTAGGAGGAAAACACTATCTTTTTCTTTCCAGTTTGAAGCACTGTTGGTCAATAGGCTTCTTTGTTTCTGTCACTACATATTACATCATTACTGAAAACGAAGCAAACTAACTACTAATTTCATAAACGTAATTATACACTTGCCAAAACCAGATTAGCCAGAAACTAATGTGACAGTATGATTCACTTCCACACAGATTATTTATGAATCTTGTTCAAGATTACATGGTGATGGATAGAACCTTGTATTACTGGAAGAGACTGCGTGGTTACCATAGTGACTAAAGTGCTCAGGTGTGGGCTGCGAGATTTAAAACCACAGGTAATCTGGTATCTCAGAGATGCAGGGGGGTGTAGGGCTTAAAATACATTGGGTACAAATGAAATATATATCCCTATTGACAGTGCCCATAATTGAAGTTTGGAATCTCCAGTATATAATATAGCTATTTTTTCTTTTAAATTTAAATATGCCTAGTTTTTTTAATATCTGAAATATACTCATTAATAAGCTACATATAGGTGGCCTATCCTTTAATAATTCTTTCCTGTCTTTGAGAGATATACACTCTAATACTTTAAAGAGAAGTTAAACTTTAAATAATTTATTTTATCATATATTTAGTTTCAAGCGGCCATGGAAACTGCCTGAAGATTATCTAAATAAACTATATATCATACCGCCTTTATATTTGACCTTCAGCCCATCTCCATTTGCCCCTTACAACCTTAAAAAACAAACAAATAAACAAAAAATCTTATTAAATAAAATGAACGATTACTACCAAAAAGATCTTATAAAAAAGATTAATTTCATCAAAAATGAAGTGTCAATAGAAGCCAGGTCTGTTTCAACTATTTTTATACAAAGACAAATGATGTGCTAAGTAAATGTTCTCAACCCAAGGGCCTTTGCATATCTGGTCTTATACAATGTCAGACATAATCAAAGAGGTATGGTGTTGAGTTCATTTACCAAAGAATCAAAGTCTTGGGGCCAGCCCAGTGGTTGCAGCAGTTAAGTTCACACGTTCTGCTTCAGAGGCCCAGGTTTCACTGGTTCGAATCCCGGGTGCAGACTTATGCACCGATTATCAAGCCACGCTGTGGTAGGTGTCCCACGTATAAAATAGAGGAAGATGGGCACAGATGTTAGCTCAGGGCCAATGGTCCTCAGCAAAAAGAGGAGCATTTGTGGGAGATGCCAGCTCAGGGCTAATCTTCGTCAAAAAAAAAGAATCCAAGTCTTGATGTGAAGAAGGGGGAAAAAAAAAGCAGCTTTGGCAATATTTTTGAAGGACATCATCTCTTTTTTGTGTTCCTAATTGAAAATAATTCCAGGCAAATATTATCTTCGTGATGAGAACTGAAGTTTATTATTTCAAGACACATGTAACCATGTTAGAATAAGATAGAATTGTCTTCCAAACTATGTTTATGTACCATCAATGAACTATAAAATTTAACAAGAGTATAGAAAAGTGTTGATTGCTATAATTATATTACCTGAACTGTATAATTCATAAATCATTTTCTTCGATATTGTATGAGTGATAATATAGTATATATACATACAATGTGTGTGTTTGTGTGTATGTCTAAAATATACTTATGTATATAACTCCTTTTTAAACATTTTATTGTTAATATCTTTGTGTCTAAAATATTATTTGAGTAACATAATTTTTTGTTTTACAATATAATTCATCTTCCTTAAGCAATACCTCTTTGAAATATCATTTTATATCACCATCTGAAGAGAACATGAAATTTTTTTCTTTTATGCCTGATACTTTTTATACCAGACCTTAAAAAAAAGAAATTCCAACTGTACTTCTGCAAACTAAAGTCTCCTGAAATGTAAACAATGACTTTTTTTCATTTATAAATCTTCTCTTAATCCAGTACAATTACTATTACATAATACTATTTTATGCAATATCGTAACTATTTAATTATATAAATTCACTTTGATAAATAAGGCAATTAAACACAATTCACTGGCAATATCTCATTAACTCTGATAGTGGAAAACCTAGAACAATTCTGCTTATGTCCAGCACCGTTTGATGTTCTAAAGTAGAAAAATGAGCAAAACTGAGTCTCTCCTCAGAGAACTCAGTAAGGTATTAGAGGAAGTCTTAATATTAAAAATAATAATGTTAGTAACATTGTTAATAAATGTCTTCTTATTTAATGTCTATTCTGGGGGAGACACTCTGCTAAGTATTTAAGGAAGTATTTAATACCATAACCTCATGAAATAGTTATTACAAGCACAGAGTGTAAAATATGGGACACAAGGGTAAAGCTAGGCATCAAGACTGTATATTATTTATTGTGGTGAAAAGTGCAAGTTCTGTTAATTTCAAGTTTTTACTCTTCTGTTCATAGCCCATAAGTCCTCAGGCAAGTTACTTAACCTCTCTGTGCCTCAGTTTCCTCATCTATTAAATGGAATAATAATAATACTTCTTAGATTACTCATAACTATTAAATGGGTAAGTCATTTAAACTACTTAGGGCGGTTTTGTAGACTAAGTATTCAATAAATATTTATCATTGTCATTATTATTTGAATAAGTGCTAGATTTTATTTTCTAACTTGATGATAAAAGTATGACATTCACAGCTTACCCAGCTGATTAAAATAATTGAGATTTTTGTCTGGTTTTATGATGTTACTGGTATATTAGTTTATTTTACTTAGGAAAACAGAAGCCACTCTGTGTACTCCAAGAATGGATGTGTTATTATAGCAATAAGGGACTTACACAATTGTTAAAAGATTGGGCAAGGAAAAGTCAGAGAGGTACTCACTATAGCTCAGAAAAAACAGGAAAGATTTCATAAGGAGCATCAAAGAGCTCATGAGAAAGCTTCTGTGAGTTTCATGTCCACTCACACATCTGGCAGCAACTGCCTGCAGAGAATTCTAACTTCTCCTTCTCTTCCCCATTGAGACCCCAGGTCAGGGTCTCATTTGGCAAACTGTGAACTATAAAGAAAAAGTGTTAGGATCAATACAATTTCTGGCATCCCTGGGATAATGCAGAGGAGGTCTTTAAACTGACGGCAGTGATGTCAAGTTAACAACGAACAATTAGGACATCTAATTCACCTATGCTCAGCCATGGGATTGGCATTCTCCTCTTACAGAAGTAGAAGCAGAGACCCAAAGACATTACGTAACTTGCCTAAGACCACCACATGTTAAATAGCTGAGTAGCATTTGACCTCAGCTCTGCCTGACTACAATGCCTGTGCCTTGTTTTAGCCACTGAGCATACATTTTCACGGAAGTGCCTAAACTGTAGCACGAGAAAAAGAATATCAAAAAAGATCTTCAGAAATTTTTTGCATTTATATTTCATGAATATGGAAAACTGGTATCGAACATATAGAACAACTTAATCATCATACATTGGAATCTGTGTGTGTCTTTTTAACAGTGGGCAATTGAAAGTTAAGGGTGAGCCAAAACTTCAGATAATCCAAGTTTGTACTGAACAAAGGAACGTTGTTGCTAGAAAAGAATTCAACCCCATATAATTTAAAACTGAATATGTCCAGCAATACAAATTCATATCTAAAGGCAGAACTTAAGGGGCCATACAATGTGGTATTTACAATTAAAATAAAAGTGAAAGGTAATCGAGCTTTAATAATTACATAAAATGTATTCTAGTTCGTTAACTAAAATAATGTACTGCAGATGAATGTAGAAACTGGAAGTAAAATTCTTAGAGTCCGTGAAACTGCCTTTGAACTTTTAAATCACAAAATAAAAAGGCATCTGGCTGAACCACATGCTTTACTCTGTCTTCAAGATGTACACCCACTTTGTACGTACAGAACTTTTTCAGAAGGAAGTTGTTCAAGAGGCAGTCAATATGTAAATTCACTAATTAGATTACTCCAAACACCAGTAACACATCCTTGTTGTTGCTTCTTGAAGACAGCGTAGTCTCCACAATGTATTCACTATAATGTAAACTATTTGCCTGACTGCAGAATAGAATTACTACGGCAATCAGCAATAGTAGGAGTCCTGATGGAGTGAGCCTTTTGCATAGCCCCTTATCTTCTAAATGAGTTATGAACTCCGGGATGGTCCCAATTTTTCCTACACATGAGACTTGGTGGTTGTGTGGAAGAACTGAGATTTCAAATGAACAGATATTTATTTAAAATGCCAATTTGGGCTGAAATACCTTTAACAAAAACTTTTTTAAAAGAGTAATTTGTAAATGCTTTTTGCATTCAGAACCACCTTAGGAGACAGTCACATTCCTAAGATCTGAAACATGTACATATTTTTTAATCCCTGCACAGTCCATTTATTAGCTGGCAAAATAAAAGGATTTCCTCTCATTGTCCACCATTTTAATTTACTAAAGTGCTTTTGAACTAATTTTTCATTTAATTAGCATTTTTTAAATGAAATAAATCTTCAAAATATTATGACAGAGATAGGGCCAGCCCTGGTGGCCTAGAGTTAAATTTGGTACACTCCACTTTGGTGGCCCAGGTTCAGTTCCTGGGTACAGACCTACACCACTCATCTACCAGTGGCCATGGTATGGTGGCAGATCACACATGAAATAGAATGAGATTGGCAACAGATGTTAGCTCAGGGCAAATCTTCCTCAGCAAAAAAAAAAGAATAATAATTTAAAAATTATTATAGAGATAAAAAGAAAATTATGTTAGGAGGAAGAGAAGCCATTAATATTGGGTATTATTATTGGGTATTATTGGATAAGTCATGTAACCTCTCTAAATCTCAGTTTTCTTATCTCTTTAAGAAGGAGGATGAAAGACTTTCTAAAGGCCATAAAATTCTATTTTCGTCTGATAAATATTATAGTTCTTGTAATTCTTGCCAAATACTATCAAGTCAGCATTGCTATTGCATATGAATATTATGTTCCCACTAAATTCATGGTTTTACTCTCTTTCAGAATAGGATTTCCTTTCAGGCTTACTCTCTTAAATTGCTGGAAATTTTATTTATCTCAGCATTTTTGCTGAAATCATCATGCTTCAATTTTTCCTCCCTTTTCAACAATACCCCAGAACTTAGAATCTTCGGATACTGGTTGTGTTCAACTAGGTGTAAGACAAGTAAGCAGTAGTTTGTTTTAAAATGTCTCAAAGGGGAATTCAGTGGGAAGTATCCGAAGTCCGCAGAGCACTCTAGCATCGTCTCAAGTGAGTTATAGCAACAGCTTAAGCTCATCTGCTACTCAATTTCTGTACCTGAACAGCCCACATGTACTTCTTATTTACACATATTTTATCAGGGAATTGATTTGGGCAACTTTTAGAAATGAGAAGGATTAATATGAAATTTTGTGAAGGTGAATTTCTCACAATTTGGGTTTTATGGGCTTCAGACACGTCTTTTTGAGATGGTAACGAGCCATCCTGGCATGAGATATTTACAAAGAATGGAGCCATGTATTTCCTGATATATGCACTTTTCTCCGTATCTCCCCATTTGAGTATATTTACATAGTTACTGGATATATGTATATGAGATATCTTTTGTCAGATAGTTTTAACTTCTTCATGTCATTTTGATGAAAAATATTTTGAAAGTTTCAGGTTCATTTTGTTCGGTAATTTTCAAATATTGCAAAATCTGAATAAAGATATAAAATTTTTTAAAACTAAGAGGAAAATTTCATTACAATTAGATTAGTTCAATATTATAGTAGGTCATTGGAACTAAACACAGTAGCAGATGTAGTCATGTAAGACAGTATCTGCCTTTGAGTATCATCATCTTTTGGGATAAAAGGGATAAAAAAAATTATCAGGAAAACATATATTATTAGTGCTATGAGGATTCGAAGGACGGACTATTCATGCAATATTGATAATCAGAAAATACCCATGTAGAATGCTGAAGTTTAGAGCTCTTGATAACAATGAAGATAATCTATTATTTTATACACAAATATTTTTAAATTATTTGACATGGCTGCTGATATACCAAAGTATTTTTTTGCCTATTATATATTGAATTTTCACATATTTTGCTATACGGCACATTTCTTTATTTTGAGATTATTTTCAAAAAAGTTGTTTTCATAATTTTCTTGAACGCATCTTTTTTCTCTTGCTGGGAAATAATCAGCACTACTGCCAAGAGAGATGTTATCTGCATGCTGTAACATCAATCAGTTTCACAGCTGGAGACAGAGAATTTCTCTAAAAATAATTTGTGTAGGAAAACATACTTTTTACTGTCAGGTCAGAGAGGAAGTTCCATCAATAACAAAACATGTTAGAACCATTGTATATGTCTGCATGGGAAAGATGGAGAGGAGTCTGGAAATTGACTAAATAATCATACAATCACAATTGACTTTTTTTTCTCAACTCCTTTGAATCTTACCTGGACTTCTGCATTAAATAATGCTCCCTGGAAACTACGACAGACCCATCCAGGAAAAGGAAATGTTTTACTTATATTTCAAGATCCTACAAGAGTCAGATAATTCTTAAGCAGTTTCCTCTTTCTTCGTTTGCTAAAGTGCTTAAAAACTTCACTTTCTCAATCCTTAGGTTTAATCTTAAATGTTACATGTTCTGCAAAGACTTATCTGTTTTCCAAACAGACTAGTGTAGTTGCCTTTGTTTCATTTCCTCTTAGAATATTGTACTTCCTCCTTCCTATCACTTATTACACTTAAGGATAATTCTTCTTGATTCTCTTTCTTCTCTCCCTGATTTCTAATCTTATTGAGGGAAGAGGGCTTCTTTATTTTGCTAACAATTGAATGTCCTCTGCCTAATACAGTGTGAGAAAATACAGATCCATAATAAGAATGTATGAAGTGAGTAAGTGAATTCTAATTCCTTGAACTCAATTGGCTTATCTTTCAACAACTTGGAAAGAACTCCTCCATATATGAACATATATATACGTATTATACACACACACAAATTAATGCACTCTGGTTATTTTTGTGCAGAATGACTATACTTTGACTCAAACTTGTCTATATTTATGTTCTATCTTTTTGAACATTTGAGTTGCCTTCATCTTTGGGAAAGGCTAGATCCTCAATTCTATGGAACTTCACCAATATAGTCTCAAAATGTTTTTAAGCTACTTCTCTTTTTTACTAGAGGATGAGTCATTCTGTACATTCCTAGTATAAAGTCTCTCGCTGACTCACATTTTCAAAATTGCATATATTAACATATTGTAACTGTTTATATTTTAATCTTAATCTCTCATTTTCTTCATTAACAGCTTTCAGAAACCATTGAAAATATGCAAAAATATAGGAGATAAAGTAAATACACTGGGATTATTTCTTTTTTGGGGTGGGGGGGAAGGAGTTGGGATGTTGGGTCATTCACTCATTGCATTGCACACGTGACCCTAAAACAAACCGAGAGGAACAGGATACACCAAAAAGCATGACTGGACATAAAAATAATAACCGAGTACAAAACAATCATTCATTTGTCAACACAAGTCAACTATAGCTGTCGTTTTATCAAGTAAAAGCAAGTACAAAAATGTAAACGTTCCCCAAATGTAGTCAAAGTTTTTAAGGAAACTTCTTGTAAAATTTAAATTCTAGCAAGGACTTTGACATCCATTTTGGGGGCCTGTTATTTCCAGTTACTTTAAATGATTCTGAAACCAAACATAAAAACTAAATTTTCAAAATAGATGGCTTTAGATGACATTTGCTTGGCCTTTAGCTGTGAGATATCAGCCTAATGAGGTAGCAGCAAATGTTTGGCATGTGTGAAACCAATCTGTTTTGCAAACATTGTTAGCCTTGTCTGTTTCAATAAATGCTCTGTGTGAACTGAAATATTTTACTTCCACTCTGGGTAACAATCAGATAGGTGGCTGATGGTTTCTCAACAGGGCTGTTATTGGCATGAATGAAAGTCACTTGTTTCCCAAATGACAGAATCAAGATGAAGATGGGATTACAGATGAAACCCTGACTCCCAAATATCTTGACCTGTCTTGTTCCCAGGCCCACTTTGTCCTCTTGCAGGCTGAAACAGGAAGCCACACCATACTCACCTCCATAAAGATCCACTCACTACGTATTGACACTGTGTGTCATTGTGTACACACTGTGAATCTAATATACTTCTGGTATAGAAGACAGTGCCCATATGAAAGTGTTACGCTTTTTCTGCATAACTATAGAAAAGAAGAGGTCATAATAAATCTACTATAGTTGTCCAATCTGTTAGCTAGATTAGCAGGGACACTGTAACCCCAATGTTCTTATAGTGGCCATGAATAATAACAAAAATTATAAAATAAAATATTCTACTTTCTACTCACTGAGTGTATTATTTCTAGATTCTGTCTTCATATTTAGTATCCTAATATTTTTAGGTTTTTTATACTTATTTTTATGTTAAATTATAATGGAAGCTGACATAATGCCTATGAATTTATGAGGATTCGAAATGAACTGCTACCACAGCCACAAAACAGACATATCTGCTCTCACAAGAGTATACTTTTGGCATCTATTAAATGTATTATAAAGTTTCCAAACCATCTCCCCCTGCATAAAATAAATTTTAAAAAGCAATTTAGAAATTACTCATAGCAAAGTGAATTGCCTAGCAATCCCATGAGTTAAATTATGTCCCTGAGAAATCATTTAAAATAAAACAGACTTCATTAAATGAGAAAAATAAATCCTTCTATTAACATAGCACCCAAATTCTAACAATACGACTGACAAATCACTACAGGCTTCAAATCATAGGATTCTAACCAAGGTTAATTTCTTTAATATTTTGAACACTGAGAAATTGTAGTCTAGAGGAAAAAAATACATAAAGTCACTAAGTTATCAAAATATCATGGGAAAATAACACGAGTTAAGTTTTTATTATCCTTCTGGTAAAGCCCCCTTGAGTGAGCAATAAATGACTAAGCTGAAGAATCCTTGGTCTATAAGTTAGGAAATCTTTGGAGGTACAAGGATTAAATTCCTACGTCTTTTCCTTGAGGACAGAGAGTAGCAATTCATCCAAAGCTTTTAGGAAAAAAAATTTTTTTTTTCTCATGGAGAAATGATTCCCTTTATTGCTCTTTGAAGAGTGCATAATGAATGCTAAATAATTTATTTCCAAATGGAAATGCATGTTCGGAAAACTTCATATTAATCTAACTTTAATTTACTTCAAGTCAACAAATATTTATGGAATATTTATAATGTGCAAAACTCTATGCAATAAATTCCTAAGGGATATATAAGGATAAGTTAGACATATTCTTGTTTTGGGGAGTAAATATAGGAAGGGAAGCTTAATTACAAGGGAGTTAGACACATCTGAGCTGGGTCTCGAAGAGTTGGGATGATGAAAACAAGCAAGAATAAGTGGGAGATATTTCAGACAGAAGCAGCACAAGAAATAAGAAAAGACAGGAGGAGCTGAACACACAACAAACTGATATAAAATTAAAACCTATTAACTTACTTTTTCACAGAAAATAAGTGCTTCCTCATGTAGGGACACGTTGTCCTCAGAACAACCCAGAAAAACAAAGCAGCTGTCATGCACAAGTGTATGTGCGTGTGCATGCGTGTGTGTTGTGTTATAGATAAGAAAATAACGGCCTTTCAGTTCAACTCTGCTCTTTAGTAACAAAATTAGAAATGAATCCTGTTTTTTGGCTACTAGAGCAGTTCTCTGCCCACTGTACTATGCTGCCTTTCATATTACTTCTGGATTATATTGAATGAGTACTATTCCCGAAGCAAAATACAAGCTAAGAAGCTGAATATTGTAGAGTTAGGAGAAACACTATGCCTCAAGTAATTTGCAGGAAACTATCTAATTAACAATCTAATTAACACACAGGTAAAACACTGGCCCTGGTTAGGTTTCAGTTACATACAGTCACACTGAATAAACGTGGGCTAAAGGAAAAGGCAAACAGAAGTCAAATTGCAACGTCCCTGAGCGAAAACCTTTAACAATGGTGAGAAAGATTTCCAGAACTAGGGTCAAATTCAGTCGTGGGGCCTTAAATGTGGTAAAGAAGCTGTGATTTGGGCTTTCAGGTTATTTCTGCGTCAAGGTGAGGAGACCCTCAGTTAAAAGAAATCAGAAGAAATCAAGGAAACTGCATAAAACATCAATGAAATTTCTTTTATAAATGGTTTCAGTAATTTGATTCAGCAAGTATCTCCACTCAAGAATATTTATTGATGACATCCTGGAAATCAGACATATAGCAAACAATTCAACAAGGGTAGGTCTTAAGAAACTGAAACATTTATCACAAAAAAATTGAATTCTTAAGGGCTGGCCCAGTGGCACAGCAGTTAAGTGCACATGTTTTGCTTCTGGAGGCCCAGGGTTCACCGGCCCGGATCCTGGGTGCAGACATGGCACTGCGTGGCAAGACAGGGTGTGGTAGGTGTCCCAGGTATAAAGTGGAGGAAAATGGGAACAGATGTTAGCTCAGGGCCACTCTTCCTCAGCAAAAAAGAGGAGGATTGGGAGCAGTTAGTTCAGGGCTATTCTTCCTCAAAAGAAAAAAATAATAAAAATTGAATTCTTAGAAAGTAAACTCTAAATACTTTTTAACTATCAGTTCATATTTCAAAATTTACTCCCTTTTTCTATGCATATTTTTACGTAGATATCCCTTCTAAGTACTTCTTTTTCTTAAAAGACAGGTTTTTTTAGGTTTCCGGTAATATAAAAATTTAGCAAATCATCAAATTTTAGCTGTTTTTTCCACATTATTAAATGAGATATTCAATAAAGAGAACCAGTGTTTTGGATGGCCCGTACATTTTTTTGTCTATATAGGTGTGATTTGGGGGTACCCAATACCACTCTCAGGTCAGTGATTTGCTGGAAGAATTCACAAAACTCAGAAAAAGCATTGTACTATGGTTACAGTTTGTTGGAGTGACAGGATATAGAATAAAACATCAAAAAGAATAGGCACATAGGGCAGAGTCCAGGAGACACCCAAAATAAGCTTCCATGTGTCCTCTCCCAGGAGAGTTGTACAGACAGCACTTATTTCTCCCAGCCGCGATGTGTGACAACATTCATGAAGTATTGCCAACCAGAGAAGCTCACCTGAGCCTTGATGTCCAGGGTTTTTATTGGGGTTCTGTGACACAGATTTGGCTGTATGGCTGCCCTTTATTCTCCAGCCCTTCCAGAGATCAAGCTGATCACACATGGCCCAAGCCTGCCACCATAAATCATAGTTAGCATAGACTATTCTTGTTGCCCAAATTCCCCAAGTAAACAGAGATACTCTTCAGAGACAATATTCAAAGAACTTAGATGTTATCTCCCAAAACTCAGACAAGGGACAAACCCTTAATGTGCAGAGTGTGCACAACCCAGACTTGCAGAGTTAATCATTTACTGCACAATGGGATTAACTTTCTATAAAACACACACAAACAATTTCTCCTTTAGATATTGGAAATACTAAAACTCAGGGTACGATAAAAACATACTGATAACAGAAAAGGGATTGAAAATAGCAATCAATCAAC
The DNA here is from genome assembly GCF_037783145.1 of Equus przewalskii. Taxonomy (NCBI): domain Eukaryota; kingdom Metazoa; phylum Chordata; class Mammalia; order Perissodactyla; family Equidae; genus Equus; species Equus przewalskii. Next base: position 95,624,227 of record NC_091832.1, read on the forward strand.
TTAATCTTTGAAGAGTAATCCACGCTAGATGCCATCACTTTCTTACCTCTCATTCATTTCTCAGACCACAGGCATCTGGCTTTTCTTTTCACCACACTCCCCCATCACACTGAAGGACACGTATAACACCTGAGGTAATGAGTCCAGTGACTGGTTCAGGCCTTGGCTTTAGACATCCACAGCACTGAGTGCTGCTGATCACAAATCATGCTGTATTTTATTTGCATTTTTGACTATTTAAAAAATATGTGTGCAAAAATCCAAACTGTCCTCAAGTTTGTACAATGAGAACTACCACTCCTAAGACCATTTTCTAACCTAAGAGAAAATTAGCACTTACAATTTTTTGTATGTCCTTCTGGAAACCATCTACTCACACACACACACACACACACACACACACACACACACACTTGCTTGTCTCCATTATGCATTCCAAGTGGAATATAAAATGTATGAACCAATCTATTCCTTTTACTTAACATCTAATTGAGATATTTACACATAAAATTATAAAGATGAAACATCTTTATTTTTACACCTGCAGAGGATATTCTCATATGACTATATTATAACTTAGAATATTTAGGTTGTTTAGTTTCATTCTTTTGCTATTTCTCAAGCTGCTAGGATAAAAAAAAAATCTTACTGTTGCTAATTTAATCTTCAAATACATTCAACGACTTTGAGCTATTGAATAAGTACTGAGCCAATATTTACCAGCCATTCATATTTCTTGATTCTACATTCTCTTTTATTAAAATCATTAGAACTTAATCTGTCATATTTGTTGTTAATATACATTTTATGTTTGTTGTTTTTATTTTCACCATATTTTTGGTAAGGTTTCTCTGCCAAAAAAATTCTGTAGTGAAATTTATCTGTCTTTTCCTTTATGGTTTCTTGGGTTTATGTCTAGCTTAGACAGAATTTCCAAACAACAAGACTACAAATGCAACCTTTTTGCATTTTGGGTGCAAATTCTAGTCTGTATCACTTCAGTTTCAGTTTTAAAATCTATTGGTATTCACTTTGTGTCCTAATATATAATCAATTTTCCTAAATCTTACATAAGTACTTGAAAATATATAGTGTCTGTTTTCAGGTGTGTAACTAAACTTAGAAAACTAAGTTTAAAAAACTTAAACTTAGTTTTAAAAACTAATAAAAAAACTAATGTAACTAATATATTTACCCCATTTTAATTAGGTTCATAGTTTGTGCCCATATTTCTTGTCTTTTATTTGCTTTGTATAGATTTAGTGCCAAGTTAAAATTTTAACATCATGATGAGTTTCAGTTAATTACTTCAGTATAATTTCTATAGATAGGGTTTGATAAATTTTGATTCTGTTTGCTACACAAAATTTTAAGTTTTTCTTTTAAAAATAGTTTCTACTTTGTTGTGAAGCTCTCTTTTTCATTTTGTATAAATTTTTTGCCTGTTTTCCAACTCCTTTATTTATATTTACATTCTTTTTTTTTTTTTGAGGAAGATTAGCCCTAAGCTAACATCCGTGCCCATCTTCCTCTGCTTTATGCCTACCACAGCATGGCTTACCAAGCAGTGCCATGTCCGTACCCGGGATCTGAACCAGCGAACCCTGGGTTCCCGAAGTGGAACATGTGTACTTAACCAGTATGCCACCCGGCCGGCCCTTGTATGTACATTCTTTTGATATGTCATTTTCCTCTCAGACTATGTCTATCACTTTTCTTTTTCCTCCTCAAAGCCCCAGCACATCATTGTATATTCTGGTTGTAAGTCATTCCAGTTCTTCTATATGGGATGCCAGCACAGCATGGCTTGATGAGTGTTGTGTAGGTCTGTGCCCAGGATCCGAACCGGTAAATGTTAGACCACCAAAGCAGAGCATGTGAACCCAACCACTGGGCCATGGGGCCAGCCTCTGTCCATCACTTTTATATTTATTGATGAGATGTTTGTATTTAGCTTTATCTTGTTATATGCTTTTGGTTTTAGATGTTTCTTTGCTTTTTATCTTTTAGTATAGCTTTCACTATTGTCATGAGTGTGTGAATGAACATGCATGCATTTCTGTTTGTGTTTCCTTCTGTTGAAAATTTAAAATTAAACTTTTTATTTTTTAAAATTGTTATGACCATTGTTAGCATCTACACCTTTAACTAATATTCCTAAGATTTTATTAGTAGTTTTAACAGACTTAAATGGTTGCACAATGTTGATTTTCTAATTCTAATCATTGATCACCAGCCATGAAAGAACAGGAAATCAGCATACCTAATTTATCACTTTGACATTCACTATCTTAATTTTTGGTTTGTTTTCTCTGTAATATCATTTTTATAACTTTTTTTATTCTATAAACGTAATTATGATAACTGCTTAGAAAAGGTCTTAAGGGTGCTAGGTTGACTGATTTCTCTTGTGTCTAAAGATAAACCTTCATATTTGATGATTAGCTTGTCCAGATATGCTAATCCCCTTTTTTCTTTGTTGAGTATTCTTTAGACATATTTCCACAATCTCTTACCCTCTGTGGACTTCCAAGTTCAGCCTGAATCCCTCTGTGTACTAAAGAAGTAACTTGGAAAGTCAGGGTTGCCTACACCCCATACATTCTGAAGAAAATGTGGCCCTTCTGGCTTGTGGGAAGTAACCTCTAAGTCCTTGGAATATCCTGTCTTATAAGAGTGTCTGGATCTGAGGGCTGTGGACCACGCCATGCAAATTCCACTAACAATGTGATAACAATGATGGGGGAAGGGGGACTCTGGCCAGGAGGTTTCAATTTGACCTCTGGAGGAGTGACAGCCTATAGGTCAGCCATGCCATGGTAAGGTCAGACAGCCATACTAATGTGAGTGGCCCCCAATAAAAGGCCTGGACACCAAGGCTTAGGTCAGCTTTGCTAGTTGGCAGTACTCTGTATGTGTCTGGACACATAGGAAGTATTACTGGGAAAAGTAACTGCTGTCTGCACAATTTCTACTGGAGACGGCAACTGGAAGTTGATGCCTGCTATCTCCTGGACTCTGTCCTAGGAGCTTCTTTCCTTCACTAATTTTAGTCTGTATTCTTTCACTGTAATAAACTATAACCATGAATAAGACAGCTTTTTGTAGTTGTCTGAGTCCTTCTAGTGAGTCATTGAATCTGAGTATGGCCTTGGGAGCCCCCCAACAGTCTGCCCTTTACAGTTTACCTTGACCTTTTTGGCTTTGGGTGGCTGGAGAACAGGAAGCATATTTTTCCATTTCAAGAAGTTGTGAATTTCATTATTTTGTTTTAAAATGTGTTTCTGTTTCAACTCTTCTCTTTCTTCTTGAAGGATACCAGTTATGGTTATGTTGGCTTTGAGTTGTCTGTCATCCGTATGTATTTCCTCTAGCCATTTGTAACTGTTGGTTTCCATGTTTTCATTCCTGCATTTTTTCGGACCCACCTTCCATGTTCTTGACACTTAAAGCTGTGCCTGTTTTCATTTTTTGCTGTATCTATGTGAAGATCATTTCTGTGATATTTTAATTTTCTCTTCCATTATTTTCTGAACTCTTCTACCACCCCTTTCATATTTATCTTCGTATATTTTCTTTGAATTTTTATTTCAGACAAACCATATTTTCTTTAATTTAATTGATTTCTTATAGGATTTACCCACAAATCTGTGAGGTACCTTTTCTGATGTTTAATTTGGGGATTTCATATCTTTTATCACCCTACCTCTTTTCCCTTTTAGTGTTTTTTTTCCCTTCTTTTCTTTCAACATCTTTTCACGGGTCCTATGTTGGTTCCTTTGAGATTTTTCTTTTTTATTGACCTTTGAAATGCAGGGTTACTCTTTTGGCCTGGCTATTTGTTGAAGGACGGTGTGAGTGAGGGGCCAAGCTAAAGACTTGGGTCAGTAGGTCACGTGGACTTTGGCCGATTTTCTCTAAAGTTTTTTTCATGAATACTTGCCCTGAGGATAATTCTCTGCTCTAGTGTGGAAGGAACTAAGTCAGGAGAGCCCTAAAACCTTAATATTTCTCTCCCTTGCAGTGATGTAACATTTACTTCTGTTGATCTGACCAAGACCATCCTTGGCAATGATTACCACATGGTTTTGCTTTTCTAACTTGTCCTATTGAAAAGTTGGCTACACCTTACAAAGAAGCAAATCTATGTGTTTTCTTTTTTAGCCTCCTCTCCCATCCTACACTGCCTTTTAAACTGTCTGAAACTAATTGCTCAAATCATTGAAACTTAAAAATGGACCAAATGGATTGTGATTTGCTTGTTTTTCACACTAGCTTAGAAGTTATCTTTCAATATATCTCTTGTTTCCTTTCCACTCACCCTGCCATAAATTCAAATACTATTCTGGAATGTTCTCTAAGCTCTATTCTGCATCCAGATCAGCAATGAAGTCTGGATTTGCCTCTCAAGACGTATGCTGTTAATGGACCAAACCCAATTTGATGGTGCTCATCTCCTATGTACTTTTTGGTAGTTTCCAAAGATATTTGGTGTAAATAAGAGTTAACTACCTCACAAATTCACTGCCATGTTAAAATAAAGGCAAATCTCAGAACGAACATTGTCCCACACATAGACAGCCAAGAAATATTTTTTAAAGAATAAATAGATAACATGTCATAAAATCTGTGCTACGAGTTTGACAACATCCCAGTTTGCTGTCCTTTTAGCTTCTTTGAATGACAACTTTACATGAAAAGTCAACACAAAGCAGAGAATAATATTCTAGAGGCAAGATTCTGTTATCCTTAAGATTGTCATCAGTGGGGCCGACCGGTGGTGCAGCGGTTAAGTGCTCACATTCTGCTTCAGCGGCCCAAGGTTCGCCGGTTCAGACACCTAGTACAGACATGGAACCGCTTGGCAAGCCATGCTGTAGTAGGCATCCCACATATAAAGCAGAGGAACATGGGCACGGATGTTAGCTCAGGGCCAGTCTTCCTCAGCAAAAAGAGGAAGATTGGCAGCAGTTAGCTCAGGGCTAATCTTCCTCAAAAAAAAAAAAGATTGTCATCAGAGAAACAGAAATCCTTCAAAAGCAATTTCTGGATACAAGTCTGTTTAGGGATCAAGCTCTTGCTTACCTAGACTTTTAAGGAAATAGTAAGCATTCAAAAAATGTTAGTTTTGCCAAACCTAGTAAATTTAAAATTGAGATCCCACTTCTAATATTCATCATGTTATTTAACAAATCAATGCTTTTACTAATAAAAACACAGTTTTACTTCAAACATGCTAATGAGAACATATTTAGCTATTGATCAATTTATGAAAAATAGAAACGGTTTAGTACTGCCTTTGCATTATGCCCTTTCTGATATAATAACAGACAGCTAACCATCCTGGTGGTATGTTTTTCTGATTAAACTAACTGATTGCCCCTAGACTTGAAGCATAAATTAACTGGTACATACTTACTAACATACTATGTCACTATGCTGAAATCTTGAAATCTTTAAAAATAGATTACAGGCAAGAAAAAAATGTCCAATTTACTTTTGGAGAAAGTGGCTTGATTCCCAAGATCAGCTTTCCAGCACACAAAGTACCATATGTCACTGCTCTTGGTAGCATGTTTTTATTTTTTCATACGTTGTGTATTTGGAAGATCACTAACTGTATCAAAGAAAAAAGTTTTGGGGTTTCAATTCTTAATTTTAACATACTTCAGAGAGAAGATTTATACGTACATCTCTTTATCCCCTCGTTCTTCAGGCAAATATCTATACATTCTTTCTCGGAAGTTTTCTTTCCTCTTATCTTTTTCTGTATTTATTTTCCCTTGCTCAATTTTTTTGTTTGTTTTAATTATTTTTTTTAGTTGGATATAATTTCAGAGTTATAGCAAATGTGCAAGAACAATCCAATCTGAAGGCATGTGTTCATTTCCTCAGACTTTATCTTTCATGACCCTGACATTTTTGAAGAGCACATGGTTATTGCTTTGTAAAATGCTCCTCATTTGAGTTTGCCTGGTGTCTCCTAATGATTTAGTACAGATTATAGCATTTGGCAGGAATACTACAGGATATGTTTCGCATCCTTCAATATACATCATAACAAGAGACACATGATGTCCATTTGTCCCTTGATCTGCCATTTACGAGCTGGAGACCCAGGCAAGCCAGTGGTGTAGTTTCAGTCCAAGTCCTAAGGCCTGGGAATCAGGAGGACCTGTGATGTAAGTTCCAGTCCAATGGCAGGAGAAGACTGATGCCCCAGCTCAAGCAATCAGGCAGACAGAGCGAATTTTCCCTTAGCCTGCATTTTGTTCTATTCAGTCCCTCAATGGATTGGATGATTCTTACTCACATTGAACAGAGCAATCTGTTCTACTGATTCAAATGCTAATCTTACCCGGAAACATCCCCACGGACACACAGAGAAATAATGTTTAGCTAAATATCTGGGTACCTCATGGTCTAGCCAAGTTGGATTGTGTTTTGCACATAAAATTAACTATCACAATAATGCTCATCACTTGCAAGCCCAGAGAACAGGGATATTTACTCAATTACTTTTCTGTACTAACCTACCCACCTCCCACCCCTAACAATTCCCTAAGAGATGTATTAATATTTCCCTTATGACTATCAAATCCATCTCCCCTTTCTCATGATCTCTTCAACCATCTTAGGTAAAACCACTGTAATTTAAAAATATATTACTGTAGAGACCTTCTAACTGACCTCTCTATCTACAGGCCTATCCTTCTTCAATCTGTTCTTCGGTAGCTGTGTCAGTATTCTAGAATATAAGGTCCCTGACAGTAACCACTTTGCCTCTTTTATACACCACAGTGCTACAACAATGTTTAGGACCTAGTAAGTATTCCATAAATATTGGTTGAACAAAAGAGTAAACTGCAAATTTGAAAATGTGATTTTCATACCAAAATCATTCCATTGCTTCTCGCAGATTTACAGACATTCTTCAAACACCTTTGCCTAGCAAACAAAATGCAGGCTTACCATTCCAAATTTATCATCCTCCACCCTTTAATAGACGCTGTTGCTCCAGTGATACGAAATTATTGTTTTTCACTTGCTCCATCAATCTATTTTACAAGAACACACTTTCATACATGCTGTTAGTTTGACCCTTTCACTCTTTTTTGAACTAGCTGGAAACTGACTTATATTTCAAAAATATGGCTCAATTTTTGCTTGATCACCATGCAGCCCTGTTGTCACGTAGATATATATTTTCTTTGCTCTGGTAACATACTTCATCAAAGCACTTAGTTCACTGAACTGTAATTACTGTCCTACTTTTCTGTCTCGTTTTGAGTAAAGACCATTTATTATTTATGTTTCCATCTCTGGTTCATAACTGAGTACCTGTTATAGGTAGAAAATCCGTATATATTTATTGAAAATGTAAATGCTGAACCCTACACATCAAATACCCTTTCACTCCATATCTACTTTCTTTAGTATTATAGTTCTACTCATCCTTAAAAACTCAGGTTTTGGAGCCAGCTCCATGGCGTAGTGGTTAAGTTCATACACTCTGCTTCAGCAGCCTGGGGTTCACCAGTTCAGATCCTGGGCGTGGACCTACACATCACTCATCAAGCCATTCTGTGGCAGCATCTCACATACAAACTAGAGGAAGATTGGCACAGATGTTATCTTGGAGCCAATCTTCCTCACCAAAACGACAATAACAACAACAAAAAAAACCAACAAAACTCAGTTTTCATCTCCTTTCAGGAAAAATGGTCTCTTTCCCTTCTTGGAATTCACTAATCTCTCTTTGATCTCACCATTCTTAATGTTTATCATTATTAAAACATTTAAATCAATCTGATTTGTAGTGTAAATGATTATTTGATTTTTATCTCCCAAAGTGGACTATAAACCCAATCACAACAAAATCTATGTCTTAGTTCTCACTAGATATACTATAATAATTATAACAGTAATTCCTTAAGGAAAAAGCAGTATTACATCAAGCACTCATCAGAGCTTTATTATAGTAACAAAGCATTGGAGCCAATCGAGTAATTAAACCCTTTCAGGGAAGGATTTTTATGGAGAATAAAAAGAAAATAACATCATATTGTGTAACAAAGTATATAATTGACTGCTTTATAAAATATGCCACGTAGACATAACTTGATTGGGCATAATCTTTGTGGTCAGACCATAAGGACATCTCATGTTCATTTTACGTATACTTTTCTTTTTGAGAATTCTTAATTAAGTACAAATTGTGAAAGATTGTTATTATGGCTTGGAAAATTTATTCTCACATTTTAATAGTGATTCACACTCTGTAAATTGTGCTTACATTCATTATCTCATGTTAACCTTATTCTGTAAAATAGGAATTATCATCTCTAAGTCATAGGAGAGGAACTGAGATTCAGCAAACTCAAGATATTTGCTTAAGCTTTGTCATATCTTCAGTTGCCAAAGAAATGTGTAATTGTATAATCGTGATAATACAGGCAGAGGGAAAAGAAATAATGATTTGATCTGATCTAAAATTTTTTCTTATTTGCAGAACAGCTGCTAGAAAAGCTTATCCTAGTGTAAAAGCTAACTATAGGTGCTGTGAATCTGAAGCATGTTCAAAATAGTCGATAGAACTAAAGTGATGCAATTTCAAACGTCAAAGAAGTTCCCATTTCTCACTTATAAAAATAGCAAATATTATTTAAGAAATATTCAATGGAAAGATGACATAGGGTCAGTTATTTAACCCATATTGAATTTATGAGATGCCAAGTGTGTAAAGTACAAAATGCAAAGGAATCTAAGATTTTCATCACTCTGCATGGTTTTGTAATTTAGAAAATTAAATAAAAGTCACCAGATGCCCCATGCTTTGTGTGTGTCCAGGGTTGGGAGCTGGTAAGTTCTAACATGAAAACAGAGCTCTTGGCCCTGGACCCAAATTAAGACACGGTCAGTTGGCTCAAGTTCTCAGAGCAGGATTAAGGACAGGAAGTTTAGGTATCAATGTTAAATTATTGCCTCTTTTAAGAGTGTCTCAAGTACAATTTGGAGGAAAGGACAGTGTTAATAAACCTACTGATGATGAGTAAAACAAAGTGATTCATGAATCTTGAACTTTAGTCTTTTGTCATCCCAGGTCCAACGCTGATTCTATCCTGTCCAGTCACCACAACAGTTATTTTCAGACATTCACTAAATATTAATTATTGAGTGAATGATATCTTACAAAATATCATGTTCTCATGACCTCCCTACAATTTAAAAATATATATCCATTTTTATCATTCTCCCAGTTTTGAAACATTAACATCCTCTGTAAAATAAATGATGCTATATTTTAGCTCGCCAGGCATACCTAATAACACATTCTATATATACACACCATCTCTTGAATTCTTCATTCAACTGTATATCAGGAATTGTATCTAATTCTCCATTCTCATTGTCACCAATAGAGTTCAAGTCCTCATCATTGCATGCCTGATCAATAGCAGTGATATTCTAAATAACATTTCTATTTCTAAACTAACAGATATCCTAAGTGTCTCATTTTGATCAGACTTTCTGCAGCACTATATTGATCATATAATTTCCCTGCTAGAACAACTTTAATGACTCCATATATAGTATGTAAAAACCACCTTATAAAGATTGTTTTCTCATTATTTTTCATTTCTTAGTAGGGTAGTAATATTTGACTACTTTTATTGGCTTCTAAAAAATGTCAAGTTTGGTTCAGAGCTTCAAAAAAGAAAAAAGAGGGCCAGCCTGGTGGCGCCGCAAAGTTTGCATGTTTCACTTTGGCAGCCTGGGGTTCACCAGTTCAGATCCTGAGTGTGGACCTACACACAGCTTGGCAAGCCATGCTGTGGCAGGAGTCTCACATATAAAGTAGAGGAAGACGGGCACGGATGTTAGCTCAGGGCCAGTCTTCCTCAGCAAAAAGAGGAGGATTGGCAGCAGATGTTAGCTCAGGGCTAATCTTTCTCAAAAAAAAACAAAAAATGAAAAAAGAAAAAGAAAGAACTTCAAAAAAGAAGAAATAAAAAATGAAAGGAAAGAAGAAAGAATATCACTTTAAGTATTTATCTTAATCCCCACTATTTTATCCTCATTTTCAAGTTCTCAGTCTGATACCTGTTGGGGCACAAACACTGTACCAAAGAAAGAATAGTAATTCTTCTAGCAATAGAATGATTATTCATTCCATTCACACCACATAAACATGTTGCAAAATCATATATACATAGTTCAGTTAGGTTTATAACTCCCACTCTTCCTCTGCCTCACCAGGCCAACCCATATTTAATAAGAAAATAGATTGCCAATCAATTTATATAAATTGATTTCTATAAATAAATTTTAATATAAAAATAATTTTGTGACAAAGTACACTGAAGGTGAAATGGTTTATCTCAGGAGGTGTTCAAAATGATGGTTATCAACTTTGAAAAGTACTGTTTTATTATAGTTCTGAAGAGATCAGAAATAGCCTTACTGAAATTCTAACTGAAACTCTGGTTTTGTTCTGGAACCAATCAAAGGGTCTGTATAGAACAACATATAGCCTGAATCATTATATTGATATGGTGTTTTCTCAGCCTGAATTATGAATATGCATAAATTGGTTTAGAGTATATAAAAATCTTGGAATGGGACTCCAGCCATAGCAAAGATCTTAGTCATATCCACCAATTTTAATTTTTGTACTGTTAATTTTTAAGCACTCTTGCAAGAGTACTAGACATGAATCACATTTCTAAAAATATATTTTCAGTTTTGCTGTCATTTTCTTCCAGTAACTGAAATAAAGTCTGGACTATTTAGATAATTTAGGGAACATAATGAAACTGTAATCTAATGGCCAGTAAAGATCAGTAAATGTTCTGATGCATCTCTTTACTACCAGGAAATAGTAAATAGTAAGCTAATTTCCATTACCGTTAATTTTTAGCATGGATAAAATATTAATGTAATAATAAACTGTAATATAATATTACATGAAAGGGAGATATAGTTGAATTTATTTCTCTCTGCCTAAGGAATGCTTCTCAATTGCTCCAAAGTTTAAAGTATTTTTTAATTACAGAGGTTATTTTTAAAGATGATCTAAAAAGTTCAATTTAAACTAAAATTTGGGGGAGTAAAATATGACCTAATTAAAAATTAATAAAACAAAGAAATAGTCCAGTTGAAAATGTCATGTGGAATCCTAAGTATATTAAGATTAGTTCCACTTGTTTTTAGATTAAAATGAAGTGGCTGTGTTGATTAATAACACACTAAGTTCTCTCAAAATATATTCAAGTAATTGAAGTGGCATCTTTTTCTTAAAAATAAAACTATATTCTTCATATTGTCATTCTTTTTTTTTTTTTTTGAGGAAGATTGGCCCTGAGCTAACTACTGCCAATCCTCCTCTTTTTGCTGAGCAAGCCTGGCCCTGAGCTAACATTCGTGACCATCTTCCTCTACTTTACGTGTGGGACGCCTACCACAGCACGGTGTGCCAAGCGGTGCCCTGTCCGCACCCAGGATCCGAACCGGCAAACCCCGGGCCTCCGAGAAGCAGAACATGTGAACTTAACCGCTGCACGACTGGGCCAGCCCTCATGTTGTCATTGTTAAAGTCATTCATACCTTTACTTCTCCAATCACTGCTTTGTAAAACTATACAGCTCATTACATGAAGGAAACTGATTTCATAATCACCTTCATAATGACGGTAACATGTCCAAACATCAATCTGTCACTACATTTCTGTTTAGTGTGTTTTGAGTATTCTGAGAAGAAATGAAAGCTGAAAGATCTAAAGAATTACAACAGAATCCCTGAACATAAAGTATTTACATTTTATTTTCCAACATCCTCGTGATGTCCGTGTCTTATCCCAATATTCAGCATTTATAAAATTGTGTGGTTAACCCAGTCCACATAATAAAATTCAAACTCCTTGAAAAGCACTTTATGAGTGGCCACAGCTAACTTTTTCAGTCTAATCTTCCAGCCTAATCTCCATTTAATGAGTCATTAACAAAGAAACGACAAACAAATAAACAACTGTCAAAAACAGATGTCAATACTAAACATGATTACTTATGCATTGTGAGGTACAAGTTCAACTGGTAATACTTTGTCAATAAGACAGAATACTCAGAAGGTTCTTAGAAGAAATATTAAATAATGTTTTGAAGGTAAACTGGATATAAATTGGTTTATGGGAGGGATAAAACCATTTCTGGGGGCTGGCCCTGTGGCCGAGTGGTTAAGTTCGCGCGCTCCGCTGCAGGCGGCCCAGTGTTTCGTTAGTTCGAATCCTGGGCGCGGACATGGCACTGCTCATCAGACCACGCTGAGGCAGCGTCCCACATGCCACAACTAGAAGAACCCACAACGAAGAATACACAACTATGTACCGGGGGGGCTTTGGGGAGAAAAAGGAAAAAATAAAATCTTTCAAAAAAAAAACAAAAACAAAAACCATTTCTGTGAGGATACAGAGGAAAGTAGTGATTATGATATGAACATTGTAAAATAATTAGTATCAGTCTTAATAAATAAGTTAAATTAATATTTAAAAGTAACCAGAATTAAAGTTTGATGAGTAGGGAGAAACCAGATTATGGAAGACTATGAAATTAATTTAGAAAAGTCTTGATTGGTTTCAAAAGTAGAAATATGACCAAGAAATTATATATAGTCCTTCTCCCAAGGCTAATTGCACAATGTATGATTTTACTCCTTCATCATTCATTTGAAATTATGTATTGAAGTTTTGAACTTCTTTGGGAAATGTCTAGCATAGGTAAAGCATTACCCAATTTTGGAAAATAAAATTCATGGGTCACAAACACAAATGTCTTAAGGGAAAGAAGTCTCAATTATTTCTTCACCAAATGTTTATTAAGCAACTTGCAAGTCCTGGGCACTGTTCTCAGAAGTGTCAGATATGAAACAGTAAGGAGTCTAGAGGACTATGGCAATCTGAAGAATTTCTGCTCTCAGTTTATTTATTTATTATAATCAAAAGAGTTAAACAATCTGGTAACTTCTCCCTGTGACCTACCCTGACAACTACCTAAATACTTACCTGAGCTGAGTCTCTATAGCCCACAGTGACCGAGTTTTCCAGAGATTCTGAGGAAATCTCAGGTCACATAGAAAAAACAACCATTATTTGGGTTTGTTTCTTCCAGAGCACTCTCAGGATTAGAGGGCATCAATCTTGGCTTCTGGAAATAAAGCATGGAGAAAAGTTTAAGGTACAGTCAAACAACTAATCCGTTTGCTATTTTATCTTCTCCAAAATATTGCTATCTGTCAGTTGCCTAGTGAAAAGCAAAGCTAATTCACACCTCTCTGAAAGTGCTTTAACGTCAGCAAGTCCTCTTTGCAAACAACTGCTGGGACCCTGTGTTAGTTATAGACACACTGAATCTTTGCAAAGTGATCAGAAGAATTCAGTTACTTTTAATTTCTGTAGAAATTAGGGGCCAGCAGGATGAGAAGAACATGAAGGAAATAAAAATTCTGTGATATATTTTTCCCTTTTGTATGTGTTTGTTTATAAAAGTGGTTTAAAATAATCACATATGTCACAAGTTAAACATAACTCACTATAAGAAATTATCAATTGACAGTTACAGTAGAAACCCACAGAAGTTATTTCACCCAAAATGAAGCAAAAACCACGTGATTATATTTTTTTTCTCTATGGTTAGATGATGCTAACTCCATGGACAAGATCTGTTGTATATGAGTGCAATTTATCAAAAAAAGAATGTCTAAAACTTCTAATCAAAATGTTACTGTTTATATAGACATCATTGTCTAATAAGCTCGTGTATAATTCTATATGTGGGAAATATACAGATATGGAGTCATTGTTTTATCTAAATATATCATTGATTTGTTTCAAATATAATAAAGGACTATGTTTCAATACCATCAAAATAAAAAAAAAAAACCCAGGTATATTAAATTGGAATAAGCCAATATAATTTGCTGATTAATAAACATAATTAAAAATTTAGATCAATAATTAAGAAGCAGAAAATATTTTAATGAACATCTTTCCTCGTTTTTTTTCCTCATTTAAAGAAACGGAATGACATGTTGCTAGTTAGTCACAGATATGGAAGTAAAACCTTTATTCTTATATTTTACTACCCAAGAATCCATCCTATCAAACTTACAAGGCTTAGTATTTCTGAATTTGTTTCACCAGATAGGTTGAGTGACTTGCTCAAGGTCTGATGGTTGCTTCATTGTATTGGCAGCAGTGGACTGAATCTCCCACCTGCTACGAACCTCAATCTAAAGCTTTTCCACTATATATGCTGATTGATATCCACATTTATACTTTCTCCATGTGATAGGCGTGGTTCCAACATAATTAACATATTTCTCTTCTACTGGTAGTCAATTATTTTCCCAGATCCATGGAAAACTCAACAGGCGAATTAGGAAATCAACCAGTGGTAGTTGCATCTGTGAATTGCCATTCATGACTGTGCTAACACATTTAACCTACAGCAGGCAATTAGTTTCTTTAAAAATACTTAATTTTGTGTAAGCACAAAAATCACAAAATACCTTTTACTAATGCTCAATGATTGACAGGTAAGTACATATGTATTAAATTTATATATACTATATGTGCATATATTTATAGGCAAACATTATATGCAATGTTGAAAACTATACAAATCTGGGAAGACTCATGACGTCAATTTGTTTTTTTTTAATTTACCAGGCGTATTTGTGATAACATTATGTTACTACTGAGCAGAAAAGAGTGAGACATGTATAATGCTAACAGAATTTTAAAGTAGCTTTCTCTGCATGGAGATTTGTAGAACACTGTGCTAAAATACCAGTAGAGATATACAGTCAGACCAAAGACACCTTTACCTTGTTCCTTCTCACATCTTAGGAGAGGTGAAACTAACTAGATTTATAAAGACAAATCCTACCAACCAGAAGGTAGTAGTTTAGTTTCCCAAGAAAGTCAAAATGGCCAGTGGAAAGTTTCTGCTTACAATTGACCAAATCCATGACCTCTTTCCTTTTTGAAGGAATCCTTTCTCGGGAATTCTAAACACACCCAGCATAAGGGATCAGATACAAGAAGCAAAAATTCTTCAAATGGCTTATTAGGTGTAATAGTGAAAGGAGGAGCCCGGCTTCCTACCCTTGGTTCCTATGTCTGTGAATTCAGGCTACAGGGAGAACAACACCATATATTCGCTGTGGTTTCAACAATATGCCAAATCTTGTAGAAAAATGCCCTAACCTTGTAGGTATGTCCTTTAGCAGGTGCCATAACTCATCTTTTATCCAGCTGTTCTGTCATTCAATCAAGCCAGTTGCTTCTGGATGATGGGACTTACGGCAAAAATAGTAAATTCTTTGTGTAGGAATCAATTGCCACAATTCCTTTGCTATAAATTAGGTCCTGTTTGAATGCCTAGAAGCAGAATCTGAGTTGAAGATTCTTGTAAAATTAATTTGTGTAGTAAATTACTCAAGAAAGGGATAAAAGGCAGGCAGGGTAAGGGAAAAGCAAGCTAGCAAGTTGTAAGCAAAGCTGTCTCAGATGAAATGTGGCTTCGGTTTGATCACATGGGGAGGGTTTGAAGTAAAAACAGAACCACAGAGTTTGTTCCATGTTGAGGCAAAGGAGTGGCCCATTGTACTCTGTATTAATCTATTACCGGTTGCTGAGTTCAACTCTCCAGATAATGGGATAGCTATAAGTTATTAGCGTTCAGTTGTAATAGCTGTTGGGGATGTGTGCACTGTCCCAGTAAAGGGTATTGGGTATGGAACGAGCAGCATACACTGATGAGTTGATGTTGTGTGGCATATCATGGTGCTGGATAAAGAATACCTAAGTACAATCATGTCAACACTGACTGACATTGAAAGCAATCTAAACTTGAAATATTTTCTTTCCTCTTGACAACAATGCGCTTACCCTCTATAATGAGAGAGATCCAGTATTAATTAGCCAATCACCACATTGCTGACTGGATATCCAGGAAATGCTGCTATGTCAGAGGTTCAGCATTGTGTTCACAGTATTGGTCATGGCCAGATCGTGGTGAGAGGAAGACCACGTCTACTGCCATGGAGACTTTGTTCAACAACCAATTATTGGAAGCCTCCTCCAGTGTAGAAATCTTGTGGTTGGCATTTTATGTGGTACATAAACATCTTCACACTCTTCTAAAGAGACCACCCATATACTTCTATAGATTTCCTTGGACCAATTTTCCAATATTATTCAATGCAAATCTTTCAAATCTTGCCCACTTGTTAGCCACTGTCCATGAGTCAATGTAGATCCATAATTTAGACCATCTCTCCTTTCATGAGAAATGGACAACCAAACTTACTGCCTCACATTCTGACCCTTAGAAAGTGAGTTTATAAGGTAGCAGCTATCTATTTACAGCCGGTGCTAGGATATTATTCAGGGCCATCTATGAACAGAACTGCAACTTTTACTCTTCAAGAATTAGTCAGAGGGAACTTACTATGAATTTTGTATTCAGAATGAGGTCTAACAAGAGCAGATGCCATGTGATTGTGAGTCATAAGCTTGAGTAATTTACTTCTGTCTTTTACTCGTGTTCAGGACTAGTCTATATAAACTTCTTTTATTTTATACTACTAATAGACATCCCAATTTTATTGGAAATCAAAACTGTCACATTTATTATTCTATCACCTAGTACATGGTATATGATAGAAAACCAATGCATATATTCTCAATGAGTTATTATAGGATTTTTTAATGGAATACATTAAAGTTTTATAAGAATTAGTGAAAAATATTATAACTTTTTTTATTCACTCAATGTTGATTTTAAAAAGGTAAATTACTTTTTATATTGAAAAAACATCAAAATATCAATGTTTTAATAGAGATCCTTCTTGTTTATGTGAAGTTTTGAAAAATGCCTAGAAATAGTGTACATCAATATCTGTCATCTTCCATTAGCAGGAAATTACTTCCATATCCACTCAACTTCAAGTGATGCTTGACAGTGTGGTAAAATAATTGGTACTAGTAAATATCAAGTCACACAGAAAATATAACATTTCTATTTTTAAACTACATATGAGTTATTGAAAAATATGGAGTTGTTAAAAAAGATAAATTAACAAAATGAAGAAAGCAATAGGAAGGAACTAAACATTTGGAAATCTGGGAAAGATTGCTAAATTTTTACCAGAGTTGCTTTTATCATATAACCAGGCAGAAACTTGGCTAGATTATCATTGTTATATAAATGGGCTAAAATTGGCCCCTGTGTATTGGCTTAAAATGGGCCCGATGCTATTTACTTCTATGCGGCAAACTAGGATCATGAGGCCAAAATCTACTAGCACCAGGATTTTGGCTTAATCAAGAAAGAGCCCCGATCATGAAAGGCAGTAACACACGACAAGCTTTATTGGACACAGTTGCATGAGAGGGGAAATCCTTCCCAGCAAGACATCTTCCATAGAGACACACAGGGCCACTGCCAGAAGGGGAATAGGGAGCTCCTGGGAGAGGAAGGAAGTCAGAAGGGGCGCTACCACAGGGTAGCAGAAGTTTGAAGTCTTATGGCTATAAGGTTTGTCTTATCTATGGTTAGCAAATGTTGGGCGAAGTTTGCAGGGTATCAAAAGTGGTTCAGGTCTACATGGCTAAAATATGCCTAGTAAGAATAGATATAAATCTATTAGATGTGTAAGAATTTGACTTTGGTGCTGTAGGTTTAGGGCTAACTTCACTAAATACCTGGGAGTGGGATTGCCAGACCATAAGGGTATGTCTAACTTTTAAGAAATGGACAAAATGCTTTCCAAAGTTGTTGTGACATTTTACATTTCCGCCAGCACTGTATGGGAGTTCCAGTTCCTCCATATCCTGACCAACACTGGATATTATTGGAGGTTTTAATTTTAGCCATTCTAAAAGGTTTGGTTTACAAATGTTTTCTCTTAGATTGTGACTTTTCTTTTCGTTTCTTTTGGAGAATGGATGTTTTACATTTTCCTTAAGTTTAATTTATCATTTTTTAAAATTTTATTGATTTTGCTGTTGCTGTCATATTTAAGAATTCTTTGTTTAACATCTGTTTTCTTTTAGAAGTTTAGAATGTTCAACTTTACATTTAGGTCTATGATTCATTTTAGTTACTTTTTATATATGTGTGAAGTGCTACTATAAATATTTTAAAAGTACTAGTAGTGGCAAATAATGACACTTTTATGAACATAATAAAAAGTAAAATGGTCTTTTGTTTTCAGTTGTATATTTTCATTATATCTTAAATATTTCTGTATATCTAAAATAAATACAAATATTCATTCAGCTAAATATCTTTCTCTGGGGGAAACAATGTTAAGCAGGAGACAACAGGAAATATATAATTATGAATTATGTTTAGAGCTGGAAAAGAAAAGTATACGGAACGATTAAACAGAAAAACAGCAGGATCTGGACTGAATTGGAGAAGCAGCCTTTGGCTGTGTGAGTCAGGAAATTTTTATCTTTCAAAAGGGTTCTGAAAGTTAAAGAAAACCTCTCTTTCTCACTCTCTTTCTCTCAGTGTGTGTGTGTGTGTGTCTATTGCAGGGCACTGTGTATCAAGGACAATGGCATTCATTCCACCATATTGAAAAACTCCTAGGGTGGGAGCAAACAGGGAAAGTTCAATGTACTCAGAGAAAGAATTGCTTGAGTGCAGAAAGCTGTGATAGATGAGCATTGAAACCTGGGATTTTTACCATTCAGAGGTTTTTGTGTGACACCATCAAATGTTTTCACGTCAAGGAGGGATATCACTACATCATTAGCTTTTAATTTTAAAATGATTACTCTGGATGCAATGTAAAACAAAGTGTGGAGGCAGCCGAAGTGCATGGTGGGAAATAGTACAAAATTGCATGGATATTTATGAGGGGGATTAAACAGAGCTGGGCAAGAAATTGGAAGAATTGAGGATAAAGGAAGTTACAAAGATGATTTCTTGTTTTCTAGCTTGCAAAATTGGCAGTATTTAAATAGGTAATGGTGTAAGTGGTTTAGGAAAAGTTTGGTTTTTAAAACACTGATTTTGTAGTGTCTGCGTTGTATTTTTAAGTTAAGGAAAGAAAGAAAAATCCTGATAGTCCTGCTTTTTACTAAAGCACACGTCACATAAACCATCTGGAAATGTATAATCTTTATCGTCCATTTCCACATGGTAGATACATATTTAAATATCATTATCTAGTTTTATTCATGTTTGTCCTACTTAGGACTAATTAAAACAAAATCAAGAGGTTGCTGAGTTATTTTCCGAAAAGAAGAAATAAACATTTACTATTTAGGTTTAAGAAGTATAGAAAATCATGTTCATTTTAAGCAGGTTGAATTTGATATCCAGAATATTGAAATAAGTAAAATGATTTTTTTAAATTTATTTTCATTATAGAAGACAAGTCACCCGCTATGTCAGTAGCACATACTGCCAACCCATTTTGGGGAATAATTACCAAATTACTACGTAATATGATCTATAATAAAGAGCAGCTGAAATGACATCCCAAAGAGTTGGATTATATGGTGTTACATTAAAAAAAAAAAAGAAATCTAGCAGTCAGTTCTTAGAAGTTTCTAGAACGTCCATAGACAAGTTTTCCACCAAAATAATTGATCTTCATAATGGCTTTTTTTTTTACTGGATTCTATTAGAGATAGGTCTCTGAAGTTCGATTTTTATGGCTAGTCAAACTGTCAAAAGAAATTTAATACAGTCTTCATTTAAATTGCATTTGTACCAGATAATCCAATGAAATATCAGATTGTAGTTAGTGATACTGATTTTATTTCAAGGATATCTTTTTGCTGGTTACAAATACAATCATGCTTCACTTAACAATGGGGATACATTCTGAGAAATGCATTGTTAGTTGGTTTTGTAGTTGTGCGAACATCATAGAGTGTACTTACACAAACCTAGATGGTGTAGCCCACTAAACACCCAGGCTGTGTGGTACTAATCTTATGGGACCACTGTTATGTATGTGCTGTGTATTTGATCAAAACATTGTTATAAGGCTCATGACTGTCTAATGCATCTTTAGGGGATAAATTTGTAAATTTCAGAGATGAAAACAAAGAACACTCATATTTCTACTGAGTTAGCCACAACACTAAGTTTGGTGTGGCACACTGGCAGGTATGACTATTTGGAGTTGCTTTTGCCTTGGTTTACTATTAAACCAAGCAATAAGCAGTGAAAAGGAATTATATATTCAAGATTCAGGACAAAAGAAGGTGGTCCTAGCTCCCAATGCAACCCTGGGCCCATTTAGAGCGAGTTCGAACAGACTTCCATCTCTGATCAACAAAAATGATTAAGGACTGTCTTTCAGAAAACCTGCAAAGTCACACAGCCAGGGCATATGCAAAAGAAGAAATCGTGACCTGAAATGACCTCAGAACCAAAGATCCTCCTTCCCACAGAACCCAAGGCCTGGGACACGACCTGAACTTGAAAGGTGGACTCTTATCAGAAGCAAAGGGGCCCACATTCAGGAAGATCCCGTGTTAAAATTCTTTCCCCACCACATGCAAAAGATGTAGAACCCTATCATAAATGTTTAGAACCTCGCCATAAATACCTGAAGCCCACCAATCAAAACCTGTCCCACCAGCATTTCTGTGAGACAACCTGTTCTCCCTAACCTCTTAAATTTTGTCCCAAATCATGAATGGGGGAGACAGATCTGAAAGCACACGCCTCCTGTCTCCCTGGAGATCATCTCACAGAAAAAAAGGCTGATTTCTCCCCTCGAAGGCTGGTACCATAATTGATCGGCTGGTTTATGCACATCAGGCAGAGAATCCCAATTTTGGGTGGCAACACCAGTTTCCTATTTTTCCTCTTCAGGAATATGAGACTAAAATTCAACAGACTGAGCAGTCCCTTTAGAGTGAGTCTATCAGGTAGAGATGCCGAAGACCCTCAGCTTCACTGCTTCACTGAAATTTCATTTCATTTAGTCTTAGAAAAAACTGAGCCAGGGCCAGTTAAAGGATATTGTATTATGTCACAATTATGTGATTTTCTGCTCTGTTTTTTAATATATTGTCAGGTTCATTAGGTGGTTCAGTATATGTTAAACTGTGATTTATAATAAGTAGATATTTGGCTTTCATCCCACTCTTGGCACAGAGCTCCTAAAACCCATGGAATTTCCTGTGTTGAGAATTCAGAGCAATAAAGGTGTCTTTTGTTACGTTAATGAGATGACCTTTGGAAAGCATCTAAAGATGGGGGCTGGTTGCCAGTGAAACCAATCTTGTGATTAGAGAATTGGAACTTCAGTCCCACCCCTCAACCTCCAGAGATGAGAGAGGGGAAGGAGGTTGAATCTATCACCAATGGCAAATGTTTTAACCAATCACGCCATGTAATGAAGCCTGCATAAAAACCCAAAAGGAGGGGTCAATAGAAGTTTCAGGTTGGTGAATCAGAATGAACCCATATACCACTGTGCTGGGCCCCAAACTCCATGGGGACAGAAGCCTCTTTGTTCGCCCTATGTATCTTTTGATCTGGCTGTTAATTTGTATCCTTTAATATCCTTTGTAATAAACAAGTAATCTAGTGAGTAAACTGGTTTCCTGAGCCTGTGAGCTGCACTAGCAATTAACAGACACCAAGGAGGGGCTCATGGGAACCTCTGATTCATAGCAAGTTGATCAGAAGGACAGATAACAACCTGGACTTGTGATTGACATCTGAAGTGTGGGGCAGTCTTCTGGGACTGAGCCCTTAACCTGTGGAATCTGATGCTGTCTCCTACTAGCTATACTAGTAGATAGTGTCCAAATTGAGTTGAATTGTAGCACATTGAGCTGGTGTGAGAAAATTGCTTGGTGTGGGGAAAAAACTTACACACTGGACCTGAGTACAAAACCATAGTGTAATAGGCTTTACTATAGTGTACCACACTCAGCAGGTTCATTATTTATGGACCTTCCACTGTCCATATATATGACATGTAGATTACATAATATATGATATGTACATATTACATATCTATTTACACAAAAACATATATAAACAATGTATATTCAATTATATATATATCATCTGTATCAATATCTATTATATCCCTATTAATAATTTTTAAATTCTTTCTGCACACTTCACTTCAATTATACTTTTATTGCAGCCCAGATGAGTCATCACTATAGAATTAGAAATAAAAGCTGCAGATACTTGAAAACATTTCCAATTCATTAGTGTAGGTACAAGGAAGAAGAGAGATAGCCATGAAAGGATCATTGCAAGGTGAGCTACCTCAATCCTAGACAAGAGAAAGGGAGAGAGAGTGAGGCAGGGAGGGAGAAGAAAGGGAGAGAGAAAGAAAATCATCCATGAGGACGACACCTGAGCTACCATCAAGAGTAAGTACCTTGGGGCCAACCCCATGGCTGAGTGGTTAAGTCCACACACTTCGCTTTGGCGGCCTTGGGGCCTGGGGTTCGCTGGTTTGGATCCTGGGCATAGACCTAGCTCTGTTCATCAAGCCATGCTGAGGCAGCATCCCACATAGCACAACCAGAGAGACCTACAACTAGAATATATAACTATGTACTTGGGGGCTTTGGGGAGAAGAATAAGGAAAAGAAAGATTGGCAACAGATGTTAGCTTAGGGCTAACCAAAAAAAAGAGTAGGTACCACCTGCAAACTATGAGAAGCTGAATGTGAGCCCAGTTCTCTTACTTTCGGTATTCAGCAAAAACCACCAGTTGACTGTAGTCATTTTGGTTCCTGTTAAGCAATGTGCATCTATGCCCTCAGACTTTTCAGTTTCTCTCTGACCTTCACAATGCTGTTGGTATAATAGGTCACTGTGACCTTGGAATGATGTAACTAGCATGATGCAAAAGCTCCCACATCTAACAAAGATGGGACTTGAGAACCAGCACCAAATGTCTTACAGTTTGAAAAAACTGCAAACCATCAGTTCTGTTTATATGTTGGAATTTTTATTTATATTTCCAAATATTTTAATTTGATTAAAGTTTCTCTACATCAGATTTATGCATGCGTCTTCTCCCATAAGATAGTATGTATTGTAAATTTTTTCTGTCCTGATTATTTTTTTAACACTTTTCTTTTGCCGGTAGCATAACAGAATACAAGGCCTGGGCCCTTCCCACCTCTCACTAGCTCTGCCTCCCCATCAAGCCACAGTTGCCGTGTTGGACTGGACAAAAAACAGCATTCTGGCCTAAAGCTATCCTCTTTCTGCTTAATCTCTAGTTGTTATTTCCATCTAATTTGTTTCCAATTTTATTGCTATTATAAATTAGGATGTAACATACTTTGCTTTTATCTTCACACAAATATCTCATTATTTAGGGGGCATAAGTTTATACACGTGAATTTATTTGGTCAAAAAACAAGTATTTTAAGATTATTATTAAATATCCTTAAAATTGTAAAACTGATTTTTTCTCCTATTCATTTATTCAATTGTGATACCTATTATTTCTCCCTTTCTGTATAATTAAGCTATTTTTTGGTTAAAAACCGTTATGCATACAGTTATAGTTTTGTTTAGTAAGGTTTAACATATACACATAAAGTTATTTCATATTGTCTTCTGCAGACTTTTTCTTTTTTTGTAAGTGGCCCATATTTATGATATGGCTTTTAAGAACACTTAGTGAATTTAGAATATTAATTGTTTCTACATTATGCATTTAAAGATTCTGCTCCAGTTTGCTATTTACTTTTAAATTTTATGTGTATTATTTTTAAATATTTATGTAATCAAAGCTCTAGCTCCTTTTAGAAGTTATATAGAGATTTTTCTCATGTCAACATAGAAAATATGTTTATCTTGATTTTTAAGTTGAAATTTCATTTTTTTCTCAAACTCTTTAGTGCTTTGCTTATTTACTTGGGCTTAATGTTTTCCCAGTATTGTTCATTTAATAAGCTAACCTTTTCTCATTAACTCAAATAGTCAATTAATTTTATCACATAAAAATTTCTACATATGTATTTGGATTTCTTGTCAAACTTTTTATTCCATATTAACTGTTGCTTTGTCTGTGTCACAAATATAAGCTAAACACTAATTTTAAGTAGAGCAAACTCCCTTAATTACTCAAATAATTAACTTTTATATTACTCTTCTTAATTTGAAAATGCATGTATATACACATGTGTGTATGTTTATTTTTCTTCTATATTTATAAATTATATCTACATAAATTCGTATATTGTGTAAATTTAGAATAGCTACATCAAGAACTTTTCTAAAAGCATAGATTCTAATTTAAACTGCAGTGAAACTTACAAATAATTTGGAAGTATTGGTATTTTTGTCAAATTAAGTCTTATGTCTAAAGAATTACAGATGTTTCTTCATGTACGTGTATCTTTATTTTCATTTCTTAGTAAAACTTTGAATCCCATCCTCATCCCTACATATAGTTATGTATATCTCCTATTTTTCACCTTATTTTCTTTATAGTATATGCACATCAACTGGGGTGATTCAGAGAGGACCGCTCCTTGAGGAAAACATATATGAAAACTTAAATCCTTGCAAGTATAATAAATAAATCAACCAAAACAACAAAAGGACAAAATAACGGACTTTAATTCTCATTATAGGAACTTCTGAGGTTAAAGTGCTAAGGGTTAATAGTCCTTTTTTGTCAAAGATAGAATCTGGCAAAAAAGGAAGTTAACACCATGAAGGACGTATGATCACCTAAAGTCACAACTTAATAGCTGGAAAATAAGTCTACGGAATCTGAGACTAGACGTAATTTTTTTAATCATCTTTGATATCAATTAGGTCTTCAAATACTTTTTGTGACTGCCTCTGTTTCTTATTTGAATAAATTTTTTGAGCCAATTTATACATATAAGATAAAGTGAATAATACAAGGGTTAATTTAATTAAAAGAAGTATCTAAATAAACCCAAAGAATTTTAAAAAGTCAGATAAATGAAGATGTGATTATGTAACAAGCGTGTGCTGTGATTTCACTATATGTATTATATAAATGGCTTTGCAAAACTTTGTAGTATGATGTTTTTTATTTCAATTTTGATCAAATTAAGTTGCTTTACATTTTGGACCTTGACATAATGATCAAAGGATATAGAGCTTTTAGGAACTCTAAATCAAGGTCACATGCTTAGCACATCAGCAGGATAACTCTCTGCTATATCTCATTTCAAGAATTGCCTATATAAACATATCTAAAAACTATAACAGCACGTACAGTAACTGAGCATATACGATTTTAATAAATGGTTTTGTTATTAAATACAACACATTTTCAAAAATAGATTTTATTTTTAGTATTGAATATCTATACTTCCTTTTTATAACTGCAAACTACTTTTGAGAATTGTGCCCTCTAATCTTCACAAAAGCCAAAGATTTAGACTTGCATTTAGAATTCAGGTTTTTAGAGAAGGAAAATAACATGAAGGTTTAGTTATATGAAAATGATGCTTTACCAATGATAATTGTTTTATAGTTCTATTTACTCTTCTTTTCTTATCTCACTTTAAATTTTTGTATCTCTATGTTTACTCACACTAAATCATGCTTAATCTGCTTAGAAATGGGCATTCATAAGTCTTCAGCAAGTTCCACTCTTTATCCCACAAATCACTGAACGTTTAGTTGTTATATATCCTCGTAAATAGAGCAAGATATTATGAGGCAATTGCAATTGAAAATATGTCTCTCAGAAAAGACAGATATAGCACATATTTCATTTTTTCTCAGACATTTCTTACACCTTCATTTATTGTTTATGTTTGATTAATTGGTAACATTGTCATCTCTCAATTTGGTCTTTTGTAAAATTAACTTGCAACACCAGCTTTGTGTGCATGCATGTGTGCATGAGTGTTTGTATAGGGAAGCCATTGAACCAAAACAGAGAGGAAATCTGAAGACCTCCCTACTTAACAAATGATATAAAAGCACGTTTCTTCAATTTAGCTCCACAATTGAGGTGCTTATCTCCATCAGTCAGACATAGGGTTAAAAGAATCATGGTGTACCACATAAATCTCAGGTTTAATTCCAAGGCAAAAAAATAATAATAATTAATCCAAAATTAGTGTAAGGATGACTAATGAATCTCTGACTCTTCCGTTAGTTTCAATTTCTATAGAATTATCGAGTACCAAATTCATTAAATTGTTTATACTCCCTGTGCTTGGTTCACCATTGAATGTTAGCCCTGGTCAAACTCTTGAAAACCTTCTAATTATATACCAAGGAGGCAATTGACCATGGAGATTCTTAAAAGCATTTGGCATTCCTGATGTTTTGGTGACATTGATTAATATAGCATATTGCTGTTGGAAATCTTTTTCCTTTCCAGAGCCATAGAGCACCCGTGAGTTTTTATTATGATACATTTATCCAATCTGGTCTTTCACCAGAGTGGAGTGTAATTAACACATTTGTAATTTAAAAATAAGTTTTTTGAATAATCAAGTAACTGTTGCTCTGTTATGTTCATAAAATTTGTGAGCATTTACGCTAGCTAAGTTTTCTGAGTCTACATTTGATTACAAGACACAAAACAAAAACTGGGAAATTCTGTAAAGTTGAATAAGAAAAAGTACAAATCAAGGAATGACATAAAAAATAAATTGGTAGGGGTAATTTTGTTAACACTTAATAATGCTTTGGGGAAAGTGGGTATGAGTGACTTCCTACGTTGTTTTGAATAAGTTCTCACAATAGATGCCTTTTTTTCTTACGTTTTCTTCCTAAACTATTCAGATTATTTTATACAAGAAAAAAACAAATTTCTATGAAGTTTTTGTTTCTTTTTTTCATTTTGGTTTTTTATCACTGTTTAATTTTTCCAATTTAAGAATAAGAATATTTAAATCCATAGAAAGACGTGTACTGACAGACACTTTATTTTCAAATAAAATTACATCAGCTACCCTAGCTTCTGATAAACTACAGACCTAAATGAAGAAGAATATAATAAGGTTAAAAAGAACAAAAACAAAAAGAGAAGCGCGTTGCCAAAGTAGGATAAGATTTGTTTTTCCTTTTAAATCTATATATTTGAGCTGTCATCATATTTGTTTTACTATTTGTGAAATCCATTTTTAATGATATCTAGGCAAAGAACACACCAATAAATAAAATAAAGAAAAAGCAGTCAATTTCCACTGTGTTCTTACATTCCCTGGATAATTACCCACACAGTCTGCCAACTTTGCTATAAAATGGAGAAGCTGTTTCTTCCTGGCTCTGTCACTCCTGGGCAGCTCTGTCCTGTATAGCTGTACCCATCTGTGCAAACAACCAAATCTTTCTTTCTGATTAATGGACTGCTACATTTTTAAGATTGGCAAATGTATATTCAGCTTTTGTTCTTGAAAATTTTTGTGAAGTGTCACATTTATAGGAGAAAATAATTTTACTTTCTCAGAACTTCCTTTCTCCCAAAAGCTCATATCTTTTCTTCAGAAAGAAGAATTTTATCTAGTTATTAAGTGAAGAATAACCATTATTGTTGATGGGATCATGTGTGTGTCAACTAATTTTTCAATTAATATTCATTATAGAGACATACATTTAAAACATACAAAAGATTTCTTCCACCAGATACTTTATTTAAGATAGATTGTGTTTAACCTTTACAGGAGTAGATATTCCATATATCTCACATTGTCTTTTCTGATTTCAATTATATCTTGTATTAAAATAATTTATTGACCCAATTGTTCCTAAAATCCATTTTTACTGCTTATTTTACTTTAAATCTTTGGCTAGGTGTTGCAGAATACACAACAAATATGCCATTTTCTAGCTTCAAGGAATTCATTTCACTAGAGTAGTCAACGTAATTATTCACCGAAATCTATTAAACATTTTCCTTGCTTTTTTTCCTTTGAGCTAATTATGAATCAACAAAAATTTATTAAGCCCTATGGAACACCAGAAACTCTGATAGTTCCCAAGAATTAAAGACGTATGATATTTTGCTTCCTGAAAGCAAAAATTCTTCTTTGTTAAGTTTTAAAACCATACATTTTTATTGTCTACTAGAAAGGTAGAAAGTAACTAATTTGAAGCATTTATATATACTTAAAAAACAGTTTATACTTTAGCATCCCCTTCTTCAGTGCTAAAAAATGAGTATACATAAAATAAAATAAATGTAAATGTAAAATAAACAAAATAAAATTTATCAGCACGTTTCTATTCCCTTTACTTACTTATTTTGTTAATGTTTTCTGCATCCTGATGAGTCCCATACTTTCCTTTTCTAAATGCGAAGGTGAAATCTGGAGGTAGGTCTGTATTAATAAAATAGTCACATTTACATTATGCATATACGCATGTGTATTTTTACTAGCATCTAAGATGCTAATTTGTCTCAGGCAAATGCTGTGTAGGAAAGATAATCATGAAAATAATTACCAAGAAGGCAGGGCTGTTTATAGGTTAAAATAAAGAGTTCTTCCTATCAAATGTTTTCTGTGCACTTTTGCTGCTCACTCCCATCTCTAATTGGAGTAACAAATTGGTATTACCCACATGCATTTTAGGACAGGTAACAAATTATTTAATTCGTTACTTCTTAATATGCAGTTCCCTTCAACAGGTTCCTACTCTTCCAGTTTACAAAATACTAGTAGTAGTAATAGTAGCCTCATGAAAATTTGATTCACTTAAAATTCAAAGAACTCAGAGGAAAAATGAAGAAGGATATTAGCTAGATAATTACTGGCATTTTATTTTTATCACTTTAAAAATATGCATCATTTATTCATTCTCTACATATAGAAATGAGAATGTATTATTTTTTTCTCCAGTTCTTATTGATATTGCCAATTTGAAGTAGATTTCACTAAAACAAACTAACTAGGAAATCCCCATGTCACCTATTTTACTCAATTTTGCAAATGATATGTTTTATTTTGTTATTTCATCAAAAATTAATGACAATCTATTATTGTGAATTATTTAGTTTCAGTTTGCTATAATTCTTTCCATCATAAGCATGTTCTTCTATTCTTTAACATTAGATCATCTCAGGCAGAGTTTAATGGGGCTTTGGGTAGAAATCGTTCATATACCTGTAACAGTTAAAGGGATAATGTGCATATTTTCTGTTTTTCAGACTCTCAAGCAACTTGCTAAGCAACTCTCTCTAGCTCAGGATTTGGAATATGAGTTAGTATCCACTTTATTTAATAGAAGGTAGAACATCTACTGTTACAAGTGAAGCTTACAAATTTCAGTCATGACAGAGTCATATCAGAAACCACAACACAAATCAATAAAAAGGTAATTTGCATATTAAAATCCAGGGTCTAAATCCGTTTATATTTTTCTTTTAAAGAGGAGAGAGAACAAAAGTGATAGTAATTCTTAGAGTGAGGAGGACAGGAAAAAAAAGGGAATTAAAGCAGTCTTGAAACTGAATTCAATAAAGATAAACAATTGGAAAATAAATTTCTAAAATCCTTGTTCAACTTTCACAGTGCATGAATCAATTAAAAGTACTGTAGAAATTATATTTACATAACTTATACAGTAATATTAAGAAGTAAAGAAATACTAAAATTCCATTATATATGAAGTGCCGTTACAAAAATGCAATGTTATATTAATACATGTGTGTCTAAGCATATATATATATAAAATCAAAACTTTTCAAAAGTATTTTCTTTAACTCGGATTTACTGAGATAATTTACATACAGTAAAACTCATCCTTTTGTGTGTCCATTCCTATTTTTTGATAAAGATATACAGCATATAATCCCCACCACAGTCATGACATAGAACAGTTCCACTGTCCCATAAAATTTCTTCACACCTTTGCGAGTCAACCCCCTCAACCTACTCCACTCTAGCTCCTGATAAATACTGATCTGTTTATGCTTTTTTTTTTGTCATTACAAGCTTTTCTTTCATTCTGATTTTATTATAATACTTTGAGGTGTGTCAGAATATTCCAAATTAAATCAAAGTACCAAAATACTCCTTGAAAATATAGAAGTAACATTTGCTGCAGATGCTTGCTTTTTTTTTTGTTTGTTTGTTTGTTTGTTTTTTAAGATTTTATTTTTCCTTTTTCTCCCCAAAGCCCCCCGGTACATAGTTGTATATTCTTTGTTGTGGGTCCTTCTAGTTGTGGCATGTGGGACGCTGCCTCAGCGTGGTTTGATAAGCAGTGTCATGTCCGCGCCCAGGATTCGAACCAACGAAACACTGGGCCGCCTGCAGCGGAGCGCGCGAACTTAACCGCTCAGCCACGGGGCCAGCCCCTGCAGATGCTTGTTTTATACTCACAATATATGAGTGTGTGTGTGTGTGTGTGTGTGTGTGTGTGTGTGTGTGTGTGTGTGTTTCTTTTGGCCAATTAGAGTAGTGGAAATATCATTTTATCAAATCCTTCTATAATTTACTACAAAGTTTGAAAATTTGCTTTCTCTTACAAAGATCAGAGATCTTCCCTTTCATATCAAGCACTTAAATATTGCTCGCTCATAAATTTTCATTGTTATTCTAAGGAATATTTTTATTTTATTGTCACTCTTATTATGTCAGTTGTGAGTTCTCTAATAATTTTCCCAATGCTCTATTTTATAATTTTAATCATAATTATTTTTTCCAGATATTATATTTGATAAAGTCACTAATTTCCCGTCTTTTTCTGAAAAAAATTCTTGTATAGTTCTAAGTTACATTGGCAAATTTTTCAATATCGATAAAATTGAAATCGGAAATTAAACTATTCAGAGCACAGAAAATCAGATGCTTTCCAAATCTGATTATTATGAAGTGGAAATTCTTCAATTTTAAACTGATAAAACTGAGGCCCAGAGAGGATGTTATTCTTGGATAGCATAGATACAATTAACAAAGCATGTGTGATGTATTCATAATTTGCATTCTTACATAAATTTACATAGATTAGAGAGGAAAGCGGAGCCTGCGTTAGGACACTCAGGAACTAATACTTACTTTGCCACTAACTATGGGAACTTCTATATCACTTAAATTTTCTAAGCCATAGCGATTTTTTCCCCTCTGAACAATAAAATGGTCTCTTTTATTGCTAAAATATTTTATTTATGTAAATTCCCTGAAATTTATATTTAAAAAAATTTCCACATATAAATGTATTTTCAAAGAGAGGGCTTACCAAGGTGACATGACCATTTTTACCATAAAAGTTCTATGAAGCTACTCACATTTCTGACATAGAAAACTTAAACAGAATAAATGTTAACTGAAATCCACTTAGTCTACCTCACATATCCTTAACTTATGCATTAAAAAACTCTCAGCAGTATGAACACTACAACAATA
Organism: Equus przewalskii; assembly: GCF_037783145.1. Classification (NCBI taxonomy): domain Eukaryota; kingdom Metazoa; phylum Chordata; class Mammalia; order Perissodactyla; family Equidae; genus Equus; species Equus przewalskii. The sequence goes on from NC_091832.1 coordinate 95,655,602, forward strand.
ATTCCACAAACACATAACAGTCACTCTCTGAATTTCCACTGAGATTCCACTGGACACATTAATTAGGAATTTAATTCCCAGCATACAATACTTCTTGTTAGCCATCACTTAATAGCCATAACAGTTTACTTTCTGATAGATTTTTTCTTAATAATTTAGCTTGTCATGCTTCAATGATTTTTGTCATGCTTTAACATCCAGTGAACTATTACTATAAGTAACATCTTTAAATAGTAATGACAGAACTCTTAAATAACTTCTAAATATGTATTCATTTATTTAGTGACATATGTAGTGAACTTCACACACACACAAAAGGCAACGTAGCTTGCAAGGCATAAAAAGCATAGTGAAAATGTTAATTATGCCATGTAAAATTGACTTCCAAACACTGCTGCTGTTATTCTCTTTATGGAAAATAGCAAAATGTGTTTGCTTATTAAATGGAAAAATATGAAAGACTAATATGCACAGAGGAGGATAATAGGAAACTTGTGGAAGGAATTTTGATTAAATAGTTATTAATTAAACTGTAAAAAAGGCTAAATTATGTAAAATATCCAATTTGACTTATTCAGCACATATTACATACTGTTCCTTAAAACTCACATATATATAATATTATATATTTTATTTAATGGAGAACTTACATTAGTAAATTTCAAATATGGTCAATCAACAATGTATTAAAAGAATAAAACCAGCTTTTTTAAAGAAATGTTTTAAGTCATAATAGGACTATCTTGTCTGAGTGTGTATGTCTTTCTCTGTGTGTGAAAATAAAAGGGAGGTTAAATTCAGAACTATTAGATCAACTTTCCATTTTGTAAGAAGCCTGTGGAATTCATCTAAGCATATAGTTGTGTAAGATGTTAAAGAAAGATGAGAAATGGCATTTTAGCTCTATTCCTAATTAAAACAAAAATTCAAAGAAATGGAAATACTATTTTGATGACATTGAAGGAATTGCTTTCTCCAAAAATTTTCATTTGGCATCATTTTGGAAAAAACAGAAACGAATTTGGTCTGTCTACTGCAACAAACTCCTCAGGAGTTTCCCTTCAACCACTTTTATTCTTGGGAAAAATAAAATTTTAGGATTCAAATATGGACAAAAAATTATTACTTATATATTCCATAAGTCTATATTAAAAAAGAATTATATATAATTACTTTTCACAAGGAAGAATATTATTTCACAAATAAATTCATTCTTAGAGTTAAGTATCTAATTAAATTTTTGGTTCTTAAAATACAAAACCTTCTAGTCTCTATTATCCTCTAACATGTATTTCTCCAAATATGTCCTTTGTGTTAAACTTGAGGAAAAATGATGACATATCCAACATTGTATGTAAGAAAAATCATGCCTGGTTAATATCTATGTATTTCATTAATTCTGAATGTCCCTTTTATTTAAATATGATTTTTCAGAATGCAGATATTTCTTCAAAGGGAACTAATTCATAAGCAATCCTCAAATTACCAATGATTGTTTTAAAAGCATCATTTTAAAATCAGTTACTGGCCATGACAATACATTTTCCCATAGAAACAATCTGTATAGTTGTGTGTGTGGATGAGGAAGATTCAGCCTGAGCTTACATCCATTGCCAATCCTCCTCTTTTTCTTTTTGCTTGAGGAAGATTAGCCCTGAGCTAACATCTGTGCCAATCTTCCCCTACTTTGTATGTGGGATGCCTCCACAGCATGGCAGATGAGTGGAGCAGGTCCACACTCAGGATCCTAACCCATGAACCTGGGTCGCTGAAGTAGAGCACATGGAAGTTTAACCATTCGACCAAGGGGCCAGCCCCTAATTTTAGCTTTATTGAGGTATAATTGCAAAAAAAAAACCCTGTAAAGTATTTAAAGTGTACATTCTGATGATTTGATATGTGTGTGCATTGTGAAGAGATTACCGTATCTAGTTAATTAATATACACACCCCCTCATATGTTTATCTTTTTTTTTGGTGAGAACATTTGAGCTCTACTCTCTCCCATGATCATGAGCATTCCCTAGATATCATCATTATCACAAACTGCAACCTCTCTTTAATTTAAATTTCAAGCATCCTTCTTTCTAACCGGCACCTTCTTTCATTATAATTCACTCCCTCTAGTATCTCAAATCCATTTATTCTTTAGATTCATTAGTCCTGCAACCCACGCATTCTACCACATTTCCATTGTCCTTCACACCATTGCTCTCCTATCTTCTTTCCTTAACTAGCTTAAATTTCATTGCCGGTCATATAATGACTCCTTTGCACGCACCATCAAATCTCTTGCCCTTTTCATACCTTTATCCTGTGTTAAATCTAAAGACATGCCCACTGCATGCTTCTACACCCATGTAGCTGAATGTATCCAGAGTAACACACCCGAATATACTGGGTAATATTCCTTTAAATTCATGCTTACTAGCCTCAAGCAGGTCATTAATGCTTCACTGAAATTATCCCATATTTCCTTTGTCCATATCTCCTAAATGACTATTTCATATCTACCACTCACTCCTCCAACTGATAACCCCTTGTCACTTCTAGCTAATGGGCTTATCCCCTGCTTAGCTGACATAGTCATCAAAAGACGTCCACAGACTCCCATCCATCAAAACGCCCAACTGCCAAGACCACCCTGTGCTCATATACTCTGACCACTACTCATGCTGTATCAGTCTTGCTCTTCTCTAAATCCAATCCCGTCACTTCTTGTATACTCCAAAAAGTGACTGAATTCATTCTTCCTGCTCTCTTCTATGTCAACAAGTTTTTACCCTCCACAGGGTTTGTCCATCATCATGGAAACATGCTATTATCTCTTTCATGTGGGAAAAAAAAGAAACAGTCCTCTCCTGATCATCCTCTTGTGCTGTCATCTATTACTCCATTTCTCTAATCCTCTTTGTAGAAAAATTCCTTTAAAAATCCCCTATATGTTGTTTCTAGTTCTCTCATAAACCTTTTTCAATAGAATTTTTTCCCCATTGCTGAACCCAAAACTGTTCTTGTCAACCCACAAATTGCTAAATGAAAGGGTAACTTCCCAGTCTTTATTTTACCTTCCCTATAACAGAATTTGACAGAGATGAATTCTTTGTCCTCCTGCAGATATGTACATTACTTGGAGACCATGTGCCCACAGTTATTAGTTTGCCTACTACCTCAGTGATTAACTGTTCCCAGTCTCCTTTCCTGGTCTTTCTTTTTCTATCTCATTTCTGAATATTGAAGGGCCTTAGATCTCAGTTCTTAAGTCTCTCCTCATGTCTATCTATATTCGTTCATTTGATGATATTATACAGGCTCTAGCTTTTAAATACTATCTATAAATATGTAAATATCTACCACATTTGTGCCTTCAGCCCAGAGTCTTATACTGTACTTCGAATTACGTACACAACTCCATACTCATTCTTCCACTTGAGAAATATGATTAATAATTTTATATCTGAACAAGAGCAAAAAAATCTACTTTCCTCTTTTTATCACTCATGAAAATACAAATCACTGTTTCCTGATTAAAGAAACTCTGAAAGATATGCCAAATATGTTCTAATTTGGTAAAGATTATTTCAGATCTACAGCTATTATCATATTTAACATATGCTATTTCTACTACCCGACATCTCAACTTTAAAATGTCATAAACCCATGCCCTAAAATGTGCTATTTCTGCAGTCTTCGCCACCTCAGGCAATTCTATCCTTCCAGATGCTCAAGACAATAACTTTGGAAATATGCTTGATTCATCTTCTTTTCTCAAAACATGCTTATAATCTGTCAGTAAATCTTGTTAACTCTACCTTTAGAATATATTCAGAAACTAATTACTTTTCATTATTTCTAATCAATTCTACTCACTTCAACCTGCTCCAAGAGGCAAATATCTGTCCTGGAAATTATTGCATTAGCATTCTGACTTGCCACCCTGAATCCACACTTTTTCCTACATTTTCTTCTCAGGCCCACAGCCATAGTGGTTATGCCACTCCTCCATCTCAAATCCTTAATTTGCTTTCTATATTACATAGAGAAATAGTCAAAGTCCTTAAAATAACTAAAAGATTTATACAATAATTAACTTTTAGCTAGGAAATTATACAATGCCATTCAGTTTACTTTAAAATGTAAACATATATCTTAACAGAATGCAACAAAGTAAAAGAAAACATAAAAATTAACTATAAAATTATAGGTACAAATGCTGTATAAAATGGTGTCATAACATCCCTAAATTAAAGGTCCTTATTACAGACACTTAAACTGAGTAGTAATACAGTTCAGCTGACGGCTTCAATGATCAAGTTCCCAGGATGTAGTTCATCCTCATGAACGTTCTGCATTCCCTCAGGTTCCCTTATAACCAGGCTTTAATATATTACATTTCAATGTCTCAGACTTATTTAGAGAAACCAACAAAATTGATGACCTTGTAGCAAATGAAATGCTAACACACAAAGCTCTAAATTATATCCAGAGAAAACATATCGTAGCCAAATATGTATTATCCTATGAATACAAGACTATTCATATATGACATAAAATGGCCCCAAACTAAACATCTAAATAGATGTGACAAAGACATTTAAAAATGTGGATTGCATATTCCACTAAAATATTTGAAAAGATTAAAAACATCTTTTTAGCAAAGCTAAAAATTATTTCAAACCGACAGCTATTATCTTATTTTACAGGAATGGTTGAAAATGGAAAAGTCAGTTAAAAAAACTCATTTTGCCTACAGTAACATGGAATGTTGCTTATTTATAAAGTAAAATATGATACAAATTCACAGGTTTTATAGACTATGGATATAGCATGTTTAAAACTAAAACAACATGGTCACTAAGAGGAATGCATGAATGAATAGACTAGAAAGGAGTCTACGAATTGTTATCTGCTGTTAGAGTTTGATGATGAGGAAAGGGTAATTTTTAAAACATAGTTTTATATGTCTTTCAGTTTATTAATTGGGATTATATTGCTTTTATATTTACAATATTAATAATAAAAAATATTCAAAAATAATGGATAAAGGAAGTATACATGTGCTCAAAGATACTTGCCCTCAAACATTCTGTGATCTTATTTTTTCTTCATGTAAAATGAATTTCCTCTTTTCTGGACAAACACAGTTCAGAGGTGTAAAATCCTACTTGAATACATAGTTTATTGTTCCTAGTCATAACAAAGTGATCACACATATCAAAATTTTTAAACGATACAATGAAAAAATGTATCTGTACAAGAAATCTAATAGATAGTATCAATCCCAAGTTTGCTATTAAAGTACAGTGGGAATACAATAGACATAACACAAATTTAAATTTAATTTTATCCTCCAACTGTACCATGGAGATTTGCGTGCTTCACATATTTTATATATATTATGGGAATAAATGATGAAAAATTATCCAAAATAAAATCAAACTCAGAAGTAACTGAATTATATTCTAAAACCATTAAATATAATGTGCTATTATAATTTTATAAGGATATTTTTAAACTCCTTATACTACTGATACTTTATACTCAAATTTACTTTTGATTGCATCAATTTGTGTCCATGATAGTTTAGAATCATTAATTCATCCTTAAATTATTTTCTCTAATTTAAAAATAATAATAAAAGGTATAGCATTTTCATCTCGTATGAAATATACTTCACATGTATTGCTTGAAAATAGTTCTAAAGTTTTTTTGTCCTTAAAAGGTTAAGCTTATTTAAGAGAGACACAATCTGCCTGACAGTCTCGTAGACCCATAATGCCACAGTTGTGTACAGATTCACTTACTCTGTTTCACATTGGAAAAACCGCCTGTCTAAAAGTATATCTAAGATTCGACGTCCTGGTAACCTCCAACAGTCTGAACGCTGTCTCAAGTTGGAAAATGTGAAAGTCTCAATAGTGAAATAACACAGTCTAAAAAAATTCATCAGAAGAGATTTTGATATTAGAGATTTTAATTTTCATCAGAAGAGGGTTAGTTTTAAGAATATAGAAAGTTAAAGATAACTGGGATAAAGAATAGAAATAAGATAAATAGCCTTAGGACATCCAGATTTATTTTTTTTTTTTGGTGATGATGATTGGCCCTAAGCTAACATCTATGCCAATCTTCCTCTGTTTTGTATGTGGGATGCTGCCACAGCACGGCTTGATGAGCAGTGTCTAGGTCAGCCCCCTGGATCCAAACCCATGAGCCCCAGGCCTCTGAAGCAGAGCATGCAAACATAACCATGATGTCACTGGGCTACCCCTAGATTTATTTTTTTTAGGTTAAATTATTAAAAGTACAAAATACCTCATTTATCAAGTATTTTTTGAAAAGCCTACCTTCATTACAACACCATATTGTGGGTGGATACAGAGCATAAAAGGGTATAATCGCCAGAAGATTAAAACACCATACATTTATACTTTTTATTTTGTCCCTCTCTTCATATTCAGTGCTTCCTCTCTACCTATAATTCAGTGCTACGTCTATAATCTCTCATATAGAGTACAGAAATATTTAACTAGTTTCCTTGACTTAAAACGTATGCCCCTTTGGATCATTCTCTCTTTTGAAAAGTCAAGTTGGGTAATGCTATTTCACTCTTAAGCACTTCAAAAACACCTTACTGCATAAGGTCTGAATTTACTTGCATATCATGGAGTACTGTGCTGGGTAAAATTTAACAACTGACCCACTGAGGGAAAAAAAGTTCTGATTTATAGCGTTTGTGGATTTTCAGAATGTAAACACTCTGATCGTATCTGATTTCAAGCTATCAATAGTGACATAACTGAGTTGAGGTTAGTGAATAGATGCTGTGCAGGAGCACCTAAAGCCAAATCCAGCCCCCCACTGAATGCAAGGCTCTGTCTTACGTCTGTTCTACACTCCTATCCTATCTCACATTGCATCGCCACCTAAAATGTACAGAATCCATGACACTTAGAAGGCTTCTACTGTAACAAACCTTGTCATGTCCCCATGTCTTTTCTCATGCAACTCCCTATGCCTGCAATTGCTCCTCCCAATACCCATCACAGACAAACTCACACACACACACAAACACACACAAACCTATAGACCTAGGTACATAGACTATTCTTTCATTCACCATTAAATAAATATTTATTGAACCCTTCTCAGATGCACTTGCTGTTTTGTGTTGGATGTAGATGTGTTTACTAACATGCCAAATTATGAAAATAAAAAATGCTATGAAAGTTTTTTCAAGAGTGGTCTCTAAAATAGGGAGGATTTAATAAAATGGTGGTCAAATAAATCATGAGAAGCAATTATATGAGTTACCTAATCACTATGCATGCTGTAAATTATAAATTAAACATAGATCTTGAAATTTTGATAATTATATGTTACAATTTTAAGTTTGTAAGACTTTTTCCTGCTACTAAAGTTATGTTGACAATTTTAGAGCTAAGGCAATTTAACTAGAATTGGTTGATGCATCTAGGTAATAGTTAATAAGTAATGAAAACATATATATCCTCTATAATACAATGATAGATCACTGTTAAAAAGGTTGCAAGATGTGGACATTTCCTGACACTGTCATTGACTACTTGATGTTAGAAATTCACATTATTTTATTCATCTATAAAATGGAGATTGTAATGTTTGTTTTTTGAAACCAGCACACGGTAAGATAAAATAATAAATAAAAATCCAAAATACTGTTAGATTTGGGGTTAAGAATGGCACTCAAATTGTATTAAGAAGTTTATAATTCAAATAACTGTGATTTAAAAAATTTTTTTGATAATTTTTCTGAAAATGCCCATTAGTCCAATGCAATGATGTAATAATCTACTCTTGCACTAGATATTGCCATTTGCTATGGTCAATAATACTTAGGAAAATATAAGAGCCCTCTTATTTTCGGGTAACATGTAGAATACTTGTTGAATTTCTTTCAGACAATATTTGCAGAAGTTGATGGTGTTCTTGAAGTCATTTAACGCCAGTATAAGTTGTAATATTTCATAAAATGTACAAGAAAATAGTCACATGCATGTAAATCTTTCTGAAAGCAATTAATACCATACAAAAGTATTAGAAATTTTATATATATTTAGGCAGATATTCCTCTCAAAGAAATGTATTTAAATGTAATAATTATAGATATATGTAGACATATAACAGCAAGACTTATTCAATGCAGTGCTATTTGAATAGTGAAAAATAACAAATCACTTAAATGTTAAAGGTGGAAAATAAGATGAATAAATTATTCATGGATTCAGTCATCAGACCTACAAATATTCCATTTTTTTCCCGCCAAAAGACAAACACTGTGCACTCTCCTGGGAGTAAAGGAATTGAGAAGATGGACACCAGTCAGCCACGGTCCTCTTGATGTTTTCAAGCTATCTTAGGGGAAATATGTCGTACCAAAAATTACAGTGAAAGTCAGTGTCCACTCTAAAGGAAATATAAAGATTTATAGACATGGAACATGGGAACTTAAGCTATTCTATGACTCAGTAAGTGTTTCACTGAATCAGTGCAGGTAAGCATAGGTCCTAGAGATTTTAGTCCAATGATGGAGGAATGATGTGAGAGAAAAAAAGCATAACATAAGAAAGGGCATGCTCAGAGGCAACAGGTAAGACAGCCCGGTGGGTGGGGAAGAATTCAAAGTAAGCATGGCTCAAAAACACGTTTCAAAAATTTCATTAACAAGTGCTGTTCCTAAGTAAGAGACAAGGAAAATACATATTGGAAAGAACGATTGTAAGGAGTATGAGAGAGTTTGGACTTTAAGAGCAATGAATGAGAAATGAAAACAGAGCCTTAATAATGGGAATGACGTGATCAGTTTAACTTCAGGGAAGATTGGTATTGTATTGAAATTTAGCAAAACTAGAGTTGGAATAAAAGAAGACAGAAGAATCTAAAAGTTATGGTTAAAAGCAGAATTGACACAATTTACAGAGCAATTGTATTAAAGAGGAGGCTGTAGAAAGATATTTTGTACCACCCAACTCGTAGGCTTTTAGTGAGTGGTAGGTAGTATTATATACAAACATAGGGGCCATTGGAAGACGGGCTGATTTGTGTGGAGAAATGATGCATTCAGTTTTTTTTTTTTTTTTTTTTTTTGAGGAAGATTAGCCCTGGGCTAACATCTGCCAACCTCCTCTTTTTGCTGAGGAAGACTGGCCCCAAGCTAACATCCATGCCCATCTTCCTCTACTTTATATGTAGGACGCCTACCACAGCATGGCCTGCAAAGTGGTGCCATGTCTGCACCCGGGATTCGAACTGGCAAACCCCGGGCCGCCAAGCGGAGTGTGTGCACTTAACCGCTGCACCACCTGCTGGCCCCACATTCAATTTTTACAAGCTGACTTTGAGATAGTAGACAAGGAAAACACAACCCAAAGTATATAAAGCAAAAGTTCTACAACATTATTCTCTTGGTAAAAATTGTAAGCAGTTCTTTCTTTTTTTCTGTTATTCTGATAAACACATATACTTTGATATTATTTAAAAAATTACTTTTTGAAAAGGAAAGATTTAAAAACATACGCAAATATATGTGAAGTAGAGAATTGCTTTAAGATATTAGTCGGAAGATGGCTTGATATTCTTTTTCATATACATTTGCAAAGTTTCAAACAGTATTGCATACTCTTTTTGTTCTAGCTTCTCTTGAAAACAATAGCAGTAAAGTTAGATTTAATTATCTGGCCCAAGATTTTAATCAGGGTTACAGGAGATTATATATATGTATGCATTATGTATGCATTCTTGTTCTTAGTATACCATATAGCAAGTAGTACAAAGAAGAATTGGAAGATTGCATAAGTAAGACTCTGTCTGATTTAAGTGTGCAATGAATATTGACACGTGATATCTATGAGGTGAACTGATACATTTTTTTCCTGTTAAGACTAACCAAAGTATTGGGTGGTTTAAAATTATGTCATCACAAACAAAGATGTGGTGGTGGATTTATTCTTGCATATATTATACATTTATAATATTTCTTGATATTTATTTCAATTTTGAAAATAACCACACCAATGTTTTGGGTCAAATATTCAATGCAACATAATGTTAACTATTTTCGATGAATTTAAACTGTCAGTTAAGGAATTGAAATCACCCTGCTGTTTTACATACCCTCCATAAATTCTTACATATAAAGCATGCCCTGTATTTGTGAAGATTAAATGAGTTAATACATATGAAACACTTGAAATAATGTCTGGCACATTGTAAGTACTCTGCCCAGTTAGCTTGTTAAAAATGCATAACTTCATGGCATATAGCACTGTTTGTCCTTACTACATACACTGTGAATATTTGGAACTGTAATATTATGGTGGGATTGGGGATTTTTTTTCATTGAGGTTATGATAGTTTACAACATTGTGAAATTTCAGTTGTACATTTTTATTTGTCACTCACCATATAGGTGCACCCCTTCACCCTTTGTGCCCATTTCCCCCTCCCATAACCACTAAATATTTCTCTTTGTCCATGTGTTTGTTTATCTTCCACATATGTGTGAAATCATACAGTGTTTGTCTTTCTCTGTCTGGCTTATTTCATTTAACATAATACCCTCAAGGTCCATCCATGTTGTTGCAAATGGAATGATTTTGTCTTTTTTATGGCTGAGTAGTATTCCATTGTATATATATACCATATCTTCTTTGTCTATTCATCAGTCGATGGGCACTTGGGTTGCTTCCATGTCTTGGCTATTGTGAATAATGCTGCAATGAACATAGGGGTACATAAGGCTCCTTGAATTATAGATTTCAAGTTCTTGGGATAGATAGCCAGTGGTGGGATAGCTGGGTCATATGTTATTTCTATTTTTAGTTTTTTGAGAAATCTGCATACCGTTTTCCACAGTGGTTGTACCAGTTTGCATTCCCACCAGCAGCCTATGAGGGTTCCCTTTTCTCGACAACCTTTCCAACATTCGTCATTTTTTGTCTTGGTTATTATAGCTATTCTAAGGCATACATGGTGATATCTTAGCGTAATTGTGATTTGCATTTCCCTAATGATTAGTGATGTTGAGCATCTTTCCATGTACCTGTTGGCCAACTGTATATCTTCTTTGGGGAAATATCTGTTCATATTCTCTGCCCATTTTTTGATCAGGTTGTTTGTTTTTTCATTGTCAAGTTGTGTGTGTTCTTTATATGTTATGGAGATTAACCTCTTGTCAGATATATGATTTATAAATATTTTCTCCCGGTTGGTGGGTTGTCTTTTTGTTTTGACCCTGGTTTGGGATTTTTCTTTTAAAGAGAATCTTTTGAAAATGATGTTTGCTCATATTCTGGTGTGGTTTCAAGGCAGCCCTGTCTCAATTCAAGATTGTAGATTTTCTCTGAAAGGAAATATTGAAATAACGGCATGGGGTCATCCTCATTCTGTGTCTAAGGAACTTTTTGCTGAATGCAAATCAAATATTTTTCCTCAGGTGAACACTTGCTTAATTACACTATTTTGATAGAAAGAGATAGCAATTTTACTTTATTTTAATGTCTACAAAAAATAATGCAAATAAAACTTGGGAAATGTGATAGTTGATAAAAAAGAAAGGAAGTAGTGAAGGGATAAAGAAAACAAAAATCTGCTTAATAACTTCATCCAAAATTATTCAATTTTCTGTACATTTGTATAACTGCACAATCTAAATCTTACAAATAAACTTCAATCAAGGTGTCAGAGCAGCAACATAAGAGGAAGAATGTTTCATACTGAGAAAGTTCCTACTCAGTAGAACTTATATTGGTAGTAATAACTTTCTGTTGAAAAACTTAGATCTTAAATTCAAATTCCTTTTGCAGTGGGAAAAACTCACTAGCTCCATTTGAACAAGGAGCATCCTTAAGCTAATGGGTGGCGGTAGGCTTTCTAAAATAACGCTGCTTGTTTATGCGTCACAGCCCTGGATCTGTTACGGTAGAACAGCTCTTTCTGCCTTTAGTCCCAAGTATTTCTTGACCTGTAGAGCCTTGTACACATTCAGTATATATAGTTCACTATTTTCTTTTTTAAGAACCTCATATGATAGTTATCATGACTGTTAAGGGTTGAGTTTTATCCCCTCCCCACCCCACCAAATGTTGATGTTCTAACACCAAGTACCTCAGAATGTGACCTTATTTGGAAATAGGGTAATTTTAATGTAATTAGTTAAGTCAAGATGTGCACATACTGTAATAGCATGTGTCCCTAATCCAATATGAGTGGTGTTTTCATAAGAAGATGGCACTGTGTGAAGATAGACATACAGGGAACATTCCACATACTGAGAAAGGCAGAGACTAGAGTACTCGGCTGCAAGCCAAGGAATGCTGAGGATTGACAGCCATTACTAGATACTAGGGAGAGGCAAGGAAGGATTCCCTTATTGGTTTCAGAGAGAGCATGGCCCTCCAGCACCTTGATTTCAGTCTTCTAGCCTCCAGGACTGTGAGACAATACATTTCTGTTGCTTTCAGCCACTCAGTTTGTTGTACTTGTTATGGCAGACCAAGGAGGTTAATACAATGAGCTAAAGAGTTTTTCAGCTAGAGTCGCTGAGCTGAAGCTACATCAGTATCTCTATGTAGGTAGACATTTTTTTATGTATGTAGTACAATTATTTGCCCATTTCATTTCTCCTTTCCTACATATCATGTGTCCTGTAGGGAGCAACTTCACAGTCTTATATTAAGTTACTTTAGTGTGACTCTGGATTCTACTCCATCCCATTATAAATACGACCCTAATTAACCTTCTTAAAGCATTGGATTTCAAGGACAGCTTCCTTGAAAATGAAGCAACAGTGCTGGTCAAGTGATGAAGTAATACCACTTCCATAAAGCTATTTCTAGAAATGGCCCTTGAATAGCAAAAGCTTCCAATCCCTTGGAACTTATACAAATATTGTAACATAAATGTTACTTATCTTGACTTACAAAAATGACAGTCTTAAAGATAGAATAGCAAGCCACCTTTTGAATAGTGTTCATAGATAGTATTATGGTAAAACCATAACATAAAAGGAATATAATTAAAAGCGGCCTTCAAAAATATCAAAGGAGTTTAAATTTAGCAAATTCTAAATATACTTACTTGAAATTGGTAGAGTATTCCTACTCCAAGACTTGCTGATTCTACTGCAAACAAATTTAGAATATATATAGAGACATGATAATTTTATATTTATATAATTTTTTCTGTACCAATTTTCCGTGTTGAAAATTTGACACACTGTAATTCAGAAGGCCCTAATTTTTTTAAAAATCTTTTATTAAAAAGTCATCTAAAGCACTACTTAGAAGAAGAATTGAAATGATTTGAAATTAAATTGTTTTGTTTGCCCACAGTCAACAAGGTACAGATTGAAGAGCAAATAAGAGGTTTTTATAGACAAAATATATGTCAACTTTCTGTTAAAAAGTCCACCCTATAAAGTTGTAATTACTACTCTTATTTTTTAAGTAGAGCAGAAGTTAGAGAATGGTTTAAATAAATGAAGGTACATATACCAAACATCAATCTTACTTAGTACATGAATATTTAGGCTGCTCTTTCCCTCAATGGAATTTAAATCAAAATGAGAATAACTTGACCAAATACAAAGCAAATAATTTAATTTGATAGGGCATTTTAAATCTTGCCATTAAATAAAAAATATTTTCTGATTTTCATATCATACATTTTCTAGGAAAAAATAATAAAACACTAAAAATATACTATTTGATATTAAAATGAACATTCCCAAAATGACTCTTGAGACACAAATCTATGTATTTGCTTCTTGCAAACATGAAAGTAATACTATATATGCTAATTGAAAAACTGACAAATAGAGAACATCTGTAAGAAGTTAAACTATCCATAAACTCAACTCACAGAGATAAGCACCATTAAATTATTGGCTATATTTCTCAACAATGTCCTATGCTATTAAATATTTTTCTACTCTATGTTCATGACTAGTTGTTTCTAGCATATGGATAACCCAGGCTTTATACCTATTTTGGATGCTAAGTTTGTTGCCAATGTTTTACTGCCACCAATGATTCTGTTATGAGCATACATATTGTAAGTCTTTGGGCACCCGGGGATTAATTTCTAGAAGTGGAATTAAAGGTCAAAGAGCTGAAATATATTGCTAAGTAATCTTCCAGAAAAAAAGCTCCCAATTTATCCCCAATAATGTCCTATTAACCAGAAACTTGAATGTTAGAAAAAGAATCATAGAAAGGATAAAATAATCATTTACGTTTCCATCACCCTAAAATACCTATGGTTTGACTGGTATTTCTGAATACATTAGTCTATAGCTATCAATTTTACATGCAGTTAAAATATACAAGCAATTGTGAATCTTACTTTTTTATTTTTTCTTGGTTTGTAAGCAATTTTCTATGCTGCCAAAAGTCTTGACATTTATTCTAAGTCCATAATAGTCCATAAAGTAGATATGCTATTTCTCTAAAGAAGGAAATTTAGGTCATTTCGAATTTTCCATTATTACAAACAATCTTGCCCCTCTGTATGTATAAAGTTTTTAAAAAATCATTTGTTAATAATAAATTCCACTGAAAGAGACACTCCATCATAACATATGAGCAATTTAAATCGATTTTCAAAGTAGTGGGGGGTGGCGCGGGGATTGCCAAAGTGTCATACAAATTTCAATACCAATTAAGACTAAATTCATACTCTAGTTTTTAAATAGTCTCCCACCAGCTTTGGAATTTATGTAGAATGGGAGTAAATATCCAAAACCTTGGAGCCAGACTTTCTGGTTAAAATGCCAGCTCCTACTATCTTATAGCTGATTCATATTAGGAAAATTCCTTAACGTTTTTTTGTCTTGGGTTCCTTATCTGTAAAATCTTTAATACTTTCCAACTCATAGTGTTTATTGGTGCATTAAATGAATTAATTTGTTTAAAGTAGTTAGACCAGAACTTCACACATAGAGACCAAAAATGTACTCTATTATTGATAAATATTATTATACTTTGCTAAGTATAAGTTGGTGTTAATTTATTTTTAGTCAATATATATTCATCCTTTGGAATTTGTGATAAATCATAGAAAATCAAAACATTAGTTGGGAAAGAAAAACGTCAGATATTTGCCATTCTTGTCACAGCACTAACAGTTCCCTACTCATCAAATTAGCCACTCCTTTTTGGAACTTTTTGTGAATGGGTATTTAACACCAAGGTACAAAAATGGTAACATTCACTGCACTGGTGTTAATTATCTTTGTTTTACATTAAAATTATTTTATTCTTGATCACGGAGAAATGGTGAGGATAATGTAAGGAAAACAAACAAAATAAACTTTAGAATTTTACTTATATAATTATATGAAAAATCTAAGCATGATAAGTGATATTTAATAACTAAATCTAAAATGTATATTAAATTAAATGTGTTTTTGCGTTTGGCCAAAAGGTTCTTGTTTTGCTTTAAATTCCAGAAAGAAAACTAGCAGCCTGATTTCTAATTGTAATGTATGCCAGAACTTAAATTTTCAGATTTGCAAAGCTAATATGTATTGTATTCTTGTCTTAACTCTTTTCTCCCTTTGATCACTGGTGCATTACTTATAAGAATTCTAATTCATTTACATCGTTCATAGTCTAGTTGGTCTAGTCTGTTTTAAGAATAATAAAGAAATTAAAGTTTCTATAGACATTTGAATTTAATAATTTCCATTTAAATTCAAACATTTCTTAAAACAGTTCTGAGAAGGTTTGTTATGTATGTCCGTGATACTGGAGATAGACTTTATCTATGAGGATTTTGTTTTCCTTCCATTTCTCTGGGGGTTTACCAGGTTAGGGAAAATCATCCAATCAATTCTAGTTTTATATTGCTTAAAATTAAACCTCTTTAATTTCACAGGCTTTTTTAAAGTAAATGAACATGGCTTGATGTTGTTGTTTGACTGATAATAATACATGTGGTTTGATGAGCTTGTTAAATTGCAAATCTTAGGACTTCCTCTGCCCTGAGGAATCTAGTTCTAGAATTACTTTTTTCATCAATTCTCCATCAGTACTTCCTTTGATGAGGAAATTCATTCACATCTTGGATCTCTGATTTATATTAATAAAGTAGGTCCTCTGGAAGTAATTTATTTTATTATTTAATGTTCTGTATCCTAGAATGTCTGGATAGTTTATTGTCTGAGTCGTTTCATACTTTGTAGTACAAGTTTATTTTAATTATAACAATTTTAGCTTATTATCTACTATTGTTTTCACTGTGTATTAGCAATTGTTTAATTCAAATCAAATCTTTGTCTATTACAAAATATGCCTTTTTACATTTTAAAATCAACAACATATTTTAACAATTATTTAATCGTTTTTATACTATTAGAGATATTCCGTTTTGGAAATTAACTTGTTTTCATTCTTTGCCTAAGTGCTTTATTATATTTGGCATAGAAAACATTGCTATCATTTCCTTTTAGAATATTTTGGGGATTTGTGACTCTTCCTTTCATTTAACTTATTGTTTATTAATATCACCCAATATTGTATTTATTTAAGATTATTTAGAAAGTTTTTCATGAAATGTAAGGAGAGATTGTCATTGAACTCCTATTCAAGCTTCCATTTTTAAAATTCCTATATCTGTAATGTTGAAAAAGAAAAGCTCAGTTCAATTTACGCTAAAGGCATACTCATGGTAAAATGAAAATAGTGCATTAAAATCAAAAGTACAAAGCACGTTTCCTTTTTGACCCAACTCACATTTCCATTCCAGAATACAGATATATACCTACAGTTCGAATATTGAATCTGCCATGAGTTGGTTCTCATGAGATCTGATTATTTCACTCACTAGTTTACAGAAACATTATTCTCAAACCACATGTTAATTTTAGAAATATCTTAGTGGCATTTTATAAAGCCCTGATACTGTTAAGTATATCAGGTTGATGTTAAATATAACATCTTCTTTTAAAACTCTTGCTAAAATGTGAACACCACAGACTGAATTCTCTTTCTGAAGTGATTCTCAATTATACTCAATGTTATATTAATCCAATGTTGAACACCAGGTGATAAAAGCATAGAGCCTTTGCCCAATCTAATGTAGAAGCCTGCCACATCTCTAAATAAAGTCAGGCCATAAGGTAAGAGCCCTTGAAGAATGGCACAAATGGATAGACAGGCAGGCAGGCAGATACACAGATAAAACCAGGGTAGAAAAATGAAGGATCAATGCAGATGTTTTAGTGATAATCACTTTCTCTTCTCTTTCACGTGTTCTTATTTTAGAAAAGAGGCTTTAATTGACAAATTGCTTCTGTAAGCTCATTCTATATTAAGTTATTTTGTCTATAACTGAGAGGCAAATTACTTTTCTTAATCTCCTATTTTGCTGTTTTTGATTATTCAGAAACCTATAATAAGCAACTCTTAACTAACTACATTTAAAAAACCCACTAATACACTAAGCATACTAACTATAGCAAATAATAAGATGAAAACAAGCTGTTACTACAGCACAAAGGTGGACTTGCCCTAGAAATTCAAGACAAAACTGTATCAATTAGTGATGCATGAATGATACTCCATAGGAGAAAGACATCACTTCATCTAGCTTATTTTTAGAGATTTATAAAATAGAGGAGAGGCAAAATATCTTTATAAGAGAAATTCCTCTTAGATTTTTCTTGCCAATAAATGACATGCTGGTATTATCATATGTCATGAGCAGTAGGACGCACAGAGTTTACAAGAAAATCTCCGATTTTCAAAATCAGGTATAGAAACTTGGAATAACTTTTTTAGAGTAGTGTTGTAATATAACCTGTAGTAAAAAATCACCATTTGTCATAATAAAGAATTCTAAAACTAATGTTGAATTGATTTGATTTTTCTGGATTATCAGTGACCTTAACATTTCCTGAGTAATTGTAATTTGACAAAGAAAACAAAAATATGTATTTACATTTGACTATAACATAATTTCTAATCAATATTATGTGGCCCAGAATTGAATCATAGCTTGTATATGTTGCCAAAGGAGACTGTTTTACTGCTTTCTCAAAAAATTATTAATGCTTTTCTTTCTTCCCCCAAGTCATTTCTTACTTGCACTTCTTCCTGAGACAAGAAAGAGTCAGTGCCATGTGTCTGATGTCAGGTTATTGTTTGTACTTTCCTTTTAATAAAATATTTCTAAAAATGATAAATTTGGGGCTGTAAACATGAGTGGGTCATGTTATCTTGCTCAAGATTTATAATTTTTACAGTTTTTTATTTTCTATTTTTTTCATAGACACAGGATGATTTCTCTTTACAAGAAATAAATTCCAGGATCAAGGCCTCACTCACTCAACTGTATGACAGCTTTTAGCAATACGTAAGAAGGCCACGTCCTTGTGAGTAGAATACGAAACATTGATTGATTCTAACAGTATTAAAAACTGAAATGAATAGATAAGTACGTATTAGGAGATGTAGAGTGAATTTATTTCACAGCAATATCAAAGATAAACCTTATTTTATTTCATTCACCGCTTTTGAAATTCTCTTTAAAAATATGAATGAGTGCAATCAGCTCCCTTTTGGCTATATGTTTGTCAAATGCTAGATTATTGCATGTGCACCCATTCTCAATTGCTAAATTTCCAAGAGTTTAAAGTCTAACGTTTTTGCATAAATAATATCTTATTACTTGAAAGTTATTTATTGGATATAGAACAATGAAAAAACTGTAATCTGTTCTAAATTATTTTACCATAATAACATATTAAGCATATAATATAAAGGCTTAGGGATTTGGTACTGGGAATATTAATGATTAGTAAAACAACCTCTTCTTACACATAGACATCTCAACCAAATACTAAATAGATATTTGTGCACTCAGACCGTGATAAACATGACTGCCCAAAGAGAGGAGCGAATGTTTCTGGCTGGGAGAAATCTGGACAGTCTCCACAGAAGTTATGATATTTGAGCTAAGTCACTGATGTATATTGTTGCTACCTTACTTTCATGGACCATTATATTAAAGATTTTGATCAACCTAAAGGAATAACGTAACGCTGGCTCTTAGCAGAGCCTGCAAAATTTCTTTTTCTATATTTCCCTTCCACCATTTTCCTGAACTTGTTGTTAGTTCTGTGGAGTTGATTCTGACTCCTAGCAACCATGTATACAGCAGAGTGGAACCCAGCCCGGTGTTTTTGCACCATCCTTTTACCTTCCAGCACTGTATCAGACAATGCTTCACTGCTATTCATAGGGTTTTCATGGCCAGTTTTTTCAGAAGTGGGTGGCCAGGTCCTTCTTCCTAGTCTGTCTTAGTCTGGAAGCTCACTGAAACCTGTCCACCGTGGGTGACTCTGCTGGTATTTGAAATACTGGTGCGATAGCTTTCAGCATCACAGCAACATGCAGAAACCAGTATGACAACCAACAGATTGGTGGTTCCTTGACCAGGAAGTGAACTCAGGTGACAGTGAGAGCATCAAATCTTAACCAGTAGACCATCGGGGCTGGCTTTCCTGAACTTGGTGGTAAACTCATCTCACCTAATCTTCAGTTAGTATCCTCTATTGCTGATAAAACATCTTCATATTACAGGCTAGCTTTCTGTCCTTTAGAAAGAACTCATCATTGGATTTAATTAATGTCTTAGCAATATAGCTTCTCTGTTATCAACAAACAAATACAACAAAATAAAAACCACACTTCTCACATTCTGCTTTTTCCTGAATCCCAGTATCATTTTAGTTCCTCTCTGAGAACTTTTAATCTTAGCAAGGTCTCTTGGCAGAGTTGGTCCTCCACCTTGCTCCTCTGTATAATTTAGCCTTGAACTCCGTCTACAGATAAATCTGGAAATCATATTTTTGTCACATGTTCTACAAAATTAATTGAACACATAAATAAAGTACAACTTATTTTGGTAATTCAAATCAGTAAATTCTTCCAGTATTTAGCTATTGCTTATTAATAATTTTTAACCTATGAAAAATAATCTTACTTTATACAAATGAAGCAAATTTAAAACTATGTCAAGGAATTCCATGAATATATAACGGGTTATAAGGTCCCTGAAGACAAACATGGAATTAATTAAAGGTATGTTTCATAACTTTCAGATACTACTTACCTCAGATAAAAAAATGAAGATTGATAGGAAAAATAAGCATTCTATATGTCAGTCTTTCAAATATATCCTTAATTCAAAAGAGCAGGTAGCTGCATGCGTGTGTGTCTGACATTTTGTAAGCATAAGTAATTCACTGAAATATATTATATGGAAAAGATAAGAGAAACAAAAGAAGGATCAGTGTTTATCTTATACTGTCACCTTTGTGACAAAGATATGATTAAATATATTGAATTCTAATATTTTATTTTAAATCAAGTATTTGGAAACATATACACCGTATTTTATCTCACTAATCAGGATGCAACATTTTAAAAGTACATCTTGCTAAAAGACATTTACAAATATACTGCCTCATTTCTTAACTCCAGTATTTGCATTGGTTACGTAGATCTGTTTTCTTACTTGAGCTAAAATTCAAAATAATTAAAAATGATGTTGAGAAAGACAAATTATGGAGCGAGAAGGGATAACTTTGACACTGATGATGTTTCTGTGAGTATTTCAATGGCACAGATCAGAAAACTTTTGCATTAGAAATTGAACAAAACTATCTCGAAGAAGAAAGGGCAAAGTTATTTCCAATAGCTTTTATGTGTTCATATATTTCAGTATCAAATTAAGTTGGAAAATCACCATGAGAGTAGTCCTTAGTGACTGGTAGCTCAAAGAGATAACATTATTTCACAATTCTGAGAAAATGAAATTTTACAGAAACATATGGATTTCTCCTTTCACTATTCCTTCTATTTCACATTAAATAAAATAAGCTCAAATTATATAACCCACACACAATGATTTAATCTTGTTAATTAGTTAGGCTAAGGATTTTATTCTACGAACTAGTGTTGTAAGTAGTATTAGATGGAACGATATTCCTTGATTCTGAAATATTTTTTTCTTCCTAATAGTGTCGATATTTTATTCCTTTGCATGTTTTAAGAGTGATATTAATGAAATAAGAATTGTTATTGTCTTATAAAATTAGTTAAGAAGACTATGCACAGTTAAATACTGTTTAGTTCATGACTGAAAGAGCCTTTGGGATTCACTTGTGGATATCATTGGTTTGGTTGCATGTTCACTTTCTACTGTGTTATCTACTTGAAATATTTCTGCTTTTCTGAGCAATCTTCACTGGTCCATGGAAAATTCAGAACAAAATAAAATGTAGTAAAAAATACAGGCAACTAGAACTGACTATAAAATGTTCCTGTCTCCTACTTTGTGCTGCTACTTCAGCAAAACTGATTGTTTTCAGGATCCACTGAACATTCCTTGTAACTTCTCTACTTTGGGTCAAGCCATTTTTGGTCTTACAATATTCTCCTTGGAAGAACTTGTCTCTGCTTATATAAATCTTCCCCTGCTGAATAGGTCATGTCACATGTCGCTGTTCATGAGGACTTCTTTTATAAAGACTAGTTTTTAAAATCTGAAATTTTATGACTTTTGTCCTATATCTCTCACCATTTGCTACCATGTGGTAATTCTCCAGTGTTCAAGTAGACCAACTAAATATGAACTCTCATCTTGTGCCCACTTTCCACCAGCCTGTTTTTCTATAGTCACTAGCAACAAGAGAATTTTAAGTCATTCCTTAATGCCCTCAAATTTCTCCACACTCTTTAAATATTCACTTACTTCATACTACACAGAGAAAATGAAAACCATCAAAATGGAAATCCCTCCAGATCTACAGGTCCACCTGCATCCATACTCATTTCCTATCCATCCTTCTTCATATGCCTCTTCTTAACTATGTTTTCTTTATAAATTTTGAATCAACTTTATTAGAGAATCATTTTACTTTTTTTATGTCACTATATTCTCCTCTTATTTATTCCCAAGCAATATTTTATTATTTATTAATAACTTTTTTAACATTGTAAACATCTTAGAAAATTTGAATTAATTAAGCACAAATAAGGAAAGTAAAATAAAACAGAGACAACTAAGTATTCTGAATACTTGGTGGATCTATCTTTCCAATCCATTTTCTAGACAGACAGACAAAACACATAGGCATTTTTTGATTAAACTATTAATAGATCATAAAAACTTTCTATATGGTGATTAAAAAAACAAGACAACTGGCTCAAAATGGAGTTACTTATGCTAGTCCCTATGTCACCAAACTGAGACTTCACATTACAGTTTCAGCTCTCCCAGAAATGCAGTCTTAGATCAGTCAATTGGGAATCACCTAATCAGCACTAGTTAGGTAATCTGCCTGGAAAAACCCATCATCTCCTATTTTCAAAGGGAAATAACCTTGCAATAACCAGCCTGGTTTTTTGCCTAGTATAACTTCGTTATCCCCTCTCTCTTCTGCCTATAAAAGTATTTCCCTCTGTACAGCTCCTTGGAGCTCCTTTCTGTCTGCTAGATTGGATGATGCTCCATTTGAATGGATTCTACTCAAACTCTTAAAATTTTTAATATGTCTCGGTTTGTCTTTTAACAGTGTCTGTATATGTTTTTATGATACAGATCGTTGTATTCTACCTGTCCTCGCTAATTCCCTCCTCCTTTTGTCCAGAATCCTTTTCAATCAATTAGTTTTTCTCGTTTTAGGTTATTGATCTTCTTTCCTTTATTGATTTCTCTCATTTCGCAAGAATTTTCAAAATAAAACAAAACAAATAAATATCCTTTTTCTTTTGATTTTCTCTGACATCTCTATCCTTTATCTCATTACTAAATTTCTTCCAAGAGTTTTCTACATGTTTGAATTCCCTTCGTCAAATCTTCCTAATTCTCAGTAGATTTAAATACAGTTTCTAATACCTACAGTTCCTGTGCAAATGCTCTTTTAAATGTCAATTTGAAAATATAATTCGTTGTTTATCCATTTTCACACATTTTAGTCATGTAGAGAATTCTACGCACTGGCCATTATTTTCTATTTGAAACTACATCATTAACCACTGAGTTAGGCAGAGTTCTCCAGAGAAGCATAACCAATAAATATATAGGTAGACTGATAGGTGATAGATAAATAGACGATAGAGAGAGAGAGATCTTTGTCAATAGATAGAAGTCTATCTATCTATCTATATCTAAAGAGAGAGAGAGATTTACTTTAAGTAGTTGGTTCACGTAACTGTGGAGGAAGGCAAGTCTGAAATGTGTGGGATGGGCTGGCAGCTAGAAATTCAGGTAAGAATTGATGTTGCAGCCTTCACTGTGAGACCCACAGGGCAGATTAGCCAGGCTGGAAACGCAGACAAGGTTTCTATATTGAAGCATGGAGGCAGAATTCCTTTTTCTGAGATTCAGGAAACCCCAGTCTTCACTCTTAAGACTTTCAACTGATTGGATGAGGCCCACCAATATTATGGAAGGTAATCTGATTTATTTAAAGTCTGTTGATTTTAAATGTTAATCACATCTAAAAAATACCCTCACAGCGACGAGTGATTGACCGAGCAATTGATTACTACAATCTAGCCAAGTTGACACATAAAATTAATCATCACAGCCACTAATAGATTTTCTTTTCTGCCTCTATACATCTCTAAATTTTTCATTGGTTCCATTTCCTATTTTTTCTCTTTAATACTGTTATCAATTTGTCCCTATTTCTTCCTTTCCTTTTTACTTACCTTAATTGCTTTCACTAGAAAAACCTTCTACTCACATTGTTTCAAATATCACCAGGGAAATAGCTTATATATCTGTTTCTCCAACTATAATCAGTTCCTTAAACTCCATACGAACATATATTTAACTGAATATTGGAAAGATCTATGTGGATGTTCAACATAATATCCTATTATTACTAAGCAATATCCTACAGTTTTTTGGTTCTAGTAACTTAAAGGATAGGTTTGAAAATGTAATTTTTTACATAAAATCTTTCAATCATTTTCTATTACCTTTAGGGTAATAACTGATCGGCACGTAGAGACTCTTACTACTTGTCCTCCTTGGTCTATGTTCAGTTACATCTCCAGACTTCCTGTAAGGAGCCTCATCACAGAATTCCCTGTGTAATGTTAGATATTGGTCCTTTACGCAAGCTATTTGGTATGTTACTCGTTCAAAAAGTATTATTGAGCAAACACCAAGTGCTACTTACTTTGTGGTTTCCCTACCATCTTGCCCATTAATGAGTTTAGTTACACAGTATAATACACACCCGGTTCTAAAACAGAAACGAAGACCAACTTGAGATTGGTAAATGCTGAAATCTATCATATTTAGATCTCTTTAGAGACTTTTTTTATAATGTTAGATGGTACGAAGTGCTCAATAGTGAAGAAGCAGTGACTAAACTCTGCTCTTTCTTTCTTGTTTTCCGTATAAAATGCTAGTCTGAGAAATGCCCGTCTGAGATTTAATGAGGCAGAAAATAGCAAAATGTTTAGCTTACATGT
Organism: Equus przewalskii; assembly: GCF_037783145.1. NCBI lineage: Eukaryota > Metazoa > Chordata > Mammalia > Perissodactyla > Equidae > Equus > Equus przewalskii. The sequence goes on from NC_091832.1 coordinate 95,680,137, forward strand.
CATGCAAATTAATGGCGTTATGTCCCTTTGTGAACGTGAAATAAATTATAGTCTGAGTTCATCCAAAGGGGATTCTACCCATTGAGTTAATTAGGATTAACCAATTCTCAAAGATTACAGGTCACAAGTCAGAAGAGTAAAATACATTTTAAACAGTTGTGTCAGAAAATCTTCACTGTGTATGCTAAATTAAGATTTTCAAATCAATTTACTGAGTAAAGAAATATTACAGAGCAAAAAGGTACAAAAAGAGAGAAAGCTAATGTAATAAATCTTAATAAATATATGAACACTGATAAATAAATAAATAGTTCACCCCAATTATAATTTTTTTTGCATTATTTTTAATAGTTTTACCAGAAATCATTCAATATAAAATCTGTTCAATTAATATGAGGATAACAATTATTGCATTTCATAAGATTTATTTTTTAACCTCACTTAGGTAACTTACCACAGTGAAGTAATTAGCAAAAATGTTATGCTAACTTTCTGGATTTTGTGATTCAGATTTTGAGTAATATATTTAGAATATGTAGTTTGTTTTTATTTTTTATTTCTTTTCTCATTCAATGACATCTCGCTAAATGTTCGATTTTAGGCCCTAATTCATTATGTCAAGCTATTCAAGTTCTTGTTGCTATACACCTGATGCCTTCATCCCACCTCAAAGAAGAAAGTAGGATGATATGAATGTGTTTAGGAGGTCATATTTATATTGGTCATCACTGCAAGGAATGTAGTCTTTCTGTTGAGATCTCTCTCAAACCTCTCTTCTTTGGCTCCATCAGGATTCCTTTGTATGTAGTCTCCTCATCTTTCACATTTATGTGGTACGGTAAGCTCTGTTCTTTCCTCCTAGTATTAAGGAACCCATATGAGTAAAGGACATAGCGGAAAGAAGCGATACACAGTTACCTACACTAAGGAAAAAGAGCCCTAAAACCCCCTATAGCAGTGGTCAGCAGAATCAGAATTTGCATTAGGCTTAAGGCAAAACAATGTAGTAATGTATATGTGAGTATATTCTTCAGTGTTTATTTAATTTATTGAGTGGCCAAGTAAAATACATGCATTGTATTGAAATATATTATCCAAATCCTGGAGAATTACATATAAAGACTAATGAAATATTACACTTTTATGTCACAGCAAAAATATTCAAATATTTTGCCATACAAAATCCTATTAAATTTTAGGCATGAAGCCATTAACATTATACTTGTAAATTTATATGTCCTTGTGGCAACTGAGTTTTTTTAATGGTTATTTACTTGCTTCTAGTTGGAAAAAATATGAAAAATTAAACCAATCCTAAATTTCAATAATTTAACCAAATAATTTACACTTATGAAGTGATTACAATTCAGATTCAAAGCAAAGAGTTACATTATTAATGTTTATTTCCTCCTTTTTAAACATCTACTCCAATCTTGAATACAAAACTATTCAGTGACTAATTTACATTGATTGAAATATTTATATGATGCCCATTTTTATCTATGCCCCTCCTTCTCCAATTCATAAATACTACAGTGAAATAGCTGTCTGGTGTATACCTAGTCTGTAACTGACTAGTGCAAAGGGTACAATCTTATGATTGTCTTTTGGAAAAAATGTGAAGATTTTTATATACAGATAAATGGTATAACAAAATCATTGGGAATTGCTTGCTGAAGAAGAAATATTATTTCTTTGAAAAGAAGAGTTTATGTCTTTTTTCTCCAAGAGGTATCAGAGAGAAAAGAGAATGAACAGTTTAGGTAGGATTATCTGTTTTATGGTTGATCTAGCTTGATGAATTTTCAGTGATACTGGAGAGGTAAAGGAGAAATTTAGATACTTTATTTCAAAACATCCTGTTTTTCTCCTGGGAATATTTGCAAGTGCACTATATTGATTGTAGCTTCCTACAGTCTTAGAACAGATTCACAGTGACTTAGTTTTCTCTTGAATAGAATCTACTTTGCTTGACACTTTGACTTTTTTTGGATTAAGGTGGTTAATAATCTAATCATGAAATTTCGTTTGTTAAAGCATTACAGTTATAGGGGCCGGCTCCGTGGCAGAGTGGTTAAGTTTGCATGCTCTGCTGCAGCGGCCCAGGGTTCGGATCCTGGGCGCGGACATGGCACTGCTCATCAGGCCACGTTGAGGCGGCGTCCCATGAGCCACAAATAGAAGGACCTGCAACTAAGATATACAACTATGTACGAGGCGGGGGGGCAGGGGGCAGGGGAGTAGGGGAGATAAAGCAGAAAAAAAAAAAAAAAGATTGGCAAGAGTTCTTAGCTCATGTGCCAATCTTTAAAAAAAGAAAAAAGAAGATTGGCAACAGTTGTTAGCCCAGGTGCCAATCTTCAAGCAAAAAAAGAAGCATTACAATTACAGAAACTAGTCTCAATGTTGAGGATTCTTTAAAAATCTTCTAGTGTTCTCTCACTTTTTTACAAGATAAATAAAACTATAGTACTTTCTACCAGACAGAAAAATTAATAAAGAAATTCTCTTTAGGCTTGGTACAGAAAAGCCCAAAGTGCTTTTCCTTCATAACTTGGTAACAAAACATAATTATTTATCATCATTCTATATCCTAGGAAACATCTATTCAAACTTTTTCTTTTCCTTGTTTAACTTCTTAAAAGATGGCCACACTATTTTTTACCATTTTCTCACACCCATTTCAATCATAATTCCTTGCAATTTGCTCTGAACCCACTATGCTAATAAAACTGCACTTTCTTAGATCACATGCATCGCATAAATCCCTCTTCTCCTTGACTTCACCACAGTATTCAGAAGTGAAGAAAATCAAGGACATCTTCAAATTATATTCTTCTTTCTCTTTGACATCTTCAAAAATAGACACTCGGGACTGCTGGTGGTGTAGTGCTTAAGTTTGCGTGCTCCGCTTCTGTGGCCGGGGTTCTCAGGTTCGGATCCCAGGGGACCTAGCACCTCTCATCACCCATGCTGTGGAGGCACCCCATATAAAGTGGAGGAAGACTGGCACAGATATTAATTAGCTCAGTGACAATTTTCCTCTGGCAAAAAGAGGAAGATTGGCAACAGATGTTAGCTCAATCTTTCTCTTTCTCTCAAAAACTATACATATTTATAGAGAGAGAGAGAGAGAAAGAGAAACTCTAGAATGTTCTCAGTCTTTAGCTGCTTTCCTCCTTACCTTCCCCCTTTTCTACTTCTCTCTGTTCTTTCTCCTTTTCTTTTAAATCTATAATTTTTCCCTCTAAAATCCCATGATTTTTATGGCTTATCACCTTTAAAAGAGCAACCCTCACATCGATATGTCCAGATTTGACTTATTTTCTGATCTATACTCCTGTAAGTATCTACTAGACATTTAGTTTAGATATCCTGCCATCATCTCAAAATCACATCAAATTTGAACTTACTGTTTCCCCATGACATCTTTCTTCTTTCCTCTATTTCCCTTTTTTCCTATTTCTTCCCTTTGCTCTTTTATTCCTGCTTATTCTTCCTTTTCCATATCTTTCTCTTTCTTCTTTTTCTCTTGCTATTCTTCCTATTTCCCTCATTTTTCTGTTTTTCCCTTTACCTGTTAATGGCATCACATTTATTCCTTACTATCCAGACTCGTACTATTGGGGCTATTGTCCTATTTTTACTCTGTGATTCAACAGGCATTAAATATTAAAATCAATATTTAATTGCAAAAGCAATGACCCGATGAGGCAAGTCTCATTACTCCTCATTTTAGAATATAAAAAATGGAGATTCGAAGAGTTTATTTGCCCATCCTTTCTCCAAAATCATCATTTTGTTCACGTGATTTTAATGCTGAAAAATGTTTAATGGCTTCTCTATGATCATAAAAATCTGACTTCTTATTCTACTGTTGAATGCTTCCTACTATTAGACCCCTACATAATTCTCTGTTTAATTTTCCTTGGGATTGTCATCCTGAGATCCTAGTACCTGCCAACAGCCCCCAAAGGAACTTTCAGTTTTACCCAAATCATCATCCAACAAATGGAAAACAGCAGTAGCATCATAAACAAAAATAATAAGAGACTTCCATTTTTGCTCAGATCGTTACTCCTTTCTGTATGAATTATTCCTCCTGCTTATTTAAGCCAGATGCTTTTAGTAAGACCCAGGCCATCATCTCTCTTTTCCAGCAAGCCTGACTCCACTATCAGTTACCTATGAAAAGATATTCAGAACACTGTCACGGAAATTGTTACTTTTGTTTTGTATAAGTTAGCAGTTGGATGTGACATTCCCTTGTAGATGACCTGCAAGCTGTTACTTATGCAGTTCTGGAATAGTGATCAACATTTGGGGGTCATCAGATTGTATGAATTTTTGAAGACCTGATGGTACGTGGGATGGCTTAATTAAAGATTGTAATCGTATTTATTATTGTTTTCTTAGACTAGGATTTTTTGTTTCTTATTCAGTATATCATTTTTTGACAGGAAGTTCATAAAAATAGTTTCATATAGTATTGCATGATATATTCTATAAGCTATTCTCATATTTTATAATTTTCCTTTCAAAGATTTACAATCTACCTATTCATCCCTCTCTTCTCCTCAGTCTCTGGCAACCATGGATCTTTTCACTGTCTCTATACTTTGCCGTTCCAGAATGTCATATAATTGGAATCATATAGTATGTAGCCTTTTTAGATTGGCTTGAATTTAAGCCTCCATGTCTTTTCATGGCTTGATAACTCATTTCTTTTTAGCTCTCAATAATATTCCACTGTCTGGATGTACCACAGTTTATTTATCCATTCACCTACTGAAGGACGTCTTGGTTGTTTCCAAGTTTTGGTAATTATGAGTAAAGCTGCTATAAATATCCATGTGCAAGTTTTTGTGTGGTTGTATGTTTTCAACTCTTTTGGGTAAATACCAAGGGCGGGCTTGATGGATCATATAGAAAGAGTATGTTTCGTTTTCTAAGAAACGTCCAAATTGTCTTTCAAAGTGGCTGCACTATTTGGCATTGCTATCAGCAAAGGATGAAAGTATCTATTATTTCACATTCTCTCCAGCTTTTGGTGTGTCAATGTTTTGGATGGTGGGCGTTCCAATAGGTATGAAGTAGTAACTCACTGTTGTTTTAATTTGCAATTCCCTAATGACATACGACGTTGAACATTTTTACATATGCTTATTTGCCATCTGTATATCTTCTTTGGTGAGTTGTTTGTTCAGATCTTTTGCCTATTTTGTAATAGGCTTGTTCATTTTCTTATTATTGACTTTTAAGAATTCTTTGTGTATTTCGTATAGCAGTTGTTTATCAGATATGTCTATTGCAAAAATTTATACCCATCGTGGCATGTCTTCTCATTCTCTCTCCTAGCTTATTAATTATTTCTCTCATGGATTGTGCCTTTGGTGTTGTATCTAAAATGTGATCACCTGCCCAAGGTCATCCAGATTTTCTCCTATATTGTCTTCTAGGAGTTTTATAGTGTTGCATTTTACATTTATGTCTGTGATCTATTTTGCATAAGTTTTTTGAAGGATGTAAGGGCCTCTGTCTAGATTTATGTTTTTGCATGTCTATGTCCAGTTATTCCAGCACATTCGTTGAAAATACTAGCTGTTCTTCACTGCATTGCCTTTGCTGCTTTGTCAAAGTTCAGTTGACTGTATTTGTGTGTGTTTATGTCTGGGCTTTCTGTTCTGCTCTATCTAGTTGCCCATTTTCTCACCAATATCACATTGTGTCGATTAGTGTTGCTTTATAATAAGTCTTGAAGTTGGGTAGTGTCAGTTCTCTAACTTTCTTCTTCTCCTTCAATATTATGTTGTTATCTTGGGTCTTCTGCCTCTCCATATAAAACCAGTTTGTCAATACCCACAAATAACTTCCTTGGGTTTTGATTGAGATTACATTGCATCTATTGAATTAAATTCAAATTAGGAAGAATTGACATCTTGAGAATATTGGATCTTCCTATTTCTGAACATGGGATATCTCTTCATTTGTTAGTCTTTTTCTTTCTTTCATCAGAGTCTGCTAATTTTTTTCGTATAGATCTTGTAAATATTTTATTAGATTTGTACCCTAGTGTTTTGGTTTTTGAGGGGGTACTAATGTAAATGGTATTAAGATTTTAATTTCAAATTCCACATGTTCATTGCTGGATTCTGCAATTTTTGCTTCTACATTTACCATGTAGTTCTTTTGTTATCTAATAATATAATTATTTTGAAGGTATCTGAAAAGAGGAAGGAAAGGTGTCAAGATGGTGGCATTGGCAGACTCTGAATTCACCTCCTCCCATGAACACAACCAATTTACAACTACTCTTGGAATAATTATCCCTGAGAGAGAACTGAAAACTGGATAAAAAGAACCCAGGCCATAAAGGACAGTCTTGACTGAGGTGAAAGAGGCAGAAATTCCTTTCTGGAGAGGAAAAAAGCCACCTTCACAAGCTGCAGTGCTTCATGGCCAGCCATGAGCAATCCTAAGTTATGAAGCTTTTCCTAGAGGAGTGGGGAATCTGAGCAGGGGAGTGTTAATGCCTAAGCACCCTTTGGACTGAGCACAATGGAGACGAATCTTACAATATCTGGCTTTGCTGGCTACTAGCGACAATGGGGAATACCGCCAGAAAAGCTGTCAGACACAAGGGGAAAAACCCGGCTCATAAATGGCCCATGCACAGACTCACCTGATCCAGAAAGCAACCGGAAATCACCAGAAAGAAAAGTGCTCAGTTTTTTGGTGAAAACAGACTCAGCTGATAGACTCTGGGTACATCTCCTTGAGAGGTGAGACCTCTCCAGGGACTGAGACATTGGAGGCAGCCATTATTGTGTCCTAGTACAGGCAGGCTGACACAGACAATGGCAGATGCCATTAGAGTTCTTCCCCTGGCCTGTTAGACCAGGGTCTGCCCCACCCACTAGAGCATCAATTTAATCCAGTTCAGCCAGCTCAGGCAGCCTGCCCTAGGGACTGACCCCACCCAAGAGCAAGCCCTCAGGCAACTTATGGGCCTGCATAGGCTGGGTGATTGCATCCTCTGCGGCCCGGCAAGTGGGTCCACCTCTGTGGGGCAAGGCATGTGCAAGGAGCAGGTGGAGTGTGTGGGGCATTGGTGGAGTGTGTGGGACCTCTGCAGTGAGGTGACTGGGTCTGCTTCAGGGGGTTGGGGCACACACATGGGCACAACTATGTTGGCTGTGTGTGTGGCCCTTTGAGTGGTGGGACTTGTCAGGTTCAGGAAACTTGTGCTTCTCAAACAGCCACATAGGGAATTTGCCCCACCTTCCAAAGCCTGAATCAATTGGGTGCTCCCATGCCTGCAGCCAGCCCCGTTCAGCTGCAATCTTGAGAGAGGTGACAACAGCCTTTCAGGCAAGAGGCCTATAGCAATTATAAACCCCTGAACCTAGGAACCAGCCATGCTGAGGGGCTACTCACTTAACAGAAAAACTGCAACAGAAATGTGCTATTAGGCCTTGCAGCCAACTATGCTGGGACTCCCCACACCCAATAAAGTGACTGAAGGGTATGTAGCAGCCACATGCAGATGAGAATTACAACCAGCTGTCCAAGGGGGACATCCTAGCCGCCCTAGGCACCTGCAGCAAGAGAAACCCTGCCACAACAGAAGGACACATGTACCCCACACAGGGGTCACTCCTGGAACATTTGGAACTGGTGATGAGAAGGAAGCACCCTGCTGAGCCTCATAAGGCATCTCTTACATAAGGCCACATCTTCAAGATCAGGGGATATAGCAGACCCACCTAATACATAGATATAAGCACAGAGAAAGAAGCAAAATGAGGAGGCAAAAGAATGTGCTCCAAGTGAGGGAACAGGGCAAAATCCTAGAAAAAGAACAGAGAACAATCTACCTCACAAAGAGTTATAACAAAAAGTCCTAAGGATACTCCCAGATCTTGGGAGAAAAATGGATAAACTAAGTGAGAATGTCAACAAAGAATTGGAAAATATAAAAAAGAACCAGTCAGAAATGACGAACACAATACTGGAAATGAAAAATTCACTAGAGGGACTCAATAGCAAAGTAAATGATAGAGCAGAATGGATCAGCGAGGTGGGTGAAAGACTCAAGGAAATCACCCATGCTAACAGATAAAAGAAAAAAGAATTAAAAAGAACAAAACAGTCTAAGGGAACTCTGTGACAATATCAAGCACACTAATATTTGTATTATAGGTGTCCCAGAAGGATAAGAGAAAGATAAAGGGGCAGAGAATCTATTTGAAGAAATAACAGCTGAAAACTTTCCTTACATAAGGAAGGAAACAAACATTCAAGTATAGGAAGCACAGAGAGAACCAAACAAGATAAACCCAAAGAAGTCCACTCCAAGACTCATTATAATTAAAATGTCAAAAATCAAAGATAAAAAGAAAATCTTAAAAGTCACAAGAGGAAGGCAACAAGTTATCTACAAAGGAAACGCCAAAAGCCTATCAGCTGACACCTCAGTAGAAAACTTATAGGCTAGAAGGGAGTGGCATGATACTTTTAAAGTTCTGAAAGTAAAAAACCTACAGACAAGAATACTCCACTCAGCAAGGTTATGGTTGAGAATGGAAGGAAAGATAAAGAGTTTCCCAGACAAGCAAAAATTAAAGGAGTTTATCACCAAGAAAGCAGTTCTACAAGAAATGCTAGAGGGATTTATTCAAGTGGAAAAGCGAAGATCACAAATAAGAATAAGAAAATTATCAAAAAACAAGGGAATAAAATCACTGGTAAAGGCAAAAATACATTAAAGGTAGCAGATCAACTACTTATGAAGATAATATGGAGGTTAAAAGAAAAAAACACTCAAATTACCTATTTCAATGATAAGAGGGTAATGGATACAGACACACAAAAAAAGAGGTTAGATATGACATCACAAACAAAATGTGGGAGGAGGGAGTAAAAGAGTAGAGCTTTTAGCAAGAGGTCAAACTAAAGAGACCATCAACTTAATATAGGTTGCTATATATGTAGGTTGGTATATATGAACCTCATGGTAATCACAAACTAGAAACTTATAATAAATACACATAAAATTCAGAGAAAGGAACTCAAACATAATGCTAATGAAAGCCATCAAACCACCAGGGGAGAGAGCAAGAGAAGAAAGGACCAGAGAAGAACTACTACAACACTCAGAAAAAAAGTAAGAAAATGGCAATAGCACATACTTATTAATGGCTACTTTAAATTTCAATGAACTAAATGCTCTAATCAAAATGCATAGGATAACCAATTGGATTAAAAAAAAAGATCCTTATATATGCTGCATACAAGAGACACACTTCAGACGTAAAGATACTCACAAACTGAATGTGAAGGGATGGAAAAAGATACTCCAAGCAAATGGCAAAGAAAAGAAAGCTGGGGTAGCAATACTTACATCAGACAAAATATATTTTAAAACAAAAACTGTAAAAAGAGACAAAGAAGGGCACTACAAGATACCACATCCATTTATGATAAAAGCTCTGAATAAAATGAGTACAGCAGGAAAGTACCTCAACATAATAAAGGCTATCCATGACAAACCCTCAGCTAATATCATTCTCAATGGAGGAAAATTGAAACCTATCCCTCCAAAAATAGGAACCAGACAAGGATGCCCACTTTCACCACTCTTATTTAACGTAGTATTGAAAGTCCTAGCCAGAGCAATCAGGCAAGAAAAAGAAATAAAAGGGATCCAAATTGGAAAGGGAGAAGTGAAACTGTCACTATTTGCAGATGACAAGATTTTATATATAGAAAACACTAAAGAATCCACCCAGAAACTTTTAGAAACAATAAATGAGTATGGTAAAGTTGCAGGATACAAAATCAACATAAAAAATCAGTGGTGTTTATATACACTAACAATGAAGTAGTAGAAAGAGAAATTAGCAATACAGTCCCATTTACAAATGCAACAAAACGAATAAAATACCTTGGAGTAAACTTAACCCAAGAGGTGAAAGATCTGTAGACTGAAAAATTTAAAACATTGTTGACAGAAATAGAAGACACAAAGAAATGGAAAGATATGCCATACTCTTGGATTGGAAGAATTAACATAGTTAAAATGTTCATACCTCCTAAAGCAATCTACAGGTTCAGTGCAATCCCTATCAAAGTTCCAATAGCATTTTGCACAGAAATAGAACAAAGAATCCTAAAATTTATATGGAACAAAAAAAGACCCAGAATACCTTATTTTACTTATTTTAAAACACCATCTTATACCAAATATTAACATAAAAACATTTAATTTAACTTTAAATCATATGGAAAGTAAGCATTCTCAAAGGAGGTAAAAGGTAAGTATATAAAATAAATATTAAAGCCTAAAATGTGTTAGGATTTAAATTCGAATAGGTTAGGCAGTAGATTTTGTTTATATTTGATAAATCACAACATGTACCCTTAGTAGAAGATGAATAAAACACCTGGATTCACAAAAAAGACCTGTTTATATGTTTGAAAGCGTACGTAGATTATATCCAAATTATTTATTCTCTAGCACTCTACATTGGAACTAATCAAAAAATGGCATATCTCTCTATAGAGGAAAAAATAGCTTTACAACTTATTTAAAACACACTTGCAACTTGGTGAGGGTTGACTGGATATCTACCATGAGTATCTATTTTCAAAGCACTATGATTATTAAGTAAATTTGTAGTTTATTTAAGAGTAATGTCTAGTTACTAGTTATTGATTGAATTTTGCAATTTTATGCCTATTCGTCGACTATAAAGTGTGCAAAAGACATTTTGAGTATTGAGTTTTCAGATATTATTGAAACATCTTCACACATACACTTTTTAATATGTAAGTTTCAAGTCAAATAACAAACAAGAGACATCAGTTAAGGTGTTGTATTAGATTTCACTTTAAAATCATGTTTTTTGTTGAAATAGATACCTTGTTGGCTCCAAATTTAAAAGACATTACTCAACTGGATACACATCTCAATGTCCACTAAAAATCAAAAACTGGAACTGGAGAATGGAAGTGGACTCTACTTCAGTCTGGCAGTGGTGTAGTAGTGGTGGGGTCGCTGGGGCATGTGACTCATCTCTTACAAGCAATAACTGAGGTGAGACTAAGCGTTCCCACTCACAAAGAAAGCAAAAGAAAACATCTACTCAACAACTGGATGTCTGGGAGTTATGACTTTGTGAAGTGGAAAGAAAAAGTCACAGGCCATAGAATGGTAGGTAGGAACTAAGTTACACCTATCACTAGCTAAATAGCTGAAGTGATAAATTATCTAATGTTGCTGAGGAGTAAGGATAATACAAAATCACTGTAAGATTTGTGTCTGGCCCAAGTGCGAAGGGGACCAAATGGAGTCAAACACTAACTACTAAACATGAAGAAATAATAACAGAAAATGAAATTTCGCGTCATATGCATGGGTAAGTTTTATACACACACACATCAGAGAACAGGATGTCTCTATATAAGTGTTAGATATGATAGGGATCATTTACATTTTTATGCAAGTATCTGATATTGCAATGAATACTACTAAGCTCTGTAAGAAAAAGAAAAATATGATTGACTGCTTGGAACAAATTGACAGTGGAAGCAGACCATGGGTGATCCAGATATTAGGGTGATAAGACAAGTAATTTAAAATAAACTATAATGAATACGTTCAATAAAATAAAGATAGACAAAACAGATAATGAGATGGGTAACCTTAACTGAGAAATAGATTAGAAAAAGAGTCCAGTTCATTCTAGAAATGAAAATAAATATGTTAACTAACATTAAGAAGTTGATAGATGAGTTTGACAATAGGTTCCATATAGCACAAGATGGTAGAGTTGAACAGGAAGACAAGCTAAAAGCAGAGCAGAAAAAATAATTTTAAAAATGTAGAACAGAGCATAAGAGACCTAGGAGATGCCAAGCAGTCAAGCAATCTCTAAGCAACAGTGACTATGAAGCTTCTAGGTTGGTTTGTTACAATTCTATAGATTCAGCCACTAAGGAAACAGTGAGCCCATATGTATTTATATATTTATACAGTTTATTACTTAAACAGATAGCATAAGCAAGATCAGCATGTTATCAGCTCCTCACGTTCCCTGTTCCGTAGAATGACTCTGAAGTGAGGGAGCCAGATGACAGATGGCACAAGCAGTGGGTTGATCTGTAGCAGAGTGTAAATTCTGAGCTGCGGCTAAGTGGTTTGATAGTCTCCAGCTATATTCAAATGTGTACAAAAATGTAAAAATCCAACACCTCACTGGAACCATGAAGGTAGATGGTTAACTGCCTTGTGGCAGTCTCCTGCAAGATCAGGAGCCTCCTGAAAATGAGTATGGCAGTTGAGGACTGGCCTTGTGACAGCGCCTCATAAGACTGCCTATCTTTATTCCAGGAGAGGATCACATAGTTTTCTGCCAAGACTTGGATCAGACTATGGTTGAGCCTTCCTGCTACCCCTAGTGTAGGACCTGCACAGTTGCCAGAGAGCCATGATGCAGCTGTTCTCTTCATAAGACACAAGGAAAAGTTCTTACATACATACAACAGGAGTTCCAGAGGGACAGGATGGGGATACTGAAGAAGAAGCAACACTGTCTTATTAACTGAGGATTTCCCAAAACCATTGTAAGTCATCAATCAATGATTGAAGAGGTTCTATGAATCCCAGACAGGAAAAAAGCACATGGGAAAGCACAAGTAGGCTTATTATAGTTAAATTGGTGCACCCAAATATGAAGAGAAAATATTAAAAGCTACCAGAGAAAGAGACATATTTCCTTCAGAAAGCACCAGTAAAACTGACAGCCAACTTCAAAAAACAATGAAAACCAGGAGACAATTGAATGCCATAGCATTAGAACAAAATAACTGCCAAAGTAAATTCTATTCCAGATGAAAAAGTGATACAACTTTTTAATAAAATAAATGTACTGAGAATTTATTACTACATATCTGCACTTAAAATTTTTATTTGAAACCTAGTGGTCATTCTCCTGATAGAAGAAAAATGACACCACAAAGGAAATAGAAACACAGGAAGAAAACAAAAAGCAATAGAAAGGATAAATATATGAGCCATTATATTGCCTGTATAAAAATTAATAGTAATTTTTAAGGGGATATCATATAGGTGGAATTAAACTGTGTGACAATAATACAAGTCATTTGGTTCTAGTATTTTCAGGAATGAAGCAAAGTAAGTGTTTATTGAAGTGTGTCATAAACACACTTAATCTGCAGGGTAACCACCAAAATAGGAGTAAAATTGTGTAAGATAGCATTAAGAAAAGATGGAGTACCAAAAATGAGTAGGCAATTATGACTAAGGACCTATAAAAGAGAAAAACGAATGATCTGGCGTAACCAAACTGCAGAAAAAAAGTTCTAATTATAAATTATGGAAATAAAATTGATAGATATTGGAATAAAAAGAAGACTCAGGTGAGAATACAAATCCTACAGTGGATATAGTAAAAGAAAGAATTCTTGAAGTAGAAAGATTCAAAAACACTGCACTGAGAAAAATGAGTAAATAAGTGAAAGAGGTGATAAAAATGACTTGATTGAACATACAGCAATTGCAAAATACTAAAATGAAGGAGTGGGCAAATAAATAATATTTGATTACTCAATATTTAAGAATTATCCAAAACTGAAAAAAGTATGTGACCCTAGGTTAAAAAAAAGTGTGTGTGTGTATATATATATATGTACATGTGTGTGTGTGCCTGTTATGCTAAGAAGGATAAACAAATATGAGCATTTTGGTAGACATATAGTAGTTGTAACTGCACTATATGAATTATAATCAAATATATGAATTAAAATTATGAATTAAAATCAAATATAACATCTACCAGACCAGAAAGATAGATGGGCTAAAATGAATGAATGATGTCTTATAAACATTGACTTTAAAAATTAGAAACAAAATAGTAAAGTATATTCAACACAGTGAATATAAAATAACATACTTATATTTTGTACCACAATAAAAACCCTAAAATATTGCCATCTTTTTTTTTTTAAAGATTTGCACCTGAGCTAACAACTGTTGCCAATCTTTTTTTTTTTTTTTTTCTGCTTTATCTCCCCAAATCCCCCTGGTACATAGTTGTATATCTTAGTTGTGGGTCCTTCTAGTTGTGGCATGTGGGACACCACCTCAGTGTGGCCTGACGAGCAATTCCATATCGGTGGCCAGGATCGGAACCGGTGAAACCCTGGGCCCCTGCAGCAGAGCGCTCAAACTTAACCACTGGCCACAGGGTCATCTCATAAATGCTGCCATCTTAATTTCGCAGATATTGAATATACAAATATATTAGAATCAATTAAATACAATATCCAAATGTATATACCATGTGTATAGTATGTATTTGTAGGTTTATTCTGATGAAATAATAGTACAAATACACGCACATGAATGATATCTGTCAAACTTGAGATTTTTGGTCACCCCTAATAGACAGAGTAAAGAAACTTAAAATATGTTAGCCATGCAGAGAGAAACATTGAAATTTATCTGTAGTTATTGTTTTTGTTAGATGCAATTAAAACAAAATTTTATCTTGTTCCCTGACTTTTTTTGTATGCTATAAATAGTTCATAATAAAAATTTTTAAATGAATGATACATCCATAGAATTTAGGATTTGTCCTATTTATTGTAAAGTTATCATGTATTTAGAAACACTAAAATGAAACATTTCATATTAAGTATGCACACTGAATATTTGATATTCCAATTTCACAAAGACTGAAATATGAACAAATAAGTGTTTCAAAACTCCGAAATATAATACACAATATATAATATAATAGTTCACTTACTTGGCTGCTCTTGCACCAGTCCCAATGGATGAGGGCTTCTTTCCTTAACAGGAATTAAAGAATAATCTATTGTTTTTTCACATTAAAGTGTTTTCCATTGTCTTCTCCCAGAGGAATATTTATTTGTTTCACTGTTATGGTAGTTGTCTCTGCAGAAATATTCCTATTTTATCTCCTCATAATAGCTTATGTTTGCAAAATGTAATCAACATCCTACTTCCTCATTTTGCTGTATGAATCAAAAAGCTTAGTATTCTTAATTCAATTCTGTAATTCGTTTATCTTAGCAAAGAAAAAAAATCAATCATTGAGCAACTCCTTGGAGTCACCTATGGTTTTACAGGTAAACATTATTAACTAAGAAATGATTCTACAAGTGAACCAAAAGACAGGGGGAGTCCTTGACCTATTAAACATAGCTATGGGACTCCTCGGATAATGTGTTCCACCAGCAGCAGCCCCAGGTAAATTCAAGAGGCTAATTTGGTTCCTCTTCAAATTGCATTCAATCAATGACTCAGTCCATTTGGAAAATCAATATCCACAACTATCATCTTTGAAGAACCACATTATTCAGCAAAACCTAATTATCATAAATACTTGCTCTATTACAACAGCTCTCCAGTATTGTGTTAAAATTATGAAATAAGATTGTTCTGACATTTTTAGTAAGTGAATCTGTAACAGCAACAGGAAATTAGCTTTCTGTATTATAATATGCTATTAGTTTTTTGTATTGTGATTCTTTTTCTGGTTTGGAGATTTGACTGTTCAAAATTCATCTGGAGCTGTACTAATCATTAACTCTTTTAACTTTATGAATTTATAAAAAATGATGGAAAGAGGGGCTGAAAAATCTCCTCGCTGGTCTCAAAAAATATTGAGAAACAGCTACAAATTAAAAACTAATTTAAAGCAAAATTACATTTACAGCTATTTGAGACAAATACTTACAACTCCAAATGGAATAAGCCTGTATCAAAGAACTGAATAAACTAGAAAACAAAACTTGTATGAAATAAAAAGAATCGATTACTACTGTAAATATTCTCCAAATATATTTTCAGCTGTGAACAAGTCAACATATTGCCTGATATTGCTGACACCAGTAATGATGCCCAGGGTGGATCAAAGGAGCTCTAGATTCTTTGAAGCACATAGGAATTACTGCCTAACAATGACTTTGCTTCAGTATAGTCGATGTGGCATAGAGATGGATTCAGAATTGAGGAAACTTTCTACCAGTGCCCTGGAGATTACTACTGTATAGCACACTCTGACTGGTAAGTTCAGTATATTTTACGTATAATGCATAACAGAGAAATGAGATAGTAGCTGAAGAAAGACACTGAATGAGAAGAGAATTTGCATTATTGCTGTTATTGCTTTTTTAACACATCTTATGTGAAATATTAGTGTGCTTATGAGAATGATCCCAAAACACAGAAGAAATTGATGATCCAGGGGAAAAAGGCAATATGCAGGAAAAGATTAACCTTGACCACCGAAATGTTTGAACTTTTGCCCTCAGCTCCTGGAAAGGAACCACTTAGCCCATGGAATGTCCTATACAACAAAATTGTCTTTGTTTAATTGGGGACCTTAGGCCTTGCCAGGTAGCCTATGCTAGCAATGTAATTTGCAGTGGGTGCTTGGGCCACATGATACCAGCATGACTTCTGAAGGGGCTGCAGAGTAAGATTAGCCATGTGGGTGGTTAGCCACGTCTATGTGACCAACTCCCAGTGAAATCTCTGAACAAAAGACACAGGTGGGAGTCCCTGGTTGGCACTACTCCATGTGTCATTGTTACATATGATTGCTGAGAGAAATAACCACTGTCCACACAAGTCCACTGGGACAAGACAACTGGAAGCTTTGCACCTGGCCTCTTCTGTGCCCCACTATATGTACCTCTTCCCTTTGCTGATTTTCATCTGTATCCTTTCACTGTAATAAACCATAACCATTAGTATAACAGCTTCTCTGAGTTATGTGAATTGCTCTAAAAAGTTATTGAGCCTGAAGGTGGTCTTGGAGACCTCCAGAGTGAACAGCCCAGATCCTGGCCAAGAACTGGTGTGTGGTTATTCGGGCCCAACCATGGGCAATTACAAAGGATTTACCTGGTAGGCCTCATAGAGGAAAACTGCCATCTCCTCACCAGACTCGATGCACATCCAATGCATTTCACTCTCTGAAGGGAGTAGCAGTCAAGGACTCAGGGCCCTCTGGCTGATCAGGCTCCTATGCATATTTGCAACCTCAGCCCAGGCACCTCCATTTGGAAGTTTCCTTACTGGGAAATCTTGAAGACACCTTTCCCCACTCTGACTCAGTACCTAATTCTTTTCCACTTCTAGCCCTCCCCCTTTTTCCTTCCCCTGGCCCCTGATCCATAAAACTCCAAGAGCCTTTTTTTTTCAGGGCTCCCTCAGCATTGAGATGACCCCCACACCTGTGCTGATCCAACTCCCAATTGTCACTCCATTCCATGGGGGAAAATGGAACAGCAGGGAGTTGGTGCTTGCTCCAGTTTCAGCTTTTTGCTAATACTATCACAGTGCATGATTAAAGGCTTGATTGTTACTTCCATTTTGGCTTGTTGCTTTAATTGGCTACTCACACCGGGTAACTCTCTCTAGCTCAGTCGAGCATCTTGACCCTAGTCAGTTCACAGAACTCTGCAGGCAATAGGGAGAAAACTGGGCTGGCTGAAATTAACCAAGTGGTTGAGGATTATGGCATCATAGAGCTCACTGTGATTAAACACTACAAGATGGCTGCTCTTTTCAGAAACTGGATATAACATTGCTAATCCTGACTGTTAGTTCTTACTTTCTAAATTTTATCACACTTATACTTTTATTCCTATGTCATTTGTCTAGGGCTTCCAGTACCATACTAAATGTAACATATCTTAGCAGAAATCTGTTTTCTATTATTTTTAGTGAGAATAATTCTAAAATTTTACCATTAAGTGTTAAGTCTCTTAGAGGATTTTGATAGCTTCTCTACAGTGGAGTAGGATGTTTCTTTTACTCTCAGCTTCCTGAAGGATTTCTTTGAGGGGAAATTTTTGAATTTCATCTAATGCCCTCTTAGCCTTTATTAACAGTATCATATTATGTATATTGTTTACATATTTAGTAAATTATGTTAACACAGTATCTAATTTTGAACCATGGTTTCGTTCCAGAGTAAGAATGCATTTTTTTCCTATACCGCTAGATTTTCTTTCCTAATAATTCATTTAAGATTTTTTATTTACATTTAGTTTGTCCTATAGTTTTATTTTTCTGCTATCTTTGCCATGACTTTGTATCAAAATTAGACCAACCCCATAACAGTAATATGGAAGCTTTCCTCTTTTTATAATTCTCCAGAAAATTTACATGACATTGAAGGTATCTTTTATCAAAGGTTTTTTATAAGTCACCTAAAAGTTCATCAAGACCTGGTAATTGTTTTAGGAATAGAAATTCAGATATATATATTTTTTTCTTTGCTATTGGCTTTTTATAGTCTCTTGACTTAAATTTGTTGATACGTATTTTCTCAGAACATGATCTCTTACCTTAATTGTTTTTCAAAATTGTTGTCATAAAACTGAGCATGGTGGTCCCACCTTTCTTTTCCAGTGAAGTAAATTGAATTATTTCACATTTGTCCATTTTGACAAAATGGTGTTTACTGCAATGATCAGACATAAGTGGATTGATTCCATAAGTGGAATGTTTGGAAGAAAGTCTTCTTCCAAGTAAAATACATATTGGGCCGAATTTTATAACTATTACTATAGTGATATTTCAGCCTTTAAAAAAATTGAGATTATATAAAAGACACAAAAAAAATCATTAATAAATCTTGGATATAACACTCATGCTCAAAACATTTTAAACGTGGGGCTTTTGGAAAGTTTCTGCATCCCCCTTGGTCCACTTTGTCATGAAGAGCTGCTGAACCATCCTTTGCTGGGTCTGCACTGCTTCTCTGTGGGTGGAGTAACTACATTCCAACACTTCCTTACTCATTCTGTTTTTCTAGGAGTTAATATAGTTAACAGGCGGTGATAATTAAAATGCAAAAGTAAGCAGATGAAATCTGTGCTGAGTCCAAGTCAAGAAGATAATGAAAGATTACGAAAAAACTTTCCATGCCTACCTGAATTGTCTCCACTTCAATTTAACCCCATTTTGTTTTTTTGTGTCTTAGGCTATACTGATAAAAACAACAATAAAATTTAAAAAGTACATTAAAAATTATTTCTTCCCCTTCATAAAATTCTTCAAATGAAAAAAATTTCCCTTAGCTAACCAATTCCAGTTTATTCCTCAAAGAAAAGGAAACATTGTGTAAGCAAAAAAAAGACACACTTGGGATGCAGAAGGCATAGTGTTTTTTTAATCCTGCTCTATAAAAGCTGTTTGTCTTAGGGTAAGTCACATAATATTTCTTGAGTCTTGCTTACCTCCATTGCAAAATGAGAACATTAGCACTTAACTCGCAATGTTGTAGAGAAGGTCTAGTTAGCTAACATCAGCCCATTCATTTAACAGATGCTGTTCTGAGCGCCTACTGTTTGCTGCTTTAGCTTCCTGGTCAACAGGACACCTTCCCTGATATCAAGGAGCATGCATTCTATTGGGAAGCATTATCATATTACATAAATGATAGCCTAGCCCCTAGGGTTAGAAGCTTTATAAAGCTGCAATACGTAATTTTTAAAAAGGTCCAATTAAAGACAACTGAAAAATAACTGATCCTTCTTATGTTGTAGAATTTATCTCTGGCTTTGATTTTGTGACTAGGAGACCTTTCTCCTCCCTTATAGATCAGATACGGTAAACATTTAAAAAAAGAACGTGTTTTGTCTCCTAATATATTAAACTTCATCAGTTAGATACTTAGGGTCAAATAAACTCGATGTAGCATGTAAGAATATATTTAGTGTGTTATCTAACTCAGGAAAATTAGTACAATTATCTTCCCAAAGTACTGAAGCTTTCTTTCTAGTCAGCTCAGAGCGTTAAGTTAGATCCAGAGCTGCATTATCAGCTCTCATGAGCAGCGTGGTAATGGGATCCGTGCCGAGTGGTTAGGCAATGTGTAAATCTCCCTTGTTTAATCTTAAATCAGTGAATTATCTGTACTTACAGCCAATAATTAACAGTCCTATTTCTCCTGTGGAATGTGTTGGAATTATGCAAACAAAATAAAGACTAAAAATGAGTAAATAGCTGAAGATAACCCACTTCACGCCCCCCAAAATCTCTCAACTGCTTATAAATCAATAAAGGACACTGACAAATAAAGTATAGAAGCTGAAGAAGGGTTATGGAGAATGAGTGAACCACGATTCTTCCGTATTCTTCTTGAAGTCGTGTCAGAATTGAACAAAATACATCAGCTGGGTTGGGGGGGTCAACAAACAGTGTTGTTAAGAAACAGACAGTAAATGCTTCAGGCTCTGAAGGTCCTCCGAGCTCTGCTGCAACTGCCCAGTAGTTGCTACTAGGCCTTGCAGCGAGGAAGCGGCCAAAGACAACAAGTAAAAGAATGGATGTGGCTGTGTTCCAACAAAGCTTTATTTACGAAAAAGCAGCTGACCCTTGGGTCGTATTTTGATGAACTCTCATCTGGATGATGCATAACTTCAAAGACTGAAAATGATTTTTATATTTTAAATATTAGTTTTTCTATTTTTCAATGTTTGTTGGTTGTAACTGTTTTCACTTAGGATCTGCCGTAATATGAGTTTCCTTATAATAATAGATTCTAGAAGGCAGTAATATTGAACATATCTTTTTCGGCCTTAAATTATCAAAATTTGCATTTAGAGTTTGAAAATGCTAGGCAATAGTCTTTTTTTTCTTTTCCAGTCTTGCTGAGATATAATTGACATATAACATCATATTAGTTTAAGGTGTACAATATAATAGTTTGATATATGTGTGTGTTGCAAAACAATTACCACAATAAGTCTAGGTGACATCCATCATTTCACATAGTTATAATTTTTTTTCTCGTGATGAGAACTTCTAAGATCTACCCTCTCAACAACTTTCAAATATTTACTACAGTATTAACTGTAGTCAACATGCTGTGCACTGCATCCCGAGAATTTACTTATCTTATTACTGGAAGTTTGTATTTATTTTAAACGCATTCCTCCATTTCCTACCCCTATCATCACCTCTGGGAACCACCAATCTGTTCTTTGTATCTATGAGTTCAGATTTTTTAGATTCCACATTTAAGTGTGATCGTATAATAATTGTCTTTCTCTTTCTGACTAATTTCACTCAGAGTCTATCCATGTTTCACAAATGGCAGAATTGTCTTCTTTTATATATCTGAACAAGATTCTATTGTATATACATACCCTATTTTTTTTATCCATTCATCTGTCCAGGGATACTTAGGTTGTTTCCATGTCTTGACTATTGTTTATAATGCTACAATGAACATGAGAGTACAGATATCTCTTCTAGACTGTGATTTTGTTTCCTTAGGGTGTATGACAGTTGCCTTAAATTAACTATTATTAGGTAATAATTTTACATGACATTTTTGAAAAGATTTTTATTTTGTCAATAATATAATGAATAGACCTTTTGTGCTCTTTTTCTTCAAAGACCTCAAAACCTGAAAAGTAAGGTCAGTTACTATTTTAAAATCATTTTTAGACCTATATGAACATTTAACTTCAAATCAGAATGTGTCAGTTGATAGGAGAGTGACCACTCAAAAAGAGCAGTGGCCCTCAGTTGTTTCTTGACATATAAATGCTGATTGAATTAACAGAAATATTATGTCAAAGAAGAATGCAAATGAGGCCAGCTTGCCATTTCTAAATACTTATTTGTAGGTTCAGTTTAAAATTATAAGATTATGGGGCTGGCCCGGTGACGTAGTAATTAAGTTTGCGTGCTCCCTTTCGGAGGCTTGGGGTTCTGATCCTGGGCATAGACCTATGCATGGCTCATCAAGCCATTCTGTGGCAGCATCCCACATACAAAGTGGAGAAAGATTGGCACAGATGTTAGCTCAGGGACAAGCTTCCTTGAGCAAAAATAGGAAGATTGGCAGCAGATGTTAGCTCAGGGACAATCTTCCTCACCAAAAAATAAAAAATAAAAGAATAAAAAATGATTGACAAAAGAAAAGAATGAATGAAAAAGAAAATTATTTGTTTTTAATAAGATCCATTATATTTGTACTTACTACAATTTTCCATTTATTTAATTTCATATTTTGTGCCATTAAGTCTGAACAGGAGGAATTGGCAGGTAAGGAACTGGAAAGAACGTCTTCCAGGCAGAAAGCAGAATATAAACAAAGGTAGCATATAGGACAGTAATGAGGAAATGGTGGAGAGTGTGTATTAATGAAGCTTAAATAGAGAGACATGGGAGATGAAAGATGAGACTTGTCATGGGAAGTCAAGTAACTTAGATTTTATCCTGAAACCAAACTTTAAGGAACGTGACACAATCTGATTTACATTATACATAGATCCTCTAGGCAGGAAATTGGAGTATGAATTTTAATTGAACAAGACTGGAGACAGGTAGAATATGCAAAGAAGTTGAAAAAGGGACTTTATGGAAAGATAATGCAGATCTGAACTAGGATAACAGAGGCAGGAGTGAATAGGAGGACACAGAGTTAATGAATAATTAAGACACATAACACAAACTATGCACGGACAGTGGGAAGTTGGGATAAAGAAAGACATTCCAGATTGTAGATCTAGACAAAAAGAAACAGAACAAACCATTATCAGTGACTGTATTCTGAACACATTATTAGGGAATGCTGTCTAAGTATTATGAGTGTAATTACACGGAATAATTGAAAAGAGTGTTTGATACCAACCAAATCAGTTATACGATTACATTTATTACTATTTCAGGATGATTTTAATAAGTATCCAGTATCCTTAAAATCGATATTCCTGAATTGAGCTATTTACCTATAACTATAGACAGTTTTAATTTTTAGTATAAATAATGCTCTGATCAATATTCATATATGCAAAGCTTTCAAATATTTTCATTAGTTCTCTAGCAAAAAGCCACATCTGTGGCATTACCACAACAGACAGGTGAATGTTTTTAAAGCTTTCACTTCATAGTGGGAAACTGCTTTCTGGTTTCTTTTTTTTTTTTTGAGGAAGATTAGCCCTGAGTTAACATCAGCCACCAGTCCTCCTCTTTCTGCTGAGGAAGATTGGCTCCAAGCTAACATCCATGCCCATCTTTCTCTACTTTATATGTGGGACGCCTGCCACAGCATGGCTTGACAAGCGGTGCCACGTCAGCACCCTGGATCTGAACTGGCAGACCCCGGGCCTCCGAAGCGGAATGTGCAAACTTAACTGCCACACCACCAGGCTGGCCCTTACGGTTTCCATTTGTGCCAGCAAAATAGCACTGTGTCCATTTCTTTTCACTGTTCCTTACAACTGAAAGAAGATAAGAATTTCTTGATGAAAAGCTAATAGCCAACCATTTTAAAGTGTTATTTTGTATTTTATGACAGAAACTTTAAATGCATTTATTTTAAAATTCTGGTTCTGTGAATTACTAGTGCATATTCTTTCACATTTACTTGTTAGGTGCTACTATTTTTTTATTTGTATGAGTTTTTTTTGGCCTTTTCTTTGTCCTTACGGTATCTTTTTAATATATAGTATTTTTTTAATAGCAATAACCTGCATATTAAATTATTGGAGAAAAGCAGATAGACAGTACTGCTATTGACATATCATCAATTTGTTGACAGAAACCAGCTATAGGCTTGGTCAGCTTTGAGGGAGAGAAGAAAGTTTCCTTGGGTGACGAAAGCAGAAAAAACTAGGAGAATATTTAGACTAGGCATTTAGAAATACAAAGATATGAAAAAATGGAAGGAATAAAGGAAGAAATGTGAGTCAGAATGAAATACGTAAAATGTTGTAGATGAATATGACATGTAAAGAGGATAAAGCATGAATAGAGCCAACTCAAAGGAATAAGTTGAAACAGGAAGCAGGCTGCATTGTAGAGGCCTTGTGAGTCAATTCAAAAGAGGTCATAATTAATAGGTGCTAATGAAATAAGGATTTCGTGCAAATTTTTGACAGAGAAATTATCTGAAAAAGAGATGTTTATATGAATTTGTCCCGAGAAACTAGAGACAAGAAACATATCAAATAATCAGATACATCTGACACATGGATAGTTGTAACTCCTTATTATATGCTCTGATATTGAATAACCCTGGTGTAGTTGTACTTGGAGCACCATCTAAGACTTTCAAATATGACTTTAAAAGCAAAATAGTCATTTTGTGAAATACTCTTTTCATACACCTTTCTTGTTCATATTTTAGGACATGTGGAGAAGATATTTTAATGAATTAGTAAACTTACCTCTTAGTTTTCACTCCTACAGACAGATGGGTGGGCAGGAACACATTGTTGATCTGAAGCTGTTGGGTAAGTTAATCTAAATGCATAATGCAGAAAGGATGACATTCTGCTAGGCACAACTAACAGATCATTTTAATGTCAACCAGGAATGCACAGAATACCATTATGCTTTCACAATATGGTTAAAGAGCTCACAAGATGGGTTGTCTGCTTTTGGAAAAGTGCACAAGTAAAGTACTTTGACATAATAGCATTCACAAAAAAACCCCACAAAATTTAATGTTAATGATATTTTACAATTCATTATCAGTGTCAAAAGAAATATGGAAAATAACATGATACTCTCTGCTCTTTAGCATCAGAAATTAAAGGTGTTTAATTTTACAGGAAATACAACTAGAAGAAACATTCATTTGTGGAGGAAAAAAGGATGACAGTATTTTTCTTTTCAATCATCCTTTAATTTATACCAACAACATATTTGATAGAATTTTCTTACTGATGTTAAATTAATATACTGTTACACATATACCTTCTACATGTGTATGTAATTATAAAAGTTTCTTTACTGACAATATTCTTTGCTTGAAATTTCTAACATGAGACTATTTTATGGGTACACAAATGGCATCTATATATACGCGCAGTCATAAAATCTGAAAAATTAAGAACAATGTAATAAAACCACAAAATCTATTGAACTAGACAAAGATATTTGGCGATCATGAACACTGAACCTCACTTGTATCACTTTTTTTACTGAAATATAATTGACATATAATGTTATATTAGTTTCAGGTGTACAACGTAATGATTTGATATTTGTATATACAGTCATGCATCACAATGAAGGGGCTACATTCTGAGGGACGTATCATTAGGCGAGTTTGTGATCGTGCAGACGTCGCAGAGCGTACTGAAGGAGAACAAAAATTTGCGACCTCAAAATGTGTGTCTTTAATGTGAGGATTACTTGAGGCTGGTTAACTTTAAGAAACAAAAGACTCACAAGGCTTTTCTCATTACTTACTTTTTACTACCTAAAAGAATTCAGATTAAAAATACCAATCTCAGAAAGTGAGCTCTCACCTTAGCATAACATGACCTAGGTGGTAGATAGGGAAGACACTAGAAAAGCCTATTGCTGGGCTTCCCTCTGTGTTCTTCTATTTCTGTATGGCCAAAAAACCACTTGTTTTCAAAACATTTTCCCCTTTTCACCTACCCATGAATTGCCTTCCTTCCCTTTGTAGTCCCTGGCTCTCCCCACCCTGACATCTTTTGACTTTAGCTGAGGGTAGTATTTAAGGTGAGGGCTTTGGTCCTTTTGGAGAGTCACTCAGTTGTCCTGGATTTCTCTCATATGTACATGTTATTAAACTTTTGTTTGTTATTCTCCTCTTAAGCTGTCTCATATCAATTTAATTCTTAGACCAGCCAGAAGAACCTAGAAGGGTGAAGGAAAATTTCTTTCTCCCCAACAGAATTTACCCAAGTCTATATGGTATAGCCTACTACACACCTAGGCTATACGCTACTAATCTTATGGGACCACCGTTGTATATGAAATTTGTCGTTGAAAAGCGTTGTTATGAGGCACATGACTGTTTTGCAAAATAATCACCACAGTAAGTTTAGTTGACAGCCATCACTACACATAGTTGCAATTTTTTTCTTGTGATAAGAAATTTTAAGATTTACTCTCTTAGCAACTTTCAAATATACAGTGTAATTAACTATAGACACTATGGTGTACATTACCAACTCAGGACATATTTATTTTATAACTGGAAGTTTCTATCTAGTGACCACCTTTACCCATTTTCTTCACTCTCCATTCCTTATTTCTGGCAATGACCAATCTGTTCTCTGTATCTATGAGTTCAGGGTTTTTTGGTTGAATTGTTAGATTGCACATATAAGTGAGATCACACAGTATTTGTCTTTCTCTGTCTGACATTTCATTTAGCATAATGCCTTCAAGCTCCATCCATGTTGTTGCAAACGGAAAGAATTCATTCTTTTTTATGGCTACATAATATTCGTATATGTGAATATTATATAGCCATAGATATATAGACATATATATATATATATATATATATATATCACATTTCCTTTATCTATTCATCCATCAATGGATACTTAGATTGCTTCCATGTAAATAAAGCTGCAATGAAACTGAGGGTGTGTATATCTTTTCAGCTTACTGTTTTCTTTTTTTTTCTTTGGACAAATACTCAGGAGTAGAATTACTGGATCAACTGGTAGTTCTATTTTAATTTTTTGAGGAAACTACATACTGTTCTGTAGGGGCTGTGACAATTTACTTTCCCTCCAAGAGTACACCTTCCTTTCCTCCATATTCTTGCCAATACATGTTATTTCTTGTTTTTGATAACCATTCAAGCAGATTTTGAAGTAATATTTCATTGTGGTTTTCATCTGCATTTGCTTAATGATTAGTGATGTTGAGCATCATGTTTTCATGTACCTCAGGTCCTCTGCCCTTTTGTAATTGTATTGTTTGGTGTCTTTTTGCTATTGAGTTTTGTGAGTTCTTTTAATATTTTGGAAATTAACCCTTTATCAAATGTATGACTTGCAAATATGTTCTCCCATTCAGTATGCTGCCTTTTTCATTTTGTTGATGGTTTCCTTTGTTGTGCTTTATAGTTTGATATAATTCCACTTGTTTATTTTTTCTTTTGTTGCCTTTGCTTTTGGTGTCAAATCCAAAAAATCACCTCTAAGACCAATATCAAGAGCTTGTCATCTGTTTTCTTCCAGGACTTTTATTGTTTTGTGTCTTATATTCAAGTCTTTAATTCATTTTGAGTTAAACATTTGTAGCTTTTGATGACTCCTAAAGGTTGCTAATCCAACAGTTAAGATGGTTGACCATTTAAGCCACTGAACAGACCTGTAATTACTTTTTCCTTATCTACCAGAAAATTTCAATTAAAGATTTCAAAATCTCTTGACTCAAGAGAAGTCTCCATTATGCGGTCCATATTATGTAAAGTGGGTTCTCCCTTTTCCAGTCTCTCTCTTCCTCTCTTCCATACTGCCGTTCCATTTTCTTTTAAATATTTTCTATGGCATGTTTTGAAATATTTACTGCATATTATTTTCCTCAAAATATACCATCTGAGCCTTCTTAATGAAACAGGTCTTTATTTTTCCTTGTTATTTTTATATTTATATTGTTTAAATATTCAATGTTTGGAATTATCAAACATTCCTCAATATAATTCTGCAGTTGAAAAAGTGTAAAAATCTTGAAATAAAGTTTTATTAAGTAATTTTCTTCTAAAATCAATAACTTGTTACCCTGAAGAAGACAATCTCTTCCCCACTGACAGATTTAAGTTTGTTGCTCAAGGGCAACACTCCAAGAACAGCGGTCATTGTATCACAAACATATTACGATTTGTCTTACTTTAAACTAGGTGCCCAAACCAATGAAGTATTTCCTGCGTAGTGCTGCCATATCGTCACATAGGTTCTGACTTGGTAAAAATTAAAGTGAAAAAAATTCTTTCTGACTTGTCATGTAGATCAAGATTGGAAAGTGTTCTGCAGGTTTCCAATGCTTGACCTTGAAGTGAGCATCCCCTTCATTCACCACCTTCAAGAGGCTGTACACCTTTAAGGCATTTTGACTTGAAGGAAATAAGTAACATATTTGTTCACCTACAGCATAATATTTATTTTAACAACAAATTAGAATTTCTTTCAAACATTAGGAACAATCTATACTGCATTTTGATGCTTGTGTCTTATCCTTACATTTAATTTGGATTTTTGTTTGTGATTTTTGCTTTCAACCTATTTGGTTGCTATCACTTTCTCATATGTCTCAAATATCAACTAGATGAGAGCTAGTTACTCTTAGTTATCTTCTGATTTGCAATACAGTAATTTGGATAATCAAATACTATAATCAGAGAGGTGACAGACCATTTGAGATATCTATCTGTATCTGTATATGGATATTTATTACGTGTATCTGTACTTGGGATCTCTCTCTCTCTCTCTCTCTCTATATATATATATTAGTTTTAGTTTGTTTTACATTGTTTTGTTTTACATTCATCATTGACAAGGAAATTATTATCTTTATAGCATTCAAGTCACATTTGGGGCATTTCTTAAAAAATCATTTGTTGACAGAGAGATTCAAATAGAGAAAATAGAAACAACTGAACATAATACAATATGACTATATTGCCATTATGCAGATTGTTCCAGAGCACATAATAATGCTTTATTTGTACCATGCTGTAATTGGCACTTATGCATTCCTTTCTCTGAAAGCCCATTACAAATGCAATTATGCCAAAACGTGATGATATATTTCAGCACATAAAATTGAACTTCTGCCTTTGGCAATAGTCCCATGAGGTAAACACAAACTCTGTGAGCAAAATATTTAACAAAGAAGAAAGAAAAAGTAAAAGCTCATTTTACTATTGTAGTGTATAGTATTCTCCTCTCACCTTAGGATCCATTAAAAAAAAAAAGGTACTTCTCCCTAGAAACTGATCAGTCAGTGACTGATAAGATCATATTAGCAGCAGGGGCAGGCTTGTGATATTAACCAGCTTGTGATCTTATCTGCTCCAGATAATTATTTTGCAATGGAAAGCAAGCAGTAAGCAATAACATCAGCTACTGCTCAGCTAGGAAGAGGTTGTGTATTCTGCACTCATTATGATAAGACTTTCTCCTTGTTTTGTTTTAGTGTCAAAAACAATCCTGATGCCACGCATTTTGAAACTCTCCTTATTACTAACTGATTCGTTTATCTAATTAGGATTCTCTAACCCACAACCAAAATGATTACACATGTGAAAAATAGGTATTTGAAAAAAGATTTAGTGACTTTAGTCTCTATAATGAGAAGTTGATAAAAGTCAACCATATGTTTGTGAGAATATTCTAGAATTCTTTTATCTACCTTATAGGCTCTTTGCCATAATAATTCCTTTAATTTAAAATATGCTAAGAAATTTATAAAGTGGCTTACTTTGTATATTTTAAGAAAAGGACAGAGGCTATTATTTTCTTTGAATATGAGGATACCAAGAGTTGGAAGGGTTATAGATTGCTGGAGGAACACATAGCTCAGCTAGAACCTAGGTATTTAGCATCACCAGAAGAAAAAATTCCACCCAACAAAACTATAAGTATGAACAGTTTACATTGGAAATACGCAATTTGGGCATTTTCACGTTATACAGCAATAAGCAAGAAGGAAATTGGGAAACACAAGGTTTGAGAAAAAGAATCAAAGAATGTCAGACTATGTGAAAACTCTACAACAGATTACTATGTTCTGCAAGAAGATTCTTAGCAGTGATATAAAAGATGATTTAAAATTTTTTATGACAAACACAGAATTGTTTTTCCCCACTCCCAAGACTAGAACCTGAAGTTTTGGCAGTAACGATTTAAGTTAGATGTAGAGAAGCCCTTTCTGACCATGGATTAAATCTGATTGTAGCAGATATTCAAGAGGAGGTGAGTAAGACCTCAAAGAATCTTTAATGCATTTCTCTCTGACTGGTGTGGGTTACACTATTTAAAGCACAAAATCACAAGTATTAAAAAATGGATTTCAAAAGTTCCTATTGGCCTGTGCAAAGCAGGTTGAAAATAAACCTATGTTGATAGGAAATGGAAATAAAAGTAATTTAGACATTTGGACTAGTCTTTTTATAGCTAAATTATAGTGAATTAATATACATGAAAAGAAAATTAATATTGCAAAACAATGTAATTACTTTTGATTAAAACAATACATAATTTTCAGTGTAGTTGAAAGACAATTCTGTTATACTATGTATAATTCCTTCTCAAGATTACCCCTCTGTTCTTTCTTAAATAGAAACAAGCTACTTGCATTAATTTTAATGGTTCAACTGCTTGATTTCTCCCTGCATGAAATTGCACACTTTAGTACCTCATACCCGCTGATAAAATAATTCATATAATCTCAAGAGGCGTCAAGAAGGGACTTAAAGAAGTAAAAAACATGAACTAAAATTAATGATGATCCCCCACCACTTCCTGATGAATAGGAGAGCAAGGTCATCCATTTCAACACAGAGGGTTTGCCTTTTGTCTTGGTTCCTCTGGTGTCGCTGGCTGTGGAGGTGTGATTTGACACTGTCCTTTGACACTGCTGGGAGCACTGAGTAGAATAACAGTAAATTGACCCATTATGAAGTAAGAAGACCATTCTATAAAGTAAAATAATAATTTATTGCATTGTAGTAAACAATAGTACCAAAATATATTGAAATAATTCATGCTACATTAAAAAATGTACAGTTTATAGAAAAAAATTATATTGATTGATTAGGAAAATGACTACAAATATCAGACAAGACATGCCAACTCACATAGAGAGCTAAAATTTTACCATATTTTTAAATACTCAGGGATTTACCAAAATATATTGCCTTTATTTCTCCTCACTAAATCTTTCCCCACCAAAATTACCTTCCTAACATTGAATGCAGATGTGTAGAGTGACTTTGCTTTTCTGATAATTCAGAACAAGTGGTCTTCTTGAATATCATAAGAACGGTTCTGCCTGCGTGTCTTAGATGTTTCTAATTACTTATGGAGATACGTCAAAAGACTACCAAGTAACATCTCCTGATTCTGTCAGTCCATTCCATTTCCTAGGGGCAACTGCATAGATGACAGGATCCATCCTCACATTGCCATTACTACTGTTTTTTTGAATAATCTGAACAAAAAAGAGACTGTAGAGTATTTACCATTGAACTTACTCCCACTGGCCATTTTGTGATATTTAAAATACAAAATACATACACCAGTTGATACAATGTTTCTTTTACTTATTTCCAGAGTATTTGAATTTCTGAAGTGGCTGGTTGCCAAATTTGTGAGCATTGAAATCATTTTAAAAGTTGAAAAGCAGGAAAAGTCATTATTTAAATTCCAGAGAAATGCTTAACTGACCAAAGATTTGGCATTATGCCATCACAACAGATGGATGTGTGTCACCCCTTCAAGTGACATGTACATGTCGTGTGAATGTTGATGTCAGGATCTAAGAAAAGACCACTTCACTAGTGTCCTGTTATGAAATAATGCCACAGACTATTATCAACTTATCAAATTGACTTTGAAATATTAGATAGTCTTTGAGATTATACAAATGAATGGATAATCACATCTTTTTGATTAGTTGACATAGCAGACAACATGAAATATTATATTAAAAAGTCCATGCCTTCCTCTCATTTTAAATCTCTGGAAACCCCTGTTTTGACAGATTCCTCATTCTCAATTATTTTGTAAGTTGACTAGTTAGTAGATGTTCCAAAATGTCAAACTGGTAAAAGCTTTAGGACCTTAAACAAAAATGTCTACCTGCCAGCATTCTCATTAAGTGGACTCAATACGGGATTAAGGATGTTATTTTTCACTTTTGATATGAGCACAATTCGGCTGTTAACATTATTGCAATTCACATTATTCTTTCTTTTATCAAATGTAAATGTATTCATGGTGCATTTTTGTGGAGTTAAAAAGACAAAAAAAAGGATAGAAAGACATATAATTGTCAGCATACTAAAATGGATCTCCTTAGCCAATTAATATTTTCTTTTGTTTCACATTTCAAATATAATTTTAGTTGGCATCTTATGTCTAAGCATATATATCTCACTACTGAATCATGACAAAGTCCACAATTGAACTAACTCAGAAACCTATCATAAATTCTTATCAAGTCAATTTCTGTGTTCATTTTTTATGGTTATACTTTGTTGAACTCTCATGGGCCTTGCACATTTCCAAAGCTGGTAGATGGCAATTTAACTTAGTTTCAAGCTCAACTGTAGGAATTAGTTTTAAATCATTAAATCAGCCCTTACTTTCACCACAGGATCTATTCATGTGAGCTCCACAAGTTCAACATGCTTGTCAACCTACTGGAGTTACATTGTACCAGCTTCCAGCACCTTTACTAGACCAATGTCAATGCAGCCTTCGGATCACGTCCGTTGTGAAAAACAGAATCATAACAATTCTGACGTATACAGTAGGAAATCTGATAAGTGTTAATATTTCTACAAATTTTTCCTTATTTCTATTTTTTCTTTTCTTTTTGTCCATAGATGCATCATTCAAAATAACAAATTTTTCTAAAATTTTTCTTATTTCTTATTTGATCATCACCTTTTACATTAAAATTAATTGACACAAGGTGTATTATTGTGATCAATTTCTCTTCCTATGTCCTCATATTCACTCATTCATTCATTCATTAAAAAGTTTAAGAGTAATTTAGTGCATAGTAGGTGAGGCACACACATAGGTGCTTGGAAAATATCGGTGAACAAAAGATATTTGCCCTTAAAAAGCTCATTTTCTAGTAGTAAGATAAAATAATAAACATACATATAAATTAGCAAATTATAAAGAATTTTGAAGTTGAAAAGTACTTTTTTTTAAAGAGAATTAATTTAGTTGGGGTATTAGAAGGCAGAATAATTGTCAATGAGAAAAGTATTTTAGAAAATAACTCAGTCAATATTATACTTTTCTGTCTCTTTATGCATCTCTGATACATTTTTGAATGGTTCAATCCAATAATTCTTTCTTTGCCTGAAAAAAATCATGCTAGGGAGAGAGAGAGATCTTTTTAGTCAGTTATTTTTTTTTATTTGTCATGATTTATTCCCATTACATATGAGCTATACAGGAAATACCTATTTCCTTATATTTAACAGCCATTTGTATTTCATATTTTATGAAATATGTTTTGCCCATCTTTCTTTGAGTTGTTGGTCTTTTTTATTATATTGTACTGTTGCTTTATTTAATTAGAATATTAGCCACCCGTTGTACACACTGTAAATTTTTTCCAAGATTAAATGAGTATAATTATAAAGGATTTGGAAAAGTGAGTAGTACAAAATAAGCATTTAATGTTTTAGCTTTTTTCATGAATTTAATATTTTTTGATTTAATGTTGTTTGATAGTAACAGCTCAAGCTCTGCTTTTTTGGGTTTTTTTGTTTGCTTGTATTTGTTTTCTATTGCTTTGCCCATTATCTTCCTTTAAATTTTTCTAATTCACTGTTCTTATATTTTTTAAATATAAGATTGTTAGATTTTCTTTTGCCACAAAATCGAAGTCATTTATAAATTTAAGGTATAAATTTATTATTACATTTGCATTTATTGCTATGTCCAGTTTCTTGACTCTACCTTAGTTTACATTCTGCTTTTGTTTGAAATACTTATCCAAAAAATAGCTGCCAAGAACAATGTCAAGGAAATTCTTACCTCTGTTTTCTTCTAGTAGTTTTACAGGGTATAGTCTTGTGTTTAAGTCTTAGTCCATTTCAATTTCATTTTTCTGAGTTGTGTAAGATAGGGGTGAAATTTCTTTCTTTTGTAAGTGACTATCCAGTTTTTCCAACACCACTTATTGAAGAGACTATTCTATACTCATTGAATATTCTTGGCTCCCTAGTCAAGTATTGGCTGACTGTATATGTGTTGGTTTATTTCTGGGCTCTAGATTCTGTTCATTGGTCTATGTGTCTGTTTATATGCCAAGAAACATACTGTTTGATTACTACATGTTTGTAATAAAGTTTGAAATCAGGAAGGGTGATGCCTCCAATTTTGTTCTTCTTTCTCAAGATTGCTTTGGTTATTTGGGGTCTTTTGTGGTTTTATGCAAATTTTACAATTGTTTTTCCTATTTTTGTAAAAAAATACCATTGAAATTTTTGGTAGAGATTACACTGAGTCTATAGATGGCTTTGGATAATATGGATATTTTAACAATATTAATTCTTCCAATCCATGAGCACAGGATATCTTCCATTTATTTGTGTCTTCATTTTTTTCTTCAATGTCTTGTAATTTTCAGTGTACAGACCTTTCACCTCCTTTAAATTTATTCGTATTTTATTATTTATTTATTATTACAAATGGGATTGTTTTTATTTATTTTGCAGATATTTCATTGTTAATATATAGAAACAACAATTTTTGTATGTTCATTTAGTGTTCTGCAAATTTACTGAATTCATTGATTACTTCTAACAATTTTTTGGTTGAATCTAAGATTTTCTATATATAAGAACATATCATCTGCAAACAGAGATAATTTTACTTATTTTCCAAGTTGGATGCCTTATTTCTTTTTCTTGCCTAATTGCTCTATGTATGGCTTCCAATACTCTGTTGAATAAAAGTGGTTAAGAGAGGGCACCCTTGTCTTGTTCCTGATCTTGGCAGGAAAGCTTTCAAATTTTCACCATTGAATATGACATCAGCTGTGGATTTGTCATATATGGCCTTTATATTTGTTGAAATATGTTCCTTCTACACCCAATTATTTTATCATGAGTTTTTATCATGAAGGAATGTTAAATGTTGTCAAATGCTCGTTCTGTGTCTATAGAGATGATCGTATCATTTTTATCTTTCATTCTTTTAGTGTGGTATATCATATTGATTGATTTGGGTATGTTGAACCATTTTGCAACCACTTAAAGATCCTTTTAATGTACTATTGAATTTTATTTGCTAAATTTTTGTTGGGAATTTTTGCATCTACCTTCATCAGGGATGTTGGTCTGTAGTGTCTTTTTCTGGCTTTTGTATCAGGATAATGCCAGCCTAATAAAATGAGTTAGGTAGTTTTCTCTCCTCTTTAATTTTTTGGAAGAGTTTAAGAAGGATTAGAGTTAATTCTGCTTTAAATGTTTGGTAGAATTCAACAGTGAAGTCATCTGGTCCTGGGCTTTTCTGTGTTGGTATTGAATCAGTAAGGACACTGATTCAATCTCCTTACTCATTTTTGGTCAATTCATTTTTTCTATTTCTTCATGATTATATGTTTCTAGGAATTTATTTATTTCTTCTAGGTTATTCAATTTGTCGATATATAATTGTTCATGGTAGTCTCACAATCTTTTGTCTTTCTGTAGTGTCAATTGTAATGTGTCTAATTTCACTTCTGATTTTATTTATTTGAGTCTTATCTCTCTCATCTTTTTTTGGTTAACCTAGCTAAAGGTTTACCTGTTTTATCTTTTCAAAAAACGAGACTTTATTTTCATCAATCTTTTCTATTGATTTTCTGGTCTCTATTTCATTTATTTCTGCTCTAATCTTTTTCCTTTGTTATTTCTTTCCTTCTGCTAAATTTGAGCTTAGTTTTTTCTTCTTTTTCTAGTTCCTTGAGTTGCACAGTTAGTTTGTCTGAGACCTTTCCTTTTTCTTTGTAGGCATTTATCTCTCTAACCTTCCCTCTTAGAACTGCTTTTGCTGCATACCATAATTTTTGTATGTTGTGTTTCCATTTTCGTTTGATTCCAGACACTTTTGGATTCTATTTTTGACTTCTTCTTTCACCTATTAGTTGTTAAGGAATGTGTTGTTTCATTTCCACATCTGGTCTGTGAGAGTCAATTTGGTCTCTAGGAGACTAGGTTGTGGGGGCCAGCCTGATGCCGGGCCTGCTTGGGAACCTAAATTCAAATAATCCACTGAGTGCCTATGCCATGGGAGCTGGCCTGCCACAGGGTGGGCTGTGATCTTGGGTTCACATGAGCCTACTGGGAGCCTGGGGCCATGGGGGCCACCTGGGGCTGTAGGAATTGGCATGGTGTTAGAGTTAGCTGGTGCTGAGGTCTATGGTGAAGTTGGCTGCTCAGTTCACTCTTCTTCTCCCATGGGGTGGATGTTTCTCTCCATGCTGGGCAGCCTGGGCTTGAGGGAGGGTTGCTGGGGGTTAGTGTGAATCTATCTTTCTTACACTTCTTAATGCATCTTTTCTTATTTCTACGCTTCACCCACATGCTGTAATTCCTAACCTGGAATGCTTATCTCTTGTGAAGGTATTTCATGCATGGATAGTTGTTCAACTTGTTTCTTGGAAGAGGATGGGTGATAGAAACTCCTATACTGCCATCTTACTGACATCACTCCATAGCTTTTTATTTTATTTCTCAGTTGATTGAAATCAGTTACCCAGCAGTTTTCTCAAGATGAGAATAGGATTGTCTAAAAGTTTCATCACATTTGAAAATACCTGCCTTTTACTTTTATATTTAAATCATGGTTTTGGTCAATTTAAAAATTTTTGGTCATTCTTTCTTTCTCAAAAAACCTTATAGTCATTGTTCATTTTCTTCTAGCTGTGAATTTGCAATAGCAATATCTGAAACCAGCTAGCTTTGCTTTTTTCTTAAAGTAAGGAGATGATGTTTACTTCCTATATTCTCAAAGGATTTTGTTTTTACTCTTAGAAATCTGGCACAGTTTTAGGTGCTATCCAGCATATCTAAGTTGAACTAGTATATTATACGTTGTGCTATACACTTAAGCCTTATTTTTTTGTAAAAATTTCTTGAATTATTTAATATTTCTGTCACCCCCTTATTTGTTTCTCTTTTTCGTGGATACCAATTATGGATAGATTGGAAATATGAATATATGGGTTATTTTTAACTATGATACACATCTGTGAAATGTTTCTCTAAACAACTTAATTTGTTATTGTTTTCCCATTTATTTTGCTCACTTTCATTGGAGCTGATGTTTACTGTCACTAACACTGTTTTGAGCAGAGATTGTACTCTTCTTTCGAGGCCTTAAAAGAAATCTTTACTTCTGCAATACTTTTACAGTCTCTCCCTCTTCTCTTCTGTATTCTTCTAGCTTATATTCTATATTCTTAGAATTCTAAAAAGTTTCTTCCTTAAGAATTTTTGTATATTATATATATTTGAATTATTTATGTAATGTTAAAAGGAAACCCCTGAACATGAATTTCATCTAACATATGAGGAAAATTTTTGTGTGTATATTCTCTGTGCTGTCTTATTGATCATATATTATCCCTGGAGAATTCTATACACTTAATATCATAAGTCCCCTTCTGTTGTTACTTATGTTAAGTGAGAAGAATTATTCCTAAACTAATTAAGTATTTTCAGGGCTATGTGCCAATCCGGGAGCAAGGTTTCCTGACTCACAGTAAATGTATCAATGATTGGGGTGAGGAGGCGTGCTCTGTGCATATGCGTGTGTGTGTATGTGTGTGTTTGTGACAGAGAGAGAAAGAAAGAGAGAGAGAGAGAATTGAAATGATTAGGACATCAACATTTGCAGGGATACGCGTATGGTTAAAAGCCTAGGAGAGATATGTGCCACTGTACTATCGCAGTTATGGGGAAAAGTCATTCCACCTAAAAGAGCTCAAGTTGCCTCTGAAATTCTAAATGTATTTTACTATAGAAGAAATAATATAACTAATGTATTATATTGTGACAAGGTCATAGTTTTTAAACTGTAAAGCTACACATCATAACAGAATGACTGCAGAATCCATCATTAGAGTTTAAACATTTTATCTCTTCAATTATGATTTATTTACATAAAAAGTTTATGTTATTTGGAATATTTTCTTTTAATTTTTTAAGGAAATTCCATGCCGTTTTTTAAAAAATTATTTTATTGAGGTCATATTGGCTTATAACATCGTGTAAATTTCAAGTGTACACCATTATATGTCAGTTTCTATACACACCTCATCATGTTCACCACCAATAGTCTAGTTTTTGGAATATTTCTAATTAGCCCAATTTTGCATTGATGCAAATAGAATTTATATTTTAAAGTGTTTTTGGTTTTAACTCAAGTTAAAATTTTTAAATTTAGATTTTAGGATCCATCCATGTATAATCATGACTTGTTTTTTATACAGTTATTCAAATATTTTGTTATGATTGATAAGAATTTCATTACCTTGCAGGGCTGTTCTGACATATAAGCCAAAACATTTTTTATGTCAAATCCATAATAGTTGTTACATTTTTATCAATGAATAGTCTGGTAAAGGAGTAAGTATAAATTAAAGAGAAGTTAAAGTCTTTATTGTAAGTTGGTTTTATAAACAGACACCTTGCATTATATAGCGTAGAAATACAAGAACAGATATCTAAATAATTAGTCAAGTTTGAACTTGTCATGGACACAATAACATATCTGCAGGTCACTGCTAGTTTTCTGCAACCAACTTCAGGCTGACACTTTTCATTATTTTTTACTTAATTTTCATTCTAATTTTAAAAAAAGAATTACATGAAACGATTCACTGATCCTCAAAAAAATGTGATAACTGTGAAGCCTTGTAGATTTTTCTTAGGAACACAGATTTTTTCTGGTTGTTGAGCTCAACGTTTATTTTTTAAAATCTAGAGAAATGGTATCAAATGATGTTCTGGTGATTTCATTATAATAATAAACCAGAAGTGATGCCTGGGCTATGTGCTTGTTTTTTGCTCAGAATTAGTCAGGCAAATTTATCTTTGGCCAGGAAATTTACAGGAATTAATTTTATTGGTTCTTCTCCCCATCAGCTCCCAGATACATAATGATGGAAACTACAATATTATTTTGGGCATTTATACTTGAATAACCATTTTAAAACTTAACTTGGAATTAAAGGGACACAAGGTATTTTAACCTGTGGATGTGGACTTGTGTCCTTTCTCTTCAATGATCAAATGCTTTCAGAAATTTAAAATGTCAGCGTTCCCTGCCCTGAAACTCAATAATAAAATTTCTGACAAACAGAGCTGTCAGGATTCAAATTTTTTTCCTTTGGTCATTACAATTTCATGAAGTATTAAACATTTGGATTCCATTTTACTAGGAAACGAGCACAAATTGTATCAGCTAAAAAAATTTTTATAAATCTCAGCTCTGGATTTATGTTTTAAAAATTCAAAATACAAGTGTTATAGACAGTTCAAAAGGTATTGCATTGTATGCTATCGCCAACTTTTATTTCGCCACTCAATAATCTTGACAGCATGGTAGGAAAAAAAGAAACAGAGGTATCACTTTTGTTTAAAGTGGGACAATATTGATTATGAATTTTTCTTTAATCATTTTATTAATATTAAGTTAATATTGAACATATGGCATATAGGAAGAGTTTTGTCATCTCACTTTATTCATACAGGTTCAAGTTACACCGTGAATGAGGGTTGGATTGGTGATCTAGAGTCTGGAGTTTTAAATGATGTTGGAAACTACTTTGGGCTTTAACAAAATATAGCAACTTCAATATTTCATGTTTACATATGTCTTTAGTTTTGAGCTCTGAGCATTTTAAAAGCATATTTTCTTTCTCTGAAAAATCAATTATTTAACCCACTAATAAAAAAATTTTTACATAAAAAGAACACATGTTCTAGAAAAGTAACAACTCCTAAATTCTGGGCAAAATAATCTTGTGATACGAATATTAAATATGTATAAAGCATGAGGAATAGATAAAATAAATATTAGAAATACTTTTAGAACTACTTGAATTAAAGTTGAATACTTGACATTCTGTACTAGACAAAAGGATTAATATATACATGATTAATATAAATGTAATTAAACTTCATTTATGTAACAGTTTTATAAATTTAAAAGAAATAAAATTTGAATCAAAGATCAAAGATATCGCAATATTGCATACAAAGTGATTAAATTCTGACAAAATTAGGGTAAATTGTGTGTTGTTTAAATATGAAGTTGTGAACAGAATATAAAGGATACCTCTTTGATCAGGAGATTAAAACTTCCAGGTTTGATGAATAATGTTTGCCATATAAAATTATATGAAATGCTAAAGCAGAAATTAGAAAACTTATGAAAATCATTGCATATAAAGCAACCTTGAAATACTATTTCTTCTATATTGCTATCTTAATGTAACTTCCTTAATGAGATCTTATGGAATTCTCATATTGGATAATAAATGGGATAAGCACAGGGACAGATAGATATGGCGACAAAGAAGAGATTTCTTAGAGCAAGTTGAGAGTTTTGTTTCATTTGAATTCAGTTGAGTTAAACGAAGACGCACTGGGCTGGGGCTGTTATTTACTTTTCTAAGTACTAAATATTCAAAATAATAATACTGATCCTTGTGTTCAGGAACATTTAAGGTGAGAGTCAGACAACACAGACTGAGCAGAGAAAAACAGAAATTTGTAAATGGGTAAGCTTCTTGAATTTCTACAAGAATTACCCCAAAGGGTTAAATGTGCCTTTACCCTATATAGATTTGAGATAATTGACAATAATGATACCTAAGTACAATCTATCCACTACCACCCCTTTATGTTATGGCAGTGAGAAGCAATCCTTTTTCCTTATAGTCTAACAAAAATATTAAAGAGTAGCATGAATGAATAATTTTCCAGACAGAGAACAGAGACAAAAATTATTACATTATTTTATTCACTTCTTTATCAGAGCACACATAAATTGTATCTTGGAAGTGAGTAGCCATGACTCTGCAGGATCAGCTCTAGAAATAATAGAGACAGGTTATTCATCCAGACTCTTTCCAGGTAAAAGTAGAATTTTGGCATGGAAATGTCCAAAAGTCCATCTGCCTATCAAGATGATTATCCAAGATTCCCCTAGGAAAAATTTGCATGGGATTGTTGTATGATATATAATAATATGTACAGAATACTCTTTGAAAATGGTCCAGGATATAGTAAATACTGAATGAATATTACTTATTATTACTAATTATTTCCATTATTTAATTCCCAAATTGTATCAACTTTTTTTCACTCCAATATTTTATTTATTTATTTTTATTTATTTATTTTTTTAAAGATTTTATTTTTTCCTTTTTCTCCCCAAAGCCCCCCGTTACATAGTTGTATCTTCTTCGTTGTGGGTCCTTCTAGTTGCAGCATGTGGGACGCTGCCTCAGCGTGGTTTGATGAGCAGTGCCATGTCCGCGCCCAGGATTCGAACCAACGAAACACTGGGCCGCCTGCAGCAGAGCGCGCGAACTTAACCACTCAGCCACGGGGCCAGCCCCATCCAATATTTTATTTTGCAGTGTCAGCCAGAGGAGTTCATTTAGAGTTTTGCGTAGCATCAGTGTTTCTTCTTCAGGGACTGCAACTGGAATATTCCACTATTGTATTATAAAATAACCCAAAAATAGTGCACCCAAAGTTAAAATTTTCTAAGAGTATTATTGCAGGATAGTTGACATACAGTAAATCACACATATTTAGAGTCTACAATTTGTTTTGACATATGTACACACCTGTGAAGCCATCACTATAAAAAGATACAGAATGTACTCATCGCCCCCCAAAGTTTCCTCATGCTTCTTTGTATTTCTTCCCTTCCTCCCTATTCCTGCCCCTTCTCCATCTCCAGGCATCCACTGCTTTTTATATGTATTTAGATTATTTTGCCCATTCTAAAGTTTTATATAGATGGAATTATACAGTATCCATTGTTTTATGCAGGATGTGGCTTCTTTCACTCTGTAAAATTATTTTGAAACTTATTTCATCCATCTTGCAGCATGTATTCATTTTTATTCTTGAGTAATAGTCCAATGCATGAACATACCAGTTTGTTTATCCGTTGAAATGTTGATGAACATCTGGATTCTTCAGATATGGGTTATTACAAATAAAGCTTCTAGGGGTATTCATGCAAAAGTATGGACATGTGCTACATATCTTATACGTATATACTGAGCAGTAGAATGGCTGCATTATATGGTAGGTGTGTTATTAACTTTTAGAGAAACTACCAAACTATTTTCTTAAGTGACTGTCTCAATGAATGAGAATGCTAGTGTTTTCCACATCTTCACCAGCCTTTGGTATCCTTGCACTTTTTAATTTTAGCCTTTCTAAGAGAAGTGTAGTGGGATCTCATTTAGTTTTCTTTTCTTTAATGATCAGGCCATTTGACCATCTTTCATGTGCTTATTTGCCATGTGTTTATCTTTTTGATGAAGCGTGTGTTCAAATCT
The DNA here is from genome assembly GCF_037783145.1 of Equus przewalskii. NCBI lineage: Eukaryota > Metazoa > Chordata > Mammalia > Perissodactyla > Equidae > Equus > Equus przewalskii. The sequence goes on from NC_091832.1 coordinate 95,722,267, forward strand.
CTTGCCCATTCTAAATTGGCTTTTGGTTTTCTTATTACTGAATTTGAGAGTTCTTTACATATTCTGGATACAAGTTATTTATCATATGTTTGATTTGCAAATATTTTTCACAGTCTGTTGACTACCCTTTTGTTTTCCCAGCAGTATCTTGAAGAGTAGATTTTTAGTTTTGATGAAGTCCAATTTATCAGTTTTGTTTTCATGGAGCATGTTTTTGCTGTCAAATCTAAGAAATCTTTGTCTAATCCATGATAACAAAGATTTTCTCCTAGAATTTTTATAGTTTCAGGATTTACGTTTAGATCTCTGGTTCATTTTGACTTAATTTTTGTGTATGGTATGAAGTATGTGTCTAAGTATATTTTTTGGGTATGGATATCCAACAATTCCACCACTGCTTTTATAAAGTTTATCATTTTCCACTGAACTGCATTTGCAAATATATCACTGCTTCCTATCTTCTTCTATGGCTCTATTTGTTTGACTTTATGCCAAAATCACACATCCTGATTATTGTAGTTTTATAATAAATTATAAAAAGGTAGTGTTGGTCCTACAAATTTGTTTTTTTTTGTCAAAAGGTTTTGTATATATTATAAGATATTGCATTTCCATATAGATTTGAAAATCAATTTTTCAGTTTCTACAGAGCACCTGCTAGGATTTTGTTTGGGATTCCTTCATATCTGTATATCAATTTGGACAGAACAGTCCTCTTAACAGTATGAAATTTTTTGACTAGTGAACACAATATATTCTCCGTTTATTTAGGTCTTTAATTTATCATGCCACTGTTTTATAATTTCCAGTGCACAGGTCTTTTAAATCTTTAATTAGATTTATTCATAAGTACGTCACATGGTTTGATACTATTGTATATGATATTTGGTTTTAAATTCAATTTCTGATTATTCATTGTTATTTTGTAAAAGTATAATTGATTTTTGCATAAATATGTTATTTCCTTCACTCATTTAGGTTTAGCGTTCAATTCACTTATTAGTTTCAGTGAGTTTTATAGATTCCACTGAATGGATGACCACAGTATTTGTAAATGAAGATACAGAAGACCATTAGAAAAAAAGAATTTCTTTCTGATTTTGATGCCTTTTGTTTATTTTTATCATCATATTGTATTCACAAGAATCTCCAGTACAATCATGGATAGAAGTGATAAGAGTGGATGACCTTGTTTTCTTTCCTATCTCAAGAACAAAGGATTAAATTTTTACCTTTAGATATGATGTTAGTTCTAGATGTTTTGTAGATGCCTTTTATCAAGCTTAGGAAGTCTCTATCTATTCTTAATGTTTTGAGAATTTCTGTCAGTAATGTATGTAAGATTTTGTTAACCTTGTTTTCTTCATTTACTGAGATAGTGATAAGGTTTTATTATTTTTTAAATTTTATTTAGAGAATTAATTGATTATACAAGTGTTAAATCAATCTGGAGAAACAATACTTGGTACCTGTGAGTTATTAGTTTTCATACTGATAGATTCAATTTGCTAAAGTTCTGCTGAGAATTTTTACAGTTTTTTGCTATATAATTTTTCTCTTCTTGTAATGTTATAGTCTGGCTTTGGTGTCATGGTATTCCTGGGCTTATAGAATGAGCTGAGGCCTATTCTATCCTGTTCAACTTTCTGGAAGATTTTATGTAGAAGTGACATTATTTCTTCTTTAAATCTCTAATGGAATTCACCAATGAGGTCATCTGGGCCTAGAGGTTTCCTCATGTGGAAGTTTTTTAACTATTAAAGACACATTATTCCTCACTGGGCCCTTGGTGGCCCTGGATTTGTAAGTCTCAAGAGATTGTCCAGTCAGTGATCTTCAGAGGGTACTTCTCCAGGTCAGAAAATGTTCAAACATGGAAATCCTTTCCTAGGAACCAAAATCAACAGTATAAAGAATCTTAGCAGCAATGACAGTCACTATGACACTGAAAATGTCTGGGTGGGAGAGTATTTAAAAAGAAAACTACAGAAAGAAGAGCAAGATCCTGAGACTATGGAGAATATACAACAAAAACCTTTTCTTGTAGTGTCAACTTGGACCATTTTTGGAAACCCATTCAAGTTTCCAAAATGAAAGTGGGGTAAATGAAAATGTGGAATCCACGTCATCAGCCAGAGTCACATTCAGTTCTCATTTGAGATGATGAGTGGGTAGCACAGTTTGAAGAAGAAAGAGAATATGGCTGAAGAACGTTGAAGGGAAGACGAGCATCAGATAAGATCCACTGACTAGTTGATATCACCCCCCAAAATTTTAGAATCTTAAAATAGTTCAAATTATGTTATCCCTAAAAGCAATATCCAAAAATATATATTTCCATATTATGCCAGATGTAGTATACTACAAGTAACCTCATGATAAGAGACTTCCCTAAATTGTTTATATTTACAGGTTGTAGATTCTGAAAAATCAGCACAGACTATCTGAAATGTTGGCGAGGCTGAAACCAAAACTATTTTCTATTTTGTTTTATTTCTCTCCTCTCTTCTCTGGATAACATAAATTTTCTACTGTTTTCCTTGCCTGACAATACCAATGTTTGGGTCTTAACTCTATTATACATTGAGTGGCAGAGATATAACAGAGAAGGAAAATTTTCTTCTACTTTTTAAATGTTTGGATAGTGGGGTTAACATCTAATAAAGTTTACAGTATTAAAGTAGTTTATGGGGAGAGAGATATAAAACAAAGGGAAAGAGAGACAGAAAGAGAGATGGATATGAATGTGAGCCTATTGTTTACTATAACATATTGACATTGTCCATCAGAGAAACTAAGTCAATAACTGTCATTGTCTTACCAGGTTCTCTCTTCCCTTTGAGAAGTGCTCTTAAGTGGAGAGGGTAACTGCAGCAATAATTAAGCTGACATTTATTGAGTGTTTATTAATTGCCAGACTGTTTTCTCAGCGTGAAATATGTACTCCCTCATTAAATAACTCTGACGTGTGTATAATGTTACGATAGCCCTTTCAGGGAGGTGTTATTACTATTCCTATTTTAACATGAGAAAATGAGATACCGTGAAATTAAATAAGTTAGAAGCACAAGCTAGTCAGTTGTAGGTTCAGAACTTCAATCCATTTACTTTTCACCTTAAGCCGCACTAAGCTATACTCAGTCAATACATTTCTCTGTGCTTATAATTTGGCAAAATACTTGGTAAAAATTCTATCTGCTCTAAGATAATGTGAGTAAATTAGAAAATGTGTTCTTCTGCTAACAAATAACTAGAAAACAAAATTCAAACCACTTAGAGTATTAAAGTACCTGGATAACACATCATGGTTGAGTGAACCATTTCCTATTATCCCTTTTTATCTCTCTCATATACTCGCATACTTCACTTAGTCTTTCAAATTCAGATCAGCTATTGTAATGTGTGCCAAGTTTTTCATTAAATAATTCTGTTTATTTTCTAAGTATTAGAAAAAATATGGATTAAAATGAAAGTAATTCAAGGAGGCAAGAGGGTAAATTTATAAAGATGGAGGATATATTCATATGTGGAGATAATTGTCATAATTCTTTTTTCAAAAATTTTACTGGAGACATTATACAGAACCAAAGCAACTAAGACTCAGATGCCTGAAGCATGGATGTATGAGTCACTGACTTAGTTTGCACTGTCGTAACAGAATACCGCAGACTGGTTGGCTTATAAACAACGGAAATTGATTTCTCACAATTCTAGAGGCTGGGAAGTTTAAGATCGAGGCAGCAGCAGAGCTGGTGTCTTGTGAGGGCCCACCTCCTGGGTCACAGATGATGCCTTCTTCTGTGTTCTCAGATGGTCTCCAGTGTCTACATTCATAGGGTCTGTATATTCCCTCTAGGGTCTCTTTTATAAGGACACTAATTTCATTCATGAAGCCTTTGTCCTCATCACTTTTTGTCTCCTAAAGCCCCCACCTCCTACTGTCATCTCGTTGGCCATTAGGTTTCAACATATGAATTTTGAGGGGAAACAAACATTCCGACCAGAGCAGTCATCTCATCATATAAATATGGGCGGCACTTTGATTGGCCATAGTGCTGCCCAAGGGTAGGAAAAATCTAGAATAGGTAAGGGAGAAGGGAGATGATGAAAATTATTTTCAGCTGCAAGAGCAGTTGCAGCAGCTGTAAGAAACAGTTGCAGCTTGTTTCCTAAGGACACCACGTTGAAGTGGACTCTGTGATGGGTTGTACCTTCCCACTCAGAGAAGGGAAGAAGAGCATCTTTGACATATACAGTATGTCCCCTCTTGCAGCACTGGAGATGCTAATGATGAAAGTACAAGGAAATGTGATTGGTGCAGTGAATTGAACCAGACATCTCTGGTTAATAACTTCAAACCCCCTTGTACTTTCCTTTCTTTCATTGTCTCTGTTTCTTGGGCTCTGTTATTGTATTACTACATCATGATAATAATAGATCCTAAAGTAATCAGATCAGAAAAATGATCTAGTTTCCCTCAATCGTGTATACTCATTTCTGAATTTATATTAGCATACAACTTTTCCTACACAGGAATTATATCTAAGTACACATTAATTTGAAAACATGTAACTATACAAAATCTAAAGTGTTTCAGTATTTATATAGAATATATATTTACATAAAATACATTTGAGTAATTTTTCAGTCATGCATTTAAATAGCAGGATTGATATTTGAACTTATGTTAGTCTGATTACAACTTGTAAGTTCTTAACTATTACTACAGTCTACCTTTTGGTTTAAAAGAATTATATATAATAATGAATTATATATAATAAAGAATTATATAATAATAATATTATATATAATAATAATTATTATTATATATAATAATGGTGAAGATTTAAAATATAATAAGTAGAGAAATGAATCATTTGCTTTATAGAAAACAAAATACAGTAAAAATAATTTGTTTTAAGTTAAAAGAATGGAAACTTTTTTGCAATCTGTGTTAATTCTCAATTTATCTGGAAGAAAAAAGTAGGCATATACAAGATAATTTTGAGATAGAGGAGTAGTAATGTGAGTCTTTCACTAGCAAATGTTAAAAGTCTAATAATATAGACTTTGTACACTAGGAATAAAAATAGGTGAAGACATTAACAGAATAGAATATTGAGTTTAGAAATAGATTATAAAATATGGACTTGGGGAAGGATTATTCAGTAAGAGGAAGTGGAAGTAAGTGGGAGTAAGAGGAAGATCTTTTTTTAATATTGGGGAAAAATTGTTTCATTGTGTTACCACATACATGCCAAAATTAATCTCAGATGTATTAAAAGCAGTGGCTTTCATACTTTGTTAACCAGTGGCAGAATACTTTTTATGAAAGGAATCTTATTTGAAACCACTATACCTAACAAATTAAAACAGATCTGCTGTGGTTGAAAATAGATAACATACCACAACACATACTTCGAAAGCCCTTGGATTTAAGAGTGAAATACAAAAACGAAAAAGGCAGTATAGGATTTCAGGGCCTTGAAGTTGACTTCTAGCGCATAACTGATCACAACAAATTGATTGACCATTTTTAAGAACTATTCAAAACCTGTGTACATCAAGAGTGCTCTCTGTAATCCCACATCCATTAGCACAAAAGTAGACTGACAGATTCTCCATGAATACAGTGCTAAGGAGCCCCACTGAACTCTGTCTTAACTCTAGGTTAAGGCAATGACAAAGCTCAATTGGGCAAGCAAGGACATATTTTACAACACTACATTTTCCCTTTCTTTATATATGTTATGTTTGGCTGTCCTTTGTGAAAAACAAGTTCACAGATGACATTTTGTATTGTGGAGTAAATTTTATCAATTCACCTGATGATTATTCTAAATAAATAAATAAAAACGTTTTGAGGAAATTAAAAATGTGGGTTAGGCTGATTTTTTAAAAAAAATTGATATTTCAAGAGTATGTGTTATCTACTTGGGTAATGATAAAATTGTGTTTAGTGGAGACGTGTTGTGAGTGAACAAGAATACAGCATATTCATCCACTGTTCACATATAGATGAATAATAATAAAATACAAAAAGTGGAAACATTTTTATTATAATAGAAGATGATTGGCACACAATAATTTCAGTTTCTCAATCAACAAAATATTGTGTGAGAGACAGTCTTCTGTTTGTTCCTTTGTTTGGATAGTATGAGAGCAGCACTGTTTTAAATTTTAGTTTAAATTTTGGTTAAAATATTTTGGAGCAATTATTACTTTTTTTTTTTTCCTGAGGAAGATTTGCCCTGAGCTAACATCTGTTGCCAACCTTCCTTTATTTTGTATATGGGTCACTGTCACAGCATGGTCACTATGAGTGGTGTGGGTCTGTGCCAGGAACCAAACCTGAGTTGCCAGAGTGGGGCATACCAAACTTAACCACCAGGCCACGGGATCAGCCCTGGCCCAAATATTTTTATAGATGCTGGCATAATTTTTCCTTCTCACCTTTTCTTCTCTTTCTTTCCCCCTTTCTTCTCCCCCTTCTACGCCTTCCCCTCTCTCTTCTCTCCTCCTTCCCTCCGCCACCACTCCTTTTCCTTTTTTTTCTTTCTTTCTTCAGAGAACTGACTAATTATGCTTTCCCATGACTGTTTAATTTTCTCCTTGTAAAACAAAATAATAAAGAGATCCCTTTTACGTGTCCAAGAGAATGACGTCTTTAATAGGAAGCAGACCCTCATTTTCATGCCCAGAGAAAGATCTCACACTTCACAAAGCAAGCAGTATATTTAGACTGCACTTTCTTCTCCTTTCTTTTTATTAGTTACCTCGAGTCATTAGGAAGAACAGGGTACTCTTTTCTTAAAGCACCTGCATTTAATTGTAGGTTATTGCTTGTCCTGCAGGAAGACAAGAACAGCTGGATTAAAATAAACTGTACTGATACAAGAAGAAAAGAAATTGAACAGTCTCATTTGGAGAATGATTTACATTGTTCTGGGCGGGGAGCGGGGAGCCAAGAAAATTAAATAGAAGCTCTGAGGCTAAATAACTCAGGTGTTTCGGTTTTGTCAGGATTTTATTTTTACCTCCTTCTTCCTCTGACTCCAACTCCATCATGTTAACACTCTGAAATAAAAGCATTATAATCTGAAAGTCAATATCCTGAAAAGTATCTATTAAAACCTCACCTTAGAGAAAAAATGCTATAGTTGACTGAGCTTTCGGTCTCCTGTTTGTTTATTCGTGGAAAGATTTCCCACACAGCCTTGGCTGCTCTTCAAAGTCTGCATTTAAATGCATATAATTCAATAAGATCAAGGCACTGTGTCTTTGAGGAGTGGCTTACTTAGAAGAGAAATTTTAACTTAAATTAAGGCAGTAGATATATCTTTTTGTCCTGCTGTCTACAGGAAGTTTTAATTGGTTATTTGTGAAAAGTTATGAAATCCAGCGATGCAAAAGAATCGGAAAAGTATGCACATTTTAAATTTCATAATAACTACTTTCAATCTTTACAGAAGTGTTACATGGCATAGAAACTGCAACTGGAAAGTTGCAAAGACAACGGCAAAAATGTCTTTCTCCCACATTTTTTATTTAATGTTCTCTCTGAAGATGCAACTATAGAGCATGGAAAGAGAATAAAACTGGAAGCGTAGTCTGGACTTAAACATGTTGTACTGGGTATATTTTTTTTTGGAAAATTCATTGCAGCTCCATAGGAACATAACATCTACACACAACACAGGACACGGGATTCTAGAATTATGTTTGACTGCCTTTATTGTATCGTTCTCATTCTTGGAACGATCCATATTGGCAATCTGAAACTATCGAATTTTATAACTTGTATTTACAGTAGAATATAACATAAAATATCTAAAATACAAAATTTAGATAGATGTTATGAAATATCAGCCGGATATAAAGAACAGTAAATGTGAGCCTGCCTATGATCGTTTAAGCACCGGCAAGTCAGAGAGAAGTTTGTCTTTTTCTTCTGCAGCACTTTGAGGGCAGGCTCCTGTGCCTTTGTGCAAAAGGTGCTAGGGGCTGGCACCCTCTCAACTCAGTGTTACAATGTGACAATCTCTGCCTTTTCCGGATAAGAAGAACTTAGAGCACTGTATTAAGATGGAAGTCTTACGGATATTAAGAAAACTCGGTGGAATGAATGAGAATGGAATGGAATGAATTCTCAAAATTGATATAACTCAAAGCAAATTATTGAACACTAAGTTCATATTTCCAGCTATGATTACTATCTGTTTACCTTTCCCATGCTGCCTATGTCTTGCATACTGCAGAATTGACTATTGTTTTATAAATTAGGTTTACATACAGTAGTTAGCGAGTAAATAATTATTCATGAATTCTTCTCTGGACACCATTAATATATGAAACCATCCATCTCTGCTATAAGATAGCTAGAATTGTGGTTTTTCTCTGCTCTTCCTGTTATTCTTATTCTTGCTTTTGTCTTGCTCAAGTTTTTTGTAATGTGTATATTTCCTTTTTTCCCCCATTTGTATGTGAGTACACACATCCTATGTGTGCACTCAGGTTTTTAAATTCATTTACTTCATGTGTACTTCTTAAGTACTTTTCAATGTAATCCACTCACTTGGGTTTACTTATTATTATATGTATATATTTATTTATTAAATTCCTTGTTTCCTAAAATTAATTCAGTACCCATAGAAGTCTTACTAATGTTGATAACTGTGCAATCATTATATAAATTCAGAAAAAATATTTATTGAAACTATAATTATTTAAATACATATACATATCATCAATTCAATTTTTTAAGAGCTTGATATATTTATGTCAAGAACATAAGAAATTCAACAGAAGATAGAAAGTATATGTTAAATTTTTGAAACAGAGAGAAAGATTCAAATCAGTTTTATTGACTCTGCAACTGACTGTTTTCCTTAAGTTTTGCAAGCTAGGAAATAAAATCAAAGTTGGGTTGACTCACAATGAAAGCGGGTTTTTTCGTCATTGAAATTTTCTCTGGGTTGGAGGCTTTAGAGGTCTAGTAAATGGTGTAGTGAAGTTTGGAGCCAGTCTGCTTGGGTTTGAAACAAGGCTTCGCTACTTACCCACTATGAGGCCTTACAGCAAATAATAGCACTAAGTGATGAGTGACGTGTGAGCCACCTGAATTTATACATGTGACGTGTTTAGAACAGTAACTGGCTCACATGTTCTAACTAAAATTATTGTTCATTTATCACTGTTTTTATTTCTTGCCCAAGTGCTAAACTGAGAAATTAGGCAAAACTGTAAGGCCTAGCAGAAATAAAAGAGTGTCTTTGTTGGAAAACAAGCTGATGTTGGAGATTGTGGCTCATATCTGAAGCAATTAGTTTTTGAAAAACTGAATGTAGGAATGAGACAGACTTTCAACATTCTTATAGCCAGTGATGCGTTAGGACAGATGTCTCTGCTACAGCAGCAGTGTCTGTGGCTGAAAAATTTAAGGCATGAGGGACAGAGAGGAACAGGACAGTAGTGAGCTACCAAAAGAGAGAAGAAAAGAAGTGGCTCCACTCCAGATCCTGTGGTCCCTTTCTTAAATCCTAAATCATCAAAATCACTCCAGCGAGGCTATAGCACAGGCAAGAGAAGGGGGTGAAAGAGGAAAGGAGCTTTGCCCTAACGGAGCTCCCTCTACAAGGATGGAAATTTTGAGGGGAGGAAATAAGCCTCCCTCCCCACTCCAAGGAACAATGGATTGTTAAATCCACCATACAACAAATCATCTAACAATTTATTGAGGGACAGCCTTCAAATAGACAGAACCTAATTCCAGACAGGTCTTTGAATTCTCTTAGATAGTTTGCTAGAGGATTGAAAAAATTTGATTGGGAAGTATATTTTTAATACAGATAAGGAATCAAATGGTTTCCTCCACATGCATTCATTTATCATTTAACAGATATTTATTGCCATTGAGGATACAGAAACCGTCAAAACAAGTTGTGTGGTGTTGAAGACTTTCGGTAGGTATAGAAATAGGAAGAGGTACAGGTAACAGGTATAAGTATACATATAAGATAGGTGTAGCGGCCCCTGACACAGGAATGGTTAATAATCACTCGAAAAACCTTGCCAACAAACTGTGACCCGGAGGTGAGAAGGACCGTTAGCCAATGACGGGTAAGACCCCCTGGGGGGGGCAACCTAAGCCAGGCGGCGGCCGCCCGGGGGCACAGATGGAGAAACGATATCGATATCAGGAGCAGGAGGCACCATTGCCTAAGAGACCTTGCCTGCTCCGAGATAAAAATATAGGAGCACAGCAATAACATGATAATATCAAAACAGAGGCCAAGGGAGGGCTCCTTGAGAAATCACTAAGAATTCTTGGCATTCACTAATTACTTCATCCAGAACACCTGTGTAATGTTTAACAGATGTAAGCTATGTATATATTGAAACGCTGGTTATATAAACTCAGAGTGGCCATCAGCCCTCTCCGCATCTATCCTGATGTGTACATTGGATTGCGACACCGACAATAGGTATAGATATAGACACAGGAAAAGGTGTAGATACGTCTGAGTCTAATTATAGATAAGTTCATTCTTTTAGTTTTGGAGTGAAACAATTTAACTGGCTGAAAGATCTGTGTTTAATACAAAGTTAGGGATAGTATTCATTCATTTATTATTCACCAAGAGTCTATTCTCTAGGAAGATACAGCAAAGTTAAAAAGCAAATCCCTGTAGGGGCTGGCCCCGTGACCGAGTGGTTAAGTTCGCACGCTCCGCTGCAGGCAGCCCAGTGTTTCGTTGGTTCGAATCCTGGGCGCGGACATGGCACTGCTCATCAGACCACTCTGAGGCAGCGTTCCACATGCCACAACTAGAAGAACCTACAACGAAAGAATATACAACTATGTACTGGGGGGCTTTGGGGAGAAAAAGGAAATAATAAACTCTTTAAAAAAAAAAAAAAAAAGCAAATCCCTGTCTTCAAAGAGCTTTTATATCTATACGTAGACTTATATCATTTTAAATATTAATGGACTATACCTAATTATCATAAATACTAATAAGTGCCAATTGTAAACTTTGGTTAGAATTTTAAATGTGTAATATTATTCATTAACTGTAAATGTTTTAAGGTACAGAACTCTGAAAAAAATAACTACTTGGGAAAATATTCTTTCGACCTTTTTGGAAAAAGCAATTATAATCTCAAAATCGTTTTTGTAATGCAGAGAATCTAAACAACTCCAAATGGACATGAATTAAAATCTCTATATCATACATCTAAAGAACATGAGCATGAAATTGTGAATGTTTAGGGTGGATTTTGTTAATTTTCTTTGTTTTTGTATACATTAATTTTAAAAATTACTATCATTAAAGAGTTTTGAAATGGAAATCTTCACTATTCTTTATAGATGTTAAAATAATTATGGAAATTTTGTGACCAAGATCCTCACCATTTTTAAAATATGATGGGAAACTGGGAATTCTGGCAAAGGTCACAGTTTTGCCTGGTGGTGAAACCATTATCATATTTGAACCAATAGAAATCTTTTAGCAAATTACCATTTACTTTTGTTCAAAATTAAATATTACCCAGTTGTCTGAAATTCACTGGCCTTTCAGTATATGAAACATAATAGGTAAAGTCCTATTATTTTAAAAATGCAATATTTCATAGCTTAGCTCAAAGGTCAGAAAATGTCTTAAATCACGTTACTGAAAGTAATGAAATAAAATGAGGTGACTTTATTTACTATCCATGGTCAATCCTTTTGAGTTTCTCTCTGTAAATAGAAAAAATTTTTGAAAATACATAATGTTTAAAAATTTAACTTTTGGAGTTGTGAAAATAATAATTGCTGTTAGGCTCAATAATCTCATTAGATTTTAGTACGGATATAATTTACATGTGTGTATTTGTTTATATGACAAAATGCACATCATGAATGTGTATTCATGCATATTTTAGATTTTAGAGCATAAGGATTGACAAAGTTAGAAGAAATTTTGAAAAGAATCAGCCTTTATCAATCATTGCTTTTTGGTTCAGTCGTTACCATGTAACTTTAGACCTCATCAATCCTTAGTTTCCTGAGCTGTGAGATGGAGGTAATAATATTAGGCATTTCATCAAGTTGACATAAGCCTTAAATTAAGCCAGACATGCAAATTCTTAGATAATGCCTGACACAGAACAAGTACTTTAAAAATTATAACCATTATCATTTTTATCATCATCATCATCCATGTTAGTTTAAATGAACTTGAAAACATGAGAAAAATATTACAAGGAACCTACTCCAGGCTCTCATATCTTATAGGTGTAGAAAATAAGGCTTAAAGAGGCTAAGCAAGTTACCCTGGGTCACAAGAGAATTTGGAGGCAAAGATTAATTTAAAACTAAGACAAGATTTCGAAACTAAAACTTGATCTGCTCCACCACACTTCTAACTACAGCACACGCTAAGGATTTCCAATCTTTATTAAGAGTGGTCTTAAAGAAAGCCTAAATTGCATGTTGAAGGTTTACCTTTGTTTTGCATTTCCATTTTAACAAACCACATGCAAATAAATAAATCCACAGCCCAAAAAAATTATACTTTTACTTTTCCTATACATGAATATAAATATAATGTAATAATAAATTTCGTTTAAATAATCTTAACATTGAAAATGGATAAATATATGTATTACATGTTTAAAATTGTACTTTGTATCAGTGTGAGTGTGTATGCTTTGTGTGGGTATAGTAGAGTACAGAATCACACCGAATATGATATAAAACCCCTTAAAAATGTTGGAAATTACATCGAATAGTAGCAGAAATATTCATTAGTATTTATTTCTTGAGAAGATTTTCTTTGCAAGTCTGCACACTTTTCTTATAGATGTTTACTTTTTCAACCTTAATATAGGGATAAATTACTATTATCTTCCCACAAAGCACTTATTCATTGCTTTGCTACATAATTTTAAAAACAGTGTGATAAAATCAACTCAGGAAAAGAATGAGTCATATTAGCTTTTTTCTATTATATAATTAAAACTAAGCACTTATGCTTCTCTTAACTTGCTACTGTATGCCATAGAATATATATTCTATTAGGACTTCAATTGCTTAATTTAGAAGGAAATTGACATGCTGACAAATTAAAAATGGATAAAGTAAATATTTTAAAAAGCTCTCTCATCATGCCACTAACCAGAGTCAAGCATAATTTCTCCTTATCTTCCCTACATCATTCTATCTAGAGAAAGAATAAGGCGGTTTAGACGATGATTACATATCTTGTGATATAGGCTCCAAGAATAATGAAGGCATTAACAAAATCTTTCCTAAATGCAATTTTTGACAGCTCCACTCACAAAAGGACATGCTTTATCTTACATTATTTTGGGAAATAGAAAGAATTCCTAGGACACACGGCAGAGGCACAATCCAGATTCATTGCATTCCCTGTGTAACACAACTACCAGAATGAAGAGACTATTTAAGATCACTAATTGTTAGACCCACGGTTGCTTGGTTTTACTGCTATTCCTATCAAAACTAATACAAGGCAAAACCTCATGATTAATGGTAAAGAGTAATATCAGTCCTTATCTAAGAAAAATATTTGCTGGCAATTTTTATTTTACCTCTTTTAATCCAACTTAATCAACATGCCCATAATATTGTAAGTTAGCCTAATTCTATTCAGTCTGAAAGGGAAGAAAGCTTGTCACGAAACTAAAGTCTTATTCTATTAATAGGTTTATTTTCAACAGTTTCATGAGAGTGCAAGTTCAATTTTTCATTCAAAGGGAATTTTAATTGGGTTTTTTGCCATTCTCTAAACATTTATGGAATTGCATTCCATTTGATTACAAAAGGAATTTCACTATAGATAAGTCCCCCCCAAAAATCTCATCTCAATTTAGAAATAATTAAGTGTCGCTTCTCAGAAAAATAAGCACACTGAATCCCTCACAATAAAGAGGAAACTGTCCCAACACTGAGCCTGCCGCCTCTTCAGGTAAAAAACGCCTGTTATTAATGTCCTCACACCAACAACTGCCACAATGAGAAACTATCGAAAATAGTATCCTGGACTGTAGTTTGCAGATACATAGATACTTTAGATGTTGAGGGTCTATTTCCTGGAAACTGTAGGTGGTGAACTGCTGTGTATAAGAAAGAACTTTAAATTTTTTCAGTTGGAAATGTTATACAAGCAAACAGTATAAGTGAAAAAAATCAGACTTTATGTTTACTAGTCTTTTTTTCTCAAGTTTTCCTCAGATGATCCTCAAAGAGGTGGATTTGTCTTCTGAAAGCTGTTGCTTTTCCCTTGGCAAATAAATGGCGTTGTTCTTGCAAAAGGAAAAAGTAGGACGTTTAAAGCAGAAGAAAGTTCCCCGCACGGTTCTACTGTCTGCCTTCACTGTGTCCCCCTTCGTGCCTCCGAGCGATGTCTGCGTACTGACACGTGCTGGAGGGGAAGGCCCCGAGGTGCTGAACAGTTTGCCGCTTTAAATCTCCTTCCACAGGAGAATTTGCAAAGCCATATAATGAGGTGGTTAGGAACATATATTTGACATCAGACTGAAATATGTTCAACTCCAGGCTCTGCCAAAATGTAGATGTAAAAACTTGGCAATTTAATTAGCGTTTCAAACCCTGAAGATTCAACTCAAAAATTAGACTAATAATATCTCCCTCAAAAGACTTCATAAGAATCAAATAAAATTACGTATGAAATACATAATGTATACTACTCCTCACCCACTAAGCGTGTAAAAATATTTTTTTGTGCTGAAACAATGACTAAACATAATTATGACTTGGAATTATAGTAAATACATCTGCTATATTATCATAAGTAATCCATAAGCTTGACTGAAGGATATACACTTATTAAAGGCATAGTTTTCTTGTTCCTCAGTGCGCGTGTTTTTTCAAACACCTTACATATCTTCAATAGTTTTGTTTAGCGTGTATTCAGAGGGGAGATGTTTACATATCTAGCTGTGGGTACCCGAGTGAATACCATGAGCAGATGTGGTCATTAATGATGGAATTAAAATATTACTCTGCAACTTAGATTTCACCTGTAACTAGCTGAGATTTACTATGAGCTCTGGGTTCAAAAAAAGCCACATCACTGTTAATTTTCCAGTACCTTGAATTTCATAATTGTCCTTTTGGACAATTTTTTATTTTTTATTTTTTATTTTCTTAAAAGATTGGCCCCATAGGGCCGGCTGGGTGGCGCAGCGGTTAGGTGCCCACATTCCACTTCTGTGGCCCAGGGTTTGCCAGTTTGGATCCCAGGTGTGGACATGGCACCACTTGGCAAGCTATGCTGTGGTAGGCATCCCACATATAAAGTAGAGGAAGATGGGCATGGATATTAACTCAGGGCCGGTCTTCCTCAGCAAAAAGAGGAGGATTGGCAGCAGATGTTAGCTCAGGCGTAATCTTCCTCAAAAAAAAAAAGATTGGCCCCTGAACTAACATCTGTTAGTTCATCTTTTTTTCTTTTCTTCTTTTTCTCCCCAAAGACCCCCAGTACATGGTTGTAGGTCCTTCTAGTTGTGCTATGTGGGATGCTGCCTCAGCATGGCCCAATGAGCCATGCCACATCCACGCCCAGGACCCAAACTGAGAAACCCTAGGCCAGGAAGCAGCGTGTGAGAACTTAACCACTAGGCCATGGGCCAGCTCCTGACTGTCTTTTGACCAAGAATCGCAGGAGCTTACGTGGTCCAAGCTGAATGGAGAGTGAGTGATGGGCAGGGAAAGTAGAGAAGAGATTTCCCTACTACAAACAAATAGGCAGAGGTTGAGGGAGCTACTGCTGTGGGCACAGCCCAGCACTGGCATTGCTTCTCAGAGTCATACGGGGTCCTTTTTGAAAATGGATTCTTCACTGTCAGCCTGTCCACATTCTGATCGTGTCTTGCACACCTTGTCATGGTTCTCTGTGGTAGGCCTTCAGACAAACTTGCTGCTTGTACTGTGTAAGCTCTTATTATGCGGCTTTTTTGTACCTTCCTGCCTCAGGAGTTCCTCCTAACAATATTGTTTCAGTCAACTATTTACTTTTTTAAAAAATAAGTTGTAATATAGTATTGTTTGCAGCATAATGAATATATGATCTTGCTAGCTGGCAGCATAAATAATATATAATTTATTTTTTCTATTTAATATTTAACTTGGCCTCAGATTAAGTATGCCAATTTTTTTCTATTCTTATTTATTTAGCATTCTTTGTTTTTTTCTTTATGTTCAAAACCTATAACATTTTTTGTAAATATATCTCCGAAGACTTCTGCAAACAAAAAAAATAATGTGAAAGTCTCTATCTTTTCATATGGTAAGTTTTTCTATTTAAAATTTTGATACATTTGGCCTCTACCTGCTAATGTATTTTATATATTTTGTTTGCTAAGCTTTCTTATGACTTTCTGCTTTTTTCTCCTTTACTTTGCAGAACTCATTGAAATTCCATGATATTTTCTGCTACTAATGTAAAGGAATTAAATATTATTTATATTCTTCCAGCAACTAATTTTAATTTTCAAATGATAACATTTAAGTATTTCTTTCTTACATAAATTTAGAATAACTAATATTTATAACTCCCACCAAATGAGAATATATAACCAGATATAACTATTCTCCATGTTCAATTATCCCATTCTGTATACAACAATCATGCTTGCATATTTCAAGAATGCGGCTTGTTCTCTTTGTATTCTGTTTTCTTGGTGGCTGACCTTCCTTCGCATTGCAATATTACCATAATATCTCTGCAGACTGTCTTGAGGAAATAATCCAAGTTATCTTTTCTTTCTGTTTTACCTCTGCTTCTCCTCAGGTCAGTTATTTTATTCACATTATTTTTCTGTTCACTTGTTATTTTCAAATGACTGATGATTTTAAACTAGTCCTATAGACATAAAGAAGGCATTGGCTTTCTTCGTTGCAAGTATAATATTTCTACCCAGTTTCAAAAGTCTGTTTTACGTCTATCTTTCCACTCTGTGTACGACCTGGCTGTGGCTGTGAGGGTAAGTGGGCCTGGAGAATTTAAAGAGATTCCCATTGGAGTGTTTGTAAAGAAAATAGCCATCAGCCCCCATAAATAAAAAAGTGAGAAAGATTTATTCTGGGTTTGTGTACTCTAATACATTTTATTTTTAAACCTTCTCTCTCTTTGTATATTTTCTACCATATTTACTGATAAGGGTCAAAGCAGCCTTTTCTTGTTTCTGTCTTGTGCCAACAAACAGAGTAAGAAGATGCAGAGGAGTTCTATTTATAGAACATTTCATGGGAGTTCCTCCTGGGGCTAGAGGATGAAGTCTTAGAGGGAATCCTGGGTCAAAAGCTTCCATATTCATTCAATTAATTACTAACTTTCACCCCTGCCTTTCTCCTATTCTCAGTCCTTGACATCTACAAACGCCTATTTTCTGAGGATCTTTTGGGAAGAAGAAGCCCCATGGCTACACTCATCCTCCCCTGTGCCAGTGGAGTTTGAGACTCATCAGATGAATTCCAATTCAGTCGAGAGAAGTTTGCCATTTTAAAGATGAGCTGTTGGCAATAAGCTTTCCTATTTCCATTGCTTTTATGGGTTTCTCACTCTTTCCTTTTGTTATTTTAGCCAAATTCTGTTTAAGGAAGGAAGAAGGAACATAAAAGCTTATGTTTAGTATACAATTTTGAAGAAGTCGGAGATGCTCTCTTGAAGGGGATTTGTTTCCATAGAATTTCTGTCTATATTTTTGTTAAGTAGCAAGACTGGTTGGATTCAATGCCCTGATGAAAAGAAACCTCATGTTACTTAAATGATATGAATTGGTCATAGACATATACATATAAGCAAAGTACCCAGGCATTTGGATAATTTCATATTCCAATAAACATTTTAATTCTTAAATAACATTAGATACTTAAAGTTAATTGGAATTAAATGGTGCTTTACTCTTATAGTAGACTTTAGTTAACTCCATTCACTCTAATCAGTTGTACTCATAAAATGAACAGCAGCTGTACCTGAAAGTCTATTAAGTTTTAGAAGAATATCACCAACCAGAGGTTGTCTACTTTAGAAGGCAGGCATTTTCCAGATCTTTTCTCCTTTTCCTTGTCTTATATTCTTTGTGAGAGCCCTTTAATTTGTCTACTTAAATAGCAAAACCCTGGTTAGTACTTATTAAAGGATCTTGTTCTTTTCTTTCAACTATTTGTCTTTTGATGTCTGATTTCTCTTTTCTGTGTATCCCAGGGAAGGAGAAATGAAACTGACTGGCTAAGAACCTCTGTTTAAAGTTGCAGTATCTTTAGCTACTAATTAGGATTCAGTTATTTCTACTTGATTTTCCTTATGTAACAGACCTACACATCTGCATATCTGCAGATTTCAGGGGAATAAAAAGTGAATCACAGGGAATTTTTAGAGAATGCTATTGACTGAATGTTTCTCTTCCCTCCAAACTGATGTGTTGAAGCCATAACCCCCAATGTGATGGGATTTGGAGGTAGAGCCGTTCCAAAGTAATTAAGTTTAGATGAAGTCATGAGGGTGAAACCCTTATGATGAGATGAGTGTCCTAAGAAGAAGAGACTCCAGAGAGCTTGTGCTCTCTCTCCACTCGCAAGCACCTAGGAAAGGCCATGTGAGCACCCAGCAAGAAGGTAGCTGTCTGTAAACCAAACCATGCTGGAACTCTGAGCTTAGACTTCCAGCCTCCAAAACTGTGAGAAAATAAATTAAATGTATGTTGTTTAAGCCACCCAGTCTATGGTGTTTTGTTATAGCAGTCCAGACTGACTAAAACAGAGGTGCAGCTCTACTATACACCCTGGATTTCTGCGATCAAATTCTCATTACTGGGGACCCGGCAACTCGTCCAGTAGGATAGTGCACCAGACTTGAAGCATGGTGTTCTGAGACTCTTTGCCGGGCCTTTAATAAGATAACCCAGATGTGTTTACTTGTTGGTTTGTTTCACTATGGTCGCTCCCGGGTGATGATACCCTTTATGTTTGATCCACTGATATAAAGCCACTTTTATCATACAAAATTTGGGACTGAAAACAACTCTAATTATAAAGGTTTTATCTATAATTTCCCTTTATATTCTTGTCTCTCATGCTTATTATACAGAACTATGTAACATATCATGCCTTCTCATGAAAGAAAGAAAGAAAGAATGGAAAGAAAGAAGGAAGGAAGGAAGGATGGATGGATGGAAAAAAAAGAAAGAAAAAGAGAAAGAGAGGGGGAGAAGGATAAAAGGAGGAAAGGAGGGAAGGGGAAAGAACAAAACTCTCTGATTTCTTTACTGGATTCTATTCATGTTCCCAAACTTTTTTTAATTAGTTCACACATACTGTAAATTTTACATAAAAATATTGAAAGAATCAAGCACATGTAGTGGGCAAATTCATGCAAAGACACAAAAACAATGCACACTTCGTGTTGTGCACTTGCATCCCAGGTGGAATCTAATGCGTGAAGTATTTTTTAATATCAAAACCATATTGGCTGCTTTCACATCAGAAATTTCTACAGCATTTTATCAAAGAATGTTAGCATCCCAAGCATTCACTCACCTGGAAGTGAGTAAATCAAATAGACTTTGAGTCTATTTCTTTAATATTTGGATATACAAATATAACAATAAAGACCAAATCACTTTTGCTTCCACCTGGCTTTTTATTAGTAATTAAACACCAGCTTTCCCAATGCTACTAGAACATTGATTGATGGTTACTTGTTTTATGGGTTGCGTTTAAGATGCAGAGGTGTAACCTGTATCAAAACATAAATTGGCCAGCATGAGCACAGACATGAATATTGATTCTGTGCTGAAGATACTCAGGAGATGGTCTTTAGAAAGCCACAGATTAAGACTACATCTGTATAGAAATACCATTGAGCATTTATTGATCTTTGGCTAAATAAGAATACAAATACTGGTACATATATTTTCACTGTTGCCAGTGGACCTAAATTACGTGTTGTAGGTCTAAAATCTTAAACATTCATAATAATACAAATAGAGAGCTATATATTTTGACAGAATAGAATTCATTGTTGCTACATATAAAATCTCTGATGTCTTTGTAAAATCCCAGTGGCCTGAAAAAGAGATATAAAAAATTGCATTGTAAGGATATAGATGACGGCAAAGAGAAAACAAGAGGGCGGTACCATTTTTGGTGGTTCACAATAGGTGAAATTAGAAGTATGAATTGATAAAATCTCTTTTTGTCTAGCTCATTTGCCAAAACAAATAGGAAATCTGCAGAAACATTGACAGTAGATTATGAAAAATTAAACAGAAATGTTGTTACCACTTCCATCACAGTTTTTGGCTGCTGTTACTGTAGCTGTTACTAAAAGTAGAAATTTTATTACAAGAAAAATTATGAACAAACAGGGGAAATCTGCCAAATGAACAAATAAAACTAACTTTGCTCTTCATGAGAAAGCTTTTCATATTGTCACTCAACTTAGTTTACTTTACATAAAAGAAATGTGTGTTGATTGTATAGTATTTTTAAATGGTGATGGTGATACAATAATGACAGCCAACACTTGGCGAGTGTGTGTGCCCTTTCTTCTTTTCTTCAGCCTATTCTCAGTAGAGCTGCAAGAGTGATCCTCTTCAAATGTGTATCAGATGATGCCTTCCTTTACTCAAAGCCTTCCAGTGGCTGCCCCTAGCACTCAGAGTGAAACCATGTTCCTGAGAGTGGCCTACAAGGCCACATAGCTTCTAATCCCTCAGTGACTCTGCCCGCACGTTTTCTCCATTTGCTCTCCATGTCCCAGGTACATGGCCTCTTTGTTGTTTATTGAATACGCTATTCACTCTCCTCTCTTGGGGTTTCTTACACCTCATCAAATAACACTTCATCAGTAAAATGTTCCCTCACCACCGCACACAAAATATAATCAACCACCCACAAACACACACAATTCTGGAGACAAATGTGCCCATTCCCCTTACCCTGCTTTATTTTTGTCCGTTATACTTCTTGTCATTGAGTTTATTGCACATTTAATTGTATATTTTTATGCCCCCCAATGAAACAAAAGCTCCTCAAAGGCAGGGACTTTGACTATTTTGTTTACTGCTGTTATATCCGGTTCTTGGAACATAGGGTCTTGATAAATATTGAGAAAAGTCTAAACATTATGAACAAAGCACCAACATTTCCCACACTTATCTAATTTACACTTTATAGCAACTATGTACAGAAGGTATTAAGAACTACATTTTACAGAGAAGAAAGGTGAAGTTTAGTTAAATTATGCAAATTCCCAAAGATCACTCACCTTGTAACTGGTAGATCAGGGTTCCTACACACTTTGATTGATGGATTACTTGTTGTAATGTCTTCTTTGTTCTCTGCATTGCAGCTTTGACGTTGCTAGTCATTTAGCAATTCAAAGGACATTCTAACGGCCAGCCCAATAATGCAATGTGAAATAATATTCACCTTTTATCTTCTGTCTTAGTCACCAATCCTTTGGCCAGAAAAATTGAAGCAACTACTAAAAATGAAATTATTTATAATTCAAGCCTCAAATAATGCCATTTTGGGCCTGGCCTCATGGTTAAGTTTGAACATTCTGCTTCGGTGGCCCAGGGTTTCAGTGGTTTGGATCCTGCACATGGACATGGCACCACTCATCAAGTCATGATAAGGTGGCATCCCACATGCCACAACCAGAAGGACTTACACCTGGAATATACAACTATGTACTGGGGGGCTTTGGGGAAAAGAAGAAGGAGAAATAAAAAGATTGGCAACAGATGTTAGCTCAGGGTCAGTCTTTAAAGAAAAAAATAGAGCCATTTCATTTTGTTTTCTCAATTACGTGAAAAGACTAGGTTGTCCTACACTTTAGTTCAGGGAATTACTGACAGGGTTGCTATAAGGAAAAACCAATAAATAATATGTTTCTCTCAGCACAATCATCCCCAAAGTTCTATGCCTTCTGTTCTTACCAAACTGTGCCTCAGTAGTTCAGAAAAGGTGAGAGAGTCTCTGTACCATTTACGCAATTCACAATATGTCAATTTCCCACAAATGTCTTACACTAGAGACTGCCATAAAAAGATGGTCTCTCTTTTTCATGCCTTCCCTTTTCTTTCCTAGTTATGCACGTGAGATATGTCCACTGCACCTTAAAAATATCCTGTTTAAATCATGGCCTAGTGACTCGGACTGCCAGATCTTAGATCAAGCCTTAGGCTGTCTTTTTCTTTTTTTTTTTTCCTGAGGAAGAGTAGTCCTGAGCTAACATCCGCTAGAGAATTTGCCTCTTTTTTGGCTTGAGGAAGATTAGCCCTGAGCTAACCTCTGTGCCAATCTTCCTCCACTGTATATGTGGGTGACTGCCTCGGTGTGGCTGACAAGTGGCATAGGTCCACTTCTGGGATCCAAATCCGCAAACCTGGGCTGCCAAAGTGGAGCATGCCAAACCTAACCACTATGCCAGGGGGCTGGTCCCCATACACTGTCTTTTTGATGATCAAATTTGATTGTTGACATTGAACAAAGTCTCCAGCACACTTTAAGCAATTATTACAGTTAGCAATAACTTCTTTATTATTTAAATGATAGAAACACCAATCAACATCTAATCAACACTCAGAATCAAGTATAAGAAAGGAGAATAGACATGTTTACAGGGAGTTAGATAGTGACAGCTTCCTGTTAATAACTGCCACTAAAATTCTCAATTTCACATTACTTGTCACTTCCCCAAAAGGGTAATATGATTGCAAATATTTTGGAATGAACCAATATCTAGACTCTGAAAATTTAGTAAAATTGTTCATCTTCCTTTCCAATGCAATATTGGAGCTATAACTTCACTAAGTTTTATTATAAACATTTCTGAACTAAAA
This sequence comes from Equus przewalskii, assembly GCF_037783145.1. Taxonomy (NCBI): domain Eukaryota; kingdom Metazoa; phylum Chordata; class Mammalia; order Perissodactyla; family Equidae; genus Equus; species Equus przewalskii. Next base: position 95,745,151 of record NC_091832.1, read on the forward strand.
GAGAATGGGATATAGGAAGAGAAATTAAAGTTTCTTTAGAGTTTGTGTGATGGGTACCTTAGGTAAATGGTTGCATTAAAACCTACACAACAGTAGTTCTTCATTACCTCATATAGTTTAGCTAATCTTACTTTATAATTTATGTTTTTTTAAAAAACTTACAAACCATCTCATGTGAAATGAGAGAAAAGCTGAATCTACATTGTGTTCTATCCAACTAAGCTAAAAACTGGAAAAAAGAATTTGGACATGTCATATCATTTTGTGAGTATCCCCCTATATATATATATTTTTTTTTACCAATCAATGAATGTGTTGATTGCTTCCTTATTCTTTAGTCACAAATGTACAAATGTACTTGTAATGGTTAATTTTATGTGTCAACTTGTCTGGGCCATGGAGACCAGATATTTAGTCAAAATCATTCTGGATGTTTCTGTGAGGGGGTTTTTGGATGAGATTTACATTTGAATCAATGAACATTAGGTAAAGCCTATTGCCTGACAATGTGGGTGAGCCTCATCCAATCAGTTGAATAGAACTAAAAACTTTCTTCCCCTGAGCAAGAGGGAATTCTGCAGCAGCCTGCTTTTGGACTTGAACTGCAGCATCAGCTTCTCCCTGGATGGCCATCCTGTCACCCCATGATGCAGATTTCAGATTGGCCAGCCTCCATAATCACATGAGCCAATCCCATTACGTATATAAAGGCAATTTAGGTAAGTGGTTGCATTAAAACCCAGACAATAATGGTTCTTTATCATTAAGCATAGTTTAGCTTGTCTTTCTTTATGTTTTTTTAAAAAAGATACACACACACACGCACGCATTCTATTGGTCTGTTTCTCTGGAGAACGCTGACTAATACAGTACTTACCAGTGAAAAGATGAAAGAAGTTGATGAAGGGTGTGAGAAACTATCTACACTATTTATTTAATACAGGCTATTATAAATTATTATAATTTCTATAATCATAATATATTTCAAAGAATATCAGTTCAGAGCTTTAGCAAATTTTCAAACTCTCTTTTCTGAAACAAAGTGCAGAGGTAATGATTATTACTGGAATTTTGCACATAGAATCATTCAGCTCCTCTCACATAAATATTGACATGGTGTCTAACAATACAATATGGTACCATATCACACCAAATCAGCCTTAAAGTGTGTTTCTTTTTCTGTGAGTTTTATTACATATTTTTCCAGATCATTAAATATTTTTTTCTATGAATCTGGCACCTTATTAAACTAAATTTTTCCTGAGAGTTTTCATGGAACTAACAGGTTAACAAATTAAAAGTAAATATTATTTGAAACAATAAGAAATGTAGGCTATGGGTGTGAAGTTACAAAGAGTACACATGTTGAATTAAGAGCAATATGTGTTAATTGGAAATAGATTTATAAACTTTCTAATATTTCTGCCTTAGCTAATACAATGATGCTCAGTCCATTTGGATCCAAATAAGGAACATAAATTAACATCTGAAAGACTTAATATTAATCCATATGGTTGATCTATAAATGCTGAGAATTTAAAAATGCATAACTTCTTGTGACCAAAGAATCTTCTTGATTTACTCTTTTCCTTTTTAAAAAAACTTTAATTAACCTATAAATTAGAGATTTGTTGTGTTTGTTTATTTCCCTTTATATTATTAATATACAAGTTAGTATTAACAATAAAATTCAGTCCTTTTATAAAAATATTCTATGTGTGTCTAGCACAATATGCTACAACTTTATACACTATTATTCTTGCTGAGTGTATTTTCTTATTTGGTCATCATGCACTAATAGAAATCCTTGCAATAAATAGAAATCCTTTCATAAAAGCTTTCTACTTTTCTGGAGTCAGACTGTCTGGTTCTTAGTATCCAATTTGTGACCCATGGAGACATTCAACACCAAAAAAAGAATATTAAGGGTGACAATTTACCACAAAATACATCATGAAAAACAATGACTAAAATGATATCGTATTCAAAGACATTTAATGAGAAGTAGAGATCTCAAGCCATTGGGTGCCATCCAGCTATTCCACCATATCTCAGGGAGAGTTTTCACAAACATTAACTCAGAATGCTTGGCAGAAAACTGGATACAGATGTGAACATTACAGAGAGCTTATGCAGTTTCGGAGTAAAGTATAAGACTGTCTTCTGAAACTTGCTGACAAGTAAATTCATAAAGAAAAAAGAACAGTAATAAAGATAAACTTGGGACAAAATATATTTTGGGTTACAAAGAGAGGGACTTTTAATTTAATACTGTCGTAGTGGAAAGACCAAGCCATCCTCAATTTAATGCTTATTCTTCTTCATTCAAAGCATTCTTTTCAAATGGGGAAGCCAAGCCATTGTTTTTAACAATAGAAGAGAATGGTAGCCAAATTGGAAATTCCAAAGATAGAGAAGAGATAAACCACAAACACCAGAGCACATCAAAGCATGAAATGTTTACTGGCTACAATTTCCCCATTTTGAACAGCAGACAGTTCCTGAAACTTCTTGGTGAGAAGAGTTGTGTTTATTTGGTCTTTCCTCAAGAGAAAAACCACAAACCAAAAACATAGATTTGCATAAAGAAAGAAAGAACATGAGAGAATGAATAAAGGTGAAGTTAAATTTTATTTTTCTTATTCTTAATTGAACAAAAAATAACTCCTTGCTTAAAGTAACAGTAGAAATGTGTTGGAGTTTATAACATGCATAAGTGAAATGAGAAACTGAAATCATAAAGACTAGCACAGAGGAATTGGGAATACTCTGTTATAAAGTACCTGCACTAATTGTGAAGCAGTATTATGTTATTTGAAGACTAACCTATATTAGTTAAAAACATATATTACAGACTTTATACATTGTATTGTAGACTTACTCACCTAAATGTTTAGTAATAAGTATACCGATACGCTCAGAAAGAAGATAAAACAGAATCATATAAAAGGCTCAATTTAAGCAAGAGAAATCAGAAAGAAAGAAAAGATGCAGGAAAAAAATAGTAACAAACATGTTAGATATTAATTCAACTGTATCAATAATCTCTAAATATGAAAGGTATAAATATACTAATTAAAGACAGAGATTGTGTCAGGGAAGACAGGAAAACGTGTTGACCTAAGGAACTTTGGAAATGAATGGTATATGTAAAACTAAAGACAAAAGAAACTGTAAATAAGCCCTGTATTCTAGTTGATAACTGTGTGTCTCATGAGGTTATGGGTTAACAATTCTGGTATTGCTATAATTCCGATATTACAGAGAAGCAAAAGGAAGAAGTTAGTATAACCCATGTAGAAATGGAATAGCGTTGAAGACCACAGTATGAACTCATGTTTAAGTTCACTCCAGATGTATAAATACTGAAATGCTTATGGATTTGCTTATATACATGGGTTAGTATTCACACATATATCTCCTTACTGTCAGGTGAGAGGGTTTAGAAGCAATGACACCCTCATAGCAACAAGCACGCCTAGCACATGGACTTTGGTTTCTAATTCCATTCTTCAGTAAAATGAACCGTGGCTCCTTGGAGAAATGGCTAATTCTAGGACTGGGCAAGAAATACACAAGATGTGCCTAGAGTACCAGAAAATAAGAAAATATTAAAAACGAATTTAAAAACTACACACAATGATGAGGGGATGTCAAAGATATACAGAATTCAATGGAGAAGGCTCCCAACAGCCAAAGCAGAAAGAATTTGATCAACTAAATCAGTAAAGTAGAATTGAATTATAACCCATGCATAAAATAAATATCCATGATTCCACCCTCATATAAATACATGATTAAATAAATAAATAAATGGGAGAGAAGAGATACATCTCTCACGCAACAGAATTCCACATAAACATGTAGATAATCTGCCTTATGGAGGGAGAACATAACTCCCCACTTGGAAATTGTGGACTGCACACAGCGACTTCCTTCGAAAGAGCACATTATGAAAACGGAGAAAGAATAAAAAGTAATTTTACGGTGGAGAAACCTGAAAAAACTACTTCAGCCAGGTGACCAAGATGATAAATCGTGTTGACGGTATGTACCCTTGATATGAGATAAAGAAAATGACACTTTTCCTTTGTGACCTTCCCCCCCAAAATTCATAGCCTCAGAGTAATCATGAGAAAAACATTAGAAAAATCCCAAAGCAGGGACGTTCTACAAAATACCTAACCAGTACTCCTAAAAATGTCAGTCATTAAAAACAGGGAAAGCCTGAGAAACTATCAGAGACAAGAGAAGCTTACAGAGACCTGACGACTAAATGTCATGTTGTCTGCTCGATGGGCCGCTGTCAAAGAGATGGCTGTTAGATAAAAGCTAAGGAAATCTGAATACATAGACTTCATCTAGTGATAATGCATTAATATTCATTGTTGTCACAAATATATCATACTAATACAAGATATTAATAATAGGGTAGGGGCCGGCCCGGTGGCACAGTGGTTAAGTTCGCACGTTCCGCTTCTCCGCAGCCTGGGGTTCGCTGGTGTGGGCGGATCCCGGGCGTGGACATGGCACCACTTGGCAAAAGCCATACTGTGGCAGGCGTCCCACGTATAAAGTAGAGGAAGATGGGCATGGATATTAGCTCAGGGCCAGTCTTCCTGAGCAAAAAGAGGAGGACTGGCAGCAGATGTTAGCTCAGGGCTAATCTTCCTCAAAAAAAAAAAAAGAAAAGGAATTAAAAAGTCACTAAATTATACATGTAAATATTAGCCCATTCAATTTCCAGCTATTTGAAATGAACTTTTTGATGGTGTTAACAATTTAGTTAAATGAAACTGTTTCCCCTCTTGTTCTGTGTGCCCAATAAACTATGTAAGCTCTGTGCAAACACAAGGCTCAGGAAGAAGACAGGACCCAGAGGGATCACCTGGCCTCCTGCAGCCAGGTGGAAGTCAGGAGGCAGCTAAATAATACAGGCCTCTTAAAGGGTGGCACTTTTACAAATAATTATTTGGGTTTGGAATGATCGATGATTTAAGGAATTCAAAATATAATCTGTATAGTTCAATTAAAGATGGCTAAATGAGGCATTTTTAATTTAGCGTGAAAACAAATATAAATTGATAGGACTTTAATATTCTGGGTAGGACTACAAAAATCCAGCAACAGAAGATGACAGGAGAGAGGGATGCTGAAAACTATGTCTCTTCAAAGGCAGGAGAGTAATTCTCTCTTACTCAGGGGCTATGTGGAAATGGAGCCAGGGTGGACCCATAACACAAGCATGTTTGCAGAAGACACTAGATTCCTATTCATTCACCTGACTCTGTGAAGGAGAGATGCTCAATAATAGTCATCTCTGTTTTGGATGTGCAGCCAGGCCTAAATCAGAGACGAATCTGAGACTTGAGACAGGAGTGTAACAGGGAAACGTAATTTTAGTTCCACCTGTGCTGTTGTCTTCTTGCCAGTGCTGTTTATAGAAAATTAAACAGTTTAGTCTTCAAAAACTATGAACTTCAAAAGATCAGAGTAAGACATTCACAGTGAAAGCATAGAGTTAACATTTACCAGGTAGATGAAAGAAAGAATTTTCTTTAGCAAAAGTCTACCTAAGTAAGCTAAAAGTTAATCAACATATTTTAATGAAAATAATAAAATAGAAAGAGATCCCAGACATCTAATTTCCTCTGTAAACTACAGAATTTCTTAATGAAAATTTTCCTGCACAATTGAACTCAGCTGGCTTTCGTGCCTAACTACCACCTTGCATACCAGAAACCTAGTCCTCTTGGCTTCAACTGCTGCTGATTCTCCTGTACGTGCTGTGCTACCCGGCCACACACTCCCGGCCTTGGAATAACCTCTGGAGATGCGCAACTCCCACCCTCTTAACAATAAGCCATAAGTGACTGCCCCTTACCTGGGCAAACAATTTTGTTTTCTGACCTCCATCATTCTCTGTACAATCTGGTTAAACCAGCTTTATGTTTAACATGTCCTAGAAAAATCCTAAAATGGTCTTCCCATAATTTTATCATACACTGTATCAAAGTAATGCACTTGTTCATTTACTAAGTCTTCTAAACTCTGGCATTCTCACTTCTTTTTATTATTGTGACTGCTAAAGATTTTAATAGACCTAACAAGCATTACACACATGTATGTACATAAAGTTGATCAGCATCTTTTTTGAGCAGCCCTATTAAATCACTTGGTAGTCAATACCACAGTCCCTCATGAACACTTCGATTTGCAGCGCATGAAAATTAGTTTAATATATGTTAAGCTCATTCTCTTTGACAGTTATTGATAATTTCTGTTCCATGATAGTATCATCATGATATATGTCATGCAATTGACATTTTCTGATTTGTACAACAATTACTAAAATTGTATGAAAAGCATGTGATAAATACCTACTCTAATTCATGTTATTAGAGAGGAAGAAAAAAACTTTATAATTAAGGAAAAGAGCATTGAAGTCAAATACAGATTTCTTACTTGTGTGAACTTTGGTCTATTATTTAATTTATACATGAGAAAATAATGCACATCTCAGTGCTGTTGTGAGAATTTACAATATACATACCTTTAAAAATATGTGTTTATAAAATGCACAGGACACTGCTTGGAATATAATAAGGGTTTGATAAACAGAGGCTATAACAAAAAATCTGCACATTCTTCTGTAAGTTATCCTTCAGTGACATGAAAACACGTGTCGCAATGAAATCAGTTTCCCAGGGAGAACATCCAAAGGCAACTATGTTTTTAAAAGCCAATTACCATATTAATATCATTAGAGACACTGGATTATTATGTCAATAACCCTTGCCCTAAAAAGATATGCCATTAATTGTTTACAATGTCTATATAAAATAGAACTGATATGTGAAAATGGGACCAAAGACTGTCTTATTCTCCCCTATTTAGTTTTTCATTTGCACCAAATATGTTTGCTAGAAGGCCAAAAGGGTAAGTTGTACTCTAGATTCAAGTTACTGGTAAACTACATGCCTGGAATTTTAGAAATATTAAACCACCTCTGCTATCCACATTTTTCAAAAGAATAAAAACAGATGAATAATGTAAAATTGGCTTCCCGTATAACATTGGAAAAAGCAGATATATTGTTTCCGTTTAAAGACGTATATTTATGGCCTTCATGCTCTGCTGTAGCCGTGCAGTGTGAAGCTGTTAGCTTTCACTCTCATTTGAGAGATAACAGCTGGCAGATCTGGCAGACTTTAAGCTGTCAATCATTTAGAGTGCTGCATTTGTCTCGATTAAATAAGCACCAGTTATTAAAGCTACGCCTTGACATCCAGGAGAGCCTGTGGTTACGTTTAGACTGCAAGTGAGGTCTGTCTGCACAGAATGATGCATCAGTCCTGCATGCCTCTGTTATAGACAGAGGCCTGGGAAAGGGTTCTGGGCACCACTGGCCTGCCTTCCCTCAGTAGTAGCACTCTAGCAGCTATTTTCAACCCGAAAATTTTTAAAAAGTATTATTTACATATTAAGAGAATTTGTTTTTTTCAAAGTGGAACATGATGTCAAATTCAACTGGAAACTATATTCCAAGTGACTGAATAAGGTTGTTGTCACTACTTTTTGGCCAAAGGAATTCTATTGACTGATGGATGTTTGCAAATGGCACTTGAGAAGGGTACTGGAGGTACCATAGAAGAAGATATAAATGTCACTAAACAGGAGAACTGTGCATTTAAAAGCCTTTCGGGTTAGAATGCTGTGATTGTACTGTAGCTGAAAACTGAACACAGGATATCCAATTCCATGAGAAAGGATAATACTGTTAGTATGAAATATGATAACATATTCTCTGTAATGTTTTGTCTAGTTAAAACAAAGGTTGCCACCAAAATAAGATAGATAATCTATTCTAACTGAAAAATTTCCACTTGTCTAAATTAATTTATATGTTTGTCTATTGGGCATTACATCTTACATGATGGATTTCTAAATGATGTGCTGTTGCAAAAACTGAATGTGTTCTCCGTTTCTAGCTATTGCTCAGTAGCGATAGCTTGAATCATAATCTTCTACGGAAAATAAATCATAAATTGTAATAGCATGGTGGTTATTCATATGAAATTTCCAAAGGTCATTTTAAGAAGTATGGAAAGTTATGTATCTGTCTCATCAAAGTACAATAGGGAAGACAATTTAGAAAGGAAGAAGAAAGTTGAGAGTTTGCTTCTTTGTGATTCTTCTTATTTCTTAGTTAAAAGTGGGGTCAACTATCACAAGGGCTGTTTTCATTATTCGAAGTGCCCCCAATGGGAAATAAATAGAGGCAATGGGGCATCCAATGCAACAGTTTTGATGAACACTAATTGGTGAATTTAGCTGCTAACGTCTTTATGCACACTACTCACTGTCTTTGAGAATTGTGGAGCTAAATGTTTCATAAGGTTGAATCACGTCATCAAAATATGCTGCCTCTCTGCAGCTTTCTGTTCCTCTGCAAAGCTGGTTTATCCCATTATGTAGATACGAGCAACACAGAATGTAAAACGTGTTATCAATGTTTAAATAGGGATATTTTCAACAATTTTGTTTACTCTGTTTAAGCTAGGAGTGCTTAGATGAAAACGTATTTATTTTGCAGATAATTGAATTCAAATTATTTAAGGTAAAACATGTTTGTTTCCCAAACTAACTCAGTAATTGGCATAACTTTTTTGTTTTACATGAAACACAAGTCAGAATCTAAAGTCTTCCATAATAATACACTGATAAACTTACATCTCACATTTCCGACTTCATTATGTCTTGAGGTCTAAACTAAGTCCAAGTTTCAGTTACAATTTCACATAAACTTGTGTATGTAAATCCAGAACATTAAAGTTTTGGGAACAACTTATGAAATTACATTATATTTGCTCATACTTTTTAAAACATATATTGAAAGAGAGTCATATGTAATAAAGCCATGCTTTTAAAACTATGAATTGGGCATTAAAGATTAGTTTAAGTTGGATATTCAAGTACATTCACATAGTATTTATTTGAATGAATTGAATGTATGGTGAATCTTTCAATTTTCACATGTTCTAAACAAAATGTTTTTAGTATATATTTAGTAATGCAATTGGAAATTGTGGTAATTATGGCTTAATAAAATGTAATACTTCAAATTATAAAGAGAACGTTTATATGCAATGCTCAAATACTTCATTTTGTAATTATACAACCTTGATATTCTTTGCAGTGGAAATTGATTATCATCTAAATATGCTCATGTTTTCAGTGTCATTCTGAAGGTAAATAAATCTGCATTGCAGAACCATGCCAATGTTATTGGTGGACGTTAAATATACATATTGAGAAGTTATGAAATGGCACATACTCTTGAGACACAATGCCATCATATCATTAGATTTCAGGAGTACTTGTTCAACTGCAATAATCAATTGAAAACACATTATTTGTGTATCCTCCTCAACATGTCAATCAACTTTGACAAAAGGAACAAAATAGTTCAAGAAGGTTTATGAAGAACGCTTTTTAAAATTTTACAATTTTTAGCATATGTCTACAGAAAAGAAATTTTAAAAGTACAAACAATTGCTATTCAATGAATATAGTATTCCTTTATGGGTTTTTGGTATATTTATTGAACTAGGCATTATTTTTTTTTTACAATTTTTTGCATTTATTAATAACCCCATGGTGAAAATACACTTTTGGCACATGTATGGCATCCTTGAATCAAAAGATGTACCCATTTCTAATTGAGATAGCTACTGACAGGTTGCCTTCGAGGAAGCTTGTATCAATTTATACTCCCATTGACAGTATAGGATAATACCTGAATTGCTACCACTTGAAAACTCTAAGATGATATTTTATTATTGTTTTATTTCGTAGTTTTTAAAATATAATTTCTATGTTCAGTGTTAATTTTAATTAATTTTCTCTGAAATTAACTTTCTTTTCATTATGAGATTTTAAATTTTTTAAATGTTTTATGATATTTTTTAAGCATAAGATTAGCACATTGTGGACAAATTTTGATCTCATTCTTTATGGTATCTAAGTTTGTGTCATGTTTGAAAGGCTTCTTAACTCTAAGCTTACAGAAGTGGTACCAATATTTTTTATTTTATGTTTTATAAGAACTTGATTCATAAGAAATATACGTTGAATGCAGAAGATTCTTAAGATAACAGTAAACTGAAAGGAGGGAAAAAGTCCTTCTATATTTTTTTAAACTTGTCAATGTTTTCACATTGAAGGAAATTTTTTTTTTTTTCCCGCTGGGAAGATTCACCCTGAGCTAACATCTGTGCCAATCTTTGTCTATTTTGTACGTGGGTCACCACCACAGTGTGGCTGACAAGTGATGTAGGTCCCCACCTGGGATCTGAACCTGTGAACCCAGTCCACCGAAGCAGAGCATGCCAAACTTAACCACTATGCTACAAGGCCAGCCCCAAGAGATAATATTTTTGAAGAAGAAGATTAGCCCTGAGCTAACTACTGCCAATCCTCCTCTTCTTGCTGAGGAGACTGGCCCTGAGCTAACATCCGTGCCCATCTTCCTCTACTTTATATGTGGGATGCCTGCCACAGCATGGCTCGCCAAGCAGTGCCATGTCCGCAGCTAGGATCCAAACCGCTGAACCCGGGGCCTGCCGAAGCGGAAGGTGTGCACTTAACCCCTGCACCACAGGGCCGGCCAGAGAGAGAGAATTATTTTAATCCGGAACTAAGCCTGACTTTATCTGTTCCTCCCTCGCTTTCTTCCTCCTCCCCTCCTCCCTCCATGCCCCCTTCCCTCCCTCACTTTCTTGCGGCAGTTATCTATTAATCAATTATCATGTGCCAAGGTATACGTTAGTGCAGTTTTTGCATCTTACTGCTATAAGAATGTCTCACCATTATGATTTCCTCCTGAACCCCCAGAACAAGTCTTACTTTCTGAATAACTAGGAAAAATGTCAGCAACTGTTAGCAAGCTTATTAAACATTAAGGATTCCCCAAGGCACATGATGCTTAGTGAGACTTGGCCGTAAAACCTTTCGTTTCAATATCCTTCATGTCAAAACTCAGTTTGTAACTTTTTCCATCAAGTAGACAAGTATTATAAAGGCATGTAAGAACTGTTTCTAAATAATAAATATAAGTTAAAAAATCTTGATTTCAAAGTTAGTTTTATAAGATTTTGAGAGCCACAAGCATGCAATCCAAATTCAATTTATTGATTAAGAAGTTTTTCTCATGTCTCAGATTTGGCTCTGCTTTATGAGTACATGTTCAGCTGGGAGGCAAAGAAAGACATCCCTATTTTCATTTTAACTTTTAATACCAGCCTAAACTTTATCAAAATCAAACATTATAAGGCTGGTTATAAAAGTGAAAAAACCCTCAGTGCTTTTTTATCCAATGACTCATGCAGTAGATTGATTAATTGTACACCTGTTATTAAAGCTTGATATCTATTAAATAGTGAAGGAGTCAGAATCAATAATGTAAAGTTCCTTTGTATTAATTCTGTGCACTAGCTTCAGCCTAATTTTAGATGAATGCATGTAAATGAGCGTCATCTTAAAAAGTTCTGTGATGTTTTAGAAGCAATAGAACAATTCCATGTCAGGCAGGAAATAAAGTCTTTCCTTATTATTCCTAAATTATGTGCAATCTCCATTCTTAACAATATTGAAAATTTTCTAATTATCAACTCAGATGTAGGTCCAAATGCCATTTGATTATTATACTGAAATTTGTAAATGATAATATTCTTAAACAGTGTGTCTGAAAGTGCAGAAATAGATGATTTGCATCAGATTATTTGGGCTGCCTGTGTGCCTTACAACTGGTCTATGATTCCCAGTGGCCTGGAAATATTCATTTTAACAAGCTCACCAGTGATTCTTAAAGACTCAAAAGCTTGTCTACTTTAAGTTACTTAATCATTTTACCTGGAAGAAATAAACAAATCAGACACACAAGCTTATCTAATTTGTAATCTGTTTTTACCCAGATGGCAGAACAGAAGAAGGAAGTAAAGAAAGAAGAAAAGGAAACATGTTTAAGCTATATCAGAAATACTATATGTATCATTACTTCTATTACACAAATAGGGAGAATGTAGTCTTAGAGGGGTCAAACACTTTTCTCAAATTCTAATGACTTCAAAATTACTCTTTACTGGAATTCTTGTACACTTCTAGTAAGAGATAACATGGCGTAATCCTCTAGAAAATGAATGGCATTTTTAAAAATCACAAAATATCCAACCTAACTTTAATATCCATCTCTCTATGTTTATATATATAATATAGCAATTCCATTCTTTTGTTTTTTTCCATAGAATTGAAAACATATGTACACACACAAAATTGAATTAGACTACTTTTAACAACTTTACTTATAATGCTAAAAATCTGGAAATATCCTAACTGTGCACCAAGAAGAGAATGGCAAAAATGGTTGCATATTTGCACTAATGAATTTCTACTCAGCAATAGATATGTACAAACTACTGATACATGCAATTACATGGATGAATGAAAGCCACTATGCTCATCAAAAAAAGTCATACCATATGAGTCCATTTATATAAGTGTCTAAATTAGGTAAGCCAGCTAGAGTGAAATAAATAAAACATCAGCAGATGCCTCTACAGCGTGAGGAGCAGGGAAAGGCAATGGACTGGGAAGGAACATAACTTTCTGAGGTGACCGAAATGATCTATATCTTAATCTGCATAGTGGTATCATCATTGTTTACATAGGTCAATATTCAAAAAGTTGTAACACTTAATAGATGTGAATAGCACTGTGTGTAAACTAAATTCCAAATAACAAAAATTGCTTTCTTAAAAAACACTCTTTCTAAGTACAACATATCAAACATTATTAGGCATCTAATATAGAGTAATATTTCTTTATTATGTATTTATTTGCAGTTTAAAAAATTGTTTTATCTCGCTTTTTCATTGAATTTTTGGAAAAGATAAGGTTTTCAAACTACCTGAAGGGTATTACAGATTACAGTGTGACATAATCTTTTCAAACTTGACTCTTAGTCATTCCATCCATTCCCAAAGGCATCAATTGCTATCAACTTCTCCTGTACAGTTCCATAGATAATTTTTGCATATAGAAACATATGCATATATATATGTCCCCCCTTTAGATGTAAGGGGTATTGTGCTATGTCTATGCCTTGTACCTTGCTCTTTTCATTCATTATAGGTAAGAGAGATATCCATTTCATTACATACAGTATATGACAACTTTAAAACATGTCTGCAAATACTTTGAAACACCTTGATCCAGAGTTGAGTGTATAACCCTCTGCCTTAGAACATGTGCATATGAAGTTAGTGATCATATTACTTTTTGTCCTATCGTTTTATACGTTCTCTTATTTTGTAACAGAAATGAGTACAATCATTTCTATTTTCTAAGCATACTATTGTATCTTCTGCAGAATTAAAAAAACATCTTCCTATCCATGTTTCATATTTCTCATCTCGTTCACTGTTCTAACTATATTGGCTAGTAATTTCAGAATAGTAGCACTTAATTGGCTGGTAGTGTACATTCTTGTCTTGATCTGACTCTAGTGGGGACAATGCTTCTGTTTGCTTATTATACAGCACTGGCTTTTTGGGTGAAATAGACAACTTTTTTTTTTACTACTGAGGATGTGTTCATGTACTCCTAACTTACTGCGGATGTGCATGTGTGTGTGTGTGTGTGCGTGTGTGTGCCCACGTGTGTGTGTGTGGGTGTGCTGACTTGACTTAAGATTCTTCCCACCAGACCAAGAATTTTTCTAATTATATATTCCAAACAGCACCTTTGTAGGCTCCCCATCTGTTCCAATCCTAAAGACCCTGAAATCAATTAGCCTTCTCCACAATTCTCTGCTGATCAAAACACTCTGATTACTAATCTCTCCCTGTGGCCTGGTTATGATAATTTCACCCACCATTTATTCTACTGGGCTCTCTGAAGGTTAAGTGCTACCAACTGGCTCCTACCACTCAGAGTGCTCGTTATTTCCACTGAAACCAGGGAGCCCAATTCCATTGTAACATCTCCCATAATCATCGCTTGCCTAGAAAGAACAAAAATAAACACAGAAATTTTCAGAGATGAAGGTGCACTGCCCTCTTCCTTCCTTCCAAGGCATTTCTTAGTTTCTTCAGCATTTGTACATGCTGAAGGGAAGGTATTTCAGACCCTACTGTGGAATATAGTTGAGTAGGAAATTTCAGCATAAATTGGACCCTCATTGTTGAATCCAGCTTCAATTAGCTAACCTAGAGACGATTTATGTCACTCACAATTTTTAAGCCAACATATTAAATCTCATATCATTAAGACAAGACTTTGCTTCCTCTTTGTTAGTCTAATAATCTTAACATCCACTCTCCTACATAATCTCCAGTCTCCTGCCACCACAAATTGGTAAGGTTCTGCAACTCTTTTAAAATAAAGATATCTTCTGGACCAGGTCCATTGTTCTCTGTCTAGGCTATGCTGAAATTTAATTTTTATAGCAGCTGAAAGAAAATGAGTGCTAAGGGGAATTGACATCCCTTTGTGAGACAACTGCCCCACTTAAAGTCATGAGGACGTATTTATGCAGGGAAAAACTCAGACGGGAGACAAGACATGCTTTTCTCAACAGTAGTGTTCAGGGATAACTGGGGATTCTCAGCCCTATCTGGGTCCACACCAGTGTCTCATTCTCATTCTTCAAAGACGCAGTTCTTCTCAAATATGTATCTCAAATCTTAAATCCCATTTTTAGGGTCTATGTCCAATCTACTTCTGATATAAATTACAGAATCATTGGAGATTGATTAAGAAAAGATGGAATACTCAAATATGTATGAAGGAGATATTTACAAAGGTGTGGCACTGTTTAGGGGAATTGAAAAGAGTAGCTAAGGCAACCCAGGGCTAGCAAGAGCACCTCCATGCCCAAAGGGAAAGGAAGCCTTGTGGAAGTGGCTTCCTGACAAAAGCTGAAAACTTTGATAGATTAAACTGGTCTGTTAGGTAAAGGACTGGGATAGTAAATGCCCAACCTCTCCCTCCTTCTTCCGTTAGAAGCCCCACTATTTCCACCTATTAGCCAAACCCTATTGTGGAAGGTGGTGCTATTAGCCTCCCAAGAACAAAGGAGGTGAAGAAGAGTTACAGGGGAAAGGAGAATATGCAGCTCATTGATGCTTAGCCTGCCTCCATTGCCCCTCATGCACTGGGTCCACAGCAGCCCTTGCCATTCCCACGTTCCTGTTGCTGCAAACAGGGAATTTAGGGGGTTTTGGTTCATGTTGTGCCACTCATCTTTAATAACAATTATAATCGCTCATCCATGTGTGAATCATTTGTATAGGTTTTATTCTGTGTCTTAGCTCTAATTTATCCTGCGTGCTCCATAATTTATTTTCACTACTTTTGGCAGTCATAACCTTCTTTGGGGTAGTCTGAATTTTAGCTGGTTCTAAAGTCTGTTTCTCATTTTTTTCTTACTACGAAATGGAGGGAGAAATGCTGATTTTATGCCACTATATTCAGGCTGAAAGTACTCCCACAAAATGGTTTTATAAACCTGCCTTTATTTGATATGAAAACTATAGTATATTGTATCAAATGTGTCAATATTCCTCCAAATAACCCTGTGCCAAATTAAACAATAAATAAAAAGCAGACAAAAACAAAGATTCATGTACACTGACAACAAGAAGTGGTTTCAGATATTATAAATTTGTATTTAATTATCTACTTATATTCTAGTCTTCTGCATCAAACTCTTCAACAACTCCAATATGTGTATGATCTGAAATCTTCTAGAATGTTTCAATATCATATAAAAATTTACTAAGATTTCGACTTAGCATTCAAGTCTAAATCAAGTGTGAAATTATTTATTTTGAACTGAAATTAATTACTTATTTTGAATTGGGATTACAATTTTTTATTCTAATAGGCTAAATTTTGATAACCATTACAAATATTTTAAATAACAATTATTTCAAAAATATCAATACTATGGGTGAGATTTATTTAAACTCTTCTAAATTTAATTCTAAATATCCTTGAAGTTGCAAGTTCATTATTAACTAAGGAAGTAATAACACCCTTCAAAATCATCAGTATTACCATATGTGTTGGCCGAGCTCTCAAGACCAGCATAGATTTATTCAGAATAATAACTGGTTTCTTGTCTTTTATAGGGATGACCACAGAGAGCCCATTTGTAATTATATGCCAATGATTCTGTAAAGCAAGATGATTACATAGCTCTTGTCCCTATATTGTACTTAATGATATTTTCAACCTCTTAGTCAAGTGATTAACTTAAATGTATTTTTACGGTTTTTTTGTCTTTTAAGATGTGTAAATATATTATCTCATATTAGTATTAATATGAAAACTAATTATTATCTTATATCTTTTAAGGTTTTATCTGACAAGCGTATCACAACTTCTAAAGTCATTTTAAATATAGTACTTATTTGTTTTGATTTTTATTTTCCAGTACCCAATCTAGAACATGGATATGTCATTTCATTAGCTTATAACATCTTCCATAATAATAAAGACATACAAAATTGCCCTACATAGTAAAATTTACTCTTGAGTTAAGATTTCTTCAATCTGAGACATATAGATCATTTACCATGACTAATAATCAATTCCCATATTACTAATGGCATTTTAATTTACTTTTATAGGATCATACAATTTACATTAACTTTACACCATGTTTCACAGTGGGAGATATGCCCTATACCTGTAGCAATATTCAGGTTAATGAAGTAAATAGCATGTATTTTTAAAGATTGTCTTCTAGTGTTAGTAAAATATGCTCTTAGATTCTTTAACTGGATGCTGCATAAGTCATTCCTATTACAATCAGCTGTCTATTCATATGCTCTGTGACTCTTTATCACACTAAAGAAAGTATGCTATGTTTTATGATGATGAGTATTTCAGTGATGAAGATTAGTTTTCTTTGTCACTGTCATTGAAAAGATGAATAACCCTAGCTTACTTAGACCTGGGAAGAATTAGAAAATTCAAGCAAAATCATATATTTTTAAAACTTTCAGGTGGAAATGTCAATGTCCTTATCTTAATTAGTAGCATATTTAGGATTATTATCCTTTCTCAATTCTAAGGTATATGTTATTTTAATGGTTCTTTTATCCTCACAAATCTTATTTTTATTTACTTATTTCCTCTTTATTAATCTATCTTTTTAATGGAGAAGAGCCATTTGCTTCTGATTATTAGTGATTTCTCTTTTTCCTGCTATGTCCTTAATAAATATTTTTTAAAAAACAGAATGCCAATGATTATCTACATGAGGGTAAACTTTGCAATCTCAAAAATGAGTTGATGAAATGGAGGTGAGACATGATTGGCTACCATATTCATGGCTCAGCTGGTCAATTTCTACTTTTTTGTACATTCTGACATGAAGAAATACTTGCTTTTTATCCATCCAAGCTTCCCTAACCACACTTTTAATCATGCAGTAAGCCAGATTGTAGATTATTTAACAGCACTCACAATTTTCTTTTTTTTGTTTATTTTTTTAAGTATGCTTCTTTGGTGATGATTGGCCCTGAGCTAACATTTGTTGCCAATCTTCCTCTTTATTTCTTTTTCTCCCCAAAGCCCCAGCACATAATTGTGTATCCCAGTTGTATGTCATTCTAGTTCTTCTGTGTGGGACGCCATCACAGCACGGCCTGATGAGCAGTGAGTAGTCCGTAGCCAGGATCCTAACTGGCAGACCCTGGGGCTCCAAAGCGGAGCTCACAGACTTAACCACTTGGCCTGGGGCTGGCTCCTACTCACAACTTTCCAATCAGAAGAAAAATAACTAAATAAAGAAGAGAATAATTCAGACAATATTATGCAAAATATCTGTTTTTAGGTCACTGGGTCAGTGTCTTCTTATACATGAAAAAGAAAAATATGTCTCAATATGTATTCACTTAACAAATGAAGCAAGGGCTATTCTGCAGTAGGCAGTGAATGGCATCAGTCATGGAAAGAAATCAGCGAGTGTTCGGCATACAGTAGTAAACCACTAAATATGTGTTGACTGAATGAAGGAGCATCAGAAGAAAAACCAAATAATGCTAATACTAAGCTATGGAATACTGCATAATGGCTACTGAAACAGACTAAGCTAACTATCTCTAGAAGAGACATGTGGTGTTCGTTTAAACTCACAATCATGGAAAACCGGGAAATGCCCGAATATTCATATCAGATCAATCACAATATTAAAATAAGTAATTTAAATACAACTTATGGTATATTAAGATTTTATTGCATAAAATTATTTTTATGTGAAATGTAATTACTCTATAAAAATCAAACAGGGAAGCCTTTCTGGTAAGAAGCATACTTTTATCTGCAGGCCTATTTGATACAGAGAATGTATTTTATCATCTGACATAAAAAGTGTTGATAACAGTTATCATTTATTAATTGGTTACTTGATGCCAGGCAGTGTGGAAAGTGCTTTCATGATATACTAATCAGTCAGGTTAGGTTACCTGCCGTTAAAAAATATGTAAAAATATCACTGATTTACCATCATAAATGTTGTGGCTCATTCAGATCCCAGTGTAATGGTTTGGGGAGGGGAGATGGCAGAGAAGGAGTTTCTTCTTTGCACATTCATTCAGAGA
This sequence comes from Equus przewalskii, assembly GCF_037783145.1. Taxonomy (NCBI): domain Eukaryota; kingdom Metazoa; phylum Chordata; class Mammalia; order Perissodactyla; family Equidae; genus Equus; species Equus przewalskii. Next base: position 95,763,822 of record NC_091832.1, read on the forward strand.
CCCAAGTTCCTTTCACTTTGTGATATTTTACCATTGTTAACATGGAACCTCTAAATTTTCTATTCCTGGGAAGAGAAGAAAGTGGAGAAAGCACACCCTCTCCTAAATACCTTGGCTCAGGAGTAATATAGCTCACTTCTGTGCATGTTCCATAGCAGGAACTAATCACATGACTCTGTCTACATGCAAAGAATCAAATGATCACATTGTAAAAGCTGGTCCAAGCAGAGAGAGCTCAGCCACACATGTCAGTGACCTCATGTGACACCGTATAATGTTCTTATAGTCAACGTTATGCACAGGTAGTAGATTTTGCCCCCAAAGTCTGAAAAAAATAACCAAAGGCTATAATGCTTATAAACCTATGATAGAATTACATTTTTAAAAAAAAAGTTACCCATAGAGTAAAATGCCCAATAACAGAAACACTGACTAGTCAGTTCAAAACAATTGTGAAAAAAAATTAACAAATGGTTGAGTTGGTCTAAAGATTTGCCTCACAAAAGAAGTTTATGAAATTTTATTAGGGGTCATCACTTTCGAGTGCTTAACCTTGCCAATTGGAAAGGACTGTCTAGATACATTTCCAAAAATCTATCAATCCAGTATAACAACATCTCAATAGCTCTTAATCCTTACAGTTTCAATGCCCTCTTTTTATAATAAATATTTTATAAAATCCCTTTTACTATGCTGAAAATTAATTAACAAATAATCTAAACTGCATATATATGTTTGCATGTGTATATTTTTAAAAATTAATACAATGATATAATGAAAGGAGAAATTTTAAAAGTAACATAAAATACTATACAATTCAATATGTAAAATCTTGGCACAACTATAATTAAACCACAGTGAAGTTATTAGATGCTTGCACCCACATACAAAAATGTTTGGATATAAAAATGTAATTTGTCATTTAAATAAGCATTGCTAACACATTCTCTTTCTACCTGGCATTCTCGAATAAATGTTGAATAAGTATTTTGTATAGCAACAAGAGCAGTGTTGCCATTTGTGTTGATTATTTTTATGTGCCACGTGGCCAGGCCATCATGTGCACAGATATTTGATCCAACATAGTTCTGGTTGTTTCCATGACATGTATTTGGATGATATCAATGCTTAAATTGGTGGGCATTGAGTAAATAGATTGCTCTCCATAATGGGGGGGTGAGCCTCATCTAATCAGTTTAAGACCAGAAGAGTAAACAAAGAGCAGCCTCCCCAGAGCAAGAGAGCATGCTCCTGCAGATCACCTTTAGACTTCTTCTGTGACATCGGTTCTTCCTGGTTCTACGGCAAGTGGCTTTCAGACTCAAGCTGGAACATCAGCTCTGCTGGGTCTCTAGTCTGCCGACCTACCCTGCAGATTTGGATCTGCCAGCCTCCATAATCATGTAAGTCAATTCCATCTAATAAATCTCATTTTATATGTATATATGTAAATACACATCCTATTGCCTCTATTTGATGGAAAACTCTGACTAGCACATGATTGGTGACACATTTTTCATAATTGTGAACTACTCTTTATAATATCAAGATCAAAACAAATTAAATTATTGCCTAATTAGTGTGGGTGTATTCTGGACAAATTTAAGTGATGCAACACTAAAAGGATGCAACAATACTTTGTCACTATATGTAAAATGGAAATAGGTTATTGTCCTAGGTAATTATAATAAGTTTTCAACCTACAGGAATTTCCAATGAGATAGAAATTAATGCCAACCAGGGAATGATCATTTGTTTGAGTGACACTGTCCTGCACATTGAAATACCTCTAGCTTCCCTAGGTCTTGCCACATGTCATTCTAGGTGCCCAGCTCAGACGCTTCACTGTTTTAAACACACACACACACACACACTGAGAAGATGTGATAAGGAGGCTGAACAGAACCATATCTACACTCACGCCTCCTTGAGAGCATCACTTGCTTCTCACATGCTTCTCCTAATGGAAACTGTGGGTCCTGCCAGAGCCGCCGTCTGAACCCTTGCTCTGCAACTCGAAAGTAATAATAATATTAAAATGTTAATACTACTAATAAAAAATAGCTGTGCTACTTATTTTATAACTTCAGGTAAGTCATGTAACCTCTCTGGATTTGTGTTTTCTCACATTTCATGTGAGGTGCATGATCACTAAAAATAGGTTCAGCAGAGGGATCAGATGACCTGAAGATAAAGTCTTGGTGAAATCCCCAGCCGGTCAAGCTGTCCTATTCATATTTGCTGTTCATAAACATTGCTGCCCTTGTGGGTTGATATGGTAGTATACGTCAGTTTGAATCAATTCTATGCCAGTCGTTTGGGGAGTTATGAATCTACAAAGATACAACTTCCTATTGGTTATATTGAAAATTCAGAAGTCTCTTATACATAAAGCTACCAACTTAACAGAGGCAACATTTTCTAATGTCTTTTGGTTAAGGTTTTATTATAAAAGCTTGGAAATATGTCAACTCCATTTGCAGAAATAACACCACTGAAAATACATAAAAAGAAAACATATATTTATTATAAATAGCTCTCAATATCTGTGTCCAATTTTTGGTTCAATTATTTGTCATTTAAGAACACAATCTGTTGATCTGTTAATGAATTGTAACTTTCTAACCTCTAACTTACACGATGCTAGTCTTTAATACAGTTTGTTTTAGAAATTCTGACCAAATTCCTAAGTTACTGCTTCATCTTTTGCTTCAGAAAGTGTTAACAATTTTTGGAATGTTTAGGACAAGTGAAAATCAATTTCTTCTTCATAGCTAAGACTAAAAGCTATTCACACCATGATGTTCAGTACTTCCAATCACTCTTAAATGTATGGTAAAGAAAAGCTCTTACCGCGCATTGATCAACTGATGGAAAGAGCTAAAATGGGAAAAATGTTGCTGATTTCATATATACTACAACTCAGAAAAAGATTTTGCTCCCCTTTCCTTTTAGATGCATTTAACACATAGCAAAGCTATACATTAATATCAATATATTGATAATGCTTGAAGGTATTTATAATAATATTTTAGGGTGGTATGAATGAATAAAGAAAAATAGTTTGGATAGCGTTAAAGTTGAGAAGATAATTAATAAATATTTTAAAGATAAGCCATGGGTGTTAAGAGCCTGTTTCACACCAGTATGCTAAATCTAAAGATTTTCTTTTCTCTGGCATTATCATTGTCTTTTACTATCCATAAAGAGGGGTGATCTAAGATCAAAATTTTAAAATATAACACACATAATATATATTTTATTTTGTCATCTTAGAATGCCACTTGCCACTGCACTACAATGAAATATTAATGACACTACTATTTCCAGTGATCAAATAATTTTGTCAGAGAACTTTATGAATTCAGTGGCATGTACAATGTCTAATATGTAATATTATTCTTTGACTCTTATTTTATGTGAGTTAAGGAATGATGATTTTGGTCTAAAAAAGCCATCCTTTTACGATTTTCCACTATTCCAAAAATAATACTAATAACTATTTTTCTCAAAGCCTACTAGCTCTACAATAAAAATTTTAGATACTGAGATGTTATTTCTCATATTTTGATTATAAGATAAAAGGAAAGGACGGAGAGGCAAGTTCCTCTATATATTCACATATCTATGTAATTAACATTGTTCATGAAATAGACAATTTAATGGCAATTTTAAGTTTCATGTAATCTTGATGGTCTGTGGAAATCTCAATGAGTGAGAGCCAGTGTCACTCATATAATATTGGACATAAAGTGGCATTATGGTAGCACCTTTAACATTGTTCTGAGCTACTGTTTTCTTTTTCTTTCTTTTCTTTTCTTTTTTTTTTTTTTTTTGGCTGAGGAAGATTAACTCTGAGCTAAAATCTGTTACCAATCTTCCTCCACTTAAGTGTGGGTTGCCACCACAGCATAGTTGATGAGTGGTGTGTGTATGAGCCCAGGGTCCAAACCCATGAACCTGGGCTGCCAAAATGGAGTGCACTGAACTTAACCACTGTGCCAGAGGGCCAGACCCAAACATGGCTATTTTTTTCTTTCTTTTCTTTTTTTTTTGAGGAAAATTAGCCCTGAGCTAACATCTGTTGCCAACCCTCCTCTTTTTTTGCTTGAGGAAGATTCCCCTGAGCTAACATCTGTGTCAATCTTCTTCCACTTTAGATGTGGGTTGCTGCCACAGCATGGCTGACAAGTGATGTAGGTCTGCATCCAGGATCTGAACCCATGAACTCAGGCCACCTAAGTGGAGCACACCGAACTTAACCACTATGCCACTGGGTCAACCCCCTGAGTTACCATTTTAAAAGGAAGTTTACCCATGTTAAACCAATAGCTTTAATAAGGTTGATTATATACGATCCATTTGTAGTTTATACTTAAAGCAGAAAGTATTTTCACCAAAGAAATTGTGTTTTCTTCTAAGAAACTTATATAAATTGACCTCTATAAATTTTCATCACAACTCTATGATGTAGCGACATGGTGCAGGCAGGAGGAAGAATTGTAAATTGATACCAGAACCTGAAGCAGGAAGGTGGCAATCAAGATAAGCAGTGTGGGACAAGATGGGCTTGAAATTTATGGAAGAGGATCTAGATTCGATTCACTAAAGAGAACTTTCTGAAGTCTCTCTGGATAAGATTTATCATCAATTCCTTAGCGAAGAGGAACTGGTAACTCACATGAGAATGGTCTGAGCACTCTTATTTTTCCAGGTAAACATTCTGGTCCATAAATGTTTATCTCGTGACCTGGGGTACAGTCATTTCCAACCATTTAAAAACAATAAATTCTAAGGAAATGCTTTTTAAATTTTTGTAAGATATGGATTCCTGACTATGACGGTCAAGACACTGGTCTCACTCTGCTCAAAACTACAAATACTGTAAGGAGTTTAGGCACAGGAAGATTTATTGCTGATAATTGCTTAAGATACATAGCTATCATGTTAATCAGTATTACTCACTTTCAAGAAAAAATCATGTTTACTTCTAACAAAACCAATAATTTTGATATAAATATTCCTGGAAAATATTTGCATCCAGCCACAAATATAATCTTTTCAAGATAAATGACTTACAATTCCAATAGTCAAGCTGCTATATTTGTTGATGTAAAGATGTTTTGAACAGCTAGATTGTAAAATAAATTTTTAATAAAGTGCCCACTGCAAGTTTTAAAAAAAAACAATCATGTAAATTAATCTGCATATATGCCAACATGCCATTGATATTCTCAAAAGCCCGGGAGTTCAGTATACCAAAAGAAGTCTATTTCCACTAGATACATTACCTTTTAAAGGATTCATGTATACCTATAAAATAATCTTCAGAACAATTGTATATGAACTTTTTCATTGAGAGAATAGGACAGCTATGTCCTTTCAGAGACCAAAGGTAAAGCAATGTCCATTTTGTCAAATATCTTGTTTTTCTAAAATTGTCTTGTATGACTCATTGATGCATCCTTCACTTATCAAAAAATTATTGAACACCTGATGTATGCTAAGCACTGTGTTAAGTTCTAGAAAGGCAATAAAAGCTATCATTTGCTCTATGTCACATTGTATTACATGGCAAAAGTTTGTCTTACTGGCAGGGAAAGCTGCCTGACAGGCTGGTACAAAGAAGATTCTTTGGCCTATGATGCCAAAAAGCAGAGAGAATTAGTGATCCCAAGAAGAAATTCAACAATTAGAGAACGAGTCTAAATGAGGATGAACTAATTAAAACCTATCCCTACTATGTACACAGGTCACAGAGCTCTTCCTTGGTGCCGTGTCTCAGGGGATAGAAAAACTTTGAGCAAGAAACCCAGGCAGAAGAATAAAAAGACATGTGGTCTAGGTCCCCTGAGAGCATATTCAAGAGGACTCCCATCATCCGGGTGTCCTGGAAGTCTGCGGAGCTCTCTCACAGCTTTCCCACTGCCTGGAAACAAGGAAAATATAACATGTCCTTTCTGTAAAAATGCCCAGAATCCCATTCTCCATGAGATTAAGTTTTTGTGTCTACAATTAAATTACATAGTTGCTGGAACACAGGAGCAAGAATATTGAAATAACTTTTAGTCCAGAGCATGAATTAAGTGTCTCTGTGTGTGTGTGTGTGTGTCAAGGGAGATATGATTATTCTCACATCTGATCACACTCACTAACTTTCAAGACTCCTATCCTTATCTTCCACTCTACGGCTTTTAAGTACATGGGAAAAATGAAAGAAAAAAGCAAGCAGGTGGCTGAAACATAAAGCACTGAAAAGAATATGGAGGTAAATATTGCAAGATAGACCTCTTGCCCCATTGAAATTGGAGGGCAAAATCTAAACAGAAAAAAATATTTTTAAAGTGATCAAAATACTACTCTGTCCAGCAATCTATCTGTTAATATTTGAACTTTTGACACAAAGCACAAATATTTTATATTTGACACGAATATTTATAACCAAAGCATTATGTGTGAATAGTGTAAAAAATGTAGCTTTTAACTTGTAGTATTATGCAATGGAAACCTAAAACAGTAGGATTGTGGTTGAGAACAGAGACTCAGAACAAGACTGTTTGGGGTTAAATTCCAATTCTAAGTGACCTAGAGCAAGATGTTTAAACTTTTCTCTGTGTTGGTTACCTTAAATTTAGCTTAAGAATCACAGTAGAACCTACATCATACAGGTGTTATGAAAATTCGTAGAGGTCAATTTGTGTAAACTGCTTAGAAGAAGGCAAGATTAATAGTAAGCATTTAAGAAACATTAGCCATTTTATATAGAACACCCCATTAGGCACTATACTAAATGATACTGTTAATAATTGGAGTAAAAAAAGTAAGGATCATCAATGGCATATTTTGATATACTATAGAAATAAAAAAAGTTAATTGGAAGGTGACAGAAAATATCCCATATTTTGAAGAAAATAACTCTTAATTTTCTTTAAAATATTTCAAAATTGCGATAAAGTGTTGTAGGATAAAAATTACACTCATTTGTCTACAAATCTCTTACCCAGAAGAGTTTATGATTAATGTTGAGTCATTTAACTCTGGAGAATCAAATAAAAGATAAGTGGAAAATTTTTGAACCTACCACTATTGAATCAGAAACTGTGCCTTTGAATGTTTCAATAAAATCAAAAGTGAAAACAAAGTTTCAAGTAGAGATTTTTTTAAAAATCTCAACTTTCCAACTAATGTGAGGTCAAGAGTCTCTATTATTTGGTTCTGAGAGTAAATACAAGCAAAGTTATCATTGAATTTTAAGGATCAGAAAAAGGCAAAGATATAAGAAGTCATCTATTTTTCCTTTCTATAAGTTTCCTTCCATCACATTTTTTTTTCTACCTATTTTCAAACAACCCACCCAGCATTTCTAAGATTTCCCAGGGGAAATAATACAGACTTAAATTAAAGGCATACAGCACTTCTCATATCTAGTAACTTTTTGGAGACCTCAGTAAAGAGGGTGATATGATACCATAAAATGCTTTGGGATATAGAAAATGGAAAACTAAATTCAGATTTTCTTTTTTAACCATTAACATTCTAGATAAAAATCATACAACCAGATAAAAGTTACAATCATGAAGGATGAATTTATCTACAATTTCCCCATCCTTAACTGCATTACTTTTTAGGCCTCAATAAAATACAACACATTTGCTGATGCTTTAGAAGAAAGTAATTTCCCATCACAGATTTCCATTTGAAGGGGCCCATGTTGTGTTTCAAGGAGGAAGTGCCCATCTGTACGTTAACACACATTTGGACCTCATGTAATTATTGTGTCCTAAAACAGTATTCCTGGAAAGGTAAAAGGAGCACATTTCACAGTATCAATAAACTTGCTCTCTTGTTTCTTTATGAAATGGAGCTGACATGCACAGGAATTTCTGAGACCTACCTCTGCAGATTTAAAATTCAGTGGCCAACAAGCCTTAGGATGAGGAATCAATTTCATTATTCTTTTTAATCTTCTAGTACATTCCAAACAACAATTCCCTGACCTTACCAATATTGTTGCAAACAAAGTTGTTCAGTCAAGCTGCACAATGAAATTCCTTTGCTCTCCCCCTCATCTATCAATGCCGGCATTAATTTATTCATTGTGTTTATACTTCTTGGAACTCTAATGTGTCTAGACCCTTTTGTTACTCTTGTGCTGAAAAATGAATAGAGAATTCTGTTAGTGTATATTTATGCAGGATTTTAAAATAGCATATTTTGATTTATAACTAAGGCCATAGAAAGTATCTTTTAAAATGAAAAGATAAAGCAGTCTCTTCAATATTTGAACTATTTGAATGAATGGCTATTTTGAACTTGAGGCTAAAATTGTTTCTTATTATGGCTGATAAAAATGGACCAGAAACTGCTTCCTTTCATAATTCACAAGATTGTAGTAAGGATCAAAAATTGTAATATATGTAAAAAGCACTTTGGAAATCATAAAACACTCTACACAGGGAAGGCATAGCCATTACTATTAACAAACCTATGATCCACTTCTAGGAGCAGCCAATGAAAATAGGAGGAAAGCAAGGGCTAAAATTAAACACAACGAATATACATCTGCCCTTCAGAATAAGCAATCATGTACACTGCAGCCTGTCTCTGTGGTAGGGAGAAAACTTTTCTTTCTCTGCTCATGGCACCGTACTTTGCATCCTGTTGCCAACACTCTAGTTAGCAGCATCTATGTGTGCAATCGCTTCCCGTTTGACTTACTTTATAAGGCATTATTTTAGATCGTTTAGTGAATATAAAGATGTCTGAGATACAGCTGAGATTATCAAAATGCTAAAATAGCTTAAAAATTGATAAGCCATATACACAAACGACATAATACAGGAAAGCAAGTTTTTTTGTTTTATTTTGTTTTCTTGGAGGAGAAGCTTGAGCTAAACCTAGAAAAAGGGAAAGATTTTTCAAGGCAGGAAATGAAGGTCAAGGACATCCAGGGGAAGGAAATTGCATAGAGACAGGAACTTGAAGGCCTTGTTCAAGAAGTAGTGAAGTGTGTTCTTCCTGGAGCAAGAGTGTTACAGAGGAAGTCTGAAAACCAAGCTATGTAGTATGCTTACGTACATGAACACCTTCCGGAGGCCATCTTGCGTGCTACGTCACGCTCAGGTAAACAAATGCATCACTGTGTTCCTGAACGTGGTTCTCCGAGAGTATTCTTCCCTTCCTGAAAAATCATAAGGGACTTCTTAAAGTGGGTTGTAAAATGTAGCGCAACTGGCATGTCCTGGATTTCCTCGAAACTCCTTCCCCCAAAGAAGAGAGAATTATAAACATATATAATCTACCACTTGGAATATTTTATGTGAGGTTTTTAAGATAGCAGGATTTGAGTTTTAACTATGAGAAGGGAAATATTGGAAGGGAAATAAATGATTAATGAGGGCATAAACTACCTTACCTTAAAAAACAAATGCAAGCCTACCTTCATAGAAATCCTGGATACGTGTTCAGATATTTTGATGCAACTATTTTCATATGGATGAAGGTTTGGTTTCATGCTTACAAAACAAAACATGGTAATGAGAATTATACTGATTTCCATGTATATATATGAAGAAAATATTGTGAAGAATGTGCTTACACAATATTAATTCCCTGTAAAATTTCCCAAGAAGTGCAGTTTGTCTTTATCTATTTTTCTATTTGATTTTCTGACTTACTCTTATTGGGATGAGTTCTTATCGCTACAAACATTTCAAAAAAGATTTATTCATTTAAATATCAGTTTTGATGATGTAAAACATAATGTTAAAATCTTCTCTCGTTAAGGCTATTGGTTATATTAAGTATTTCTTAAGGCTATTGATTCTATTAAATACAATTTTTCATTTGCTAATTTTTGCAACTACCATTTTTAAAGATAAATTTTATCAAAGGTTTTGCCAGTGGTTTATGTGTTTTATATGTCGAACTGACTTCAGATTTACTTTTGTCTATTATTTCGGTAAGTAATGTCACCACTCCTTCTTTAGCAATGTAAAACAGAAAAGTTAAAATTTTCATGTTAGAATGCCTTAGTTTGGGGGAGCAGTATTAGTCAGCTTTGTATTGTAAAGTTACAAACAGTATTGGCGGAAAAATTGCACTGAGTTTCTCTCCTTTTTTTAAAGATTCTTGGAAATAACGAAATGGGGAAAATCAACAAAACCTCTGAGAATATATAAAAATAACTAACTTTTCAATCACCAAAGACTTGAAACAATCCTTTAGGCAACATGCGGCGTCACTAGTGGGTCATCTTAGTGAAACGATATAAAGATCATGGTTGTGAAACAAATTGATCTCATTTGCTTTTTGAGAAAATATTATTAATTTAAATCTAAGTTCTAAAAGTATAATGCTATTCATGCCTATCTCTAAAATCAGGAAAGAAAGTGGAAAAGGCTCCTGTCATCATTACCTTTCAACATTTTTTTTTCTGCTTTTTGTCCCCAAATCCCCCAAGTTCATAGTTGTGTATTCTAGTTGTGGGTCGTTCTAGTTGTGGTATGTGGGAAGCCACCTCAATGTGGCCTAATGAGCGGTACCATGTCCGCTCCCAGGATCTGAACCGACGGAACCCTGGGCCGCCGAGGTGGAGCACACAAACTTAACCACTTGGCCATGGGGCTGGCCCCCTCTTTCAACATTTCAATAAGACAAGACAAATTAATATTCTTATAAAATTTGGAAGAAAGAAATAAAAATTATTTATATTGATGCTAGAAATATATGCATTTATATTTTAAATATCAATTATTATTTATAAATATTATTATATATTTATATTCAGTTATATATTGCATGTTTTATGTAAATATAAACCACCGCTAGAGTATAATACAGTTTGGTAAGACTGCTTGGTACAAGAAAAGTCCACAGAAACAAGTAGCTTATATTTACACAGAATAGAGATAGGAAGTTAACTGTGGAGAAAAAAAAAAATCTTACTTTGGTAATAGACATATATATTATAAACAGTTTATAGAACTCCAGCACAGAAATTCATATACTCACACACACATGTACATATAGAAATCACAGTTTCGTGTAAGTCTGTATGGAGTCTGATAAATGATAATACGTATACATCAGATATATACAATGATAAATGAAAGATGTTATGTAATTTCATTGGGACAATAATAGGTGGTAAAAAAATCACCACAATTTTACAACAATAAAACTATAAAATATAATTTTTTAACATAAGATGCACTTTCAAAACAAGATCAGAAACAAAGAAGTTATGATGTAGAAGATAGATATATTTTATAGCATAATTCTTAATTGATTAAGATATATATTTTATGATATATCTTTTAATTTCTTTTTCAATTTCAAAAAATTGTTAAAACAATGAAAGTGAGGGAAAACATTTGCAACATATATGACAGATCATAGATTATATGCACTATTTAAATAATTTCTACAAGTGTCTAATAAAACGCTAAAAGGTGGTAGAAAATTAAGTGCAGTTCCTGAGTAGCATACAGATAGACCAACCAAGTAGCCACTACTGGAAGGCAAGAAAATGTAAATTAACTCATGAGTGATATGTCCCTTTTCTATATTAGTCTGAGTGATATTAAAAAGAATGATAACACACCATCAGGGTACTGATACAGATGGGGGAAAAAGAGCACTATAGGTTTCTGTAGCATTTGTGAATTGCTACAGTCTTGAGAAAAAATACTCTGTTAATACCTATGCAAATAGAAACTATTCTAAATTCTGCATTCCTTCTTCCAGAAATCAAGCCAGTGAAATTAAAACACCACCTCCTAGGCTATATGTAAAATAAGATCTACTGCCACAAGTTTGCATTTGGGAATGTTAGAAACCACTTGAAAGTTTAGCAATACTTAAATATTTGAGAAGGTTTTGGAATATTATGGGATAAAATGGGTTGCATTTATAGTTATTCTGAGGAAGAATCACCCTGAGCTAACATCTGCTAGCAATCCTCCTCTTTTTGCTGAAGAAGATTGTCCCTAAGCGAACATCCATGACCATCTTCCTCTATTTTATATGTGGAACGCCTGCCACAGTGTGGCTTAATAAGTGGTGCATAGGTCTGCACCCAGGATCTGAACCGGCGAACCCAGAGATGCTGAAACAGAACATGCGAACTTAACTGCTGTGCCACCTGGCTGGCCCTTGTAGTTATTATCTTTAATGAATATCCATGATGTACTATTATTTGGGAGAGATGTTGAAACAAACTACTGAATATATATACAAATTTCAACACATATATTATGATCTTCCCTCGCTCTCTTTCTTTTTTGTTAATATACACACAAAATATTCAATATACCTGAAAGTTGGTGTTTTATAACTTCATGAACATGGAAAAATTGTGAAAAAATATACAACAGCTGTTATTATTAATATGACTGGAGAATTATAGCAAGGGGAAATAGGTGTTTGGCTATTATTAGAAAAATTCCATAGCACAGGTGAAAATTAACTGAAAATAGAAAACATAAAATTCTCTGTATAAACAATATCAAGTATATATGACACTAAAATATGAATATGCACAAGAATTAAAACAGTATGGCCAACTGAAAACACTGATTAAATTAGGTCATGGGAAATTGAATATTCAGGGTTTTAGGTTTCTGTCATTATTAAAAGCATAACCTTTGGCAACTATAATTTGTAGTGTTTTGTTATGGCATGTTGGAACAACATTGGATAGGATATTTCTATTCTGAATGTCAATTTTCCTCTTTGATGTAAAGTATACATATTCAATACTTTTCTTTCTTTTTGCTATAAGGTGTACTTTAAAAAGTTTTAAAAAGATATATATAGGAGCTTAATGTATTTTCCAAAATTAATGCTTATGTTCAAATACACAAAATATTTCAATAAGAAAAATGAAAAGTCATACTAAGTTTAAACAGTGGCATAAATATTGATTAAATAATAGTTCTTTTCTTAGGATATCTCTTCAGACAAAGATTTCTTTTCAGAGTATCTAAAACTTATGTGCAACATTGGCCCACAGTAAATTTTAATTGCCAAAATAGATTAGTCATCTCTTAGAATACATCTTAGCATACCTTTTTGATAGGAGTTATGCAAATTGCTGTCTTCAGTGTAGTTTCTAGAAGGTATGCAATTCATTGCAAAGTCTTCATTTTAAATTGAGGCTGAAACTATGCAGAACAAACTGAGTATAATCTGTAACTACCTAGTTTATAGATGAAGGCAAACTGATAATTCACAGGTCAAAGTACTCTTTCATATCCCTGACGATCAAACTGCCTAAAATCATTATTGAATCTGTGTTTCATTTTGTGCTATTTATTTATTAATAGGAATGCTTCCATTTTGAAACTTCCTTGAAGGAACCATTTTTTTAAAAAGAAAAAGGAAAAAATTAGGCCTAGTATTTCCCTGGAGTCTATCATATCACTTTTCCTCTCACAGAGGAAACTCAACTCACAGTTTCTGATTAGAAAGAATTCTGTGAGATTTCCCTGTAGAGAAAGACCCTGCCTTGGGGGAAAGTCCCCAGCCAATGTGAAAAGCCACAAGGAAAAGAATGTTCTCTCTGGAAATTTAAATCAGCTTTTAGGGGGGAAAAATAGAAAGGCTTACTCTATTTGACACAGAAATTCATAACTAAAGGGAAGAGCTGATGTTCTTAAGAGATTTTCAAATTTATATGTTCATTTCTAGCACTTTCAAGGACTTTTTTTAAAGGAGAAATAGAGCAATAATAAATTTTAATTGTTCTTTGTAGAAATTGTGGCTAAAGACATAAAGGAAATATAAGACTATTCGTTCATCTTGAATAATTACATTGAAAACAATCAAATCGTAAAATTAGAGAATTCAGTTTTATTAAATTGAACACATTATGGAATGTATATTTTAAAAGTGATATTCACTTCTCTTTTGAGTTTTCATTGCTATAATCCATGAACATAATTAGTAATGCTGTTACTCTTGGAGTCTAATGCCTTGATCCGGATAATGAATCATTTAAAAAGAAGTGAACCCCAGGGAAGTAAGTATAAATTGTCTCTCTACTCCCTGCCTAAGATGGTGTAGGCATTTTAGATTAGAATATATTCCTAGTAGGTTACATAAATTTCTGTGGGTATATTAGCCTCCTACTAGACTTCACTGAGCTTAAGCCTTACTTGAAATGTTATGAAAAACAAAAATATTCCTCAAGATGGCAATTTCATTATCCTATTCCACGCATGGGGAAATCAGGATTCCCAAACGTGCTCATTGAAGAGTTGTGATAAAGATTTGGGATTAGAATCAGGGACAGAATCGGTCTTTCAGGCCTGAATCTTATCCACCTTGAAGGGATAGCTTAAACAGCTTGCTTTAAGAACACAGAATTATACATTATCATAACGTATGAAAGCATCTTTTTAATTGGAATGAGAAAATAAATTACAAAAATTTTTAAATTTTAAAAACAATTACCATAAGCTTCAAAAACATTCAGAAGTGAGATAATAACTTTGTCTATATAAACCTTAACTGTCTCCTTATATGGCAAGATAACAGAAAAATCAGTCAGCCTTTCCTCTATCTTGGTTTGTTTCTAAGGGTGTGAGCGGCAGAGGGTCTCATGACTGGATGGCCAAAGTTTATAGGAGTGTTAACATGTCTCTATTATGCACAACAGCAAATCGTGGGGGTATTAGGATGACGCTGTAAGCCACTGTGTGAACCATGTAAATATATCCTCCAAATTCCATACCAGAAATGTATACACAATTTTCCCTTCACTTAATACTCAAAATACCAGCAGCTAATATGATGCTGTCAGATAATACAGGGAGTGTGATGGACTGGAAATTAGAGTGGGAAGAAACAATACTCTTGGGGCCAGCCCCGTGGCACAGCGGTTAAGTTCGCACGTTCTGCTTCAGCGGCCCAGGGTTCACCGGTTCGGACCCCTGGTGCGGACATGGCACAACTTGGCACGCCATGCTGTGGTAGGCGTCCCACATATAAAGTAGAGGAAGATGGGCAAGGATGTTAGCTCAAGGCCAGTCTCCCTCAGCAAAAAGAGGAGGATTGGCAGCAGTTAGCTCAGGACTAATCTTCCTCAAAAAAAAAAAAAAGAAAAGAAAAGAAATAACGCTCATTCATTTACTGTTAAAATTATCTTACTTCTGCAAATTTCACCTGAAAAAAAGTAACCATATAAAAATATTGCGAGTGAGGAGTACCCAACCTTAACCTTCATTAATTTGAAAAAAATCCCTAAGCAGGTGCTACACTGTAAGAAAAATAATAGTTACAGGGAACAATCATTGTAGAAAATATGGAATAGACCTGATAGTCACATATTCTCTTTACACATATCCCTATATGCTTTCCTATTTTTTACAACCTTAAACTTTTGGTTTGAAAGTTTCGATACTTAAACTTTGGGTTGAAAATAACTTCATTATGTGATAATTTGTATAATAACCTATCAATATACAAGAACAGATAACATACAAGTTTGGGTATCTTTTCGCCTATTTTCTACAAAAATAAAAACTTATGTAAAGATGAAAATCAATGTAGATAAATGTAAAGGTACAGGAATTTACATAGATAGAGAAACAAATTTAATAAAGATAGCAACACAGTGGTGTTAATTACGGTAGGGTGATCCAAACATTATAGGCATAATATTTTTAAATTGCCTTGGTATTATCTTTACTTTTACCCAGAATAATTATTTCAAATACTAATTTCTTTTCCTCCATTTTTTTTTATTGATGTAATCCTGTAGGTCACATTCCTAAACATTTCCAAAATACTGCCGGTTATAAATAGTAATTAGAATGCCTAAATTTCTACTCCACCAGGTAGGTAATGTTGAAAACCCTAATATATATTTGAATAAATAAGTAACTTTTAGGGATTTATAATCATTTTTAAGAGCCATCAAATTGTTTTGTTGTTAGGATTTCACTTCTCAGCAGGCATGGAGCTAATCGATGGCTCAGATACTTATCCCGTAATTACTTCACATTCACATTAATGTCGTCCTTGCCAAATAGAAGACTTTTCCAAATATATTTTTTATTTAATGCTTTCCTTTAAGTTCTAATGATTTTTAATATTATTTTTTAACTTAAATATCAGCAGTTTTCCTTTAATAGATAATGCTACCTATAGTATCAAGTGCAAAAATGTGAGAACTTATAAAATAAAAATATTCTCCTCCAGCCCACGTTCACTCTCCAGAAGTAACTGTTGTTAATAGTATCTTGTTTATTCTTCTAACTATATTTCCAACATTTTGAAACAAAAGCAATGAAACTGTATGAACTTTTTGGCACCTTGATTTTGCTTCATTTATATTAGAGATGTTTTCATCTTAATAATTAATTTTGGTGATTTTTGTAAGAATGTGTATCCCATTTTACAACGTACAGTAGGGAAAAGTTATATTTTGAACTTTACGTTATGTATTGAATCTTCTGGATTCATTCATTCATGATATGATCACTTTTTGATAATTGCTGCTCCCTATATTCCAGGATAGAGGGATTTGCCCTCTGTTTTTTAGTTTCCCATCACTTTCAACCATCATATTTCTCCATTCCGGCAATTCAAGTAGTCTTTGTAAGAAAACACAACGTCTCTTTATTCATAGATTGCCCTTATTTAACAAGTGGCCTTTTTAATTGAGGCAGCACTTAAGGCTCCTTAGTTTTTGACATTGGAAACTAGTGTCTCTCACAAAACTAACAAAATAGCAACTTACATTGTCCTATTTAAAGGAAAGTCAGTAAGGAGAGTCAAGTTATTGTAATGATATAAAATAGTTATACCCGCATGCCCTGTGGTAGGCATCCCACATATAAATTAGAGGAAGATGGGAACAGATGTTAGCTCAGGGCCAGTCTTCCTCAGCAAAAAAGAGGAGGATTGGCAGTGGATGTTAGCTCAAGGCTAATCTTCCTCAAAAACAAAACAAAACAAAACAAAACAAAACACAAAAATAAGAATTTGCATACATGTAAATAAGTAGTCAGCTATCAAAGTCAATTACGTTTTGAAAATTAAATGAGTCATTACCTTCCAGAAATATTTATTCTACATACAACACCCAGTAATAAGAGATTTAATTTCATAAATTCACAGTATGGTTGCTATAAAGATTTAAAGAGCTAATATATGATATTAAAGCTGTTACTGCAAAATGCATGTATAGAAAACAGTCAATATATGATAGATATTTTTAAATGGCTCAACTTTATCTATAGATTGGTAAAGATTCTGTATATTTTATATTCACGTAAGTATTTTCCAATGAAAATTAATTCGATCCCATTTGTATTCTTCCTTAGTTCTATACTGGTGTTAGAGGACTTAATATTCACAGCACATGTACAGATAGGTAAACTAAAGATTTGCTTTCAGAGGAAATATCCCTCAAACATTATAGTTATTTGATTTCTTCGAGTGTATTACAAATGCAATCACACCTATTATTTGAGATTCAATTGTATGTCATAGTATACTCTTTGGCATGCTACAATCAAATCATTATTTAGGCCATAAAAGATATAAATCAATTCAGCTGAGGTCTCAAACCGAAAATGCCTTTTTGCAAATTCTAGTTAAAGAAAAAAGAAAAGGCAGTATTCCTCCTGTCTCATCATACCCAGTGGGTTGATAAGGCCAGCTTTTCACAGGTTTGGACCACATGAAGTGTTTTAGAAGAGATCCTGTGTCCTTGGTGACAATCTTAAATATGTTAATTCTGCAAACTAAAGAAATAATGGTCTATGGTCTGAGTTCATTGTTAGGCATAAAACTTTAAATTCTAACCCTTGATGCAGTTGATTTATGATGTGTGATTCCTTAAGTCATAAACTTTCAATTCCACATTTTCCAGTGTGTAACCTATTACTATATGCACATATAATATACACATATATAGTGGTATCATTCATTCATAAATATGATATTGGTTCTCTTTTCTCAGGACCTCCAATTTAAGCTGTTTTCCAGTAGGAACAAGCCTGTCATAAATTTTCCCCACAATTACATCCAATGGAAACATTTGAAATATTCTTAATCTGGTTAGGGGTTCATCACGTGTCCTTTGTAAGTTGCAGAGTACTTTGACCTATAAAGTCATTGCATGTTTAAATTGAATTGAAATGATATTTCACTATAATGAACTCATTTTTTTCATGGTTTTATCACTGATGTGATATGTATCTCTTGCATTGAATATTCCTGGAAACTAGTGGTCAGTTTTGTTGGAATGACAGTTGGAGATCATATAGTAGAATATTATGGAGGCATTAACATTTGGTGAAATAAAAAATTTAGGCTTTTAGGATTCAGTTAAAGCTTGTAAGGAAGATACAGCAGTTGTGGTTGTGGGTCTAGTACTGCTGTTTCCTGCTATCAGCTGGTGTAATCAAAAGGAAGGAGTATGCCATTGGCAGAAGGGACAAGCACTGGATGGAGCAGGGCATGAATCCTGGGCCCTTCAGAGGACAGGGAAAGACTCTAGAAGTGGTTATAAGAAACCATTGTAGATACACTGTGGATATTCAGCGGTCTTTGTACAGGACAAATGATGACCCTCCCTCATCAATAGCAATGGGGATGGATTATTTTTGGGTAACCTTTATGCCAGTGAAATTGTTTATTATTCATTATATGCCATCAATGGCGTATACCAGAAATATATTTCTTCAGGTACAGAGCTTTAATACGCAAGAATTTTCACTTTTCTTGACCATATTTATATCCATCATTCATATTTCAGTAAAACAGAATTATACCCAGGTAAATCTGTTCAGTCCAATTCAAAAAGCACATATTGAATGCCTACTTTGTGACAAAGTGTTACGAATTTGGGTGTTTGACTTTGAATATTTTCCAATATAGTGAAGTGAGAAACAGTAGAGTGATGATTTCTCTGCAGTGTGGCAAAGAGCACGAGAATGGACCTGGAGATGGCTTGTCCAGTTTATGGGATCATGGAAGAGATCCTACAGGACATCGATCGGCTCTTTGAAGTGAGGCTCCAATGATGAGTGAGAGTCGACAAGGCAAAGATGGGAACATATATGACATCTGTTTTTCTTATAAAGGAATTTATTTTTGAAAATAGATTTAATTAGAAATATTCTATAGGTCCATCTATCTAGTAAAATCTGTTTGCTGGTCATATATGTGTTTTTCAAAAATTATATAATTTTAAAACATATATTAATAATCTAGAGTTTAGAAAGTAAAGGGCCAGCTATATATTTCCCTATTGTTCATGTATTGTTATTTCTCAGAAAAAATATTTTCAGTAGTACATTATTATTTTTAATCTTCATCAATGTGGCTTTTTATGGTCATTTAATGTGACATTATTGACATTTCAATTGATTTATCTGTAAAATATTTTCACAGGTATTCGTTTACTATCACCACTCTAAGTAACTAATTTACGCAGATATTTTGCAAGACAAAACTCATGAATGGTTGAGCAAGTTTTTGTGCTGCTGGATTTTTGCCTTTGTAATTTGGTCCCTTTCAACATAGAATATATCCATCCAGTTAAAAATAGAAATTCCATTTGAATATTCTTCCCACAATTTGATATCTCAAATTATGATTACATAATTTCAAAATTAAGTGTTTGCACAGTGTTTGAGTATTCACCATTTAATTTTTCAGTTCCTGGAGTGTGGTATAGAGCAAGCATGGAGGATGTCACGGACGAGAGCAATGAATGCTACGTTCAGCTTGTGGGATCATGGAAGAGGTCTTTCTTTTGCAAGCTCCCTTTTAAAAACTTGATGTTTACTAAAATCTTCAAAAGTTTTTTTATTGCCATTCTATTTATAAAATACCAACTAAAGATTTCTAGTTTTTTGAATAAATGCAAAAAAATTTAATACATTCATTTTTTAAAAATATTGATATTATTTTGAGGCACACAGCATGATGTACAAGAAATCCTTTAAAGACTCAAATACTTCTAAAATTATATTGATTATCAGAAATAGAGAGAAGTCTTGTACTCTAGGTTGAAGCATGGGTTTTTCAATACAACGGTTTCACAAATTTTGTCATTCAGTTACTATAATTATAATACACACATATTATATATATACACAAAATTTATATATCTATATGCCAATTAGTAGACTATCACAGCTTTTGGGGGCAACAATTGCAAATAATATATGCACTAACAACAATGCCAATTATATTTCTACTCTCTGATGGTTAATTTTATGTGTGAATTTGGAGAACGCTTTTGAATGAGAGCAACATTTAAACAGGTGAACTTTGGGTGAAATAGATTGCCCTCGATAGCATGAGTGGGCCTCATCTGAAGTCCTGAATGGAACAAAAAGCCCCGCGGGAGGGAATTGTCCAGCAGACCGCCTTCAGACGGCACTGCACCCGGGGCTCTTCTAGGTCTCCGGGCTGTAGCTCACACTGCAGATTTGCGCTAGCCAGTCTCCATAGCTGTATGAGCCAGTTCCTTATAATAAGCCTCCTTATGTGTGTATGTCTATATATCTCCTATTGGTTCCCTTTCTCTGGAGAACCTTGACTAATACACTCTTCATAGGTTTCTAGTTTTGCAGAAATATTTGTTTTACCAAAACGATTCTATTTGGTTCCGGTGAAGAGAGTGACAGCAAAACACACATCCAACAGGGTATGGTCATTTATTGCACACATGAGAATTTGTGGAGAGAGTAGTTCAGGCTCCTGAGCAGGTGCCAAAATGGCTTGAGCAAAGGGAGGGGTGGAGTGGCTCTGATGTTTACTGTGGTTAGGAAGTGGGGCTGGGGTAAAATAAGGTGTGTGACAGAGCACTGACAGACACATGCATTGCACATGGTTTGAACTTCCTGCTAGTGCCAAACGAGCCAGTGAGTGGGCTTTTTTCATCTCTTTGCCCAAATGTGGAACAAGAGAGAAAGTGCGAGGGGTGGAACTCGAAAGCTATCAGTGATCAGACATCAAAAAGGGAGTCAGACTCTTTATTACAACTTTGAATCCGTAGCTGAATGAAATATCAAGTGACGATTCAAATGAACATATTCTGTGTTTGAAAGATCTGATGGCACTGATATAAAACTGGCATCATTTAACTGTTTACAAAATTTTTCTCCTGCTAAAAAAGCCAATACATTAAAGCTACCTCTTACCTTTACTTACCTGCACAAGAAAACTCAGAATTAAAATAAGTAAAATTAATTTTGAAGAACAGCATTTTTAATTTAAATGTCAAGTTATACTTCGCAGAGTGAAGTGTAAATGCACATCCAGCTTCTGAGTGTTTTATCATCCTTTTTAGCACAGTCTTCTTAAAAAGATAACTGCTTCTTTGGCAGATTTATTTCTTCGCAATATCACTGATGTGGTCAGTGATATCTCTACAGCTCCCACAAGAGATGGCAAATGTCTGCAAACATTTTGTGGAAATTATACATTCATCAGAGACCTCCTTAAGAAGAAAAGCTCAATAACCTATTGTTACTAAGCATAAATTTCCTTTTTTATTTGTCTTTAGAGCTCATTGCTTCTGAAAGGATTTAGTGAACAATAAAAACATATCACTTAACAAATAGTAAAATGAATAAATAGCAGTAGATTTACATCATCCAATATTTACTGACCAAACACTGTAAGTGTTCAGGCTACTCCCTCTGTTGATGGCAGACTGCTTAGCCTCTATATTATGTTTGTACTTCATAAGCTTTTCATCTATAATTCATCGCATTTCCCTCTGACCTTGTGGTTTGAGGTCAACTATGACGCTTGGCAGCAAGATATATACTACGACTGGCTGAGACTCCAAGGGGCAGCAGCATAGAGTATTTCTCCCACCATCACTCAAGATAGGAGGGGCTGAGCTTCCAGAGGTTCCTCTATAAACACAAGGTTTTGGGTAAACGCTCAGCCCACTGTTCTCAAAAGACCGGTGTTAGTTCTCTGTGTCTGGAGAGAATTGGAGATGGTTTATCACTACGCTTTCTCCAGATATAAATACCAGTTAACATAAAATCATATGCATATGCACATGCTTCTTCATACTACTAGACAAGACTATAGTGAAAACTAGAGGTGAGCTTTACCATATCTATGTTGGCTATTTTCTGCCACTATTGACAAAAACACATTTCATGAAAATTGAGAAATTCTGGGTTAATACTATGTTGAATGGCATGCCAGGACGACAGTGAAAACAGGGACTGTGCAAAGAAAACCAAAAGGAAGGTCCCTGCATTTATGAGGAAAGTGATACTATTATCCTAGTGCCGCGGTAGCTACCTTTCCCAACATAACTCAAACAGTAAATGCCAGAGCCCGTGTTTGGACTCATACGTTTTGATGCCAAAGCTTGAGCTCCTCACTATTGCTTTCTAAGTAGCTTGAAAACAGCTAATAGTAAGCTAAACCAAAGCACTGTCACTATTTGGAAGGAACTGAAAAATGAGTAGTAAGGAGTATGACGACAGCAGGCACAAGTAGGAGCAGGTGCCTAGTAATAGGTAATTTCTTTAAAAGAATGGCAGACACTGCAACAAGTTTATTGTCCTTAGTCTTCAGGTTTAGGGACCAAATTCCTGGGAGTCTTAGTCCAAATTCATTGGTCCAGTCATTTAATTAAATAGTAAATTTAATTAACATATTGAGTATTGGCTTCATGTCCAACTTTTCTAGATGATGCAGGTAAAGTGAATAGTGAAGCAGACATGGTCTTGTGGAATTTATGGTACAGAGAAGTAGACAAGTGTTCAATAAGCACTGCCACTGTCTTAAGCTTTTTGATAAAATGTCCCTTATTTGATAACATGCCAGGAAAAATGTTTAAGCATACTTGAGGAAGATTTTAACACATTGGTGGGACTGAAGGGAGACCAGAATCGCCAAAGTAGAGAAATAAGGGGAAAGTTATAAGAGATGATGATGGAGAGGTGGGTGGAAGGGTTCATTTCAAAACCATGGTTTCTGAATTCTAACTTTAAGACAATGAGCATTTACCAAAAGACTTTAATAAGGAACATAACTTAATATGAACTGAATTTTTAGAAGATCAATTAGACAACCTTAGAATAATGCCCTTGAGGTCTATTCATCTTGCTGCAAATGGCGAGATTTCATTCTTTTTCATGGCTGAATAATATTCCATTGTGTATATATAGCACATCTTCTTTATCCATTCATCTATCAATAACCACTTAGGTTGTTTCCATATCTTGGCTATTGTAAATAATGCTATAATGAACTTGGAGATGCACATATATTTTCAAGCTAGTCTTAGTGACAAAAATGGGTGAAGGGGGTTAAAACGTAAAAAAAAAAATTCAATAAATTTTTAAAAAGAAATTGAATAGTCTAGTAAAACTAAAAGTCTAGCTTCTTTCTTTTTGGTTTAATTATTATTATTTTTTCACCTTTTGACCACCTTCACCCATTTCTGCCACCCGCCAACCTCCTGCCTCTGGCAGTCACCAATCTCTTCTCTGTATCTATGAGCTTGTTGGTTTTCTTTAGATTTTATATACAAGAGATCACATGGCATTTATCTTTTCCTGTTTGACTTATTTCACTTAGCATAATGCCCTGGAGGGACACATATACATATATATCATGGTTACTTTCTCCATTCATCTTGTTGGAATCTTAGGTTGTTTCCATATCTTGGCTATTGTAAATAATGGTGCAATGAACATGGGGGTGCAGATATCTTTTCAAGTTAGTGTTTTTGTTTTCTTTGGACAAATACCTAGAAGTGGAATTGCTGGATCATATGGTAGTTCTATTTTTAATTCTTTAAGGAACTTCCATACTGTTTTCCATAGTGACTGCCCCAATTGACATTCCTACCAACAGCACACCAGGATTCCCATTCCTCCACATCCTTGCCAACACTTATTATTTCTTGTCTTTTTGATAATAGCCATTCTAACAGGTTTGAGGTGATATCTCATTATGGTTTTGATTTGCATTTCCCTGATGATTAATGATGTTGAGCATCTTTTTATGTACCTTCTGGCCATCTATATGTCTTCTTTGAAAAAATGTCTATTCAGATCTTCTGCTCATT
The DNA here is from genome assembly GCF_037783145.1 of Equus przewalskii. Taxonomy (NCBI): domain Eukaryota; kingdom Metazoa; phylum Chordata; class Mammalia; order Perissodactyla; family Equidae; genus Equus; species Equus przewalskii. The sequence goes on from NC_091832.1 coordinate 95,787,898, forward strand.
TTTTAATTGGATTGTTTGATTTTTTGCTATTGAGTTGTGTGAGTTCTTGATATATTTAGGATATTAACCCCTTAGCTGATATATGATTTGCAAATATTTTCTCCCATCCCATAGGTTGCCTTTTATTTTGTTGATGGTTTCATTTGCTGTGGAGAAGGTTTTCAGTTTGATGTAGTCCCACTTGTTTATTTCTGCTTTTGTTGTTTTTACTTCTGGTGTAAGATTCAAAAACTCATCACCAAAACCTATGTCAGGGAGCTTATCGTCTATGTTTTCTTCTAGCAGTTTTATGGTTTCATTCAAGTGTTTAATCCATTTGGGGATAATTTTTCCGTATGGTTTAAGATAGTGGTCTTGTTTCAGTCTTTTGCATGCGGCTGTCCAATCTTCCCAACATCATTGATTGAAGAGACTATCTTTTCCCCATTGTATGTTCTTCACTCTTTTGTCATAAATTAATTGATCACATATGTGTGGGTTTATTTCTGGGGTCTCTATTCTGTTGCATTTCTGTGTGTGTCTGTTTTTATGCCAGTACCATACTGTTTTAATTACTATAGCTTTGTAATAAAGTTTGAAGTCAGGGAATATGATGCCTCCAGCTTCACCCTTCTTTCTCAAGATTGCTTTGGCTATTAGGGATCTTTTGTGGTTCCTCAAAAGTTTTAAAATTTTTTGGTCTATTTCTGTGAAAAATGCCATTGGAATTTTGATGCCATTGAATCTGTAGATTGCTTTGGACAGTATGGACATGTTAACAATATTATTCTTCCAATCCATGAGCAATGTATATTTTTCCATTTATTTGTGTCTTCTTCAATTTCTTCCCTTAATGTCTCATAGTTTTCAGTATCCAGGTCTTTTATCTCCTTGGTAAAATTTATTTTTAGGTATTTTATTCTTTTTGATGCAATTGTAAATGAGATTTTCTTAACAATCAACCCATAAGAGCATCTATGGAGAAGAATATGACTATTGTATGATTAATTGTACACATTGAGTATTCTGGACTACAAGGTTATGAAAACTAGTCCAAAGTGGAGTGTGAGCCTGGCAACTGGCTCAGGAGACTTTACCTTTATTTAATAAATGGGAGTAAATGTGACTGTGAGTGTGTCTGTGCACATGTGTGTTGGCATAAGCAAGTTTGTGCAAATGGGCAAAAGAAAAGGTCTATATTATCACTACCTAGTGATTTTCTAAGGAAAAAGAAAAAACATTGGAACCTTGTATTATTGAATTTCCTAATTATCAGAAATATAAACTTTAACCCACAGAAAACATGTTTCTCAGTTTTTCCCAATCAGAGTGACCAAAAAAGCAAAGAAAATGCCTTTTGGTGGCATTTATTTTCCCATTGTGCTAGACAGCAAGTCATAGGCAGTAGGGAGATAGAAAGTTAGCAGTGGGGGAGGTTTGAAGAGAATGGAGAGTTTGAAGAAGTTACAGGGAAAGAGAGGGTCAGTTGCTTCAATAAGCTGTTTTAAGATTCCATGTCTGTCAGCAGCTGGCTCCCCCATCAATGAGTGGATCTCTCTCTGCTCTTTCATGTTGATCCTAGGCAGAAAAGAAACTGCCCCCATAGAATTGTGCATTCAGAACAGTAGTCACGAGCTATATTCATGCCCTCAAGGCTGCACCTGACTTGGAATTTTTTTCAGAATTTGTACTAAATGCAGTGTATCTAGTTAGAAAGGAAAGAAATGTTGATATACCTTTATCATTGACATTTCAATTAAATATAATGTTTTCATTTTCATTCTTACACAAATAAAATTTAACATTTTTATGTGAAGGAAAATACAAAATAAAATAATTTTTAAAAAGCAAAGAACTGACAACCAGCAACACTGGCCCCTATAATAACCAAACTGATCTATAAAATACTACTTGAAAGACTCAGTGTCTATTTCAAGGGCTACTGGATTGTTAATGAGTAACGCATGACAATTTGCCACTTAAATGGAAGTATGAATGAATGCTATTATATAAAATGTCTTGAACCATAAAGAGAGTAGATAAGCAAGAGTTAAAAGTAGAAGGAAGAAATAATGTAATAAGTCAATCAAATTAGCATGAGCTTAAAATAAGTACCTTTTATACCTTTTGTTCCATCAAACAAAAGCAGCTGTTTAGCTATCTAAACTGAATTAGATCCATTTGCATTATTTCCTTTTTAATACATTAAAATTTACTGTTCAAAGAATATCTTTTTTTTTTTTTTTTTTTTTTTGAGGAAGACGAGTCCTAAGCTAACTACTGCCAATCCTCCTCTTTCTGCAGAGGAAAACTGGCCCTGAGCTAACATCCATGCCCATCTTCCTCTACTTTATACGTAGGATGCCTACCACACCATGGCTTTTGCCAAGTGGTGCCATGTCCACACCCAGAATCCGAACCAGCAAGCCCCGGGGCTGCCAAGAAGCAGAACGTGCGAATTTAACTGCTATACCATGGGGCCCGCCCAAAGTCTATTTTCTAAATCTACCGATCACAGATGTTCAAGAGAGTTAGCCAGTTTCCAACGTTCTTTGAATAAAGCTTCTTTAGATTTGAAATATGAAGATGAAATCAGCAGCTTTACCTAATTTCTAGACTTAGAAATTAAATGCAAGTACATAATTTTTGAAGGTAAGAAATCCTTATTGATTTCAATATGCACCATCTTGTTGTTATATTTGTTTCATATCTAATGAAGTGCCATAATTACAAAAATCTCTAGTTGCTCAAGCAGTCAGAGAACTGTGTTTATTTCACTATTACCTCACTACAAGACAGAAAAATGAGTTTTCGTGTACATTTACTCTTGCTTCATTTTCTAACCTACATACATATAGCTTATGAAATAAGCTATCTCCACAAATATATGTCTTGCCACAAAGTTGACTGCAAATTCTTCAAGAACAAAGTACAAGCCTAAACACATAGTAGACACACAATAAACACTATTTTATTTTATTTTGATCTTATAGTTTATAAATAATTAACTGAAACAATTTATGTAGGTAAATGCTACAGTTGAGGAAAGCAATGAGTAAGCAGTGCTATGAATATTGCCTATATAATAGTTTTCAACTGATTTAAATTAAAGTAATACATCTAAAATTATTTTATTAAATTCTTGTATAAATATTTGTTCATAAATATATGCTCCTTGTTCATAATACTTTGAGAATAATGAAAATGCATTCATTCACAAGATATAAAATAGAAGTTTATTTAAAGATATATATAGATGGATTTCAGAGTAAAAAAATTATTTTATTTTTTGTCTTGTGTCACCACTGAAATGACTAAGGTGTTTAAATTTGTGACCTAGTAAGTGACAGTAGATATAGCTGTTTTGTAGTCAGAATCATATTTTCAATCTTAGACTTCTTTGTTATATTACCATGACAATTAATATACCATAAAATAAAATCTATACCCATAAACACCATATGGCATATCTTTATGTTAGACCACAAAGTGAATTTTTAAAAATAAAATATGGAATTTCTTCTTACCTGGATTTTCCTAATTTGAAAAGACTATGTTTTTTAAACCTAAGAGGAACCAAGTAAAAATCCTCAAGTATACACTTCTGGCTATAGGTTATTATTTCTAATAAATTACTGTTAATAATTTAAATATATATGTAATTATATTATCATTAATAGCAAACATATATTGTTAATAACACATACCAGACATTTTGCAGTTCAGTTTACATGCATAATTTCATTTATAATTACTCTGACCCAATGAAGTAGATACAATTATTGTTCCCATTTTACAGATGAGACAAGTAAGGCACAGAGAGATTAAGTAAGTAGAAGCAAGAAACTGACAGGTAGAAGTGCAGAATTTGAGAGAGAGACAGACAGAGAGAGAAAACCAATAATACCAAAACTTTTCCTCCAGAGACACAGTAGTGAAGATTTCTACCTCTTTGTCCACTTTCAGGAAAGACAGACAAAGCAAGGAAACAGAGGAGCAGCATTTTCAAGAAATTTAGGAAAGCATGTATGAAGCAAGGACATTATATCCAACTAAATTTTCCTTCAGAAGAGTCTCAAAGCCATATAAAAACAATATGGAATGTTGAAGAACACTGATGTTTTCTTTCTGAGGAATCCAATGGAGGGTGAACTTCATCCAACCAAAGCATGACTGTGAAAACTTTGGCAAAAAGATCGACACTGGGGACTGGTCTGGTGGAGCAGGATTTAAGTGTGCATGTTCCACTTTGGCAGCCTGGGGTTCACCGATTTGGATCCTGGGTGTGGACATGGCACTGCTTGACAAGCCATGCTATGGTAGGCATCCTAAGTATAAAATAGAGGAAGATGGGCACGGATGTTAGCTCAGGGCCAGTCTTCCTCAGCTAAAAGAGGAAGATTGGCAGCAGATGTTAGCTCAGGGCTAGTCTTCACAAAAAGAAAAAAAAGATTGACATCGATCATTTTATGTATTTAATTATGAAGTTAAGCCTACCACAAGGGTGGGGTCATGGGTTGAACAATTATGTGTAAACATTATGTACTCTGACAAAGTAGAAAGAATATAACTGAAAAATTGAGAAAGAACAGGTAGAAGAGGAGAAAGTAGACCAAGATTATTGATTGATACATAATAGGTGCTAGTCAAAAGATAAATATAAAACTAATGTAAATAGTAGTGGAATGTTAAGTAAGAAAATACTTTAAAAACTGGGAACACAAAGGTAACCACTAAAATAAAACTACAAACATGCCTAAGTTTCAAAAAGAATTTTTTTAAGAAATTCAAAGCTACACCAAGTGGTAAAAGAAACATAGTAAATATAACACAGTAATTACAACATAAAATAGTATGATAAACTTGAGACTAAACAAAATACTGAGGTCAATAAATGTGAATGGGCTTAACTCCCCTATAAAACCAAACAGATTCTCAAATTTACTCATAAAGCAAACTCAACTTTATGCTCTAATCAAGAGACCTACTTAAAATAGTCATTGAAAAAGGCTAAAAATAAAAGAATAGGCAAGTATTTACCAGGCAGTAGAAAGCAGTAAGACAACAGGGCTTGCGGTCTTGACAGTAAAATAGAATTTGAGCCACAAAGATTTAACTGCAATAAGAAGTTAATGTTAAAAGCCACATCTCACAATGAAATATAGCCATTCTGGATATTTGTGAGCCAAATAACACAGAAAACACTTATATAAAACAAAAACTATAGAAGGTGCTATTAACATGCCATTCTCAAGTACAAGACTAGTGAAGGAGACAAAATTTACATTAAATTAAATAAGACTATAAAAGACAGAAACGGAATAATCAATAAGGTTAATCTTTTGAATATTTATTGAACAATATACCCCAGTAGAAGAATATATATAGATGGAAAGTTAAAAAAAAAAATGTTGAGTACTAGTACACAAAGAAAACATCAATAGGTTTCAGAATGTAGAAATAGGATAAAACTCAATCTGGAAAATAAAATTAAATTTAAATCAAAAGATTCCTCCACATGGAAATTAAAATACTTTCTATTAAATTACTTTTGAGTAAAAGGGGAAATATACAGAAACTACATAATTTCAGAAAAATTTTGATAATGAAAACACCACCTATCAAAATCTATGGCATATATTTAAAACAGTGAGCAAAAGGAATTCCATAGCCCAAAAGACTTATATTAGTAAAAATGTAAGACAAATAATTTAAATCAATTTAATTCCCATCTTCAAAATTTGACAAAGAAACAACAAAGTAATCTGAAAGAAATGCAATGAAAGAAATAAAGATAAAAGCAAAATCTAATAAGGTAGAGAACAGTATAACAGATCAAATTAATGAATCAAAGTCCTGCTACTTTGAGAATAATTAATAAGATAAGCAAAGCACTAGTTAACAGAAATGAAGGAAGAAAAATTCTGTAGAGAACATTGTTAGATTAATTGACAAAAGAGTAACATAGATGGTGGATTAAAGTGTTACATCTGTTTTAAATTTACAGAAGTCGACAACTATAAAAAAGTTATATAAGAAAGTACCCATATTCTTATGAAAAAGGTACTGAAGTTTTTTGAAGTAAAAGACATGATATATAAATGGTTCACTAAAAGAAACTCTCTCTTCCTTTCTTTCTCTCTGTCAAGAGAAAGAGATAGGAAACAAATGAGGCAAAATGTTAACTATTAGTAAATCTGGGAAAAGGGTATATGGGTGTTCTTTGTGATTTTTTAATTTTTACACCTTTCTTATAACTTTCAATTCATTTCCAACTAAGATGATTTAAAATTGTTAAAGCTCTCTGTGCTCATGGTAATGTGTAGCAGATGGTTTTGAGTCCAGCGTCACTGTTGTTTTCCCATCTATGACTACATGCACCCTGACAAAAGTATTTCTCATACTTCTCATTTTTCTACCTCTAATCATTCTCAGAAGTCAGAAGATAAGGAAGCTCACTCAGCCCCAGCAGTGGGGAGTGAGCCAGTGGATGGCTACCACAGTTGCCTGTCTTCAGCTGGGCAATTCTGGGAAATGGTCTTCACGCTTCTCAGACACCCCAGAGGAGTCAAACCTTGTTGCCTATAGGAAGAAAGTCACTAATGCATCTTTTATGACATTTTTTTCCCTTCTGATATCACTTTCTCCACTCACTTAACTCTTCTTCCTGGTAATACCTCCCAAATAAACTATCTGCCTCCAAGTCTTTTTCTCTGGCTATGCTTTCAAGGAAATTCTAACTATAAGATATCGTGTGAACCTGTCCAACATGTACAAAGAGAGAGTTAATAATCTCCCTTCTCCCCTTTTACGAAAGCCATTGATAATAGCCTGACATATATGCTTCTACTACTTTCTCTGTGCTTGGAGATTCCTATACAACATATATACACTTACTGTATAGGGAGTTTTCTTGTTTGTCTTTCACAGAAAAAAAATGAGAACATACTAACACATGTAGCTGAGTTAAATTTATATTATTTACTTAGCATCTTCATATTCACCTAAGTAAATATAGATTTTACTAATTGTAAATGTCAGTAATATTCCAGGATATAAATGTGCCAGCATTATACTATTGATGAAATATTGTTTCTAGGTTTTTTTCCACTACAGAAAATATTTCATTAAGTATGGCAATTGTGTTTTGTCCTGTTTTGTATTTAGGATATTTTCCAGAATAGGTATTGCCCAGAGTACCAAAATGCACCATATCCACACACACACACCAGCATTTCAGAATGTGAGTATTCATTTGACAGTTTAATAAGAAAAAAAAGTAGATTACATAATTTGGGTTTAAATTTAAATTTTCACACAACTGGGAAAGCTGAGCAAAATTGCATATGATGATTAGCCATTCAGACTTTCTCTAATAAGATTTAATTGTTCATGCCCTTTGTCATTTTACTTTAGGATTGTTTCTTTTTTTCTTGCCAGGTTGTAGGAGGCCTTTGTATGTGAGCAGTATTGCTCCTTTTAACGTTTGCAAACATTTATCCCTCAGTTCTTCTCCACATGGCATCTCCTGGGGCGTCCTCATTCATGTGCCTGACTCTAAGACTGGAATGACTAGAACATAGCCATCCCATCAGGACAACTGTTGAAAATCCATTAAAACAACAAAGATCCGTTTTTCTGATTAAGTGGCTACATACTACTTTTATTATCTGATGTGGTCATTAAAAGCAAGCAAGGATTTTGGACTTTATTTTATGAAGACGTGGGATGCAATTGAAGCTTTTAAACTAAAGAATGACTTGATTTTATTAGTATTTTAAAAGTTCAGTATAACAGCAGCACTGAGAATTATCATGCAAGAGTAATTGTGGGTGACAAATAGACTATATTTAGGAGGTAGACAAACAAATTTGGAGATGTTTTAGATGTGAAGAGAGTGAATAAAAAGGATGACACTCTTGATTCATATTTCTGCTTCGAATAACTGGATTGAGATTTGTTTTACTGAAAAGGGAAAAGAAAAGAGGAGGCAGAGGAGGGGAACAAGGAGGAGAAGCAGGAGGAAGCGAACTCAAGTTAAATTTCTCGGACTCCGTGACAGGCACTGCGCTACCTATATGTTTTTCATTTTATTTTAACAACTCAGGATGTGGGTACAATTATGATTTCCATTCACACATGTGAAAATTGAATTAGACAGGTTGCAAAATTTGTGGAAAGACAAACAGCTAGTAGATAATTTGCCCGTATTTCAGACAAGGTAGTAAGTAGACCCCATACCTCTAACAACAACAAAACAGCTTCAGTAATCTTGGCCATGGAGGTGATGGCGCCACTGTAACCAGCAAGGAGGATTTCAACTGGGTGAGAAATTGGTCCAGAGCTTTAAATTATTGATTGAAAATGTAAATTTGTAAATGATGCAAAATGATTCCTCGTTAAGAACATAGATGAAGATGACAATGGCATGCATCAGAAATTTGAAATTCTTGGTCTATGGATTATATTTGCTCTTCTTATTGTTTTATTTTTAAATTGAGAAGTGTTTTCCCACAAAATGTATTTTTGAAGTTAATTTTTGAGAGAATTTTTTTGAGTGAATTCTCTTTAAAATTTACTATTCTGTTCAGCTAAAAAAAAAAAAAAAACATCAGGCAACACTGGGGCTGCATTCCCATGCAGGGGAAAATAGAAGGCACTCCCTGACCCTCTGGGTGAAGCACATACTTGAGCTTTGGCACAATTTCTGCCTTGCTTGTTGAGTCCTCACTTTAATCCTAAACTTGCATTTGCTATGCCCACACCCACTTTACTCATTAACTCACGGAACCTATAGTCATTTGACTTTTCCATTCTGGGCCTGTAGAATAGAATCAGGAATTGAAAATCTGAAACTTAAAGGATGGAATTTAATCCAAGGAACAAGAATGTTTCAGGAATGGGGAGTAATTTTACTCTTCTTGCAAATAACAAAATGTCCACTTAAATGTTTATTAATTCAAAACATAGAATGTGCCAAATGAAACTTTAAAGACTCTTCAGTACAGAGTTAATAAACTGTGAACCAGATTTCTGCTAGAGACAATGGTCAGGTAAATAAGAGAGAAAGCCGAGAAAAGAAACATTTATATAACTGGTGATAAATAAAATAATAAAGTTTTATACCATGGAACGGAAATAACCCAGAGTGAGACACTTATATAATGCTTACGGTAGCTATCTTTCTTTGGATGCTGATGATTTTATTAATGTTTAAGATTTTTCTTTGTTTTCTTAATTTCTATATGATGACTTCATATTGGTGTATAATCATCGAGCATATTATTTCTAAAAAGTAAAGGAATCTATTGTATTTAAGGTATCCCATAAAGAGACTTGTCCGAGATTCTCCAATCCTTTGAAAGAAGTCAAAGTGCCCATGGGATGCTGGCTGTCCACAAAAACAGAAATGCTCAAAATCCCCAAACATCCAACCAGCTGTTTCTAGCTTCTGTTATATGTACACTGATTTCTCTAGCATGGCATATAATTAGTTGTTTGGGTTATTGAATAAAGCCTGACTGTACTTGATTATGATTCAGAACACATTATTTATATTGTCATTATAAAGGCAATTTCAGGCCAAGGTGCATTTCAACTCCTTTCTACTGAGGAAAACATGTAGAAAAAACTGTATGTAGCCTTTCCCAAAACACAAGGAATTATTTGCTGTGTGAGCTTAATGAAAATATTATGTGCTTTCAATTAAAAATAGATGTGCTTAGAGAGTTCTCCTAAAATACACGTATCCATGTAGCAGTATCTGCCTAAGAAGTTTTTCAAAGCCTTTAAGACTAACTCAAAGGCCACGTTTATGGAAATTTTCCTCTTAAATTTCATTAAAAGGAATTAAGTTAATTTATATTTAAAGTTCATATGGTGTATGTTTTACAGTTCTGCCTACTTGTAAGAGTGGATGCGGTAAATATTCGTGGAAGAGCAATAGAAAGGGAGAAGGTGGGCACTATAGCTAACATGGACTCATTCTCCTTTAGAACCCAGATTTTAATATATACCATTGCATTAGGTAGTATAATATTTCACACCACATCTAAGATGATAGCTTGTTCATTGTTTTCTCCGTCAGTTTTCTAAACTGTTTGTCAGGGCTTAAATTGTTGCTCTTTGTTTTTTTTCTTTCAATCGCTCATAAAATGGCCCCCGATTCCAAAGTAACTGAAGGTAGTTTTATTTAAAAAGCAGCAGTGGTACATATGAAGACATGACTTGCACACAAGTGTTTAAGGAAAATTTTCAGCTATAGTTAGCCCAGAAATCTAATTACAGTAGAATATTTTATGAAAGTTATAAATACGAGACCAAAATTTGCCTTATAATTTTCCTTCCAGAGTTTCACTAAAAAGTCACGACATAGTTTAGGAGTCATAAAAGTCTTTAATTTATATATCAACACATGCGTCCCGTTGGGCTGGAGATCTACCTAGCACGCATGCTAAGCATTCCCCAATTGCTTATGCCAACTACACGGTGACAGGAGCTCTGAGATTAATTGGTTTAATGCTAAACCTAACTCAGCTATTCTAAAGGTCAGATGAAGACTAGCTAAAATTATGTGAAGACTCTGTGGAAGCACTTAACTACCGTAAACTACTGTAATAAATTAGTTAAGATTTGCCTGTAACTTCTTTTTGTTTTAAAATGGGCTGTTAGAGTTTTGGTGTATTAGACTATTCTTGTGTACTTTGGAATGAGATCAGCTCTCATCCTTTTATTGGATGAATTGATTTAGGACTTTTAGCCCTGCATTATTCCTGCTATATGAGGGGAACAATATGATCTTCTTTACTGAAAGAAAACAGATTTTATAAATTAAGTGGAAAATATAAGATCAATTTGATACCTGGGCATGATGAGGATAAATGTCGGATGTGCCTACCTTCTCAAATTCCGCTGTTGCTGCCTGCCATTCTTGGCTAATATCTATGTTCTCCACAGGCATCCCTGTGACACAGGCAACCAGTTAGCCATTGATGATTAAGTAGCTGGTAACTAAAGTTCTTTTCCTTTTTGCAATTACTGATTTTAGCTTTTAGCTGTTCCCCCACACATTGTTAACTGTGCTGTTTAGGCAATGTGCTATCTGACTCCCACTAGGTTCCTATAGATAACATCTCCCTGGAGCCTGGGTCACCATGGTAATGGGTGTGTGAGCTGTTTTTCAGAATTAGAATCCCTTGTTCACTTCAGGCCTGTTGAGACCACCAACCCACTGTCTGGGCCCGTGCAGCTCTCTGATAAATGATCCTTTGATGTCAAAAGGCTAAAAACTCCACCCTCAGATCATGCTAACGCCGCCATTTTGTGAACACAGGTCCTTTGAAGAAGCATGAAGTCTGACTACACTTGCGCAGATCAGCAATTACCTCACCTCTTCTCACCTCCAATCACCTATGTCCACATTTCAGACCACGTTGCCCCCCCTACTCAATAAATATCCCTGAGTCCCTATTTTCTGGGAAGTGGATTTGAGACTCATTCTCTCTTGCTTCCTCACTTTAATGTGTTGTGATTAAACCCTCTCTCTGCTTCCCTCTGGCCGTCTGGGTGTCTGGCTTTCTAGGGGACAGCCAAACACGAACTTGGTTCCACAACACTGCAGTGGACAATCTAAGAGCTAAGATCTTCCATGGGCTCTGCTTTATCACATACTTGAATCTGACCCTAAATGGACTGTTTTCTACAAGAAGTACTTCAAGATTTTAGTTCACAAGCTGATGCTTAGGCCAGTTACTTCTACAAATTAGGGTGCATCTAAAACTAATCGTATCAAATTCTCATCTGTGATACAGAATGTCCGCTGCCAAAGTTCAGTGTCATTTTGCCTGTCTGAGATTAGGCAAAACTCTTGAACTGTTCAGAAGCAGGGACTTTGTTGTGGATAGGATCAGCTCTATGATTAAATACCTAAAAACACAATGACTGGAGATGGTAGAATTGGACAGAAAAAGCAAGAAAACAGTGGGCGCACCTTCCTTTTGGTCAGAATTATTTACAGGCATCATGGAAAATTGGGATTCCAGGAGGAGCAAAGTTGTGCCCAGGAGAGTTCTCAGGTTAGTTATTCTGCACTCTGAACAATAAACCCTGCCTTGATTTAATTGGATGTGAACCTTCATGTAAACTGGTTTTGTTACTGCCTAAGTGGGCTCGTCTGCTTGCCGCAAGACATGCCAGTAGTCAGGAGGCAAGGTGATAGGAGAGAAAGGACTTTATTACAGCTTGCTAGCAAGAGGGAAGATGGCTGACTCATGTCCAAAAGAACAGTCTCACAGAACAAAGACTACAGGCCAGTTATATATGGGGCAGGCCTCCAGGTTGGGGAGGTGACTGGTCTCTGGGTGGGGTAGACATCTGGTCCCAGTTCCTGATAGTCCTTTGTTTCACTGGATATGCATCAGAGAATAGAGCAGCTGCCCTATATCCTGATCTTTCAGTTGTCATTGATTATGACTGTCAGCATGGGCTCTCTGCCTGGGGGTCATCACATTCCTAGAGAACTCAAAAGAACAACAGTTATCATCTTAAAGCAGTTCGGAGGGGCAACAAAATCTACAGAGCATGTCTGGGCTAGTTAGTCAGAGGTCATTTAAAGTTACAGCATAGTTTCTTTTCTACGATATGGCTTCCCTTATGCCAATCTTGTGTTGAGCCAGTATCAGTTTCTCTGAAGTGCAATGCATGTGTGTCCTAATTCATGTGCTAGGAGGCCAAGAACCTATATTCAAGTGGACATTTAAGGAAGTGACTATGGGCTAGTTTGCAAGAGTGTGATTATTTAAACAAAAACAAAAATGACAACAAAACTAGCTCTCCTTGACACGTTACATCTGTAAGAATTGGTCCTCAAGACTACAAGTTTCTTTTTTCTTCTTGTGTTTCAAAGCAAGTTTTCTGAAGCCTCTTGCCCACAGAAAATAGCGTGAAAAAAAGTCTGCTGTCAAGATTGATTGACAATTTGTAATAATTAACATCATGAACAATAGACTGCCTTCCTTACTCCTACTCACTAAGCAGAGTATTCAAAGTCATTGAAACTGTTTGAGAGATAATAAGGACTAAAGAACTTGCAGGTGTTACACACAGAGGCAATGAGCAATGCAGTTATTATACCAGTCTAATTCCAACCAAAACAATCTCCCAAACAGTTGCAGAGGAGCTTAATGGCGACTCACTTTAAGGAGGAAGGTTCTTAAGTGTAGCCTTGAGCAATAAACCTTTGGAAGAAAGATTAGTAGGCAATTTTTGGTCTCATAGTTATAACCTTTATGGGTGATTCTACCTGAAATTTGGCTTCTGTCTAGCTATATCTCGGATCCCCTCAAACACCTGCACGCCTAAGATCTGCTGCGAGGGTGCCATTGCCATTTTCCGGAGAAGAATTATGCCAGCTGCTTTGGAATTGGTAAGGGATCTATCGGAGAAAGAAAGAAGTCTAGGAAATGTCTGAGAGGGAGAAAGCATACAATCTAGTTTAGGAGTCATGCTTTTCATGTCACATAGATGAGATTTTCTTTCCCAAGGTTGTCTTTTTGAATTCCTCCTTGAAATAGCAGCGATACTGAATTCTGATGAAACAACACCTGTTTCACCCCCAGGGCAGGCTTTTGGGCAGTAATCTTTTGGATACTGATTCATTTAAGTCTGCTAAATAATTAGTGAGTCAACTTTCCTAGTTGATTTCCATTCCTATGGGCAATGCTAACTCTTCTCTGATTTGAATTGTTTTATAAGATAATTCTAGAATATAGCTTCTAACAAATGAGATCCAAGTTTAAAAGTACAATTCCTTTTTTGGAAATTTTTTAAAGCTATACTTAACTTTAAACTTGTTGTGCAATTAAAAATAAAAACTCCCACAAATATATGTATTTACATTATGTTCTGCAAAGTGCCAGTTTAATCATGGCAAAAATACAAATATAATCTAGGACTCTTCTGAAATCCAGCAATGTACTCTTATTATGACAATGCCTACATTATTATTTTTTATATCTTTTATTTTTAATGTAATCACTTAGAAAGTTGAAAATGACACATAAATGATGATGATGACATATTTGTTGATTTCCTAGGAACTGTTTAGTCTATTGACAACACCCTTGGCCTAAGCGGTAGTGACAATAAATATGTTCTATGAGCTAAATTCAATTACATAGTTTTAAAATTAAAGGAATTAGGAAATTTGAATATACTGATACATAAATGTTAATATACACATGTGATCTGTAACTGTGACTATAAGACTTTGTCAAATAAATTGATGCTTTTTAAATATTCTACCTTATTCAATGTATTGAAGACTTACAAATAATGTAAAACTTTAAAATCTTCTAACATATCTGAAAAATATTTCAAAAGTTGGATCTCACAGAATATAGCTAAACCCGGTTACATTTTTGAGGGTAAATTTTAAGGCCAGTTGTAAGGAAAAGAGGATAATACTACTTTTAAATAAGATTCAAGTAAAATATTACATTTTCTCAAACTTGCCAAGCAATCACACAATCAGGGACATTCATTGACTCTGAGCTTTTTGATTCTCTGCAATCTTCCTCCTGTCTTTCTATTAAAACTCTTCTTGCATAGATCAGTGAACTTTTTTAAAAATCCAACAGAAATGACACGCAACAGAGACTTGTACAAACTGCATGGAACTATATTTGATCACATTGAGGGACGTTAGGCAAGGGGAATAGCTTCTTTATAGAAGTAGGATATGAAATATACTTCAAAAACTTAACATAAAGCACTTTAATAATGTGTTAATATGTATAATCTATATTATAATTTTTAAAATAATATTAAACTTTTAAGTGCTGCCTTAAATCCAGAACAGAGACAGAGAGAGGTAGAAATAGAGAGAATAACACTTAATTACAAGATCGTTGGGAAAAAAAATTTTAAATTATACTCTAAATTTTAGATAATGGTTATTTTTACTCAGTGTGTTTTGGGTGAATTTTACTTTTCCTGTTACTTGTTCTTCTCTATTCTAAATTTTATACAATCAAACACTACATGTAAAGAGATTAAAATAAATAAATAGGGTACAAAAGAAAAAATACTAATACCTTAACTATTTTTAAACTAAAGAAAACTACTTCCTTGCAAATTTTAGATTTAACGTTCTAACCTCTAAATATATTTAATTATATTTTTAGTATTTCATATTTTTACAATGTTAAAATGCTTATATTTAATGATAACAAAGAGTAGCCATCACTATGTGGAAAGAAATCCATTATTAATATCAACTAAATATCTTAAATAATCCCCCTGGAATTGTGATTATCAATTATTAGATGTTTCCTTTTTACATATCTTCTCAAAGTGACCTAATATTACACTGCAACTAATTAAAGTTCATGAAAATTATTTTAACGCAATGTTTGAATATTGCCATTATATTCTACTACTATAATTTTCAAAAATGAGTATTTCTTTTTAAAGGAAAGGAAACATATACATATACAAAATTAGCAATTGAACTTTCCTGACTGTTCAGATCACGTCTAATGAGTTTCTCTTTCTCAGTCATGATCCCATGTGAAAACGCCATTAGCATAACAAACCAAAATACCATTCTGAAATGTATTTGAAATAGAGTATTGGTTTTTATTACAGTGACTGTAGATGCTTGCTGTTATTTCATTTATTTTAAACTAAGCTGTTTAGAGAATGTCCTGGTGAGATATCTGGAGAAATGTTAGTAATTCTTTGATCATATTAAATAGTCATATGATGTGTACGTTAATAACATGATCATCTCCTAGTTGTAGAAAGAATGCTTATGGAATTCACATCTTGTATATTTTATCTGAATATACAATAACTTGGCATTGTTTTTATTCAGCATTCTCTTAGTTCATCTTTTCTAGGATAAAAGAAAATGTTGTTTTCATTTCAATGTAGAATATCATTGTTTGAGATAAAAAGCTCTTTTGTGAGTTTAAGTCCACCATAATCTCAGTAGTGCCTAAAATTGGTGAAGTATGTGCATCTTTTTTCCTGCACAATGAAACCTAAATATATGATATTTAATATAATATAGTGTAAAATAATATAAAAATTTATTCTGGGTACATTACACTATGAAAAATTGATAAATTTAATAAGTACCATTGCAATACATTTTGATTTATAAGAATTTATTTTATCCCCAGCCCTGACAATAATAATGCCACTTAACTTTTGATCAAAAGTGTCTATCTTTATTTTTCACTGATTTTAAGTGAATACAATCTTCAGTTTGGGAAGCCTATTGCCACTTGGAGTGTATTCTCAGAGGGTTCAAAATATAACATTAAATTTCTGTTTCACTTTGGTATTTCATTTTATGGTAGCTATAACAAATAGCCTAAGGTGATTCTCTTCTGTGATGAGGGAATATTAATTCCCAGGAACAGATGTGAATTTCTCAGTTTTCTTGCCAGGTACAATTCAGAAAATACAGTTGCTATTTTTTTCACAATTCCACTTTTGCTCTCCTATGCCCTGGCTACATAGTTGGAGATGGGATGCACTTTTGATAAAATTTTTAAATAGAACTGTTTAGAGGGCACTTTCAAATATTGGTTTTTTGTTTGTTTATTTGCTGTTGTGTTTAACTTCCAAACATCTTTTTTTATTGACAATATAAAATATTAAAGAGACTTAGATAAACATCTGTGAGATTTAATGGCCAACTGCAAAGTTTTAGGGTAACTGCAAAGTTTAAACAGTCCACACAAAACTGCCCTCATTTCTGACACCCATTTTAAGTTCAGGCGGTGGGGTCTGCAAAGCTACCTTTGAGTTTGATAAAGCTCCAGAAGGACTCACAGAACTCACTTAAAGCTGTTATACTCATAGTTACAGTTTATTACAAGGAAAAGATACAGATTAAAATCAGCCAACGGAAGCACGTAGGGCAGAGCTTAGGAAAGGTGCCAAACATGGAGCTTCTGTTATCCTCAACGAGAGTCTTTGGTGTCCAGAGTTTTTATCATGACTTGATCACACACTACCCTTGTGGCTGACCTTTAGTCTCCAGCCACTTTTATTCTCCAGTCTCTTCTGGAGGCAGAACTGATACTATGTGTCTCAAAGCCCCTATTATTGAAACACATTGTTAGACCTTCTGTCAGCCAAAGCCCCAGGCAAACAAAGGCACTCTTATCTGGAAGGATATTCTAATGCCCCAGGGATTACCTCCCTGCAGTGGAGGGCCACGGCCAGATCTATCTTTGGGTAAGGTTAATTCTTCACTATAATAAATAAGATAACTAGACCTGAAAGACACATTTAATTCACCAACAGTGTGATAGAATAGATTTCATTACCATTTCTCCCACTTTGGTATTTCTAACAGTTTCTGTGGCTTAACTCAATATTAGAGTAGAACTCTGATATAATTCAGGGAAACTGCCTTGAGTATCATTGAGACCTTTCACTGTGGATTTAGACGATCTTAGTTTTGCATTTCAGCTCAGTTTTTAAGTGTGTAACATTTAAAAATCCAGAACAGAAAGTGTTTTTCATACTGTTTCCAGAATCAGTCCCTAAATTAAACAGAAATCTTCCTGGGAGCATCCCTTAAATCTCCCTTTCTGAGGATACTTTTCTAGCTGTTTTGTCCATAGGGAAGGCACAGGAGAGAGCAGAGGACACAGCAAACTTGCTTCCCCAACTCTTTTTCTATCTCCCGTTTTATTTTAGCTAGAATCAATCAACTGGTGAATGAACCTTGTAGATGCCCATCTTCCACAGAAAACTCACAATCAATAAATGAATAGCAAACAAATTTGAATATATAAAATAAAGGTATATCATTTCAAACAACAGAGAACTCCTAAAAAACAAGAAAGAGACAAATGATCCTACATAATATGGAAAAGATTATTATTATGAAATTTACACAAGAAGACATACAGAAATGATAAAATACAAAAGAGTCTCAGCTTCACTAATAAGCACACAAATATAAATTACACCAAGAAAATAATTTATATTTTTTGCAAAATGGATTTCCAGGAACACACATTCTTGAATACAGTTATTGGAGTTGATACCGAAACTCCTAATCTCAAGTTCGTGTGCCGAATGCAGAGCAAGCTAAACACTGAAACGCTGGTGCTTGGAGATGGAGAAAGATTTATTCCAGTTGGTCAAAATGAGTAGCTGGGAGCCTGGATTCACTCAAATCCACCTCCCCAAGAACAGAAAGCAGGGGGTGTTATGGAGCTAAGGGGCTAGGCAGGAGGAGCTTCCAGGAAACAAAGGGGTCATTCCCCATGAGAGGCCACTGGGGAATCTGACTTCTGGGTGCTTCAAAGGCTGCTGAGGGCCTGCCATCTGGTGACTGCAACCTCCCTGAGGCATTTTCTTTCTCCTGTAAAAGGAGTTCACAAATCCTAGAGACCCCTGAGTCACCCCTCAGGTTAAACAGGAAAACAGCAAATTGGTTTCACATCTACAGTAACCCTCAGGTACCTGGCTTCAGGGTGAGATCAAGGACCATGTTTACACTGTCTTCTGGTGAATCTTGGAGGATCAACATGTTAGCTTGCATATAGTTGACAATCTCTGAATATTCATTAATGAATGACTGGATTTTAGAGTATAAATCTGGAATGGATACATTTTTCTTTCTGATTAAAAAAATTCATAAGCTTTGATCATTAATTGAACGGAATGTAGGATTGACCTTTTTATGAAATTTGAAGAGCTCTCTCTGAACATATTGCTGAATGTATGTCCAGCCCAGCGCTATACGGAGGCAGCAGATTGTAGCAAACACCCAAGAAGTAACATAATTAAGCCACCACAGCAGTAAAGCTACTTTCAAAACCTTCTTATAGTAGGAAAATTTTGCATCATTTATCTAGATATGCATTTATATACATACACATCAATTTAGTACTTATTTGTGATCTTCATAATAACATGATAAAATTCATAGTATAGGGTTGATTATGCAAATATTATAAAAAAAATGAAAAAAGCTTACTAGAAAACATTGAGTGATATAGTCAAGGCTAGAAAAAATAAGTAAATAATGGGGCTGGAAGTATAATTCTGTCCTCTGACTCTTAGCCTGTTAGTCTTTTTCCCCAGTACTAGAAATCTTCTCTTTCTAATTAGACTCTAGAAAACTCCAAATTTATAATCATACATATAAATAACATGGGAAATTATTACAATGGCACAAATAATTAAAGCAGAGAGAAAACTGATTTTGCATATATATATTTCTAAATGTTTTTCATCTAGTACTTTTTAAACACTAATTTCATACGTAACGTGTAAGATGGAAAAGGGAAAAATCAACCATAATGTTTTTCCCTTTCTCCTACTAGGTTATTGTTTTGTAGATTAGTTTTCAACATTATCAATTTCCTTCAGGGTTGCAGTCCATGGTGTCTTACACCTCTTCCTGGCACTGCCATGCTCTTTTTTTTAATTGACTTTATTATTTAGAGCAGTTTTAGGTTCACAGCAAAATTAAGCAGGAAGTATAGAGATTTCTCACATACACTTGATCCGATAGTTACATAGCCTCTCTCACTATCAACATTCTGCCCCAGAGTGGTAGACTTGCTGCAATCAATGAACACATCATTATTACTCAAAGTCCACAGTTTACATTAGGGTTCACTCAGTGTTGTACACTCTACGGAGTTAGACAAATGTGTAACGACATGCATCTACCATTATAGCATCACACAGAGTCATTTCAACGCCCTAAAAATCCTCTGTGCCCCCCTAATTCATCCCTCCCCTCCCAACCCCCAGCAACTGGCAATCTTTTTACAGCCTTTTCCAGAATGTTGTGTAGTTGTAATCTTACAATATGCAGCTTTTTCAGATTGACTTCTTTCACTTAGTCATATGTATTTAACTTTCCTCCATGTCTTTTCATGGCTTGATAGCTCATTTCTCTTTAGCACTGAATAATATTCGAACCATGCTGTTTTGGATAATTGTTCTTTTAATCTCAGCAGCACTTTCTAGTCTTTATGCTTTCACAGCATACACTAAAACTTAATTTTAACCAAAAATAAAACAATAACTGGTAGGGAATTGTCCTAGCTTAGTTTTGAAACAGAATGGACTTACAATTTGAAAGATGTTGTTGATTTAAGCTTAAGTCAAATAGCTAAACCTATTTAACTTATACTTGGTTCAGATATTACTGTTGTCTTGAGAATGTTATATTCTCCTAAGTTCCACTCACTGTCCTACTAATAATTTGAATTTCAGATTTCCCTGAAACTACAGTTCTAAGAAGCATGAAGGTCATCTTTAGTTGTTCCTACACAGAAAGGCTTAATAAGATCAAACAGCCTTGATTTATATGGAGGTAAAAGTGGGTGCTTATTTCGGAATGTGTTACCTATTACTAACTGGCCAAATACTTTATTGTCATCATCATCATTATTTTTATTACTATTTCTATAATTTTTATAATCATTTTCATTATTTTATTACTTTTCCTATAAAGTCTATCAAACATATAAGATATTATATATTATGTTACACTTTAAAAATTAGAATCATAAGACCGGCCTGGTGGCTCAGCAGCTAAGTGCGCACGTTCCACTTTGGTGGCCCAGGGTTCACCGGTTCAGATCCCGGATGCAGACGTGGCACCACTTGGCAAGCCATGTTGTGGTAGACGTCCCACATATAAAATGGAGGAAGATAGGCAAGGATATTAGCTCAGGGCCAGCCTTCCTCAGCAAAAAGAGGAGGATTGGCAGCCAATGTTAAGTCAGGGCTAATCTTCCTTAAAAAAAATAAAAATAAAAACTAGAATTATAAAATACAACCTCCCCAAATAAAATTTTAGAGAAACATAAATTGTTTGATTTATTTTTTTTAATAATAACATACATTCCACTTTAAATTTTGGACCCAGAATAATACATTTTGATAAATACTTTCTGCTGGCTATACTTAAAGAGTAAACAATATTTTTCTAGATGAAATTTCATTGAGAACTCATGATTTCCTTATTCTTACTATTAAGAAGAAAAGTTAGACATTTTCAAAAACTGAAACATTATTTTTTTGGTCCTGTTTACTTAATTACATTTTCAGATATTATGAATGAAATATATTATATTAATATAAATATTTGAATTGTGTTGTTTGATCAGGTTAAGTTAATAAAATATACGATAGTGAAATATTTCTATAGTCATACAGTCACCTGAGAAAAATAAAATAATTATTAATAAAATATTAAGAAATTATCAAACCACTTCTTTTAAAAGAAAAGTATTCTAGTTTCAACTTCCAAAAATAAAGTTAGTTCCTGCTATCTAAATTCTATGTTGAACTCAGACACTAACGGTTGCAAAATGCAAAAATATTACAGGTTCATGGAAAAATATAAAATGATTATGTTTTTTCCTCAAGGCTAGGCAGAAAGTCATTGAATATATTTATCTCTACAATGTAGTTATGTTGACAATAATATAGATTGCTTTATGTTATACCAACATTGTTTTTCACAATTCAAGATGTTCAGGATCAGTTCAACCTCTACTGATTTTGTATACTTCGAACAACTCTCTCCCCCACGCCCCTCCTCCTGCACCTTCTGCTGCTCCTCCACCGTCCTCTCCTCCCTCCCTCCGTCTCTCTCTCTGTCTCTCTCCCTGAGATTGCACTGCATCCGTGTATTCAGATACACATATATACCAGGTAATATTTTAAAATATTCATTTTAAAAGCATTCAAATATGAATACAAAATTATTGCGTGGTTATAAATTTATACGACTCACAGAGGCACAAACCTGGGTTGAGCCAAGAGTGCTATTGACCACTTAAAGGTACATGTAATTTCATAGGCAAAACAATAGTCACGAAATTATTAGATGCCTTCCATTAAGCATGGTCATAATGAAGAACTGTGTTTTGAAAAGTTAGTTTATTAAAAAAAGAAACAAAAACTAAGATCATATCCATTCCTAAACGCAAATTTTGAAAGTCCAAACATGAAATATAATGCTTTTTATCCATATGATGCCAACATTAAGTGATCTCTTTTCCGTCCTTCTGATAGGATCTAGTGATGTTTATATAAATTCATATTCTTTCAGTAATATAACAATGATAATTACATCAATAACTTTAATTATTTTTCTTTTCTTCTTTTTTATTTTTGAAGATTATCCCTGGGCTAACATCTGCTGCCAATCCTCTTTTTGCTGAGGAAGACTGGCCCTGAGCTAACATCTGTGCCCATCTTCCTCTACTTTATAAGTGGGATGCCTGCCACAGCATGGCTTGACAAACAGTGTGTAGGTCCACACCTGGGATCTGAACCAGGAAACCCTGGGCTGCAGAACATGTGAATTTAACCACTGCACCACCCAGCCAATCCCAATTTATTATTGAAATAAAGTTCAGTGCATATTTTTTTCAATTACATATATCTCATATTTGAAAAATTCATGTAGTTCAATTCCTGTGGGGTTTTTTTCTAATAGTAAGAATATAAAATATCACATTTTTTCCTCCTGTAATAAGCAATTTTTCTCTATAGCTAGGACACAGAAAACAAAACCTACTTTATTGTTGGCTGGAATATCACTTAGATCCATTTTAAAATCATATATGATATATGCTCCTAAGGCTTTCTTAAGAAAAAAAAACTATTCATCCACACTTCAAAGGGAAAAATATACCAATTAGAAGGTTTTTTGCTTTTGTTTTTGAGTATAACTTTTAACTACTTTACCAGCTGCCTATTGTTAGAGTCTTACCCTAGAATATGCTCAGAATGATTAAGTGATGGATCCAGGTGAGCAAGATAGCTTCATTCCCTCTATCAACTCTTATTATTTTAGAATGAATAGTTTATATATCCAAGTAAATTATCCTTAGTATTCATCTTTGTCACTCTCTCCTTTTCTTTCTGTCAGTCTTTATCTATTTCTATCACTCTCTATGCAATGTGAGTCTCAGATTGGGTATTCACTACAACTGTTGATTACCAGTGCCTGATCTGAAAATCAAATACAGAAGAGAGAATTCAAGCGGAGAGAGATTCTAAATATCTATTCAGAGAATCTTTCCTATGCTTCAGATTTTACTCTAAGTGGTGTTAACATTTCAATATAAAATCAATCTGCAGGATTGTACATTTAGCATGTCACGTAACTGGCAGTCCTGATACAACCTTTCTCACCTTCTCAAAAAGGAAAATATAATTCAAAAGATATATAAAATTTCCATATGATATCTTTGAAAAAACCAGTAAACAATCCACTCCCAGTATCTGGAAGATATCTT
Source organism: Equus przewalskii (assembly GCF_037783145.1). NCBI lineage: Eukaryota > Metazoa > Chordata > Mammalia > Perissodactyla > Equidae > Equus > Equus przewalskii. The sequence continues at coordinate 95,811,183 of NC_091832.1, forward strand.
CACTAACTATAATGTTGAAAATAATTGCATTGAAAAATAAGTAATCGAAAACTTCTATGCTTTGCCGAAGAAAACTAAAATAGTTACCCAACAGGAATTAGATGAAATGTTCATTCCTTTTCGTTTATTACCTCAAATCCCAGCCTTGAATTGCATCCACCGCTTTAATTGAAAAGACTATGAACTCTTAACTATACACTCTGAAAACAATTTGTCCACAGGACTTCTAAGGTATAATAATTAAATTCCTGGGGCAAACCAACTTGATCCAATAGGGAGACATCAAAGGTTACATTCCAAAGTGGCATATATTGTGATTGTCAAAAATTAAAAGTGTTTAAGCAAGACAGGATGATTTAAAGCAGACAGGCTTTCTTTGTTTTATATATGATGTGCTTTTTAATGAGATAGGCGGCGGAGCTAGGATTAAATTTTGCCGCACATTGGCAAATCTACATAAACTAGATATTTGCCAGATGTTGGGAGAGAAAAGCTGTATGTGTTGGCCTGCTTTTATGTGAACATCTGAAAAGGTTATTCTACCAGCACAAATGTGGATAATAAACGAGTCCATGGCAACATAGAAATCCTATATGTTGATACGCAGCCTCTCAAGGCTGAAGGCTCCTTGTTCTGTGATAAGCAAAGGAGAAAATAAACCACTCCCACACAAATAGTATTGGGAAAGCAAAAAAATAAGAGAATGTAGAGATTGCCCTGAAGAGTTTGAAGAAAAATAGGTCTATGAGAGACGTTTATGAACCACAGAAAATTGAGTATGTTTTATAATTGTGTGGCATTATTCTGTGGAAAAAAAGAATAAGAGAAGATATAAATAGGAAAATCGAGATTAAAAGCACAAATCGAAAACCAACAAGAGAATGATATTTAAAAGAAATAGGTTTACTATGCTACTTGACACATTTGAAGTGACCAAATAGTAATGGATTATTTTCCCAAATAATGGAACAAGGAGTGGGATAAAAATGGTTGAAAAGACGCTTCCCCCCGCCAAAAAACTAGTACCAGAATTAAAAGCTAAATTGGAGGTAACAAGATCAGAAGTTTAACAGTAGAAAGTAGAGTTAATATAATCGTAGAAAACTGAAAACTATCTGCAGGAGTCTAGGTGGAAACAACAACAATATAAAATAATAAGAGAAAGGATAATAGGCATAAAAATAGAAGTTGGTAACATGAAAATCAAAGGAATTCTAAAGAAAAACATAAAATATTGAAATAGAAATGTGTCAAATATTTCCAGAGCTTAAGAAATACCTGAACAAGCATAACAAAAATCCTTAGCCCAGGAGAAAATTAATAAAATTGTACACACCCTTAAACACATTATCTCATCTTTTAAAAGAGAAAAAAAATAAATGACTATTATGAATGATTTCCTGTACCCTATTCCATTTTATTCTAGCTTATCACTGTTGTATAAGGACACTATTAATATTGTCTGTACATTTTTATTCAGTAATCTTATTAAATTGTTTTATTATTTCTGGAAGTTCATAGATTATGTTGAAGTTTCTATATAAATAAATACATTAATTAGAAGCCACCACAAATTTTAAATGTCCTTTCAAATTCATATAGAACTTAATCTCTGGTTCATGCCTTATTTCAGTGACGAGGACATACAGGACAATATTGAATAGTAGGAATAACAGTGCTCATACTTGTATTGTTCCTGATGTTAGGTGGGATGCTTGTGAATTTCAATATTAAGTATGATGTCAGCTAAAAGATTTTGTAGCTACGAAGGCATAAATGTAACCTAAATTGTGCCAGACCTTAATGTAGAAAATTGCAGAGTATTGTTAAAGAACAAAAAGCATGTCAAGGGAGATTAAAAAACGTAAAGATGTCCTTTTTCCTGTAGTTAATCTATAAATCCAGTGCCAATCTCATCAAAACATCAATGAGATATTTTTACAGAACTTGAAAAAATGATTCCAAAATTCACATGGAAGACCAAGGCAATTTTAAGAACGGAATAAAACATATCTAATCAAAGAGAGAAAATTATTATAGAATTAAGAATATAATTTTGACAAAGATAAACTATAAGTCAGTGAGACAGAGAATAGGTCAAATATAGACACAAAACTACCTATAGTTATTTTGCCTTACGTCACATGCGATACATGGGATGTAAGACACATTACACATTAGTAAATTGTGTGTGGACAGTGAATATCTATCTGTCGCATATAAATACATAGATACATACATATAAACACACACAAATATATCACATATACATATATACACAATTGGATCCCTACCTCACATCACACAGTAAAAAAATTCTAGGTGGATGAGCATATAAATAAGAAAAATAAAATTTTATAAAGATTTTATTTTTCCTTTTTCTCCCAAAGCCCCCCCATACATAGTGTGTATTTTTAGTTGTGGGTCCTTCTGGTTGTGGCATGTAGGATGCCGCCCCAGCATGGCCCGATGAGCAGTGCCATGTCCTCTCCCAGGACCTGAACCGGTGAAACCCTTGGCCCTCCGAAGCAGAGCACTCGAACCCAACCACTCGGCCATGGGTCTGGCCCCTAAAATTTTAAATTATTAGATAAAAATATAGAAGAATAATTCAGTGATCTCACCCTAAGAAAAGATTTAGGAAGTAATACATAAATAGCAGAAAATTTAAAGAAAAATATTTGTTTGTTCATTTATTGAACAAATGTTAAGCAACTGTCATGTTCCAGAAATTCTTCCAGATGCTAAGAATGCAGCAGTTAATGCAAAATTTCCTGCATCCATAAATATTAAATTTTTGTGGTTAATAATTTTAACTGCATATAAAAGGACATATGAATGCAGAGTGAGAGAAGACATTTGAAATGTATCATACAAAGAATGGCTATATTCAGTTTAATTTTTAAAAATAAGAAATACGAGCCAAAAAACCAAATACAGGGGATGGCAGGATATTCACCATTAGGTTCTTTCCATCCATTTTCCATCTTTCTCTACCATTTTCCTATCCTGGGATACTGAACTTTGTAGATTGCATCATGCGCTCCCCTGCTCTCTAGCTTCATATTTGAATGTTCCCAATAGGACCCTCAGTAGGAGATTGGAAGTTATAAGAGGAGGGCAAGGTATCTATTTTCCTGTCTACCTGCCTGCTAGAATAACTTTTGTTAACTGCATCCCTCCACAAAAAGCATATTGTCTGTAAGGAAGATCTCCTACAACTCCTCTTTCCATGTTCTAGAAATCACTTTCTCTATCAGATCTGCAAGTATTAATAGCTCCCTGATATTGTTAGCCCCACGATGCTTCAAAACTTCTTGACAATTTGACTTAACATTGCCAGATTTTTGTAAAGTTGCCCTCCCTTAAATTCTTCAGTTACCTTATTTGATTACAGCATCTGTTTTCTGTTAGAACTCTGACTGATGTAATTGACAATAAAAATGAACAAGAAATTCAGAAGAGTAAATCTGAATTGTCAATATACCTCTACAAAATCAAATTAAACTCAGAAGGAATCAGAGAAGTATAACGCAAAGCAACCGATATTTGACATTTCCCACCCACAGCAAAGGCAAAAATTTAAAAAGTCTGATAATATCAAGTGCTGACAAAGGTATGGGAATGCTTGCTGGAAAGGGTATAAAACATATAATCACTTTCAGAGAGCAGTTTGAACATACACAGCCAAGTTTTATATATATATACATGCATACTATATATATGTAAATATGCAGACTTTGTGTATATATATATACAATTTACATGTATAAATATGTGTGTATACAATCAGATGTATTTCCTAGAGAAATTATTGCTTATGTATGGAACATTTTATTTCAATTTTGCTACAGAAAACTACATTTAAAAAAATACTTATTCATCTGTTGGGAAACTGGAATGTAAATTTTATATTTATGAAATGGAATACTTTAAGCAGTTCAAATATTTCAGGTTTCTAAGAAAAAGAAATAGGGGCCAGCCCAGTGGCGCAGTGATTAAGTTCACACGTTCCACTTCGCCAGCCCGGGGTTTGCCAGTTCAGATCCCGGGTGTGGACATGGCACCGCTTGGCACGCGATGCTGTGGCAGGCGTCTCACATATAAAGTGGAGGAAGATGGGCACAGATGTTAGCTCAGGGCCAGTCTTCCTCAGCAAAAAAGAGGAGGATTGGCAGCAGATGTTAGCTCAGGGCTAATCTTCCTCAAAACAAAAAAAGAAATAAACACTCCATTAAAAAAGACAAATAGCATACTTTTAAAAGTTTACAATATCATTATTGGTAGGTGTACCAAAGGCAGCACCACTGATGGCAGAACACAGAGATGGAAAGAACCTGTGTCTTTGATGACTTAGTTCAGCTATGAGTTAGCCAAGTCTGGAGCCTATTGTACCTGTGGACTTAAGAGTTCTATGAGCCAAAGCAGTCTGTTCATTGCTTATATCAATTTCATTTAAAAATATTTGATGTTTTCATTTATAAATATTCCAACACACAAATGAAAATAATCCAATATTTATAGTAATGAAATAAATAAAAAATAAACAAAAATAATGTTATTCATATTTATTTATAAAAAGAATTAACTAAAATTTTAAAACTAAAATATTTTAATAAAAAAACTTAAAAGTTTTTGTAACCAATTGTTGGCTTCCTTGGAAAATTTTATACATTAAACACCTGCTATTTGTCCTATTCCTTCAGTATCTTCTTGGCTAGCCTCAGCTAGCATTGGCTCCTCAATTCCCTTGCAAATAGGGAATTAATTTGCTCATCTCCAGAAAAATCCCTGTGAGAACGTCCAACAGGATTGCACTAGATTATACATCTGTAATATTGGAAGAACTGACATCTTCACAGCAGTGAGTCTTCTAATGTCATAACTTGGTCTAGCCACCTTTTATTTAGATTTTCTATAATTTCTCTTAAAATAGTTTATTATTTTTCTGTAATGAATTCTTGATACATCTTTTGTTAAATGTATTCATATATGCTTAATGTTTCTGATTTTCTTTATGTTGCATCATTTGAAAAACACACTTTCTAATTTTGCTACTTACATATGAAAATGCACTTCACTTTATATATGGACCCTGCATTTAATAACCTTCTAATATTCCATTATTAATTCTAGCATTTGATCTGTTCTTTTAAAATACCCTATATACATAACCAAATCATTTATAAATAATGAGTTTTTGCATCCTTTGCAATATACACAAATGTGTTTTCTTGCCTTATATCATTGCCTAAGACCTCCAGAATAATATTAAGGAGAAGTGGAATAGTAGGCTTGCAAGGTTTACCTGTTTACTGTGATGTTGGCTGAGCTCATTTGGAGATACTCTTCATTAGATTAAAGAGGCTGCCTTCTATTCTTGCAATTTTTTTTAAACTTATGAATACATATTGAATTTTACTACATTATTTTTCTGTGTCAATTGAGGGAATCATATGATTTTTTCATTTGTTAGTCATATTGATTTTAAATATTGCTTGCTATTTTTTTATTTATGTATCATCATTATTAGTTTTTATCTCAATTATTTTTTCCTTTTATTTTCTTTGGGCTTTTTATATGTTTCTTTTCTAACTTTTTGCTTAGATCGATTCTCAGCTTTTCTCTAATATGTATGATTAAGATTGTAAATTCTGTCTAAATAGAGTGTTGGCCAATTTTAAATTTTTATTTTGTGGCATTTTTATTATTATTCAGTTGAAAATATTTTCTTATTGAATTTGTTTTTTCTCTTGATTCATAGGTTATCAAGAAATGCATTACATAATTTCAAAATATAGATGAATTTTTCCAACTTTGTTTTTGAATTCTAACCCCTAAAATATATAATAAATGATTGAATTTATTTGAAATTGATTTATAAGACTTGCTTTATGGCCCAACAATTGAATGACTATGGAAAATGTTCTCTGTGCCTTTGAAAATAAACAGCAAAAAATTCAGTTCATTTTTTACTTATGTTTGTCATAAATTCCATATAATTACTGAATTGTATTGCATGCTTTTTCTATCACTTACTGAAATAGGTTAGCATTTTACAATATTTTTGGCTTTGTCTATTTCTCCTTAAGTTCATCGGATTTTACTTTTCATAGTTTGAAGCTATATTATCAAATGCATACGAATTTGGAATTATCATTTATTTCATTGATCCTTTTTATTATTGTAGTACATCCCTCTTTTTCCAAAGCATTTTTTTATCATTAGAGCTTAATTAATGTATCAACAACATAGAATACAAGTTTTCCTTTTATTAGTGTGCTTATTCCAATTTTTTCATTTTAAATTGTCTGTATCCACTTACTTAAGTTGTTCCTTGAAATAAATATATAGATGTTTTTATCCACTCTTTTATTGCTATCTTTCAATTGGAGTGTTTAGTCTACATAGCTATATCTATACCTATAACTACGTACATATAGTACATTTTGTGGATGTGTAAACATCATATATTTAATGCATAATAAAATAGATTTTCTTTTTTCTCTTTTTTCCATCTTTCCTTTGGTTTCATTATTTTTATAAACTATTTTATATTCCTTACAATTAACTTTTTAATTTTACATTATTTCACTATTATATAAGTGTTTATCCCAGAAATTTAAACAGGCTTTTCTGATTCATTAAAATATTATATAAAATGCTAATTCTCCACTTCCTAGGAAATGCTTGGGTTAATTAGAAGACAAAATTTTTTTATCCCTTCCCAAAATGTGTTGCTGTTTTACGTATTCATTTCACACATAATTTAGCCTCCCAATATATCATCTTTGAATACAGTCAATAATCAATTAGATATGCACCATATTTACCATTGTGCTCATTTTAACTTTTCTCATAATTTCTTCTGGCATTGAAACCTTCTAAATGGAAAAATTTTTCCCTGAAGAAGAGCTTTTAACTACTGTTGAATAAATTCTCACTGTTTTACCTTGTCTGGACATGTCTTCATTTTTGAAATACATTTTGACTGGATGTTGATTCTAGACTAGCAGTTATTTCCTTACAGCACTTTCAGTATAATCTCCCATTTTATGCTGGCCTCCATCTTTCCGTTGATAAATTTGCTACTGTTCTTATTTTTATTCCTTTAAATATCAAGCGTCTTTTTCTTCTCTAGCTGATTTCAAGACCTCTTATCTCTTCTTGGGTTTTAAAGGTTCCGATGATATGACCTGGTGTCATTATATGTGTGTGTGTTCACACATGTGTGGGTGTGCATGATTTAATGCTGCCAAATTTTATAGTGGTTCTTGAAATAATGACCTAACGCCTTTCATCATTTTTGAAAATTTCTTACTTATCTCTTCAATTTTGCTTCTGCCTACATTCTCCGGCTCCTGTTCTTTGGGGAATCTAATTGCATAAATATTAGACTTTTAACATATTTTGTATTTCTTATTTCATCTTCTATATTTCCCATCATTTTGTCTTTCCAAACTCCAATGTAAATATATTCTTTAACACAGTTTACTAATTCTCTCTCGCTAGTTGTGCTTAATCTGCTATTAAATCCATCAATTAAGTTATTAATATTGGATTTTCTTTTCAATTTTGTAATTTATATTGGATTTATTTTAACAGTTTCCAATTATTTATCAACAATTTCCATCTTCTCACTTAATTATTGAAATATTTAATTATATTTATTTAGAAGTCATAATCTGATAATTCCATTATCTTTATCTCCTGTATCTTTGTATAGTCTATTTTGTCTATTGATTTTGGAGAGGTATTGTCTTCCCTTATGCCTTGATAGATTTGATGGTGTTCCATATATTTTGTTTTCTGTGCTACAGTAGTTTATTGAAGACTTGAAGCATATTATTTTTACATATTTGTTGACTGTTTCTGATTATTCTTAAAATGGTTATTCTGTAGCTGTATCTGTAAGCAGGGCATCGTTTAGATATATACAAATTTTATATTTAAAGAACAATGAAATTGTCACTGCTTTGAGATACTTTAGCTTTCTTAATCTTTAAAGAAGGGTAATGATAAAAAAAATCAGAATGTCATGGTATGTATAGTGTTCTGTGAGTATTAGTGAGGAATAATTAGTGAGCTGAAGTAAAACAGAGGGTGGTAGAAGAGAACATTTGAAAATATTTGGATAAGCAAATTTAAATAGACTTTTATCACTGAGTTTCTCTGAGACATCAACATGGGAACGAGTATTATAAGTCTCCAAGAAAAGCCTAAGTTATCACTTATTATTAACATATTTGCTGACATAAAAATTTATATTAATTGAACAGTTTACAGAATAAACTTCCATGCCATAAGCTGTTGGGTATGTGACCACATGAACTCTAGATTACATCCATCTTTTCCATTATGTGAATTGGAATGATTAAATTTAAGATCAATTAAGGGGTCTTTTTAGCAACTGTCTTCAAGTGTAAGAATAGTTTTTCAAAGGAAGTTACTGACCATCTGTTCTCTTGCTCCTCTGAGAATAAAACAAAAGCATGTGAAACTGATGTTTGAGAAAGGAAGATTCAGGTTAGATGTAAGAAACAACTTATTGACATTAAGGTTGTTTAAACACAAAAACGCACTGCCAAGGGAATTTATATAATGTCTTTCTCTCAACATCAGTAAGAATAAGCAAGACAACCATCTGTTTTAGTGGCTCAGTTTGTATCCCTGCTTGAAAGCACAGCACTGGGTTATAAAGCCTCTGGAGATACCTTTTGTTTTATAAAGATGTATACAACATGGAAATGGCAGAGAGAAAAACTACAATGTAAAGGAAGTGTTCTGATTAAAGGATACACTGTAAGAAGAAGCTTGGCATTAAAAAAAACAAAAACAAAACTACAGGACATTTTAATAAAGTTTTAAATAAAAAGAATTTTATGTTAGACAATAAAAACATTAAATTTTTATTTTATATTCTCTAGACTTTCAACATTTTAATCTCTTTTTATTTTGGCTATTTTATTTTATTTGAGCTTATTGATATTCAGTCTCCTAGGTTTTACAGTTTTGTTTTATTCTAAATATGTCTATGTCTCTGTGATGCTCTTTGCACTGAGGCCTTTTTGGGTTTTTTTTTTTTTTTTTTTTGATGTTAATATAGCCTACCCAGCTTTCTTGCACTTACTAGTCCCAGAATAAATCTTTATTTTACTTTCAAATGTGAATCTTGTACACAGCATATAGTTAGATGTTGCGTTTGCATCCAGTCTGACCACTTCTGCCTTTTAATTGATGTGCGTAGTCTCTTTATTTAACATCATTATTGAAGCAATTGGATTTGTTTCTAGCATATTGCTATTTGTTTTCTTTTTTCCAGGTAGTTGTGCTTTTCTGCTCTTTCTTTACTCCCTTCTTTTGGGTTAACTGAATATTACAGTCAAAATTCTATTTTTTTCATATATTCCACATTGCAAATACGATTAACTACAGCTGTGTGTCAGAGAAAGTAAGAGGAGGAAAAAAAATAGACAATAGAATTGGGTAAAGGAATGAGAAAAATAGGCCGTTAGTGTGAGGTTTTCTTAACATGACAATCTGGCTGGGGGCTGGGCTATGTTTAATGTTTGCTGTGGCCACAGCTGCCAGAGGCTTAAGCTTCTTTCTGTACTTGTTTGCTTTTTTCCTTTCTCCTATTGTCTTTGGGTTACTCTAAAAGCACCTTCTTTAATAGCTGTGGTGGTAAGATGTGGTGGAGGGTAAACATTCTACAAACTCATGATTAAAAATCAGTCTTTCAGTGGGTCTGAGACCTTGAGCTACAATATTATGAGATGATTCTTAGCATTATTATCTCTAATTTCAGGTAAGACAAGAAGGCAAGAGGCAGATGGAGTCTGCAAATGACCTTCCCACCAGATAGATAAGGCTCTGAGCTGTAGTTTTCCTGGGAAAGTAGGCCTTTGTCATGGAGAATAATCTGATGATCCAGGTGTATGTAAAAATGTTACCACCACCCACCCCCCACAACCAGAAACTTGAGAGATTTTTCTCTGATTTTTCCACTGAGTACCTGATGGGGTACCTGGAGCTAAAACCCACAAAAGTATGGAGTTCTTCATAAGCCTAGGCTAATAGGAGTTTTTCCACTCTCAATTCAGTCCACACAGCCTCCAGCAATTTATCCAGTAGGAATACATAAGTGTTCCTACTAGCTTTTGGCTCCAGTAGCTTCTGCTTCAAGTAAACTGATCCTGACTGCGATCCTCTAGATTGCCATTTAACAGTTTGCCTGTGACCTCAGTTCTCTGAAGAATCTAAGAAAAGTCATTGATATTTAGTTTTTCTGCCTTCTTTCTTGTGGTAAGGACAGGAGTGATAACTTTCCAGGCTCTTGACATGTTGGAGCAGAAACAGAAGGTGAGTGAGATCATTTTGTGTTGTGTTCACTTTCCAGTTTGACCCACGCACTCTGGTTGCTGAACAAATCTCTCTGAAGAGAATTACTTCACAAAGAGGTTATTTTTGCATTTGAGCTTCTTCCAAATTTAAATCTGATACACCAGCTCATAGGTTTGTCAAATGTTTGGATGGATTTTTCTCACCTGAGCAAAGACGGTCCTTCTCTGGCAGGATTCCTCCTATGCTTTAGTGTGTGTGCAACCTCTGCCATGAGCCCTAGGGATGAAAATGTCCGTTGTCACTAAAAAGTGCTTATGCGACTCTAAAATTTAGTTCCTTTAGATATCATTGTGTCAAACACTTCTCAACAGCTTTAAAGAAATCTATTTTTTTGGGTTGCTTATCTTGTAATTATCTATTGTTTTAGTGGGAGCAACAATCTTTCATTACCCTCTACATTCTAACCCAAAGGGGAACTCAGTTTTATTTTTTGTTAATACCACTTTCCTGGCTTTTTTTGATGTTTCATTCTTTTTTGTGATTATTTTATGTCCTATTAGCTGATTTTCCTTATTAAATAAGTTGTGATCAACCACCTACCTTAGCATGCAAGCAAATGCAAATGACACAAAAATTAACAGATTAAAAAACAATGATACAAACAAACCCTAGGTGTACTCTTTTTAGCAATGCTTTTGTGCTAAGAAAGCTTGGTTGAGTCATTATATATTATTTAGAATTTGGCCTAAAATTCTAATTTTTCTAATTTGAATGATTTCCTTTTTTTCCCACTACTTACATGAATTAGAAAGCAAAACATGTAAACTACTAGATTATGTTATAATAAATATTAGAATTTCTGTGAGTTTTTTCTATAGCTATCTTATTTACATGCACACCATGTGCATACATTTTAAAAATCCATTCTTCATAATATTCTCCTATAGATTATGAAATATCCCTGATTGAGGTAATCAATCTATACGAATTGACCTTTTGCAACTTGGAGCTCTTGCTTTGGTCACCAATAGGTAGGAATGTTGATACAGTTAAGTGATTGCTGATAGTTATCTATTGTTGAAGCTTCAGCTTCTTTTAGGTGAAAGATACATTCTCATTGCCTCTTCTTTTTCTTTCTGAACTACTGCTCAGAAAGAAATTATTATTTAGTAGTTTTGAGAGATGATATCCCATGTACTCTTCAGTGACAATACTTGAGATACCATGCAACTAGTCAAATATTTGCTGAATATTTTAGATCCTCTCTTTACAAATTATGAGTAATAGAGGCAGTTCTACTCTGATGAAGGTTAGACTCTTTTCAGAAGAGAAAAAGAAATATTAAAAGAAATTGTGATAAGAGCTATGAAATGGGAATACAGAGTGTCAAATAGAAAGGTCACTTAATTTATGTTATAGTCTTTATAGTTTATAGGTAATGAAGTACCACAATCTGGGTGGCTTAAAACAACAGAAATTTTTGTCTCACAGTTCTAGAGGCTGGAAGTCTAAAATCAGCGTCTTGCCAGTACTATGCTGCCTCAAGGGCTATAGGGGAATCCTTCTTTGCCTTTTCCTAGCTTCTGGCGGATTGTCAACAATCTTTGGCATTCCTTGGCTTGTAGATGCATCACTCCAATTCTCCATCTTCACATGGCATCCTCCCTGTGTGTCTGTGTCTTCATATGGCTGTCTTCTTGTAAGGACAACAGTCATATTGAATTAGGATCCCATCCTATTCCAGTATTAGCTCATATTACTAATGAAACCTGCAATGTCCCTATTTTCAAATAAGGTCACATTGCGAGGTAGTGGGGATTAGGACTTCAGCATTTTTTTTAGCAGCTACAAAAATTGATATTTAACGAATACATGCTAGTTTTTGGTACCAGCCCTACTTACCTCATTAGGCTACAAAGAACCAAATTAGATAGTATGTATGAAAGGGCTTTACAAACAAAAAAGTTTAAAAAAAGAAAATTCTTATCATTACCGCTATTAAGAATAAATACATGTGGGGCCAGCCCGGTGGCGTAGTGCTTAAGTTGGTGTGCTCCACTTTGGTGGCCTGGGCTTCACAGGTTGGATCCCAGGCACAGACCCAGCACCGCTCATCAAGCCATGATGTGGCAGCATCCCACATAAAATAGAAGAAGGTTGGCATAGGTATTAGCTCAGCGAAAATCTTCCTCAAGCAAAAACAGGAAAATTGGCAACAGATGTTAGCTCAGTGACAATCTTCCTCACAAAAAAAAGTAAATTAAATTAAAAAATAAAACATCTACCAAAAAAGAATAAATACATGTTAATAACGCATTATTGGTGTTATTAGGTGACTGTGGCATCTGACCTGACCAATTCTACCTGCTCCAAAATGCCCCAATAAAGTTACAGTGCCGAATTGGATTTTTTATTTCTTCTCTTCTATAAAAAAATAGATGTTTTGAAATGAAATAATTAGATAGATTGAAGTTTCCTTTGGATTTTTTGCCAGAAATTTTTATATTATTGGGTCACTAATTACAAAGAAGGAGTAAACACTCCTATAAATAATATGAACCTAAAATTGCTTCTTCACTATACTCAACATCTGTATGAAAATTGAAATGTATGACTGTATTTTCCTACCATGTAAATTAGGCAAAAAATTTAGATCCTTTACTAAACTTCCTGGATATTTTTATCAAGATATAATTTATTATTTAAAAGGAAAGAAAATCTATACCTTGTGCTGAAGGTGAGTAAGGGGAATATAGTCTTCCTCTATAAATACAGATTATTATTGTCCCTAAGAGTTAAAGAAAACAGGTAATTCTGCTTGAAAATATCTTATAATGCAATCATGAAAATAAATATCTAAATATCTAAGAATATTTAAATCATAAAATTCCATATGTAACAGCCAACACAACATTACATATCTTTGGTTTAGTTAATATTTTTTCTTTTTCTTAACATTAAATAGGGCCGCAGCGAAACATGTTTAGATATTTATTTTGTTATTCCTAAAAATAAATTGTCTGTAAACTTTAGGAGTCAAAATTATATATAATAAATTTCATAATACATTTTTATTTTAAAGTATTCAGGGTTTGGAAGATTTAATAGTGCATACACTTTCTCTCACAAGTGCACTCTTGCAGTATATGAAACTTTTAATTGTTAAGGGAGACTAAATAAGGGATAAGCTAACAGTTTTAAATGGATATAAAATGCTATGTAGATATCAACTTTAAAAATGAATCTTTGATGTGTGTCTTCTTTTCATTTTTGCAATTAGTTTTAGCTTTTGAAGTTATTTGGCATTTAATTTAAGTCCACAGAGTATAAAATTATGCATTAACTTGAAAATAGACCTATATTTAGCACAAACAAGGTCGGAAGATCAACAGGATTAGAGACAAATGTTAATTTCAAATGTATAAACTCAATTTTACTGGGGCTTTTAAACCAACTAGCACATTTGTTCCTAATCAAAGGCCTTAATTTAATCATCAGAGACTGTAAGATGCTTTTCAATTCTGCCTCTCATATGGGACAGACTAGCATTTATTGTTGCACAGTTTGAGCAAAAATCCACAGATGAATCTAAAATAGAAATCCAGATACACTAAGGAGTTTTGATGAAAAATTTACCTCTTTGAAGTGAACGGAATTCGGAGCTGAGAGAAAGAAGCTAGAGCAATAGCTTTGAATCTACCATTTCTCTACAAGAGGGAGAGGAGGGTTCCAATGTGAAACATCCTTTGCGTTCATACAATGGGCTTATGACCTTCTGGATGCATACTGAAAGTGAGCATCACCTTGTACAGATTAGGGACAGAATGAGGCAGAACCAGAACCCCTAGCCCTAGGTGAGTGCCCTGTAGTGATCTTTCCTGCTACATTTGCACATAAACTTTTATAGGCTGTGAGTAGCAAAAAGATATCTCTTCACTATCAATCCATTTGACTAGCTTCATTATTGAATTAGATTATCATACTTTTTATCTGTCTAATTATCAGACAATTAGTTAAATTTGCCGTTGAAAACACTGGAACCAATTTTACTCTCATCATATTGATTAGGTCAAAATCTTCAGATGTCCTATACAAATATATCAAAATATTAGAGAGTAAAATACTACTCAAAAACTGTTTTACATACATTATCTTATTTAATTATCTAATCATCCATATAGAGTATGTATTATATTTCCTGTTATAAGGAAGGATATTTGTTCAAGATAAGGCAGTTTCAAAGGGTCAGCAATTGTTCTTGTTTGTTGATGAGCTGAATTCTGGAAGTGTCATCATTAATGCTCCCATGTACTCTTACTGGCTTCCTCACCTTCTGACTCCACTAGCATCTCACTTGCTTTCCTATAAATTTCAGAATTGTTAGAAATACTTTCAGAAATACTTTGAATCCAGTAGTGTTCTCAAGTAGGCCAATGCTTTTATCATAAAAATCCATTTCAAAATTCTCTTTAAAGAACAAAGATTATTATCTTTGCCAAGAACAATAATAACGTTTAGCATGAAGTGTGATATCTAACGGATTTCAACCGGGCTGTATCTTGATTGATACAGAGATACTTTGGAACGGCATTACAGAGAAAACCATCACAAACATGCTTCACTTAGCAGCTACATTTTCAATTTCCTTTTCAAGTATTTACATTTACAAATCTTGTAGAAAACAATAACCCTGTTCACATTTGCAATGAACTCTTATTCATTAGTTACAATGAGTGAACAATGTTTCATGGTTTCAGCAGCCACTTGCATTTCCTGAATAAATGCAAAACAGTATAAATGAGCAAACAGATAAAGAAAGTGTAAATGGCACTAGAGGAAGTCATATATTAAAGAATAATCATGGGTAAATAACACAAGAAATGATTAAGGCTGCGCAACGCTTTTGCCTGAATATGTTAGTAAATAGTCAACATACAATCCCTTTTCTGCGCTTAATAAGAGAAACACATTTGGGAAAGTAAGATTATGCTTTGATTTTTTGCTTTCAACTTTGTACAAAAGTCATGTTTGGGAGGACTTTCCTTGTTTTAGATATTAGAAATGTATATATTCTTGATCTTAAAGTTTGATTGTTTTAGAATTTTCCTTACTTGATGTTTATGAACTTTTCCTCTCATTTATTAAATATTGTCTGCTCTATGATAACATTGCCTTCTTCCTGAGACAGTATTCTTTCTGCCTAGGGAATACTTAATTATTGTTAAATTCATTATAAGATACACATACTACCTAGTATTTTTTACATTTGTTTTCAGGAAATGAAAAGGTACCACATTCAAGTGCAGGCCACTGGAACCAATTATATGTATCCATGGCAAAATGTAACTTTTAGAATTAAACTTTTAAAGCAGAGAGCATTAATTGAAAACATATTCTTGTTTCATCAATATAAGTAATAAGGCTTAGACTAAAATGACATAGATGAGAAATTCAATAGAATATTTAGGAATATACCACATTAAATACAAAATGAAATAAGAAGTAACCCACTACTATCATTTTACGCTTTATGATAAATATATTTACCCATGTGTATGAATAAATATCATATGTAATATTTCCATTCTCTGTTTTTCTAGGGTCAAATTTTAAAAGGCCTGAAAATATAATCATTTAATTTAAATATTAAATATCTCAGTACTACTTCCATTTACAAAAGAAGACAATTTTTTACAGTGTACTCCATTTGCCTTGTTACATATATCACGAACTCCTATTTCAGCTCATTCCTCACACAGATAGGGAAAAATCCACTATAAAAATAAAATGTGGGGCTGGCCCCGTGGTAAATTTGGTTAAGTTCGCTCACTGCCCAGGGTTCGTGGGTTTGAATTCCAGGCGTGGACCTACACACTGCTCATCAAGCCATGCTGTGGCAGTGTCCCACATATAAAAAAAATGGAAGGGGCTTGGCATGGATGTTAGCTCAAGGACTATCTTCCTCAAGCAAATAGAGGAAGATTGGCAACAGATGCTAGCTCAGGGCCAATCTTCCTTACCAAATAAATAAATAAGTAAATAAAATGATAATGTTTAGCATCTGTCACTATAGTGTACCACAATTGTGCTAAAGTGAGCCAAGTAATTTTATGGCAATTTTTATATTTATAAGGGTTTTTTAATTTTTAGTCAATGTAATTTGGTGCTGTTGATGCCTACCTGCCAAAGGCCACCAGAAACACACCTATGGTCAAAGCAAGGTCAGGTTCATTGAATGTGCTGTAGTCAGAGGAAGAATAGAGCATCTTGGTAAGAAAGAGTTCAGAGGCCATTATGATAGAATTTGAGCTTGTCATGGGCGATTTAAGGAGGATTTAAGGAAGTAGGATCCATTTCAGGCCTGGATGCTGCCAGAAAACAGGAACAACTTGTCAATTGAGAATCGTGGTATTTTTGAATGGGGGAGGATCAAAGCTGGGGACAGGCTTGCCATTGCTGAAGAAGTTATGTCATGTTGGAAGGGAAAGATAATTACTGTTGTGGTTGAAGAGTGTCCCTGTCTGTGTTGTTTCACCACAATCAGAGAGTGCCCGCCTGAGCATTTTTTATATTCTCTGAAGACTGTTTATGTTTAGTTTGGAATATCAAGGCCTAAGTTGTCAGCAGCTAAGGCCATTTCTTCACATTCTTAGGGTAGAATTACTGAGTACAAGAAAAATATTCCAAGTCTTCTCTGAGATTTCTTGTTACAGACATGTTCTAAATTATTCTAAACAGTAATAGAAAATTGTGAAACTAATGAAATTTTTTGGCTTATGAAAGTACAAACAGTCCTCTCTTGGCATGGTAATACAAGTCTGTAAAAATATCCATACAAGCTGAAACTGTACAAAGTGATCTTAATAATAAATGAGGAAATTAAAATGGTTCTGTGATCTTTAAAAAAATTCATCAAAATATTAAAAAACTCTTACTGTTGATTATAAATTTATAATGAAATTAAAAATAATGAAATTAATATTTATTTAATACACTGTAATTTAAAACATGAGAAATATTGAAAATTAAAGTGTTTTATTTCTTTGTAAAAACTTGTCAAGTGTAGTTTGAACAGAGCTTATGTCTTTTCTTCTCCTTGTATAACTTAGAGTGGGAATCTTTTCTATGGCCTTGGTGAGTTGCCATACTTCTCTCTAAGATTGTATCAGTCTCCAACATTTTATCCTTTGTGCTTTCAATGTTTTGAAATATCTCCAAGAGTTTTTTTGCCGGTGTCATTTCCTCTGTGATATATTCATTCTTTTC
The DNA here is from genome assembly GCF_037783145.1 of Equus przewalskii. NCBI lineage: Eukaryota > Metazoa > Chordata > Mammalia > Perissodactyla > Equidae > Equus > Equus przewalskii. Next base: position 95,828,793 of record NC_091832.1, read on the forward strand.
ATCACAACCACTTTCCTCATTTACATAGTTAAGGTCGCTTTCACCAAGATCCTGAGGCTGCTTACCGAGAGTCTCCCCACCTGCAGCAGGATCACATTCTCACAGTTCGAAATTTCTTCTGTAACTCCACTTCCATTCAATTCAAATTTCATTCCAGTGTTCCCAGTTTTGTTTCTTTGCTGCATTTTTATCTCTAATGACCAAATCCTTCTTTTTATTTTCCATATCTGTAAACTGACATGTGGGTTAGTCACTGGGAGACAAAAAGGCAACATAACTATGCACTTGACTATCTGTGTGTGAACTAAGAGCTGTGTAGTGACCAATCACCAACAGACTTTGAAAGAAGTGGTGTGATGGGTCTCTGACGATGATGAACATACGTTAGTTACATAGTGACTTATGGACTGAAGTACTTGTAGCAAAGTTGTACTATATGCAATTACTCTTACTTAACATAGGTTAACTAAAATTTGAACCATGTAGTTGGGGGTTGGTTTTCTTTAACTAAACCAGCCTGAAATGTGTGCACAGCAGAATCATGTGAAATGAAGACTATCTGTGTTTAGATATTTCTAAAAATCTAGCATTTGGTGCATTTTCAATTATTTACAAAATGTCATCTATGCTTGGTGATTTTGTATATTATCATAACTACTATGGTTATGTTATCAAGATGAGAAGAAAGCTAATTTAAAAGTTTAATATCTTGTTGTGTATTATGTGTGGAAGAATGCATTTGCTATAGATTATACAAAACCAAATAAAATAAATAATAAAAGCTCTATTACCCTACATAATAAGAAGTTGGCATGGTTCTAGGGTTGATTAGTCGCACAGATTGATGTCATTATAAATGAACCTAAGTTCCTTCCATTTTTTCCACTCTCCTATTCTACCTGCCAGCTTTGTCCTTAGGTTAGTACCCTTTGTATCAGTGTTTTAGGGCTGCTGTAACAAATTATCACAAACTGAGTGGCTCAGAACAGCAGCAAGTTATTCTCTCACAGTTCTAGACGCTGGAAGTCCAAAATCACGGTGTCATCAGGGCCATTCTCCCTCTGAGACTGGGTAGAAACCTTCCTTGTCTCTTCGTAGTTTCTAGGGGTAGCTGTCAGACCCCGGTATTCCTTGGCTTGTGGCTACATCACTCCAATCTCTGCCTCTGTCATCACATGGCATTCTCCCTGTGTGTCACTGTCTCTTCTCCTCTTCTTCTAAGGACACTAGTCATATTGGATTAGGGCCCCACCCAATTCAGTATAGTCTCATCTGAACTTGATTGTATCCGCAAAGACCTTGTATCCAAATAAGATCACATTCACAGGCACTGGGAGGTTAGGCCTTCAACATATCTTTTTGGAGAACACAATTCAACCCATCACAAAGTACCTCATGCTCCCTCACACTCACAAAATACGTCCTAAGGATTTTGCTTATCCCATCCAGACATAACAGCTACCAGAAAAAGAGAGAAACTTCTTACGTGTGCCTCTCTCTCAAACCAAAGGAACACTGCCCAGAAATGTCCCAAAAGAATTTTTCTTTACCTCAGTAGCTAGAATGTTCTACATACCTTTGTCTGTATTTATTACTGAGGGGAATGGACCTCAATGGCTGGATTTGTGTCCAGTCTTCTTTAAAACTCATAGCCAAGAATGCTAAGGAACGTGGATACCGGCGCAATCAGGATCTCACTAGGAAAGAAAAGAAAGATGGGAACAGAGATCACAAGACAGCAAACATGGCCTGCTATGCACACTTTTCCTCTCTTTTTAGCCACTTAACCAGAGCAAATTTGAGGTAGTGCAGTCTGGTGCTAAACAACACAGATTTTGGACTTCAAAGTTGTCTCTCTCTTTTGCTTATTTTGGGAGCTTCAAAGCTCTCTGAACTCACATTCATTTTTGAGACAGCTCTTTTGAAACAACTGTACTTTCACCACCAGATATTAATACCTGGGGCTCATCCTCAGATTTTTCCTCTCTTTAACAAGGTGCCAATGTATTTATTGTTTTCCATTTCCAGGGTCACTGCTTTAACAAGAGACTTTTTAAAAAATGCCTCTAATTTTATTGAATGCAAAGACAAGTCATCCCATCTACATTATTTCTTTCATCTTAAAAATTTTCCTCACTCTTGTGAGACTGGTTGATCAAACTTCTTCAATGTCATTTTCCACTAGCCCCACTGTGAGATAATAGAAAATATATGTGTATATTAGTCTCTGCCCCCAGTTCCTGGCACAGGGCTCCTAAAACTCCTGTAAATTCCTAAGTGGTAAAAGCACTAGGAGCATCTTTTACTCTAATGAAGTGACCCTAGGTGGACTTAGTGGTGATTTCTGGATGGGGTCTGGTCACCAGAAAGACCAAGCCATGATTACAAGCCTGGAATTTTCAGCCCCATCCCCCATCCTCCAGAGACAGGAGAGGGGCTGGAAATGGAGTTAGTAATTGATCATGCTTACATGATGAAGCCTGCATAAAATCCCAGTAGTAGGGGTTTCAGAGAGCTTCCAAGTTGGTGAACACATTCACACCAGGAGAGAGATGCACCCCAACTCCAGAAGGACAGAAGCTCCTGGGCTCGGGACTTTCCCAGACCTCACCCTATGTATTTCTTCATCTGGCTGTTCGTCTGTATCCTTTATCATATCCTTTAATAAACTGGTAAATGTAAGTAAGTGCTTCTTTGAGTTCTGTGAACTGCTCTAGCAAGTAATGGAATCCAAGGGGCAGGAGGGCATGAGAACTTCTGATTTGTGGCCAAGTTGGACAAAAGTTGTGGGTAACCTGGGGACCTACTACTTGTGATTGGCATCTGAAGTGGGGAGCAGTCCTGTGGACCGAGTCCTTAACCTGTGGGATATGACGTTATCTCCACATAGATGGTGTCAGAATTGAGTTGAGTTGTAGGACATCCATCTGGTGTCAGAGAATTGCTTGGTGTAGGGAAAAACCTCCACACATTTGGTGACCAGCAGTGTAAAAGGTGAAGTGCTCTGTGTGCATAGTAAAGGAGACACACAAGAACGAATGACATAGTAGGGAAGAACTGGGCTTTTGCCTGCACAGGAGGCGGAAAACTGAAGTTTTTCCGACACACCCTCATATATTGTAAGTTTATGAAAGACTATCTCCTTATCGCCACCCGAGCTAATTCTCAATAGGGTTATAGGCAGGTTCGAGTGACTTTTCTGTTAAGAACTTGCTCCTCAGCATTTTCTTCAGGCCTGTTCCAAATATTTCCTTCCTAGGGCCTTCACAGATTATTTCAGTCAGCACTGATCTCTCCTAGGAGCACGTAAGATCTATTCTCTTTATTATACATTTTGTTTCTTGATTATATTTGAAGCTTCTGTTTATATAAAATGGTCTGTAATAAATGCCAAACTAGTGTATAATGTGTTGCATGACAATACGATCAGGTACACCACATCTTTGATGGGGGGAATAAGAAATTTTTTGTGGAAACAGGACCTTAGAAGACACTTGGGTTTAAACATGTAGAGAGATTGCATAGGGAAAACTACAGAGAAAAGAATGTAGCTTAGGGAACCCAGAAGCACTGCTACCAGGTGCTCAATATATACACCTCAGTTAAGACCCTTCTAGAAGAAGGAACTCTATAAAGCTATGGTCAACATAATGCATTGCGTTTAAATTTCTAGTTTCCAGTTGAGTTGCCTAGTTTCATTTATCTAGCCATTTCCCAGCTTTTCTTCAGCCACCTTTTCAACATTCTAAGTTTCTTTTAAGTTGTTAGAGATTTTATGTTTTTTTCAAGCTACAGACTTTCTTTTAACAGGTACTGCAATAAAAACTGACTAAATAGCTTGAAAGAGTGAATGTTGTTTAGAAAGCATTCTGAAGGCTTTCTTAGTGCATTTATATCCTCTGAGAATTAACATAATTTAGCCTCAAACTTTCAGTATAAACAGTTAAAAATGAAATAGGAAACTACAAAGTCTAATAATATGAGTTCCAGAATGTATGCTTAGTTTGATTTACTATTAAACTCCATTCTTTCTAGAGTTATTAATATTGTGTATAACATCCACTACATGCATTTGATGTAAGAAGAAACTTTATATTCATGAATTTCAAATTACGACTCATTGCAAACCCACAGAATTATAAAGGAAAGAGCCTTGGGTCCAAGCCTTTCTAACTGGTCCACAAATAGCGATATCTTCTTTAATGGTCACTCCACATAAGGTATGGAAATTTAATTATTCCCTAGGGTTTTCTATAGTTCAGGCATCCAGATGATATGCTATAAAATAGCCCATATTGGCTCTTTGCTGCAAATCTTTCTTCCTTGTGATTGAGTTGGTCAGGACTGCCTGTAGATACATTATTTTTCAAATCTAGATATTGTGTAGAAAGTTTGAATACAAAAATGTATAAATATCCTATCAAAATTTTGAAAGATTTAAAGAGCTAGGACTTCCTCATAAAAAATAGAAATAGGTAAAATGCAAAGAGTGCTTTAGGTAGCTAATGATTTATTCTACTTTTAGTACTATCCAAAGAATTTGCATAGGATGCACAGAATGTTGTGGAAATTAAATCAATTTTATAGACCACATAATTATTATTAGCATGCAGTAACAGAGAACATTTTGGTACTTATTCAGTTGATTCTGCTCATTGTCATTTCCCACTGATACTGAAGCCCTTTATGAAAGATACTAAATCATTCAGGAACACTCGGGTCCTGGCACAGAGAATATATGCTGCCCAATAACACCCATTCACAGAATGTTCGGGAGAGTTCTAAGGGAGAAAAATCTTTTCATTAGGTAGCATTTGCATTTAGAATTAAGTAAGTGGATTCTTGGCAATGCTAATGCATTGGCCACTATGCTTGTAACCATAACACGAAGCAACAAACTTGAGCAGAAAAAAGGGTGAATGAATGAAGCAAACTCACCTCTAGGGAGACCATATCCCAATCTGTAACTGTCATGTGGAAGTATTCTTGTTTAGATATCTGGGTACAACAATACACTTTGACTTGAATACTTGTTATTATTTTTTTAACCTACAGAATATTTTATTTGAAGTTAAATTAATTCAGAATGAAAAATACTTTATATGCAAACTAGCCAACTTTGCAAATATTGCACCCAGAAAACTAACAATGATGTTAGTTGTAATTCTGATTTTAATCCCCCAATTTTCATCTCCAAAAACCTGGACAAAACTTTGTCAAGTATAACTTCATGAACTGCTTCTTTTCTGGTCCTTTAGAACGTCTCCCTTTCTTCATTCCCTCAATCTTCAATTATCTTCTGCTTTTCCTTTAAAAACAAAAAATTGGAGAGAAACAAAAAACCCAAAAAATCTACTAAATAAAAAAAATTATTTTTTTGCAAAATAATTAATACTTATTCTTTGAAGATTCATGAAATCAAAAAAAAAAAAAGAAAAAAACAAGTGATACATTAATATATCCCACTACAAGGAGATAAGCATTATCAACAGTTGTTGAATATCTTATACTTTTTTTTTTTGCTGAGGAAGACTGGCCCTGAGCTAACATCCATGCCCGTCTTCCTCTACTTTATATGTGGGACTCCTGCCACAGCATGGCTTACCATGCGGTGCCATGTCTGCATCCAGGATTTGAATCAGTGAACCCTGGGCCACCAAAGTGAAACGTGCACACCTAACTGCTGTGCCACCAGGCCAGCCCTATCTTATAGATTTTTAAAAACTCTCTTTGTGAGTCTCTTCCATAACCCTCATTAATTCCCAAATTGCATTTGTTGCATTTGCAGAGATATTTTTGTCTCTCTGCATTTCTCTGGCTCTAGCGACTGCTGTTTTTAACAGGTAATAAGTACATCTGGGCAATCAATCCTAGGACATAAAGCAGTCAGCTCTCCTTCAGGTATACTCCAAAATGTGCCCACTGCAATTGGTTTTTGCCTCAACATTCTCAATCTGTGTACTAAATCCTTTATACTGGTCCCCTTCTCTGTGTAAGTGGCACTGTTTAACGAGTTCATAGTCAACTTCACCTTTTGGCAGGAAAAGAATAAATTGAGGCTGAGTATAGCATGAAAAAACTCCTAGCCACATGAAGTCATTGATTTTGTGTTACTTCATATGTCACATCACACATTATCAAACATCGCTGCTGGCTGTGGCAGCCCATGGCTGTCATTCAACAATTTCATATCTGCTGTGTGAAAAATTCATGAACTCTTTGCAGTACATTTGCATATCTTTGCTACTGCCATTGCTATTCCCCAAAGTATAAAGTCACATCAACACAAAATATGGCCTGAACCTCTGTGTAAGCCTGTCATTTGAGTGTGAGGGGAAAAAAAGTGTTTTATTCTTTCTTTCATATTTTTAATATTGTGCTATCCAGTTAGTTAGGTCATATTTAAGTAACTTAATTGAGACTTTGGAGAGTAGTAGAGTAAGGTAGACATTAGTGGCAACCAACAGTAGACAACCCATACTGTGGATGGAAAATCACCAGTGTTAAAAATTTGAGTTATGGAAAAGGAGTGTATTACTCTTATTTTTAGTGTGACATAAGTGGCATGGTTGGACAATAATTGAGTGATGCCATCTTTTCCTGATGGTATAAATTCTACCGCATCCTTTTTATTGTTAATTGTGGAGCACAACTGAAGTCTTCAATTTGGAAAAATAGTGCAGTGAGTCATAGAGTTCTAGGAACATATCGTCATTAAAGAGATCACAGATAGTATATTAGGTGAATTAATGAGACAGAGTCATGTGTATTCTATGGAACTCTATTGACTAGTTAGTGTATTGACCCCAACGTATTTGAAGCAAATAATGGAATCTGCATAATTTAAATCATAATTTAGCATTTAAATCCAAGATATCTAACTGAACAAATAAGATCTCATCCATTCCAACATCTAATGGAAGTTGTAGATGACCTAGAGGAAAAAAAATAATAAATTCAAAGTAGCCATTGAAAGAGAGATGAAACCAGCAGATCAGAATGATAACTTTCTGAAAGTTATGAAGCAGAGAGAATGAAGAGAAAGCCCATGCAAAATGAGGAACACAAAATTTAATAGAGAAGAAGAGAAAGAACTCAAGGATCAAACTAGTGGTGAATGGTACAAAATCAGCCATGGGAGACCAACCAGCCAATTAACTGAATAATGGAATGTTGATGTTCTACGAATCTGCATATTCAAAGAAATGGAATAATGTCTTCATTTCTGAAGAAATTTTTTTCATTTGAAATTCTTATTCGGTTGTATGATTTAAGTTAGAGGAATAAAATATGGCATTTTCAGACATAAAAGTTTACCATTAAGAAATCCTGATAGAATTATACATAAATGTTCTTAAGCAAAATGAAAAATAACTCCAAAGACAGGAAGATACACAAGAAATACTGTTGCATACAGAAACATACAAAATTTATAGCTAAGTTAATTCTGAAAAATCTTGTAAATTTAATATTTTTAAACTGGAATTATAATTTTAGATGATTGCAGCAAAATATAGGAGCTAATTTTGAGAGGTTTGAAGAGAAAATATGGAAAGTAAATTGCATTTTGAGTAAAAATAGGTGATAGGCACTTAGCTTTAAAGGAAATCACTAAAGAAACGTGATGCATATCTTGCTACATAATAGTTATTAAAAGAAATATATATGTGTATCACACAAATTTATACATGCATATATAAAAATCTGTACTATAGTTAAGATAGGAAAGGTTTAATTAAACAAAAATTTCAGAAAACATGCAATATATGTGTGAACTCTTTTCTTCTCTCTTCAGTATCTCATACACACATAAAGAAAAGATAATAAAAATCTCAAGGAACTGGGAAGCTTAAAATTCAATAAAGGGAAAACACAATTCAAAGTTCAAAACCAGTGGTGAGTAGGAATTTTATACCTGTCTATCTATCTATCTATCTATCTATCTATCTATCTCCCATCCACACATATCCAGAACTGTATACACTGACTTTTAATCAAATCTACTTATGCGAGAAAGAGAAATGTGAGATTTGTGTGGGTTGGGGGTAAAGCAGGGCTCTCTTTTCTTCATACATACATCCAATTGTGTAAGTTTTGTTTGTACTCATTGGCATTAATTCACGTATTACTTTTATAACAAAAATTAATATCTAATGGGTATAAATGTTATCTATAAATTAAACTTTTTGCTCTGCATTGCTAATAATTTTTATATCTCTTCTACAGTTTGTATAATTTCAAGGATTAATACATTTTTTAAGTTTAGATTATCTTGAAACTCTAGCAATAAATCATAGCAGTAAGGAAAGTGGATTTTTGATGGAGAAAAATCTGAATTTAAATTAGAATATTTCACTTCCTAGTTTTTTAATCTTAGAATTGTTACTTAACCTCTAAATCTCATTTCCTTAATAGAGTTGCTGTGAGGATGAAATCAAATCTCGTCTGTAGAGTTCCTGTTTTACCCACATGAAATGCTCAAATCATGGTGGTGCTGATTAAGATGATACTGAGGATACTGAGGATGTAAGCATCTCATAATTCAAATATCAGAACCAAACTCATGATCTTTTCCCCAAAGCCCATTCTTCATTCTAACTTCAGTATTTCATTCATTTATTTATTTAATATTCCTATAACATTCATTTAATGTTCATTTAATATTTATTAACTGTGGGGCTAGGTTCTGGATACACAAAGTGGATATAGACTACTTTAAAGTGAGTTACAGGCAAGTAAGGAAGATAGATATTGTTAAAGTAAGCATAAATATAAACAAATGGTTACAAATTAGGGTAAATATTGAGAAGAAACAAAATGAGATATCTGGATATGAGAAATTTACACTGGGTGAGCAGGAAACCTATCTCTGAAAAAGCAACATCTAAGCTAATATGTGAAGGATGACAAAAGGACTCTGAGGAGAGAAGGTAGGATTCCAAGCTCTCCTGACAGAGAGGCCAGCATGTCAGAAGTCCTGAAGAGGGAAAGATATGGTCCAATCAAGTCCAGGCTAATATCCCTGGACCTTGTGTATATGACATGAGGTTGGAGAAGCAAAGGCCATAAAATGCAGGGTTTTATTCTAAGTGCAAAGGGAAAGGACCATATGATTTCAATCTGGGCATTATTATGATACTACTAAAGCTGAAAAGAAACAAAGCAACAATGAAAAACTCCGACTGTTATGTGAAGAATTGATTAATGTCATCATCCATCCTAAGGACTAAAAGGACTATTGGAATCTGTGACTTCTTTTCCTTTCCACCTCCACTGTGCTCTTTAAACTCTTATTCTCTCAGTTCTGGTCTGCTGCAATGTGTTCTTAAAGTGTGTTCTTGCCCTCAACATCTCCATTCCTTCCTTCTCCTAACCAAAGCCATCCTGCACCTGGTCCCCAAAATGGTTCTTCTAAGGCAGACTCAGATCTTATTGCCCTGTTCAGAATAGCCCCAGACACTTACAAAAGTTTGGATTCCTCATTATGACGATAACTGTTCTTAATGTGTTCATGTTCTCTCAAGCATTGTCTTCACCACTCGCTTTATTAAATGCTCCAGTCACACTGGGAAATTTGTTACTCCCTGTACACGCCACACAGTTCATGACACGGATAGGAAGCCTTCTTTTAATTCATGTTTTCTGTTCTTCGACTGCTCAAGATCAAATGTGCCCTGTTCTTTAAACTGTAACTTCATTTCTCCATTCTGAAGCAATCTCGCTCTTTTCAATTTTCCCGTAGTACTTATATCTACCTTTCTTAGAACAAATCTGAATTTGTTACATTAAACTCATTTTTGTTTATTTTGGTATTTTGCAAGCAAACATCTTGCACATTCACCTTTGGATCTTCAATGTCTAACATGATGCCTTGAACCTATTTGCTTAACTAATGCTTGTTTAATTAAATATGAAAATTTATTTTATTATAACAATGAATTAACTCTGTGCATGTCCAGCCATAAAAATGTGTTTTATTAGACTACGTATTAAAAACTCATCTTTTTTTATGGCCATTTTTGGAATGTAGGTTGCTTGCAGGCTAAAACTAAGTGTCTCAGGATAAAAGATGGCTAATTTTGAATGTACAATGCAATAAAATATATGAAGTGCTACAAAAGGTTTAAATATATAAAATCTAATACTTTACTATGTAAATTACCATACTTGTTTTAAGTAATATAATTTACAGTATATTTGGTGAAATTTTTCTTACTTGTTTTGAAAATAGGGGCAAAATATCAGTTAGCTTTTTTTCAGGTTACTAGTTTGTTCTCTACTTTCTCTGGGTATCAGGATGTCTGTCAACTTGCTCATTATAATTCACCACATGATCAGCTTGCCTTATCTAATACATAGTCTGCATATGGTGATGATATTTGTGGGAAATGCACTGAAAGAAATTCCATCTCGCCCTCCCACCCTTATGCTACTGAGTCCTTCAAATAACATGATAGCTAGAGCCAAAGAACAATGCACCAGCTGCTCACCCTCAGAAATCCACAGAGAAAAATATTCTAAAATACATTCAACAATATAATCTCGATTTACGTTCAAAATAATCATTATGATAAATAATAATCCCATTACAGGAAAATGTCACAAATGGAGAAACAACAGGCATTCCTCATTTTAGATGGAAATCTATACATTGCACAGTCCCAGGACTTGGGTCAGAAATGTGATAGCTGGCAATGTAGTGTAAATGCCACAGGAAGAGAGAATAGGAACAAAATCTAGAGAACTTGTACCTCAGAAGGTGAGACTAAACTAATTTAGATGTTAGAAGGAAATATAAAATAAAAATATCATAATTCAAAGTATACTTTTTAAGCACAAAATATGAAATAAATTATGCAGGATAAGTAATATGTATAGGAATATCACTTTATTCATTGTGTCATTAGGTCATTCACTCCACAAACTTTTGTGAATTTTTAAATTCTGGGCACCTTGCTAGGTACCTGTGTAACAAATCAAAAGAGAGGTGTATATGCCTCTTTGAGTCTCTTAGTTTAATGTAAAATATACAAAATATCAATTTAATAAAAGGAATATAACAAATTTGGGGGCAAAATAAAAATATTGAATACGTTTGCCCAGAGATTAGGAAGAGAGAGTCAGTGGAAGCCTTCAAGAAATATGACACATTTTACTTGACTCTTTTTTTTATTATTTATTTATTTATCTATTTTTGAGGAAGATTAGCCCTGAGCTAGCATCTGCCACCAATCCTCCTCTTTTTACTGAAGAAGATTGGCCCTGAGCTAACATCTGTGCCCATCTTGCTCTACCTTTTTTATATGAGGGACACTGCCACAGCATGGCTTGATAAGCGGTACATGTGTCAGTGCTGGGGATCCGAACCAGTGAATCCTGGTCTGCTGAAGTCAAGCGTGTGACCTTAATCACTGCACCACCAGGAAGAACTCTTTACCTGACTCTTGAATGATGAATATGAGCTTGTTAAATAGACAAAGGGAGAAGGACATTTCAGACAAAAAAAAATACAAATTTTCAAAGTCATCACAACGTTTGAATGTGGGATAAGTGCTAATAGTTTATTATGTAGAATCAAAGTATATGTTATAATTAAGATTCCCATATTGAGGACAAGCTTCTCAATGAAAATTAGAACAAGTTTCTCTTTTTGTTAAAAAAATACACATGTGTGCATGCACACACACACACACACACGTATGCTATCCCATCATTTGGGCATATATGCATGCCATAACTTACTTTACAGTCATGGAAATATCACTTATTTCTGAGTCTCAGCTACTTTCAAAATGAAAATTATATAATTCTCAATCTCTTCATAGACGTTTTCGGGTATCAGAATTTGAATGGATTTTACCAACTATTAATGGAAATCATCTAATTCTGGAATCTCTCATGAAACGTCTCTGCCTCATATTTAGCCAGTTGTCACGGGCTCTAAAAACTCCAATAACACATTACCTTCTGAGATGTTTTTAGTAACTCTATTACTAAAAACAAAAACAAAAACAAAACCTGTTTGGAAAGACAGTCTCATGTGTGAGCAAGCTTCCCCCCACTCAGCTGCATAAGAATGGGCCTTGGTCCTAGGATGCTTCCTTACCAAGAGCTAAAGAACCCACACAGCCTGTGCTGGGTTTATCACCTTGTATGGCAACATCTTTCCCCGTTTTAGGCTAAATGATTGCCCTCCTGTCTCTTCATAAAGCTCTGTGCATCAGGTGGCACCTGGCCAACCCCACTGCCGAGTCTCTCCTTAGCAGGGAGGTGACAGGGCTCGTTCCATTGTAGCATGAGTGGTGTGAATTGTCCTGCAATGGCTGCCGCAAGAGACCTGTTGGCCATGGAGGAATGACGCTCACCTTTGAAGCTGATCTTGCTGTCTCTTCTTTATGTAAGTAAAGCATTTTTCCATTCAGTGCTTGGCTGTAGGTGTTTTCCTTGGTGACTCTAATAACAAGACACAGTGAACAGAGTGTTTAGAGTCCTCCCCTGGGATTGGTAACTGGTACACGATGTTCTACTCCCTGGGGATTGATAACTGGTGCATGATACTCTGCTTGACAAAAACCTTGTTAGAAATGTTAAAAAAATAAAAACAATTCTAAGTCAAACTGTCTTCCTGTAAATTCCACTTATCATTCATAATTATGCCTACTCTTCACCACCATGACAATTAACTCCAGCTCCACGTTGAATATACAGAAGTAACCTAATTCCTCTTCCACATGGAAGCCCTCTGAATATATTCCTGTGCTCTCCTTGAGTCTTCACACTCAGTGAGTAAGAGTGAAGTCCTATGTTGAAATACCTGATATCAAATCCATTTGCCTGGATGTTCTTAGACAAGTTATTCATTCTCTCTCTTCCTCCTCCTTACTTGTCAAATGGGGATAGTAACATGTACATTACAGAATTTTTATGATGATTGAATGAACTAAAATGTAAGAGTACTTAGGAAAATATCTGGCTTCTAGTATACATTCAGTAAGTGTTGGCTATTATATTAAGAGACTGAAATCTCTTCATTATGTACTATTTTATGGTCATTGCTCTATGAGTTAATGGGCTTAATTTTAGTAACTCCTCAAAAACTGAAAAATATTGTGCACCTATTTATACTTCGTTAATATTATTGATATCGGCCCTGGTATCAGTTCCCCTACGTTAAACCCAGCATATATGGGGTTAAAACCAAAGCACTCATTCCTTGCTTACTCCCTGGCTTCCTGGCTCTAGAATCCACTATCTTCCATGGAGACAAACTGCCAAGGACACCTACGTGCAAATTCCCTTATCATCCTCGTCCCTGTAAGCAGCTTCCCAAGGCCCAATGCAGGCTGGTGGGAAAGATCTAACCAGCAAGGCCACAGATTACACCCCCCCTCCCCCCCCCCCCCCCCCCGCAACTCGCTCCCACCCTACAAGCAGGCACATTCCTTGCAACCTTTAAAACTCCTGGCCTCTCATCTTTTGGAAAGATGAGACAAGATGAGATGAGGTGAAACAAATTTGAGGGCTCACTGTAGACTCCCAGCTGACATTGCCCAAAATAAAAACCCTTTCCTTGCCATAAGCCTGGCATTCCCGTTTTTATTTGGCCCCTCTTGTGTGGCAGGTAAAGAACTTCTGTTTGTGTCCAGTAACGTTATTACCATAAAACCTAGGGAAATTCCAATAGAGTTTAACTGGCTAGTAGCTCTACTCTGTACAACACTCCATCCCCCTTTAATAATGAGGATAGAATAAAATTCTTATTTTCTATAGAGAGAAAGGCAAGGTTCAGAAGAGAAACTATAGCAACATCCTTATGGGGATCAGGGAGTCGTGTGGACTCCTTGTTCGTCTCTCTCAGCTTAACTCACCCCTAGAGTGCCCAACAAATAGTCACAAATCAGCTGAGAGATTACTGGAATTACTGCCACTGTCACGGAAGTCCAGTTAAAGCAGATCACAGTATTGTACCTATATATATTAAACCAAAAAAGAAGGCAATCTAACCAGGAGACGCCCAACACCAGACAAGACTAGATGGATTTGAATTGAGTGGCAGGACCCCTGGAAACAAACCAATTAGCTTTGCAAGATCATCCTTGTCATTTCATTAACCTCACAATAGTATTCTTACATATTGTATGAGAAATTTTCATCTCCATTTTTTGTATTTGGGAAAGATTTTGCCATATTTCTGCTTTATGCATGAGTTTACAGAAGTTGTCTAGGATCCCACAGAGTCAGAATATTACTCCAGTCGTGTCCGACTTGAAAGCAAATTTTCCTTGAAGAGCAATGTGCTTCTTTTTTACTATTGTTGAGCAGGTTCATCATAATCTGTGCTTCGGTGGGCTCATACAGAATGTGAACTGAGTAAATGGTATTTAAGAAACATTCCATGTTCAGAATAATTTGACTGTAAAACTCAATTTAGAACCATAGTCTCACAGAGCATAAAGAGGTTCCCAAGTTATCCTGTAAATGCGCAATACTTATTCTCAGGACCTCCAGCTTTTATTGCTGGGTTGGAGATTTTTAGTATAGTTTTATTTTATTTAACATGTTTTGGATTCCTTTACAATTCTGGGTCATCTCCTCTAAATATTCTTCTTAAATTGTGGCAAAAAGAAATAAAGAGAAGTTCTATCAGCCACCTTATTAGAAATACTACTATTTATTATTAAATAGTATTATTTATTTATTCATTATTTTATTTATTATTATATTATAATTATTTGTTTTTATTAAAAAATAAAAGCTATTAGCTTTTTTTTGCTGCTGAAAAAAACTACTGAATTATATGACCTCTAATGTACCTTAGCAATTAGAATATATATCATTTGTCCACAAGTACAAAAATGGGTTATATTTGCAACACCATCTTATACTCGTCTAGTTAAATTATTTAATTTCTATTGAACGATTTACGTATCTATTGTCTCTCAGCTACTTGCTGTTGGTTCTGTGTGCTGATCATTAACACTAGGCAGAGCTAGGAGGCTGCAAATTGCATTTCTGAGGCTTCTTTGCAAATGGCTTTATTTGAAAGGAATACACTGTTGAAAAGGAACAAACTATTTATAGAAGCAAAAAAGATGGATAATCTCAAAGCATTATGCTAAACGAAAGACAGCAGATTCAAAGGTTACATACAGAAAGATTCCATTTATGAAGTTCTCGAAAAGGCAAAACAATGGAAATGGAGAACAGATTAGTGATTGCTAGGATCTTGGGGCAGGAGTAGAGTTGAATTTAAAGGAACAGCACAAGGGGATTTAAGAGGCAAAGGAACTATCTTCTAAGACAAATGAGAGTCATTCCAAAGGAATAATTTTTTTTTTTGGAGGAAGATTAGCCCTGAGCTAACATGTGCTGCTAATCCTCCTCTTTTTGCTGAGGAAGACTGACCCTGAGCTAACATCCTCACCCATCTTCCTCTACTTTATACTTGGGACGCCTGTCACAGCATGGCTTGCCAAGTGATATTAGATCCGCACCTAGAATTCAAACCTGTGAACCCCAGGCCGTCAAAGCAAGAATGTTCGAACTTAACTGCTGTGCCACCAGGCCAGCCCCTAGAGGAACAGAATTTTAAGGAAGAGTTTTCTGAATTGGTTCTGGAGTTTCTGGAATTGGTGTTCTAATCTGATTAGATTTAAAGATGCTAATGAATCTATTTCCAGTAGGAAAAAGAGCACTGATAGTCCATGGGGTGAACTATTTATATATAGCCATAGAGATACGCAAAACATCTGCATTAGATACTCCTAACCTACCACTTATAAGAAGCAAGAAGCTGGGCAACTTTATATATGATACTTAAGAACATTTTTAGGAAATTAAGAATATAACGACTTTGATTGGTTGCTTCTAACGTCACTGGACAAAGGGGTGAAAGAAAAGGATGAGCTCAGGAATTTGAATTCCCACCTCGAGCACTTAAATACATGATTTAAGAGCTTTTAGGTGTGCCCTTCAGGAGAGTCTTAACTCCTACAGTCACAGAGATGAAATTACTAAAAATCAAATGCAGAACCCCATCCTGTGATTGGCTGAATAATAATGCAAGTTGAATTCTCAGCCTCAGTGGGTATCAACTGTTAAAGTAAGAGCATTGACTGGAAAAGAATAGGATCTTAGAGTTGTGATCAGGATATGTTGAAAGACTCTGACACAGCTGGGGACATGGAGCCCCTAAGATCTGATGAGTCTTATTTGCCAAGAGAAAAGGCCTTCCAGCTCCCAGCAGTACTCCCCAAACACAGGGGCATCAGCCTTTCCACTCACAGTGGTATAGGCTTATCCAACTCCATCTCATGGGAATTAACCCTGCATTGATTGAGGAAACTGAGATAGTGGCTTTCCCTGAGGCAGTCACCATGTAGGACAATGCCAGATCTTCTCAGGACCCACCCCCACCACCCTCCTTTGATTCTAGACCTGTAACTAGACTCAAGTTCTAGTAGGCCCCTAAAGGAAAGGTATAAAGGGTGACCCATGAAGGGGAGGTATGCTACACTCCAAAAGAACTCCTTGAGTTTTCTAGTTTATACAAGCAGAAATCCAGGGAGCATGTGTGGGAATGAACATTAAGGGTATGGGTTGATGGTGGAACGAACATAAAGCTGGTTCAGGCCAAATTTATTGATATGGGTTCACTAAGCAGAGAAATGTTGCAACTCAGGGATCTAGAAAGAGCTCTTAGAGTTTGTTTGTTTGGTTGAAACATGGATCAAAAGATGGTCCACCTTATGCAAACTAGAAATGCTGGACTTTCCTTGGGTTATTATAGAGGAAGAGATTCAAATGCTTAGGGAGACAGGAATGTTAGAGTGGATTAGTCTTTTGAGATCTACTCATTCACATTGGGATAGTCCAGAGGACATAGCTTTCGCCAACTATTTGAGAAATAATTTTGTGAGGAGAGCTCCAGAATCGTTGAAGAGCTCCTTGATTGCTCTTCTCTATAGGCCCAATGTTACAGTGGAAACTGCAGTCACTTAACTGAAAACCTGAATGCTATGGGAGTAATTGGATTCTAGGATGGTAGGGGCCAAGTGAAGGTTGAGTGGCAAGGTGGACACAGATACTGTAACAGACAGCAGAGTCAGAGCAGCAGTCAGAATAGTCTGACTTGTGCAGACCTGTGGCCTGGGTGAGTTAATCACGGTGTTCCTAGAGCGAAAGAGATAGAAAGCCTAAGTTCTTACTTGATCGGTATAAGCAGAAAAGTTCTAGGTCAGGTAAATGAAAGTCTAACTCAAATTATAAAACCAGAGAGTGACTGCCTCTCAATCAATCACCAGACTTGAGTCAGTTGACAGACCCAGTACTCCTTGAGTGAAGGGGAAGGCTGGGTCCCATGGAGGACAGAAACCACTACACTAGCAAAAATTTATACTGCTAATCTTTCTCCCAGCCTTCTCCAAAAGGACCTATGGCCTTTTACCAGGGTAACTGTGCATTGAAGAAAAGGAAATAATAGGAACTTTCAGGGATAACAAACACTGGCTCTGAACCAACACTGATGCCAGGAGACCCAAAATGTCACTGTGGCCCTCCAGGAAGAGAAGAGACTTATGGAGGTCAGGTGATGGAACTTTCACTCAGGTTTATCTCACAGTGTGTCCAGTGAGTCCCCAAACTCATCCTGTGGTTATGTGCCCAGTCCCAGAATGCATAATTGAAACAGAAATACTTAGCAGCTGGAAGAATCCCTACATTGCTTCTCAGGCCTATAGAGTGGTGGGAAAGGCAAAACAGAAGCCATTAGAACTACCTCTACCTAGAAAAATAATAAACCAAGAGCAATACCACATCTCCAGAGGAACTGCAAAGATTAGTGATGCCATCAAGGACTTGAAAGATGCAGAGGTGGTGATTCCCACCATGTCCCCATTTAACTCCTATTTGGCCTGTGCAGAAGACAGATGGATCGTGGAGAATGACAATAGATTATCATAAGCTTAACCAGGTTGTGACTCCAATTGCAGCTGATGTACCAGAGGTGGTTTCATTGCTTGAGCAAATTAACATATCCCCTAGTACTTGGTGTGCAGCTGTTGATCTGGCAAATGCCTTTTTCTCCATCCCTGTCTGTAAGACCCACCAAAAGCAGTTTGTTTTCATCTGGCAAGGCCAGCAATCCACCTTCACTATCCTACCTCAGGGGTGTATCAACTCTCCAGCCCTATGTCATAATTCAGTTTTCAGGGATCTTGATTGCCTTTCCCTTCCAAAAGATATCACACTAGTCTGTTACTTCGATGATATTGTTCTGATTGGACCACGTGAGTAAAAATTAGCAACTATTCTTGACTTTTTGGCAAGACGTTTGTGTGCCAGAGGGTTGGCAATAAAGCTGACTAAAATTCAGGGACCTTCTACCTCAGTGAAATGCCTAGAGGTCCAGTGGTATGGAATATGTCTAGATATCCCTTTTAAGCAAAATTTGTTGCATCTGGTCCCTCCTATAAGCAAGAAAGAGGGGCATACCTCGTGGGCTTATTGGGATTTTCTAGGCAACATATTCCTCATTTAGGTGTGTTTCTCAGGGCCATTTACCAAGTGACCCAAAATTGCTAGTTTTGAGTGGGGCCTAAAATAAGACAAGGTTTTGCAACAGACCCAGGCTGCTGTGCAAGCTGCTCTGTTACTTGGGCCACATGACCCAGCAGATCCAATGGTGCTTTAAGTGTCAATGGCAGATAGGGATCTATCTATAATCAGTTGACAGAGGAATAGAAGACTCAGGTCTGGTATACAGATGGCTCTGCATGATATGAGAGTACCACCCAAATGTGGACAGTTGCAGCACTATAGCCCCTCTGTGGGACATCCCTGAAGGACAATGGTGTGGGGAAATTCCCCCAGTGGGCAGAACTTCAGGCAGTGAACCTGGTTATGCACTCTTGCTTGGAAGAAGAAATGGCAAGACACATAATTATATTTATTAATGGGCTGTGGCCAATGATTTCACTGGATGGTCAGGGACTTGGAAAGAACATTATTGGAAAATTGATGACAAAGAAATTTGGGGAAGAGGTATGTGGATGGACCTTTCTGAATGGACAAAAAATGTGAAGATATTTGTGCCCCTTGTGAATGCACATGAAAGCATAAACTCAACAGAGAAATACTTTAATCAAGTGGGTAGGATGATCTGTTCTATGGAAACCAGTCAGCCTCTTTCCCTAGTCACTCCTGTCATTGCCTAATGGGCTCCTGAACAAAGTGCCCATGGTCATAAAAATGAATGTTATGCATGGGCTCAGCAACATGGACTTCTACTTATCATGGCCGACCTATCTGTAGCCATCACCAAGTGCTCAATCCGCCAGTAGCAGAGACCAACAGAGTCCCCAAAATGGCACAGTTTCCTGGGGTGATCACCCAGCTACGTGGTGACAGATTGATTACATTGGAATGTTTCCATCATGGGAGCAGCAGCATTTTGCCCTTAATGGAATAGACACACTAGATATGGATTTGTCTTATCTCATGCAGTACTCCTGCCCAAACTATCAGCCTTGGGCTTACAGAATACCTATCCATCATCATGGTATTCCACACACCATTGCTTCTGATCAAGAAACTCACTTCACAGCAAAAGAAATGTGGCAAAGGGCCCACATTCATGGAATTCACTGTTCTTACCACGTGCCTACCATCCTAAAGCAGCTGGCTTGATAGAACAGTGGAATGGCCTTTTGAAGACTCAGTTACAACATCAGATAGGTGGCAATACCTTGCAGGGCTGGGACAAGTTTCTCCAGAAAACTGTATATGCTCTGAATCAACGTCCAATGTATAGTGTTTCCATCATAGCCAGGATTCACAGGTCCAGGAATTAAGGGGTGGAAATGGGAGTGATACCACTCACTATTACCTCTAGTGACCCACCAGCAAAATGTTTGCTTCCTTTTCCCATGACTCTATGTTCTACTGGTGCAGAGTTCTTAGTTTCAGAAGGAAGAATTCTTCCACCAGGAGACACAAAGATGATTCCATTGTACTGGAAGTTAAGACTGCCACCCAGCCGCTTTGAACTCCTCATGCCTTTCTTCTTTCTTATTTCTGTCTTTTGGTGTGGGCATGCCTCTCCTTTGCCTGTCACACCATCATATTTTGGAACCACATAAGTAGTTTAGATTTTTGAGATGATGCAGGAATGAGTTAAGACTTTGGGGTTTTTAGGATGGAATTAATGTATTTTGCATTAGAGAAAGACATGGATTTTGGAGGACCAGGGACAGATGCTGGATGTGTCCCCCCAAATTCCCATGTTGAAATCTTAACCTCCAAGGTGATAGTATTAGAACATGGGAGCTTTTGAGAGGTGATTAGATTATGAGGATAGAGACCTCATGGATGAAATTAGTGCTTTTATAAAAAAGGTCCCAAAAGTTCCTAGCCCCTTTCACTATGTGAGGTTGCAGTGAGAAGAAGGCCATCAATAAGGAAGTGAGCCTGTCACCACACACTAAGATAATGGACTCCAAAAGCAAATGCCTTGATTTTGGGCTCCCCATCCTCCAGAACTGTGAGAAATAAATTTCTGTTCTTTATAAACCAGCTGGTTTATGGTATTCTGTGTAGCGGCCCAAACAGATGAATACACACTACTCTACGAATTTGTCAAATTACAATATTAGGCAACAAAAAAATAGTAAATTTTACTGGATGTAAAGGGTAAATAAAAATTAATGGTAAAAATCCAGGTGGCCAGTATATAGCTGTTTACTATAAAAGTCTGTTTAATCTGGTATATGTTTTAAAATGTGTATCATAAAACATTCTCAAGGAAATATGAACAAACATGGAGAGAACAAATGAGAAAGAGATAGAAAGAGAAAGGAGGCAGAGGGAAGGAGGGAGGAGAAGAGAAGAGAGAAAACATTTAGAATATTATTCCAAGGGTGTCAAAGATATTATTCCAAGGGTTATATATCCAAGAGATATATGCATCCTATGTTCACTGAAACATTGTAATAGCCAAGATATAGAAGTAACTTGTGTCCATAGACAGACGAAGGGATAAAGAAGATGTGATATATTTCACACACACACACACACACACACACAATGTAATATTACTCAGCCATAAAAAAGAATGAAATCTTTCCATTTGTGGCAATATGGATAGAGCTAGGGGATGTTATGATAAGTGAAATAAGTCAGAGAGAAAGACAAATATTTATATGTGGAATCTAAAAAATAAAACAAAATATTTAAAAAACAGAACAAAAACAGACTCATAGATACAGGAAACAAACTGGTGGTTATGAGATGGGGGAGCAGATGGGGTGCCTGGCAAAATAGGTGAAGGGGATTAAGAGGTACAAACTTCTAGTTATAAAATAAATAAGTCACAGGCATGTAATGGACAGCATAGGGAACATAGTCAATAATACTGTAATAACTTTGTATGGTGACAGATGGTAACTAGATTTATCATGGTAATCATTTTGTAATATATATAATATTGAATCACTATAATGTATACCTAAAATTAATAGGATATTATGTCTCAACTATACTTCAATAAATAAATAAATAGAAATTTCCCCTTTAAGCTATTAAAAAAAAAACTATAAGATCTACAGAACATTAAATAATTGATTGATGCTGTAGCTGCAAAATGGTGCTTATTTTTCCTAAAATATTTCTGTCTATTTTTACTTCATTTGGGGAATTATTTGTTTAGTTCATCGTGGGATTTGCCACCCAGCTTCTCCATTAAGCCCTCCGGAATTGCTATTGCTGACAAGGATCCCCTCTCCCAAGGTCACTTCTTCTTACCAGGACTAGTTCATTCAATGACTGCTCAACATAGTATAAAAATCTAGTCTCCTCATCCCAATTTGAGATAATTCTGAATGCTCATCCTCACTTCCAACGGACCAGCTGAGATCTTCATTGAGACTACAGCATAATCTGTTTCTTTCCTCTCTGTCCACTTCTGCTTTTGTCCTTTTCTACAGCTGGTGAATACAAGAGCATTCCTAATAAACTTTGTACACACTGATCTAATATCCATCTCAGATTGTACTTTGGTAATCCAGTCTATGACAGTTCCTCTCCCTAAGTTAGGAAAAAGAAAATTACTTCCTTTATAGTGAATTGAATAGTTAAAACTATAGAGCTCCTCCAAAAACAGTGGAAAGAAGAACATTAAGAACATCTGAAAATTATAAACTACTATCATTTTCTGTAAATAAAAAACACAATTATGCAAAACCATCAGCTTAGTTCAGTTCTCAAAATTCCTCTTAGTTCTCAAATGCTTAGTTCAGTTATTGGATAAAAGGAAAAAGATTTAATCAATTCATCCTCAATTGCATTTATGACTTCATCATAATTTCCATCTGAAAGAATTTTTTTTAAATGCAAAATACCAGAGAATCCGTTAGTTGATTGTAGTCCTAAATTTATTTCCTGAGAAAACTCACAAATCATTGAATAAAATTTCTACTCTAGCTAATATATGATATTGAAAATCTGTTTAAATTATAATTTTAATTTTTATCAGTGCATAAAAATATTGGAATTAAAAAAAAAAAACCCAAATCTGAATGAATGATTTAGCTTACCTTAGCAACAATCCCAAGTGTTTGATATTTCTGCTAAGTAGAAAAGGAGATATCCCCCTTCATTGGAGATTGGCTTATTACTGTAGTTGCAATGTAAGTATTTGTATGTGAAGAATTTTAGTCTTGAAAAATATACTGTTTGCGTAATTAAGATATACTAAAATGTCTAATCTTTTTGAATATTCATAATGAATGGAAACAAAATAAAAGTGTTTATATAAAAAGTTAATAGTTTTGATCATGAGTTGAGGTGGGGCAGAGAATAAGGAAGGCAACATAAATAAATTACTTGGGCAGAGAAGAAACAAATTCACAGAGAAAGGTGGTAACACTTGTCAGGAGATAGCTTGGTAACACGTTGTCAGGAGATAGCTTGAGGCAAAATAGGTGAAAATCACAAAGCAGAGACCTGAAGCACAGAAAGGGAAACAAAATTGCAGAGGAGTAGCAAAAGCAAAGGCTTAATAGTTATTCTGAGTGGGACATGTTGACAGTATGCCAAAAGAATTAGGATCTAATCAGTCTGGAGGCCAAAAGACTGTGGAAGAGGCAGAATCAGATAAATGGAGTCTATAAAAAAAGTCAAGGGAACAAACTGATTTTGAAGGGAATATTATGTTCCTGCCAAAATCCCTTGACTCAGAAAAGGAAAGACAGATGATCCCTCCTGTTCCATGACAGTTGGGTCATAATCTCTGTTTTATGCACAGATAAGAATGACACCATTTTTCAGTCAACCATAGAAGATCTAGACACCATCTATCTATCAAGGGAAAAATTGACTATTTACTAAAGAAAAAGTCTTGAAATAGTAATCATGGACTATTTCTTCAGAATTCAAAATATATATATACATATATATAATTAATGCAATAATTCTACATACACAACATAATGTATTGTATATGTGGTTTAAGCAACGTTTCTAAATATTTGAATGAATGATGTGACTTCTTAAGTTTTCAGATGCAATAAAAGCTAACTGACTTCCATCGAACTGTCTCACCTGATGAACCGATGCTTCGTTCACTCAGAACAGCTGACTGATGCCCGTGGTTCACCTTTTCTCAAATAAATCAACACATTTCTGCTCCTATCAATTCATTCTATGCTTACCAATTTTAGTTGTGTTTGTTCCTCAGTTTGTTTACCACAGTAATACCTAATGCTGTAACCATACAGTAAAATTGTATTATTGTAAACATACATGAAGCTGATGGGTGAAATACAAGGCTGTAAAGGAGAGTTGTTTTATAACTAAATATCGTGTCTCATACTTCACTCTATGAGAATCATTTACACAAGGATCCATGAAAACGGTGTTATTATTACTCTCAATGTTAATACAGGAAACATAATAAAATTTTTAAGGAAGTCATCTGTATCTAGTAAAAACCATATTTAGGTCTACCACTTGCTATACTTTGTGATCTTGGGCAGGTTGCTTTAAGTCGCTGAGTCTCTGTTCCCTCAATTAATGAGGATTTTATCTTCTTCATACGATTACAACATTCTCTCTCTTCCTACATGCTCTTCTTACAGGATGACTTGGTCTTCCCCTCATGGAAGGGTGAGTTCAATGACCTCTCCCCTTGAACCTGAGTGGATCTTTGTGATTGCCACAAATATATAGAATGGTGGACATAACAATGTGTAACTTCTAGATTAGATCATAAAAGCTTCCACTGGTTCTTCTGGGGCTCTTGCTTTTGGAACCATATCCCACCCTGTGAAGAAGCCAACACCAGCCCTTGCAAGAAACCCACATAGAGAGTCCACGTATAGTGAAAGGGGGCCTCTGCTCTCAGCCCTGGCTGAGTGCTGAGCCAACAGCCCTCAGCAATTTGACAGCCACGTGCATGAGTTAGTCAGTACCCAGTCAAGCTGCCCCAGATGCTGTGTGGAACAGAGATGGGCCTTCCCTTCCTATCCTTATTCAAACTGAGGCTTCATGGGAATTATTAATGACTATTTTACAGGTCACTAAATTTTGAAGGGGTTTATAATGCAACAAAACTAAACTGAAGCAAAAATAATAGTCTTACCTACTCCAAAGGAATGTTATTAAGATTGACTATAATGATAAAAGTTAAATTTGTAGTACAGAGCTGAGTCCATAGTAAACACAGCTTGTGATCCTATGACAAATACTAAACTTTATTCAGTGCCACAGTATATTCATCCAGAACTTGATTCACTTTGCAAAATAGATTTACAGGCATTTGATTTTCCGCTGACAAAATGTTAAAAAATCATCTCAAGGACTAGCGTTACTCTGATAACAAAACCTGACAAAGACTACAAGGAAATTCCTCATGGTCTAACCACGTGTGATAGTGGATGATTCAGGGCTGGAAAACTTCACCCAGAAACAGACTATACATAATAATGACATAATGGGAAAAAATGACGTTCACTTTGTTATCAGATTTGCTAGGAGATGAAAACAAATTTAAATTTTGCTAATATATATGAAATATTAAAAAAGTTAATCATAACTTTTATTGTTTTTCTAAAAGGAACTTAAAAAAATCAAAAGAATATAATTAAGTGTGTGAGAAATTATCATATCAATTCAGATTCTGTACTTTGCACCCATCTGTCAACACATGTTTTGGTGTATTTGAAGATAGCTTTTGGGGCAAAAAATCTTTCCACCTTCTTCTGTTTTAGAAACCAGTATTCAATTTAATTAAATAAATTTAAAAACTAGATTTTTACTTTTAAATTAAAAATTGCATAACTTTATTATGCTATATAAAACGCATAAATCTTTGAAACCACTGATGGGTTTGCACTGAACTAAATTAGTTTTCTTAAGAAATTCGAACTTGATTAATATGTAATATATTCAATTTTCTTCTTCAAATGTTCCAACCTAGAAAAATACCCCAATTATTTAGATACATGCAGTTTATATAGTCAATTATCATACAAATATGGATAATCTAGTTTCTCTTAAATGTTTCAATGCCTGGTTTTTGCTACTCTTGGCAGCTAATATGAGTACATCACGTAAGCATTAAAAACACTTTAAATACTAATGTAAATTACTCCTAACACTCAGCACAAAACTACTGATGTTTTGTGTTTGAGTCACTTCATTCAAATTCATCATTAATTCTAAGAACCCAAATTTAATGATGTCCACTAAAGAAATGGAAGTCACTATTCCAAAATTTTGTGGGCTAATTTCTCTGTGGGCTGAAGTTGTTTATTAACCAGACTTAGTCAAGAAGGTAGATCCAGAAATACATATATCCAGCATAACTGCTCTTCTTTCTCTTTAAGTAACATGCTGATAGAGACTACTAATCTATTCCTTCCAAATGGGAAGGTCTCTCAGCATTCATACCCTGGGATCGAGTTTTGCATTATCTGCACCTTCCACACAGATTGATTTACCACTTCAACTGATTCAGTTAGCCTATTTACCAGGTGACTATCTTGAATTACATTTATAGCCTTCCTATTAAGTCGAATCTTAACTCTTACAGACTTTTAAAGCACACAGAATTTAAGGATCTCTCAAATTTTTGTCCGGTTTTACATGAAATTTTTCTAATGTAGCTCATCACACTACTCTTTCAAACATCTTTGAAGCATTTAGAAAAAGGATATTTCAAGTTTTTGTAAGAACATGTAAGATTACTAGAGAAAAATGCACATACATACATTCACAAATATATGCACAGACACATATGAACATATATATACATATAAATATAATTTTTATTTATAAGTATAGTTTTACTTCATAGAGCTAAGAGAAATGTGAAGAAAGAAGAGACTCAACATTAACGAGGACCTAATATGAACCATTCAGTGATCATTATACATATCACCTGTTGCCGTATACATTTTACAAGCGAGGATATAAGCCTGAAGGAAATTGTCATCTGTTCAAAGTCACACAGTCAGCAGTTTCCTTGATATTTGACACTATATCTACAGATTTCATATGCTATGATTTTTTTCATAATAGCATAATTTTATGAGAAAAAAATAAGATGAATATGGGGCCAGCCCAGTGGCACAGAGGTTAAGTTCGCATGTTCTGCTACGGCAGCCCAGGGTTTGCTGGTTCGGATCTCAGGTGCGGACACGGCAAGCAATGCTGTGGTAGGTGTCCCACATGTAAAAGTGTCCCACATATGGGCACAGATGTTAGCTCAGAGCTAACGTTCCTCAAAAAAAAAAAAAAAAAAAAAAAAGATGAATAGGAGACCAGCTTTGTATACAGACTCAATACTAACTAAAATATGATCTGAACTAAATTATTTCTCTAATCTCCAAATTGTTCACTAGGAAAATGGGAATTCATAAACACTCCTCCCTCTTTCAAAGAGGATTTTTGGGAGAGAGATTGACATTAAATGTAATCAAATGTGTGAAATGTATATTAAATATACATCTATGTTTAAAAATCTTTACTAATATTAAATCTAAAAATGTTTATATATATACACACACATATATACAATGTATATGTATACATATATTCTCACATATTAAAGTATAGTATTAATATTTACCCATTTTAAGGATTACTGAAAGTACTGTTAAAAAGACTCAATAACTCCAATGGCTGTAAAAGCCTTTAGAAAACACACAAACAAAATTAGGAATAATTAAATAATCTACTCTCTGGCCTCTTTTTGCTGGGGGGGGCGGGGGGAATTAGCCCTGAGCTAACATCAGCCGCCAATCCTCCTCTTTTTGCTGAGGAAGATTGGCCCTGAGCTAACATCCATGCCCATCTTCCTCTACTTTGTATGTGGGACGCCAGCCACAGCACAGCTTGACAAGCAGTGCCTACATCCATACCTGGGATCCGAACTGGCAAACCCCAGACTCTTGAAGCAGAGTTCATGAACTTAACCACTACACCACCAGGCCAGCCCTTACTTTCTTGACTCCTTCCGTGTCCAGCCCTTACTCTCTTGCCTCTTTCTGTGTCCTTTATATGTCTGTGAGTGTGCTAGAACTAAACCAATCAGTTAAGTATCTGATTTTAAATTGGATTGTTCAGTATTTGAGCTATGAGTTTTGGAAAAATTTCAAAATTTACAAATTTTCAAATTAAATGGTCTTTACTTAAGATGATATAATTAATATTGCTTCATTAAATCTGTTTCCACTTACCCTCTGGATTTCTGCAATATCCTGCTATAACATTTCACTCAGATATGAGGGGAAAAAAAACGTATTAGGCAAATCATTTCAGTGCTACAATAGGGCCAATCGAAGGAACTAGAAATTCACGTTAGCTACCTACCAGCCAGGGACTATGCAGAGTATTTTCCCCTAATAAGTAACAAAATTGTTCTCTGTCTTGTTTGCATCATTCTTCTATATTAGTGTACTTTAAAATATAAACTATGTAGTGATTTTATCAAAAATTAATTAAAAGTCCTGACAAGCATATATTAGTAATTCCCCAACAAAATTTAGATACGAAAATTTCTTGATAAGCAAATAACCAATTATTTTTTTAAGATTGTGCTACAGAAAAATTATTTTAAAATGCATTTAGTCTTTATATTTAAATCTAAAATATTCAGTTACATTCTTTTTTAAAAACTCAAATAGAGACTTTAATATTTTCTTTTGAAAATTCAAAATATTTATTCTAGGATTAAATAATCATGAAAAATATCTGACATTTAGAGTGTACTGCAGTATGAATGTCATCACCATGGAAAATATAACTCTTTTAGAATTCACTTATGAGAAACTCATTGCCTTGAACATGATATTCGTTCCATTTGAGGTAAAAATATCTTTTAACAAGTGAAATACTTAAAACAAATAACTCAAAATGCCTCAGACTAAAACGTGTTTAGTATCTTTGGTGGCTAAATGAAGTAGTTTAAAATTGAAAAAATAAGAATTAATATTGTGTTTCTTTACAGTGTTTCATATGTAAGGAACACATGGTTGTAGAAAATAAAAATATTAGTGGAAGTTGTATATCTTTTATATATATATGTGTATGTTACATAAAATCACCAGTACTATCACATTATATACATTACTCAATGAATTTCTTTCTCACTTAATGATACATAATGGCTCAAATTCTTAATTCATAATATCTGAATATGTTACCAAACAACTCATAGTAGGAAAACTAACTTGAGAGATACATTTAAAGATTCCCAGATTATGCTTCTATTCTTACTTTATATTTAGCCTCTTATGTTCATTTATCCATTAATTCAATTTAAAAAATCTTCTTCCTTGCTAGATACCAAGGACAAAATGGTGAAAATGTATAGATTTCACGATGACTTAGAGGAACATACTTTTGAGCTTGTCTCCCTATATTCATACCCCAGTTCTACAATGCTATCTCATGTTGAAAAGATTATTGAACTTTGCTAGCCATCTTATTTCCCATATGTTAAGCAACAAAAATAATAGCGTAGTCAGTTCTCCTCATGATGCAACCTATGCCTCCTAAAAATCAGGACAGTATGGGGGCCAGGGTGGCCCCATGCCGAGTGGTTAAAATTGTGCTCCGTTTTGGGATCCCAGGATTAAGCCAGTTGGGCTCCTGGGTGAGGACATGGCACAGCTCGTCAGGTCATGCTGAGGCAGCATCCCACGTCGCACAACCAGAGGCACTCACAAGAAGAATATTCAACTATATACTGTGGGGGCTTTGGGGAGAAGAAGAAAAAAAGAAGAAGAAGAAGATTGGCAACAGATGTTAGCTCAGGTGCCAAAATAAAAAAAAAACAAATCATAACAGTATGCAAAATCACACAGTAAAAACCATAGAGTTTTTGGAATAAGTGAGGTTAGGACACAACATTCAAAAATCTTTTCAGTGATACATAAAAAATAAAAATGCAAGAAGGTGGTAAAAATGGTAGCACAATTTCACACCTGTTAAATGATTGAAGGACTGCAATAAATGTAGCACTTTATCCTGAAAAAGAACTGAAGTTTGCTGTGGAAGTGGAAGTTGGAAAGATTGCAATTTTTAAGTTGTGCTTATGAGCAATTGTGAACTGGAGGAAGAAAGGTTATTTGAAGGAGAGTTATTGATGCATTTAAAATGTAGGGTAGAACATTGGAAAAGCTGTAGACATCAACTGGGTCTTGGAAGTTGGGAAATTCAATGCAAGGTTTCAAAGTTAGAGGTGTAACTAAAGAAAATGGGAAGCACTGATTTCACTTGAACACTAGAAAGATTATTAGGTACGTGGTGAGAAAAATAGATTAATTTTGAGAATCTGTATAGTAGGAAGTCCTATAAGAGAAATAATATAGAACTAGGTCAGTCATAAAATATGCGATTTGAGTCAAGATGGCCACTGAGTTGATGGATGTAAGTGGAGAGATTTGAACCATGTTTAGGAAAATACAATAGAAAAACTGTGATGGATTATTTACATGAGCTGGAGAAGTAAAAGATGGAGTGAACAATGAGACAGATTTCATGGGCAATTGAGTGGACAGTAAATTAAAATCACACGGAAGGGAACTGACTTGTTGGGAGTGGAAAAACTCAGGGCGATATCTTTTTTAAAGTTCCTTGGGAACCATCCAAATGGAAATTTCCAATATGTGATTAATATATGACTATAAACCAGGAAAGTGTGCTGTGACAGGAGACAGGGTATCAGAGCATGAAGTGCTAGTCAAGAATATCTCAAATGCTGCTACCAGGAAAATTGAGAAAATGACTGAAAACTTCATACCTAACTAGTAATATTGAGATCTTCTTTTTTCTTTTTTTAGAGGAAGACTGGCCCTGAGCTAACATCTGTTGCCAACCTTTGTCTTTTTGCTTGATGAAGATTGTCCCTGAGCTAACATCCATGCCAATCTTCCTCTATGTTGTATATGGGCCGTGGCCACAGCGTGGCTTGACAAGCGGTATGTAGATCTGTGCCCGGGATCTGAACTTGCAAACCCTGGGCTACAGAAGCAGAGCATGTGAACTTAACCACTATGCCACTGCACCAGCCCCAATATTCAGGTCATTTTTGATTCTTGCAAAAATAAAGTTAAATTGGTGGCACAGATCTCAGAGTACACTGAATTTTGTTGTAAGTCAAGGAGACAAGGAGCGTAAACAACTGTCTCAATAGTTATGATTGTGAATGTGGAGAGATATTTAGTTGGAAAGAACATAGGATGAATTTGTTTTGTTGCTGTTTTTTGTTTGTTTAATGGATTAATCTATATCTCTTTAATTGTTAAAGAGAAGGAATCCCTAAAGAGAAAGAATTGACTGTATATGAGAAAGTTTTGTCCATGGTGTGCCAAAGAAGGAAATAAAAAGTGTCGCAAAACACAAATAGAGAAATTACTTCTGACAAGGGAGGTAATACTTCTTTTATAATTGGAGAAAGAATGGAAGGGGCAGATTGACACACATGTATTTCACTGCTACAGTAACAGGAAATTGAATTAGGTCTCTTGTGATTGCCTGACCTAGTGGGGGGAGACATATTGTTAGACAGTAAGGGAGAGGGGGTAGGGAATTTTCTGCTGATTTTAAACAGTTTAGAAGACTCACATATGATCTTTATAATGTCCTATACATTTTTGACTTAAGTCATATATTGCCATGTATGTCTTCAAGAGAGTGCAGAATCATTTTTATTTACATCTCTTTGTAATAGACACAATTTAGAAAAAATGTATACCCTTGAATACCCCGTCTTTTCCTAGATGGTAAGGGGCATTAGACACATTCTGAAAAATAGTACATTAATTTAAAATCTTACAATAATAGGGAGACATAAATCATAAATAAATATTTCAAATAATTGAATATGTGTAACAAATATCAGTCACTTAAAAAAATATTGCTTTATGGTGCCAGCCTGGTGGTGTAGTGGTTGAGTTCGCACCCTCCCCTTGGTGGCCCAGGGTTCTCAGGTTCAGATCCCAGGCACAGACCTATTCACCACTTATAAACCATGCTGTGGTAGCATCCCACATACAAAATAAAGGAAGATTGCCACAGATGATAGCTCAGCAACAGTGTTTCTCAAAGAGAAAGAGGAAGATTGGCAACAGATCTTATCTCAGGGCCAATCTTCCCCACCAAAAACAAAGGAAAATGCTGCTTTGTCTTCCAGGTAATGCAAATACATTTTTCACTACCCCAAGTTAATTGAATATTTTCATTCAATTTCAAACCTATCAAAAGATTGTTATAATAATGGCTGCAAAGATATTTAAAAAGTCAGAGGAACTCAGTTTATTGTAGTGCAATAAACAATAACTTAAGATGAATTCTGAAGGCTGCTGTTAGAGCAGTTTGTAAAACTGTCAAAAATATGTGACAGAAAAAAGATAAATCCTCCTGCCTAAATTGTCTTCTGTGCCCCGTTAGACAAGGTACATGTATTTAGACACTTTCAATGAGTTATCATGGGATCATATCCTACAGTCATGTGTTGTTTGGGAATTCAAGCAGAGGGACCTGATGTACTGAGTATTCCGATTTGGCTAATGAGCAAAATCTCAGGAAGAAAATCTGGTCTATCAGCTCCTTGATTTTGAGAGTGTGACCTAAGCTCATGTATGCCAAGGTCTCTATAATGCCAGGAGGTATTTTGGGGAAATTTGATGCCACAGATACAATTATAATTAATTTGATTTAGCCTTATTAAGTCTTCTAAGTGCTCCTTTCCACGTTTGCCTACGTTAGAATAAACTAGTTCAGATATTTGGTCTGCATGTGAGTGGATGTATATAGAATTTTATACGTGTGTATATGTTATTTATGTATATACATTCCTTCAAGCATTTTCCTCTTTAATCTTTGGTAAAGTTATAAGCTTAAATAAACCAAGATAATTTTACAGCAAGAAATAAATAGTAGAATGATTCTGTATAATTTGGTTCATTTTAGAGATTTGATATTCAATTTCCAGTTTGCCAGAAGTCCTTAGCTACTCTGCAGTAATAAATAAATGATGTCTTAGCAACCCTGCTGAATACTACCTGCCGGCATTATAAATGTTCTTCATATTTTTGTAGTATCAGTAATACTAATATTTCTACTATCACTTTGGAATACCTGGCTATAAAGCTTATATATATAATATAAAATAATATAATAGAAGTAATATAATAGAAATCATACATATGATTGATATATACGTGGTATAAATATGATATATATGATTTCTATAAAATAGAATGTCATAACTGACTTCCTAGCTAAATACCAGATTTCCCAGCCTCCCTTGGAACTACGTATGGCCATGTGACTGAGTTATTGCTAATGAAATGTGGGTAGAAGTAATTAACTCTCAGATTATTTGCTCTGGGCCTCCTCTTCTTTCTTCTTTCCTGGGGTCTGGAATATGTTCATGGTGGTGTCAAAAGGCTTGACTGTGTAGGGCAGCACAATTAAGGAAGATGGTGCAATAAGATTGAAAGACTGAGGCCCTTAATGAGCTGATGAAGCTACAGCTTCACCTTTTCTGAACTAAGTGAGAATAAAGATAAATTTCTGTCCTATTTAAAAATCTATACTTTAGATTCTTTATTAAGGCAACTTAAACTGTACTCTAAATAATACATTTGGTTTCAAGAGAAATATGGGAATAATATATTACCTCAGATAATTTGCAAAGTTCTCTAGGAAATACGAATAGAGGGATCATGCAGAGTGTCTTGTGATGATAGTTTTACGACTTTAGTGTCTTAGAGATTGTCTAAGAACCTTTACATATCTGAGAAAGATGTCTGAGACTCATATATGTATCATATTGCTTTTATTTAGTTTTATTTAGATCTTTTTCAAAGTGACGAGCCAGTATAAGTAAAGAATGTGAGTTTTCAGATAACTTTTGCACAATTTTAATTCTTTTTCCAACAATTTAAAAATTTTTCTATTATAATTGTACAATATTTCTAATACCTAAAAACTATTTCTATTAAAAAAGAGGCATAAATAATAAGTCAATAAAGTAAAATCATAAAAAATGCTCAATTAATAGGTCCGGCCACATGGCAGAGTGGTTAAGTTTGCATGCTCCACTTTGCCGGCCTGGGGTTTCGCCACCTCAGATCCTGGGCACAGACAAGGCACCACTTGTCAGGCCATGTTGAGGTGCCATCCCACATGCCATAACTAGAAGGACCCACAACTAAAAAAAATATATACAACTGCATACTGGGGGTATTTTGGGAGAAAAAAATAAAAAAGAAGATTAGCAACAGTTGTTAGCTCAGGTGCCAATCTTAAAAAAAAAGCTCAATTAAAGCAAAAGAAGACAGAGAAAGAGGAAAGCAGAAACCTACAACTAAAATCGTACTTAATTGTGAGAAACTAGGCTCTCTTCCTGTAAGATTGGGAACAAGGCAAAGATGTCTTTCTCACTCTTCTGTCTAAAATCATACTGCAAATCCCAGCTAATGCAAGAAGACAAGAAAACAAAATAAAAGGAATGCAGATTGGGAAAGAAGAAATAAAACATCCATTGTTCACTGAAGACAGATTGTCTAACTAGAAAATCTCAAAGAATCAGCAAAATAGAGCTCCTAGGGCTAATAAGAGACTATAACAAGGTTGTGAAATGCAAGTCACTATATATTGAAATTAAAATCAAGTATTGTTTACATTAGTACCAAACTAAAGGAAATACTTAGGTTTAAATCTAACAAAATATGTACAAGGAAAACTACGTAACTCCAGTGAAAGTAATCAAAGAAGATCTAAATAAATGAAGAGATGTCCAATGTTAATGGATAGAAAGAATCAATAGTGTTATGCATCAGTTTTTCCCTAACTAATCTGTAGATTTAATGGGATCCCAATGAAAATCCCAGTGGATATCAACCAACTTATTATAACGTTTATATTGAAAAGAAAAAAGAATTGCTATCACAATACTGAAGAAGAAAAAGTCAGTGACTGACTACTCAACTTCAAGACTTACTATAAAACTATAACATCAAAAATGTGTGGTATTAGTGAAAGAATAGACAAACAGATGAATGGAACAGAATAGAGAGGTTAGAAATAGAGCCACACATACATATTCAACTAATCTTTGACAAGGGAGCAAAAGCAACTTAATGAATAAAAGATAGCTTTTCAACAAATGGTAATTTAGTTCATCCAAAAAAATGAGTCTAAACAGACCTTACACATTTAACACACAAAAAAACTCCAAGCGGATCATAGACCTGAATGTAAAATACAAAGCTATAAAACTTCTAGAATATAACTTAGGAGCCTATGTTGGTGACTTTGGATTCCATAATGACTCTTTAGATAAAACAACAAAATCACAATCCATAGAAGAAAAAATTGAAATGTTGAATTTCAGTAAAATTAAAAACTTTTATTCAGTGAAGACACTATTAAGAGAATGAAAAGACAAGTGACAAATTGATGAAAATTTTTGCAAAACACATATCTGGCAAAAGACTAGGATCCAAAATATACAAAGAACTCTAAAAGCTCGGCAATAAGGAAATAAACAACCCAATTAAAAAATGGGCAAAAAATCTGAACACTTTACCATAGAAGACAGACAGAAGGCAAGTATGCATATGAAAAAGTGTTCAAAATACGTCATCATGAAGTCATTTTGAATTAAAACAGCGGGATTTCATTACACATCTATTAAAATCACTAAAATTCAAAAGACTGAAAATATCAATTGCTGGCAAGAACGTAGGGCAAGAGTAACTTGCATTCATCTCTGGTGGTAACGCAAAATGGAACAGCCACTTTGGAAGACAGTTTAATAGTTTCTTACAAAGCTATTTCTTACCATATGATTCAGCAATGGAGATACTAAATATTTATTCAATTAAGTTCACAAATTATCTCCACACAAAAACCTTGAGACACAAATATTTATAGCATCTTTATTCATATTTACCAAAATTTGGAAGCAACCAAGATGTTCTTCAATGGGTGAATGAATAAACAAACTGTGGTAGATCCATTCAATGGAATATTATTCAGCAATATAAAAAATAAGCTAACAAACTATGAAAAGACATGCCTTAAATGCATATTTCTGAGTGACAGAAGCCAGTCTGAAATGTTACATATTCTATGATTCCAACAATATGACATTCTGAGAGGGCGAATATGTCAAGATAGTAAAAAGATCTGTGGTAGCCAGGGGTTCAGGGAGAGGGGAAGATGGATGAATAGGTGGCACACAGGAGATCTCAGGCTGTGAAAATATTCTTTCTGACATCTTAATGGTGGGAACGTGATGATGCACTTGTAAAACCCAAAGAGTAAACACTAATGTAAACTGTGTACTTTAGCTAATAATGATGTATCAATATTGGTTTATCATTTGTAACACATGTTCCACATGAATGCAAGATGTTAATAATATGGAGAACTTTGTGTGGTTGAGGATAGAAGGGGTATCTGGGAATCACTACTTTTTGTGCAATTTTTCTATAAAACTAAAAATATTCTGAAAAATAAAGTACCTGATTTGTAAAATACTAAAATGTTTAAAATATTTTTAATTGATTCCTTCATGTATTTGATAATTTTGGTATTTATATGTATCTTTAAAATAATGATAAGGAAAAGTTAATATTTTCTCTTTCACTCTTCTTGGAAAACTTAATGACCTTTACTTCTCACTGACATAATGACTAAAATACCGCTGTCTTCAATTATTTTTTCCTTTCCCACAATACTAATAAAAGACAATATTAAGCAGAGGAATAGCCATTTCTGAGGTTTTAAAAAAACAGATAGAAGCATACTTAAGGAAGGTAAAACAAGAAGAGATTCAGCTCCAAAATGAAATACCTATAGGATGAGAGTTGGAGGTAAAAACATACAGGTAAAATGAAAATTAAAATGTTGGATGTAATACCTTGCTCTTAATCCAAGGGAATCCTCAGGGAAGAACATTTGATTAATTTTAAAAATATTAGGCATTTACAAATTTTAGAATATGGCATGCAAAAGTAAAATTTCTTCTCTGAAGTGTCCTTATTCCCTCCCACTGATAACGCCTCACTCTGCGCAATTTTTTCCATCTATCTTACCTCCCTTCGACCATGCTCTGCTGTTATTCTCTCTTTCTATATTAACGTCAGAGTCATAGTTCCTTCTGGCTTTATTATTTTCTTGCCTAAAATATTCTAAAATCTGCTATATTCTAAGTCCTTGGTATACATCAGGGTAGAAGAAAAATTGGGGGGTGAGGTGGAATATGAAACTTCTTCTAATACTTTTTTTAATACTTCCCTTGTGATGGGTTGGGGAAGTGAAATGGGAGGAGAATGTCTGTAACATTTGGGTTGAACCGCATCTTTAAAGGTAGTACCAAGGACCTCTGGCTGAAAACGGATGTGTGCAAGAGACATGGAAAATCATTTCCTATGGGTGCAGGCTCAAGGAATGGAAGTTTAAACCAACCTGATTGCCAGTGAAGGGGCCTCCGTGTTTTGAGCCAAAATCCGTGAACAGAGACTGTGTTTGGGTAGTTACCTTTTTAACCATTCTTTAACACTAAAATTTACCCTTATGTGAAAATTTAGATTTCTAACTTCTAGCTGGATATTTCTATATAGAATAAACACTGTCATCTAAAAATTAAATCTGTTCTTCTCTCCATGAACCCTCACATTCTCCCTTTCTTTTCTCTCAACTCAAATATTACTCCTTAGTCATCTTTGCAAGAAGCCAAGATCTATTTATTTATTATTTCTTCATTTTCCTGCTCTTATGTCTAAATTATATATTGGACCAAGAAATACAGTATACTCTGATTTCAAAAAGTGCTTTTTAAAGGGGGCTGGCCCCGTGGCCGAGTGGTTAAGTTCGCGCGCTCCGCTGCAGGCGGCCCAGTGTTTCGTCGGTTCGAATCCTGGGCGCGGACATGGCACTGCTCATCAGACCACGCTGAGGCAGCGTCCCACATGCCACAGCTAGAGGAACCCACAACGAAGAATACACAACTATGTACCGGGGGGCTTTGGGGAGAAAAAGGAAAAAATAAAATCTTTAAAAAAAAAAAAAAAGTGCTTTTTAAAGTTACTGGCAAGGGGACCCAGGGGGAATGACTCTTTCTCATTAAAAATTACCACGTCGTTTTCTTTAATACTTAGTTGAAAGCTCTATTTGGGCAGGAGCCATATCGTCTTTGTTTGCTAATGAATTTCTAGCATCACACACAATGCCTGGCATATTGTGGGACAAAAACCTTTCTGGAAAGAATTATCAAGCTAATTAAACATTACTGAAGAGCAGGAAATAATCTCCATCCCCAACCCAAACCCCTATGGTTAATCTGGGTGATAGATTTAGGAACTCCATCTAAAAAATTCATCATGTTAAAAAGTTACTATTGCTAATGTCTGCAAATGGCATAGAAATTTCCTACTGAGGGTGGAGATCTGCTTTAGATGGTCTTTAGTTTGGTAAAGAACTTTAAATAGCATTTTGATATTGAAAGATAGACCTGAGGTCTAGTTTGGAAAGAACAAAAGGCAGAAGTGCTAATCTGCCCTGCACAGAGTGATAATGAAATGGGGGGCTTGAGGCTGGCCCACAGGGAGAGGTCAGAATGGACTCTAAGAATATCTCGTTTGGAAGAAAGCCAAAATTTAAGGAGGGATGTCCCATAAGAAAGTTCCCATAATAAGAGACAACCGATTGGAAGAATGAGGGTTCTAATTTATATTCTATGTAGTAATACCATTATATTACCCAAAATTCTATCCTACCTTCAGCCGTGTGTTAGCTGTATTTTAGATAATGAAGGACCTGTCAAGCACCCAAAACCTACATCTCTATTACATTGTAAATTTTTGATATAATTTAAATTTTTTACATAATTTAAATAATTATAAATTATATAAAAATTAAAAATTGCATATTTATATATTAAAATTATATGTATTAAAAATATGTCCTATTGACTTATTTATAGCACATGGATCTTTTAAAATCATAAAACAACAAAAGTTATCTGGAAAAATAGAAATTATATATTTAGTAAAAACTAAAATACATTAAAAGTTTATTAAAATTTGCTAACATTTCTTAAAATTTCAGGCAAAAAACTTATTTTATTTAAAGATTCTCTGTGCAAACTGTTCATATTACAGATAATTCTATATTAATTCCTAAACAAAGACCAACTAATATCAAAAATTTACTTTCAGTTTTCAGACAAACCTTTTGACTATTGTAATATAGCTCAGACAAGTTACAAAATGTCTCTACTGTTAGATTATTATAAATTTTATTTATTATAATTACATAAAGCTTTGATTAAATATTGTGATTTTCATGATATATTTATTAAGAATTCAGTTGACCTCTGGTTATTAATATAATATTTCTACAGAAATCCCAAAAAATTCAGTTTCCATTTTAAAGACTGCTATTTAAATTTAAGTATTTTTTTAGAAAACAATCACACATATGAGCCTTATATAATAAATACCATGTAAATTATGATATATAAAATGGTTTCTTCTATTAACTAGATAAAATTGAGTCTACTAACCCCCCAAAGTGTTTTAAAACCAATTATGGCAGTATCCGTCTCTCTGATTACCTGTACATAATGCTAGCTTCATAAAAGTGTACTCCTAAATGTGCAGAAAAAACGTAAAGGAGGATCAAGTAATGTAACAGGAAAAAGTGGAAGAAAAACGGAGCAACTCTAAAACTAAAGGAACTAATTAAAAGTTGTAGGAGAACAAAACGAAGCAGAGAAAAGAAAGTGAGGGCTATATATAGCTTTACAATTGGCCACTTACCCGCCTCTGCAGCATGAGTAATGATTAATTCTGATTGAAGAACAAAGACTACTGGCTTGATGTGCTTAACTAGCTGAATTCCTCAGAGGAAAAAGAACTGACAACTAAAAAGAGACTGATGATTTTAATTTTGAACAATTTGAAGTATAACCAAATTTTAATAGTGGTAAAACTATTAAAATATATATGTTTCTTTTTTGTTTTCATATTAAACATAGTATTTTATTGTCATTAGTGCTTTGAAGCTATGGTATTTACTGATTTCTCAAATTAATCTTATCACAATTAGCCTAAATCCATTAATTGATCGTAAGTAAATGCATATTTCCTGGTCACTGTCATAGACTAACACGTTTTCACAAATACAGTTTTTTTCTGGAATGAATTATGGCAATTTTGGAGATGAACTGTGGCAAAACTTCAAGGAACAGGTATTTTAAGAAGGGATAAACAACAATGAAACTAAAAGACAATCATATGATTGCAAAATGAGGCAGCATCCTAAACAATATAGCATACCCAGTAGAATGTTAAAGAATGATATTTTGTTAGGTAAGAATCACATTTGAAGTTTCTGAAATTATAATGCAACTTGCAATAAATGTCCAAAGAAACTGTAGCTACTAGGGAAAAGAGGACATTGTGATTTCAGATCACTGTCATTATGTATAGATGAGCAAACTTAGCAGTTATTAAATGATCCAACTCACCTAATTATCAACTTTGTTGAATTATTTTTATTGGAAGCATCACAAGCAGTTTGATTTAAGCCAGGATCCTTGTTTAACTTGAATTGTCTTAAAATGTATTTAGTGAAATTCAATATTGGACACAATTTTTTTTGACACATGCTAGACAATATGAATAAAGGCAGTTTTAGATAAACTCTAATTTAAAATAACTAGAACAGACAGACAAAATATTATGGAATTATTTAGATTTGTTTGGTTTACAAATGATAGGAATCATCATTAAACCAATCACTAGATATCTTGCAAAGAAGCTTGGAAAACTCAGAGACATGGCTCAATCAGTTATTTGAACATTTGAGAACATCCATTTGCTTGTATCCTTTCTGCTTTTCTGTGCAATTGGTTAATTCTGTTCTCTCTTTTCATGCTGATTTCCTTTACTCCTCAATCTACATTTAAAAAATATGAGTACGAATATCTTTTTTACCAGGAGAAAGAGAAAGTTCCAAAACTCAATTTGAAACTTAAAATCCTTAGGGATCTCTTTGGTCTATCTTAAGGCAAGTATCCAACTCTAGATCAATCAACCGTGACAAAGGCAAGAGGGCTGTGATTAGCCTGACTGAAATCAGGTACCATCCTAAGACTAATCAACTCTGGTAGCAGTCAATTGACATTGTAAACATGACCATTCTCAGGTTAAGCTTTTTGTTGGAAGGGACAATCATAACAAGAGCTAGAATGAACAGATAGCCAGTCCCATAAGTTTTAATGTATCCTGTATTTACCATATGCCTCAAAATCATACTGTCAACCAAAAATACTAATCATGACAAAATCTTATGATTATTGTGATTATTACTATGGGTTACAGAAAGCAACATGTTACTGGAATAACCTGAGTAAGCTCAGAGAGTTTAAAAAGATTTAGAAAATTCATATTCTGAATATGATAAGAATTAGACACAAAGTTGTATTGAGGCACTAAGAAAAAAATAGCATGTAACTTTATGAATTAATGAATGCTATTTATTGACTTCCAGAACAAGATGGCATAGAGAGGACATAATGAAACCTAACTCCAGAAATGATGAACAGACTATAAAAAAAAATTTATGAATATAAAGCTTTGCTAAAAAAAATTGAGAAGATACATTTTGCAAGAAGCAGAAATTTAGATTCATGTATAAAAAGAACATACAGTCAGAAAAACACAAAAGTCGTTTGGTCCCTCACCCTGCTCCTATGAGACCGGATAGGGAGTTCTGTTCCTGGAAGGTGAAGCAGAAGCCACACTAACTTAAGGTGAGAACTGATACTGCCATAGATGCTCTACATATACAATTTAATAATGATCTTGAACTGGGCCAGAAAGGAGATGCAATCATCACTTTTTTAAACATTGCATAAAATTTAAAAAATGAAAATCGATAAAATAAAAAAATAAAAGTGGGCCTTGGAGTGATGTCAGCATCATGGTGGAGTGAGCTCTCCCAGTGATTTCTCTCCTCCAAGGTACACGAAAATGATATTCATACTCCAACAGAGGACATCCACACAACACAAAAGATGTTTGAGAGACCCACACAGCCATATGTCAGAGGGTGGACAGGTTGGAGCCCCTCTCAGAGGAGGTGTAAGAGGGTAAGAGAAAACTTTGCTCCCTCCCCAATCTGGGACCTCATGTGGCCTCCAAGAGAGAAGGAAGGGGAGAAGGGGTAACCCTTTTGGGGAACATCAAAGATTCCCAAGATCCCTCACAGACTAGGGGACATTCCCCTACTGAAGTGAGAGCTATTGTGGAAGTGGCTTCGTCAAACCAACACCCCAGGAGAGCAGGTAGTGTAGTGAGAGCAGAGCAAGTAAGCCCAAAAGAGCATGCAGAAGAAAGTACCCCTTCCCCATAGCCCCCCAGCACCTGGGATCCTGGCGGAATGAAGAGGCCTCAGACTATGCAGCTCTTGACCCCCACCCAGTGGTGAGAGGTAGTAATAGTGATCAATAAAACCAGGATGCAGAAGAACAGAGCTATGTCCTCCAGCAGTATCAAAAATTATGTTAAATCTCCAGACCAGAGAAAAAATGATGAGTACCCAGAAATCAGTCCTGAAGACACAGAAATATGTAATCAAAATGACACAATTCAAAATAACTATCAGGAAAAAACTCAACAAGTTAAAAGAGAATGTAGAGAAACAATTCAATGAGTTTAGGAGCTACTTCACAAAAGAGATTGAAACCATAAAGAAGAGTCAATCAGAAATATTGGAAAAGAAAGACACAACGGATGAGAGAAAACAAAATATGGATTCCCTGAATGTTCAAGCAGACATCATAGAGGAGTGAATCAGCACAATCGAGGAGAAACATATTGAAATACTCCAGATAGAGGAGGAGAGAGAAATAAGACTAAAAAGAAATGAAGAAAATCTCGGAGAAATATCTGACTCAATTAGGAAAGGCAATATAGGAATTATAGGTATTCAAGAGGGAGAAGAAAAGGAGAATGGAGCAAAAATCTAGTTCAAAGAAATAATAGCAGAGAACTTCCCAAACCTAGGGAAGGGCATGGAAATCCATGTGAATGGGACTATCAGATCTCCTAAACATATCATTGTAAAAAGATTTACAGCAATGTATGTAGTGGTGAAACTGGCAAAAGTCGATGACAAAGAAAAAATACTAAGAGCAGCAAGGCAGAAGAAAATAACCTACAAAGGAACCCCTAGCAAGCTTTGAGTGGA
Source organism: Equus przewalskii (assembly GCF_037783145.1). NCBI lineage: Eukaryota > Metazoa > Chordata > Mammalia > Perissodactyla > Equidae > Equus > Equus przewalskii. Next base: position 95,871,567 of record NC_091832.1, read on the forward strand.
TTTCTCAGCAGAAATATTATAGGCTAGGAGAGAATAGAGAGATATATTCAAATCTTCAAAGGACAAAAGCTTTCATCCAAGAATAGTCTTATCCAGTGAAAATATCCTTCAGATATGATGGAGAAATAAAAATTCCCCAAGTAAACAAAAGCTAAGGGAATTCGTAGCCACAAGATTCCCCCTACAAGAAATCCTCAAGAAGGCCCTGGTACGTGAAAAAAAAAAAAAAAAAAAAAAAACAGGGAGAAAGCGGTTACAAAGCCCAAAGTAAGGAGTTAAGCAGGGAGACAAAGTCAGAAAATTGTAGCTATCCATCAGAACAGGTTAGCAACTACTCAATTATAACATTAAAATAAAGGTAAGGAAAACACCAAAAACAAAGATAATCTTGTCATTTTAATCACAAATTCACAACACAAGACAGAATAAGATGTGAAAAAAACATAGAAGGGGAAGAGGATGGGGACTGAATTGGTTTAATGTAAGGAAATAAGAGGCCATTAGAAAATGGACTATTTTGTCTATGAGATTTTGCATACAAACCTCATGTAAACCAATAAACAAAAAAACAGAACAGAGACACAAATAATAAATAAGGAGAAAACAAAGAAATGCAACATAAAAACCTGCATAACTCAATTGGTAGATCAAAATACATGGGGCTAGAAACAAAGGAAATGCAGGAGAAGCAGAAAAAGAGTGATAAAATGGCAGCATTAAGCCCTCATATATTGATAATCACCCTAAATGTAAACGGATTGAATTCTCCCATAAAAAGACACAGAGTGACAAGATGGATTAAAGAATAAGAGCCAATGATATGCTGCCTCCAGGAAACACATCTCAGCTCCAATGACAAACACAGGCTCAGAATGAAGGGATGGAAGATGATACTCCAAGCTAATGACAAACAAAAGGAAGCAGGTGTCACAATACTTATATCAGAAAAAGTAGACTTCAAGATAAGACAGGTAAAGAGAGACAAAGAAGGGCAGTATATAATGCTCACTGGGACACTCCACCAAGAACACATAACACTTATAAATATCTATGCACCCAACACAGGAGCACCAAAGTTCATAAAGAAACTATTAACAAATCTAAAAGGAGATATTAATAATAATAAAATAATATTAGGGGACCTCAATACTCCACTCACATCAATGGATAGATCATCCAGACAGAAAATCAACAAGGAAAGAGTGGAATTAAATGAAAAGCTAGACCAGTTGGACTTAATAGTCGTATATAGAACACTCCATCCAAAAACAGCAGAATGCACATTCTTTTCAAATGTGCACAGAACATTCTGAAGGATAGATCATATGTTGGGAAACAACGCAAGCCTCAATAAATTTAAGAAGATTGAAATAATAATAAGCATCTTTTCCAATCACAATGCTATGAAGCTAGAAATTAATTACAAGAAAAAAAACAAGAAAGGGACAAAGATGTGGAGACTAAACAACACGCTATTGAACAACCAATAGATCATTGAAGAAATTAAAGGAGAAATCAAAAAATATCTGGAGACAAATGAAAATTAAAACCTACCATACCAACTCATATGGGATGCAGCAAAAGCAGCACTAAGAGGGAAATTCATTGCCTAACAAACAAGAAAAATCCCAAATAAGTAATCTCAAACTACACCTAACTGAATTAGAAGAAGAGCAAACAAAGTCCAAAGTCAGCAGAAGGAGAGAAATAATAAAAATCAGAGCAGAAATAAATGAAATTGAAACAAAAAAGGCAGCAGAAAGGATCAATGAAACAAAAAGCTGGCTCTTTGAGAAGATAAACAAAATAGACAAACCCCCAGCCAGACTTACAAAGAAAAAAAGAGAGAAAGCTCAGATAAATAAAATTAGAAATGCAAGAGGAGAAATAACAATGGATACCACAGAAATACAAAGAATTATAAGATAATATTGCAAAAAGCCAAATGCCAACAAAATGGACAACCTAGAAGAAATGGATAAATTCTTAGCCTCTTACAACCTCCCAAAGCTGAATCAAGAAAAAATAGAGAATCTGAATAGACTAATCACAAGAGATTGGAACAGTAAACAAAAGCATCCCAAAAAATAAAAGCCCAGGACCAGATGGCTTCCCTGGAGAATTCTACCAAACTTTCAGACAGGGTTTAAGATCTATCCTTCTCAAGCTTTTCCAAAAAATTATGAAAAATGGAACACTTCCTAACACATTCTATCAGGCCAGCATCACTCTGATCCCAAAGCCTGACAAGGACAGCACAAAAAAGGAGAACTGCAGGCCAATATCGGTGATGAACATAGATGGAAAAATCTTCACCAAAATATTTGCAACCAGAAGACAGCAATGCATCAAAAAGATCATACATCATGATCAAGTGGGATTCATACCAGGGACACAGGGATGGCTCAACATTTGCAAACCAATCACCGTGATACACCACATTAAGAAAATGAGGAATGAAAACCACACGACCATCTCAATAGATGCACAGTAAGCATTTGACAAGATCCAACAGCCATTTATGATAAAAAAACAAAACTCTTAACAAAATGGGAATAGAAGGAAATTACCTCAACATAATAAAGCCCATATATGACAAGCCCACAACCAATATGACACTCAGTGGGGAAAAACTGAACACCATCCTTCTGAGAACAGGAGCAAGACAAGGATGCTCACTATCACCACTTTTATTCAACATAGTACTGGAGGTGCTGGCCAGAGCAATTAGGCAAGAGAAAGGAATAAAAGGACTCCAAATAGGGAGTGGAGAAGTGAAACAATCGTTGTTTGCAGATGACATGATCTTATATATAGAAAACCCAAAAGAACCCATCAGAAAACTATTAGAAATAATTAAAAACTATAGTAAATTTTCAGGGTACAAAATCAACTTACAAAAATCAGTTGCATTTCTATACTCTTAACAATGAACTTACAGAAAGAGAACTCAAGAATATAATTCCATTTACAATAGAACAAACAGAATAAAATATCTAGGAATAAATTTAACCAAGGAGGTTAAGAACTTATACAATGAAAACTATAAGACATTATTGAAAGAAATAGATGATGATGTAAAGAAATGGAGAGAGATTGCATGCCTATGGATTGGAAGGATAAAAATAGTCAAAATGTCCATACTGCACAAAGCAATCTACAGAGTCAGTGCAATCCCAATCAGAATCCCAAACACATGGAAATAGAACAAAGACTCTTAAAATTTATATGGGGCAACCAAAGACTCTGAATTGGTATAGCAATCCAGAGAAAAACGGAACAAAGCAGAAGGCGTCACAATCCCTGACTTCAAAATGTACTACAAAACCATAGTAATCAAAACACATGGTACTAATACAAAAACAGGCACACAAGTCAGTGGAACAGAACTGAAGTCCCAGAAATAAAACCACACATTTACGGACAGCTCATCTTCGACAAAGGTGCCAAGAATATACAATGGAGAAAAGATCGTCTCTTCAATAAATGGTGTTGGGAAATCTGGACAACCACTTGCCAAAGAATGAAAGTAGACCATTATCTCACACCATACACAAAAATAAACTCAAAATGGATCAAAGACTTGAAGGTAAGTCCTGACACCATAAAACTCTTGGAAGATAATATAGTTAGTACACTCTTTGACATCTAACTTAAAAGGATCTTTCGAATACCATGTCTTCTCAGACAAGGGAAACAAAAGAAAAAATAAACAAGTGGGACTTCATCAGACTAAAGAGCTTCTGCAAACAAAATGAAATTAGGATCAAAACAAAAAGACAGCACACCAATTGGGAAAAAATATTTGCAAATCATATATCCAACAAGGGGTTAATCTCCACAATATATAAGGAACACACACAACTGAACAACAAAAAACCAAACAGCCCAATCAAAAAATGGGCAGAGCATATGAAAAAACATTTTTCCAAAGAAGATATGCAGATGGCTAATAAGCACATGAAAAGATGTTCAACATCACTAACTATCAGGAAAATGCAAAGTAAAACTGTGCTAAGATACCATCTTACACCTGTTAAAATGGCTATAATCACTAAGACTAAAACTTACAAATGTTGGAGAGGGTGTGGAGAAGAGGTAACCACTGCTGGGAATGCAAACTAGTGCAGCTACTATGGAAAACAGTATGGAGATTCCTCAAGAAACTAAAAATAGAAATACCACATGACCCAGCTATCCCACTACTGGATATCTACCCAAAAAACTTGAAATCAACAATCCAAAGTGGCATATGTACCCCTATTTTCAGAGCAAATCCCAAATCCTTAAAATTTCTGGCAATCTCCTATATAATTTGGATGACAGTTTCTCTCTGACCTCATCTCCTATGTCTCTCCCTTTCCTGTAAGCCACTGCAGGCTCACTAGAACCTTGCTATTTTTCCAGAAAGCCAAGCATTTTTCGGCTTCAGATGTTTTACATTTTCTGCTCTTTCTTTCAAGAAATATTGTCCCTGATACTTGCATAGTTTGCTTTCTCACCTCAGGTCCTTGCTCAAATATCATTAAAGATTTCCCTCACCACCCTATATTAATCTGCAGCCCCAAATCCCCACCTTCACCTTCTCTATTTACCATACCCAGCTGTATTTTTCTCCATAGTAGTTAAAACCGTATACCGTGTTTTCTCTATTGTGTCTTCCCCATTTGAATGAGCTTTGTGAATTGAGGGACTTTTTTGTTTGTTTGTTTTTCTTTTCATCTTGTTTTGTTTCCCACACTTATATCTCCAGTACCTAAAAGAGTGCCTGATATGCCTCAGGCGCTCAGTAAATATTTGTTTAATAAGTGAAGGAATGAATATATGTGAAATATATATATTTATATGTGTGAATATATGTGAAATGTGTAAATATATGTGAATATGTAAATATACGTGAAAATATAAAAAGTCTAGCAATAGAACAAAACAAAAATATATAAGATTGTTATAAATAAAACTATAACTTTATTAAGATTTTTAAAAGAGCTGCAAGTTTGGAGAGGCATATCATATTTATTATACTGTAAATACTTCAAGTCTCTCCAAATTAATGTATAAATTCAGTGCAAGTCCAATCAAAATTTCAGAGATTATTCATGGAAACGACATACTGATTGTAAAATTCATATAAAAGTTTAATGTACAATTCTAGAAAGAAAAAAGGGTAGGAAATTATCATACCAAATATCAAGACATATTAAAATATCTAGCAATTTAAACAGTGTGATTTGGCAGAGAAAAAGACATATAGATCAAAATCTTGAAAGAGGTTCACGGGCATGTGGGTATTTGGCTTTTTGCAGGTGTGGCAATTTAAAAAGAGACACACAAAGGATAGACTTGTCCATAAAGAGCACTGTGAAAATAGAATTCCAATCTCAAAACATGTATGCAAAAAAATTCCAGATGGTTCAAAAACACATAGTTAAAAGCAAGCTTTAAAATTATTACAGAAAATATTAAAGAGTACTTAAAAAAAAACCTCTAGTGGGAAAAATCTGCTTGAGGAAAGAAAAATAACACAAGGAGAGCCATGAATTTCACTGTATCAAAATTAAACTTTTCAAATATTCTTTATGTCAAAATGCAATGTAAAAAAAGTGAAAAGGCAAATGACAGTCTGAAAGCAAACATTTGCAGCATTTATAATAGAATAAGTTTTCCTATATAAAAACCACAGGTATATTTAGCTACAAGTATCAACATAAACAAAGTATAACAACAATCTTTATACTTAATGGATGTTATGGACTGAATGTCTGTGCCCCACCCTCCAAATTCATGTGTTGAAATCCAATCCCCAAAGAGATGATATTTGGAGGTGGGGCCTTTGGGAGAAAATTAGGTCATGAGGGCCCAGCCCTCTGAATGGGATGAGTGCCCCTTTATAAGATGAGACAGAGAGCTAGCTTGCTCCTTTTCCAAGTGTGAGGATAGAAGAAGTCAGTTGTTTGTAACTCTGAAGAGAGCTCTCACCAGAACGCAACTAGGCTATGACCTTGATCCCAGACTTCCAGCCTCCAAAACTGTGAGAAATAAATTTCTCTTGTTGATAAACCACCCAGTTTGTAGTATTTTGTTATAGGAGCCAAGCCAACTAAGACAATAGAAAAATAGTCAAGGGTATAGAGTAGTTCACGGAATAGAAAATCCAAATCCAAATGCTCAATTAACGTGTAAATAAATGTGACACTTTGATCAACTTTACTTGTACAGAGGAAGATGTCATATTAGCAAGAAGGAAAAACTTAGTAATAACAAGTGTTGGCAAGACTTTGTGGGAAGTTCTTTTTATAGCAGGTGGACGTGTAAATTGGAGCATCCACCTCAGTGGGCAATTTGACCGCCTCTCTTAAAAGCGAAAGTGTGGATGCCATTCACTCTGTCCACAGAGGTACCCATATTCATACATAAGGAGACACAACCATGGAAATCCTGTTTGTAATAGCAAAAGTCAGGAAACCACATAAATAGTTATCACTCAGGAAATAGGTAAAGAAAATGTAGTATAAGTAAATAGTATTTAAACAGAGTAAACTAGATCTATATGCATCAACTTGGAAATAGAAATACATTCAATTATAAGCAGATGTAAATGCATCTATACCTGATATGCTTATGAGTTATGTATGTATTATTTCAATTGTCATGCAAATCAAAAGTCTTTATTTTATATGAAGGTAACATTATAGATTCTTTTTAACTTGGCAGTTTAGTAATTAAATTTATAATAATTATCTGTGGAGACAACAATAGCAGAAGCTGGTCCAAATTTGGTATATGATCTAAATTTGTTAAAGCCATTGAATTCATGTATGACAAATTATATTTCTGTGCTTAAAATTAATTTTCAAATTAGTGATGTGTGGTGGGTTAATAAAAAAAGGTATATCTTAATGTTTAACATAGTATTCCTCTTTTTCCTCCAAAAGTGTTATTAAATTAATGGTGTGTTTTACTTAGAGTTGATGACATTTAAAATCAATGAAATATGAAATTTTCACTTCAAAAGTGGCATAGTGCAAAATGGGAGTAATCATATCAGAGACTCCTAAAGAAAGATTAGAGTTATGCTATTTATGGATGAAGATTTCTAAATATCCTACTACCAATATATTACACTGATGTCCCAGCTTATGGAAAGTTTGGCTTTAAAGTCAATAAGTAAACCTAATACATTGTTCACATTGACTCCTGAAAAATTCGTTCTTTAAGAGCAATACATTAGAAACAAGCATATTTCGTCTTCATAAGCCCAGTGCTACATTATATTTTCCCAGTACTAGAACAGACGGCTCTTTTTTTTTTTTTTTTTAATTTTTTTTCCTATCAGGCTTAAGAAACTTGTAAAAAAGAAAAAAGAAAAATATCACTCATTTAAACACTGAAATCTCCCTCATCCCATTTAGATGTTCCTGCTCTGAGAGGTCTAGGAAATGAAGCTGACACAAGAAACCAGAGGTTCAAATCTTGTAAGCATGGTTTCACTGCATTAAATAAAATTATTCAAATTATTTTTTCTCATTTTGGTTTTTATTATTGTTATATTGTAGATTTATATTTGCTATGGCCAAATGCAGTTAATATGAGAAACTATTCAGACTCCAGACATGGAGAAACATAAAGGAAGATGGCACACTCACTGGAGAAGCTTATCACCTGGTTGAGAAAGCAGTATGCCTGAAACAGCTTGGAAAAACAATCATCAGCACAAAAAACAACAGTTGATGCTTTTTCTACTCCTTCAGAGCTCAAACTCCTTGCTTTTCCTTAGCACACAGCAGTAAAGGCATAGTTTTCACAATTGCAAGCAATATTCTAGGGGAAGAGGTTTTGATATTCCAAGTCCTGAGTTCCTTCCAGAAGCTATGTTGTCTAAACATGGTGGTGGTGGTGGTATATGGGCAATGGGGAATCCTTAACACTCAATTTCTTTATGGTCAAGGAGTAGAGGAAGTATATCTTTAACATCGAAGAAATGAACAACTGACAGACTATGCAATCCCTTTCATTTGCATCCTAAGTTCATCTCCCCATGATTCTGATTTGCTTCACGCAAGACTCTCTACCAAACTCCTCCTCAGAACTTTCTCTAAGGCCGAAATACGTATTCCATGTGCTAAATTCCTAAGTATAGTTTGCTTTGACTTCACAGGATCTTTGCCATGAAGAACTCTCATCCAGGACAACTTGAACCAGTGCTATTCAATTAAATTTAAACCTAATCTTCCTTTTTTTGTTTGCTTGTTTTCCATGCATTGGCTGCCTCCAGCTCAACTGTTTTATTTTTACTTTTTAATATTTTTATTGAGGTATAATTGACATATAACATTATGTTAGTTTCAGATGTACATGAGTTGATATTTATATATATTGTGAAATGATCACCACAATAAATCTAGTTAACATCTGTCACTATACATAGTTACAAAATTTTTTTTCTTGTGATGAGAACATTTTTGTGTATGAGGAAGATTGGCCCTGATCTGTTCCCAATCTTTCTCTTTTGACTTGAGGAAGATTGTCGCTGAGCTAACTTCCATGCCAGTCTTCCTCTATTTTATGTGGCATGCCACCACAACATGGCTTGATGAGTGGTGCTATGTCCACGCCTGGGATCCAAACCCATGAACCTCGGGTCACCGAAGCAGAGCTCATGAACTTAACCACCACACCACTGGGCTGGCTCCATGATGAGAACTTTTAAGATTTACTCTCCTAGCAACTTTCAAATATGCAACACAGTACTATTAACTATAGTCACCATGCTGTACATTACATCTCCGTGACATTTATTTTATAATGGAAGTTAGCGCCCTTTGACTTCTTTTATGCATTTTGCCCACCCCCATCCCCACCCCTGGCAACCACAAATCTGTTCTCTGTATCTATGAGCTTGGTTTTTATTTTTTAGATTCCATATATAGGTGAGGTCATACAGTATTTGTTTTTCTCTGTCTGACTTCTTTCACTTAGAATAATGTCCTTAAGGTCCATTCATGCATTCATGTTGTTGCAAACGGCAAGATTTTATTCTCTTTTAAGGCTGAACAATATTCCCTCATATATATATACACACATATATATATATGGATAAAGAAGACTTGGTGTACATATATATATATATATATATATATATATACACACACATATGAGAGTTATATATAGATAGACATATATATATAGATATTTTTAATTTTTTGAGGAATCACCATACTGTTTTCCATAGTGGTTGCACCAATGTACATTCCCACCAACAGTGCACAAGAGTTCTCTTTTCTCCACATCCTTGCCAACACTTGTTATTTGTTGTCTTTTTGAGACCAACCACTCTAACAGGTGTGAGGTGATATCTCATCGTGGTTTTGATTTGCATTTCACTGATGATTAGAGAAGTTGAGTACATTTTCATGTACCTGCTGGCCATCTGTATGTCTTCTTTGGCAAAATATCTATTCAGATCTTCTGGCCATTTTGTAATTGGATTGTTTTATTGCTATTGAGTTGTATGAGTTCTTTATACATTTTGGATATTGATCCCTTATCAGATATATAATTTGCAAGTACTTTCTCACATTCAGTAGGTTGCCTTTTCATTTTGCTGATGGTTTCTCATCTTGTGTTTTAATGATTCTTCTGCTTGAATGGTTCTTCTTTTCACTCACATATCTGATGATATGGATTCCACAGTACTTTCATAAATTTTCTTTCTACTTCTTCTATGAAGAATATGTCTAAATATACATAACTACATAATCATAATTTTACAAACCTCTTACCAAGTATCTTTTGGACACATTACAAAATCTAATACATTTTCCTTAACTAATTTGAGTCCTCTCTTCTGGTCAACAAAACTGAGAACTTCCCACATGATGTATACACAATTTAATTCCAATATAACTATAAAAAGAAGCACATTTCTGTATTTCCCCATACCCTTCACCTATCTCTTGGAAAGATGTATTTACATTCCAAAAAGTTAAAGTAAAAACGCAGGATACTTTTCATATTCTCAAAGGAACAAAAGTGGGGATTTTCCCCTTTTATTTTCAGAAGGGAAGGATGACAGCTATCTCTTGTCTATAAATGGAGAAAAAACATTATTTTGTGTTCCTCACTTATGATACAGATGTTATATGCATACAACATTTGAATGGGTTTCATCATACTACTCCAGGGGTAAGACTTTGGGTGTGGGGAAATATTTGGTTATTATTTGCTTTTTATGTGAATAATGACAATCTTTCTCTGATTCAGAACATTGCATGTGTGCACATAGGTTGCAATGAATAAATATAAACATTAACAACCCAGTGGTCCTCCCAGTGGGTAAGATCTCCATGGTTCCAAGTTCTACCAAGTGAACCTGGGTCCTGACCACCTGTGACACTGCCCTCTCCCTTTCTCATTCAGCATAGGGCTGGTAGCAGCTTCTTGATTCTAATCTCAGTTCCTAGGTAGCTACCTGACAAATTTTATCACCTGCATAGCCACTTACTATGTTAAATTACTCTGTCCTAAATGTTCTTTTTCATGTTTGAATCTTGATGATACAGCATATCCCTCTCTGATATTCTTTGTACTTCTGTGACTCCTTTTTCAGTCTACTTCCTAGTTATTCCTAAGGCCACCAGAGAGTGGTGTGCTGCATGTGTGCCATACTACTCTATAGGCTGGATTTTACATCATAATCCATGTCTCCAACCTGTAAATGTCAGAGTGCTCCAGCAATTAAGACATAGGGATCACACATCTAAAGTCTTTAAATACCACTTGTATGCCAATGGCATCCACATTATATCTCCAAACTGAACAACTTCAGGTTCATATGCTGTTACTTTCCCCTTGCTTGTGCTATCACAGCAACACTTTTCATAATTCACTGAAAATACCTGATAAGCTCCTTCCTCTGGGCCTTTGCATTTTCTGTTTCCTCTGTGTGACATGTTCTTGCCTATGACTGTTTTTATCATTGACCGGCGTCTACAAAACAGTAGAGGGCTAACTTATTAGCTTGCAAGTAAGGCAACGTCTCAAACCCTTCATGGTTTTTGACGGTTTTGCCAGTGAGGGTGCAATGCTGGCAGAGATACTGCTTAATGGAAGAGAAAAGACGAGGGTCCACATGAGCCATGTTAGAGAATATGAGAGGGCTCTCCAGGATCTGGTAGTGAATTCGATCACTTAAATGGTAGGGGGTTAGGTGAGCCAAATATGCCACCTGTAAATGAATGTTTATAAACTGAGTGACAAGAGGTAAAATTTTAAAAATCTGTCTAAATGACATTTTGGTGATGCTTATTCTCCTCTAGGTGGGAGGAAGGGATGTCATTGTGACACTGGGGCAACAAGCCTGTGTGGTCTCAGCGAAAAAGGCAATATGGCTGTAGCTGCTGAGTAAAGAATTCTCCAGATATGGGAAAAAAAAAAAAAAAAAAAGGTTTGGCAATAAAGAGAGAAGCTTGGAAGGGACTAAAATTGGAAGTATGTTTGGTTGAGCCATGCAGATGGCCACTCAAAACCAAAAGTAGATGCAAACCCTTATTTATTGGCCTGAAACTAGTGTCTCTGTCATCTTATCACTCCATTTCCTCTCTCTGACCCTCAGCTATTTTAAGAATAAAAACATTGAGCATGGCACCGGGGTATTCCTGTCCCCAAAGGGAACCAAAGTCCATAAACACCCATATGAGTACTTTGGGGAGAATTGGGGAGGGAGGGAATCTAAATTTGGGGGCCTGCTGGATACAGGTATCCAAGTCACCATCCTACCTGTAGCACAAGTGAAAGAGTGCCTGAATTCAATAAATGGGATTTCTGCAAGATTCAAAGCAGAGAAGGGAAAATAATGTGACCTTGAAGCTGGGTACCTGAGGGTTACTATAAATGTTCAATAAGAACATAATTATCTTTTGACTTTGTTCTCACCATAGACATAGATGAAAAGAAGTTAATCTTGTCAATTTGCTGTTTTCTTCTTTAACCTGAGAGTTGGCTCAAGAGTCACAAGAATTTATGAATTTGTTTTACAGAAGAAAAGGAATGCCTTCAAGGAATTTATGATCACCAGATAACTGGTCCTCAGCTGCCATTGATACCCAGATGTCAGATTGCTCAGGGGCTCATCTGGAGTGAAAGAAACATGGATCACCCTTTTGTTTCTCCAAAATGCCTCCTGCAAAGCCCTTTAGTTCTATAAAATCCCTGCTTTCTTCTACTCTTAAGGCAGATTTGAGAAAACCTATCCTCTTGGCTTCTCATTTTGGTCAGTCTGGATAAACCTTTCTCCATCTCCAAGTACCGATGCCTCAGTGACTACCTTATTGTGCATCAGGCACATGAACTTAAGATTAACAGGTCCTGTATCAATTCTTGTGAGTCAGCTAGGAGTCTTGTGTTGGTGACTGAATGGCCCCAGTGAGAGTTTGAATAGTTGGTGGTCCCCAGCAGTTCCTCGGTGTCTTTACCTGAGGGATATCCCCTGCCACTCTCCACTTCCTGCCGATATCAGCTGCCCTTGGTTCAACACTTGTTTGGAGTGGAGAAACACATTGTACCTCGGTCTACTTTCAGTTTTGCATTTGCCAGGAGTTGAATTTTGTCCTTGAGTGGATGCCTTTGTGTTGATGTGAATATTTTCAGTTTTTCTTTTGCTGGATGAGTCCCACAACACTCTTGGTCATGAATTCCCTGTCTCTGGATTTGCATTTTGTGTGATTGAAAGGAGGGACCCTCATTTGGGAGAGATCTAGGGATGATTGGACTTCATCTTCTGTTTTTGTCCTGCAGGAGTCAGATTTTTTCTGTGATTTTCTTTGTGTAGGTGCTCTTGTCTTATGTGTGAATCAGCTATGGGGAATATTAGCTTGATCTGCACCCTTAGCCCCCTGGACTACATTCTCCAAAATTGGGTGACTTTTAGCTAAGAGCCCATGAAAAAGGAAAAAGGTGATATTCTTTTATAACATCACATGGCCATAATATTCTTAGACTCTGGAGAAAATGGCCAGATGAGGGATCATTCAGCAACTCTGGGAAATCTGGCTTGAGTATTCTTGGTTTATTGATCCTTATCCTCTGAGAGATGGTCACTATTTTTCCCTGCCTCTATCTTTTCTGTCACTTGTCATAAAAAGGAGAAACTATAGGGCAAGATGCAGGCATTTCTACAAGCCTGTTTCCTGGGATGGTCCTGCGGCAAACTTTGCTGTGGGTTAATATGCACATAAGGTGAAAGCTGTTTCTAAGGGGCATCTTGGAAGTCAAAAAGGCTACAATAATTATGGGCACAGGTCAGTCAGTTAAGAGCCATTAGGCCTCTAGTCACCTCAAGAAGACTGCCATGATAGAATAAGTTGGTCATGGAATAGGGTAAAATGGCACAGGTCACCTGCTAATGTCAAGAAAATGTCCATGCAATGAGGTACTCTATAAAACACACATAATCCCCAACCTCACAGTGCCTCCTTCCTAGGTAGTAGTTTTGCTCTGAGAGATCCAAGGCTTAGCTAAAGCTTTTAACGTACATGTGAGATAAGCGGCATTTTTTTTTGTCTTGCTCTATGTCTTGAGAGCTTGGCTTTATGACCTCTTTGGTTTCTGCCATCTGGAGGATGCACACACTGGTGTGTATTTTGGTAGCCAGTTGATTAGACTGGCGTTCTGAGATTTACTCTCTTTCTCTGGCTTTATAAGCTCTCAGGGGAGTTTTCATGAGGGGTCCCAGTCTGCCAGAGGCCTTTGTCATCTCAATCTTCATTGCTTGTTAGAGCACTACCACCTGTGCAACACAGCCCTTAGCTTTCTTGGACTATTTTTTTTTTTTCTTTTTAAAGATTGGCACCTGGGCTAACAACTGTTGCCAATCTTTTTTTGTTTTTTTGTCTGCTTTATCTCCCCAAACCCCCCCTGTACACAGTTGTATATCTTAGTTGCAGGTCCTTCTAGTTGTGAGATGTGGGATGCCGCCTCAACGTGGCCTGACAAGTGGTGCCATGTCCATGCCCAGGATCCGAACCCTGGGCCGCTGCAGCAGAGCACGTGAACTTAACCACTGGGCCACAGAGCTGGCCCCTGGACTATTTTTGAAAGTGAAATTTCTGGATCTTGTGAGGGATGCTTCTTTTGCACTTTCTTTTGGGGACTCCTCTTTTATATATGGTTAAGCCATAAAAGGCTCATTGCTTTGAGACACTATTAAGAACTTAGTTGCCAATGGCCAGGAAATGGATCCTTAAATTGGAAAAACTTCTAAATTGGGAAAACTTATAAAGAGCTCTCATCATAATTGTTTTATTGGTACCTATGAAAAGACCAAATTAAAAATGAAATGCTAAAAATGATGACTAGCCTCAAGACCCTGACTCAGGTTACAATTAAATTGAAAAAATAATTGTAAAAGTATAAATGTTAAGATTATAATGGTTGGAATGTTTTATATGAAGCTAATTTTATATGAAGAGGTTGTGTCAACTTTGCCTGAGTGTGTTTTGAAAATGGATGTTATGTCTGGCTAGAAATGTTTCCCCTTCCCAATATTATAAGACCAAGACTTGTTGATAAACTCCTAATCAAAGCTATGATAAGAAGTATAAGAGTTGATGGAATTCAATGATTATATCTCTTTTGCATGATTGACTTCTAAATCGTATGGTGGGGATAGACATTGTGTCTCACTGGGGGAAACATTACCCCAGTATTTATATTGTAAAACAGTATGAAAATCTGCCCTTCAGACAATGTTAATTAAGCATACTAAAGGAAACCAATAGGGTTTCCTGAACCATACAACATGAGATTTTTTTCTACCTCCAGATGGTATGGCTAAAATTAAGAGCTCTATTTAATTGGTTTAACCTAAGTGCTTATATAAATTAAATATGGGTTTGTCTACTTTTGGCTTCTTATTACAAAGAAGCCAAAAGATATTTGGTTCTATTAGTAAACATGTCTTTTGTTTTACTAAAAGATTGTACTATGAAATAAGATGTTTCTAGAAATTATAAGAAATATCTATAATTTTGCCAAGTCACTGAATGATAATATAAAATACAGTTTATAATTGCTTACTTCATAGTTTTCACCATAAATTAAGTTTTCTATGGATTAAAAATTCAAATTACCATATGTGATTATAGCTACTAAAATTAGTAGGGGAATTATCTCTGTATTCTAGGAAATTAAGATGTATATTTTCAGTAAAAAGGTATAAGAAATAAAGGTAATTTTGTTTGTTAAAAAAGGTCATAGAAGGTTTATGGAAGAAAAACTCTGAGAAAAGAATTTTGTACATGGTCACATTGGCTAAGACTAAAATGAATTCAGTTAAATGAATGAATTTTAATATCAAAAGTAAGTTGGTGCAAAATTAGAATTTGGATTTTCTTACCAGAAGAGTATGGATTTTATGTTTTATCAAAATAAATTTTATCAGGCCTTTAATCACAGGTGCTAAGTTTTTTCTTACTGCTTTAATTTTCTGCATTTTCCTGAAAATCATTCATTGCCACCATGGTTAAATGGATAACTAAGCATGGTTTCATAGGGATCTATGCAATTGTGTGGGTAAATGTTACTGATATGTGTTTTAAAAATTAAATAACATTCCTAAAATTCTGATCTGTCCTGATTGTTAGTTGTAATTCTAACTCTGCTTATGCAAATATATTTCATCTTCAGTCATATTCATGGAGAGGACTCTGACACTTACTCTAGAATACAGATTTCTGATAAAGCTTTCAGATCATACAACTGAACTGGGAAAGAAATTACAGAACTCTTACAGATAAACTGATGGCTTCATGAAATTGCTGACAAAAGATCAAGAGTTTATTACTTGGGACTAAATGAACTGATGAGGATGATTATAACTTTTATGAACTTTTTGTTTGAAATATTGCTGATTTTTTATTGTTTTGTTTTTTCAGATTTAAGAAAACCTTTTTTGCTTTTCTCTTAAGCTAACTATGGCTTATAGCAGTTTGATAAATTATACTTTTGTAAGCAGAATTAAAACGTTTATCTTTTTCTCCATACCTGATCCCTCCAGAATTTAGAAACTCTTAGTGATTGAATATTCTTATTTTCATGGCAATATAGTTATTTGCATAAGTTTGATAAGAATTTCTTCTCCTTATAACGGGACACAATTTGAAACACTGGTTATACTACCAAAGCTTTGACTTGAATGTGATATTTGAGAGAAATATGCAGACTCAGATATGACCAGTTGGCAAGGAACACAGACTGACTTTATGAAATAAAGCCACTTGGAAATAGTGGCCTGGTACCTTGTTTGCTGAGTTCCCAGAAGACTTACCAGGTGAGTAAAGAAGGTCACTTCCCTGGCAGGTGCAAAGAACTTCAGGATACTTTATGGAACCTTAAGAGAAGAGAAGAATTCACTTAAATCTTTAGGTATTGTAGGTGGAATCTGATGACAAGTCCTTGGTTTGGCCTTGCCTCAAGAGGCCTTTAAAGTTCAATCTGTGATTCCTTATAAAAAGTTCCAGCAAAGCAGACTTTTAAAAAGCCTATGTGATCAACTGCTATTCTTGCTGTACTCACATAAATAATTGGACCAAGCCAGCCAGTTAGTCTTAATTTGGCTATGTTTGGTAAAAATGATTTTGGTGATTGGTGATTTTAGAGAGAAAAATTGTGTTTCAGCAGAAATTATAATACACACTTGTGGGTATTAGATTCTACTTCTGTAAATTCTCTTTGAGGCTATTGTTTTCTATTTGTAAACTGGCTATAATGTTTCCTTGTTGACTTTGACCCCCAAGTTGGGAAAGACAATTGGATTATTAGCATTTCTCAGATTTGGGCAAGAGCAAGTAATCTTTTTAGAGGTTGGACATGTCATCCCAAATTGTATTCAGTGCATGACCATGAAGACCCCTTGATAATTCCAGTTTATAATGTCTAGACTGGTTTTCAGGGCCGTTTTGGATTCTCCAATGGATTAGATCTATTTTTCAGTGACTATTAAAATTTGGGTTGTCTACACTTCTTATCCTTTTCATTGGATATTTGATGATAAAATGTGCTTTTAGATGTTTTACTAAAACTGTTGAATGAGGTACAAAAATTAAAATTCTAACAATGCATAATTCAAAGTGCAAAATATAACCCAGTACCTGAGAATATTTTCAATCTCAAGTTGAAAAATCTCACTCCTCAGTTACCCCATCTTCATTCCCTTTCAGCAGGAAATAGCCAGAATGATCAATGCCTTGCTTCCTACAAGAATGAGGAAGAGAAAAAGGACAGTGGTAATTGAAGCCAGTTACCTGAAGGTTACTGTAAATATTCAATAAGAACATAACCTTTCAACCTTGCTCTCAACACAGACATAGATGAAAAGAAGTTAATCTTGTCAATTTACTGTTTTCTAGTTAAACCTGAGGGGTAATTCAAGGCTTACAAGGATTTATGAGCTTATTTTACAAAAGAAAAAGAATGCCTTCAAGGAATTTATGATCACCAGACAAGTGGCCCTCAGCTGCCATTGATTCCCAGAAGTCAGATTGCCCAGGGCTTATCTGGACTGAAAGAAACATAGATCACTCCTTTGTTTTTCTGAATCACCTCCTGCCAAGCCCCTCAGTTGTATAAAACTCCTTGCTTTCTTCTCTTGTTAAGGCAGATTTGAGAGAGTCTCTGATCCTGCCTTCTCATTTTGGTCAACTTGAACAAACCTTTCTCCAACTCCAAGCACCAGTGTCTCAGTGGTTAGTGTACTGTGCATCGGGCACAGGAACTTTGGATTAAGGAGTTTGGTATCAGCCTTGTGTGTGTAGCTCTTGGGTTTATTCACTATAATATTGTTGAGACTTCCACAGCCGAAAATATGTTTGTGTTCATATTTTACATCACTGCTTTATGAATGTTCATAAGCATCATATGCATCAGCCCATTGAGAAAGAGCCACATATAAAAAAGTGCTGATACCTTTGGGACCTCACAACCCTAAAACGCTTTTGAGTGACAAGTCTCTATGACTAATGATTTTGCTGATTGGAGCCTCTGTTAAAAGGAAGCAGCCATTCTCCAACGGTACCCTTTAAGGTTTTCAGCTTGTTGCTTCTCTATGGTTACCAGCTCCACTCCATTTTACAAAGCAACTATTAGCATGTTAATATGCTTTTGTTAAACCTAACCTTTTAAATCAAGAAAGCTTTGGAACTCTTGAGGAGTTCGGTTCCTAGTTAAAAAATCTTTGTGTGATTTTTTCAGATGTGACCCTAGGCAATTGCTAAGACAAGCCTCATGGGGAAAAGCTACCTTCCCCATACCAGACTTTGTCCATAGCAAAGGTATTATGGCTCTGAAGAGAGTTGCATCAAGGACTCAGGCCCTGCTGGCTTGTCATACTCTTTGCATATTTACATTCCTAACCTTGGCACCTACATTCCAAGATCAGCTTTTCTGAGGCCTTGGGCAGAGGTCTTCTTCAGGCACATCTATGGAGGCCTCTTTGGGGTGAGGAGGGAGTAAGAACCTTGAAGACATTTTTCTCCCACTCTGACTTAGTGATATATTCCAAGAACTCAGTATCTATCAGCATCTTGACATTACATAAAAAGTAGAAGCTATGCTATTAAGAGGAGCTTTATTCCCTACTCCACCACCTAAAACAAATCTCCTATCTCCACTGGAACCTTGATTCACAGAGTTCTCTTAAATGTCTGGGACATGGTTCACTGATAGGTGAGTTAGGCTGAAATCGGATGTGTCCACTGTATTCCTGCTGATGTTCAACCTCAGCACCAGCTGTGCAGAACTGACAAGGCATATAGTCACTCTGCTCAGTGAGCAGAAGTCAAAGCAATTCTGATAGCTGTGATAGATTCTTTCTTTGCTAAAACTTGCTACATTTCTACTGACACAAGCTATTGCCTATAGCCTGACTGTTTGGTATGCCAATTGGAATATAACAGAATGGCAGATTAAATGCATTCATTTTTGGGGGCCACAATCTGTGGAACCAGATCAGACACCAAACCATCGGAGTAACTCATGTAGTGTCTGTGTTAGAGACCCATTCTCTGAGGAGATGGACTGGAATCAAGCTGATAACCAACATTGTGCTGCCCAGATTGCCACCCTTGTTTTTTTGATCTTCATGGCAATGCATTCATTATCATAAAGTGTGCACAAAAGGAAAGAATTCTGTGTTCCTGGAAGAGGGGCTATGACTGCATGGTAGATTTGTGATGCTTACCAAGTTGATCTAGTTGCTCATGGTGAGGGAGGTCAAATAGTACAGAGTTTTGCTTCTGCTCACTCCTGGCAGAACCAAGGTAGAGTCTGTGTACTTGCTAATACATCCTCCTGTACCTGGGTTAATGCCTCAGGCCAAGTAAAAAGGTTAATACAGAAATTAAGGAGAAAATTACCTGGCTTTCTAAGATCAACTCTGATGATTTGTGGGATTTTTAGAACTGATTGGGTCAGGTCATTTTGGGGCATGACTGAAGATAATACTGCAGGTTGGTCACATCTTGCTGCTTGAAGTCCTGTTCATAGTAGCCTCAATTAAATGAGACAAATTGGATGGATTTCATCTCAGCTTCCTTCACAGAGTGGCAGACAGAATAATGTGCTCATCAAAAGTGTGAGACACCAAGATGAGGTATAAACAAGGGGTGGTTGTAGTTGAGAAACAATACTCCATGTGTCTCTCATATTTCTACACATTTCATGAGCAAGGTGCTAACTATACTTTTGTTCCAAATTATCTTTTCCAAGATTTTTTGTATGACAATTAACCTTGGAAGATAGAGATAGTGTCTCCCTTCACAGCAAAGGGCAAATTTGCTTTACTGTCCATTATAATAAAAATAATGTTTACCTCTGGGAAAAAGGATAGCTTTGCTTGAAGCCAATCATAAAAGATTTGAATTTCCTAAGCTCAGAGTTCCTTATTTATAATGTGTCCTTCTGCATGTGCAGGTGCCACCTGGACTTTTTCTCTTTTAGTGGGAATCAGTCCTCTAAGAACTGGTGCATAAATATGTTGAACCTGTGATGACTGCAATTGCTGTGAGTAATAAACTGTCCTTTGTCTCTGACCCGAGATTCTTGTGTCTTCTACTGGAATCCTCGAAACTATGGCAGGCTGATGTGTTAGATTTAAGGAGGGTAAATTGTCATATATTTCACATTTCGTGTCTTGTTCTTCCCTGTGCATATCATGGCTTTCAACATCACCTCTTTGTCTTTCTCTTCTGTTTTTTTTTTTTTAATATTATCCTTTCACTGAATCTATAGCCAACTTATCTAAAATTACTCCCCCATACACCAACAGTTTCCAAGCCCCTTCCCTGATTTTCTTTTCTCAGCACTTGTATCTAGCAATCATACTGTATTTTACTTATTCATATAGTTTATTGTCTCTCACCCAAAGAGAATGTATGCTCTTTGAAAGAATTTGTCTGTTTTCTTCTTTGCTAAATTGCCAGTATCTAGAACTGTGCCTGAAACATAGAAGGAGCCCAATAACATGCTTTGAGTGATTAATAAGATAGCCCAGCAAGGGCTGTTAAAGTTGCTGAGGAGAACAGGGAAATGAATATGTTTGGAGGCAATGGGAGATAAAATGTGCAAGATTGATACATGCCAAATTATAAATGTCTTTGAAAACCAGACAGAGAACTGCAGATTCCTCATCCTGAATTCACCATTTTTTGAGAATGGAACTACCAGTCATAGTTTTATCATTCTAGATAAGCTAGAATAATCTAGAATGACCTAGAATAATCTGTTACCCTTCCACCTCACTTTGGTACAAAAAATCCACAGATCCTATCAATTCCACCACATAAATATCTCAAGAATTATACCCTACCCCCTAAGATTTACTACAAATCCTTATTTTCCATCTCAAGCAGCGAAATACTCTCCTAATTGACTGCTATGATAAAAAGCCTTGACCTTAAACACAATTCTCAATACCAATCTTTGACATTTCTCTCCATGAATCTGGCACAGAATTATTATGACCTTAACAGCACTTCATGATTTAACCCACAGTTAATCTCCAGTCTCATATTTAACCACTGTTTTCTGTCTATGCTTTGCATTCACCAACAAATTTAACATGTTTATTCAAACGTATTGGTCATTCAAATCTCCTTGTGGTTTTCCTTAACCTGGTAGTTCTCTCCTCTTCACCCTCTTGAGTTTGCTATCTACTATTCATTCTTTAAAACTTAACATGAATGCATTCTCCTTTGGAAAGCTGTGCTGAACATCTCCTTCACTTATCCAGAAATATTTATGTTACTCAATATCATCAACAGCCAGATGCTTAAATCTTCCATAGAAATAATTAATTTAAGCTGGAATTGTCTCTTATTCTTTCACACGAGTGCTAGAGCAGAAGACCCTTGAAGAGCAAGAACAACATTTTATGTGTGTATGTGTTTTTAAATGCAGCTGTGATTCTCATACCAGTACCCAGCTCATAGCAGTAACTGAATACAAACAAAGTCAAATTTACTGGTGTAAAGTATTAAGTACAAAACTACAATTAATTTTAACATCAAACATATTTATACTTACGGTCTACCTGAAGTGAGTTTTGTTTTTGTTTTGCTGAGTTTTGTGTAAAATATCAACATGGCAATAATAGAGAAGTCATGATGAATCTGTGAGTTAAATCATAAGAATAAATGAGATTTCTGTGGAAGACAAACTGTGCTCAGTGTGCTCATTCTCTGTTCTCAGTCTTGTTTTCTTTACATAATTTATCACTATCTGAAAGTATCCTATTAGTTAGTCTTTTTTCATGTTTATTGTTTCTCTTCTACCACAAGAATGAACGCTTCAGGAGAGCAAAGATCTGTCTGGGTCACTGATATATCCTCCATGCCTGGAAGTGTGCCTGTCACTTAAAAGACACCAATTAAATATTGGTGTTATTTTTCCAGTTACTTTATCATGCCTTAAGAAGAATTTGAGTTGATACATGATATTGATAATCATAGAGAGTCTGATATTAATTATGAAGATTTTTAAGGATTCAGCAAGCTTTTTCTTCCGTCTGTTAAGACAGGGTAAGCTTTAAATAGCCAGTACACATTTTCTTATTCTTTCTAGAAAACTGAGGTTGAAACCTCTTTTAAAAGCATGGGCTATTTATAGCCTTCCTAGAACTCTGCTGAATGAAAAGTTAAACATGCATTTTGTTCTTATAAATGGCATGTTAACATGTAGAAAATTTTAAATGGTGGGTGTTTTTCATGGCACCCCAGTGATTCTAAATATGAATTATTTAAAATGTTGAAGAATTAGGCACCGGCAGTGAGAAGATTGGAGACCTTGAAGGATAAAATATAAAGGTTGTAGCAATATGCTAATTTATACAGCCTCTTCTGATAACACTTCATCTACTCACACTTCCTTCACGTATGCTCGGTGGAAGGGATATTTAGTAGCAACATGCTATCAAATTTTTAACAGCAAACACACTATGGAAAAAAGAAAGAGCCATGATTTGTATCATTTACCAATTTTTGTGGTGAAAATACCACCACCATAGTTGATTTCAAACTATTGGTTCACAAAATTCCTGAAGACTTGCCAGTTTTCCTGAGTCATTAGGAGATGGCTCAGGAACAACTGATTATGTTTGACTAACAGGGTCAGAGGAAATTAAGCCTATAAAATTTTGTTAAAAATTTATGTAAAACAAAAAGAATCATGTTTTACTAGGGATTTACCCTTACCTGTCTAGAAAGATGGTCACATGTGAAATAATTGTAAGATTTTGCTACCCAAACATCATGAATCTTTTACAAGATTGACATTTCAAAAGTGTCATGGCAACAGGGAGGATGAGTTCTAATAGTTTTAACCAAATGATGATTAAATAAGTAAATTCTATATTGTCCTTTGTTTCCTGAAATTGGATAGAACATCATGGAATGGAAAGAACCAGTAGTTAAGAGACTTAATTTAAATTCTAGTTTTACTCTGTGAATACCTGATGGTTAAACTTGGTCCAAGTCACCTAAAATTGTATAACTAGGTATTCTTAATAAATTTTTTTTATGTACTTGACTGAGAATTTTGAACTACATGCTCTGAAAATTCATTTACATACAAAAGTTTAATGACTCTCTGGATACTTCACTTACTGAAAGGAAATTAAGAACATGGGGGAATAGAGTCCAAAATATTTTTATTAAGGAGATAACCGTACAGATTAGAGCATTGTTAGAGTTGGAAAATCATATGAGATATAAAATTTACAGTAAATATTAAAAATCAAACTTTTTTAAAAGAGGAAAGATAATCCAGGATCCATTCTTTTTATACGGACATGCTACTATATTCAAAAATCAACTGTCTCATATTACATTAGAAACAACCTATTGTTCTATAATAATAATTTCACAACATGAAAGTGTTATATATAAAGAGATATAGATATCTGTATGTACAGTCATGTGCCACATAACAACATTTTGGTCAAGGATGGACCTCATATATGACAGTGGTCTCATAAAATTTGTACCATATAGCCTCAGTGTGTAGTAGGCTATATCGTCTAAGTTCATGTAAGTACACTCTATGATGTTTGCACAAAGTCAAAATCACCTAACGCACATTTCTTAGATCAAATCCCTGTCATTAAATGACATGTGACTGTATCTGTGATATAAAATATCTTTAAAAGAATCTTAATCGTTCCTTTCAAAAGCATTCTAATTATGCTAGAATTTATCTCATTTGATATTTTTATTGGTCAGTATAGAAGTTGGTTTTAAGTAACTTATTTATGTTTTAGTAACAGTACTCCAGAAATTAAGGTTTTTTTCTCCTTTATTGAGCCTTTATCCAAGGAGTAATATTCTCCATAAAGTTATTTAATAAAGATTCAATTCTCCCCACCCTTTGTGTAGAAGGGTAAACAGCAAATCCTCTACACATGAAAGTAGAGACTGCATGAAGAGGCTGTTTTGTGAGAAATGCTCAGAGAATAAAAGAAAACAGATGGCCAAGAGTTAGGTAAAGAAGTGAGTTGATTGAGAGCAATATTTAAAAGTTAATGTGCAAAATAAAATAAAATGTGTATTGAATCATATACAATAGGGCGAGCTGGTTTCATGGATTCTGCTTTCAAGCGGGTTTTTCTGATTGGAACTCTGTTAGCAACTTGACTTTCATCAGGAAAGCAACTGGTGCCTTTTAAAACAAGTATTTGTTAAACTGTAACTCATTTAAGAATGAAAAAGAAGAATGTTTTTCTTTTTGCTTCAAAAATATATGTGGGATTTGTAGGCCACCAAATGTGTCACTTACGTCTGTTTTATTAAAGCAATAGTATGCCAATAAGAAAACTATATTAAGAAGAATTTTAAAAAGGATTTTTCTTCATTAAAATTGTAACTTGAATACTTTAGAGGGCAAAAAAAAATTGCAGTAGTTTTCTCTGCTTGCTCTGTGCAGTGATATTAAGAAAAAGATAAAAGAGTGCAGCATTTCCTGACTTCAATCTATTTAAAGTGAAAAATATCAAGAACTCAAAAGGTTCCTACCTGCTATGATGACATCATGTAATTTGATATCATAATAATTTTTATGCAAATACTGGTGATTTGAGTAACATCAATAAAATTATTGTAATCTACTCATATACACATATAAGAAAATCTATATATTAGAAGGAAGCAAGTACAGATTATTCTGTGTTAAGAACAAATTGTCTTCAAGATAATTTCCATAAATATAACATGTATTCAAATGCATGATATTATTACTTTGAAATACATTTTTAACCATCTGTATTAATCACAGAAATCACCAGAAATAAAAAAACAAGCACAATTATATCAATACTCAGAAATTAAGTTCCAATTAATTTTGAATACATTTGTAGGAGCAATGGTACAGCAGGAAGATTAGTATTAATACGTATAAATTCTCCTCTTTAATTAAGGAATCTTTAGGGTAGATATAGAAGTAGCAAAAATGAAGGGCATAACAAGGGCAGCACACTTGATCCTGGCCAAGCTTTGAACATAAATCTAGCCTGAAGAAGCCTAAGTCTAATTTGTGCCAGCGATGTATGTAACTGAATGTCAATAACTGAAGGTAATACTGCCTATTGAGATCAATCAAATAATTGAAGAGGCACAGACTTCTAATGCTCCTAATTGAAGAAAAACTAAAATTTTCTAAGAGTTGTTCAGTAATTTTTCTTTAAATCATTTTATAACTACTTACAGAATATATTCAGTGACAGCATTCTTATTTTTTTTGTCGTTTTTAATGTAGCCAAGGTCCTTTCTAGTCAACATGATTGTGACTGGCCAGCCAATGATTGTTACTTTCCCTTTAATAGACTGGAATTTCTTGTTCCCAGAATCTTTGAATAAAGCTGTTCCTTAATATGGTCAATTTCAATATTCATTTTTATAATAAACATCTTTTCTACTAGCATTTCCCAGTGGAAATATAATATGAGCCACATATGTAATTTAAAATTTTCTGGTAGTCATATTAAAAACAGCAGAAAGAACAGGTTACATCAATATTAATAATATATTTTATTTACCTGAAAATATCCAAAGTGTTTTTAATTCTACTTATAATCTATAAAACAAATTGTTAATAAGATATATTATTCTTTTTTTATAAATCTTCAAAATCAGGTATGTATTTTATACCTACAATACATCTCAAATAAAATGTGAAATTTTCAACAGTTCAGAGGAAATTTAATCCCACCAAACAATAAAGTTGTTTAATAGAAAAAGAATTATACAACACTTTAGCTTTTAAATCTAAATTTAATTAATTAAAATAAAAAATTCATTCCCTCAGTCCCCCAGCCACATTTCAAGTACTCAACCATCACATGTGACTAGTGACTACCCTATTGGGTATCTCACCTCTGTACAATAATGTGAAAATAGAATTTGAAAGAACAAAACACGCAAAGAGAGAATACATATCTACACATATTTACAGTTTTTTTTCTGATCTACACAAGTTAAATTTTATTCAACTACTTAATGAAAAGTCAGCATACAATCTCTAGAGAGTCATCGTATAATCTGGATTATTTTGTTTACTCTTGAATTTGTAAAAAAATTCTTTTTAGTTTTACATATTTAAATTAAATTTTTATGAGCTACCCTGATGGCCTAGTGGTTAAAGTTCGGCACTTTCACTGCTTCCGCTGCCCGGGTTTATTTCCCATTTCATGGAACCATACCATCCGTCTGTCAGTTGTCATGTTGTGGTGGCAGCTCACATAGAAGAACTAGAATGGCTCACAACTAGGATTTACAACCATGTACTTGGTCTTTGGGGAGGAAAAAATAAATAAATTTTATGGTAGAAAGCTGCCATTTTTATACCTAACATTATTAAACAAAAGTTAAAGCATAGTGTCTATCTTCATAATAAGGCTAGATATCTAATTATGAAGAAGAAATAAACAACAACTTTATTTAAATTAAGTACTTAGTAATAGATATTAAAAATACAATTATAATTTTTATTGAATTGATGGCAAATGTGATCATAAATTAACCATTTAAACTTTTTTCAGATGTAAGTAAATGAGAACATCTATTAATATTATACTTAAATAAAAGAAACATTATATGGGTATAGGAGGCAAGAATAGGATCTAAGTTATATATGTACATAAGAAACATAAGAACAATATTGAGTAACTAATTAGAATTGCTTTTACAGTGAAATTGAAAATGAGACAGTCCGTAATTTTAGTTGCTGTCAGTTGCTGTGGGTGGTGAAGTGAAGACTCATAGACTTGGTTAGTCAGAATCGGCCCCAACTGCCACACTGTAATTCTACCATAAATTACATTCTCACAGCCTCCTGAAACTGCTCCATTTTCTGTCTGAGCTACATTCTTTCAGAGTGTAGTGCAGATACTACAGCTGGCTCCTTGCCCTGGATGCTGACCAGTTTGCCTCTGTGACATTAACCTGGTGCCTGAGAGTCTGAGTGTCAAGAAGGTTGACTCATTTACAGTTTTCCATTATGTAGCTCTAACATTTTATGTTGTTTCCTAAATAATAGATGCTGTATAGCTGGCCTAGCCATGGTAAAAATGCAGCTAGTCTCCTCAGTGGCTGTGTAACAATGTTCTTCACCATAACCACCCAGATATATGAATATATTTTTTCTTTATTTCCTGATTTTTTGTTTAACTTATGCCTTAGTAGAAGGCTGAAACTTCCACAATTGTAACGAGGCCCCCTTTTCTTCCCCATTTTGTCAGGATTTGAGCATGTGAGCAGGAAGGTATTCTACTTTGATATGTTATCATATATGGCAATTTATATAAATTAAATCCAGTATATAAGATTATTGTGTATAAAACAGAAAACTATGAAAAGAGCAATTATTCTATGAACATAACTGATATTCTTTTTTCCTATAGTGTATTAGTTAAGAAATGGTTATAGGACATGACAGGGGTTTTGACTAAACATTATATCAGAAATTTGGATCTGGAAGCTTGTGTATTTATCTGTTTGTGTCCGTGTCAAATAACTTTTAATTAGTCCAAAGGAAAAATAAAATTAACCAAACAACTACAGAATAGAAAATATATCATGAAAGAAAAAAAAAACAAAAGTGATTTTGTTCTGTTTTCATTTTAACCACGGAAATAACCACATTTGGAAAGCTGAGCTAAGGATGTCTACATGTGTATTCGCTACTTGAACTTTATTTGCCCTAATTAATCCTGAAAACAAGGCATGTAAGTGTTAAGAAAAGCTTGATTTGACAACCGATTATACATAATTGTTGTTGTTATGTTGATCAGGAAAAAGAAAGGATTAAGAATTCAAGGAACATCAAATTTTAAGGCTAACTTTTGAAAATAAAAATACATATTTTGTTGTCCAATCAGGATGCATATGTACGTGTATATATATATATATATATATGAGAAATATAACTCTATGTTTCTTTAGCAAAAATATAATAGTGTTGAGTTGATGATTTTTAAAATTTCTATAAATAATGTGACATAAGGTGGACAGAATATTTAAGAATTTCTTCTTCGGTAATTCAACTAGGAGTTGACATATCTCTAAGTATGCTCGCCTTTAGTCATTACCTCTTGTCACCATCTGAAAATGTGCCTGAATACAAGAAGCTATTTTTCAACAAGACATTCAGCTATCAACACTTATTCTATTGTAATTCAAGTTCCTTTGTCTTTTAAGGAAATTGCCATTGAATTATAGTCCTAGACCATCTCTAATAGCACAGTTACTAAAACCGATTTTTCATACATATTCATAACTAAAACCATAAAAACCATTGCAGATTTCAAAATGATGCATCAATCAATGCCATAGATTCCTGCTTAGCAACTCAAAAAAGGGAAAGCGTAGTCTAGTATTTTCTTTGTAAAATACTTACTGTGCATTTTTATGCAAAACATTATCAAAAAACAATTTGTCTTATGCATATATATATATCGCTATCACAAATGTACATAAGGTTGAGAAATAAGCAAAATGCTAAAAGAAAGAACTCTTTATGCAGCTCTCTGCCCTTCAAAGTCAATACTCTTCGAGGCAAGTAATAGAGTTCTGAATGGAAAAACTAATACAGCCCTAAGCTAGAATATTGTTGAACTTGATTTGGCCCAAAATAGTAGGTAGAAATGTAATTTTGCCGTGTTCCATATCTTCTCATGATCCCTTGGTAACAGATTTTTCTCCTCTATCAACACTAAAACCTGAACCTAATGCAGAAAATTGTAGATTAAAGAGTCTTGTGTTGAAACCCTATGGAAGAAATTGCTTCATACAAAATTGTTTACTTTCCCAAATAGAGGAAAAAATAAACTGAAAATCCAGCATAATAACAACAATAAAGAAATATACAGCACTATGAAAAAGAGAAGGATATAAGTGTTCAACAATTAAACCTTAATCTTATCAGTAACACTAATGAAATATCTGTTGCAGTAACCCAATCATCTTATTAAATAACACTTTGAAAGTTCTTAGTTTTGATTTTTACATCATATTATGTATTCAATCATGAAAAAAATTCAAAAATCACTTTAATAAACAAAGCAATATCAATACTAAAAATACTTTTAAGTCTTTATGAATTATTTGTAATAACTTTCTTCTCTCATAAACTATGTATACGTTTCATTATGGTAGGCATAAAAATTATTAAGAATTCAAGAAACATTTCATTTTAGAGTTAACAGAATAATCTCAAAAAAGACAATAATTCCTACTCATCATAGAAAGGCATATGGGAATGCATGCAATTTATGGTGCTAAACATCTAAATTCCTTCAACTTTCTTCCATGCAAACATTCCTAGTTTAAATACCTTACTTTTCCTTGATGGTTATAGATTTCCTTTCTTGCTCAACTAAAGAGTCTTTCCAAGGCTAACTTTTCTAGCTTGTGTTTTTACCCACGTTCCTTTTCCATCTGCTCCATTGGCCTATGAAAACTTCAAACCTCCTATAATTTAAAACGAAGCATCAATTATTATTATCACCACCACCACTGCCCTCAAGAATAACAAACCTGCACCTCCATTCTACCTTGTCATCTAAAGGCAGTACTCTAGAAGCCAGCTCTTTATTTTCATCTACCTGGAATGCCTTCCATCCTGCCATTCTTCAAGGCTCATTCGAAATACAATCTCTCTTATTTGGTCATATGCTCTTTCATAAAGGATGTTCAGACTAATCATAGCACTCTACAAATGCATGTCTAGCTCATTTTTATATTGCTAATATCTCAAATATATTTACAATGTCTACTACATAGATCAACAAGCATTGGAGTTGGCAATAGTTTTAGAAATTATCCCATATTCACTTTACAGATGCTCAATCCTTTCTTCTTTGCTATCATCGAAATATCTCTGAATTTCAAGCATAAATAAGAGTGTTAAATACCTCAAAAAATGTAAAGTAGTGTGATCAGTGGAGCTATTACATCATTTTTTCTATAATTATTTTCTTTTTCTTTTTTTTTAAAAGCTATTTCTTTTTCTTTTTGGCCCTGAGTTAACATCTGCTTCCAATATTTTTTTCTTCTCTTCTTCCCAAAGCCCCCCAGTACATAGTTGTATATTCTAGTTATAGGTCCCTCTAGTTCTGCTATGTGGGGTGCCACCTCAGCATGGCTTGATGGGCTGTGCTAGGTCCGTGCCCAGGATCTGAATCGGCAAAACCCTGGGCCACCAAAGTGGAGTGCGTGAACTTAATCACTCAGCCATGGGGCCGACTCCCTGTCAATAATTATTTTCAATTGCTTATTCAAAATTGTTCTGAAGGGATGTTCCATGTTAAAATGGCATTTGACTCACTGTTGGAAAAAAAGTTTCTTATGGTATAACTCCAATACAATTTTTTTCTTCCATATTATAGTCATTAATCTTCAAATGACATTTGGATAGTTAGAATGAAAAGTTAGACACTAGTAGATATGAAGTTTGCTAATGATGTTAGGTAATATCATATGGTGATTAAAAAGAGTAATTATAGTATTTATGAGGTAAATTCCTATCTGTTCAGCAGTATCAGTGTTTACATATCAAATCCATTTAAAATGTAACCAACTATCTGCTGTGATGTACAACAAAATTGTGTGTAGCTATGCACAGCTGTGCATACATACAATCTGCACATACATAAACATCAAATGCTGAGAAGTGCCATTAGATGTTTGTTTTTTCTCCCTGAGAAATTTCAGCTCAACAGATTCTTAGACAAATATATTTCATACATATGCCTTTTCTGCATATACAATATGTAGTAGGTTTAGGTGAAATGAGTGCTGAAAGTAAAAACATCCCAGGAGAATTGAACTCACACCTGGAGGAATCTCTGTGAAGTTGAGTAAAGGCCAAGATTTGAAAGGAATGATTCATTCTAATGAAGAGGCCATAGTGTCTGAATACAAAGCATATTTATAGTAGTTTTCAGATTTGTGCCAGGTTTTTAAATTTAATATTGCAGTTCTAATGTGCAATGGCTACAAATTGTGAAGATGTTTACATTAATTTATAAATGAATAAAATGTCATTTTGTTTTTTGAATTTTTAAGCCATCATACCTAGTTTTATTGTGTTCCATTTACTTATTTCCATACTTGTAACTTGTCCAAACTGTTTATTAAATTCAATATTTTCCATTATGATGACCATTCTAAACATTCCAAATTCCTTTGACTGAGGATTTAAAATTAATCTCTCTCTTCTCTTTCTCTGCCCCATCTCTGCCTCTCTCTATCTGTGCCTATCTGTCTGTCTATCTACCTCTCTCTCTGTCTCTTTCTTCTCTCTCCCTCCCCCTCTAAGGACACATAAAGCTATTTGTCTTCAGTTGTAAGTGGTAAATATAGTTTTAGTACTAGGAACACTAAAGACTTATTATGTAGAATTGTAAGAGGCTAGTATTGTTTCATATCTCTACACCTCTTCAAAATAATTTGGGCAATAGTGAGAAAACAATATTGCTGAAGAATTACAAAGACATAAATTATTTATCTATCTACCAACTCAACTGCAGAAACAGAGAAAGTAGATATCCTGATATCCACCTGACAAGAACTGTGCAAGGTCTGAGATTCTATCCCGAGAGGGAATAAGCTAGTTTGTTCCTGCTCATGGACATTGGGAGGCAAGGGCATGATACTCGTGGGTTAGAGACAAAAGACTTTATAAGTCACAGCAAGAGCAGTAGCTGGAGCTTCATAGTGGTTTGTACCACTTCCACCTGTCCCGCAAGTTCCACAGAAGTGATGCAAAGGGCCCTTTAAAGACGCTTGCAGATGCAATAGCCAGTGTTAAATGAGAAGCGTGAGCTGCTTTTATATAAGTGGAAGCAAACCTCCTCTTTTTCTGGGTTGGAGTTGAGAGGTGCTCATCTCTCAAGATGTGTTATTCACTGTAAACACAACCATGAGAAATGTTCTGGGTAAAAGTAGTCTTGCTATGTCAGCAAAAAACATGAAGAGGTACTCAGCCCATGGCAGTTGCCTCTCCGAATCCTTCCTTACCAATTTGTATTAGATTTTAATAAAACTTAGAATCTACAAATTCTTATACTTCATAATCATGAAACTTGAGACAAATTTGGGTCTTTCAACTTGCATGAAAGAAGTTAAGAAACTCTAAGGAACATAGCACTCAAACTATTCTAGAGATGATTCACCGTTATTGAGGTACTAAGAATTGAGCATAATTTTTAGCCTAAGTTAGAAGAGAAAAATGCTAAGGACGTTCTGAGAGGTCATTACCAGGAAGAGCTTTGTTAGTAACATTGTGAATTCAATGAAAATAAATGTTTTCAAAATGCCTAGTACATTGTAACACATAATGCTGTAGGCCATGGTCAGACGATGATTAAAGCTACAGTTTGTTAAATAATTTTTTTAAGTTGTTATAAAAATCTGAGGTATAAATAAATATTTTTTGTGTGCTTGTCCTTTAGAAAGGTAAGGAGTAAAGGCGTTTGTCTTTTTAATAGTCTATTATTGCAGTCTAATTCATTAGAAATATGTGTGTGCATATGTGTTTTTTTCTAAACTAATACTATTTTATTCTCTTACTGAAGAGTTTAAACAGCTGAAAGTTACCTTAAGGCAGCACTATTTTCTTATGCCATTTTCTACCAAGACAATAAAGCAGAGAAAATTAACTTTATTCAACACTTCTGTCTTTAAAAAGATAATGATTTCATCTAGTTAAAGCTGTCCTGGGCTACTTAGTTTATTTCAGGAAGAAATTGCCTGCTCACTCATGATAAGATAATTTGTCACCTTGGAAATTAAATTACCCACCCCTGTTTACCTTGAGGAGTTGTGCTACATAATACCCACTTGCTCCATTACTGCCTTTATATCAGAATGTGCTCAATTGTACAAGAACACGTGTTGTATAACAAAGACTGTAAAGGAAACAAGTAGAAGACAAGTCCTGCTCCCTAATCTAAATAGAACTTGATAGATATATAGGGAGAGTTTAATGAATCTCAAAAGAATTATCCATTTGATGTTAGGATCTCCTATGAATTAACGTATGTCTTAAAGGGAAAAAAACCCAGTTTATTCCACAACATCTTGGCTGAAGTTTAGTTTAAAGCAACATTTTCCAAATATTTATTTTTGGCTTTTTGTAACATTAAATAGAAATAGAGCCATAGGAATTGTTTTATTGAATGGACATATTGATGATATAGCTGTAAATACCTCCAATTAAAAAAATGCTTCTTGATTCTCTCTGAAGTTTTATAAAATGTTGAAAACTTTAATTTTTCCTCATTTCCTTACAATATATTTTTTCTTTAATTTCATTTTGCAAGGCATGATAAACATCTTTCATAGATGATGTCACTCTAAAATTTGTTGCAGAAATAGATTTAAAGAGAATAACCTTTTAAGTAAAAGTGTTTTTTAATGGAAATAGTTGAAGATGTCTAATGGCCTAAATAAGCAGAAAGTTTAGCAAATTAAGAAGTTAGCAGAGCTCTTTCATCCTTTTTCTCTTAGTATTAATGTTTTCTAGAGGATGGATAATCTCTGTGTGATGCTCAGGTGATGAGAGTCAAGTGTGTTACTGACTAAAGGATTAAGACTGAACTCTCAGTCCATTTTTGATATAATATTCTGAGCTGAAGTGTGTCCTTTCACAATTCATATGTTGAAGTCCTAAACTTCAGTACCTTAGAATGAGAGCTTATCTGGAAATAGGGTTGTTACAGATATAATTATTTAAGTTAAGATGAAGTCATACCGGAGTAGGATGAGTAGCTAATCCAATCTGACTGATGTCCTTCTGAAAAGGGGAAATTTGGACACAGATATGCATACAGGAAGAATGTTATATGATATGCCTAATAAGCCAAAGAATGTCAAAGATTGCCAACAAACCACCAGAAACTAGGAGAGAGGCATGGAACAGATTCTCCCTCACAGCTACAGAAGGAACCAACCCTGCCAACACTTTGGTCTCGGACTTTGAGCCTCTGGGACTGTGAGACAATAAATTTCTGTTGTTAAAGCCACCCAGTTTGTAATACTTTGTTACAGCTGTGCTGGATAACTAGTAAAAGTAGTAATTGCTTTCTCTTTTGGGGGAAAAAAATATAATGTCATATTTGCTTATCCTTTTCTAGGTTTATAGTGTTTCCCATACGTTGTTACACCTGATCCTCAGAATGATCTTTTGAGATCTTCAGATTGAGTATTCTTCTCCTTATTCCACACATGATGAAATCACCACTCTGACAATTTAAAAGAACTGCCAAATTAGAAGAGCTAATAAAAAATGCAAGCAGGACTTGAAACTAGGTTGTTAACTCAAATACTGTGTTATTTCTTAAATCAAGCAGGCAACATATGTTTTTTAATATAACTGTAATTTATGTGATAATTTTTTGCCTAGATCAGAGGGAAACTCTGATGGTATACCTAGTGTTCCTTCTAAGAAGATAACTAATAGGATAGAATAAGGTAATGTGGATGTTTAATCATCTTGGCAACTATTCTTCTCTATTTAGATTAAAAACCAGCACTCTAATTAAAAGTAATTTTCAATATATCTCACATTCTGTGAAAGGAAAAAGTAAAGAATCAGAGGGTCTGAGTGACTTTCCCCTCAGCTGTTACATTTCACTTTCTAATCAATGTAGTAGAAAAACATTTAAACAGTAAACACGAGTTTCCTGCTAAGAGAAAACCTCTCTGCAGGCTGGAAAATCAGGTTTAGAAATGCAAGGCTGTGACAACGCTCTTGTCTGTGGTAAATTCCGAAAAGGGAACGCTCCCTGTGAAGACCATTCTTAGCAGATGGTTGGACTTTCCTTATGGCCACTTATTGTATTCATTTTGTTTTTTTCCCAAAATGGCCCCAGAGTATCCTGCATAAATAAATATTTCCATATGTGATGTAAAAATATTCTACCTGCAGAAATTCCAAGAATTCATGTTGGTAGTTCCTTTTGCACCCAGGAACGTAATCATAATTTTTTATTTTTCCTACATCAGAATGGAAGACATGACTCCTGCTATTTATTTGGCTTGACTGTTTCCTATTTTATTCATTAATTTGAAGTATGCTTTTCTGAACTTCTTCAACAACATCAATAACTTAAAGCCTTGAAAATAAGCCTACTCAACTGAAAAAGCATGTTTTTTCTTAGTTCGCCAGTTAATAAAGTTTTTTTCAAAAATTTTATAAATAATTATTAACAGTATTATATACTTCCAAACACTTGCAGTATGTCTAAATTGCCTCAATTCATGAATATAAATATTAATAAGAAGTTTCACAGATTATCTTTATTATTATTAATCTTATATAATTTAAAATAAGAATGAAAGCCAAATTCTTCAGATATTTTTCAAAACTTTCCACAATCCTTCTGCTCATTTTGATAATCAAAACTTCTTCTATATATTAACAAACTCTCAGAAGAACATGGTGGATTTGTAGATTTTACTTTAATATCAAATTATTAATTCTTAATGATCTAATGGGTGATTTTTTCACCTATAATTTACCAAAATTTTTTTATTTTTTCTATTTTGCTTCTATATTAAAATGTTTTAATACTATTGATATCACCAAAATTAAAAGATTAAAATTGTAAACTTAAAACTCATTCAATATTACATTACTAGAAAATGATGAATAAATAGTAAATGTTATTTAAATGTATTGCATTTCTATTTTAATAACTCCTTATCCATATTTTAATATAGTAAAATACTTGAACAGTTTTGGAAAATACCATCTGACTTACACATATCATAAAAATATCATTTTATTATTTTAAAATATGTGTGAAAACTATAAAAGAGCATTAGGAAAAACAAAGAAATAGAAATAGTTTGTAATTACCATATCAATCTTTTAGAATAAAGCATATAATTCAAAATTAATTGATGATGTTTGAAAAAGATTTATTTTCTAATTGTTTTAGAAAAACACCTTGAGTATATTTTTAAAGCATCAATTTGCTTTGAAAACTATCTCTTTAACTAGGAAAACTGTATCCTTAAATCTTTCCTCTATCAGTATAATTCCACATTTACAGTGGTGTTGTGAATAATGGAGTTAAGTAAGTTAGCAGAATGTAAATGTAATTTACATTGTAATATCTTTCAGTGCCCTCAATTTTAGCATGTTCTTATTCCAAAACTTTGAGGTATTGGAAATTTATATATTTCTATAATTACTTTGAGATCACTTTTTAAAAACATGTTGTAGAGTTGGAATATATTATTTCTAAATGTATAAAAATTTGAGTTTATAATTTTATATATTTTCATGATTTTTAAAAATTTTTCTAATTGCAATATTTCTTCAAAATTAAGAATCTGACAAGTTTCTTATGTGCATAAATCCCTTATTACATTATGATTAATCTTTTAATAATTTCTGATAGCTTTATATGACTGCCTAGAGGATAAATAAAAAGAAAAGAAAAGGAAGTATTTAGTCTTTAAGAGCTAATAATTTACATGATATCGCAACAACGTCTAATGTCTATTCAATGTCTACCATTGCCAAGAACTATCCTAAATGTTTATGTAAATCATCTCACTTAATCCTCATATTAATGCTATGAGATAGGTACTATTATAGTCATCATTTTACAGATGAGGACATTGAAGAACCAGTGTTAACTGACTTCTCAAGATTTATACTATTAAATTAGAATCGGGATTTGAACTCTTACATAATGATCCCACAGCCTAGTCTCTTAAATACAAACGTGAATACAAATCTAAGAAAAGCCTCAAGTTAAGCACAACTGTCAAAATGTTTCAATGGAATAACTATTGAACACGTGGCAGATTTTTCTTTTTGTAGGTTGTCTTATAAAAGCTGTTCCTTGAGAAGGATTTGAGAGGAAGGTTAATACAGACGCAAAGAATAATTTAAAAATTACAGATTGACACACGATGGCCATGTTAGCACTCACTGCTTTTTGTAACTAGAACATACAGTCTGAAAATGGTAGAAGTAAGAATCCAGAACATTAAATGTTGGTTGTAGTCAAATTGTGTTCTGCTTAAGCGAACAGAAAAGAGAATGAAGTTAATCATAAGTAAAATGAGAAGCCATTTGAAAAATTTTACAAAGAAATGAATAGTTTTTGAGTTGTCTTAAATCTCTGTATTTATTATATTGCATAAGAAAAATGAAAATTAAAAAGGCACAAACTGAGACATAAAAACTATTAAGCATCTCAGTGATGGGATCCACTTGGACCCACCAATGTGGTTTGAAGATTGTTTTAAGATGAAAACCTGTGAACAAACAGCAGCCACAGGAAATGATCTTATCTAAACATCTTTTGCTAACTTAAACAAAGCCTCCCCAAAATACAGCCATCATAAATCCCTTCTGTAGGAGGTTTACAGCCAGAAAGGAGACAGACCACTGGCACCCGGATGAGAAATTGCACATACAAAACTTTCCATACCTTCTATTGTTTCCCCCTACTTGTTTCTCACTAGTTTCTCACCAACTGGTTTTATTTGAAGTCTTAACTCCCTTACTATCAAGATAATATGTAAACCCTTAACTCTAGCTATCCAGGGAGCCGCACTTTGTGCGCTCACATGGATGTGAATAAACTTCATGTTTTATCCTGTTAATATGTCTTTTGAATTTTTACAGTTAATTCGCAGGGCCCCAATCACAGAACCTAAGTTAGCAGAGTGATAAGTTTCTATCTCCCGCTAACATCAGCTATATGGAAATTAAGGGATAAATATTAGTTTTTTTTTGCCATTCTTCTGAGTAAAATGCATTGATTCTCATTTTACACAGAATAGTATATTTTGTAGAAGGAGCAAAAGGAAGTTTCTTCCTCCTGAAAAATGTTCTCCCTGGCAATTAAGTAAATAGAATAGTGAAGAAAGAAAGAAAGTTTATGTAACCTTGGAAACTGTGTTTCCAAAACGAATGATTTTTTTTTTCTTCATGTTTGTAGTCTACGTGAATGAACAGAAGCTCAAATCTTTCACTAATTTTAGGGAATTTATATTCAGCTTCTTGCATTCTTCCCCACTTCATATCTAACTTCCTGAAAGTTATCTCCACTAGTGAGGTCTCATTCCTCATCTTCCTATCACTCCTCCACCCACTGCATTCTGCCCTCTGCTCCCAACTAAAGCACTAAAAATGCCATTGCCATGGTTCACAGAAATCCTGCTCTTGCTTCCAAGTCCAATTAATCTTTTGAGTGCATTTTTTGACCTTTTCTATTTTTCATTTAAAAAGTGATAAATACATTCCCAAAGTGTCTTTAATAAAGAAATAAAATAAAATCTGAACAATTCATGTCCACTCCTCTTTGCATATTTTTACAACAATTTGACTTTAACTGTTTAAATACCTTCTAAATATTTTATTTTCCTTTGACTTGATTGATGGATGTTTTCACTTTATTGTTATTACAGTGTTCCTGCACATACATGTGTTCAGTTTTTCCATGAACAACTCTATTCTCTTTTCTCGTCCAGACTAAACTCCTTTTGCTCTTCTATTTTATTTCATTTACATTATATGATTTATTTCACTGCTTTTGATTTGATTTTTGTTATTCTGTATGGGACGCTCCCTTTTCCTTACAATTCCACAGACCAACCTTCCACAACCTTCTTTCCCATCAAGTCTCAACTTCCATGTATATTCTCAGAACTCTTAAATGCCATTCCCAATCCAGAAATGTCTGCATAGCTTCAGACATATATCCAACTGCCATAGCATCTACACTCAGATATTCCACAAGCCCTAGGAACTCAGTATGTACAATCCTAAGCTCATATGTCCTTAGACAACCAAACCTGCCTTTTTCACGATCACAGTGGAAGACACCAGGATGTACTTGATTGCCTGAACCGGACATTTTTACTCCTCCTTCTCTCTCTTATCATTTCAATACAAGAAATTGCCAATCCTGATCTATCTATCAGTATTTTTGGATTCAACCACTTTTCATCATAGCTACAACCACTACATAGTACACACTTTTTATTTTGAGGAAGATTAACCCTGAGCTAACATCTGCTGCCAATCCTCCTCTTTTTGCTGAGGAAGATGGGCCCTGAGCCAACATCCATGCCCATCTTCCTCCACTTTATATGTGAGAGGCCTGTCACAACATGGCTTGACAAGAGGTGCTAAGTCCACGCCAAACCCTGGGTTGCCAAAGCAGAACACGTGAACTTAATCGCTACACCACCAGGCTGGTCCCCATAGTGCAAACTTTTAATTAATTCCTGCAACATATTCTTCACAAAATCTTAACTAGAATAATATATTACATATATGCAAGTTGAATAATGCTACTCCTCTATATATAGTGGCTGGCTCTGGACATACAATAAAATTTAGCTCTTGATCCTGACATATAGAGTCTAAAAGATCAGACCATTCTTCTCCTTTAAGTCTCGTTTAGAGCTGTGTGTCTCAGAAACAGTGCAGCACAGTGTGGTTCGGAGGCTGTTCCCAGCGGACAAACTGCCCGCGATGAATGACTACTTCACCTGTTTCCCAATGTGCCTAACATGAGCATAACAATAGCACCTACCTTATGATGCCCGATTCACTGAAAGCCCTCAATAAATATTACATGCTATTACCTATCAGTTCCTGAAATATTTTTTATCTTTTACCTTTCTTATGTGATCTTTTTATTCTTCAGCAAATAACGTTTTCAAATTTACAGTGTGGTGTGCACTGGGCTAAGAAACCATGATATAACAATAGGTGAACAGCCCTGTCCCAAAGAACACACAGCCCAGACTGGAAAAGAAACGACTTTTAAAAATATATAATTACACAAAGGTTTACTTAATTATGCAAAGGCTTATTTAATGACTGCTGTAGTAAGCTTACTAAAGAAAAATATTCAATGAAATCTGTTACAAAGGAACCTGACCTAGGGAGTGAAACATACCCTGAGATCTAAAGCGTGAGCAAGAGTTAGCCAGAGGAGTGAGCATTAAAGCACAGAGAATTTATAAGAGAGTAAAATATTTAGATTTCCCATCCTGATCCCAAACTCTAATTGTCTGCATTTGCCTAGTCCTTTTTGTTTTTTTTAAAAAAACAGGTTCTTTATTTCTCAACCCCTGAGCAATTTTTTATGAGCTAGTCCATTATTCTCAATGGTATTCATGTTTCCTTTCAGTCCAGCCTTGACCTCATCTCCTTTTATGACGTTATGCTTTCTCAGCAAGAAGACTTTTATTTTTTCCTTGATCATCATGGAGAAAAAACTTAAATTACCTCAATTCCATCTTCAGATCTCTGGGATAGTCTTTTCCTCCTATCATGGAGAGAATCATACTCTCATTTTTGAATAAGTTGATATCACACTTAAGTTGTTGATAGCATTCTGTCCTAAAACTTCCTGGATATTGTTCTCTCCTGCTCTTTTTTTTCTATATATCACACTGTTGATTTTTCAGTCGGTTATGGAAAGTGTGGACTGGATAATGGCAGTGGGCGTTCAAATCATACTCCACCACTTACTGGTTGTGTTTTTATGGACAAATTCTTAAACTTTTTGTGCCTCAATTTTATGATGTGCAAAAATGGACTAATAATCATATCTCTTTGTGCTTTGTATTTGTTTGAGGGTGAAATGAGATTACATATTAGCTGGCACATAATCATAATGAGTAGTTAATAACATATTATTGTTTTCGTTAGCTTCTCTTCTTCTGATATAAAATATCAGATTCTAGGGCCAGCCCCGTGGCCGAGTGGTTAAATTCATGCACTCCACTTTGGTGGCCCAGGCTTTTGCTGGTTTGCATCCTGGGTGCGGACATGGCACCCCTCACTGGGCCATGTTGAGGCGGCATCCCACACGCCACAACTAAAAGTATGCAACTATCTACTAGGGGGGATTTGGGTAGAAAAAGCAAAGAAAAAAAAGGAAAGAGAAAAAAATAAAATAAAATATCGATTCTAAAATGTATGAATTCTAAAGCCTATTTTATTCTTTAGTTTATATTCATATATTGTAACAAGGTAGGATTTTCTGTCACCTGTCAATTCTTATCTCTGGTAGGAGGGCTTTTCTTCAAGCCTAATAAAATTCTATGAGAAGCACTCATTTTTTGCAGAGATAACAAGTGTTTACCTTATAGATGCTCCACTCTGGGGAAATCCAAAAATCTTCTCACAGAGAACACTCTAAGGATCCACCATTGCTTTCCTTGGATAGAGGCAAGTTGAGGGTCTCTGGAGCTGTGATCAAATAGCTCCTAGTGAATCACTTAGTGGTTATTAGAGTCTAGTGATTTAAAACGTAGACATCTTTTTAGAGATGAGAAAGCTGAAGCTAAGAATGATTTAAAAATGTATGGAAAGTTAGACAAGCGACTGAGTCAGTCTCTCTGATTACTAAGCCCATGAGTATATGATAAGGGAACAAATTAGAGAGTGATAATGTTTATTTGCTTAT
The DNA here is from genome assembly GCF_037783145.1 of Equus przewalskii. Lineage (NCBI taxonomy): Eukaryota > Metazoa > Chordata > Mammalia > Perissodactyla > Equidae > Equus > Equus przewalskii. The sequence goes on from NC_091832.1 coordinate 95,913,061, forward strand.
ATAAATATTGTCCATGTTAGAACAGTTTTGTTAACAGATGACTGCCTTGGACTTTATCTTCAAAGTTATTAATACTTTTAAAGGATTGGTTATTCAGGATTTACATCTCTTTTACATTAATCAATAATAACATTCTGAAATAATTATCAAAAGCAGAATACTCAACCTAAAAACAATTAACCCAGAATTGCTTTTTTTTTTACATTAATGTGTAGTATGTTATAGTTCAAAGAAAACATCCCAAAACATTAGTGTTATGAATGATTGTAAGCTGTAGGAAAATAAAGAATATGCTATTATTGCAGTTGCATTTGGGAAAGTATTTAAAATTTCATAGTTAAACACAATAATAAATTTTATATTGTTATCAAGTAGGACATTTTATAGTAAACAATTACAAATATGTTTATTAAAGCTTTTGAGTCTTTGTCAAGATCTTTGTGTTATTTCAAAGAGGCTATGTTATCTTCCACCTCCAAGTGGAAGCCACCAATTTTTTAAGTGTTATTCTGTTATATACATTTCCAGAGGAACTCTCTACTTTGGAATATTCAGAATGAAAATCTCGTTTACTTTGTAAGTATTTATTTTCTGTTCAGACACATTTTTGTCATTGTCCAGCCGATTTGGTTTCTCATAGCTCTCTGTTTTCTCCACCTGGATGCTGTCTATATTTCAAACATGGAGAACAGTTTGATCTGCACACAGACATTTAATTATCAGTTATTCAGCAAGAATCCATATGAGTTGTGAGACCTTGAGCAAATGACACAACCTCTCCTTAGGCTCCCCCTTATGTAAACCAGTGACAGTAATAGAATCTAACTTCTAAATTTGTTGTGAGGACTAAATGTGTTCATTAAATCAAAGAATTGTGCAGTACCTGTTAAACACTTTCTTGGTGAATGCTAGTTATTAGAGTGTTTCTGCTTTACAGAAGTGGATTTTCTTATTTTATGGTAATTTGAGCTATTAAAAATGATTACCCTATACATGCAGCTAACGGCCCTTATCACCTTGCTTTGGAATACTATTTTTCCCAGAACTCAAGAATCCATTATGGGCTACCCCTTCTTCCTACGCTTAACTTAGAATCTTAAAATACAGGAACAGCAGAGGTAAATGAGCACTCTTTTAAGTGAAGAACTTCATTTTTAGTTAGTTATTGCCCTCAGTACATTAATCTGAGATTGCAAACCCACGAAGGGGAAATGCTCTTTTAATCCCCCTTCTGTCAAGGGTTTAATTTGCTTCTGTTTTATGCGGATGGTCAACTCCTTCTTCCTTCTAGTAAATGAAAATTCTGTGTAAACTCTGGCATATCATCAATCCTCATCTGGGCCTATCTGTGTCTTTATTTCTGTGTACAGAGGTAAAGTTTTAAAAAATATGTCACAGAAGAGGTTTCAAGCTAAATGCCATTTTCACTTGGGAGTCTAATTGGCTTTATTGTTCTATGGTAAAATAATATTACTTATGTTTTCAAGCTTCTGATGATATAATGAGTAGTAGCTTTGTCACTTCAAATTTATGGTGTGGCTTTTGACAAGGACATGTTTAAAATACTTTATTTTCAGTAGAGTTAAACTGCATTTTCTTTTTCATGTTTTTATATCATTAGAATTTAAACATCTATAAAGAGCATCCTCATGCAGCAGCCTTCTATTTCTGGAAAATAGGTTATTTCATCTCTTAAGATCCCAAGATGAGAGTTCACTCTCATGCCATCTGGCAAGATAATAAGATAACATCTAAAATCAATACTTTAATATGATCCTGGCTAAAAACTAACCTCAATGAGAATTAATGGCATATGGCTGAAGCGTAAGAAAAAAAAGGAGGCTAATGTTACTTTTAAAAAATGCACAAAGAAAATAACTTAGCGCATTTTTTTAGAAGGAGGAAAACAAAGTATAAACAGATTGTGATTGTTTTCAACTAGTAGAAAAATTGCCGTTTGCATATGGTGAAGTTATTTTTATAAAAAGTTTTTCTCAAATATATTTTATGTTTAGTTTTCAAAGGTCTAATTTTTTAAATCAAAGAATAAAGCAATATTTTAATTAATAAGAATTAAGTTAATGACAAAATGAGACAATAAGCATGTGCAAAAATTCCATGCTTGGGGTAAACAAGGTAATTCAAGCTTAAAAAAAGGTACTGTAAAAACAAAGAAAAAAGAACAAAGATCATAGAAATTATAAGTAACACAGATCCTGTATTTGTATTTCTGTTCCATTTATGCATATATTTTCAACTGAAATGAGAAAAACAAGAGTGTGTTTAGATGAATTCTTTAACTATCGATCTTAATCTCCAAACATAGCACGTGTTCGTTGGGGATGGGGATGTGAGTGGAACTGATATTTTGCTCAATCACTTTATAGTTGAGAATAAGATCTCTATGATGTCAATCCTTTGACATTTGTTGAGTTTGTTTTATGATCCAGTGTGTTGTCACTATTCTAAAATGATCTCTTTGTAAATGAAAAGTGTCTTCTTAAGCTATTTACTATGCATTTTATGCTTTTACATGAGACCTATCTTATTATTTTTGTTATTCAGATTGTTGATATCCTTAGTGATTTTTTTAATACACTTCATTTCTTAGTGGAATTTTAGGTTGACAGCAAAATTGAGCAGAATGTACAGAGATTACCCTTGTACCTCCTACTGCCACATATGCATAGTCTCCCTCATTATCAACATCCCCCACCAGAGCGGTGCATTTGTTCCTAGTGTTCCTATTGTTAAACTTGCATTGACACACCATTGTCACCCAGAGTCCGTGTTTTAATTAGGGTTCACTCTTGGTGTTTCACAGTCTATGTATTCAGACAAATTTATATGACATGCTTCCACCATTATAGTATCATACAGAGCAGTTTCACTGCCCTAAAAATCTTTGCTCTTTCTATTCATCCCTCTCTCCCTGCTAACTCCTGGCAACTATAGATCTTTTTACTGTCTCCATAATTTTCCATTTTCCAATGTCGTATTGTTGGAATCATACAGTTATGTAGTCTTTTCAGATTGGCCTCTTTCACTTAGTAATAGGCATTTAAGATTCCTCTAATGTCTTTTCATGACTTGACAGCTCATTTTTCTTAGTGCTGAATGGTATTCTATTGTATGGACTCACCACAGTTTATCTATCCACTTACATACTGAAGGACATCTTGGCTACTTCCAGGTTTTGGCAATTATGAATAATCCTGCTATAAACATCCATGTGCAGGTGTTTGTCTGGCTATAAGTTTTAAACTCCTTTGGATAAATACCAAGGAGTATCATTGCTGGATCACATGGTAAGAGTTTGCTTATTTTTGTAAGAAACTACTAAACTGTTTTCCAACGTGGATGTACCGTTTTGCATTCCCACCAGCCACGAATGAGAGAAAGCTCTTGTTGCTCCATATCCTCATGAGCATTTGGTGTTGTCAGTGTTCTGGAGTTTGGTTATTTAATAGGTGCTTAATGATATCTCATTTGCTATTTTCATTTGCCTTTCCTCCCAATGGCATATGATGTGGAGCATCTTTTCATATGTTTATCTGCCATCTGTACTTCTTCTTTGGTGAGGTGTCTGTTATGATCTTTGGCCCATTTTTTTATCTGGTTGTTTGTTTTCTTATTGTTGAGTTTTAAGTGTACATTGTAAACTTTGGATAACAGTCCTTTATCAGATGTGTCTTTGCAAATATTTTCTCCTCATCTGTAGCTTGTCTTTTTGTTTTGTTGGTATCTAATTTTTTTTATACATTGTTGATTTGATTTGCTAATATTTTGTTGAGTGTTTCTGGATTTATCTTTATGAAAGCTATTGGTCTGTAGTTTTCTTGTAATGTCTTTGTCTGCTTTTGATATGAGGAGAATACTGGCCTCACAGAATGAGTCAGGAAGTATTCTCTCTGCTTTAATTTTTTGAAAGAGATTGTAGCAAATTGGTGTAATTTCTTCCTTAAATGTCTGGAACATTTTACTAGTGAACCCATCTGAGCCTGGTACTTTCTGTTTTGGAAAGTTATTAATTATTAATTCAATTTATTTAATAGATATAGGCCTATTCAGTTTGTTTATTTCTTCTCATGTGAATTTTGCCAGATTGTGTTTTTCAACGAATTGGTACATTTTATCCAGATTATTAAATTTGTGGGCATAAAGTTGTTCATATTTAGTGATTTTTTTAAATCTACTTGAACATAACTTGAAGAGTATGTCTTTTTTTAAGAATTGTGACTTTGTTTAAATCTTGAATTTCTGTTAATTTTTGATTTATATATTTTAATCTATATTATTAGTCCATACAAGTTTAGAATTATCTTATGTTTGTGTTGACATGATCTTTTTATTATGTAATAATCCTCCATATTTATAGTAATTATGTTATCTTAAAGTTTGTTTTGTCTCATGATAATGTCTCAGCATTCCAGGGTTGATATTTGCTTGATATAATTTTTTTCTATCATGTTACTTGCATAATTTCAGTATCCTCTAGTTTTAAAGGTGTTTCTTAATAGTTTGTAACTATTTTTGTTTGTTTTGATTTTATCCATTGAAGATTTTTGTTTTTGAGCTATAACCTTCCACATACATTTATTATAGTGACATAAATTTGGATGTAAACATATAATGCTAGTCTGTCTTTCCTATTTGCCCCACTTATTATCTTTTACATTATATTAATTTTTTAAAGTTTCTTTTCTTTCTTTATCAACTTGCGGTTCTGGAAATTTTAACATGCATACTTAATGTTTTCATTTATGGTTAATATATGTGTTCTCTTTGAACATAAAGATCTCAGAGCATTTTAACACAAATTAAGATCTTTTAAAAATTATATGCTATTGTTTTCAAATATTTAAATTCTCACTTCTTTTACTGCACTCCGTGAAACATCTTTTTGTTGTTTTATGAAATAAGTGTTGGAGAGATTTAGCTACATATTTGTCACTTTCTTTGGTCTTGTTGCAGACTGAAGGTTTGTGTACCCCCACCCCCAATCATATGTTCAAATGTTCAAATCCTAAACTACAATGTGATGATACTAGAAGGGAGGACCTTTGGGAGATGACTAACTGATTAGAAAATAAATTATAAGAAAGGAAGAGGATCTGATATGCAAAAGAGTCTAAGTACCTTCTTGAAGGAAAGGAAGCAGCATTCTGCACTTGATCATTGGGAGTCAAAGTTAGGAGACATGTATTGGTGAGGGTGTTGACTCAGAGCATAAAAGCGTGTCAAGATTCCTGGGTGTCAAATTACCTGAAAGCAATGGGGGTCTAAGCTGTTGAACTAGTCTCAGGATGAGGAGTTCAAGGTCTTTGGAGGGTAACTACCATATTTCTTGCAGGAGGCTGATGCCAGAAGCTTTTCCAGAAGACCTAGTGCATTGCTTGAGTTATAAGCGGAGAGGCTAACTGCTACGGACTGAATGTTTGTGCCCTCCAAAATTCACGGTGAAATCCTAACCCCCACTGTGATGGTATTAGGATGCAGGGCCTTTGCCAGGTGATTAGGTCACAAGTGTGAAACCCTCATGAGTGGGATTAATGACCTTATAAAAGAGACCCCAAATAATTCTCTTGTCCCTTTTACCATGTGAGGACACAGGGAGAAGACAGATGTCTATAAACCAGGAGGCAGGCCCTCACCAGATAGTCAATCTGCTGGTACCTTGAAGCTGGGCTTTCTAGCCTCCAGAACCGTGAAAAATAAATGTTTGTTGTTTAAGCCACCCAACCTATGGTAGTTTGTTATAGCAGCCAGAACAGATTAATACAGGTGTTTATTTCTTTTTGCATCCTGGACTTTTCAGCCAGTATTTTGTTCCTCTTGTGAGATTCTGCCAATAGCAAAGACTTTTTTTTTTTTCTGAAACCACATTTTCCTTTCTATAGATTTCTAGGTTAACATCTTTATCTCTCAGCCCATTAATGACACCGCTCTACTGTCTTCTGGCTTTAACTGCTGTTAGCAAGATAGCTTTTGGTCTGGTTGTTGATTCTTCAAAGGCAATTCAGTTTTTCTGACTATTTCTCATTGACTGTTTCCTTTGATGTTTTTGTTTTCTCTGGTGATCTGCACTTTCGCTATGTTGTGTCTCAGCCTGGATTTCTTTTTCCTGATACTGCTTGGAATTTTGTTGAAATTCTTCATTTTGTGGATTGGTGCCTTTCTTAAGTTTTGGGATATATTTAGTCAATACCGCTTTACATATCGTCACTGTCACATTCTCTCTCATTTTCCTTCTGAAAGTGAAATAAAATATATGTTGGATAGTTTTCTATTCATTTTCCTCAATAGCTTATCTGTTTAAATTATTTGAGAACTGAAACTAAGGTTTATTTTTCAAAAGAAAATTTGCCTTCACTTTTCAAAAAGAAATTTACCTGAAAGAACTGTTATTCTGTAACCACATTACAGTAAACCTTTCATATAGATAATGGGAGTGTAAATTGGGGCTACTAACTCTTGTGAGATATACAAAAATAAGTCTTCTCAGAAGAGGCTTTCCTTGCTCTTACATAAAATATCCCCGTGTGTTCTCAGCTTTATAATTGGAGGTTCCCCAATACACTTAGGTATATCCTGAACTTGGTCTTGTTTTGCCCTGGGTTCATAATTATATATTTGATATTTAAGTCCATTTGAGAACAAAGAGTAGAATATTCTTGTTTCAAAATATTTTAAAGTATGCACATATTGTTATAATGAAAACATATTTGTATTCTAATATTAAATTTGGATTAAAAATTTGTTCCTAAAAAATGTAATTTTTTTCAGTCAACTCAATAAAAGGATAACTTGTCTCTCTATTTCAAAAACTTCCTTCTGTTTCCATGCATTATTGCATTAATGACAACGGAGTGTAACCTGGTGTGAAGATTATACTATATGCTTGGAGCCCTCAGGTTAATGATATGATTAGATTGTCATGTTGGAAAAATCATGTTGGCTGCAGTGTGACATTTGTTGAAATGATACAGTAATAGAGGTAGCAGTTGAATACCTCTGGCTGAGTGGTTATGCTAGGCCAGAGGTTCTCAAACTTAAGAGTGTGACAGAACCGCCTGGAGCCTTGGTAAATCCCTGATTGCTGGGCTCCACCCCCCAGAATTCTGATACAGTAGGTCTGAGAAGAGACCTTTGAAGTTGCAATTTTAACAAGTTCCCAAAGTTCGTTGCTGTTCTTTGTGGTAGAATATAGTAATGTGCTGGAAACTAACCTTAACCTAACCTAACTGAGGAATGTTGAAGAATGTGACTAACGTTGCACTGTCAGGTAAATGCACTGTCAGGGGCAACCATAGGAGGTACTGAAAAAGAATTATATAAAACAGGATATCAAAGTAAGCTTCATGCATCTACTGATACAAATTGAATAAATTCTGACTGTTTGTTGAAAGTTTAACAGTAGCTTTAATTCCAGATGAAAAGTAGTGAAAATCCATTATGACTTTATGGTCACTAGTGGGCTACCTATATAAGTGCACTGTGATTTCTTTTATCAATAAGAAACTTAGTTAATTCTATATTTATGAATTGTCATGTTCCCTTGGGTCTTGATCTCTTGTTTCCCCTGCAAACTCCATAGAATATCACATCAGGAAAGAGATTTTCCCACCTCTTCTCTTGCTGTCTTCTCTCCTGCCTGTGCTGTGTCTCTCCTGTCTTTTTCTGTTTCTTTTCTCTGCATCCCCCGTCCTTTTCTGCCTCAACACTACAGTTCACCTCTTGCATTGGTTCTGGTTACCCTTGGAGATGTAGTAACAGTGCCCCAGTGTGCTGGCTTCACAGGAGTCAGGCAAGAAAAACGATAATGCCCTTCACTAACCTGTCTCCAGGGAGAATATAAATGCATTCCTTAACTCTCCAAAGCACAAGTTACATAGTTACTATGGCTTTATTGAACACTTGGTGCTAAAAGGCAGGAAGAGTACTACGAAGAGGAAACCTAACATCTAAACGTATAAGGTAAATACACAAACCCTCAGAGCTTGGGGCAAAATCGTCTGCAGAAATCCCTTACTTTGAGTTCCTAGTCCAATTCTAGGCTAATTCACTGCCTCAAGTTTTGTCTTCTCTATCTACTCTTTCCAGAAGAATGTCTCCAGTTTTCTGCCCATTTTACACTGGTCTGATTTTCCATTTTAGATATATGTGTGTCCTCTTTGACAGACAAGCCTTGACGATTGTAATGATTGTATGGGAGTAAAAAAAAGAAAGGCAAAAATTAAAGATGACTCTGGCACATCAGAGATGTATTTCCTATGAAAGGGCGTGTTCCAAGGTTTGGGGAGGAGCCCTAGCAATGTGTCTATAAGTTTGGGTAACATTCACAAAACATAAGATATTCTAACGATGATTGGTTAAATACACCATCACTTTCCACTCTCCTTTTTTTTATTCTATGAGATTTCCTCTTATGCATGGTGGTGTTGAAATGACTATAGGCCTTTTTTTTTTTTTTGGTGAGGGGTTCCAGCTTGGGGGAAATTGAATAGGAGGTACATTTAGTTCGAATATAGCCTAATGCTACTTATATTTATCACTGGCAGTCCCCATGTAGAAAAGACTTCTAGGGATGTTCCATCCCCTCCCCCTCCACCGTGCCAAGTCACCCAGCATTGCGCCATAAGGTGCACAGAAGTACGAACTTGTCAAAAATAAATATGTTTGAGATGAATAGAGTCAGAAGGCAGTCAGTGGAAAAGTCTTGCAATCATCAGAAAAATGTGAAGATGTATATAGTCCTCACAAATGAATAGCCAAATTTGAAGTTTTCACCTGTCAGGGATATACTTGGTAGTGTAATGAATGGATTTAAAATTTAACATATATATATATTTTTAATTAGAATCATGTGAAATTGGATTTTCTTTTCTTTTTTAGAATTCCTGTTGTTCCTGTGTTTTTAGGGAACAAACTGATAGCAGTACTGTAGAAATAAATGAAGACTACTCAGATGAGAGGGAGCATGGGCTATTTATTCAGAGATTGCTATAGCAAGGGAGTCAGCCACCACCCTTGAGTTTGGCAGACCCTCAAAGGCAGGCAGGGAGTGGGAAAGCTTTACAGTGGGAAAAAGAGGCATGGAGAAACTGTAGGCAGGCTGAACAGAAGCAGGGTATCCTTCATGATTAATTAGGGGTACATAGTTGGCTTTCTCCAGTTGGTCCTCTGTTGAAAAAGGGGGCAAAAATTAGAGGACCTGTCAGTCAGGAATCAGGACCCAGTTGTTTGGGGCCAAATGATATAGGGGTTATTGTTTAGCTTCCTAGACCCCTTCCCAGGGATAGTAATTTGACTTCCTGGTCTGGTTACTGTAGATAGTAGGTTGGCTTCCTGGGCTGGTTACTGCAGATTATGGGTCAGAGTTCTATTTACATATTTATATATAGAGAGAGAGAGAGCCTGGCTATTGTCATTTGGTATATTAAACCTCTCAAAACTATAAAGAATATTTATGTCTGAGTCCAGGATCCCCTGTTTTGTGCATCCAAAAATATTTGAATACATCTGTATCTGATGCATCTTTCCCAGATGACAGCTGCCATTTTTGGATCGTGTTTGTGGTATTTATCAACTTTTTAAAATTTGTAATTTGTTGTGATTACTTTCTCATTGCAAAAAAATACTATCTTTTATATCCAATGTTTATATTCATAATTTTGTATACTATTTCCTAATAAGCCCAACCCCCAAAAATAAAAGCCTCAGATCCAATTTTTTGGATCTATTTCTGATCAAAGATTCTCACCTGTACAACAAGGCGATTAGAGATATTTATCTTTATGTGAATGACTGAGAGAGAAAGAAATTGGGGATCTGAATTCACCATTTTGATTTGAGCACATGTCAGGTACTTTTTTGAGCAGAAGAGTCTGGATATCTATTAAGACACCTGGTCCCAAATGGGATTCACATTAGGAAATAGTGCAGATAGAAGAGAACTGGCCTTGGCCTAGGACCAAGATTTGAAGTTTGTCAACATTCAGAAGTTTGGTTGAGGAAAAAATTCATTTAAAAAGAGAGATGAGGTTGGTGAAAAAGCACTTTACCTTTCTCTGTCTCGCCTGAATTCACCTTTGGAGTAAAGTGCTCCTTTGTTTGAATCAAACATTTCAATGGGTCTTCTCTGTACAAAGTTAAAATCAAGATCCTATTCAGGAATGTTGAATAGGGTTCTAACTGCTCTGCATAATAATATAAAAAGATTTTTTTATTGTGTGCCTGGTAATAGGTAACATCTTTCAAATGTGATTGCCTTTAGGAGCTTTTCCCCCTTGATATAGATTTGTACTTCACTGCCTGTGTAAATTGTTATTAGAAGCAATTGTACTCTCTCCAGGAGATCATGAGCAAATACATAGGAAATGGAGCTTATCTTGAGCGTATATTATTGGGGCACATAAGCATTGACCAGACTGGTAATGTCAAACCACTCCAGACTTTTCTACTGTATTCCTTACATGACACTCCAGATTGAATAATTCAGGCTTTGCAAAATGCACTGTTGTCGGCATTCTCTTTTAGTGAGGGTTTCTTTTCCCCCTGAAAGAAATGACCATTCCACCTGTCAAGAAAGACACAATTACAATTCAAGACTATGATGCCTTGATGGGAGAATCACTTGGTAATGACACAGTGTATATGAGAATAGAAGCATTTGGTAATGAAGTAGGATATAAAAGGAGACTACAAACAGATTTAGGGGTTTGAGGAAAGTTTCTCAGAGGAACTGAATTCCAAACTGAGGGTTTAGTTTAACAAGGAAAAAGATGGGTTAAGAGTGTGTGAGCAACATTCCTAGCAGAGGCAATAGTACATACACAATTCCACAGGCAAGTGTTATTACAGGGCTGTGCAAATGAGGATAAGGACAATGAATCTGAATCATAGAATTGGAAAAGGTACTATCAAAAACTGCAGCTGCCAAGCAGAGCAGGGCTAATATCAGAGAATCTCTGTAGGGATGTGGCATGCTAAATTTGAGTATTGAAATGTCTCATTATAATTTCCTTTATTTTATTTTTGATAACAATGTTTAAATTACCTTGATATATGGAAGATTATATTCAAAGACTGTGATAATTTTGTCAAAAGTTTTATTTGGTGTCAAATGAAAAACAAATCAGTGAGTACTCAAGGAAAGACTTTATCTGAAGAGATTATTGCAAGGGTGGGGTGGTAGGGTGAGGGACTATTGCAATAAGAAGAATGCATTGAATTAGATCTTAGAACATCTCAAAGCTAAGGCAAAAAGGGCCTTTTTAAATAGGGAGGAATTGAACAAGATTAGAAAGAATGGGTGTGGGGAAGTGGGATGAAAGCGTGATGTGATCAGACAGTTGATGGGGGATGTTTTGCCCTGAGGTCAGTTTATGTTGTGGAGGGACTGTTAAGGAAGGATTGTACGCTAGCTCAGGGTTGGAGGCAGAGGGTCAAAGTTCTGGAATCTGGAGGGAGGAGAGTAACTTAACCAAAGTTTAGTCAAGTCCAAGCCACAGGTATTTTATCCAGATTGGTCAGTGGGTCCAAACAATTCAACTAATCATTTATGAGGCAAAGACTAGTAATTTCGAGGTTCTATGTCTAGCCTTCTCATAGCTAAACAAGGAAAGTATTCTTGAGTCTTATCTAAGTCATATGGGGAAGAATTGTCCTTTGCTGTAATCTATTTCTGGAAAACAAAGGTGAGGAGATTTCTGTAACTGTAATGTTTTCCAGGATCACAGAGCTTGAGTAAAGTTTAACTCTGTCACTGTCATGTTGGTGGAGGTGGGTAGAAGTGATGCGGGGTCGGTGAGCCGAGGCAGGAGTGCTCTTTTATTTAGAGAATAGTGTGGAATAGCATGGGGACAGGACCCATGGGCAGGCAGAGCTGGTGCATGGGGACAAGACCCACGGGCAGTCAGAGCTCCTGCTGCTGCCCCGAGTTGAGGGTTAGGGCTAATTTTATGAGGCATGGGTATGTGAGTCATTTCTTTACAAGATAAAGGAAAGAACATGAAAAACAAGTTAAAATGGTACCAGTGCAGGTGGGGTCTGGTCATTGGGTGATCCCATGACTTTTAGACAAGAATCAAATCGGATTAAGTAAAGGTTAGAAAGGTTAGAAGCCACCATCCTAAATCAGTTACATGAGACTGCCAGACAGCAACCAACTTAAGTTCTTGCCTCTGGTATTAAGAGTTTCCAGAGATAAGGCCATCCCCCTTCTTCCTGGCACAGAGAGGGAGGCATCTTTACAGACAGAGGTTTCCCTTAGAAATGTAAATCTTTCCCAACAAAGGGACAAGCAAGCAAATTCCACTCCTTGGAGCCTGCTTCTCATCTGTAGTTTTAAAAGTAACCAGCCTAAAAGTCCTCATCATAAACCATTTTAAAATTAAGCAGCCTAAAAATCCTCATCAGAAGGAGACAGAAAAATGTGAACAATGAAAACAGATTTTTACAAGGGCCCAAATTGGAAACTCCTATGTTTAGGTGACACACCAGGGCTGTGAATTTCAGAGAAATAATAGACTAAATGACTCAGCAGAGTCAAAGGACAAATTTACTGGTAGTGTGGGATTCTACAATATAAAAAGAATGATTCTACAAAATGAACAGAACTGTTTGGAAATGTAACCCTAAAGTAAAGTTGTGTTTAACAGGAAAAAAAAGATGAAGTCTAATATTTCATAGGTAAAACAAATATGGTCTATGAAAAGGAGCAGTCTAAGAGCATGAGAATGGTTTTCTGAATGAAGACAAGTATGTTGAATGGCTTATCTAATTAGACATTGAGTTTGTCAGATGTGTCTGTCAGGATAGGCGAGGATAAACTGAGATAGTCCACAGGCCCAGTATTAGTGACTTTAAATAATGTGGGGACCTGGAATTGACCACTCCAAGATATGTCTCTTTGGTATGAGGATTATTTGAGGCTGATTGCTTTTGATAAAGTGGGACAGGGAAGGAGGCTCTTAGGATTGGAACTTGCTTGCCCTTTGTTAGGAGACATTTACATTGTAAAGGAACTCTCCATCTGTAAAGATATCTCTAGAAACTCTTAATCAATGGGGAAAGCAAGGACTTAAATCTGCATTTGTTTATTATGCTTGTCTGGTAACCTCCTGTAACTGACTTCCCTCTCCCTCCCAATGTTGGCATTTCCCTCAGGATTAAGCATCTTTCCTTAGGCTAGGAACTGATTGCTGCGCTCACCTGTGACCACCCAGCTCAAGACAATAGACTTGCCTCCTGCTGTGTCCATCAAGCGCTGTGCCGACAGGGGAATCTTGTGAGTATTGTGGGAGGGACATTACAATCATATGTGAAACACCCTGTTTAGGGGTTTATAACAACTCTGTGCACCCCACTTCTTCGGTGCCCTTTCTTCCTTCGAGAAGAAAGGCCCCGAGCCATGGTCCTCATAAAGCTTTGTTTAATTTTCTCTTGCTATTCTGTCTCATGTGAATTTAATTCGTTCTCTGGCCAGACGAACCCACATTTAGGTAGAGGAAAAGTCTTCCTCGTCTCCAATAATAAACGTTTATTTCCTGCTCATGTTGTGCTTATGATGACTTAGCAGGAGGGTTCTGTCCATATATCCACCCAGGTACACAGGCTAATGGAGCAGCAGCCATCAACAAACTTTTTGGCTAGTGGGTAAGAGAGGAATATTCTAGCTCAGAGGTGACACAAATCACTTCAGTGTATACATTTTGGGTTTTCAAATGGCCCCATCACACATAAGAGAACCAAAAGTACAATTCTACAAAGAAGGAAGAGAGCTGGAGATATTTGGTGAACAGCATTAATGTCTACTAAAGTGCACCAAATGTTCAGCTTACTCTCCTTCCTGCAGTCAGAACGTAAGCAAATCACTTTTGTAGTGAGAGAAGCCATTTCTGTCTTTGTCAGGACATCAAGCTCAAAGCAGTTTATAATCTCTCTATAATATATGATTGTTTCCATTTTAGGAGGTGATGTCCAGAAGTCTCTAACTTAAATCAGAAAGGCTTATTTTGATCCAAAGACCTGTGCACCAAAATAAGCATTCTGCTGGCACTCATCTGATACATGGAGCTAAAACAGGGAGAGAATGTCCACAATATACATTCAGAAAGGAGAATAAAGAGAGACACAGGCAACAAATGTTCTTTGCTGATCTCATTGGGCAGAAATTATTAGTGCTCCTCTGTGAGAGGAGCATCACAGTCCATTGCTTTCCATAGTCCTAGACTGCTCTCTGGAGAAAATTCTCCTTTTTTCCATTCTCCTGCTTGGCCACATCAGGAGAGGAAATTAGATAATATGCCTTCCTGCATGTTGAGCAGCTGTGTCATGCCTGCAGAAATTTAGCAGTGCAAGGATCATGTTAAGCCTCAAACAGTCACAACTGTTTTTAGTCCAGGCCAGCACTATCCAATAAAATATAATGTGGGCTGCTTAAGCAATTTTACAATATTACAAATTTTTTAAACTTTAAAAGAAAACAGTGAAATTAATTTCAATAATCTATTTCATTTAACCCAAATACATAAAATACTATAGTTCACATTTAGTCAATATAAGATAATTACTATGAGATATTTTAAGCATCTCATATTTAGAGATATTTTATTTTCTTCTTTTGTTTTTTTTGGTGAGGAAAATTAGCCCTGAGCTAACACCTGCCTCCAATCCTCCTCTTTTTGCATAGTAAGATTGGCCCTGAGCTAAGATCTGTGCCTGTCTTCCCTACTTTCTATGTGGGACACCTGCTACAGCATGGCTTGATAAGCCATGCAAAGGTCTGTGCCCTGGATGCAAACCGTGAAGCCTGGGACCGCCAAAGTGGAGTGTGTGAACTTAACCACTATGCCAAAGGGCCAGCCCCTCTTGTTTTTTTATACTAAGTCTTCGAAGTCAGTGTATATTTTACACTTATAGCACATCTCAATTCTGATGCTAAATTTTGAATGGCTAATAAAAGGAAATGTAACCCTTCCAAACAATAAAGTTGTGCTTAACAGAAAAATATTTAACATTCATCAGAATTTAAATTTAAATTAATCAAAATAAAATTAAAAATATATTTCTTCAGTCACGCTAATAATATTTCAAATAATAGCTGCAAATGGCTGGTGGCTACCATATTTGAAAACATACATTCAGGCCCATGGTTTCTTTGATATTACAACTTTATCAAAATCTTTAGTGTTCTTACTTATTTGAGTTATTCATTTTGAGGTTCTGATAGTCACATTCACAGCCCATGGTTAAACATGCTTTCCTCTCACTTATTTCCCTTGGCTTAAATTTGTCTTATCTAAGAAATTATGCCCCTACTTTTTTTTCACTGGGTCATTTTGTCCAAGGGAAAAGGTTTGCAACATGGCACCTCAATCCTCTTAGACACTTTAACAACACTCGTGGCAGCCACAATTCTCATTTGAGTCTTGTAGCAAGGATGTATTCTAATTAGCTTTTATTACTTAAAGATATTCTTAGTTTTGTCTTTTACAAGTTGGTGATAAGAAACAGCTGCCTCTTCCAACTCTACAAATATTTGAATTTCTGTATTCTTTTTATCTTCTTTCCTTCTGCTTGCTACCACGCATTATTTTTTGAGACCGTATCTTTCTTGTAGTAATTTGTCAACGATAGCCAACACACACTGCTAGCATTTTGTTTCCCGATTGCTTTTCTAGATCTATAAGTTCATAAAATACATTTCCTATCATATTTATATCAGGTGAGAATTTAAGAATTTTGCCACTGCATAATATGGATTGCCACCCTTCCAGCTCACCATAACAGAGTTTCTCACTACCTGCAGCCAGCTCATAAGCCAATACTTCATATATTAATTCAACTGTCTTCTTTTCTACATTACATAACCATTTCTACATTACTCAGTGGCAGAATAGCATAACTTATTCTGCAATTCTCAACACACCCATATCTTAATGGCTTAAAACAACAAAGGTTTATATTTCACTTATGCTACTAGTCCTTGACTAGTCTGTTCCTGAATTCTATTTTTTCTAACCATTTATGAACCTAGGGTGAAGCAGTAATCACCATCTCAAATATTGCCTGTTGCCATCCAGTGGGAAAGAATACCCTAGCGGATCTCAAACCAGCAATTAAACTCTCTAACTAGGAAGTGACATAGATCATGTCTGCTCCCAAATCTTCAGTTAGAATAAGGAGCCTAACATGTAATCCTAACATGTGCCCAGAAGGAGGAGAGCCAGAAATACTTGATGATTAACATTAATGACAATCACGGAATTTATGGTAACAGAATTCAGGAAAGAGAAGGAAAGTATAAGATAGACATCTATGACCTCAATTATAACGGGAAAGTGATTAGGAGGATAGACATTAGTGGAATAGACTGGACAAGATGAGCTTCAAAAGCATGATGGTCTTTTCCTTAAAAGTAAAGAAGTAAAGATTTCGAAGTAGCATTGTATAACGAAGATAATGCTGACTCCTTCTTTGCCTCCACACGCTCCCAGCCTGGTTATTCTGATGGTGTGGGTGAATAAGTACTCTTTACTAAAGAGGGCCTCTAATGTAAGTAACATCTTTAGGGGATTTCTAAGATTCAATTAGGAAAGAATATGGAGACATTTTTATGCTACAAGCTTTATTAAGTTATTTGCAATAGAAAGGAAGTTTCAAAAGGCATAATGGGGTGGAGTTTGGGGAAAGGGCATAAGTGCAATAATTTAAGCTGTGGAAGGAAGAATACACAGGTCACTGTATTTTTGTTCAGTGCTTAAGGATAAGAAATATAGATGAAATCAGCCAATTCTAGGGTTCCAAATAATATTGGTGGAAAGAAAGTAAACAAGTTATAAAGTTCACAAAAAGTCATACAAAGTTCTTGACTATGGTTCCTGACTCCCTTAAGGACCAAAGTGCAGACTCCCAGTATCAATCTCTTGTATTATGTTAGGGTGCACATAACTCAAACTCTCCCTTTTTGTAAGCCCACTAAAGGCTTAATGATCTCATGCATCACACTGAACTCATCCATCAAGGAATCATTTTCTATCAAGTAGGCACCAGAATTCAGTCAATATTTCATGACAATTCAAGGGTAACCTCCATCAGGAAGCTTTCTCAGACTTCACCAGCCTGAGAACCATGACCCTCTATGGGTCTGCAGGTATATGGGCCTCCATAACTGGTGCCCTGCTTCTACTTGTGCTGTTCAGTCTGCTTTCAATACTGCAGCCATATTAAAACAGAAGTCGGAATGCCACATCTCTACTCAAAACTCATGGTGGCTCCCATTTTAATTCAAGTAAATGCCCAAGGCCTTACAATGGCCCTCAAATTTTTACATCATCTCATCTCCTTTTATTCTTCCTCTCCCTTGTTCATTCTGCTTCAGTTACCATGACTGCCTTATTTTTCAATATATTCACTAGGTGGGCTCATGTCTTAGGGACTTTGCCCTGGGTTTTTCCTAGTCCTGAAATACTCTCTCCTGAGATATCTATATAACTAAGTACATCATGCTCTTCAAGTCTTTGCTAAAACCATCCTTATCAAATAAATCTTACAGATACAGTTTAAATTGCCAACCTTACAATCTGGACACTCTTACTCTGTCCTATTTCTTCCTGTTGTGCTTATCAACTTCTCACATACAAGATAATTATCTCCTTTTATTGTGTTAACATTTTATTGTCTGTTTTTTCTTCCTATGATGGAAACTCCTTGAAGGCAGTTATTTATTTTTGCGCTTTTTTCTTCACTGATATATCTGAGGAAACTGTAAGAGTGGTAGGCTTTTCTGTGGAATGAATTATGCTATTTTAAACACCTGTTTACTTTTTTGTCTTCCCAACCAGACTTGATCTAGGAACAAGATTTAAACGTCATTTACCTTAGTTTTCAGCTAATGGGCCAAAGATCAGGAGACAAATGATGCCAAGAAGACTTGAATTGGTGTGTAAAGTACATGACACACTTACCATTTTGCATATTTGGAAAAGAGATTTTTATGAAGTATAATATTTTTAAAGTAATGCACTAATTTCTACCTTTTAGTAAAATTGAAACCTAACCCAGTTTTATAAACCTGAAAGTGTAATTTATCTTTTATTTCAGACAGAGATGGTACACAAGAGACAACACAACTGAACTGCCCCATTTACCTTCAGTTATCTACATGTGCAAGACAGGTTGTATTTGTCAAATTACCTGCACAAAATCGTAATCCTACCGTAATTAATTTGTTTTCATTGTTTTGTGTACCTGCTCAAGAGTATAACATAATGTGTACTAGAAACATTTTCAGAAAATCCCAATACAGATACCTAATTTAATCACATATATATTCTGAGTGAATACTGTTTTCTTCCTTCCTTCCTTCTTTTCCTTCTTCTTTCCTTTCTTCCCTCCTTCCTTCCTCCCTTCCTTTCTTTTCTCCTTCCTTTCATTCTTCCTTCCTTCCTTCTTTCTTTCTTTCTTTCCCTCTCTCTCTTTTTTTCTCTTTTAATCCATACAAACAGGGTCAATTGATTTTTGATAAAGAAAAAAATTCAATAGAAAGAATAGTCTTTTAAATAAATGATCCTGGAATAGCTGGACTTTCATATGCAAAAAAGGTGAAATTCAACCTATATCTCAAACTTATACCTCAAACTTTATACAAAATTAATTCAAATAGGATTATAGGGGCTGGCCCGGTGGCGCAGCAGTTAAGTGAGCATGTTCCACTTCGGCAGCCCAGGGTTCGCTGGTTCGGATCCCGGGTGCAGACATGGCACTGCTTGGCACACCATGCTGTGGTAGGCATCCCACAGATAAAGTAGATGAAGATGGGCACGGATGTTAGATCAGGGCCAGGCTTCCTCAGCAAAAAGAGGAGGACTGGCAGTAGTTAGCTCAAGGCTAATCTTCCTTGAAAAAAAAAATAGGATTATAAACCTAAATTTAGAATACAAAATTATGAAACTGTTATCAGAAAATACACTAGAAAATCTTTGTGATGTTGGGTTAAGCAAAGTGTTTTTAGATACAACAGCTAAAAGATGCTGCATATAAAATAAAAATTGAGAAATTGCTCTGTGAAAGACTGTTAAGAGAATTAAAATATTAAAACACAGACTAGGAAGAAATATTTGCAAATCATCTATCTTAAAATGGCTTGTATCTAGAATATACAAAGAACTCTTAAAACTCAACAGTAAGACAATAAAATAACCAAATAATTGTCAGAAGATTTGACCAGAAACTTCACCAAAGATAAATAGGTGGCAAATAAGCATATAAAAAGATTCTCAATATCATTAGCCATTAAGGAAACAAATTACAACCATATTAATATAACACTACATAACCTTTAGAATGAGGGAGGAAAAACTGACAATACCAAGTACTAAGTGCAGAAAAGAATTCAGAATTGGAAATCTCATATATAACTGGTCAATATACAAAATTATCCAGCCATTATGAAAAAGAATGTGGTAGTTTTCTATAAAGTTAAACATAACTTACTATGCATTCTACTCATCTCACTCCTAGATATTTATCCAAGGGAAATAAAATCTACGTTCACATAGATACTTGGATGTATGTAACAGTTTTATTCAAAACACCAACAACTGAAAATACCTGAAATGCCCCTCACTTGAGGAATGGATAAACAAATGGGGGCACAGTCCTAATGAAATGCTACCCAGCAATTGAAAAAAAACAAGCTACTGATACACAAAATAAATTATCCATAGTCATAGATTGCAAGAGTTTTTCAGAAAACATACGAATGACTTTTAAATCTCTTCATGGGGTCGAGGATATCTTTTAAGATGCTCATCTGGAAATAGAATTGTGTAACTTCAATTAATGAGTATAAAAGGTTACTATACACTCAACATTTTATAACTCTTTGGTGAAGTAATGATTCTTTTAATCCATGACTTAAAAAAACAGAAGTAGATATCGAAATTTTTGGAATTCTTCAGACCAGAGAATGCTCTTTCCTTACATAATGGATGATAGGTGCTTAGAGAGAGCTACCTCAATCAGGAAATTCATATTAATTTGGAAACCTATATGGATCTAAGCTAAAGATATTTCTCAACTAGAGGATTGATTAGCATTCCACTTTAAATCAGTCTCATATTTATTTGAATAGTGCAAGAGCGTACCCAAAATTTAATTCTGTCTATAAAATTAAACAATAGTGCGTAGCTAAGGACACAAACTAAGCACCCCACCCATGTTACAATCAGAAGTTGCTGATACCTGTGGTATCTCCAACTGTCATCAATACAATCAACCACCATAATAGTAATAACATCCACTCTTAAAAGCCCCTAAATCTCTTCCCTCTTAGACATAGAATTACTCACTTGTGTCCTCATCACTAGAACAGGAGAAGGAAACATCCAACGTCTACCAGGTACCAGGTTCTGTGTAAGAGAGATTAACATTATCTGATGTAATCTACATAACAACTTTATGCAGTAAATTTATTCTCTATTGTTAAAATGTGGAAATTCAGGTTCAGAGAGTTTAGCTTATCTAAAGCCACACAGCTATTAAGTGTTGGAGCTTAAAATCTACATGGTATTTTGCTCATATCTCAGAGACAATCACGCTCCAACTTCCAAACTCTGAGGAATATATGCATAATGTCTCAGCAAATAGATTTTGTTAATTTTATGTAACCCAGTGGGGAAGGGCAGCAGAATGGTGTTATGTAAGTTTCTGACAATCTAAGTATGAATTTATAATGAGAAAGTCAGTTTAGCACTTTTTAGCTAAACTCAACTGGCAAAATTTAGGATAGCCTATCTAATTTACAGAAATATTACATATATACATAAATATATTTTTCAAGATAGAACACTTTCAAACACTAATTTCAAGCCAACTATTTTTCAGTTCATTGGATGAATTTCAATGAAAAGTTTGGGTAATTATAAGTAATTAACACTAAAACTATCTTATTTAATTTTAGAGAGTATTCTATTTTTTAAATCTTGTTTCACCACATATTGCTGATGTCTGTCTCTTTTTCATAGTGAGAGACTGAACTGGCTGCCAAGACAAAGAAGAAGAGAGATTACAGAAAGAAAAAAAGTCTTTATAGTCTTATAAACAGCATTTATAAGCCTGAATTTTAACATTACAATGGAGTAATTACCTATTGGGAATGGAAAGGAGTAATAAAATATGTCAAGTGATAACTCTAAGCTATTACATCTCCTTTTAAGAGTTTATACAGTCTGGTTTAGCTAGTCTAATTTTAACTATTCACAAGTGAAGGCTAAATCAGCCTCTACTTGCAGAATCAAGGCCATTTAAGAAGGCTATTTGAATTGGGGCACAGTATGACATCTAATATCTCTGGGTCCACCACACAGTTGAGATATTTTCATTCACCATGCTTACATTTAGCTCTTTTCATAAGAAAAGTGAGAGAGGGGAGATTCCAGCATGGATAGAAAAGATCCTCTCCCATAAGGGTCACAATTTTTTAATAAAACAATATTTGGTGAGAATTATGTACCAGGAACTTTAACAATTGTGCTAAATACATTATCTTATTTAAAATTTACATAAACTTTACAGGTATGTGCTTTTTAACAGGAATTATGATTTATTGTTCATGACACATTAAACATTAAAACATTGCTTTACAAACAATCAAGGTTTACAACAGGCATTTGAAAACTGGCTATTCCAAGTTTTTATTGATATGAGTCAAATCATTTCTCATATCATGTTTTCTATAATCTCTCTGCCATCTATACTGTAGTGCCTGGGCTCCGAATGTACAAGCCAAGGGATGCAATCCTGAGTATGTTTCTGTCCATTTGGTCCAGTGTGCTGAGAGATGAGGTGGGGGTGTTTAAAGTCTTTAAACACTTTAAGAATTCTCCAGGGACTTCTGAATAGATAATATTTGCTCCATAGGGTTTCTTTGGATGGTCTGTACCTTGTCAGAAGAGGTATACAGTGTTCTGAAGCAATTCTTCCTAGCATTCCTTCACTGGCCTGTGGATCTGAAAACTGCCCTTGATCATCCTCTTGACATTCACCTATTTCTTCTTCCTCATGAGAGTCCACACCATTGACAGTTAAATTCCTTGTGCCATTTGGAGCAGCTAGGTGGCACTGAATAAAAGAACTGAAAACTTGAACAGCATGTTGGGTAAAAAAGTCTTTATAGAAATGTTTATCATGTTGGATCAGTTAGCCAGGACTCCAGCGTTTTGCCATATGCTTCCAGGTATATGCCATGTCATCTTTATCAAGACTTCTTCCAATGCAGCACTTCACCCAAAAGAACAAGTGAGGTGTGTGGCAGTTAACAAAGGAGGAGAAAAGTTCATTTGGAACGGCAATTAAACATTTCAAGGAAATACTGTTAACAGATTGCTGATGATGCTGGAGATCCCTACAACTTCAGAATCTTCTATTTCCATTTCATTGATCGTATTCAGTAATCTTTCAATGAAGTGTGTTAATCAATTTGTGATCCTTCACGGCGGAAGATAGGTCCATGAAGAGAAGTAAACTGGGCAAGGCACTGCAAAGAATCTTGTGCCATATCTAAATCTTTTTTTCCACATACTGTGAGAAAAAGCTTCATAACTTTGCTGTCCAGAATAGTCACCCACCAGGATTCTGTTGGCTTTAACAGTACATTTTGTGAAGATTCAAACATAGCCAAATAACGTCTGCCCAAACTTGGAAGAAGAAAGTTCGAGCTAGAGACTTGATTGGCATTGTCTGGCCACAGACCAGTTGGGTGAGCAGTGTAGGGTAAGTCACAGAGAGACTGAAGAAAAAATCCAGAGATGGGGAACGAGACATATAGGTTTACTGGGAATTACTTACCCGGATGTCCAGTGGTGGCCAGCTGGATGGAAATGTGCACCCGCTACCAGGCGTAGGGAGGGGGTTGCTTATACAGGCAGGGGACGCAAAGGCTATATGCTTTCCAAGACGGGCTGTCCATGGGACGACTAGTGTTTCCAGGAACAGTAGTTCACAGGAGCCGCTCCATGTTCCTTTAAGACATCATGTTCTTTGAGTGAGACAAGGTAGGATCCGGGCTGGCCAGGCCCTGCATCATTACAAATCCAAGCGGCTGGGCGTCCTGCCCAGAAGGGAGCCAAAAGGACACACGGTTGTAATGGGCTTGTGGGATTTTGCTGAGAAAGCAAAGCCCAGGCTGACCAGCAGCGCAAGGTGAAACTGAAATACCAAAGCCATCTGAGCACCGAGGTTTTCCCTCCTGATGAACTCCGGCAGACCTTCAACAGCGAACGTGAAGATTTCACGAAGGTTTTCTTCCTGAAAGAAAGACGTTTTATAGTTACCGGTTACTGTGGAATTCCGTGCTCAGTCCATAGTTGCTAGTTTTACTTGCACTTGAGATAGTCACTAAATAGTGCCGTTAGAACGGAACAGGCCGTGGCTGCACAGTGGGTTTGCCACTACTTATCAACTGACTCACTTCATGAAAAAGGCTTTTGCAGTCAATGTATTTATCTAACGATCGTCGTTTTACAATTGGCGCTACTGCTGATAGAATCTCTTCCCAAACATAATCTTGGTGGTTTACCTTTGCAAGACATAGTTTAAAGGGAATGTTGGCAGTGACTAGATGCTCACTTTTTCCAAAAGCATCCACTCAGCCAACTCTTTGCATTACAGCTGGGGCAGTGCGAAAGAGGACATGGTCCACTTAATTCATTTGTGTTCTTTTTCTTTATGCAGTGACCTTGCTCTAGCACCACAAAGAGGTTAGCTCCTCTCAGCAGACACCTGAGGCAGGTGGCAACGAATCACTGATCACAATTTTCACAAATTTGCCTCACTTCTCTTCAGCTGTTACTTCCAAAGCGTGAAATACCAAAATACGCGTGAAAACTGCAAATGGTCATTAGGATTTCCTAAATGGTAAGAATACGAGCTCTGCGCGTTGGCGTTATTACTAACCACGAAGGGTGGTGCCATCACAACCTCGGCCGCGTTCTCCAGCCGAGCGCTCCCTCAGGAAGGCCGCAGCGTCGCAGATGGGATGGTCTCTTTTCAGTGACGCGCCCTGCGCTGCATTATGGGAGCGGGCGCCGGCCGGCCAATCACCGCAGCCTCCGAGGAGCGCCCACCCGCGTCGACGCCGGCGTCGGACCTCCCGCCCGCGCCTGGTCCGGGAGGTGGGGAAGGAGACTGTGTGAGGTGCGTGGGTTCTAGGTCCTGCTCCCGGCCAGGTGCTGACGGTTGGCCCAGGCGATGGCCGGTATGTCCTACTTTAATGCACTTTATTTCTAAGGAAGTTGAAGATTAGATCAATGAAATGATTTGCCTTGTGGAGTCCGTGTTAGAACCTGAATTCAAGCCTGAGATATGTTTGACTCCAGGCCCTGGGTTCCTGGACTTCTCTTTCTCAAATACAGTCCGCCTCACCTATGGACACGTTTTAACATAAGATTTTGAAAATTTTCTTCGAATGCCTCTTTTACATTTAGCCGTGTTTTCCAACTGTGTAAGTTTCTGATTTCACAGCCACAGGGTATTTTAAAGATTAGCAATAACTCCGCACATAATTGTTAATTGGATGAATGAATCGCTTCCAGGCCCATCATTTTACTGATGAGGCAGCTAGTCGCCATAAAGAAATGAAAATTATACTCCACATTCACACGGTTCGTTATGGAAGCCAAATTTAGAACCTAAATCTCTTGCCTCGACTGACTCTATTCCAGTTAATTTTATTAATGAACAACAAAAAGGTGACACAAATAGAGATAAATATAATAAACAAAGCATGTTGCTTAGTTAAAAACTAATGATTGTATAAAGTAAGTGTGATTTGGAAATTGGATGACATATCTCTACTTTGACTTCGAAAAGTGCTTCACAGATTATGACATTAGGAGAGACAGAATAAGATGATTGCTATGGCTTTAGTGAGGTAACCTGATCTAAGCTACTTGTGGCTACAGGAGACAACCCCAGGGGTACCAACAGATGAGGCGACTGGCTACCTAGGCACTACTTGGTCATCCCAAGGGCTGAGAGGGTTAGTCTCTCAGCACACCT
The DNA here is from genome assembly GCF_037783145.1 of Equus przewalskii. NCBI lineage: Eukaryota > Metazoa > Chordata > Mammalia > Perissodactyla > Equidae > Equus > Equus przewalskii. The sequence continues at coordinate 95,938,126 of NC_091832.1, forward strand.
GCAACCAGGCTGGTAGAGATTCAGCATGCTTTTTGTATAAGCATACTGTTTATTAAAATGTTAAAATTCTCCTACTCCAGTAGGTAACTAGCCAGTTCCCAAAATGCTCTGGTTACCCCTCCTACTAAACACTTCTCTCTAGTCCCAAATCTCTAAATTGCCCTATCGTACAGAAACAAAAGGTAAATAAATCCTAGGCAGCAGGATGCCTCCAGGAATCCATTTCCTTGTCAGTCCTCTGCCTTGACCCAGCACTGTGTCCTGACACACTGGTTAGACAATGCACTCTTAGAAAATTTAATTATTTAATTTTTTTCCTGGAAAATTTTGATTAATTACTTATTTAATTCCTATTAGGCATTCTAAGATACTGAAACGTTACTTGAAGTTATTAGCTAACCATTTAATATCTCAATAATACAGTAATAGTTATAAAATATAATGAATAACATTTTTAAATCAAGTATTACAATAGAATTTCTACATGTGCAATCGGTGGTGGGAAGTAAAATATATTGTTTTAAACTATAGGCTATAGAGCTAGACAGATCTAGATTTGGATATTGCTTCTATACTTAGCTAACTCTATGGAGGATGAAAGGCCTCTGAGATTCCATTGCTTTATTTATGGTATGGAGATGATAATCTTTTTTTTCAAAGATTGGCCTCTGAGTTAACATCTGTTACCCATCTTCCTCTTTTTGTTTTCATTCTTCCTCTTCCCAAAGCCCCCCTTACATAGTTGTGTATTCTAGTTGTAGGTCCTTCTGTCTCTGTTATGTGGGATGCCTCCTCAGCATGGCCTGATGAGCGGCACTAGGTCTGTGCCCAGGATCTGAACCAGGGAAACCCTGGGCTGCCAAAGTGGAGTGTGCAAACTTAACCACTCAGCCATGTGGCTGGCCTCGGGATAATCTTAAATGCCCCTTTCTTCACCCCTACCCCCATGTCAGCCAATGGATCCTGCCCCAGTGGATTACTATATGATACCTAACATTTTAAATCTGAATAGAATCTTACCATGCATTTTCCCTTTATTTTTGACTTAATTTTTTTTCCCAGCATTTAAAATTCCTCTCAATGGAAGTGTAATATTATAGGTGTCTCTCTGGGAAAATTCAGCTGATAGTATTCTTTAGAGAACATTTCAGAAGAAACTTCATGATCTTTAAAAGCTCAGATTCCTCAGAATGCGAGCTTGATGTATTTTGCAGACAAAGTATTTTACTCTCCTTTAAATCAAATCCTTTGTGCTAAATAAAAAGGGGCAGAAAATTATGCTTGTTAGAATAGATGTGGATAGTCTCCTATTGCAATCGTTCTTGTGGATGCTTTCCATGGATGGTTGTTCTGCATAATGTTGGGGTAAAACTAGTAATATTGTATCCAATAGGGAAAATGATAAATAGATTGTTTTACATTGTTACGTCACCTATTTCTCTATTTATTTTTTGAGGAAGATTAGCCCTGACCTAACATCTGCTGCCAATCCTTTTCTTTTTGCTGAGGAAGACTGGCCCTGAGCTAAGATCCATGCCCATCTTCCTCTACTTTATATGTGGGGTGCCTGCCACAGCATGGCTTGACAAGTGGTGCATAGGTTTGCACCTGGGATCCAAAGGGGCAAACCCTGGGCCACCAAAGTGGGTTGTGCAAACTTAACCACTGCGCCACAGGGCCATCCCCCACCTATTTCTATAAATATCAATAATAATATGTAAGGCTGGTAAATTTGTGGGGGAAAAGCTGACATTCATGAGATGTCTCTTTTTATTTAAAATTATGTTAACATAAACCATAGAAAAAGACATGAAGTTTTTGTTATTAAGATGTTTTTGCTTTAAATGTTATATGGTCAAAAATTCTGTAGTCTCTCAATAAAGTATGATAAATATTTGGTATTTTCAGAGTATGAGCTGATAAAATTGTGTACACACTAGAAAAAGTGATTTAAATTTAAAAAGTATGTCTTTAATTAAAGAATTAAAAATCACAAACAGGAAGACAAAAAGCAGAAAGAGCAGAGATGGCGACATTAACTGTATAGATGAGAAAAGATTAAAATAGTAGAGACTTTATTAAAGGAAAAGAAATAATACAAAACTGTAAAAGGAATTTTTTAAATCATTTTTAAATGGACTTTAGGAGAAGTTTAATGCAGCTTTAAAATCTACACTTGATTTGGGTTAAATAAAACCAAAACTGAAATTTTCTTAAAGTTTCAACATTCTGGAACTCAAGAAAAAGTATCAACTGAAATGTTTTCAAGCACATTTCTAAGAGAAAACTGTGTGATTCATGGTTAATTAATGAACAGTTAAGATTCTTATTATTGTTTTGTAATGACTTATGCAAATAAACAAGATATAATCTTCCTTCAATTTTTCCCTTATATCCTTAACATATTTTAGCACTTTTCATACTAAATGTTGTTCTTGTTCTGAAAAAATAAATATGCATAGTTTTGTGTTGTTGAATGTCATATGTTTTGCATGCATACTTAACCAAAATTAGATATTTTACTTTTGTTTTTATTTGAAATAAATTATTTGGACAAATAAATTTAGCTATAAAAGACAACTTAAAAACTAACTAGAGGTGCTGGCCAGGTGGTGTAGTGGATAAGTTTGCACTCTGCTTTGGCACTTTGTGGGTTTGGATCCCGGGTGCAGACCTACACACCACTTATCAAGCCATGCTGTGGCAGTGTCTGTCCCACATACAAAATAGAGGAAGTTTGGCACAGATGCTAGTTCAAGGACAATCTTCCTCAAGCAAAAAGAGGAGGATTGGCAACAGATGTTAGCTCCAATCTTCTTCACCAAAAAAACAAACAAAAAAAACACAAAAAAACTGGAGTGAAATATTTCAGTTATATTGTGTATATTTTTTCAATATTTTAAAGACTATGTGCTGCTAAAATAGTGTTTAGGTGATGTATATATTTTGAAAAGATATTATGTATTAAAAACCCTCACCAAAACTCCAGTAATGTGCAGATGTTTCACTTATTTCTTTCTAATTATTAATCTATGTGTGTAATATGTAGGAGATTTTTGTTTTTTTTATACACAGTTGTGATCATCCTACATAAAAGATTATATATCTTGTTTCCATTAATAGACATTTCTCTTTACATCAACAACGATTTCTTTACTAATTTATATTTCTTCCAAATGTCATTATAAAATTCTATATACATATATTGACATGTTAGAATTCTTTGATAGTTAACAAACAAAACCCAAACTTGTTTAAGCCAGTATAAAGAAAATCGTTAGCTTATGACCATCATTTATAGGCACAAACAATATTTTCATTGTCCTTTGTGGTGTCAGTCTCATCTACAGGTTCTTCCATTGACCCATCAACTTGTCACAGATGGCTGTGACTAAAGTGGATGCCTGGGTACCTAATATAATGAATAACCCCAAATGAATCATAAACTTAAGTGTAAAACTAGAAAACATTTAGAAAAAAATATGAGACAAACTTAGGAATCTAGGGATAGAGAAAGGAGTTCTTAGACTTATCAAAGCATGATTCATAAAAGGAATAATTGTAATAATGGTGCCTTATCAAAATTAAAAACTTTGGCTCTGAGGAAGATGCTATTAAGAGCATAAAGAGACAAGCCACGCACTGGAAGAAAATTTTTGCAAACCACTTATCCAACAAAGGACTGGTATCTAGAATATATAGAACTCTCAACTCAACAGTCAAAACATAAAGAATGAAAGGGAGGAGAACCCAATTAGAAAATAGGCAAAAGATATTTCACTGAAAAGAATATAGATGGTAAATAACCAAATGAAAAGATGTTCAAGATCATTAGCCAATAAGGAAATGCGAACTAAAAGCACAATGAGATATTACTACACACCTTACAGAAAGGCTAAAATATAAAATAATGACAACACTCAGTGCTGACAAGGATGCAGAGAAACTTGATCATTCATACATTGCTGGTGAAAATGTAAAAAATGGTACAGCCTCTCTGAAAAACAGTTTGGCAGTTTCTTACGAAACTGAACATGTTACTACTATACAAACCAGCAGTTATATTCTTGGGCATTAATGACAGAGAAATGAAAATTTATGTTCAACCAAAAGCTTGTATATAAATGTTTATAGTAGCTTCAGTTTTAAGAGCCAAAAACTAGAACGAACCCAGATATCCTTCAACAGGTGAATGTTTAAACGATCCTAGTACGTCTATACCATGAAATACTACTAAGCAATAAAGATGGACTGTTGACACACTCAACAACTTGGATAAATCTTCAGGGAATTATGCCAAGTGGAAAAGCCAATCTCAAAAGGTTACAAACTTTATGATTGAATTTGTGTAACATTCTCAGAGGGACAAAATTATAGAAATGGAAAACATATTCATTAGTGGTTGCCAGGGGTCAGGGATGGCATGAGAGGGCTAGGGTAAGCAGTTATGTGGGGGTGATTATGAAAGGACATCAATAAGGAGTCTTATAATGGAACTGATCAGTAGCTTATCTATATCCATGTCAATTTCTTGGTTGTGATGTTTTACGGTAGTTTGGCAAGATGTTACCATTGGGGGAAATTAGACAAAAGGTGCACAGTGTTCTGGACTGAATGTGTATGTCCCTTCCAAAATTTATATGTTGAAACCCTTACCCAGTGAGATGGTATTAGGAATTGAGGCCTTAGGAGGCAATTAGCCTTCTATGTTCTATGAGGTCATCAGGGTGGAGCCAACATAAATGAGGTTACTGCCTTTGTAAGAGTCATGAGAGAGCTTGTCCTCTCTCTGCTCTCTGCTATGGGGGGATACAACCAGAAGTTGACAGTCTGCAACCCAGCAGAGCGTTCTCACCAGATCTCAACCGTGCTGGCAGCCTGATCTTGGATTTCCAGCTGGCAGAACTGTGAGAAATATCTGTTGTTTATAAGCACTCAGTCTTTGATACGTTGTTATTGCTGACTAAGACTTGAGATTTCCTTCTGTATTTCCTATAACTGAATCTATAATTATCTCATAAAAAACGTTTAATTAAAAATTGATGCTTCTGTACCACACCTCATATCCTTAAGCTATAATCACATTCCATACTTTCTAGTGGAAAAAGTAAAAGACTTCCTTCTCTTGAAGCCCTTGCAATTATCTTTCAGAATTACATTGGCTCCAGATGGCTTCTTGGTTCATCCCTGAATGAACCAATTATTGGTTCAGGGATGAACAGAATATGCTGATTAGTTTAAGCCAGTCAGGATTTACTCCTTGAGAGGGAGTGGCACCTATTCCTTATAAACTATAATGATAAGAAATAGGGAGAGATGGTTTTTAGGAGAATGAATTTTGAAACAAATACAGACAAACAGCAGGTGCATACTGACACCCTAATGCATTTACTTAATATCCTATATTTAAACCTATAGATGTTTTCTAATATTGCCCTATTATAAAAGTGTCACTATAAATACTATTATGTACCCTTTTATTTTTCCATTTTCAGGATTATATATTTTGGAAAGAATCCTACAATTGATAATACTGTGCCAAATATTCCACATTAAGTGAATTTTGATTGATTGATTGATTCATGAGATAAATTTGTACTGCAGAAACCAAAATGAGCAAACCTTTAAGGAAAAAAGAAGAGCCATCTGCTCACAGTGTAATGCAGGTACTTGCAATAGGGTAATTCTAGGTTTTTAAGTGAATAGACTGGAAGAGAGCTGGTTCTAATAATGCAGTAAATGATTGACACCAAAACTGAGTCTATGTCTAGGAAGCTTAGAGGTTAGTCAGACTAAAGGAAGCATATTTTCCAAAGAGAATAGCTGGGCCAAGGTCATGGAGAGAACATGGTAAAATGGAAGGTTGAGCTGCCTGGAACTTAGATTTGGGAATTATAGAATGGGAGATGGGGTTGAAAGATAGGGAAAAGGGAAAATCAAGTTGGATAAGTAATTGAACAGCAATATTAAAGTAAATGAAGTGCCCTGAAAACGTATTAATCAGTTTGAATTTAAGTAAGGACAAGGAAATGCTATTACAATGGTTTTAAGCAGAGGAGTGACATCGTCAAAATTGCTTTGTGGCTGAATGAGGAGAATGTATCAAGAGGGATAGGACTGGAGGCTGAAGGACAAAATAGAAAGTAATTGTGAAAATTCAGGTAGCTATCATGTTAAACTAAGCTAAAGTGGCAGCCCTGGGCAGTGGAGATTGGAGAGAAAGTTTAGAAGGCAGAATGAATTGCGCTTAGCTACTGTTTAGAAGATGAGACCTAGGAAAAGGGAATAAAAAAGCATGATTGATAAATTTCTAAAATCTTTTCCAAAAGACCATTGACTTTTCATTATCATTCGGGACTTTTATTTTAAAAAGCGTTTAAAATGGCATCTCATTGTTGGCTTAATTTGCATTTCCTTGTTCTGACACTGATAGAACATCAGAGAACATAGAGACAGAACATTTTCCAATATGTCTATCACTTGTTTTTTACTCCTTTGTAACATGAAATCCGTTGCTTGTTTATCAGTGAGTTCTGAGAAGGAGTAGGATTATATAATCTTATATTTTTAAAGATACCTATTTTCTATGAAATTACCTATGACTGTTTTCCCAATACTATATTATTTGTCTTCTAAATTTGTATTTTCTTTTTGATTAATTTCTTAGATAATCAAATTAATCTATTTCAGATGTTATTGATCATATCTAACTGAAGAAAGTCCTTAAAAGTTTAGTTTGTGTTAACTCTTTAATGCACACAATCAGAAAATATTTATTGACCACCCGTTGTGTGCCTGGAACTGTGCTAGTCCTTTAGAAAGACTTGCTTTACTCCTAAGTAAGAAGTCTTATGCATAAAGTACTCCATCATTCCTCTATCATAGCAATATTAATAATCGTTTCATCTTGACATTTAGTGCATTTAATTAAAATAATCACTTTAAATTTCTAACCACTACTCCAAGTAAATGGAAAGCTAGTAGTAAAACAGCTTTTATTCACTCAACAACTAGTTATTGTGCTAGAATTATAGTTCATATCTAAAACCACGTATGCTTATTTCAATATTTTAAATCATTTCCAGTGCTAACCAAGATTTCACCAACATAATGATTCATATCCGTGACATCAAATTTTGATTTATCTCCTGGTGAAACAGAAAACAACTTTCAGTGAGACTTGTGTGTCTGAGAATTCTTTTGCCTTCATAAATGTTTGTGAAACTAATTGTTGGTACAAGTCTTGATTAAAAAATGTTAAATTCAGATTGCTGTGGATGTTGCTCTGATTTGGTAGCACTTATGTTCTTTGGTTGCCAAAAAAAGACTCAGATTCAGCTAATTCAAGTAAACATAAAAGAGGATTTATATGAAGGATAGTAAAGTAGTTAATGCTGAACAGTAAAGTCTGAGGACAGACAGATCAAGGCAACACTGGGGCTGACAGCAGGAGTTCAGGGCATTCTCAGCAGGGTGCAGCCTTAAAATAATATAATTCAGTAAACCCTCAGCATCTCCATTATAGAGTAATATTTACAGGAGTGAATATTATCTGTGTGTCAGGGGCTTGAGATATTTTGATTGAGCCAGTCTGCATCACCTACTGCCTCTCCCCGTTGCCATAGAGATTGGGATTGGTTCCCAGGAGAAGGGGTAATAGGCAAGCAAAAACAATAGAAATCGTTCTACAAACCCTACCTGTCTAAAGTCTTAGGCAAGCACTAACCCACTCCTTTTTCTATATACACAATTCCTAAAATGTTCTTGTTTTACACAATGTACCTGCCACACATGCAACTGAAAATAATCTTATTTCATTTATAGTATGAGAAAACCAAAAGTGATTTTTGGCTACTGCTTCTGAAGATGATACCTGTGTTCTCTGGGTTCTGTCTATTCCTCCTGTTGTTCTCTCCTCCTGTTGTCAGGATCTCAATATTCTGTGATCTGTGGACTAAACCAACACACTCTATATTCAATAGTGGATAAAAGCAAGAGAAAGAAAAGAAATATATATAATAGAGTAAGCAATGCTGTGAATGATCATGGGAAATAAACTTATTACTGATTTTTTTTCTAATTTCTATTTCATATAATTTTATCTTTGGCCAGAATATTCTCACGTCATATTTCTTTATTTTTTATCTTGTGACTTGAACTAAGTTATCTGTCCCTTGATGTTTGAGCCTCCAGGGGTCTTATTACATTGTCTTAGTTAATATTTATTATCAGGCCTGTTAGTACATGGAGACATCCTAGACTATTCCTTGGATTTCACCCATATTTCAGTAACAATATCTCTACTTCTCCTTGGTTATCAGGTTAGTCATTCTAGCAAAATATGTAGCTCTCTTCCATCGCCAGCAGCCTTGAGAAGCTAGGTAGAAATATTGCTTTACTGGATTAAAAAAAAAATCTGGAACATGATAGACCACCATCCTACGGCACAGAAAACAAGATTTTGAGATGTAATATTAGGTGTGAAAATGAGAAGTACCAAAACCTTATTCTACCCTTTATTTTCTGGATTCATCTGTTCATAGATTTAGCATTCTGGCTGAGGAAAGGAGAGCAACATATATTTGTCATGGGTTTAGATTATAAACATCATTTGACAGAAAAGCCAACCTGACTTCATGGGATGTTGTCTCTCTCCTGGAGCTAGAGCTGAATATGCATTAAATTTTTATAAAGCCTGTTGTTTCTGTCATTGGAGCAGTAAAATTAATGGTTATCAACAGTGCATTTTCTTTTATATCAAGTAAATTTCTTAGTTAGAGACAGTACATGCAGAATAGCATGATAATTTATGAGGCATTTAGTTAATCCAGGTTGGAGGTCCCTGGCCAAGCATGATTAGTCTGAAAACAAAAACTCCACATCTAGAATAAATTTCTGTCTGATAAAGAAAAATCTTCACCACAACTCCCACATATGGAAGGGTTCTAGTGTAAGCATTTTGAAGCCAGCATGTACTTGGCTGTTCACCTGAAATATGGAGCCATATTGAGAAATCATGCTTAATTATTTTTGCTAGTAATTGTACATTGATAAGTGTGACTAAGTTACCTTGAGAAGAGGAAAACTCTTTTTTAAAGTTCCTCCCCACCATCATGCACATTTTAATCATGAGCTCATTATATAAGTTTTGGGCTACCTGGGAAAGAAGATAGCTGACATCTAAAAGTTAATCTGGTATACCTGATTAGTAAAGTATTTTTCTAAAGGGACAGACATACTTTTATGTTCTGGGCTCACTCCCAGAGGAGCAACTATAGGCCTCTTCCAAAAATTTCTTTTGATCAATTATCTATTTGCTCAAATTATTTGACTTTTTATTTGATCATAACAACATTCATTTGTAATCTACACAAACCACCTGGGCACAGCTCAATGGATTTTCACAAACTGGACACGTTGGCTCAAGCAGCACTGAGATCAGTAAATATAGTATTACACATACTGCAGAAGGCCCCCAATATTTTTCTTTTAGTTTCTGTACCCACAAGAGTAACAACTCCTGATTTTTATTACCACAGATTGGGTTTGCATGGTTTTAAATTTTATGTAAATAGAATCAAATAGTAGTTTGTCTTTTGTGCCTGGCTTCTTCAGCTCGACATTATATTTGTGAGATTCATCCATATTGTTGTGTTTAGTGACCAGTGATTTAATCCTTTTTACTTCAAGTTATCCAACCAAACCATTACCGATTGCCCAAGAGTCAACATAGATTGTTATTCCAGGCATCATTCCTTCTACACTTAGTGGATGTAGAGTTCAAAGTTCTGCCTCTTATGAGGATTTCCCTTCTCTACTCATGGTCAGGGCCACTCTTAAGAGAGAAAGTCAAAGTTGTCTATTTCTCAATAGTGCTAACTTACAGAATAGAAATATGTATATATTTGTATTATATTTGCAATTTTTAATGCTTGATCCTACAGTTATTAGTAATGGCTTATAGTTTGAGGTTGAAGGAGGGGAGGCCCTCTTCCAGTAGATAATATCCTGAGGGTGTGATAAACCTATTCGTATAACTCACTTGTACCTTCAGGGCCTGCTAGGGACTGTTTCATATATGCTCTTGCCACACAATGGTGCAGTACTTCTGGTCATGCCCAAGTTTATGGTTAGGCAGATCAAAAAGCACTGAGAGGGGCTGGCCCCGTGGCCAAGTGGTTAAGTTCGCGCGCTCTGCTGCAGGTGGCCCAGTGTTTCGTTGGTTCTAATCCTGGGCGCGGACATGGCACTGCTCATCAAGCCACGCTGAGGCAGTGTCCCACATGCCACAACTGGAGGGACCCACAACGAAGTATATACAACTATGTACCGGGGGGCTTTGTGGAGAAAAAGGAAAAAATAAAATCTTTAAAAAAAAAAGCACTGAGAACATGATGCAAGCTTATATCGTTTGGTTACAAGTCTACATATGCAATTTTCCCTGAGAGAAAAGTATTCTTTTTGCTTTGTTTTATTTTTAAAAATTAGAATATTCATTGTTAAAGGTGTTTTTTAAAAAACATCCAAATCTCAGAATTACCTGCTAATGACACTCTTATCAATGTGTTCCATATGATACTGATCTTCCCTCAGCACTTTCAGCAGCATTGGATCTGTTAGATCATGAAGAAAGTGTAATAGACCTGCTGACTTTTTAGTCTTGACCATCTCAATTGCTTTGTCTTTCTCGGAACTCCAGTAAATAGTAAAAGATTTTTAAATAGAGTAAATGGTAAGAGTTGGACAACTCTTTTGGATGTAGGGTTTAAGGAACAACACATCCTTCACTTTGGAGAGAAAATGCAGGTGTGTTGTGATCAGCAGAATTCCCACAAGTCATATACATGTCCTATATAATCTCCATTAGCATGGATGAAATTTGTGAATATGAGAAAGGTAATTCTGTGACGAAAAGGTGGGTCTCATGTAGTTACAAGAGCCATTTAAAAGTAGAAGGGAGTCAAAAGATAAAAATAAAAAAAAAAATAAAAGTAGAGAGTTTTCTCTGGCAACATGCAGAGAGACACGTCTCAGAGATGCTCACCTGCTGGCCTGAAGGAAAGCAATAGCCAGATTGTGAACTGCCTATGGGGGGCCATATGGCAAAGAACTGCAGGTGGCCTCTAGGATCCAATAATGATAACTGACTGACATCTAGCAAGAAAACAGGGACATCGATCATACAGTATCAAGATGATTTCTGCTGAAAACCAGTGAGCTTGGAAGAGGACCCAGAGCCTCCGAAGAGTATCACAGCACTGTCCGGACACCTTCATTTCAGTCTGGTGAGATCTCAAGCAGAAGATCCAGAAAAGCTGTTCACCGATGCCTGACCCATGGAAACTGTCAGTTAATAAATTTCTGTTTTTTTAAGCTTCTGGGTTTGTGCCGGTTTATCACACAGCAACAGAAAACTAGTATACATGCTCTGGACCAGTGAGAGTACTTACATTTTCAAGAAATCTATTTTCCTTTCTTCTCATGTGTGTTTTTATTGTGGCACAAAGGTAATTTGCTAATCCTGCCTTCACTTTGAGTTATTCACAATGAGTAAGTGTCTAGCTTGGCATTGTACTGCCTGGAGCCAAATCCCCCTCAGCTTTTTCTTAGCTGTGACTGGGGGCAAGTTACTTAACAGCCCTGTGACTCTTTCTCCTCAATTATAGCATGAAGAATATAATATTAACTCTTTCATAGGGTTCATGTTGAGAATTAACTGAGTATATTAACACATGTAAACAATGAATGTTAGTTACTGTTATTGTTATTATTCTAGCTTTAGATCCTATCAACATGAGATCAACAATGTAGTGGAATAGTATGAAATCCTACAGGTTGATGAATCAGGTAAGGTTGCTGAAAACTGTATTATGGCCCAGAACTGGAGGGTATATATCCCAGAGGCAGAATATCCCAGAGGCAGTTCCAGCCAGGTGCAAGCAAGCTACTCTGCTTTAATTTGTGTTGCAATGAAAGTGTAATCGCCGGGTCAATAAAAGCATACCGGTTGCCAAGGCATAAATGTGTGTGCTCTAAAAAGCAGAATACGTCTGGATAACAGGCACAGTTGGACTTATTAAATGATAAGTTTACAGTAATTGATTATTAAAGATTTATTAGTCCTTTATAGTAATCAAAGTAGTCGAGAGAATAAGGATATGCTATGAATCACAGGACAGGCACCTTTCAAGTTTTTGAAGTTTACACAAATCTTCAACTCCCTCAGGGATAGAAAATAGAAAAAATTTGTTTTTCTTATTATGAACATGTGTGTCCATTCTATCATAAATTGACTAGACTCCAAAAGTGAAGTAGCCAAAGTGGAAGTTCTGCTGTAGGCCAAAAATCCCATTCCACTTACGCACTCAGAAATTGATAAAAATATCACATTGGTTTCCCAAACTCAGTGCAATTAATGGGAAGCAAATTCTGTTAGAATTTAAATTATCGCCTTTCTACTCACAATGCCCATTAGGTATAGTGAACTTCATTTAAATTCTCTTTCCCAGGAATTAGTATTAGCTTGAGGCTTAGATCCAATTGACCTTTTAGAGTTTTCTCTTTATAATTACATGGGATAAAGCATCTGATTTTTTAGGAGAAGGATACAAGGAAGACTAAAGGAAGGCTAAAAATCTGCACGCGTGTTTTCTTAAGCCTGTTTTTTTTTCAATTCTTATTGTTTTTTATTTGGCTTTCTTAAAGCTTTCTGGGCTCCTATTTATTTGGCAAATTTTCATTTATGAATTGTTAGAATCTAAAGATTCTGTGACAGTGACTATTATGAGTACTCAAATTAGGCCTTTTTGATATTTGAGGAAAAGTCTGAAGGAGGTAAGGGAGTAAGCTACATGGGTAACTGTGGATATAACTGTCTGGACAGAGGAGATAGCTTATGCAAAGGTCCTGAGGCTTGTTCAAGGAACAGCAGCAAGACCAAGGTGGCTTCACTGGAAGAAAAAGTAGAATAATAGTAAGAGATGAGATCAGACCTATAAAAAGGGCCCAGATTGCATTGGACCTTTCAGCCTTTTTAAAGCCTTTACTTTTATGCTGAGTAATAGGAGAAGCCAAACAGTGGTTTTGAAGGTACGTTTGACATAGTCAAACATATGTTAATTGCATCAAACTGGCTGTTTTATGTAGAATAGATTGTGGAGAGAAAGAGAAGTAATTTAAGAGGTGGTTGCCTGCAGTCCACACTTGAGGTACCTAGGATTCCTTTGGTTTTAAGCAACAGAATCCAACCTAATCAAAAACAAATTTAAGATAAATTTATTTAAAATAAAATAAATTTATGTATATAGGTAAATATGTATAAGGTATATTATATATGTATAATTGTATAGGGTTTATTGAGTAACGCCCTGGAGTAGCTCAAAGATTTAAAGAACAGATTATTCAAGTCAAATGTTGCAAAAGACAGAGATCAGGCAGTTTTGGAGACTTCCCCAGCAGGAGTTTCCAATACTCTTCTCTGTGGTGCACTGTAAAATAAAGAACATTCCAGCCTTGAGTGTCCACTCGTGACTGAAATTGTTGAAAGTGAAAAAAGCCATGGCTCAGCTTGGGTCAAGAATACTCCTCAAATCTGCCACTGAGGACAGAAATGCTAGTGACTGTCATTGGCCCATCCTCAATTACATCTCACCATTTTGGCTCAGCAAGTAGGGTTTGCTTGCTAAGGAAGAGATAGAAATCATGGCAAGCAAAGTAAAATCATATCATATCGTATTGTATACATAGTTATGTAATTATTGTACAGATGACAAATTTAAGAGCAAAGGTATTTCTACTTTTAAACATGCTTATAAAATTATATATGTAATTATCATAATTTACATAGGAACATTTTAAAATTAATTTTCTTATTTAAAATAAGTGAATCTGAGTATTGACAAAAGAATTCTCTCACTACTAGTTTATTGCTTGTGAATCTACTGTGTTTGCTCTGTTTTATTTTGGGGAACATCATTTTTTTGTGTATAATATTTATCAGCTGCCTTCCTCATGTTTTAACATTCTTTTTCATGATTTCTATCACTTTCATTTTTTTCTATAGTGTTCATGTTTCTCAAATTTCTCAAAGTTTAGATTCCTACATATGCATTATTACAAAGGATCCCATTTCTTGTTTACTCCTTCCAACAACATTAGTTCAACTATTGGCTGATATTTCTCTTCACAGCTGTATTCTATGATGGTGAAATAATGAGTAAATATCTGTTAGGTTATTTTTCTATCTTATAGTACATGTATTTATGGCGGAATAATAACAACTAATATCAAACTTCAACACGTGATCCTCAAGACACATTTTTGTTTATTCGTACTTGAATAAAAAGACATTGATCTGGTACTAGAAAACAAACATGGTATCTAGATTGTGCATGGTCACTTGCAATCAATATTGGTGCCAATAGAATCCCAGTAGGTATTCATAAATCACTAGCTTGCTTTCTAGAAAACCTACTTATGGAGGCAATAGAGCACATTTTTGGTCATTGACAGTTTCCTTAGCTAGTGCCACCAGTATTGGATTTTTATTATATTCTCCCAGATTCTCTTTATGGCAAGTTTTTATTTTTTGGTCTCAGGATTGACAAATTTATTTTTCCTATTTATAGAATTTTCTAGGAATTATAAACATAAATTTGGAGAATGGGTTTTAAAAACTTTCCCATAAATTGTTTTTATTTCTCTTGAGGGAGTTTTCCTATTATACCATGGAAAGAAATCGAGAGTTGTAAAATCTGTTCAATCTGTTGGTCAAATGGTGTAGTAAATGCCCTACAGACTTAAGTGGTAAAACCACTGGGTTAACCTCTAGAAACGGATATCATTCTTTCTCCCCAAGTACAAGTAGAAAAACATGGAAAAATAAACCAAAGATCATATGTTGAATACAAGAAACAGATAGTATTAGTATTCATTTGGAAACCAGAAGGACAGAAGCAAGTATATGGGGCAGTGTTTTAGGCATGAAGAAAGTAGGCAAGTCAGGACTTGAGGAACCAGGGTCCCAAAGAGTAAGGAAACAGACTTAGGTGAGCCCAGCATCCTGTGGCAGTTTCCCTCACCATATTTACCAGTTAAACATGACGTGGGACCGAGTGGCTAAAAGGTTGAGCAAGAAGTAGTACCCAGGGACCAAGAAACTTAGTTGAACTTTCAGCACCCTCATAGGACTGAGACAAACAGTGATCATGACTACTGGCACAGCCAGCACTTGAAAAGCCATGATTTTCAAGAGAAAGGAAGTACGATGAGTCCAAATCTCTGCACTTTTTCCTCCAGACATTATGCAATTCATAAGCATCCAGTAAGGTAAGAATCAGTAAACAACCATAAGATGGCACATGGGCCTGGTTAGATAAAAATTAGAGGTCAAGCCAAGGAGGAGAAGTCTTATTAAAATATCCCAAGTAGAGCCCTGAGAAGCACAGTAGGAGCAATTGCAAGTAAGAAATAGATCAACTTTCAAAACAGTTTTATTTCAGACTGAAGTAGGAGGTATGTTACTACTCTAATTGCTTATCACAAGAAAAAGTAAATAACTCTGGAAGATGGCAGTTTAGCTGAGCTTCAGGTTGACTATACAATTTTTCATACATGATGCCTATCATACAATAAAGCAATTTTCAGGAATGCTAGGAGATGGGACCAAATTTATAAAATATAAAAAATAGACTTGCAGGTAATCTAGATCTTAGGGCTATCAGAGACTTATTTTAAAATAATTGTGGTTAATATATAAAGAAAATAAAGTCAAGACATTATATTTTATGACAGAACTTAAAAAAAGAATCAAGTGATGCTTTTAAAACTGAAAAAAATAGTATCCATAATTAAAAGCTGAAGAAAAGCTTAATAACAGATTAGAAGCAGCAGAGAAGAGAATTATAGTATGCAAAGGTATAATGATGGAAAATTTTCTGATGGAGGCCATGGATGGAAAATACAGAACAGGCCCCAGCCCCGTGGCGCAACGGTTAAGTTCACACATTCCACTTCAAATCAAAGAAGATATTTCCAATATGTTTACATGAAAGGACACATAACAAGATCACTCAAAGAATGTATAGAAATGGAATATGCTTCAGCAATTAAAAAGAATTAAATTCTGATAAATTCAATAATGAGAATCAATCTCACAAACATAATGCTAGTCAAAAGAATCGAACATAACACATCTTTATAGTACGTTCATGTCAATATAATTACAGTTATATAAGTTTTAATAACAAGCAATATTATTTATCTTAGGAGTCCCCAGTGCGATTGTCTTGGTCAGGAAGTTGGGTAGTGACTATAAGGGGACACGAGGGTGGATTCTGGAAAGCTGGAAGTGTTCTCTATCTTGATCCATATGTGGTGATTATATAAATATCTTCACTTAGTATGCAGTCACTGAGCTATATAGTTAAGATTTATTTTATTTTTTATATGTATATTCTACTTGAATAAGCAAGTTCCTTAAAAGTGGCCATGGAGCACCATGCAAACTTTAAGATGAAATGATGTACATTTTACAGAATGTTGCCAAGAAATTTTTAGTTTGAAAAAAAAGTCATGTATAAATGTATAATAAAACCTATTTTGTATAAAAGGGAGTTTTGTACATGCATGCATAAGTGTAAGTAAATGCAGTGGTAATGACTGAAAAGATGCGTAATAAAAATGCTAACAGTCTTTTTTTTCTGGGGAAGTGAGTGCAAGTAAAGAAAGGTGAAAGAAGATTTCAAGTTTCTCAGAATTTATTTTTTATGTTTTTGATTTTTTAAATGTATTTAATCTTTTATGGAACTGTTTTAATGTATGACTTGTATATTGAAAAGGGGTTGGGGTAAATATTCAACAAAATTATCATGCTGTTATGGCAGGACCTTTGCCACTGTTTGTGAATCAAAATGCTGAGAAGGTAGGATACAGAGACAGATTAGATTGATATCTAAAAAGAAATCGTGGAAAGCATGATTTAATGTCCAGGGTAATGTCTCAGTAGCAGTGAATATTCACTGATTAGGAAATAATCATCATCAACCCACTTTGGGCTCACCTGACACTAGAGCCTACAACTCTGTTTTTTGAACTATATTTTCTTTTTACTAATATTTTTCTAAGTTTCACTATTGAAATCAATAGAATCAACATTCTGGATTTTTCTAAGTAGTCGATTGCATTGAAAAGGCTAATATATGGGCTGGCCCGGTGGTATAGTGGTTAAGTTTGTGGACTCCACTTCAGTGTCCTGGGGCTCACAGCTTCAGATCCTGGGTGCAGACGGACCTACACACCACTCCTCAGGCTATGCTGTGGCAGTGTCGCACATACAAAGTGGAGGAAGGTTGGCACAGATGTTAGCTCAGTGACAATCTTCTTCAAGCAAAAAGAAGAAGATTGGCAGCAGATGTTAGCTCAGGGTCAAACTTCCTCACCAAAAAAAAAAAAAGTAATATATGGTTAGATTTGTAAGCAAAATAATGTTCTAAACCAAAATTTCCTGATTAACTCCTTTTGATTTTAAATTTCAACTTCATTCCCATGATTCTGACCATAAAAATTACAGACACGCCAAATTAATAATACACCCCATCAAATGGTTATTACTTTACTTTCCCCAGCTTCATGGCTGCAGAGCTATTTCAGGATTTAGTATTCTTAATCACTTTTATTGATAAAAACATGTATATTTAGTCTAAGTGCTCTAAAACAATACAAGTATTTTTTTAAAATAAATATTTTAATTCATTGATTATTATTATTAAATTTTACTCTACATAGTTACTTGAAATTCAGATTGCATCAGGCAATCGATGTATAGGTAATTTCACTTATACCAACCACTTGTTTCCTTTGGGCTAGAAATGATACATAGTAGAAATATTATTAAAATTTTAAACCTTATGTTTCTTAAAGTAGTTAATTGTTATTTGCCTTGGTATTTGATCAGCTTATTTGTGATCAGCCGTGTGGATCTGGATTATCTTAAGGTCACAGTATAAAACACAATTTTAAAAATAATTGGTAATGCCCATTGTTAATATTGGCCATTGTAATCTTGCAGATTATTTATTGCATCAAAAGTTTAAATCAGAGTCCACTAACTGGCTACCAGTTTCATTAGAAACTTGCTGAGTTTCTAATATGTAATTTATTTGTAAGTGACCTCATTAGGAAATATATTAAAATAGTATCTATGTCAACATTTTACTCTATAGTTAAAATATAAAGAGTAAGAATATTTTTTTATATAACTTTATGACTTGGCTTTATTTTACTGAATATGTAACAGAGCTCTGCAGCTTGATTCAAATTCTTTAGTTAAATGGTCACAGGTTAAGATTCACTATGTGAACTTTGTTTCATGGTAAATTTTTAATGTCTATTGTCAACATGTTCTTAGAAATAGGAGAGGCAATTTGAAGTAATTAGAGATGATGTTAAATAATTTTCTGAGAAAAAAGTCAATCTAATCTTATATTTTATATATCTTTCTGTTTCTCTATTTAATTGGTTCTTAAATGAAATGCATATGTTTGGTCATAAAAATGTTTTATTATTAAATATATACATATTACATAATAAATACATACATATATACATAATAAAAACGTATAAGAATAAATATTTTTGTAATTCCTTTAATGCTAAAGAGAATAGTAAGCACAAAGGATACTAATAAAAAATGACATATTATGGGGCCAACCCGGTGGTGTATGGGTTAAGTTCACGTGTTCCACTTCAGTGGCCCTGAGTTCACTGGTTTGGATCCTGGGCACAGACCTAGCACCGCCTGTCAAGCCATGCTGTGGCAGCGTCCCACATAAAATAGAGGAAGATTGGCACAGATGTTAACTCAGTGACAATCTTCCTATAGCAGAAAGAGGAACACTGGCAACAGATGTTAGCTCAGGACCAGTCTTCCTCACACACACACAAAAAGATATGCAAGAGATTATTTACTATAAAATAGCAAACAATTTGATGTGATGCAAGCTTATAACTACATGACTGCATGATAGTTCTCAAATTACAGTGCTAGTAAGCTAAAATACAGCTATTACGTGAAACTCCACATAATGCTGAATTATTGTAATACATGTTTTGTGGTATGCCTATATTTCTTTAACTGGGTTTATTTATTTATTTTTTTAACGGGAGAGAACGTGCACAAATTCTTAAATCCATTAGTTTTTTAAAATTTTATTCAGGTCACATTGGTTTATAACATTGTGTAAATTTCAGGTGTCCATCATTATATTTCTGCTTCTGTATATACTGCATCATGGAGTTTTATATTTATGTTTTAGAATTTTGAGTAAATTTGATATTATATTGAGTTATTCATATATACTAACAGAACAGCAGCAGTCTAAGATAATATACTTAATATCTTTCCATGTGAAATACTGATTACAACATTCCTTAATTTAAAAAGATATGAGAAAAATACAATGTGATTTCACTTATATGTGTAATCTAAAAAAACAAAACCAGCAAAACAAAACAAAGAGACTCATAGATTCAGAGAACAACCTGGTGATTGCCAGAGGGGAGAGGAGTGGAGGGATTGGTGAAATAGGCAAAGAGGTGCAAATTTCTAGTCATAAAATAAATAAATCATGAGATGCAATTTAAAGCCTAGGGGATATGGTCAACAATAATTGTAATAACTTTTTATGGTGACAGGTGGTAACTAGACATAGCATTATGATCATTTCGTGTATAAAAATATTGAAATCACTATGTTGTACACCTGAAGTTGATATAATATTGTATGTCAATTATATTTTAATAAAAATAAAGAAGATATGGAGAGTTACTTTCCCAAATAGTCATTATTACTAATCTGAAATTTGAAGTTTAGCTCATTTAACCAAGTTCAAGAAGTATTGTCCTATTACAAATATGTGTGTGTGTGTATAAATATGTCTATGTGTTTGTATAGCTTCCTTAAAAATAAAGTAGGAAAAATATGAAAATCTCTCAAGAACAAAGTACATGCATAAAGATGAAATGTTTATTAAAGCAGAAAGAACTCAATTATTACGTTATCTTAAGAATTTTAAAGGGAATCGCTTAAATTAGGAACAACTTATATCTCCACATGCACTCCATAAGCATATGGTGTAGGAATATGTACATTAAGAGAAATATTTGTTTCATTTTTTAATTCCCATTGTTACTACAAATTAGACAGTATTATTTAACTGGTTTTAAAGTTTAATACCAAATATTTTATTCAAAAACAATCACAATTTTGAGTCCCTTAGTGGACCCTGTATTAGTTATTTATCACTGAGTAGCAAGTTATTCCAAAATTTAACAGCTTAAAACAAGAAGCATTTATTATCTCACATTGTTTGTGGACAAGGAATCTGGTGCATCTTAGTCGAGTACATCTAGCTTGAGACCTCTCATGATGTTGGCCAGGTCTGCAGCCATTGGAAGATTGGCAATAGCTGGAGAATTTGCTTCCAAAATCACTCACATGGTTGTTGGCAATGTGTCTGTTCCTTGCAGGCTTTTGGACCGAGGACCTCACTTCCTCACTTCCTCACTGTGCCACCTGGGCTTCTCCATAGCCTGAGATCTATTCACAGAATGACAGCTTGTTTTCCCTAGCATGAACGATCCAAGAGAGATTTAGAGAACTCCCAGTTTGGAAACCACAGTCTTTCTTAGCCTAATCTTGTTAATGATATAACATTACATCTGCAATTTTCTTTTCATTAGAAGTGTGTAAGTCAGTCCTGGGTACACTTGATGAGAGATTACCCAAGGCCGTAAATACCAGCAGGCAAAGAACACTGGGGACCTTCTCAGAGACTACTTACTATAGACTCTCATTTGTCTCTCAATCTCTAGGATTTTAACATTTCTTTAAAGGTTAGAAAAATTGCATGTTTCTCTTGGCCTTAAGTATCTGAATGTGTAATTTACTGGCCTTCAAATATTGTAAGAGAAATTTAGCAATAAAATTTTGGGTGACATCCATTTCTCAAGAAAAATCTTATGTAGTCTCTATAATATTTCTCTGCACTGTGGGGGAGATTCTAAAATTTATACTTTTGAACACTGCATCAATTTTAATTATTATCTCAATACAGTTTTGATTTTTGACACCATTTCCTATAATTTTTATGGCCTTTTGGCCTACTTTCACTACATTTTACCATTTGAAGTGACTAAAAAACCTTATTTTTTTCTAGACTTAAAATCATATTCTGTTTTATAGAGTGAAGTATGTATAAATCCCTTAGCTATCATTTTTGGAATGCCAATCTTATATTTAATGAAAATACTTTCCAGATTCTGACATTAGGTGCACTGTCAGGATAGTTTGTACTGATGTACTTGACATATTTTTTTTTCTTTTTGTTTATAGGTAATTAGTAAGTATTTTGGAGTGCTATTTCAGACAATATTTTGAACAATAACTATTTCTTTATACTTTGTAAAAGTTATTTCCTTCACCAGAAAGCAAAAGGAAAATCAGTGTTTAGTGTACATTTGTCCTTGTGTGCTATAAAAATCAGGAAGTTCTGAATCTATTCATTCTCACCCCCTAAATATCTCTATTAATATGATTTAACTATTCACATTTAATTTGTTAAAGTGTCAATATTATATATTTGACCTCTAATGAGTTAATTAACCTCTTAATATTTTAATTAGTAATAACATCAGCTGTGCTTTAGTAAGTGCATAAAAAAAGTACTTCATTTTGCAGTAACACATTTTCTCATGAAATAAAAGGATATTACTGAAGAGAAAGCTGTATATGTGTCTATACTCTCATCTTAATTCATGGTGGTGTTTCTCTTTCTCCACTAGTGTCAAAACATTATAGTGACATCCCTGACATATCCATTCCCCCTGAGGTCGACTGTGCGAGAGGCTGATCTCACATCATACACAGGAGAAGCCACAGCAGAAAAGGTTTAAAATATATGTTAAGAAAAACATGGTTTATTTTTGTACTCTGGGAAGATTTTTAAAAATGTGTATAAACATATGCATCTTGACACAATTTGAACATTATGCCTTCTCATTATGTTTAGTTTGTTTAATTAAACCTGCTACTGACATATGTTAAAATGAGGTTTCAGAATGCCATTCCATTTTCAATAATTTTTGAAGAGAGACTCAATGGCATTCTGGCTTGTTACCTGGCCAGAGAAGCACGAAACATAAGTATATTGTCAGGAAAAACAGCTCATGTAGGGTAACCGCTGGGGTACATGCTCCCATTAACCTACCAGAGGGGAAATAAACCTAACTCTGAAAAAGTGGTAGAATTGTCAAGATAATGCTTTATCAGTGAAAAATTATGAAGCTTAAGTCACAGATATGAAGATACCATACAAAAAACCTAACCAATCGTGTAAAAGTATTCTATATCACTCCAAATATTTTACTCATGCTATACTTAGATCTGTGGTTAAAAAAATCTTCCTGACAATTTGATTGTGGCCAAAAAATAAGAAAAGAAAAATACATTAAAAGTGTTTTGTGCAAAATGTAGCACACTCAAAAATTACTTTTAATGGTATAACGTACCAAATAATGTTTTTCCTCAATTTATGCTTATAGTTTATAATTGCTTAATATTTATAGTGGAGAAAAAAGAAATATTTGGTGAATTGCCTACTCTGTGCCAGACAATAGGGCAGATGCCATTTTCTAATAACATCTACATGAAAACTTTATATCACTGCTGTCTTAGCCTGTTTCCCAAAGCAGGAAATTGAGACTCACAGAGAAAATGTAAGCTGACAAGGATGAAATATGTAATAGGTGAGTCGGTTGATATTTAATTCTCCATTGAGCTTTAATGGAGGTTATAGACTACTTCTGTAAAGAGAAGTTATAATCACTTCTATAGAGGTGTCAAATAGAGGTATGGGCCACTTCTATACATTTCCTTTCAAACGTTTACTTATTCCTACCATAGAATTCCCCACACTGCAATGAAAAATCTGTTATTTATCTTTTGTGTTTTGTAAGTGTTATGAAAAGTCTCTATTGCCCAACTTACCGTAATTGTTTGGTATATCGTTAACTTCATTATTAGTATAAACAATGAACATTGCAGTAAGTCACAGGAGCCAAAGGAGTTTACAGAGAGTTTGGGGAAAGATGGCAAGGGGGTGGCTGGGAAGAGGACTTAAGTTCATCAGGTTGGTTATAAGAGTCACCCCAAACATATAAAATGTTATTTAAGCAATATCACCAGCTGCCCTCAATGGTCACATGAATTTGGAATAACAACAAAGACTAAAAGTATAGTAATGCATTATATCTTTTATATTATCAGTGATTACAATATTTTTGAATTGGTTCAGTTACCATAGTTTCCTTTTCTAGATATTGATTCTAAAAGCTCACAGTAAGTACTTAAGTTTTAAGTGTAAGTAACATATCTGTTTATTGTAATGCTCAACACCTCAAAACCCATACCATATATTATTTGCTGTATATTTGGACAGTAACTTGGTAGTATGACTTGTTGTCCTCCAGTGGGTTCCAGTTGACTTTCTTTTTCCTTGTTGAGAAAAGAAACATATATTTCTTCACAATATTATGAAGATCTTCCAGAATCTGACTTTAGTGTATCTAGTCAATGCGATTTATTCTATTGTACATTTTTAAAAATAGAATTTTGTCCATTATATTCTTGTTCTAAATTAGAAGGATTACTTTAAGGATTATTTCAAAGCTGTCATTCTTTTCATTGTGTTCCTTGCTTGGGTCCTCTATTTTTTGTAACCCACATATTCTGCTTTCCAGTTTTATCTCTTTATGAAAAGAGTCCTTTAGAAGTTAATTACTTCAGCCTTACATGTCTGAAGATATCTTGACTTGTTCTCACATATTTGATTATTTTGGCTGGGTATTGACTTTTAAGTTCAAAATAATTTTCTTTTAGTTGCTTAGTTCATTGTTTTTCTAACATTTGATTTGTCTGATAACAGATCTGAAGCCACTCTAATTCTTATTACTCTTGTATATATATTTTTCCCATCTCTGAGAGATGTGAGGATTTTCTGAAAATTCAGCAATGTGTAGAAAATATTGGTCTCATTTAATTCATCTTGCTTAATACCAGCCGGTCTTTTGTACAAAAGATTCAAATCTTTCTATAACTTGGAAAATATTCTTTTATTGTTTGTTTGATGATTTTTCTAACCTACCTTTATCACTTCTCTCTCTGTAACTTCTTTTAACTAAGTTAGATATTATTTATAGCTTTGTTCTCTATTACTTTTATATTGTTTCTATTGGGCCATTTACTTGTCTTTTTGCTCAACATTCTTGGAGATATATTTAATCTCTCAGGCTTTCTCCTGCTATTTTTAGTACGATATATATATTTTTAATTGTTAAATATTTATGAAACTTATTATGACATTATTCAATTGATAAATATATCAAAATGATCTCTTGAAATATTGAAAACAATAAAAAAAGGTTTGCTTTTTCCTTTATAGAAGGAAATTTCCTTTCTATACCACACTACAAAGAAAAATTTTATGTGAGATTTGCCAGTGAAAAAGGGATTGTGTGGGCAAAAGTTTTCCGAACTATTACATCATTATATCCCCTTTATAGATATTCACAATTGATATTATAATATTAAATGTGAAAAGTAGTTCAGTAAAGAATCCATCTGTTGTGGTTAATAAATCTTTTGGAAAAATTATTTGATACTGGATCATTTTTCAATGCTTGTTAATATTTCTGATCTACTGGACAGAACAGCTTGAATAATGTTCCCCCCCAAATAATAGTTGTAGAAGGTGCATTGAAATCTAAGTAAAATTGTTTTGCAAGAGTGTAAGTATGATATTGTAAAAGGAAATAATAAGAAAAAGTATTCTGGAATTAAAGGTTTTATTTTTTAAAGTGTTAGTTAAGCTTTGTCATACTTTCTGGAAGCATTTAGAAAAGCAGTTTTATCCCATGTTTTAAGACATAGAACTTTGTTTCCTTTCTTGGCAGTGGAATATATTTAACATATTTCAGAATAAACAATAAGATTATGACCTTATTTGACAGAGATATTAAATATTAAGTTTGAGTCACTTTGTGTCACTGAAAACTTAATAAAAGAGAGAGTTCAGGTCAGTAATTCTCAGAAAGACAAGCATAGGTGTGACTTATGAGAGAGAATTAAGGATAAACGGAAGGCACCTCCTTGAAAGAGTTGATTTTGTCAGTTAAAAAATAACGCAAGTAATCAGCAAGTCTAGTGTGCAGCATTCACTCTTTTTCATGAAATAGACCTCTGCAGTCATTCACTATCAATAGGCAATAATCTGTTTAGAATAAAAGATAAGATCAAGTTTAGTCATATGTGTTGAGTTTTGAATAATGCAAACAAGTTACCCTAATTGCCTCATAAATCATTTCAATGAACATGCAATAGAGTAGTCAAAGCAATGAGCATTTGCATTTTTGAAGACCATATTTGTCCTTCAGAAAAACAAGTATGCTAGCATGTTGGATCGTACACTTTCACCTATTTTTCCTGATGAGATTTTGAATTTTATGCAAGGTTTGCACCTGTACATTTTATGAACTAAATATAGATAGTAGGTTTAGAAAGCTAAAGTTGATTCCATTGTTTATTACTATTATTGTAAAAATTTATATTTGTGTATATATCTATGAATATATATATGTATTCAACAATTCAAATGATTTTTATTCTCTTACATATGTTATGAAAGCAACAAAAGCAAAGTATTTGAAATATTTATTGTTATCATTTGTTATTCACATTTCAATTGAAAGCCTTAGTGTACAGAATAAGAAAGAATCATAGGATATGAATATAACACTATTGCCCTGAATTTTATATCCACTCACCTGCTTAATATAAGCTTTAATTTTTTCAAGCCACTTCTCTTTCTGTCTCTCTCTTTCTCTCTAATAGCTCTGAATTTTCTGAATTTAGGACATGTACAATTGATAACATCTAACAATTAATTGTTTTTTGCTGGGTAGCCATTATGAAATGGTTGAAACTGCCTGTGCATATATGAAATTAGTTATATTTTCATAGTTTTTCACTTCAATTAATTTATATCGAGTTTTTATAACATAATTTTGGATTTAATTGCTTTCAAATGTCTTATAGAAGATGACATTCTGGTCATTCAAACAAATGATATTGGGTATTCCTAAAGGATGGGAAAAAGCAGCAGAATGTAATTTGATATATCAGTAAAGAAAATACATGCCAATGGATAATAACTACAATTCCATATTTATTTGCAGAGCAATGTGGTTTACAGAACTTAGAAAGGAAGATACCAAGAAGTAGTGAAATCATAGTATGTTTCGTTACTGATATTCTTCTAAGGTGATTGGACAGAACATGCCAGGTGATAAAACTGAAGGAGAAAAGGTTGAGAAATCCCCTGAAAACTTTTGAAAGAAATTTTGAAACGTTAGCTTGATATGAGACATCTTGACAGTGCATCATTAAGGCATTGCATCAGTTCTTATTTGGCAGTATTATTGTTATTTTTGTGGCCCTACGTGCAAGAGTGATGCATCTTTCAGTTAAGAGTGTCTTGATCAAGTATGGTAGTGATTATACATTGCATTTCTAAGAGCTTCCTTCTATTGCTTCCACCATGTAAATATTTTTGGCATAATAAATTTTTAAATCTAACATTGATTCAATATTTTCTAGTTAATTTTGCCTGTGTCCCAAATAATGAATTACTTAAAGTGAAATACCATGTCTAGTCACACTTTATAAAGAAAATAATTTTAACCGTGTACATAGGCATAAAAGAAATTAGGATATATATAATAGAGATTTAATATAATCTGTGTTTTCACTTCGTTAAGTTAACATCTGTTAAGTAGAGCCCAGGGTGTCAGATCATGAGCCATGTTCAGCAAAAGACTACTAGGGAATTGAAATGGAGAAGTTTATTCCTCACAGGTTCTGGGGAAGTATACCCCATGCCTCGAGGGGCCACCTACGGGGGAAGTCAAAGCAGGGTGCAGAGAGAGCCATAGGACCTGGGGCACATACGTTTATTAGGGTGCCAGGGTGGAGTGCTTTGGAGTTTCCTGAATAAGTGGATTGGTCACCTCAAACCAAATAGTGGAGTTTTGGTAAGCTTGGGGAGAGGGGGTCTTTTCTAAGGGGAGCACAAAGGAAAAGCCCTGGGCCTGTGGAGGAGAGCGCTTATCATAAGGGCAGTTGGAGAGTCATATCAGGAACTTAAATTTGCTTGTAACTGTGCAGGCTGTTATGTAGGGCATGCGCTTGCATGAGGGACTGCTGTCAGTTTAGCCATCCTCCCCGCTCCCCGCCTCAAACAGCTTGGCCACACATAATGAACACTAAGGCAGCAATATTGCATTATGGAGTACTTTAGCTAAATCTCAACATCTATCTCCTATTTATTTGCAGAAATGTGAGGTTGAGAAAGTTATATGTTGAACTTACTTTCTTTTCCTCTATATCCAAATGGTAGCAGTCAGTTCAATCTAACAACCAATGACCATGGGCTAGTTTTTAAAGTGACATAGTAAAATTTTCATTTTAGTATCTTTTCACTATTTGAAAACAATCTGTACCAGTGTTAAATTGAGCATGCAATCATCAGCAATGATTAGGGGAAAGGAATAATACCAATAAAAGGAGAGGAATCTCAGGCAAGTTTTAGAAAAAAATAATCAATGATAGATTTAATAATGTATAGAGAAAACTATGATATTTTTTAATGTATGAAATACTTATTATGTTTAATCCAAAAACTAAAAATATTTGTCACAGTCTATAGACTTTTGTCTCAGATGCTTAACAAATCTGGAAAATGAATCATAAACAAACACATTTCCTGTTGGTTAAATGAAACAATGGCTGGATTTAGGCTTAGAAGGCTTCGGTCTTAGCCATTTTTTGTTATATTTCATTTTACCTTTCCTTCTACCTGAGATCTCAACACTATGTTGAAAAAATAAAGAAAACACTGCCGACCTCGCAAAGGCTATTGTCAAGATCAAAATAGAGCATCATATGCAAAGGGGCTTTGTAAACTTTATCAAATGACAACAAGAGAGAAGTGTACTTGTGACAACAATGAGGATGCCAATGCAGTTGCTGTTGCTGCCACCAGGTTAAGTGGTGTATTGCCAGCATTACTCATTAGTACATTCATTCATTTAATAAATATATGTTGATCTAGTATTGTGCTAAATTCTGGCCATATTAGGGTGAACAAAAGAGATAACATCTTTGCCTTCATGGTGCCCACTCTTTTAGATGATGGCAATGACTGAATGGGAGGAGGGAGATGGTGTTAGAAGGCATCAAGACAAATTAACCTTAAAACTCCAGATGAAGTATGGCAGAAAGGGGAAACGTGTATGTGGGATGCCTTGAAATGGGACTGAATGGCTGGAGGATAAGGAGAAAGAATGAGAGGCAGACAAGGTTCAGATATTCTTAAGAGCTAGCCTAAGTAATTAGGATTTTTATCCATAGGACAGTGGAGAGCCACTGAAGGATTTTAAGCAGAAGATTCATATCGTGTAATTTGCATTTTAAAAAAACCACAAAACTTCGCATGGCTTACTGATTTTAATAAGTTGTTTGTCACTACCAGACTAAACTGGGTTTTTCCAATACAAAATAAAAGTCAAAAAAAGCTTTGGTGTCAATAAAGGGTAATTGAAAAGAACAGCCATGCCACTGAAATAAGGATTCAAATTTATCAAAGGAAACCCAAAGCTTATTTTTGAAAATATGTCCGATTACATAAATGGAACATTGTCTATATGCCTTACCCTAATTTTAAATGGCTATGAGAATATCCAATGGACAAGATTAGGAAAAGCAGTTGGAACTCCCTTCTTTATTTTTATATGTATTTTATTTATTCTTATTTATCACAGAAATAAATTTAAATTTTATTACCTTCTCTTTTTAAATGACTAAGTTAAATGGTCATGTTATAATATCCTAAAGATGCTTCAGACTCTGTTTTATGGGGTGATTTATAAAAGACCCAGGGCCATCTCAGGCATTTGAAAGTATCCTGAAATGTTTATTAATGGCCTCATAAACTATGCTCATCCTGTTTTGCTGCTGAATACTTGGTGGTTGGAAAAAAGACGCTCAGTTCATTACCAGATAAAATCAGAAAATATTCTAAAAGCATATACCTTACTTATTTCTGACAAATATAAAACTATATGCTTTAAATCATCAATAAAGATTAATGTACAAAGAGCTTACTAAAAATCACCTGACTCTGGGACTGAGAAGCCATTATTTATTTATTTTTTTGGTGAGGAAGATTGGCCCTGAGCTAGCATTTGTGCCAATCTTCCTCTACTTTGTATTTGGGATGCCACCACAGCATGGCTTGATGAGTGGTGTGTGGATCTGCGCTGGGGATCCGAACCCGCAAGCCCTGGGCTGCCAAAGCCAAGTGCATGAACTTAACGACTATGCCACCTGGCTGGCCCCCAAGAAGTCATTATTTTTATATCCATAGGTTAAGATAATTATTAAAGGCAATCAGTGGCTATTTTCAAATATGTTTTCAGCATTTGTTTATTTAGAAAGTAAAAATATGTTTTGAGCATTTGTTTATTTAGAAAGTAAAAATGTGTTTTGAGCATTTGTTTATTTAGAAAGTAAAAATTCGTTTATTTAGAAAGTAAAAAAGTTTATATTATCATCTTCTTCTTTCAATAAGATGATACATGATAGATATAATTAGAATCTTAGGAGATTCAGAAACACCATAAAAATAGTGATATGTTAGAGTTCTTATAAGTGATTTCTATTTTCAATGACTAATTTCTAATTTACGGATTTTGAACACAGTAAAATAGAGAAAAGTGTAGGAAGAGCAATAACCAATATTGCTTTTTTTGGGGTAGATAAAATCTATCCAATTGTCATAATCAATATATATTCTAAGTTTAGTAATATCATAGTTAATATATATTCTAAATTTTCTGAGCAAATGTTTCCAAGAATCCTACCAGGTATTTGCATATTATTAAGCTATCTGGCATAATGAAATTATATTTCAAATGTTCAGCCTGAAATATCTGAAACTATTAGCTTGAAAATTAGACTGATTCATAATGCTTATAAGCACAGGCTTTTAGTACTTAAGAAAAAAGGTAAGAAACCTGTAAAGCTCCCAAATTGGAAAAACATAAATGGTTCAAGAATCCTCCTGTCCATTTAGACACTTAAAATTCATGAAGCATACACAAGTAGCTCAGATTTTTTAAAAAATCTGTTCTCTTCAATTACTTCTAGTTTTGCTCATTAAAGTAATCTAGAAATCATTTTACTTGTCTACCTAAAGACCAAGGGGCATAATTATAAAAGTAACATTCACTATTTCTATTCAAAAAAACTGTCTTAAATTAGATGAAATAGAGATCTTTTTCAAGTAAAATATAAGAAAAACTGTGTGTGATACATGACACAAAACCAAAAAAATTAGATTTTAAAGACTAAAAGATTAATAAAAGTGCATAATTGAGCCAAAAATAAATATTATTTTTCCCCAGTGGAAAAATAAGTATTCCCAAAATATAACTGAGTACAATAATTTCTTGTTAGACTATTTTAGATATCTTTCCAGAGTATTTTGTTTTATTTTACTTTGTGGCTGCGCTCAGACTCTTTCATGCGTGTTTGGCCACTTACCTCTTGTTTATTCTTCCCTTTTTCCTCCCTGTGTACAATGCACATCAGAGAATGCATGTAGTAACTCAAAATGATGGTTTTGAGGAAGCTGTGCTGGGCCATATTTTATGGGAAGGTGATGGAATAACTAATGTGGGCAAGATATATAGAAATCCCTGCAGGGGAAGGAGACTAGCACAAGCACTGAAAGCAATATTGTTGGAGTACAGAAGGAGTGTGTAATGAGACAAGGTGGGAAATATAGGCTAGGGCCAGGCCGTGCAAGGCCTAAACACTAGTCTATGAACAATGAACAATGCATTTTAAGTATAGCATTTAGGGTGACTGGATCAAAATTGTGATTTATAAGGTCCCATTCTTGGGGAAAGCATACCTTTTGGAGACTATGAAGCTATGTTTGGAAAAGGAGATAAGAATGGAAATTATCTATCTGGGAGAGAGATATTAATGATTTGAGAGGGAGACAGAGAGAAGTCGGTATATTTGAGGCATATTGGAGGTTATAAGACCAGGATTTTCCAATGAAACAGAGCTTGTTGCAAGGAAGAGAAGGCTACTACATGATACTTATTAGCTTTCTGATTGTGGTCCTCCATAGACGGTAATAACTACGGGGATTCTAAAATTGATGTTTTTAAGTCAAAACACTATTAGTAGCTTCCAACTCTTATATGTAACTGGTCGCTCAACATCTACTCTTAGCTGTCTCACGGTTACTTTGAATTCATTAAATGTAATACCGATTTCATGACCTTTCACCCCATAAGTATCCCCTTCTTAGTAGGTGTTCCCTGTTTTCGTACAGTATTTGCTCACTAACTGCATCCCTCTTGACTGACTTCACTTCTAGTTGTAGTGTGTGAAGAGAAGTGGGAAGTGGGGAGAAGAGAAAATTCTTCTCTTTTGCTCTTAAAGTACTCAAGGGCACTTAGCCTTAGGTACATCTATTGGATGAGGCAAAAGGGAACGGGAGGTCACCTGGGTCATGATGGGTATGATGCATAGGAGTGAACAGTAAGGTGCTGAAACTTAATCTGCTTTTATGGGCATTATGAAATTTCAATTTTGAATCTTTTTTTCAGTAAAATTACTAGGGGATCATTGAAAGATTCTCATGGTATGATATTTCATGTATTACTATGTTAAGTCTTTTCAGTTAGTTAATGATTTTGGTCTTTTCAATTAGTTAATAATTTTACTAAAATCGAATTTCAAGTAGATCCTATTTGTCCTAAAAAGATATCCCTAAAACAATAAATTACTCAGAGTCTAGATCTGGGTTTGATTTATCCTATCATCTTAATACGAAGATTGATTTTAATATATAAACAGTGAAAAGCCACAAATGAGACTCCAGTGACTCAAGTGAAGTTGATAAATGCCGTAACATCTGCACTAATGATAACTGTGTTGGATGGTGTGTGGTAAACATAGCATTAATACTTCATGAGTTCAATATATAAGGTAAGTTTCAATGTAAAGTTAGGAATTAGATTTTGGAAAATAGGAAGGTTTTTATTATTAAAAGATGTTTACTAGCACACGATTTTCCTAGTGAACATATGGTAAGAATGGAACAGAGTGAAGATTTAAAGCCACTGTTGAATTGACAATTTCCTATAAAATAAGCCTTGATGCATATCAGGGTAAAGAAAAACCTCTTTATTCTGAAAACTAATTAAAAGCCCTTTGGTTTTTAGCATTTTAAAAAATTTGTTTTGAATTTGAAAACCTTTAAAAGGGGGTATAACATTGAGGATGCTTTCAGCAGGAAACGTGGGCTCTAAAATGTTGAGGAACATTAGTGTAGACAGAAAGACTATAGAGACAGAGCCAGCATCAGAAACAGGATAGCTTTGCGGAAGACAAGGTTTAAGAATGCATGTGAGTTTAAGGCTGTTTCCACTAATCACTTTAGTCACACAGTCATTCAAGACAGACAACCAGTTTGACTGGCTTTTTGACCTTATGATGTTTGACCAAATTGATTCAACAATTCAATTGAAATGGCAGGATCACAAATGCTATCTATAATTTCAAGTGAATGGACAGCATTCATTGTGTGCAGAGGCTGTGTATAATGCAATAATTATTTTAAACCTTTTCTCCTCTCCTAAACCTGCTAATCCTGCTCTTCCCCCTTCACTCTCAAGATAACCTTGCTTCCTACTTCAGAGACAAAATGTACAAAAAAATTCTATTAATACATGCTACTTGCACAAATTTTAACTGCCAGTTGTGGTCTCTTTTGACAAATATCCCTGACTTTCAGAGATTTCAACATGCTTATAAACTGATAGCTTTATTTTTTGTTATTGTTATTCCTTTCATTTGAAATATGAAATGTGGATTTCACTCAGCAGAATGTTCTTTTGAGGAAAATACTCCAAGATTTCAAACATTTCTCCACTAGAACAAATTTTTCTTCTCTGAATCCAGTTCTCTTCTGGACTATATTTCTTTTTACTAATTAAACATTTCTCCTGTAGTTTTTTTAAATCTCTGACATAGTGATTCTATGACTATAGAATGGTATTACTAATTCTGTTTATTCTAATTTTTTAACAGAAAATAGAAAGACCAGAAAAGACAAAAAATTAAAAAAGAAAAATTATTTTGTAATTTCCTCATGCTAGGTTTCTTAGCATACACTTTAGCACCTATGTGAAGAATAAGGTTAAAAATATAATAGGAACTCTTATGGATAAAACTTCTAAAATGCTAACTTATGGCCCTAAGACTCTTGTTTCAGTACAGAAAGTAGGCTACAATTCCCAGTTGCTTTACAGAATAAATTGGTAACTAATTCCACATTTGTGTGATTTCAGCATGATTTGGATTCATTCAGGAAAATACATTTTCCTTATTCTTGATAGAAAGTAATACGCAAGGAAGCCTATTTGAATATAATGTATTAGACATTGTAATAGGATGGTTACAATCTGTAACCTTAGAAATAAAATTGTAGCTGCAGTCATAGCATCTTTGTTCTCTGGAAAGCCAGCCAATTCTTGAATAAAGGGAACAATGGTGTTCATCAGATCATGCTAACAACACAAAATGACGTGGCCTGTTCTATGAAAGTCTCTCTATAGAATTCACCTAGGCAATCAAAGATATATTTATTTTGCATTTGAAAATGTTCATATTTTAATGAGAATGTCTCATGAAAGTCATGGAAAGTGAATACAAAAATGTTCACTGCCTGCGTATTTGAATAAATCATACTATTCAATTAGTGGAGAAAAAATAGATCCATCAATTTTGATTTAATCTCCTCCTTGTGTTTTTCAGAAGAATAACATAAATAAAAACAGTAGAATTATTCACGAACTACCAAATTAAAAAAAGAACTCCAACCATAAACCAAAGCAAAACATAAAAATAGAACACAATGGTAAATTTGCCTAAATAACAGCCAGTTGTATTCCGTGCTTCACATTTTAAAAGACGTTAGTGAGGTTTATTTACTAAGGTGGGAAAGAAAAAAAAATTCCCTTTGCCTATCTTTCCTTCAAACCCAGGCAGTTCTCTTTATTTCTGGCCACGGACAAAAGAATGGCGTCCTTACCAGTAGCCTTCTGCCAGGAAAACACTAAGGAGCCCAGAATTAGTACTTGGGGCCATGATATTTGGCTCTACCTCCACCCGTTAGTCTCTGGGAATTAATTTACTTTTCTCTCCCCCTTCCTGATGTGTAAATGAAGAACAAAAATGCCCAGCTATATGATTCAAAGATACAGTAAAATATATATGAAAGTCTTTTTTATAAAATGAAAAACATCAAAGTCACATAAGATAATCATAACAATATGCTTTCTAAACTGAGATACAAAAAAGATGTTCTTGAAGAACACCTTGAAGTTGGGTTGAACATGCCTATTTCCAGCTGTTTATCTGTTACTGTTCAGTACTGTTTCAGAACTATTCACCCAACAAATGCACAAGCAATGTTACTACACATAGAACTGAAACATTTTCCCCTTGTGCGTTAGTAAACATTGTTTTCCTCCATACAAAGGGGATTACAAGTCAGTGTTTGATAATATTTATCATCTATGAACTATACTTATTTCTTTCACAAAATGTATATTTTCTTATTTCTTTAGTAAAAGGGAATAAAGATTTCTGTCTAAGGAAGGAAGGCATTTGTTTGTAATTAACTGTAAAATCCTAGGAGTCAGAGACACCCAAGTTAGAGTAATGTCTCTACCTCTTACTAACTTTAAGCAATGAGGGGGTTACTGAACTGCTGCAAGGCTCAGTTATGCCATAAAATGGTGATAATACTACCTACCATGGAAGGTCGTGAAGATTAAATACAAAAATGTATATAAAATTTTGGCACAAGGGCCAACAGGGGTGAAACATATAAAACTGGCAATTATTAGTATTATAATCTAGTTTCTGATATTTCACAACAGCTATCAAGTTTAGTCAACTTAGATAAATTTCCTAGCCATTAATATATAAAATGAAATATTGATTGGGTAAATGTATGATGGCCCCTTCTAGCTTCATGAATCCAAGAACCTCTTCTAAA
This sequence comes from Equus przewalskii, assembly GCF_037783145.1. Taxonomy (NCBI): domain Eukaryota; kingdom Metazoa; phylum Chordata; class Mammalia; order Perissodactyla; family Equidae; genus Equus; species Equus przewalskii. The sequence continues at coordinate 95,973,384 of NC_091832.1, forward strand.
CCAAGATATTTTATAGTAGTGACCACCTACTTCAATTAGAGAAGGGGCTTTGTCTCCATTTAATTCGTGAAGGAGACTCCTCGGAAGTATTAATCACTTATGTCAGTTCATCTTTAGAGCAGGGGTCCACAAACTTTTTCTGTAAAGGGCTCCATCGTTATTATTTTAGGCTTTGCAGGTCGTAAGGTCTCTGTTTCAACTAGTCAACTGTCCTGTTGTAGTACAAAAAAGCAGTAGACATTATGTAAACCAATGTTTAATAAAATTTTATTTATTGACACATTTGAATTTTGTATAATTTTAACATGATGCTAAATGTTATTCTTTTGATTTTTCTTCAATCACTTAAAAATATAAAAATCATTCTTAGATCACTGGCTGTATAAAACAGGCAGTGGGCTGGATTTGACCCACGCCATAGAGCACTAAAGGGCTGTTGAGACTAAATCACAGGTTTTAAAAGTGAAGTTCTTTGCCTCATAAGAAAATTTCTAATTAATTGACTTCATTAAAAAAATTCTTTATCATAGAATATAAATATCTGTGGTACGTGTTTCTTGAATTATATTATGACTGCTTACATAGCAGATGAAAGACCAAAAAGTAGTTGGAAATTTGTATTCTTCACTAAATTACAAAACAAATCAATACTGCTTTCTCTTGAGGGGTAGCACCATTTTCAACAAAGCAAATTAAAAAAAGTGAAACATTTTTATTGCCTCTCCGTGTACATAGATGATGACTGTGGGGTCTGTTCAGTACGCAGCCACACATCGTTACACACTGAGACACTGTTAATAATGCATACCCAAACTGCAGCGGGACCAAAATATTTGTAGACCTTGGGAAACCAGCACAAACTGCTCTTTGTGTAAGAATCATGAAAAGAAAAACAAACTTCCTGATGACATGGTTAGCAAATTGTCTTCAGAATTAAAGAAAAAAGGGAGAATGTAGTTTTTCAAATCAAAAGGCAAAATTCAGTATTAATTAGTGAGTGGGGTATGAGGCACATGGGAATATTTTGTGCAGTGGCTTACTTACCTTGACCTATTTAATTAAGAAGGAAAAGCTTTAGAAAGTATTTACAAATTAGTGGATCATTTTCTTTTGTCACTTTTTTGAGGTGGTTTTATGGTTGTTGCCTTTTTTTTCTTATGTTTGTAAGGAGTTATAAAGAAAAACTCCCTCTAGGAGGAAGGTTCTTTATCCTACGTTGAAACAGTGTTGATATAATCCACAGAGCAGGACAGTGACAAAGAGAGTTCAAATTTAGCCTTTCCTTTGCATTTTCCTTTCATTTAGACCAATTATATGTTCTCATATCTGTGATGGGAAATCAAATCAAATTCATGATATTGTGTAGCAATGTTAGAATTATCATCACTCAAATGTTGTCACACTGAAACCTATAGTTTGCTGCACTTCCTGGCTAAATTTCACCTTGACTGTGCTAGACAATGTGCCATTTTTAATTATTCCACAGGGAAAGATCCTGACTTTGACAGCTATTGTAGGGGAACACTGGCATAACTTTCTGACGTGTGAGCCTTGTTGTTGGCTGCTTCTACCTGGCATGGAAATTTGACATAAAAATAATTAAAGAAAGTTTAGGCAAAATTATTGCTTAAAGGACCTCATTAACCTAAAGGTGAATGATTTTTCCTTGATTCTTTTTGTGTATTCCATGTTTTTGTCCTTTGTATTTAGTATCAACCGTATATATGTTTTTTGAGTTTGTTTTTGTTTTTGGTGAGGAAGATTGGCCCTGAGCTCACATCCGTGCCGGTCTTCCTTCATTTTGTATGTGGGACGCTTCCACAGCATGCTTGATAAGCAATGTGTAGGTTTGCCCCTGGGATCCAAAGCAGTGAAATCAGAGCCGCCAAAATGGAGCGCACCAGCTTAACCGCTATGCCACTGGGCTGACCCTTCGATAGTATATTTTTACACCATTCATAAATTAACTATTTCAGAAAACTGGCCACTTTCTTATTACATTTGGAGGATAATACTGCCATATGGGAGAAAGGTGTAATTGTACATGATGATTTTTGTATCACAGACCCTGATTTTCATCTGATTCTTGCTCTTGAGAAACAATAAGAGAGGAAAAGGGAAAGATCCTTATTCCTCAATCCTAAAATCGTCACCCTCTTTTTACTTGACCAAACTCAGAACTGTTTGGGGAGTGAAATGCTGTATGGAATAATGAGATGGGGGAGTAAGGCAGAAGTCTCAGAGAACCTTGCAGGAACTTCTGAGAGGCTAGTGTGTGCTATTCATACATGGTGGTTGAGAGGCCAACACCTGGACTCAGGAAACCTGGGTTCAAATCCTAGCTTTACTTGTCCGTGTAATTTTGCAAATGCTGTCTCAGATCTCTAAGCTTCTAATTACTCACTTAAGAAACAACCGATCACTTAATCCATAGAATTGTTATAAGGATTATATATGTGATTATACATAACATTTTGAAAGTTATGAGTCAAAAACCCCCTCTTCTTGCTCCTTTTTTGTATTTAACCAATAGAAACAATTTAAAAATAGAAAAATAAATGGGAATCAAAATGTTAGCCGTATTAATGGTCAAATGTATATCTTATAAAATTGTAAATGCAGCTATGCCTTCAATGTGAAGCCTAAAGGAACCTGTGATTCTCTCTCTAAATTGGCTTTGATCCCTGCCATTGGTCTACAAATCTAAATTTGTGGATGCAGGACTGAAGATCCCCTACAGTCTGGGCAGAGAAAGAGAGATTAGCAGGGGGTGAAGGGTGGAGATGGGCAGAGATGCCAAATGCTTGAAGACTGATACAAAGGAAAGAGCCAATAATGAGAGCCAAGTGTGTCTGTGTGGAGGAAAGGACAAAACAGCAGGAGACCAAAGCAAGTGGAAGCAGAGACTGTTTCATTGTGCCTGACATCCTCCAGAAACTATGGCTCAATATCAGGCCCTGTGTCAGCTGAAATATTCTTCCTACCTCAAGAAGTAGAGAAAATATCCTCGGAAGGACGGAACATAGAAAGTTCCTTTGTCTATGGATTGAGATAGGTAAACAGTGTAAGAAAAAATAAATATTCCTCAACTACAGGGAAAAAATTGTGTTTCATTAACTAATTTATTCATTCATTCCTTTTGAAAAAGTTTGCCTTTTAGTCCTGTAAATCTTTATTGAAAACTACTATCTAGAATTTCTGTTCCTTTGTGTCTCTCTAAAAGTACCCACTACTTGGCATTGCTAGAATCAAAATTAAATTATAAGAGAGGAAGGGGATCTGATATGCATAAACATTTAAATACTTTCCCAGAGGGAAACAAACAGTCTTCTGCTCCTGATCATTGGAAGCTAAAGTTAGGAGACTTGTATTGGTGGGCAGGTTGGCTCAGAGCATGAAAGTGCAAGAGTCCTGATGCCAAATTACCTGAAGGCAACGGGAGTCTAGGCTGTTGAGCTAATCTCAAGATGAGGAGTACATATTCTTTGGAGGATAACTACTATCTTCCTTGTCTGTGGCTGATGCCAGAAGCTTTTCCAGAAGACCTAGCGCATTGCTTGAATTTTAAGAATAAAATATGAGAATAGGTAAATAGAGAATGGAGATCAACACAAAGAAACATAATTGAGCTTGGCCTACAGAGAGTTAAGGTCTCTTCGCTATGTAGGATTATCATAGTTTGTGCTAGGTCCCAGACCAGGAAGGCATTATTATAAAGAGGGCCATTAATGGCTGTTGTTCTGTGGAGGACTGGAGTTCAACAGGGGCACTGTGTGGCATCAAGGAGCAAAGACAAGAAAGCAAAGTTCAGTGATTTTTTTTTTGTGAGGAAGATTGGCCCTGAGCTAACATCTGTTGCCAGTCTTCCTCTGTTTTATATGTGGGAGGCCACCACAGCATTGCTTGATGAGCAGTGTGTAGGTCTGCACCTGGGATCCGAACCCACAGAGCCTGGGCCACCGAAGTGGAATGTGCATACTTAACCACTGTGCTTCCGGGCTGGCCCCAGGGACTTTAGGCAAATGGTTTCTAGTTTAATTGTGGAAGTCATTCAGATCACTATTATGGATTCCATAATCTTACATGGTTTTAGAAAATCTGAAAACTATGCCATGAGTTAGATACTGGGATTCATCCCAGTTTGGTATGTGAAAGATTTATTATATTTTATTTGAAAAAACAAAAGAAATATATAGAACTTGTGCTCTGAATTTGTGTAGTAGGCCGTACTTTACATAGCCTGACATATGGTGAGTACTTAATAAATGTCTACTAAACCGTATGTGCTATTTATAAGAAGAAATAATTACGTTTGGGGAAAGATTTTTAGTTGTGAATCTCATGGAGAAAAAAATAATTGCAGTATGAAAATTGACTCTAAGATTACTTTAAAAAAAGACATACACACACAAAAGTCTCCTATTCCTAGGTTGGCATTAGGGTAATGTGAGTGACACAACTGACTCAGGGTGGAAAATTCAAGGGGATACAAAATAAGTGTATAATCAATATAAATAATATTTTAATGCAATATTTTTTAAAAATAAAAATAATGCAAAAACGCATGATAAAAAAATAGCAAAATTTTAAACTCAGAATTTGACTCCCAACTTGCATAACTGTGCCTCCCTCACTTCACCTAATCCAGGTGTTTGTTCCAATAAAACTTTATTTACAAAAAGAGATGACCAGCCCATGAACCATAGTTTGCTGGTGATTTGTTAAAAATACTGCTTGAAAATATTGTATTATCTTGATTACTGAGTTTTGGCGCCCCCTTAAATCTTGTGTCCCAAGGCAAGTAGCTCATTGGCCTTAACCTCATTCCTGCCCCAAAATCAGATTTTTAAAATAAGTGTGAATAATTAAGGAAACAGAAAACAAAAAGAAAGTCAAGGAAGCCAAACATGTAAAATCATAAAATAGAAGAAGGAAAAAAGAGAAGACAAACTGTGATAATTCAAAGGCAAGCAAATTGAAAGAAAATCTGAAAATCATGCAAAATAAAATTTCCCAAGTCTAGGAATATTTTAAAGGGAAAAAGTAGATCAAATATATCCTCAATCGCAATGAATATAATCGGGCATTCTCTCTGCATACCCAGCAGGCACCTCTGAGTTCAGGCACTTTTCCAGTACAAGTTCTGAGCATCTGGAGTGCTGGGGTGGAGGGGGGAGAGGGTAAGAGAGAAGTAAGCCAGCTCCTTCTCCATCTTTTCCTGAGGCTCTTTATGCAAAGTGGACATTTCTTCTTCACAAATAGGAACTTGACAATTAAGAGACAAGTCTTGCATTCCCAGCTCCCTCAAACGTTCAAAAGTTAAAATTCAAAACTGTAAAACCCTAGAGGCTAATGCTGACATTTTCCCCTAGCCCTGCTAAAAAGAAAATAAAAACAGATTGAGAGGATTGAAGTGGAATTGCTGGAAACTGCTAATCTTCAATCTTGTTTTTGGTATTATCTTGATGCAGCTAAAACCAAGGGCTCTGTACCAAGACCACCATCATTTAAATCCCTGCTTTACCACTTCTGTTATGTGATCTTGAACAGGTCATTTAAACTTTCTTTTCTTCAGTTTACTCATCTGTAAAATGGGGATAATAATAGTTCTTACTTTATAAAATTATAATTATTATTAAATGAGTTAAAGCAAGTAGAGCTTTTGCCTGGCACATAAGTAATTTTGTAAATCACGTTATACTTATAATAAATCATTATATTGTTATCAACTAGACTGTTAAAATAGGAGATACAATAATCAGATTTGCAAGAAAATATATACTGTTTTGTAGTGCGAGAATGTTTTTGCAAATCAACAAGCAATGGGATAAGAATGGTTAAGTAGTAAAACCCTGAACAACTACAACCAGAGATGTTTAATAAAGATATATTTCTTTCTGATAGGGATCCGTTTTTTAGCTTGTAAACAATTTGGATTTACTCTTTTTGCCCAAAGGAATGAAGCATAAAACACAAAACCGTTAAAGCAGTGTTGGCAGAAGACAGAACATGGAAGTATTAGAAATTTGAGAGAGAGAAAAAGAAAAAAAATATATATTAAAGGCAGGCATTGTACAAGGTAGTCTTTTTCTCTCAACCCAAAGTAAGAAAACATTACACGTTACAGCTAAATGTACGTAAACACAAAAATCAACCAAAGTTTCATTAAATAACACCTTTATTAGTTTTCTCTTCTCTGATTTTCTCCTCTTCACTTCTCTTTATCTTTTGTGCTATTCTAACAGAAATTATCTAAAGTAATTAAAAACAAATGCATGAAGACATTCTATGCAGTTGCAGTAGTACCAACAGCACTGTTTAAAGAAAGCAAAGATAGCAGAAGATGATATATGACATCTATGAAAGAAAGAGAGAAAAGAAAAAGATAGAAAGAAATGAAAGAGGGAGGGAGGGAGGGAAGAAAGGAGGAAGAGAGGGAGGAAGGAAGGAATTCACCAGAATTTTGAGCAATATAAGAAGAGAAATCTAAAGTGAGCAATACTAAGCAGTATTTGCTAGATTCTAACACAACATGATATATGTTGTCTTCACCAATTCCATAGGTAGGTGAAATTTAAACCTAATATCAAAATAGATATTTACATGAGTTATATTGTATTTTATGTAATTATGTTTCAAATCATATCTGGAGATGATTTTCATTATGCATTAAATATTTAATGATTTATGTCATAAATCCAGGTCTGAAAGATCAATGTCATTGTGAATGGCCCCTTGAAAAATCATTAAACAAAAATTACAAGGGGTTGTCAAAGGACTATAGCAGGAAGACTCAGATGCCAAGTTGAAAGACAAGCTGCATTCCATATACTAATCGTCCTCAAACTTTACTAAGTGCCCAAATCCCCTGCAAGTCTTGTTAAATACAGATGACTAGGTTCTCCCCCTACAGTTTCTGAGTCAGTAGGTCTGGGATGGGGTTTATTAGTTTTCATTTCTGGCAAGTTCCCCATTATTCTGATGCTGCTCTTCCCAGGACTACACTTGGAGAACCACTGTCTCACACAATGATTTATTCACAACAAGCTGCACATACTACTTCAACATATGTGCTTACATTTTCTTCTCACATTATTCCTGTGAGTTAGGTTACTGTTATCACTTATAAAAAAGAGCAGAGAGACACAGTGCTATGACTTACACAAAATGACACAGCTAATAAATGATAAATCTTAATTATAACCCTGATTTTCTGAAACCAAATTGTATAGTCTCCTACTATTTTAAATTACATAGAAGGAGGAGTGATTATCAGCTTAGACCACTGAAGAGGGAAAAGAGAAAATCCCATGTGGTGAATTAGCTAGGGAATCAAAAACACATTAATTATAGGCCTGATAAACAGCATCAAGAACACAATTGAAATCAAATGGAGTTGAATTTGTAATGATTAGCTTTACACTGTTTTTCAACTTCTTTGAGCAATAAAAGAAAAATCAGCATGGCCTACTACTGCTTCCAACAGATACATGCCCTTCTTTTGGATTAGAATCAAAATCTCAAGTTACTAGCAGAACCTTTGTATCTATCTACTGTATCTATCTATCACTGATGGGTAAATAAAAATTAACTATATATGGTCTTTTGATATTTAAATCAGAAAATGTCACTATTATAGTTCATAAAAACATTATTTTGAACACTGACGTATTGAAAAAAACCATGACATAGATTTAAAAACAAATGCGACACTTTAGATGTCTTAAGTTTTAACATCTATTTCTCAATATGTATCAAAATTAATGAAAATTAAATTGCATTGGCACGCATGGTTGCGTAAAATACTATAAAAATAATTCTGATTTTGGCTTTTAGTCAAATTCAGATTCTTCATCAATCTGGCAACATAATTTGGAAAGACTGAAATTAGACGTAGTTCTGATTATGTTACTATATAGGTGGCATTCTTAATCAATTTAAATGAAAAAGTTATGGCCAGAGATATTTTCTAAATTGTTCTGCCATTTAGTGAATAGACATAGCCAGTCTCCTGTGAAAATCTGCAAAACCAAAACCGTGGGCATCTGTTCTTCCGGAATAGACTGAAATGCCACTATAACAGCATTAGGAACACACAATTCAGTATTAGGCGAATGGATTTTGGACTTTCTCCAAAGGATTTTATTACTATAAACACCAGAAGTTCTATTCATTGCACTATTTCACCCATCAGGACTCTGAGAACAGCATTATATTAAAACTTTCTTGTTCCTATAAGTGAATAATTTTATAGCAGCTACAGAAATATTATTCAGTTCCTTTCTATGGGGGGAGACTGGGAAGGGACTCTGCTGGTTACAGCTATAAACATCTATCAATAGGGACAAATTGTCTCAACCTATGAGACATTTCCTCTGACCAGTATTCTTGACTACATCACAGAAGAGAATATGAGACCTAAGTTTTCAAAGTTAATAACCATTCACTTTGGTATTCCTTTTTGGATGGCTTGAGTTGGAAGTAAATATTTTTAAAAAGCTAAAGCTAGGCTTTTACAATGCTCTTTGATCAGCCTGAAGTGATTAATTAATGAAATCTTCCTGTTGGGTATGTGATGGACTGAATAGGAACAATTAGATGTCTTTGTTTATGTATACAATTATAACTGTTAAATATTTTATGAGATATTAATTCTCCTCCCCCTGATACAAGATATATTTTATAATACTCCAGAGATATTTTTAAATTACTTACAAATGAAATTCTACATTTTACGATCTTAGTTACTTTATTTTGCTATACTTTGAGCAAACCACAATAGTTATGTTCTGCTATAATCATTTGCTGCTTCTTTTCCAGGTTTACAATGCTATCCAGTTCTATGTCATTTGGTAGATGTTCAGTCAAAGATAAATCATTCATACAGAGGTAACTTAGTATCTATTGAGATGAGTCTAAAACGATGGAGTGATATTCATATTTGCAGTTGGTTGTAAAGATAATTCTGTTATTCAAATATTACAATATCTTGACATCTTCCTCTAAGAAATGAAATTGTGCAGGATATAAAAAGAAAACAAGTAAATATTAATTTAACAATATTAAAGAAAATAACAAGAAAACATTTTAGTACTCACCCACACATCTTTCAGAACAGCCATAATTACATGAATTATCTCTTAGTTTGTATATACATGCTCAGTTTGAGGGAAAAGGAAAAGATGTGAACAAGCTTTAGCAATATATATTATCAACTTCTTGTACAAATGAGAATTTTGCATGTAGATTTTAGAAGTAAAATATTTATTTTTATTTAAAGAAGTTGCCCAAATGCATTTAAATTTCTTTTCTGTAATAGAAGCTGACAAATTAACATAAACTTTACCTCCATGATTTTGTCATCTTTGAAATGGTCCCTCCAAGTATTAAGCTTCTCAGAGATTCAACAGGGTTAAATAAGCTTGGTTGTTTGCAGCTATCCCTCTCAAAATGTATTTACATTAAACCCTTTTTTACTTATCAAATTACTTAATGATTCTACTCCTTTGTATAATTCAAAAAATCATTGAAATCTTTGTCTGCTTTTACCTCCTCTCCTGTAAACTCTTGTACTTTCTATATTCCTGTACCATAATTTTAGTGGGATGGTAGGGGAAAAGTGGTTAATGCCTATGCATAAGCCACCTGTTTCTTAACCCTTATTTTGTTATTAAAATACTTAACTGTGCACCTCTTAGATATGTACTAAATGCATAACTCTCTCACATTTCTGAAAATTCTTCCTCTCATGTTCATGTCTGTTGTCACAGTTCCACCCTACATTAATCCTGTTTCTGAAACAGAGAAAAAAATATCCAGAATTAAATATTCTTTGCTTTACATTTTTCACTAATCAGTGTTTATTGCAAATCCTATAAAGCAGTAGCTGGTACGCAACTTGTCTCCCAATGGAAACAATGTTTTCACTCATTGGAATGATGGGAATTCCAGGATTATGTTTTCTGAGTGAATGAGGTGAGCCCTACAATTGCTCTGCCTTTTCTATCTGAAGAGAAGCAAGTCCTGGATTACAGGGCAAGAAAAGAGAAACAAAGCAGAACATGAGAATCTTGAGTTGAAGAGACACAGATTAGAGTTTGAGGAGACTGATCCTGATGGAATTTGCAGGATAGATTATCAGAAAGAAGGGAACATGGAGAAAAATACATATAATGATCCTCTTTTTTCTTGGCTGAATATTAATCTGCATATGCATAAGGTGAAACTCCACAAACCCAAGCAAAACCAATTGGAAGCAAATTACAAGAATACTAATTCCTCTGGGGCCAGCCCCATGGCCAAGTTGTTAAGTTTGTGTGCTCTGCTTCTGCAGCCCAGGGTTCGCTGGTTCGGATCCTGGGCACAGACATGGCGTTGCTCATCAGGCCATGCTGAGGCAGTGTCCCACATAGCACAACCAGAGGCACTCACAACTAGAATGTACAACTATGCGCTGGGGGTGCTTTGGGGAGAAGAAGAAGAAAATAAAAGAATACTAATTCCCAGGCCACACTCAGGGATGGAAGACATTCACATTTTGTCCAGAAAGAGTAAAGAAACATGTTGAATAGTTGGATGATCAGTAGAAATCTTTGAAGGATTACAACTGAGTAGTAGGGCTATATTAGCCCTTAAGGAAAACCTGCTCTAGAACTGCCCTAAAATTTTTTTTAAAAAGTCTCCCCATATAACTTAACTTCTTCCCAAAGTAAGCTTCAATACTTTTTAGAGGAAGTCAATGAAAGATAAACACTCAACGGTATGGCATGTGCAATATCTAGGATTTAACAAAACAATCACTTGCCATGCAAAGAAGTAGAATTGTGAACCACATAAGCAAAGCCTTAAATCTTCAAGATTTTAAAGAAAAGTATAATGCAAAAGAGATATGGAAGGTATAGAAATAAGAAACTGATGGACCCTCTAGTGATAAAAAATATAATATGTAAATTAAAATACTCACTGGGTGAAGTTAGTGGCTAATTAGGCACTGAAGGTCAAATTAGCAGTAAACTCAAAAGAAATAACAATTGAGAATACCTGTGTTAGTCAGTTGGAGCTTCCATAACAAAATACTATAGACTGGGTGACTTGAACAACAGAAATTTATTTTCCCACAGGAAATAAATTTATTTTCCTTCTGGAGGCTAGAAGTCTGAGATTAGAGTGCATGTATCATGGTCAGGTTCTAGTGAGAGCTCTCTTCCCGCTTTGTAGACAGTCACCTTGTCTCTCTGTCCTCACCTGACCTTTCCTCTGTGCTCGCATGGAGAGAGAGAGTGAATGAACTCTCTGATGTCTCTTCTTATAAGGGTATTAATCCTATTTTATCAGAGCCTCAATATTATGATCTCATTTAACTTTAATTACCTGCTTATTGGCCCTATCTCAAAATGTAGTCACATTGGAGGTTAGGGTTTCAACAGATGAATTTTGGAGAGACACAGTTCAGTCCACAGCAATACTTAAACTAAAGCACAAAGATAAAGAAATATGAAAAGGTGTAAAGATAATTGAACAAAGCTTTAGTGACCTGTAGGACAGTAGTAAGTTTCTAAAACAACTGGATATTCATTTGGATAAAAAAAAAAGCATCTACATCCTTACCTTTCACCAAAGTCAGAAATTAAATTAAAATGGATTATAGATATAAACATATAAGTTAAAAATATAAAACAAATAGAAGAAAATCTTTGATACATTAGAATAGGCAAAAATTTCTTGGGACACAAAACGTATAAAATATGAGAAAAATTCCTAAATTGAACTTGATTAAATTTAAAATTTTCTGCTCTTTGAAAGACAGCATTCACCAGTAAGTACACACAGAAAGACAAACCACAAACTGGGAGAAAATATTAGCAATAGATATATCTGATAAGTGACTTTTATCCACAATTTATAAAGAAAAAATTCAATTAAGAAAATGAGCAAATGAGAGTAATGCACTGCTCTTGGTTTTGTAAAATGGTACAACCACTTTAGAAAACAGATTCCACTTTGGAAAACTTTTGGACACTTTTGAAAAACATCCCAGAAATCCTATCCCTAGGTATTTATCCAAAAGAAATGAAAATGTATGTTGACAAAAATACTTGCACAAGAATGTCCATAGCAGATTTCTTCATAATAGCTTAAAATTCGATACAACTCAAATGTTCAACAGCAGGTGAATAAATTAAAAAATTATGATAAATTCATATAATGGAACATTATTCAACATTATAAAGGAACAAACTATTGTTACATATAATATGAAGGAATCTCAATAAACCTCAGACTGAGCAAAATAAGCCAGAAAGAAATAATACACAATGTATAATTCCATTTATATATAATTCTACATCAGGCGACATTAACCTTTAGTGACAGAAAATGTATAAGTGGTTGTCTTGACTTGGGGAAGGAGGTGACTGAGATGATACACGAAAGAGCTTTTTGGGGTGATGAAAATTTTTTGTGTTGCATTGTGGTGGTTACATGCCTTGTATACATTGGTCACATCTCATAGAACTGTACTCTTTGCTTGGTGCATTTTATTATATATAAATTATATCAAAATAAGTTTAATTAAAAATTTAAAGGACCAGCCCAATGGCGTAATGGTTAAGTTCACGCACTCTGCTTAGGCAGTCTGGCATTCACAGGTTCGGATCCCGTTGCAAACCTAGCACCACTCATCAACCCATTCTATAGTGGCATCTCACATGAAATAGAGGAAGATTGGCACAGATATTAGCTCAGCAACAATCTTCCTCAAGCAAAAAAAAAAAGATTGGCAACAGATGTTAGCTGAGGGCCAATTTTCCTCTCATACACACACACACACACACAAACTAAAATGTATGTATCAACTTCTAGGAAGATTTCTGAGGCCACCAGCTTTCAACTTATCAAAACAAATTAATACAATTGTAGGGGAAGTTGTCCAATTAAAGTTTCCTGTGTGTAAATAAAATACATAGGTTCAAGAAGCAGAGCTGGGTTGCCCAATTTGGTAGCCACTAGCCACAAGTGGCTATCAAACCTTGAAATGTAGCTATTCTATATTGACATGTGTTTTAAGTACGAAGAGACACACCAGATTTCTAAGATGAGGTGTGAAAAAACAGTTGTAAATATCTCATTAATAACACTTTATATTGATTGCACATTGAAATGATAATATTTTGGATATAGTAAGTAAATTAAAATATATCATTCCATCAAATACATATTCAGTATATTATGTTCAACATATCATGCATATTAAATATATTATTTCATCTATTTCCTTTGGATTGTATTTGGATTATCATGTGGATTGAATTTGTTTTTTAAAGATTGGCACCTGTGCTAACATCTGTTGCCAATCTTTCTTTTTTCTTTTCCTTTTTTTTTTTACTTCTTCTCCCTAAAGTCCCCCAGTACATAGTTGTATATTCTAGTTGTAGGTCCTTCTGGTTGTGCTGCCTCAGCATGGCTTGAAGAGTAGTGCCATGTCTGCACCCAGGATCTGAACCAGCAAAACTCTGGGCCTCTGAAGTAGAGCTTGCAAACTTAACCACTCGGTCGCAGGGCCTGCCCCTGGATTGTAGTTTTAACTGGGCAACTAGTTATACATTTAGGAAAAGGTAAATAATCCCACTAAGAACATAGATGTGCTATGCCCAAATATGCAGTGCAACATTGAAATAGTTATAGAAATTATATTCTAAGGTAATATTTCTAAAGTGTTTGGTAATGATCAAGGTATCAGAGATTTTGCCTAAAATATAGTTTTTAGAAAATGTGTTTGGGAAGTGTTTAGTTAAACAACACTTAAAGGGTTTCTAAAAAACATGCCTTTTAAGGGTTTCATCAAGCTAATATGTGCTGTGAATCTTCAGAGAAAGGTCCTTAATATATTCTTTTTTTTCCTTGACGCAAGTCAAGAGAGTCCTACTCAAGATTTTCTGCAATAAACTATGATTCCTCTATAACAAAATATATATCTGAGTTATTTTAGAATAGGTGTCTCATACATGTATGCTGGAATTCAAATTCAGAAGGTGTAGAACTACTTCTGTAATGATTTGGATGAATACTAACCATTGACTTGATTGAAATGCTATGCTTTTCTTTTCAGCTTAGGTTATTCTCCAAATGTCAAAATAGCTTTGTAAGAAATAAGAAGAATGGAGAATGACTTCAATTTTATTGTGTGTTTTCTGATCCCAGATGTTCACTTCTAACCAAAAGTACTTTTTAATTTCTAAAAGAGATTAAATATCATCACTGAATGAGAATTTTAAATATCATTTTTACATTTAATCAAATTATAAAATGTGCAAGGAAATTAACTTTTTCTAAATAATATTTCCATTTATGTCATATATTTCTACAAACTATCAATGAGAAATGAATTTCTAAAGGACTTTGCTATTAAAATATACCCTTAGAAGATGGTTTGAAAATGTTTTTGCCATATTAATACAGTACAAGTAAAATTGCACTTACTGAACAATGTAAGTAGAATTATAAGTAATAAAAATGTAAATAACACAAATATTTTATGACAATAACCATCATGTTTAACACACATGCAACTAGAATTGCTTATATATAAAAATTCAAATGGAAGTGTCACAATTTCAATATACATAATAATGCACAATCTGTAGAGATCAAAGAAATAGTATAACAGTTGCTAATGTTAGTATGAACTGTTTTTATTCTAAACAGGCATTCAACAGATTAATTCATAAAATCTCATAGGCCTCCTCCTATCTGAGTATTTGTGAAAACACAGCAACCCAAAAATATCTATAATGGGAATGATTCTGAGAGTAAATTGCTGATATTTTTACTATGACACTAAGATATTAAAATCTTTGCAGCTCCTTTATATTTGTCAGATTTTCTAAATCTTTCTGTAGAAATATTTTGGAATCTTTATATTTTGAAAGAATGAGTAGAAAGGCAGGCCAGATTCTAAGGCCAGGCTAACTAGATTGGAATCCCAGGTATACAACTTACTAGCTCTATAAGTTTAAGAAATTGTCTCAGACTTTCTGTGCCTCAGTTTCTTCATCTGTAAAACAAGGATGATAATAGTAAATTTCTTGGGGAATTGTTGAAGAATTAAATAACAAAAAAAATTAGAAAGTACTTGACACGTTGCCTGTTCTTTAATTATTTGAAGATATTAGGGATTATTATTTTACAATTATTAAAGGCAATCTAATGAAATTAATTATCAACATCATTATTAAATTGTCTCCTATACTTTGTGGTGTGAGTAGAATTCCTGACACTCCAAAATGTGGAATATAATATAATGGTAGGTGTTTTAAAGCTACCATTTAAGCTTTGGTGCAGTTTCTTACACAGCAACAAATAATTAAAACAAATTTTCTTTTGTTTTGTCTTGTTTCAGTAGCCTCAGGGACTCAGGTAGGAGGATTCAGAAATATATTAGACAAACTGAAGAATAAATTAAGGCAAGAATCTATAATATAAGAGAAGATGATCCCAATAGGACCACATGCTGTGAAAGATAGTAAGAGTCAATATAATAAAAAAAATTATCTTGAGACAGCTTTAAAATTCTAGTACCTTAGGAACATCACTATATATAGCAATGAGAAAATTTTATTTCTGTTTTATTTATCTCTAAATAAGTATCATTTTTTAATACTGTACATTATCTCATAAGAATGTATGGTGTTCAGGTAATCTTTACAAAATTTAAATTACATGAGACAGAAAATGAAACTATGAACAAATGAGGTACAGTCTAAATATGATCTATATAAAAGTGAAGATGTCCCACACACTCAATAATATATATTTCTTAAAAATCCTATTTTTTGGTCATGAAATAATCATAGAGATAAATCATATCTTGAAAGAAAGATAAATGTACATTTTTAAATACTTTATAATTATTAAAGTTTCCTTAGGAATTTGAAAAACTTTTTAAAGTGGTTATGTTGTATAGAAGAAAATGATCAATATATTTCTAAATGTGCACGGTTAATTCAGTTATATCGTTTTGATGATTATTAGCATAAAGTACCCAGAAGGACTTTTGGCATTAACAATCTATTTCTGCTTATTTTGATATTATTTAATAAAACTTTGTTTCAATTGTCTTACCTTTTAATCTGTGTAATGAAGAATAAATTAACGGAAAAAGATTGAAATGTTAATAATTTTTTCTTTCTTTTTTTAATTTGGATCAAAAGGAAAACAGCTGCTTTATTTATTTATTTTTGTCTCGTTTATTCAACAAATGTTTTAACCATATATTTTGGGGCAACATTTGATAGCAGACATCTAGGCCTTACTCTGTCCCTAACTCTTAAAACCAAATACAGTTGCTAAACTATAGAGCAGAGCCTGGTTATGAAAATAGACTTTGGGGCCAGCCCAGTGTCTCAGCGGTTAAGTTCATGTTTTCGGCTCTGGCAGCCCAGGGTTGGCTGGTTCGGATCCTGGGCCTGGGCCTAACACGATTTATCAAGCCATGCTCTGGCAAGCGTTCCACATATAAAATAGAGGAAGATGGGCACGGATGTTAGCTCAGAGCCAATCTTCCTAAAAAAAAAAAAGAAAGAAAAGAAAATAGACTTAGATCAGCTAATTGCCAATTAAATATCCTGGTTCCAGGTTATAATAGTATGTATACATTAAGACAGGCAGAGCTGAGAAAAAAGACTATCCACATCTATATGCACAAATGCATGCATGCATATACGTATATTACGTACATACATACACACACGTATAAAACAAAGTAATCCATGTTTACAGATTAGTGCATGAGTGTGTGCACTCGCATGTGTATTTAATAAGAGCCCAGGAAGTCCAGTTTTACTTTTACTGGAAAAAAGAAATTATTAAATTTCAAAATGTAGAACATTCCATTTTGTGGTTAAAACAAATAAAACACTGATTTTAAAACAGATTTTTAGTTATTCATATTCAGGATAATAGACATGTTGTTGACTAAAAGCAAACTGGATGTATAGTAAAAGCAGTATTTTAGGGGCTGGCTCTGTGGCCGAGTGGTTAAGTTAGGGCGCTCTGCTTCGGCACCTGGGGTTTCACTGGTTTGGATCCTGGGCGCAGACATGGCACCGCTCGTCAGGACATGCTGAGGAGGCGTCCCACGTGTTACAACTATTTTAATACAACTACGTACTGGGGAATTTAGGGGAGAAAAAGCAGAAAGGAAAAAGAAGATTGGCAACAGTTGGTACCTCAGGTGCCAATCTTTAAAAAAAAACACTATTTTGAGAAATAATTATGAAGAATAAGAGGATCCCTGGTAAATCCAGTATTGACTACTAGGAAACTTTAGTAAACACTAAGGAAAGTTTCAACATTCAGCAACACCTCAAAGTAATTATAAACACCAGTTAGAATTTCATTAGTTTGCACTCAAGTAGTCTTACATCATTCTGATCAAGATTTTCTTAGAGAAAAGAGTTGCTTTGCTTATCCCTGTGCCTTGCATGTCTTTCCAGAAACTGTCAAATATTTTTGCTGTTTTTATAATCACAAGCAATAATGTTCATATGCCATACACATTCCTAAGAAGTATGTAAATGTCTGCATATGAAATACAGTTTATTTTCAGTTTATGTGTTGGAACCAGAGTTTCTGAATTTTGTCTTTTCAGTAACAAACAGGACTGTCAGTGTTCCATAGTACAAAACCTTCTCTCAACCATGCCGGTGAGTGGTTGGAAGACTATCCCCAATTTACAAGTCAGAAGTCACTTCATTCCTTTCTCTTTAACTTACGATATAATAGAGAAATGAAACTGTGTGAGTTATATTGAAGGGGAAACCTAAAAAGCTACTTTACTCCTTGTATTTTAAAGTAAATTATAGCCTTCAATTTTTTTTTAACACCTATAACGGCAGACTTACCACAACTAACAGTTGTCCTAACTTTGAAGTCAGGACCCATTGAGTAAGACATTGGACAAATTGTTTAAAAATTACATTTGGGGTAGATAAGCATGATCATAGGTGGTTTTGTGGGCAGATAAACTTGGAAAATCTTCTGTTAAACATTGTTTTTTAAGTGTTTAATATTTTCTTCTGCACAAATTTTGGTTTTAATATACTAATACACTTTACAAATTGTCAATAGATAGATATAATTTCAGTTTCCCAAACATATTTGATCATATAACTCTTCTATCCCCACCATCATTATTTTTCCTTGGAATATTTTGCAGAACAAATACTCTGAAATGTATTTTGGGAAATGGTGCAAAGACTCATGAAGTATCTTCTGATTCTAAAATATTCAGCATTGTTAATGGCTTCTGTAAGAACATGATGAAGGTTTTATAATTATTTATTGATCAGAAAAGAAAAACCTGCCATCAGACAAAAATGCACCTGTCCTATTATTTGTCTTTCAAATGGCTCTGTGTGATGAGCTAATTTCATCATATAGAGAGAGTGGAAGTAATTTAGAATTCTGTAAAGTGTACTTGGTAAACCTTAAGAGGAAGTGTTTAACTCAACAATTCTAGGTTTCCAGTCAAGTGGATCCTTTTGAACTAATGTTTTGTTCTATTTCCTATTTGCCCTACTTTATTCTCAAAACATGCCTCTCACGTTAAAACTTTAGTTGCATGTGCTATAAGAGGTTGCATATCTTCTCCATGAGAATTTTCCTGATCTACTTACTAAAAAGTGATATTTTTATCTATTTTTCAAAGTGCACGTATCTTATTGAAATGGGAAAATCCTTCAACTTCTGTTTCTGATGATCTCACCTTAGAAAGTGAGGAAAGGAAGGCCAATGTCAACCTAGGCACAGATAAATTCTAACAGAGCAATGTTTATTATTTCAATTTGGAAATGAAAAACATACTAAATAATAAATTAATATTGGGATGGCAGTGTGTTTTGGTAATGTGTTGTTACAATTAGAATTAGTTTTATACTAGGTAGAATTTCCTGGTTATTAAAATCTTTTGATATTTAAGAATTGATTTATCTTTAAGTATTGTGAAAAGTTTGAATTAGAAGTTAGTTTACACAGATGTACAGATACACACAGACACCCGCTCGGTCTGCTCCTCTGAGTGTGCTTTCAGGGTAAATAAGCCTGAGAGAAGTCTGTCTGGGCTCCTGCCTGGTGATAGCATAAGAGCATGGGGGATGTAAACTAATGGGGGCAGTGCCTCATCTGACAGACAGGAGGGGGACAAATCTGTGAGGGCTGAGCTCTGATCAGAAGATGGAGCAGCAATGGGGTGTAACATGTAATTTAGATGGTGAAAATTAATCAAACTCAATCATTGCAAAGTGAGTTCCGGAAAAATGAGGCTCCAGCAGCAGAAAAGTTATACCCAAAGACGTGCCGTTAACCTCACATTGTTAACATGTCATTGTTTTGCACAGATCTCAGTTCTAAGAAACATTACAGTCAACCCTGAGTATCTCTTAGGTTTGGATCAAGAAATCAAGAATAAAAGAAGCAGTTATGTGTTCTTTCGCACCTTTACCTTTTCCTTCTGCACCCAAGTGTAGGCCAGAGTTGATTTGTGAAGGGCCTGGCATTGCGTGCTCAGTTTGACTGGCCTATGCAGATGGGTTAAAGAAGAGTGGTATAAACTGCTTCACCTATTCCCAATTCTTTTAGCTAATGAATGAACCTTCTAGAATAATTTATTTATTCAGTTAAAGAATCTATCATTTCCTGCCAAATAAGTTCATGCATTTTATTTACTCTCAGTATTTCACACGTATTTGATTATTTGCTTGATATTTCTGTTGGTATGTGCCTTTGTTTAAGCAACAAATTCCATAAAACTTTTCTAGCTAGTTCTCTGGGTCTGGTATTTCAATAGATTTTCTTTTACTCTATGCCCCTGGGAGCTGATATTTACAAGATCTGAGGCCTAGATGGAAATGATTTTTGTGGAAGAGCCCTGAACTCTGGGTCCCCTTTTAACACCTGTGGAAGGACTTAAATTTATAAAGACTCATTTGTTTCTTTTTAAAGAGATAGTAGCTGCAAATGTTTTTCAAAGTAGTAAACATTTAAAGTATACTTTTTAAATGTTTGTATTTCAAACTTAAATATGTAGAAAGAAGTATTGTGAATAACATGTATGTAAATATATAATCTGTATATTTGCATTAATGTAGCAAAATTATTCACATAATTTCAAAATTGCTAACTTTATTTCAATGCTATATGATCTATTTTTATGTATAATATTCAAAGTAATTATATTTTCCTTTCCTTGTTCCTTGTTTGTATTTACTTTCTTCTCACAGACTTCCATACTTTAAACAGAGATGAAAATTCTTATTGAAATATAAATTCTTTGTTGTTGCCTTTTTTAAAGACAAAAGTAGGAAAATTAATTTTAGGCTTGATCTTCAACTATTACTACTTCAAATTTTCCCTTCTTGGTGATATTGCTTAAGATAAATCATTACACTTAAAGGATTCTGAAAAGTTTTCCAAGTTGAGAATCAAATTGCTTAGAATTACACATACAGAGAAAATTCTATGGAATGTCAGTTGCATAATGATGGGCCAAGAGTAATGGCTGAAACTACAGTTAATGACATTTACCCCAGGGTTTTTAATGTAACATAAAAGCAATCTAGGGAAAATTGTTGCAATTCTAAATGGGAACCAACATATGGAGAGATTCGATATGAGTTAGAAGAAAACAAAATAAATTTAAAGAGAAAAACTGAGGTAGAGGCGAGTTAGTGCATTCAGTATTTGATTTAATCCCATATTCAGTTCCATATGTTCACTCGAGAGGATCACAGAGAGCCAAGAATACAAAATACCATTTTTTCCCCTAATCACTTAGGCATGGTTTTCAAAGCAGAAGCTATTTTACCCACCAGTTTGAATCAGAATATTGGCACCTATTTCTTTGGAAATCCCCATCATTTTCTAATAGCTGAATATTTAGAAAATAACTTTATTTCAACCAGTGGAGCCGTCAGAAGAATTTTATGAAACCCTTGAACCTCAAAGAACTTGCAAACTCACTAAATAATTTGGACTTGTTTTAAATATTTAAAGCAAGGTGAGTATTGCTGTTTACTAGAAAAAATGTAAAGTGGTTTAAGTCAAAATTTTTAATGTTCAATGGGTATAAAATGATGGTTATACAGGTGTTAATATAGGTGAGTAGGTTGAATTCCTTTTTTCTTGATTATGATGATTTTAATGAAATATTTTCTATTACAAGGAAACTAACAGGGCAGCCCACATGCTGAGGGCTTAAAAGAAACAAAGGCAGATTATATATGAGGATCAAGCAGGGGCTAATAAAAACTTTAATCTATTTGCCTTAGTACATTTGTTTATGGTTTATAAAAGAGTATTATAAGAATAATTCTGGTTGTATTCATTACAGAGACACTTATATTTACTAAAGAAACATAAGGAGGAATACCCAGATTTCCCAATAATAATGTAATTTCACAATGTTAGGACAGAAATTCTCTTTTCTTTACAAACTGGCATGATGCCCCAATTTCCACCCTGGGATGTCCTTTGGAAGGTCCAGACACAGACAGAGTGCCTGCTGTCATGGAGTTGATAAATCAAGGTAAAGAGACTAGGCTAGGAACTGATTGAAAGAACACAGGCTGAAAATTAGAGAAAACTGGACTGTGCTAAGTCATAGTTCCTCTAATTATTTACTTAGATTTCATGGCTTTACAACTTTACGTTTTTTTTTAATAAAATGATTGGCTCAAACCATAGTTTTAAGGTGCTTTCTGACTATGGAATAAAACGATGACATATATTTTAAAGTAAATAAACCATAAAAAATATTCTCTGAATGTACAAAAAGAAATGTACTTAGTAGTTATCTTGACAGACAAAAACTAATATTGGAGTGCCTTCCATGGGTCAAGCATAAGTTAGATGTTTTCTCTTATATTATCTCATGACATATTCATAAGAACCCCCGGAGATAGTGTTTTAAAACCTTGGGAAACATAATAAAAAGTGTCTTTCTGGAGTTAAGTCTAAATGGATTATTTTTTTAGAAATGAGATAAAAGCTTCTTGTCATGAAGAGACCTTTAAAGTCGTTATTTTGCTATCCCTTTTATTTTCTACCTGAGACAATGTTAAACAATATTCAAATATTACCTACAGCCTTCTGCTTAAGATGTTTCTCTTTATTGTCCCAAATGTCTAACTATTCAAGACCCGTGAGTGCTTTTCACAGCCAAACTCTGTGACAGCTACTGGAGAATCCTTAAAATCTGGAACGTGATCTGACTTCTTTTATTACCTCCACTGAGGGAGAAAGGACGGGCCATAGTGGCAAATATTCAGTGCTGCTTCACTTCATTCAAGGCACTAAGAATCGTTTTTACTTTTTATAAATGAAGAAGGAGAAGAAATAACACAGGAAAAGGACATATATGTAGTATTTTATGAAGTTTGTAAACATTATAAAATATTCGCATGTAGAAATCCGGACTAACCTACTTAAAAATTCTTTTTTTTGTATAAAAAAGAAACTGAAGGGGTTGGCCCCGTGGCCAAGTGGTTAAGTTTGCGTGCTCCACTGCAGGCGGCCCAGTGTTTCGTTGGTTCGAATCCTGGGCGCGGACATGGTACTGCTTATCAACCCACGCTGAGGCAGCGTCCCACATGCCACAACTAGAAAAACCCACAACGAAGAATATACAACTATGTACTGGGGGTCTTTGGGGAGAAAATGGAAAAAAATAAAAAATCTTTAATACAAATAAAAAGAAACTGAAAGCAAACTTCATATAATTTTAAAAATTAAAAAAAAAACCTCTTTTTTTTGTTTTATCGGTTGTAAAAGGGGTTAATACATGTCCAAAGGCTAAGTTAAGGAGAATCTACATGACCATTTCTGTTGATTTAATTCCAGTGCTCATCTAGCCCAACTCCACAAGCCACAGAGATGTTCAGAGACAGAGCACCTACCCTCTTACAGGGCAGTTCCCTGGCTGCCTTTCCTCTTTAGAATAAGAGCATCATTCAGATGAGAGGACTTTGCCAATATTTGATGAAAATTGGAATGAATATTTCATACAATTATAATTGAACTTTCAAAGTATAATTGCTAGAAAATACATCTACTTAAGTCTGATAGTATAATTAGATTACTTTAGCTCCAATTATAGGATAAAGAAGTGTGTGTGTGTCTGAGTGAATATATGATTTTAAGTATGAGAATGCAAGCTATACAATAGAGGTAATATAAAGCACTAATAGAGGAGAGATTAAGCACTAAATTTCTATCATTGGGTTTATGTGTTTTTGTCGTAAATTTACAGTAAAGTTTGTGTATAATTTACTAAAAATCAAAACTAGAATCAGCTAAAAAAAAGTTCTGTAGAATTATTTTCCCAAGCAATTAAGTTTAAAGGCAGAACAACTTTTTTGATGCATCATTTTTTGAACAAAAACAAGTTATTTCACTTTAAATTGAGAAACAAGATAGTTGAATTTGAATGCTTTACTATCTAATGCAATAATCTACCCATAGAAATGTCAGGTATCTTGGCATTAGACATTGAATTAAAATTTTTGATATGAAAGACCAATATTTAACTTAAATGTAAATATTTTGGCATGGAAAATGCTTTACATAAAGAAATGAAATATCTTTAGAAATATTTGGCTATAGAGATATTGGAGCAATTTATAGGAATTGTTTATCATAATCAAAAAATTCTTTAATAAAGATGTCGACCCCTCTGTTTCAGCCTAACAACTTCAAGAGCATATCAGTTTCAAAGCCTAGTTGGAAGCTTTTAAATTCTAGTACTAAGAAGAATGGGTAATTTAAGAAACAAATATTCCAAAGAAGATGAGAGACTTTGAAAATGCTCCCTTTATATCCACTCTTTTCTCCCCAAGGATAGACTCTTTGCTTACTTCAAAGTAAGACTTAGTGGTTACACTAAGTCAGCTGGAAACTGATTAATATTTTATTCTGCGCCTTCATCCTGGAAATTTTATTTTTAATTTTCTAGTCTCCTTCCATTTGTAACAATTGGAGAGGAGAAAGTGCACATGGCTCTTTTGCAGACAACCACTTTGATAAACGTTGTTGTAATTATTACCTGTGGCACAGGAATATGGCCTGGACATTCCACAAACATGTGGTCTCTATTTGGAAAGAGGCCTGCACTTTATCTGTGGAAATACAATGTCATATTAAGGAATTAATGCATGATGAATAAAGACCAGCATTCACCTAAGTTAAATTCGAAGTTGTTTTTTCTATATAGAGCCACTGTTTTGAGTCGGTATAGAATTAAATGAAGGGTAGAATGATTACTGTAATAAAACATAGTGTTAAAGCACATTGTAAACTATAATGAAGAAATTTAACATTTCATGTGTTTCTGTTTCCATACTTATGCACCCATGAAAGCTACTCAACTTTCTTCCTTTAGATACCTTTATGTCAGTGACTAACATTATGTGGTTAGCCATATGATAAATTGCTGTTGACTGCATGTAATACATTATTAGTTATAACCATTTTTTAACCACAAAGTTTGGTTATAATTTTAATTTTACGCAAAGGTTTTTATAATTTTATTTGGTTTTTTCTATATCTTATTTTGTTCGTTTTTTCTGTGTATTTGTTCCATTGCACCAGTTATTGGGTAGGCGAATCATTACACGTGGAAATGGAAATACATTTTTTTAAAAACACATCAGTAAATAATGTTGGGTGGTTTTGGTAGAAATTAATTAAAGGTAATCGTCAGGAACATTTCTGTTAAGCTGTCATTTTATAGGGCAGTTGTCAAATCCCATGGTAGAAGAAATTTAAGAAACATTGCATGATGGGAAAGTCAAAAGGCCCGTTCACAAAAATTACTTTCTGTGTGTGTATGTGTGCTTGTGCACACATGCACATGCATATGTATTTTTTTAAATATATGCCCTGTAAAAGCCTATAAAATAAGCTAGAATGGCTAGAGGCTACTTAAGTGTAATAGTGTTTTCAAGTATGGTATCTTTCATACATTCTAAATAAAACACTAAAATAGCAATAGATGTAATTAAATAACGCATTATAAATTTCAGTTTTTCAAATTTGAGAAACCCTAACGGAGTTAATTAACTGAATACTGTAAAAGAAACAATAAAGTGATCATATTCTCAAAGCAAAATGCAGTGACAATAGAAAAAAATAGGTAAAATTTAACTTCTATATCTGGAAATGCAGAAAGTAAAATGTTTTAAACGTAAATAATTATGGCTAGAAATGAATATCAGAGGAAAAATCAATAAACATTTAACTAATTCAGGTAGAATCAGATCTTTTCAAAAGGGTCTGAGAATAGTATTTTGGGAAGAAGATTTTTCTTTGCATCTGTTTGGCTAATCTAATCCAAGGCACAATAATAGAGAAGGAAATATTTGCTATGAAAGATTGTAATAAGCACTATGAACTAAATCTATAGGAGGGAGATGGGATAGGAAATGATAATGGGGGGGAGGGGAGAGTTACATGGTATGTTCAAGAATAGTCTCATTTATGTGGTAATATTTGAGCAGAGAGCTGAAGAAATTGGTTCCTGCATCAAATCTGGGGGAAAGTTCTAGTCAAAGGAAACTGAGTATAAAGGTCCTGAGGTAATCACGTGCTTGGCATGGTTGAGAATTAGCATCCAGAGCAGAGTGGTTGGCATGGAATGAAAGGTGAGAAGTAGTAAGATATAAGGTCAGAAAATGAACAGGTGGAGGGCAGTTTGAGACACAGAAAAAATGTTCCAGGGCATTGCAATGCAGGGTAGGGAAAGAAAGGCTGAACTCTGAGTAAATTGGGGGAAGCCATGGGACAGTTTCAAGCAGATTCATCTGATTTCATTTGATTTTTAAAGGATAATTTTGGCTGCTGAATTGAGGGTACATTTTAGAGGTACAAGGGCAAAATCAGGGCAAGAACTTTGGATGATGCAACAACAATCTAGATAAGATACAAGGGTGGCTTGGATTAGGTTGCTGGCAGTAAAGGTAGTAAGAAGTGATTGGACACTGGATATTTTTTGAAGGTAGAATCAATAGGATTTATTGATCATCTGATATGGCATTTGGGAAAAATAACATGAAAGAAGAGAAGAACATAGGATAATTTCAGGTACTGGGTCCTGAGAAACTTAAGAAGTAACCTTACTCTTTACCAATAGAGCAGCTGAATGGAAAAGTTAATTTTAAGTTGGGATGTCTATTACACAGAAACAGAACATGTCAAATAAGCTTTTGGATATATGTCTGGAGTTCAAAAGTGAAGTCTGACATGGATTTACAAAGTTTTGAAATGTTGCCAGATGAGTGATATTTAAAGCATGATGCTATTTGAGATAACATGTATACATACACACAGGCAAAATACTAGAAGGTTTCCAAACAGAGAGCTCTGGATTTTTCCAAATTAAGAGGGCAGAGAGTCAAAGCAAAGGAGACTAAGATTGAGTAACTAGCCAGGGAGGAAAAGAAACTAAATAAAGAAAAAGTGTTTTAAGGAGGAGAATTTCTTCAACTGTGTCAAATGCACTAAGCCCAGGAAGATAAGGACAAAAAGTGAACATTTAACAAAATGGATTTCACTGGTGCCCTTGACATGAACAGAAATGGTGGAGTAGAAAGTAAGAACAAAATCTGAATATACAGGATTCAAGCCACAATAACAAAAAAGGAATTAGACCCATGTTTAGGGCAATTCTTTCTTAGAGATTTGTTGTAGAAAGGAGCAAATAAATAGAGGGATAGCTGGAGGACAAGTACCGTGAAGAGTGGACTTTTTAAAGATGGGGAATATTACACAAGTTTGATGCGAATGAAAATAATCTAGTAGAGAGGAAAAAATTATATGAGGTACAAGAGACAGATGAGACACATATTCAAGTGATGTCTTGAATAAATAGAAGAGAATAGATGGAGTTATGGGCACATGTGGAGGGTTTGGTGCTAGATTAGAACATAAATGGTTCATCCGAAATAAATCAGTAAATCTATTCATTCATTCAACGTACTTACTGCGACCTATTATTTGTGCCATTGTGTTAGACAATAAGGATATAAAAATAAATGAAATAGGGTCTTCATCATGGATATTGAAGTCCTTTGGTAGAGCTAAGAATGAACATTATTTATTTTAATAAATTTTGAATAAAAATAACCAAATTTTGATTTAAAAATAGCTCTCCAAGAGATTCAAAATACAGTGTTATCATGAAAGATAAAACATGTACATTCCAAGAGAATGGGTAAATAACTGTTGAAGGAAGTTTTCAAAAAGACTTCACAGAAACTAATGATAAATATAAGCCCAGGTTTCAGCGATGACTAAATTAGAAGGAAAGATGGAGCAAGGCTATCTTAAGCATAAGACATAGTAAATTCAAAGGCAGAGAGGTGTACAGGTTTAATAGGATTTGTGCACAATATGAATGGTTTATCGTACATTTATGGCAGTTAGCAGGAGAGGCAAATGGTGGTCACATTCAGGATTTTGTGTATCATGCTTAAAATGAGTTTCATCCTGTGTTTTTTGAGCTGAAATATATGGGAGATTAAGGATGCTTATCACATTTCTTAGTTGGGTGACTAGCTTGGTGAAAATTACTAATATAGGGATTACCACAAAAGAAGCCTAGACTATAGATATAAATTCAGATTCTACATACTGAGTTTGGGATACCTGTATGAATTCCTGTTGGAAAGCATATCTAGGTGGAAATGTCTAACGGAAATTATAAGTATGCATTTGAGACTCAGTTCAAGTATATTCGATCAAGAGAAGGAGCTGATGCAAATTTTACATTGCCAGAAACTTGTACAATTTTGGAAGCCTTTTAAAAAATCTAAACTTTAGAATACAATATTTGGCACAGTGTCTGTAGACAGGGCCTATGTAAATGATGGTTTCTAAAGCTTAGATTTTATAAATACCAAGCAAATCTATTTATGAGCAGGAGTTATTGGGGAGAAAATAAAGTTATGAACTTAGATAAAAATACTTAGGTTCAAGAGGGGAGGATAAAGAAAGAACACAAGCATCTCAAGTAATCAGAGTAAAGGAGCTGGAGAAAAACACCGAGAAAGCAGTTAAAGAGGAAATAAAACAAAGAATTCAAGTAAGGAAAGGATTTCCATAGGAATGAAATTATGAGTGTTCATGATGTATTAAATATTACAGAGCCTTAAAGCTACGTAGGTGATTTTTTAGTTACAAGTAATTTCTGAGGTATGTTTTGCTTTTAAATAAGTTGTTGCAAGAAGATGACAAAAATAAATATTATTTTTAAATAAAGCTAACAAGCTGTCTGATAGATTAATTTTATTCTGGGACAAGACGTTGAAAAATTTTGTACACAAAGAATCATAAAAAGTAACATGCTTAAAATACACGATTGAACCCTGGTACTTGAGGGTTACTATAGATATTAAACCAACTTGCTGTTTTTTCTGTTTAACTTGAGGGGTGACTCAAGGTTATAGAGGATTTGTGAGCCTGCTTTGTAGAAGAAAGGGAAGGCCTTTGGGAGAGTGTGATCACAGATGGCCCACCTTCAGCAGCCAGCTGAAGCCCAGAAGTCAGATTGCCCAGGGGCATATCTGAAGTGACCCTTGTGTTTCTACGAAACTCGTCCTGCCAAGCCCCTTAACTCCATAACCCGCCCTGCTTTCTGTTCTTGGGGAGGCGGATTTGAGTGAACCCAGGTTCCCACCTACTCGTTTGGGCCAATTTGAATAAATCTGTCTCCATCTCCAAACACTGATGTCTCAGTGTTTGTCTTGCTGGGCATCAGGCATGTGAATTTGAGATTAAGATGTTCTGTATCACTGTCACTGCATCCTAAATTCATATCTAAAGATTGAGGTATTTTCATAGACTTGGACTGCAACCACATCAGCAATATTTCTTTTTTCATTAAACTTTGTGAAACCAGCAAATAGCCATTGATGATTAAGTAGCTAGGAACTAAAATTTCTGTCCTTTTTGCAATGACTGATTATAGCTTTTAGCTGTTTAACCCACAAATTGTTAACTGTGCTGCTTAGGCAATATGCTCTCTGACTCCCTCTAGGCTGCTATAGATAGCATCTCCCTGGAGCCTGGGTCACTATGGTAATGGGTGTGTGAGCTGTTTTTCAGGAATTAGAACCCGTTGTCTACTTCAGGCCGGTTGAGACCACCGACTCATCAACTGGCCCGCGCAGATGTCCGATAGGCGAACTTTTGACGTCAGGAGGCTAAAAACTCTACCCTTTGGAGAATGCTAACTCCACCATTTTGTGAACACGGGTCCTATGAAGAGGCGTGGAGTCTGACTACGCTTGCGCAGATCATCAATTGCCTCACCTCCAATCACCTCTCTCCACATTTCAGACCATCTTGCCCCCATCCCATAAATATCCCTGAGTCCCTGTTTTCGGGGAAGTGAATTTGAGGCTCATGCTCTTGCTTCCTCACGTGGCTGCCTTGTGAGTAAACCCTCTCTCTGCTGCCATCTCATCATCTCGGTGTTTGGCTTTCTGGGAAGTGGGCAAAAACGAACCTGGTTCGCTAACACTTGGCAGACTAATATAAGGAGGCTTCTACTGATAATTGATTATTTTCAGTTTAGTGAAGTGAAAATACTAGTGCAACTTAGATGAGAATTTTAAAATGCTACATTCATAGCACTCCTTTATACTCAGAATAAAAATATCTGCTGTTTTGAATATATTAAAAATGATGTCAAATATTAAGATTATATAATCATCAGAAAAGGATTTCTTTATTTGAAAGTTTTATTTCCATTCCGTCAATTTATCTATCATCAATTGATACACCAAAGTGTGTTTTAGTAGAATGTAAAACAGGATAAAAATTGTTCTTACCTCTTCAGGTTTGTGTGTTTGTGTGTGTGCATGCATGTGAATGTGTGTGTGTGATTCTGCAAAAGATAAAAGATTTTTTTGAACGTATTGAGGCAGCTGCTCTCTTTTCAGACTGCTTCCTTTTCCATGAATACAAAAACAGCATTTAACTTATCATTGTACTCAAGGGCTTATTTTATAAGCAATAGAAAAGCAGCTGGATAAATGATTTTGTTACTTTTAGCATGGCTAGGTAATTAAAATTTTCTGGATTAAAGATATTTGAGTGTTTTCTATGTTACTGATGATAGTTCTTACTAATGATATTAGTGCAGTAATTTTCCAGTTTCAAATGTTAAGTATTTCTGTGTGGTTAAGTGATTTTGTTGAGTCATATAGATAAATTAAGTATGAAATTGAAGCCATGAACATTTGCAGGAAAGTTTGCTCTCATATTTCCAGCTGCTCAACACTTCTATACAATTTCCCTCCTCCATCTTTTTTTTTTTTCTTTTTGGTAAAAGTATTGCACGGAAAGGTATAAGGAACACCAAGTGGTACCTTTCTCCTGTCACCATAGAAACGGGAAGGGAAAATTATACCAAAAAGAATAAAGATAACAAAGTATAATAGGTGAGAAATATAGCTACATCATAGAAACTGATGTTACGGCTGAAAGGAACACTGAGAGATCAAATATCTCATTTCGTCTTGGTCAGGAAACGCTTCATTCAAGTCTTCCATAGAAACAAAGAAACAAACACTGCTTTATTTTCTGATGATATCTAGAAATGAAAATTCCACATTGGTCCCCACAGTCATTATTTCAGATGCATAATTATTATATTCGTGCAAATTGTTAAAATTTATTAGTAGGAAGAGTTAACTTGAGTTCTTCATAACATTCTTTAATACATCCTGGAAGTATCAGTTGTCCTGATAATCTCCATTTTTGTGAACAAAGTAAGAATCATTCATTTGCATTTATACATAGAAGTTAAGTTTGTCTTTGAGTGTTTAACATTTTCTTTGAATCCTTTAGATTAACAGACTGTAATTGGAATAGTGATCTCAAGCTTTGTTTATTTCAAATAAAATTTAATCATTGATAAGTCACAACAACGTCTAGCCAGGCTTTATTCAACAAAGTTTTTTTTCCATATTAATATATATCAATAGGAGGAAGAAAGAATAGTACTACATTAAGAGGGAATTTTAACTTCTCTCGGGATTAAAGAGAAGTTGACAAATTTCTTTGCACATTCTCAAAAAACAAACAAAGCAAAAAAAAAAAAACCTCACATACAAATCAAAACAGAAAATAATTAAAATCAATCCACCTGTAGCCTACACTCTATCCTGTGAACAAGGCAGAGAATACTGTAAACTTCAGTTTCTCTGTATGTGGGGAAGTACAGATCTCTGACCAGTGGAATTCTCTGTTGAGTCCCAGCGAGAGTGGACAGTTAGGCGGGGATTGGGCGGGAGAGAGAGCAGCAGAATCCTGATGGGGCATGAAAACATAAAGCATTAACCAGGGTTATCCCAAGATAAAGAAGTTTTCACATTAACTCTAAAAATATCAAAAATAGCTGTGAGATCTGGTGGATCAAAGAACAGACTACAGCATTGTTGGATAGTCACTATCCAACCTAGAGGAAACCTAGAGGAAAGGTGTTCCTAATAAGAACGGCAGTATAGTATGAGTGCTACCAAAATGTGATAATATCAAAGATTTAGAAGCAAGCTACCCAAATGAGGGCATATTTTCATGAAATGTACATAGAGATGGAAATAAAATAGACACAAACTAAGAACCAAATTAATTACCCAAACTTCTATACTTCTCCCTACTTTGAATTGCCTATTGTCTTAGGACAATTGAATGTAAATAAATAAGAATGGAAAACAAGAACACAGCTCTCTTTTTAAAAATAGTGCAATGATTTAAAAAGAATCAAAACTTTTCAGTAGATGAATACACTCCTGCTCCAACACACATACATACACTGAGGCATAAAGCAAAGGAAAACTGGATCTTCAAACCCACTTGAATCAAAAGTAATTTAACACAAAAGATAGGAAAGAACACTGAAATCAGAAATTCATAATTTCAAAATAGATGTGACAAATCAGAAAGATATGAAATGATAACTTATAGAACTCAGAAAAATGGTGGATGAAACAGGAAGGTGTTGTATCCAAAATGAGGCCTGAATTAGTGGTGTCTGATGGAGAAGAGATTTATGAATGAAATTACAGTAAAGAATAGAAAAGTAGAACTGAAGTACAATTCCCTTCTGCACACTCCAATAAATCCTTTCCAGTAAGGCAGTGCCCCTATTCTGTCCAACAAAACAGCTCTTTTCAAGAGCGTCAGTAAACTGCACATTGATAAATCCACTGGATAGTCTTCATGTGTTGTAAGAAGTCAGCAGCATTTCACAGAGGTGATCTCTCACTTCTCCTTGTGACTCTTCATTTCTAATTTGGCTTTAAGGATACCACACTTTACTGGTCTTCCTCCTACCTCTGCGACTTGTGTTCTCCATCTCACTGCTGATTTCCTCACTTTCCTGACCTGTACACCTTGGGTTGCTTCAGAGCTCAGTCCCTGCGTATCCTATTTTATTTGCACTCAATTCATTTGTTGATCTCATATAGTCTGTGGCTTTTAATAACACTTATTCACTGCCAAATAAAGAATGTGTTAAGTCTAATCTCAAATTTTCCCTTAAACTGTACTCACTAAAAGTTTCTCCCAACAACACTTAACAACTTCATATCTTATCCTGCCCCTGGAGCTTTATATCCACTGTCATGGTTTTATCTTTCTCTATTTAATTCATCACCATTTTACATTTTATATGTTTAATTATTTATTTATTGTCTAATTATTTATTTATTTATTTATTTATTTTGAGGAAGGTAATATAAGATATATTTCTCCAATGCCTAGAGCTGTGTCTGGTACAGAATGTGTTCAAAAATATTATTTGAATATCAAATGAATGAGTGATCAATAAATCATTCAGCTGTGGGTTAAAAACCTATATTTGTTAAGTAGGTATATTATTAATGCACATATTTTACCACCACATAAATATTAATTTAATGTGTACAATATTATTTGTGGAGCTAGTAATTTAATTTCTTTCTCTGAGGTACTTTGGAAAAAGGTTAATATTAAAATATTCTGAGTTTAGGTTCATGTTTCCGGTAAGGTATACATGATTATATGTTTGGCTAATCTTCCTTGAATGTTTTGATTCCAGATTGATTAACTTGTGTTCAGTTTTATTAAGGATGAATATTCCACTTTTCCCTTTAGGTTACTAATTTGAAAAGAGCCATGTGGCTTACTTCTAGTTTATCATATTGCCTTCATTTATAACTGCCTGCGTGATTCATTGATTTTTCACAAGTCATGATTCACATTACACTAATCATATATGTAGAATTTTATGCTTTTAAAAAAGATAACATTGCTTCCTATGTAAAGCTTATCATCTTTGGAGTAAACGCAGGTAGAGATTCCCTGTTATTATTCAAAATAATCTTCCATTGTTTGTAAAGCTAAAAGGCATAAAGTTAGCTTTTCCAATGATTTTTGTGTGCTTTGTTTTACCCATCAGTGAGAGCATTTATTGTGTTTGATAAATTCACGACGAGTTCCCTCCATACACGGTATTATATTTCAAAGATAAGTATGTGTGTATATATATGTATTTGTGTGTGTGTGTGTGTGTAAGCAACACTACAATATATGAGCACTTCCTCTGTTCATCCAGTTTGTTGGCTCACTGTAAGTAAACAGATTAGAAACCTTTGTAGATGCTATCAGTGCCCTGCTATGAGATTATGATTATCTCATAATCCTCTTAATTATGCCTCAGTGTACAGCAGGTAAAAGTCCAAATACCAGTGCCTGCAGTGGCTGGCCCATGGACTTTCTCTAGCCAGTAGAGTTGGCTTTACCTACCCACATGGCAGTCCAGAAGTGCCAGGAAACTAATATCTTCAGAATCACCCTTCAACAGATGATTGATAGATGTTTGTGTATAAAATCCCAAGCTTTTTCATACCTTCATGGGGAGTAGAAAATTCAGAGGTATATATTCTACATTGCTCCCAGATTTATCCAAAAGAATCAAGCACCAGATATATGTGGTAGTAATTTGATTGATAATGAGATTGATTTTTCTTCTTTTCCTGTCTCACATCCCCACTCACTTTGCTGTCTGGGGTCACCTCCTATATTAGTTTCTTATTGTTGCTGTAACAAATTATCACATATTTAGTGGCTTAAAACAACACAGATTTATTATCTTATAGTTCAGGAAGTCACAAATCCAAAATCGGTTTTACTGGAGTAAATTAAAGATGTTGGCAGGGCTGTTCCTTCTGGAGACACTAGGGGAGAACCTATTTCCTTGGTTTTTCCAGTGTCTAGAGGTCACCTTCATTCTTTGACTCATGGTACCCTTCCTCGCATCACTCTATCCTCTTGATTCCCTTGTCATGTTTCCTTCTACTTACTCTGATCTTCCTGCCTCCCACTTGTAAGGACCCTTGTGACTGCTCCTGGCTCATTGAAAAAATCCAGGATAATCTCCCCATCCCATGATCCTTAATTTACTCAAACCTGCGAGTCTTTTTCACTCTGTGAAGAAACATAATCACATGTTCCAGGGATTAAGCGCTGGACATTTTTGAGGAGTCATTATTCAGCCTACCAGACATTGCAAATGCATACACCTGAGACTTTGCTTCAGGTTCTTCTTGATACCTACCCTTGGTCTAGAATGGTCTGTGAAATACTGCTCAGAAATTTATCTAAATTTGCAAATTTAGGAACAGAAATTACCTTCATTTTTCACTACAGCTTATGCTAAATTTTTTAATTTTGTTTAACAGTTTAATGGTAATTCTCAGTAGAGATTGGACATGCAAAAACAAAGTTTTCCTTGTATAGTTCTAGTGTTTGGGGAGTGGTGTTAGAGAGGGTTTGCTGTCTTAACACTTACTTTATGAAAACTTCAGAGGTGATTTATCTCATTAATCTTTATTAGTTTTCAAAATCCAAAGCTAAATGCAATCTCTATAAGAAACATTTTAAAAGAAATAATAATAATGATACATAGGAATAAAAATGTTAACAACTGCCAACTTTTTTTTTGAGGAAGATTAGCCCTAAGCTAACATCTGCAGCCAATCTCTTCTTTTGCTGAGGAAGACTGGCCCTGAGCTAACATCTGTGCCCATCTTCCTCTACTTTATATGTGGGACGCCTACCACAGCATGCCTTGCCAAGTGGTGCCATGTTTGCACCCGGGATCCGAACCGAGGAACCCTGGGCCTCCGAAGCAGAATGTGTGCACTTAACTGCTGCGCCACCAGGCCGGCCCCCAAGAGCCAATATTTATAGTGTGGTTACTATATGTAGCACAAAGTGTTGGTGCTTTGTATGTGTTATATCGTTTCATATTCTTAACATATTATTAGCCGATAACAGCAAATACTTTGAGTTAAATATTATATTACCTCCATTCCCCAAATGAGAAAATTGATGTTAAGGAACGTTCCCAACATCCTGTGGCTTGGAAAAGAATATATACCTAAATAGCTAGGCCCTCCTGGGCAGGTTCTTTGCTAGCATATAGAATTCCTTTGTAAAAAATCAGAAAAAAAATAAAATTGGAAGACAAAAAACACCCAATCTGGCAGACTAATGGAAAACATGCCCCTGCTTGCTGAGAAAATTAATTAGTTAAAATGTCATTTCTTCCTCCAAAATGACAGTACGTTCTGGGCTGGATTTTAGCCCCCTTGGCCAGAGGCCCTTATTCTGGACACAATCTGCACAACTATTCACAGGAAGAAGTCTCTTAAAGTAGTTAAGGGGTCTCTTCAACTTGATGTAACCAAAGTTCCAATGTTGCCTATGGTGTCTACTGCTCAGATCAAGACATGTACTGGCAGGTGGACTGCCAGAAATATACTTGCCTGAGAGACTGAGTAACTTCCTGGGGGGAAAAAAATCATCCAAAGGGAAGAGAGACTGAGTCATGAAAAGTGTACCCTAGTCTCTGGTAACAAATGTTTAGTGATCTGAGTAAGGGGGAATTTTGTTCACTCATTCCATAAGTCATCCATCTTCTCATTTTATAGAGTAAATAATATTTGTGAGCAAATAGTAGTTAATCTTATCTCTACCACTTAATAATTGCTTGACCTTTTATAATTCCTTAACCTTTCTCAGCCTCAGTTTTTTCATCTGTGAAATTGCAATAATAGTGCCACCTAATTCATAGAATTTTTATGAAGATTAGTTAATTTATTCTACCTGAAGCGTTGTAATCATCATGTTAATTTTTTTGATGAAAACCAAAAAGTAATGTATTAGGCATTACATGTAAGTGCTGTTTTCCATCTGCTTTGTCAGGTAGAGAAAAAACACATCTCACGAAGTGATTATAGTGTGAAAAGGGATAAGGTCAGGGGTAAGTACAACATGATACAGTAGCATAAAGAGGAAACACTCACCTAGAGTTCACAAATAAAGTGATGTCTTGACTAAGACCTGAAGGAAAACGTGTCATATCAATAACAATGTAGATGGAGAGTACTAGTGGAGCTCGTATGTCGAGGGAAATGCATTTCGTAAGAGGCAAGATTATGTGCTAAGGACCAGAGTTGAAAGAGGAAATCTGTTACATCCAGGGGACTGCAAGAAGTTCATTGTAAGAAGAACACTGGGGAGAGAGACAGGTAATTAAGAAGGATGAGGCTTAAAACTGAAGCAGAGAGCAGATTCTAATCTAAATTGTCCTTTACATTATGCTAAATGGAGAATATGGAGTCATTAAGGAATTTAATCAGAGAATGTAATGATAAGATTTGGATGTGTAAGATAACTCTTTGCAGAATTGGAAAATGACTTAAAGTGAGAGAAAAAAAAATTATTCAGTCAAGAGATGATAGCCACAGAGAAAGATAGTGGTAGTAAGGGTTGGGGAATAAAAGAAGACTAGTGTCACAAGATAATTAAAGATTTAGAATTGACAGTTTTCACTGCTTCAATGTTAGAGTAAATGATTCATGATATGGTACACTTTGATAGGAAACACAGAGGAAGGAGCAGAGGTTTGTGAGAGAAGATGAATACTTAGTGTAACATATTTTTAGATGCCCTTGGTGCGTTTATGTGGAAAATGTGGTTCCAGACCTCAAGAGAGAGGTCTGGGCTGGAGAAGTAAATTCAAAAGATGTCGGTATCCGGTAACAATGAAGGTATAGGAGTGGACGAGATGTCCAGGGAAAAAGTGAGGAGGGATAATGTAAGAGGATCCAGGACAGATCTTTGAAGGGCTCAAATACTAACAGTCTAGGAAGCTTCTCCTGAACAGGATGGGAGTGAGAAAGAAGAAAACCCAAGAGAACTTATGGTCTAGAAGTCATGGGAAAAAGTCTTCCAAGTAAGCACAGTGAAGTTCAGTGCAAGCAGTAGGAGTAGAGGCGTAAGTGGGATGAGGAAATGGAGTCAACAGTTATTGATATCTCTCTAAAGAATTTTGACTTGAAACTATAGAAAAAAGCTAATATTGCAGATAAAGTTGGCTTAGGGTTGAAGGAAGGTTTTTTTCCTAAAATCATGGATACTTGAGCTGTAAATGGTAATGAGGATGAGCATGGAAAGAGAAGCAGAAGATACAGGATGAAACAGAAGTAAGATTTAGTACAAGCTTTAATACAATCTCTGCAGGAGAGAAGATAAATGGAATTGTGAGCAAAGATGGAGGGATAGATCTTATCACTTCACTAACTTTTTCATCAAATGTTTGAGTGTCATTGTGTCAAGATCTGTTCTAGGCATTTCGGATGTAAAAGTTAAAAAATAGAAGAGGTTTAATTCTATCAATGGAAAATGGGAAACAAGTAAAACCAGTAATATCACAATAAACAAGTAAAATAATATATTATAAGCAGTAAAATGCTATGGAAAGTAAAGCACATAAGTGGGATCAGGAAGGCCGACAGTAGGGTTCGCAGTTTAAAATTATGTCATTGTGTAGCTTTCAATGAAAAGACAACATGAAGAAGGTGAGAGATTTAGCCATTCAAATATCTGAGGGAAGAATATGTCAAGCGGAGAAGATGACTAGGGCAGAAGCCCTTAGAAAGGACCTAGTATGAATGGAGCAGAGAGAATAAAGTTGAGAGTAGGAAATATCTCACAAAAAGAAGGGCCAAGATTATGTAGAGCCTTGTAGGCCATTGAAAAACTCTAGATTTTACTGTTTGAAATGAAGAACCACTAAACGGTTTTGGAGGAATGATATTAT
This sequence comes from Equus przewalskii, assembly GCF_037783145.1. NCBI lineage: Eukaryota > Metazoa > Chordata > Mammalia > Perissodactyla > Equidae > Equus > Equus przewalskii. The sequence continues at coordinate 96,011,587 of NC_091832.1, forward strand.
CAAATTTATATTTGTATTTGTGTTATATTCATATATTCTGTGTTGAGAATAAACAGTTGAGAGAAAGGTTGGTGTCTTAGTCTGTTTAAGCTCCTATGACAAAATCGCATAGGCTGGGTGGCTTATAAATAGTAGAAATACACTGATCACAGTTCTGGAGGCTGAAGTCCAAGATCAGGTGCCAGCATAGTTGGATGCTAGTGAGGGCCCTCTTCTGGTTTGCAGACTGCCAATTTCTCATTGTATCTTCACGTGCCAGAGGGGTAAGAGAACTCTCCTAGACATCTTTTATAAGGGTAGAGCCTTCATGACTTAATTACCTCCCAAAGGCCCCACCCTCTAATACCATCACACTGGGCATTACCTTTCAACATATGAGTTTTGGGGGATACAAATATCAGACCATAGCCACTGGAAAGAGATATGAGGTTACAACAGTATCCAGATAAGAGATGATGATGTCTTGGACCAGCATGATAGAAGTGGAGATGATGAGAAGTGTTGTTTTCTGAGTAAATTTAGAAAAGAGGTTTCAGAAAAGAGGAGAATGGCAAAATATTTATCTAGGAGTACATAATTATCAAGCATGGGAGAGTGTATGCACTATGTAAATTTAGTGTGATTGGAATGCAATCGTACTAAATGGAAAGGTTCTTTTGTGGCTCATGCCAAAAATTTAAAGTATGCACAGTCAGTATGAACTTAAAAATTTTCTCCAGCCACTCGCAGCTTCAGGAGCAAGCTCAGAACAAACTGAGGGTTGGATTTAACCATGTTTGTGGTTTCACCAAGTAAGTACTCTGTAGCAAGTGGGTAAAGGAGTCAATGTATATGCAAGGGGGTGTGATTTCAATGATTCGCCCTGAATTTAAGCTGCGTAAGGACTTGAAGCTTTCAGAGACAGCAAAGCATTAATAGGATCAATGCATTGATGGTCCTGGTGTTGTCACAGGATCCTCAGAGTGGGATAGTAGAGGGCGTGTTGAAAAGAAAGGACGCTGTGGATGGAGTGCAGAGAAATGACATGAGATTAGCTCAGGAGGATGTCAGGAGGAGAATGGAGACCTTAGATGTGAAGAGGAACACTGCACTTATTAAAAGAGGAGGCAAGGAACAAGGAAAGATAGAATATGTTGGCATGTTTAAAGGTTTAGTGTTGTTAAGGCAGAATGTTATCAAGCTAAGAATGAGGTAACAGATTTGAGGAGAGTAACCCAGGTATGCAAATATGTTCTCAAAGTGGGAGAAACTGAACGTAAGAAGTTGCTAAGCAGTGCCAGCTGTCTAGTTGAGATCAGTAATGATGACTTTACTGTAACATCAATTTTCCTGAATATGCTTTTTCCCCCCAGCCTTAGTCAGAGTGTCGACATGGAGAAGGCAGATATTTACATTTATCCATGACTTGGGCTTGCTAAGTGTGAACGAGGAGAGCTCATGCCGAGGTGCTGGATGGCCTGAGTTTCCAAGCAGCAGGGGGTGTTACACAGGGTAAGGATGCCGTGGTTTAGACCTGGGTGGGGAGGGGGGTTGGTAGTGGGATACTAGGAGGAAACCTTTGATATAGGGGAAGTGTGAAAGGTTGAACTTGCACCCTGGAGAGGGCTTCTAAGTAGGGGCTGGAACTCAGTTAAAGCAAATAAGTGGACAGAGGAAAAGTTCCACTGAGAAAGAAGCTGAGGATTCAGTGAGGTTTACTGATTGTGGGAGCAGAATTTCTGAGAAGGTGGAGAATAGTGGAGGGTTGAGTCAAAGGGAACCACACTTAGTCACATGGCTCTAATCAGGAAGAAGAGCCAGACACCAGCCACTTAGTATGTGGAAATACGTATGTATCCACTTCTCCCATGTTCACATGTGTGGCTGGACAAGATAACAAGCTTCCTGGCCCAGCATGCAAGGTGGAGCATATGCTGGAAATAACCTATGCGAAGTGCCTGTGAGATTTCCTGGGCTGTGTGTGTGTGTGTGTGTGTGTTGTGTGTGTTTGTGGTATCGGGAGTGGATGGACAATTTTTTTATATATTACCTGGCAAGAGCTGTTTTTTATTTTTCTTCTTCAGTGAATAAGTACAGGGAAAGAAAAGAATAAGAAACACTCAGGTAGTTTCAAGAATTCCTAGAATGTAAGCTGCCATTCATTTTTTCATTTACCCATCAAACGAGTACTTAAGTAGATGTACTTTAGACACTGAGGAGATGGATATATATGTTGAATCACGTGGCATTGTTATTTTCAGTAGGTAAAAAATAGTTGAAAATTGGCCAAGTCATACAATTCAACATTATAAAGGGTATAACTCCTTCTACCAATTAGCTTATAATCTAGTGTAAAACTCAGAAAAGAAAACAAAAATATAAAATATAGTGTGATAAATATTATACTTATTAAAGACTTTTAGGATGATTTCGGTCTCATATAAAATACACTGTGAGATCTAAAATATATTGACTCAATGGGACTAAGGTCACGGACGTTTTAAATGTACATCTCAAATAAATGCCCAAGTTTTCATAGTGAGGCACTATTAGAAAACCACCACAACAAAACCCTTGAGGCTCTTTATAAAAACTGAGTGAACTGCTACTTATTAGAAGTTTGGCATCACGTGACCCGACTGTGTTTTAAAACAGAGAAATCTACACAATATTCATAAATCTATGTAATTTTGATTTAAAGAGATATATGAAGTAAAGTTTGTACATAATATATTTTACAGAGAAAGGCTCTGCATTTGGCCATTGGGCACTTTGGATATGAATACAGGGACATCCTTTACCAACAATGTACACAGTTCTGCTCTGTGTGTGTGTGTGTCCGTGTATATGTGTTTTCTTTTTCCATCACCTCTCTTTAGCAAATGAACTAGGATGAATTTGTGTCTGTTCAGGAAGGAAGAAATGGAATTTAAGTCTATAAAGCAAGCACAAGATGACTGCTATCCTCTACACATAACAATTCTTATCCTAGCAGTATAAAATAGGGTAAAAGGAAGCGTCTAATAAATGAGAATCAGGAGTTAGGAAGTAAAAATCAAAAACAAAACTGGAATCAGAAAAGTTATGTTGTTTTGTGTCACCTGGTGTCCTTAAATATATTTCTGTATGGCTTGTTAATATTACAGGTAGAAAAACCTTTTTCTTCCTTGGTTATTTTTAAATATGTATTCTGTACACTATCTTCATCCCCCAGAAGAACTGTCTCCTGCATTGTTTGCGCCCCTTCTCTTTTTTTGATAAAGGGAGCAATTTTACAGATGAGTAAAGAAACTTTTCATCTTATGAAATTCTGATTTGGAATGTATTTCCTCTTCAAATTAATTACTTCATTGCACCAGAGGGTAAACTCCATAAATAGAGGTTAGGGAGGAATAACCGATGTAGCAAAACTCAAAACAAATGTGTATATAAATGAAAGCTTTATTTAAAAAATCCATTATTTTCTTGAAAACAAAACAATTTCCTGCTTTTGGGAGTGAAATAATACGGTGGGATTTTTTTTCTGCTTCAAAACATTAGCCCAAAATGGATTTCCTATAACAAACTTATTAATGATATTTGCAGTGAGAAACAGTGAACATCATAGTTTATAAATATTGATTTGTAATCTCCTCCCCAAATAATTATGCATATGCTAACTTACTTTCAATATGGATATTCAGATATTGTTATCAAAGGTGATTAATATTCAAAGATGAGTAAATCATAATTGCAGAACTAAGTTCTATCATTAGATTTAAATACCGAGCATCTTGCTACATTTGATTTCACAGTGTCTTGATATTTGAGAACATCGTAACACACAATTCAGTGAACATGTACTAAGATTCACGAGGTTCAAATTAACAAAATCAATTCACAGCTTTATCTTTTTTGCAAGTTTCGCTTCTGCAGAATGAATTATCACAAGTAGGAAGTGGTGTGAGATCAAAGCCCCCTTGCAATTTTGTGTAACATACGGATGTAATTAATTTATTTGTGCAACAAGTTCTTGAGATCCTTTTATGCATAAAGAAAATATGCATTGATAATGACATTAATATAGTGGAAAGCATGGTTTAGTAGGGGATGAAAGAAATAGACCCCCGTAACTCAAGGCCAGAGGAGAGAGAGAGAGAAGTGTTACATAGGTTATTCAGAGCAAAGACAATCATGGAAAATTTTGTAGAGGAAGTGTCTTTTGGAAATAGGCTTTGAAGAAATAAGGTATGATATGAGACAAAGACAATATAGCAAGAGGAAATAATCAGCAAAGATACAAGAAAGTGTTATAAATTTATAGAAAATGATAAATATGTTACTTTTGTTGGGCATATGAAGGAGAAAATTCTGTAAAAAACCATCTGGGAACTAGGTTTTCAGGAGTGTTTAAAACTAAGCTAAAGTTGGAGGAGTATATGTTTCAATTAAATATAGAGAAAATTATATATTTTAGGAGAAAATATCTTTTGCGTTAGGCCCAATAATTTTACTTCTACTATGTAATGCTAAAAATAAAGAAAGATTTCCATAAAGCTGTAAAAAACAAAAGGATTTTCATCCAAATATTATTTCTGATAGTAAAATTTGAAAGCACCTTAACTCTTTCCTGTATGTGAATGACTAAATGATACCTATCCACATGGAGTAGTATGTTCTCTTCAAAAAGACACTTTTTGAGAATATTACTTAATATGGGAAGATGCTTTGGAAAAATGTCAAAATGTAGATATAAAATTTTATGTAGGTGCATTAATATTTATATCCATGTATTTTTCTATATGTTACATCCATATGTTTCTTTTATATTTTATCTCTATATCAAGAAACTCAGTGACATTACACCAAAATGTTTTTAGTTATCTTTAGAAAATAATTTAGTTATTTTATAACATTTTATACAATGCTTCAATTAGTATATATTACTTTTGAAATCAAAAGACAAAAAGATATTGGTTATTTTTTTAATTCAACATTTTCCTAACAATCACTATTTTTAAATGTAAGGTTTTATTTAGAAATAACAGAAATAATTGATTTCATAATTATGATTTAAGGATTTGTATAAAAATATAGCTTGGAATGGTCAATCTGCAAATAACATTGAGAAAAAAATTCATTCACAATCACATCAAAAAGGGTAAAATAGGCATAAATCTAACAAAAGCGGTGCAAAATTTATACTCTGAAAATTACAAAACATTGTTAAAATAAATTAAAGACATAAATAAATGGAAAGACATCCTGTGTTCATGGATTGGAAGACTTAACGTTGTTAAAATGACAATATGCCCCAAATGGATCTACGCGTCCAATGCAATCCCTGTCAGAACCCTAGGTGACTTTTTTGTAGAAATTAACACAGTGATTCTAAAATTCATATGGAATTACAAAGGACCCAGGATAGCAAAAAAATCCTGAAAAAGGAGAATAAAATAGGAAAATTAGTACTTCCCAGTTTCAAAACTTACTACAAGGAAATGGTAATCAAGACAAGGCAGTATTGGCACAAGGATAGGGAAAAAGATCAATGGATTAGAATTAAGAATCCAAAAATAAACTCATACATCTATGATCAACTGATTTTCTAACAAGGGCACTATGACTATCCAATGGGGAAAAGGTATTCTTTTTAACAAATGGTCCTGGGACACTGGATAGCCATATGTGAAAGAATGAAGTTGCACACTTACCTCACATCACATGTAAAAATTAACTGAACAGGAATAAAAGACCTAAATAGAAGATAAAAGCTGTAAGACTTTTAGAAAGAAACATAAGGTTAAAGCTTCATGACCTTGAATTTGGCAAAAGATTCTTAGATAAAACAACAAAAGCATAAGCAACAAAAAAAATCGATGAACTTCACCAAAACTTAAAAGTTTTGTGCTTCCACGAACATGAAGAAAGTAAAAAGACAACCCACAGAATGGGAGAAAATATTTGCAAATCATATATCTAATACAGGGCTTGTATCTAGAATATATAAAGAACTCTCACCACTCAATTGTAAAAAGATAAATAACCAAATTAAGCAATAGACAGGAGATCTGAGTAGACATCTTTCTGTGGAAAATATGCAAATGGTCAATGGGCACAAGAAAGGATACTCATTTTCATTGGTCATCAGGAAAATACAAATAAAAATGACAGTGAGATGCCACTTCACACCCACTAGGATGGCTAGAATCAAAGTCACATAACAAAATTGTTGATAAGGATATGGAGAAATCAGAACCCTTGTGCACTGCAGGTGGGAATGTAAGAGATGGTGTAATTGCTTTGGAAAACAGTCTGGCATTTCCTCAAATGATTGAACAAAGATATAACTATATGACTCAAAAATACCTCTCTTAGGTATGTACCCAGGAGAAATGGAAGCATATTTCTGAACAGAAACTTGTGTGTGAATGTTTTTGGTCGCAGCATTTGTGATAGGCAAGGGATGGAGACAGTGAAAGTGTCCATTGACAGAAGAATGGATAGACAAATGCGCTATGTCCATATGGTGGAGTATTATTTGGCCATAAAATGGAATTAAATACTGGTACATGCCACAGCACAGATGAACCTTGAAAACATGTTTAGTGACAGAGGCCAGTCACAAAAGACCATGTATTATATGGTTCAATCCATATGAAATTCCACAACAGAAAAATCCAGAAAAATAGAGAAAAAATGTGACATAAAACTTGAAACTTTAATCACTTCTGTAATTTTATAGCTCCCATTTGGTGGTGATGGGGGATTCCTCTCACCTTAGTTCCTTCTGTAGATTTCTGAGCTTGTAAGGGACAGTCTTTATTATTTGTTTGTTTGTTTTATTAACCCTTCCTATAAAGCTGTGACTATCTCTGAGATTTTTCTCCACCTGCTTCCTAATGGTTTCTGACAACTTTTCCTTGAGCATTCTTTTGTTTTTTTTGCTGAGGAAGGTTCATCCTGAGCTAACATTCATGCCAACCTTACTCTATCTTTTAGAATGTGGGCTGCCAGCACAGCACGGCTGCTAACCGAGCAGTGTTAAGTCCACATCTGCGGAACTGAACCTAGGCCACCGAAGCAGAGCGTGCTGAACTTAACCACTAGGCCAGTGGCACTGGCCCTGAACATTCTTAATTAACCCTTCAACCTTTCAGACTCCCATTTCAAAAGCGGAAAACCAGTAACCTTGCTGGAATCATGTTAACTGCTGCTTTTATAGCAATATATAATTCAAAATTTTTTCCTTATTTAAAAAGTATAACATCTTTAAAATGTAGATATTATACTATAAAAATAACTAATGCAAATATATTTTAAATAAAATGTGAAAACTACTTAATCACTTTTACCTTTATATATTTTAAAATCTCCCTTCATGATATTATAGTTTTATTCTATTTCTTGGCTGAATGAATTGTAATCCTCAGTAGGTGAGTTTATCATCAAATTTGGTGGAGATGGTGGGTGATTATTAGAAAGGAGGTGAGAAGGAATAAGAGGAAAGGTGAGAGAGTTGCTGAAAGAGTAGCTTCCAGCCACAATCTTTACTGATGTATCAACAGCATAATCACTTCTGAGATTGCACACTACTTGATGTGTAATGGTCTATATCTTAAAAGAATGTATGTCTTGCTTAAAATAACTAATATCCTCCAAAAGTAAACCTTTAATTTTGTAAAAGGTAAATATTTTATGCATAGATTTTTTTTTTTCCCTTTGTAAGTTGGTAAAATGGGCTAATCTGTATTATCATAATTTGTCCTTGGTTCATAGTAAGATATGTTAATTGAATTTTCCTCTTTGTATAATACAGATATATTGTTGACAGCTAGAATACCCTGGAAACCCATGTTATTTCAACCTATTTTTGGGACTGGTTAGGTCACTTATATTATTATTGTCTTGGCTCACACTGTTGACAGCTTCTTCTCAGTCTAGCATACAGCTTTCTCTCTTCCTCTACTTGCACCTTAAATCTGTGTTTGCCAACTCTCTTCTCACTTTATGCCTTTTTCTGTTTGTATTTATAGCATTTATATGGCCTGATTAGTCCAAAATTTATATCTCTAGCTAAGAATAATAAAATTAGAGTTCTGTGAGCCTGTATTGGGTTCAAGTAATGACAAATGGACATTTCTGTAGTTAAAAAAAGTGGTAAAATCAGTAATTTTATACAGTTCAACCTAAAGAAATGCATCAAGTTTATTAAAATTGGCTCTCCTGATCCCCGCAGAACATGTTAAACAATATCTTACGAGTTCTAATACCTAAAATGTGTTATTCTTAATTATTTGTGCCAATGTTTTTTTCTCTTCCTGCAAAAAATTAGGAACTTTATTGAGATGATGAATTTCATAAATTATAGTGGAGTTAAAGAAATTCACATTCAAGGAAATTTCCAAAAGAAATCTATGTTTGTGTTCATTTTGTTTATTTCATATTTTAACCAGAGGAGAGGACTTTGAATTCATTTTTTTAATGTAAAATTGACAAGGGTTATATAAACTCTAAGATGACAAATGCAGAGCCAGTACTTCATCTATGTTACAAATTTAAAGATAAAAATAAAAATACTGGCAATAAACATTTTAGAAAATATAACCTAAGATTTTAATCTACAAGCTAAATTCCTCTGAGTACTATTTCTATCTCAATCATTAAGTCTCTGAATCCTGAACTCATTACAAAAGGACCTAAAATATTTCCAGCAAAATGGGGAGCAGTAATCATTCCTGTTGTTCATTCGGGTTGTTGTGTTTCTCCTATTCAGTTATTTCTATTATCTTAATTCTATGGTGTTATATCAATAAGATAGACAATAACATGTATGTATCAGTAGCTGCTTTCCAATGGCATTTACCAAATGGTAATGAGTTGTTTTGTTCATTATTCATCACGTCACACTTTTACTTTAGTTGATTTTGTATTGAAATATTTCAAACTACCTTAACCAGAATTGTCCCAGGTATTCTAGGCAAAACAATGATTTAATTAAAACAGTGCATATATCATATATATATGTGTGTGTGTATGACACACAGATACCTGACATTTTGTTAGAATAAGTGCAATATTATGGAAAAAATTATGTTATCTTTCAAGAGAAACAAGTGTTAAGTTTTGTGTGCCACTAATTATCTTTTCTCAGTTATTTATATAGCTTATTTTCCTGATTCAAACACGTTTTTCCAAACCTGAAAAACAAACAGATTAAATCAACCAATATCCAAGGTGAACAGGTTATGTGAATTTATATGCATATTAGGTAAATTGATATAGTTACTCAACCAAACTGAAATAAAATTTAATCAAAATATCACATGTCTAACTTTCACACTAGCCTGTGAAATATCTGAGGGCGCATGGTATGCTTTATTTATTTTGTATCCTCAGTATCTAGTTCGGTACCTGGCTCATAATAATCTCTTTATATGTGTTTAATGAAAACATGTAAGAGGGAAAGGAGTAAGAGTAGAAGGAAGGTGCAAAAAATGTAGGGATGAATATTATAAAAGTGAGATTTTTTTAATGAAAATAAATATACTTTTATCTATGCCACTAATTTTGGCATTATTTGGAAGTAATGGGAATAATACATTTTAGAGGATCAAACCAATGTACTTTTATCTTTGATGATCCTTAGTTTGAAGTTTCCAGATTTTTCCACATCTAGTCAACTTTCTCGAAAACAGATGTAGAATTAATTCCTTTGTGTGTAAACAATACTCCTACCAGTTATGACTAGGCCGTGGTGCTAATTCACATTCAGAGAAAGAAGATATAATCTAAGAGGAATTTTAGCCAGACAAGTAGAGCAAAAAGAAGTATCACCACTTCTTTACTCGTAGGTTTGAGAAGAAGATAGATAAGGAGGGGCAGTGGAATGCCAATGTCATGAAGCCTCTATTAGCTGAATCCTCAGGGGATGGGGCAGAACTGAATATATTAAGCAAAAGCCAAAAAGGGTTTGTGCCCCGCTCCCTGCTTAGAACTCTAGGTGAATAACCTAGTGCAGTCTGGTTTCATGAAAGCATAGGAAACCTGTGGCATATGAAATAATGGCACTGAACTATGGGTGGGCCACAAAGGGCCTGAATTTGCTCTCTTGGGACCCTTTAACCCTCATTTGGCAGAAAAATAGTGAGAAATTTCTTTTACATGCCCCACAGTAGAGGCAAAATTTAGCTGAGTTGAGAGCCTGAAGATCTACCAAAGTTTGCCATAGTAACAGATGCCCTGATGAGATAGACTAGCTAGAGGCTGGATGGAGAATGTGGCTAGCTTCAGAGAGGTCTGTAGCACCACTCAGAGCAAAGAAGGAGACAAGTCAGAGGGAAGACCACTTTCCTGTATTCAGCGAAAAGAATAGACCCTGGTTTCACTAGTTGTGATCTTCATCAGTAGACACACTTGCAGGCCAGACCAGCCTAACTGCAGCAGGTACCAGAAATTACTCAACACACTGATTTCAGGCCCTTCTCTTCCCCACCCTGTGCCCCAGGTGTTGGAACCCTGTCCCACATCTCTCAGATCTTGGGAGGATCATAGAGAAAGGGAAGGAAATGCAAGACAGAGTGAATGCTTCTCAAAAACAGAATTACCCAAATGAGCCTGCCTTAAATCAAAGATTCCACTAATTCACAACTTTATAAATCCAGTTTCCCTCTTCCCTACCACTCAGCTACACTCTTGGATCAGAAGTACTAGAGGCAAAAATAGCTCAGTCATATAAAATAGAGGAGCTTCTTTGTGTAAGTGTGTTATTCTGCTGTGTATGCTAGATATTGACAATATTTTTGTACTTTGAAAACTCTGCCTAAACCAAAATTACCTTCTTACTCATTAATGTCTTTTCAGTTCTCCAAAATGTCTTTATTATCTTCTTTCCTTGTCACATACTATTTAATACTCAATTACAATTATTGATTTGGGCACTGGTATAGGAGGAATTATGTTCCTCAAAAAGACCTTGAAGTCCTAACACCCCTAGCACCTGTGAATGTCACTTTATTTGGAAATAGGGTCTCGGATCAAATTACAGTGAGGTCATTAGAGTGAGGCCTAATTCAAGATGACAGTGTTCTTATATAAAGGTCGTATTTGGACACAGGGGCAGACACAGGAAGAATGCTATGTGGAGACTGGAATTATGGGGCACAAGCCAAGGAACTACCTGAAACCAGGTAAGAGGCTTGGACTAGATCTTTCCCTAGTGCCTTCAGAGAGAGCACAGCCCTGACAAACGCCTTCATCCTAGACCTCTAGCCTCCATAAAGTACATTTCTTTTTCTAAGCCACTCAATTTGTTGTACATTGTTACAGCAGCCCCAGAAACCAATACAGGAGCTGTGCTAAGCAGTATCAGCCTATGCAGAAAAACTGGGGATATAAAATAGATACATGAGGAACTCTTTGCCTTTATTTCTCTCCCAGAATGTTGATAATTTTGTACTATTTATTATTGATATTATTTGCTTATAATAATCATTATGTTTACATTATTATAAAAATAGTTGATAGTATATATATGGACATGGAATTAAAGCAACCAATGTAGAGATGAATATTAAAGATATCTTGCACATCCCTTAACACACCAAATTCTTCTCTTCTCTTGTAATAGCATCACTGTTACACGCAGTCTCTACTACAGTTGTTCAATGCTGTTTTAGTTTCCTGTGGCTGCTAAAACAAGATATCACAACCTTGGTGGCTTAAAAACCAGAAAGTTATTCCCTCAGAGTTTTGGAAGCCAGAAAGTCTGAAATCAAGGTGTTGGCAGCACCATACTCCTTCCAAAGGCTCTTGAAGAAAATCTTTCTTTGCCTCTTTTGGCTTCTGGTGGCTCCAGTGTTCCTTGGGTTATAGCACCATAACTCTAATCTCTGCCTCCTTCTTCATTTCATCTTCCCTTCTGGGTCATTTTCTCCTCTGTTTGTGCCTTCTCCTTTCATAAAGAGAATTGTAATTGGATTTAGGGCCCATCCTGGTAATCTAAGATAATTTCATTTTGAGATCCTTAATTTAATTATATCTGTAAAGACACTTTTTCCAAATAAGGTCACATTTACAGGTTCCTGAGACATACCTGTTGGGAGGCCACCATTCAAATGAATACACATGCCATGTTCCCAAAGCCTGGATGGAGCCAATAACAGAATAGGCACTGAATGAATATTTGTAGAGTATATGAATAATAGATGAGACTCAGAATAGAGGGGAATTATCACCAGAGAAAAATCCTGATAAGATCCAGAGCATAGATAGTGGAGGTTGCTTTGGAATGAAGGGCTACCTATTTTTCTAAAATGCGAGAGAGGAAGAACCAATACGTATGTGCAGATGTCTGCAGGTCTGACATGGGAAAAACAGAAAGCTGAGGGGATTAGTACCTTACAAATCATTAGAACATTATTAGCAAACAAAACAATTTTCCTTAATGTGTATTAGCAGTTCTAATCTAATTAACAGAGATTAGTGTAAAGGTTTTTGTCTGTATGGTAGTATTCTTTTAAGACCTGGAAATGGGTGTGATTGCATCCATGGCTTTATTCACTATACTTAGGAAGTGAAATACATGTGCTTTCCAGTTGTAATCATTCAATATAGGCAAATATTTTTAGGTCACGTATTTTCTTCTTTTACTGTGCCTCTTTAAGTATGAAAAAGAAAAAATTCCTTGGGCTGGCCCAGTCGAGTAGTGGTTAAGTTCACATGCTCCACTTTAGCAGCCCAGGGTTCATGGGTTTGAATCCTGGGCACAGACCTACATGCTGCTCATCAAGCCGTACTGTGGCAGCATCCCACATACAAAATAGAAAATTGGCATAGATGTTAGCTCAGCAACAATTTTCCTTGAGCAAAAAGAGGAGGATTTGCAACAGGAGTTAGCTTACGACCAATCTTCCTCATCAAAAAAACCTAAGAAACCCTCCTTATTTTACATGATATTGCACTGATATTTTATCAGTGTAGGAACCAGCAAATCTGGCTGTCTTAACCAATCAAAAACCTGCCTTTCATAGTGATCTTTTCAATATCTGATTTGTTATAATCCAGTGTTCTGTAATTCCTTAGATTCAATATTTGTCTATTTGGCATCCACTCATCACAGGACAAATTATTAACTATGTTTCCTGTATTCTTGATGCTCTGGCATTTGGAGGCCTTACAAATCAGGGGAGATGCTGCCCCTCGCAGGGCTAGCTATTTCCTAAAGATGATAACAACTTGCCTACGAGCAAGCCTTTTCTATGCAAACCAATAATCCTGAGCCTATAACCCCATTCATCATCTTATCTAACTCTTGCACACCAAGCCTATATATCCCCTACCCTAAATCATCCCAGGGCTAGGTACCAGCTAACTAGAGACCACTGTTATAGCCCAAAGTTGGTGGAATTATTCAAACTAGCAAGACCCAAGCTGTATCCTGTACCCTGCCTTGCATTTCCATGGAAACTCCCATAAAACCTTAGTCCTGGGTTTCCCCTCTTTCCTACTTCTGCCTCCTGACCAAACCCAGTGCATCCTTATGTGGCCCTGCCTGGTGCAACATGCCCCCTTTTCTCAGGAAAGGTAAGTAATAAATAAAAAATCTTCTTGCAACGGCATTGGCCTCTCCATGTCATCACTCAGTCACCTCCATAAATTCAAATCCCGTGAGTACAAATTTTAGGACATCCTGTAATTCACTTTTTTCCTGAAATGAACTAATGATACCTGTAATGTGAAATGATAATACATAGAATTCTATAGGATTATGGAAGAAGAGATAATCTGAGGGAAGAAGGAGGAATAATCATTAGAATTAGTCTAAAGTTGACTAGAATTAGATATTTTAGCCAAAACATTTAGAATGCATTGTTTTGCTCTATGACATATTATATTTTATGCCATGAAAAATATTTTCCAGCTCTTAGTTAAGCCTGGTCTTTCACTCCTCTTTCCCCAGCTCCAACCTCCCTATCTGTCATTTGAATTGGTGGCTGGCTTGGCTCGCTGTCAAGAGAGAAAATCATGCAGCAGTGTGAGGCTCTGTTGGGACTGTCAGAAAGAGAGATAGTGATGAGGATGTCAGAAACTTTCTTTCTCTTTCTTAGAATAATGTGATCAAGGACTTTTCACCTAGAAGATGTGTTATACAATCATAAGAAACAACATTGGGTGGAATTTGCTCAAAATTTGTGTAGTAAGAACTGGTACAGCAGTACACTTCAGAATTGTTGAAAAATACCTTTTGAAGAAACAAAGTTAGTAAGAAATGATTTGGGAAACCAATAATTCCTGAGTATTGCCTTGACTTTTCTTGTATTTTATAGTAATGATGGGAAATGTAAATGCAGTGACCTCAGTATATAAATAAATGTGCTACTTTAAAAATTTTATTCCACTTCATCTATATTTTGATTTGGCTCCTCTAAAATTTCCTTTTTAATCCTCTACATTGCTCTTGCAAACATTTATTTTTGATCATTGAAATGTGTGCTAGTTTGTTTACTTAAATTATAGTAGTATAGGAAGCTTTCAAAATTCTCTCGTATGGTAGTTGTTTGATCTTGAAAATGAAGATTCCTTATTACTGTGTTATTAAAGATAAAGAATGAAATAATTCTGAATCAATTTTCAGTATAAATACCGAAAGTGGAAATCTGAAAAATGAAGTAAAAAACTGGATAGGTAATGAATAATTAAATAAATAGAGTAATAGAATAAGATATTGATTAATGTTACTTCCACAGGTATGTCATTTAGATGATTAGATGGAGTTGTCACAGCTCAAATAAAAATATGCCCAAAGCAACCATTTTCTGTAAGTGATGTTTCAGTGTCAACTAGAGCTGACTGTCTGATGTTGTGACATCACTTCGGGCAATCTTTCATGAAGGACTGTAATAACATGGCAGCTTTATGCAGTCTGGAATCCCCTTAGGAAAATCAGGTGTCAGGATGATATGCATACAAGTAGAAAGTCAGATTATTCTCATGTCCATGCTTATGAGTACTAGAAAAGGTTGTGCTAAAAATTCAGGGCAAAAACTGTAAAATGAACAAGAGACATCTTAGGAGAATGTAATTTGACAGCCACTTTTCTTAGAGAGTGATCAAAAGTCATTTCATGTGTAACTATATTACATTGTGAGAGCCAAACAATTTGTGAGGAACTATCTAATTCTACAAGGGAGCTATTAAATGACCTAAAGAAAAAGAAAATGCTCATCATCTCTGCCAATATGCTCTAGGGAAAAAGTCATCTGTGCCCCACTGGACATATGAATGTCAATCTCTGTAGAGTGCCCCTAAAAGGATTCACTGGTTTAAATGAAAGCAAAAATAAACAAACAAAAACTGTGCTTACAGTGGAAAATAAATAACAAGTACTGACCAAAATCCCAAGGAAAAGAAACAAACAAACAGAGCAAACCTAAATCTTTTTTTTTTTCTTTAAGAACAGAGCCAGGCATTGAAATTTGCTTAGCCAAGCCACTTGAGACTTAATTCTTTCTGTCATTTCATTTTTCTCGTTTATTCTGCCTGCCCTTGGGCTTTTTTCCCTCGTGTGTTCTACAAAAAGTAATGTAAGATTCCTTTTGCCATATATAAAGAAAAATCTTTATACATATACACATTTATTTCTAACTGCTATTTTCTAATCTTCTGCCTTCCCCTCAGTGATGCCCATAATGCAGACGTAGCTGTTCGATCAGTATACATTTTAAAATTTTTATTTTTCCTCCAGCACCTGCACCCCAATCTCTATTGATAATCACCATCAGCTCATTGCGATGTACAAAATACTGCAGTGTTGCCCTCACAATCCAGACTATTGCTGCATCCCCTCTCCATGATGCACTACACGTGCCTACAGAGAGCCTGCAAGCTCTCAGGTTCTAGCTCAGGGTTGTCTGCCATTGTCATTCAGGAAAGTGGTCTGTAACATCGCCACCAGTCTTCATGAGGCCAATAGTTCCCTACATGTGTTGGAGGATATTCAACTAAACCATATCTGCCCTTGCCCTCTCCTCTCATCTCCTTTGTGTTACAGCAGTATTTGTCTTAGGACTGTTTCCTTTCACAGATCATCTCCATGATTCTACGTAGTATTTACTTTGCTGGTGATGGTAATTAGAGTTAGTTGCTTTTGAAAGCTTTTCAAAACAGCAATTTCTATATGTGTTTAAATAATATCTCCTCCTGCCTGAAGTTATTTTAGAATGCTACTCAATGAGAGAGCTTCCTGAATACAGTGGTGAAAAGCTCGGGAGCATAAGTGGTGTTTTGTATTACAGGATTTAGTGCTTTTAACGCCTGCAGGCAAAAATCTGCCAAACTTCTCTTGGATGCAAGCACCTGAGAAGTTGAAATTGCTCAAGGAGCACTTTCTGCGTGCCAGGAGGGGATTTGGAGATTTCTAAAAGCTAAGAAAAGCCTAAAATCCAGTCTGAAATTTTTGTATCTTCTTTCTCAGATAAATTCTTCTCTAAGGTCCCAGCGCTTTTTATTGCATAGATCTGTTTTTACTTCTTTTAAAGGTAAAAGTTAGGGTATTGTATACATCTATCTTAATTAACCCCAAAACAGACATTTGTAAAACTGTTGCATTCTATATAGAAAAGCTAATTGTCCATATGCATCGAGTGATTGTCCATATGCATTTTCTAGTGGCAGTTCTGCCCAAGATAACAGGAAATTAATGTTCATTTGATTTTTAATCTGTATGATAGGCTATAGCCCAATAGCAAAAAGAAAAGGAACTTAAATGATGTATTTTTGTACTGCAACCAGGATGCCTTGATACATACACACGTACACACAAACACACACACAAAGGCTGAATAATGGCCCCAAAATGTTCTGCCCTACCCCATAACCTGTGAATATATATTATTTTACCAGGCAAAAGGGCTTTGTGGATACAACTAAATTAAGGCTCTTGATTTTCTTGGATTATGTGGATTATCAGGATGGGCCCCTTGTAATCAGAAGGGTCCTTATAAAGGGAGGCATGAGTGTCAATCAGAGAAGTTATGATAATGGAAGCAGAGTCAGGGAGAGTTTGAAGATGCTGTGCTGCTGGCTTTGAATATGGAAGAGGGAGGCAGAAGCCAAGGCATACAGGCAGCCTCTAGAAACTAGAAAAATACAAGGAACGGGATTCTCCCCTAAAGCCTTGAGGGGGAATGCATTTCTGCAGATGCATTTTAGATTTCTTCTCTCAAGAATTGTCGGATAATTAATTTGCATGTTTTAAGACATTATATTTATAGTAATTTGTTACAGAGACAATAGATATATATACATATGTATGTATATATGTGTATACAGTTGTATTTGTGTGTTTATCCACAGAGTAAGAGTAAGACAAAGAAGATAAGGTAGTCCTTGCAAGGATTAGCATCCTGGCGCTCTGTCATTGGACTGTAAATTATCTGAGTGGCCCGAGCAATCTCAAGCATTAAATTCCATTTATGGGGGAAAAGGCTGGTAGCAACATATTTCACCAAATAGAATTCAATGAAATCACTATCTGAAGCAAGACATTACTAAAGCAAGCATTTAATTTTTCAGAAAATATGTTTTTACTCAAATACAAAGTCTAAAAAAGACAGTGATAATCAGAAACATAAGGAAATATTACCCATCAGTAAGTTCCACCAGAGAACCAAGTGACAACAGAAATAAACCTTTTGTACTTTTAAAAACCATTTGACATTGACATTGTTATATAACTGTATTCACAATGATCATTTAGTGGAAAAATAAAACATTCTTTCAATCTTTTGCAGACGTTTTTCGTTTTTTCTCCAAACCATAAGTTTTCCATTCTTTGGCTTTCTCGTTAGATTCAACTTTCAATCTATTTTCTTTAATATATATTTGGTATGTTTTAAGTAAGACATTTAAATAAAATAGTTTCTGAACTCAAGAATGAGCAAAAATGACTTCTGGGTATTGTCAAACATAAATAACCCTCTTGACTCAGAATTGTGCACACAAACTTTTTCTCCTCTAGACTTTGTAAACATTGTTCTGTAGTAATCTGTTCTTTGTGCTTGAGAAGAGAAAGTTTGATTTTTTTGCATTACCCTTTGTTAGGAATTCTGCTTTGCTGCCTGGGTTTGTCTGTAATTGTTTTTATCTTTCATTGACATTAAAAACTTGAAGATAGGATTACATATTTTGAAATGGAACACAGGTTATGTTTATATGTTTATAATGGAATACTTTCCCCTAGATATTATAGGGCCCCTCCATCACATTTTTCAGCCTTAGCCCCAAAATGGCATTTTTAAGATCTTCCTTGACAATACTCTTTAAAATTGCAAACCAACCTTTTCCCTCACAGACTTTTCCTTACTTGTTTATTTTTCTCCTTAGCATTTTTGTCTTCTAACATGTAATTTACTGATATATTATGTCTGCCTTTACTAGGATTTAAGCTTCACGGGAGTAGAGAATTGGATCTCTTTTGTTCACCGCCGTATTTTCAACGTCTAAGATATTTGTTGAATGAATGAGTACATAAATGGACGATTTGTTTATTTCTTATTATATTTTTCTTGCATTGTTTGAACACTTGATCTGAAGACTTAAAAGTTTCTTCAGGTCATGGAATCTTTCTTCTATTATTACACTAGTTTTTTATACATTCAGAGACTTCAGAGTGACCCATTCATCTGAAATTTTCTTTTTGATAGAGTTGGTAAATTTTCACTGTTTGTGTATAAATAGCTCAGTTTGAGGATATGGAATACAGGCTCAGATTTTCAGATCCATATTCCAGTACTTCATTTCAATCAGAGACCATAATAATGTTTACATTTACTGGGTTATACTTTTTTAATCCAGATATCCATTAACCTGCAGATGATCAAAGAATGAGTCAGAGCTGAAATCAGTCAGTGCCTGATTTTTAACATCTTTGTTATTTGTCATGGGTCTACCAATTAGGTGAAACAATGATCCAATTATTTGCTGGCTCAGTTTTCCTAGCTCAAAATGAGCTGTAGCTGTGTTCCAGTTCTATTCTTGCATAGCTGCCCAAGTCAACTATAAACTTGGAGTAAATTTCCTATGGCTTCCCCACTCTATGGAGCTTTTGGGTTCTGATGAGGTTGTTCTTCTTCTTCCTTTTTTTTTTCTTTTTGGTGAGGAAGATTGGCCCTGAGCTAACATCTCTTGCCAATCTTCCTCTTTTTTTTTTTTTTCTCCCCAAAGGCCCAGTACATAGTTGTCTATCCTAGTTGTAGGTCATTCTGGTTCTTCTATGGGGGATGCCACCACAGCATGACTTGATGCATGGTGTGTAGGTCTGTGCCCAGGATCCTAACCCCAGGCCACTGAAATGGAGCCCGCAGACTTAACCAGTCTGCTGTGGAGCCAGCCCCTGATGAGGTTCTTAAAGATAATACAGGAATCTGTGTATGATCTAAAACTACTTTATGACCTGCTTAATTGGTTTCTAAAGAGAGCTCTTGCTCTTAATTTTGGACTAATTTTTGTCTCAAATACAGGTTTTTGGATTGAGCTTTCAACATAATCTTTTAAAAAAATGATAAGTATCTCAAATTTTGTGGCATGTGGTTTTTCAGCATTTCCTAGTTAGTATGGAAATTTTTCTTGGTTGTCTTTTAAACCCTAGTTATAATTACAATGGACATCCTGTGGCTACATGTGCTCCTGTCAGAGTTAATGAGAAGCAAATGGGAATTTCATTTCATCAAGTAAGCAAGTGTATGAAATTGTCTAGTTCAGTTCAAGTGCTTTAAAGACGTCATCCCAGCCTGGAAAATTATATCAAACCATGTCTACGTAGGATGACCTTGAGAATAGTCAGATTTTGTGGAATAATTCTGTAGTGGATCTACAGATCTGCAAACTTGTTTTTACAAACCATATGGTTTCTCTCTCTCTCTCTTTTTTTCCCCGAATTTTCCAAATAAACCTCTTTCCCCATTTTATAAAATATTTTAGTTTTCTCCCCCAAGTTTTGAGGATTACAACCTAATTTTGTACATTTACTTTTATCTGCAGACATAAGATCTTTCGATCTATATATGTTTTCTCAAGTTTGTAAAATATGACTTTCTCAATTCTGAATATGGCTAATATTTCCTTCCATCCCTATCACAGACTCAATTAACCATTTTTTTCATCAGAAATAACATTAAATGTTGAATCAAATAGCTGTGCATAAATCCACATGCTATCTACGTAATTTTATACAAGCTACTTAATCTCTGAACTCATTTTGTTATGTGTAAAATGTATGATTTCAACTACATAATGTCAAAGCTTCATTCAAACACTAAACTCTTTCATGACTTCCTTGTCACCCACCAAATCTTTTCTTATTGGATGGAATTAAGCTAAAAGTAAAAGTCCTTTTACACTGACTCATGGAGTAGGTAAGGTTTTTAAAATTAATCTTGGCAACATTAATACAAATGAGAAAGAAAAGAAAGGGATTTTTAGGTGAGTCTGGATTTTTTTTTTAAATGAGACTTAAAAATGGAAGATTCGTAGAGAAGTAAATAGATTTATCAAAAGATTTATATGAACTCCAAAGAATAATGGTCAGAAGAAAGAGGCATAGAATAGACTGGGATTTTAAAAAAATGCCAGCAAAAAGTGATAGTTGTTGTGTTTGGTTATTTTTATTTGGTGATTGGAGAAGGAACTCTTTCTAGTTACCGTTTTGTTAAGAGATGACTGACAAAGCAGCTTTCAGGATCTTTCACGTCCACTAAGAAAAATGATGTTGAAACTGGAGACTTAAGTCTTCAAGAAAATTGAGCTTAAAAATATTCTGCTACACACTCACATGTGTGCCCACACACATGCGCGCAAAGCTAAAACGATCGTAAGGACAATCAGGTACTATAATAACCTGGCTGCCACCAGCCCCAATAAAATTTCAGTCTTGCAGCTGAGATCAAAACAAAGCAAAACAAGACAAAACAAAAACTACCACCTGTTAACTTGGCCTTTAGACCAAGCTCTGAAATCAATGTGTTTACGAGGACTTTATTTGCCATGGGCTATCAGCCTGGTGGTTCAGTAGAAAGACAGCCTTGAGCTTGGTTTCGCTCTGATCTTGAATCTTGATTCTTAAAATCATGTGTTGTGCATAGGGTGCTATGATGGAACTATCTGTCAACTGAGCAAGCACCTATGTGATGTGAATAAAAGCCAGGAAACTAAAAATCGTATATGCTCAGCTTAAAAAAACTAAACTAATTATCTCATTCCTAGAAACTTCTGCTCTTTCCTCACTGTTAATTTATATGAAAGTAGATAAAAAAGAATATCAAAATAATATCTGGGGTGCCATAATTGGCATCCTTGACATATCTTTCTGGAATGGGGAATTACTGTTTTACAGTCACATTGCAGCTTTAAGCAAAGTGTTTTGCCCAGCTCAAACCTGGATTCACAATAATAGTCACATCCACTCCCTTTAATGCTTATTTATTAGTTTCTGTCCTCAGTGACATATTTAAATAAATATTGGAATTACTCAGCTAGATTTTTCTCTGTTCAAACAAAATATTCTAAATTATTAATAGTAAAACACAGACTGACTCCTTTCCAGTCATTCTCAATTAATATTATTAGCATCTTTCCACCTGTGAACTCTTGAAAAACTATATAGGTCACTATTTCTTCCTCGTTTCTCTCTTTTTTTGCATTTAGTGATGTTTACTGAGTGGGATCTAGGGAAGCTAAATAGTCTATAAAATGCACAGAAACATAAGGAAGAATTGCTTTCTCAATTTCCCAATTTCTCTTAATGTCCTTAATTATATGGAAGCCCCACCAGAGTAAAATTAACCTAAGGTATATTAAATGTTGCATTATACACTGAGTGAAAATTAAAGAATATGATACCTTCTTCCAATAACATCTTCCCAAAGTTTTGAAATTTAGAAACTTCATGGATAAATAAGGGCGCATGGAACACAGGCATGACTCATGTATTTTGATATAGAAATTGTGAAGTGTGATCATGTTCTTTTAAAACCGCTTTTTCAGAATTGTAATAATGTGTTGCATAGCTGTTGAATCTGACTAGGTTGGGGAAATCTTTTGTTCTTAGGTTCCTTTTCTTTAAAGAACCTTAAAGCTGGAAGAGGGTTCAGTCGTGCCCTGTGAATTGAGGGGGTTGGACCTGCCAGATCTAAAGTCTCACTGACTCAAAGATCCTGTGCTGTTAACTTTACAGAGCAGTGGCCAGTAGTGCAATTAAAAAAAGGGGGGGAGGATGATAAATTCACTTCTAACTTAGAAAAAGGAAAGCTTAGGGAAATTAAAAAAGGCTTAAAGTGAATATTTTATCCTTTGTTTGGTATTAAGGCCCTAAGGGCTTTTTGTTTGACTTCCTTTTAACTATTTATATTGTAAGGAGATTGTAAGTTTATTAAAAATAATGTCTATAAATGTTAATATTTCCCTTCTTCACTGCAGTTAGGGTTTTTATTAAATTCTGTCAAAATAAACTGAATTCTAATTATAAAAGTTAATTCAATGTTTTTACTTTGAGAAAGATCTTTAGAAAAAATTCTTGCAATACCATTAACAACTTGGCGTTCTTTCTTTACAAAGAGAATATTTTCCTAGTATTTTAAAACTTTTTTTTTAATTACAATGGCTTCTCTTTTTCTCAGAAATACTTTTAAAAAAGTTGAACCCATAGTAGAGATATTATGTGTATTCTTTACCAAAACCTACTTTCACTCCTATGTACTCTGTAGTATTATAGCTGTTTCGGACATAGGGTCCAACACTTATTCAAAAAAAATTAGCAATATATGAGTTAGAGGAAACAAATATAGATTAACTGGTGTAGTCGACAGAATAGTTCCCCCAAAATGGTCATGCCTTAATCCATGGAACCTGTGATTACATTACATTACATGGCAAAAGGGACTTTGTAGATGTAATTTAGGTTATAGACTTTAAAATAGGGAGACTAGCCTAGATTATCCAGGTAGCTCCAATCTAACTACGTGAGCCTTTAAAAACAGAGAACTTTCTCCATCTGTAGGCAGAAGAGATGGAGAAGAAGAAATTCGAGAGATTCTAAGCGTGAGGAAGATAAGACCTGTCTTTCTTGGCCCTAAGATGTGGAGTTCTGTGTGAAAGGACTGGGAAGAGGCCTTTAGGAATTAAGTGTGGCCCCCAGTCGACAGCGCGGCAAGAAAATCGTGACTACCTTCCTACAAGCAATTGGATTTGGCTGAGAACCTGAATGAGTTTAGAAGCAATTCATCCCCACACCAGCGGAAAGGAACGTAGGTCTGTGACATCTTGAGCTCAGCCTTCTGAAAGTTTAAGCATAGGACTCAGGTGAGTCACATTGTACCCAGAAGTCTGGGTACTGTAAGATAATAAACTCACGTTGTTTTAAGCTGCTAAAGTTGTAGTAGTTTGTCATGGGGACAATAGGAAACTAATACACCTGGGGAAGCAATATCCCCAGACTCACTTTTTATTCTTCTTAGATCAAAGTATAATCTGAAAATGTGATTTTAATGTCTTTTATGTGCCCAATATTGTGTTAGTTAGAAATTGAAAGAAAGGATTATAATTTACATAAATCCTCCATAAAGAGCTTACTTGTCTCTAGCTACTGTGCTTTAAATGGTTTTTTCCTTGAGTTTTAAACATTGTGGTATTGATTATAAAGTTTTTCCTTATAGGGCAGTTGTGAATTTTAAACAAGTTAAATGTAAAGTGCTTAACACCAATACCTGATCCTTGATGAGCACTATGTGTCAGTTATTACTTTTGATTATGAGAAAAATATTTGATCCAAGAGTGATCATTGTAAACTATATTGTTTAGAATAAAGTGTAACTGGACTGGACTTGAAACTGGAAGTATGAGATTTTTGCTAAGTGAGTAGGAGGAAAAAGAGTGCTTTAGGATTTAAAAATGCAAGAGATAATGTGGAGAAATGAATGTTGCATGCCCATTTGAATAAGGTGACTCCTATCGGAGTAGGAGTTGGCATCTCTTACATGGTGGAAACCATGACGATTTTCACTTTAGGTCATGTCATGGTACACTTACTGTGCACACCTCAACAGAGGAAAGGGTTATATCTATAATGCTTTCTTATCCCGTGTCTGTTGAAGTTTGAAATGCAGCTGCTTCCAGATCCAGGATGTAGTAGCCCAGACAAGCTGCAGACTTTCTTTGTTGCCTTTGTCCCATTGGTATTAATGACAAATTACCTCACTTCCTACACCTACCCTATTCCTGGTCAATATATTTCCCTTTGCAAAGGATAGAAACCCAAGTAAAAGTAACTAAAGCAACAACAACAATAAAATTGTTGGCTTATTTTAATTTAAAAGTTCAGGCGTTAGGGCTGGACCTGTGGTTAAGTTCAGCATGCTCTGCTTTAGTGACGGAGTTCGCAGATTTAGACCTACACTACTTGTCAGCCATGCTGTGGCTTCAACTCACATATAAAGTGGAGGAAGATTGGCACAGACGTTAGCTCAGGGCTAATCTTCCTCAGGGAAAAAAAAAAGTTCAGGGGTTCAGGCACAGTTATGTGCAGGTTTTCAAGCAATGAACTTGGGATCTGTCTTTCTTGTTTCTTTTCTCAGTTCAGCTCTCCTCTGCAGTAGAAAACCTCTGTCAGGCTTCCATTTTAAGGTTAGAAATGTAGCCTCTAGCATCAGAAATTTACATAATGTTCAAGCTCGTGATCTCAGAAAAAGAGAAGCCCTTGATTCTATCCATGTTAATCCATGTAAAAATATTTTGATTGGTTCTTTTAGGGTCACACGTCTGACATTAGTTTCCATTCGTTTGTGTACACCCCCCCCCCATTGTGTCTCATGCTTGGTTTATTATCTTTGGAATTATTTTCTTCTCATCCTCTATCTAAATATTATTTTATGATTCTCACAATTATAGATCTCTAGATAGGGCCCTTATATTAAGAAGGCAGATGTTGAGATAGATGTGTACAATACAATTTAGGAGGTAATTGCCACAGTTTGGAGTGTGAAATAATAAAGAGAAAGTATAAAATACCAAACTATTACAAGGAAAGATACAAAAGAAATTAACAAATAGATTTAACTGCTTTCTTTGTGTTCTTGGTGCAAGAGTAATGACAGTGAATACTTCCGTATTCCATTAGGTGGAGAAAAACATTGTGCAAGGAGCAAGAGAATGTCTAAGAAAGATATGTAAATCTGGAATGGGGCATAGTGAGTTCCCTCAGTTACAAACATATATTTCATCAAAATTTTCTTAATAATACAGGCAGATATTTGAAATTATATTTACCAAATCTGTGTACTTAGGCTGGAATTATAATAGCAAAATCTCAGTTATTTTAAACCTGGATTAATTCTTTTTCTAAATCATTTGCTTTCTTCGGACTTTTAATTTTAAATTGAAAAGATGAATATCAAAACCTTTTTCCAACTATAATGAAGGGAGTAGGAGGAGGTATATTCTAAAGTCAGAGTATATCCACTTCCATCTTCTTTAAGTATATTTACTAGACTTTTTCCGATATCCTCCAAAATGCCTGCAAATGGTAGGTGTTAAATGCACCTACTGAAGAGAACCAAATGATTATATCTTGCATGGGAATACCACTTATAATAATATCTGACATTTGATATATAGTAGAAATGTTATATTAGCATCCTCGTTCCATGTAAATATCCTAAGTGCAATTAATGCCATTCATTGGTATACTGGTGCCGTTTTATATGAATGTAGTTCCAGAAACTCATTGCTCAGTTTGCCCTTTAATGTCAGGTAAATCACAGTATAACTGAGAAAATAGCTTAGATCAAAGAAAGCCAAAACATTCAAGTCAATTAATTCATGAACTTCAATAGCCAGTGGATGGTGAGTCTAATTTATTTTAAAATGTGACAGTTGAAGCGAAAGGATGCTGGTTTAGAAAGTTGTACGTGTGAAGCATTAGCTGAAAGAAGCGCAGATTTTGACTGAAGCATCAATTTTGGAATACTTTAAAACTCCATTCAGCAGTATTAGAAAGATAAATGAACAAAGAAAAATAAATGAAGGGGAAATATAAATTAAGAAAAAAATCAGATAAAGTAGAAGAATTAAACTTCACTGTTGTAATATTTTCAGATTCTGTTTTATGTGTATTAGAGTAGACAAGAAGTTGTATTATTCATCAAAAGTGAAAGGGATTGAATTAAAATTAATAAGCCATAATGCTCCTTATTGGGTTTATGCTTTAGAACTTTAATGCAATAGCAATTGAATGGACATTTTCTATAAATAAAGGAAGAGAGTTATTATTCAAAACCATATGTTGAGGGCCACTTCAGTGCTACCAATTCTCAGCTCTGTATTAAATAAAGAAAGTTTAACATGAAGTTTATATTACTGATTTATCAGGTAATCATAATATGGTCTACTCATTTGAAATACAAATGCAAACACTGCAATGGTTGCATTTAGAAGTTGCATCTTTAAATTAAGGATGAATAATATCATTTGCATGTTTTCATCTAAAAACAAAATAAAACTATATAATATCAAAATACCTTTAATATTTATAGTGATAGGTAACCTCTGTGTTACATTGCAAATAAATAATCAAAGATAGAAATATTGAAGCCACAGGATGAGATGGAGAAAGGGAGGGTTTTATGCAACTTAGGATATTAATCCACGTTAGTAGAACAAGGGACTTTCGGGATATGGTGTTTACATATGACTGATAATGAGAGAGGAAAGCAAGGGTAACATGGTCAAAAGTTTCCAGCAGGGCAGTATAAAGCAATCTTGGTAAAGTTCTGGGTTGAGAATTCTGTGATTAGCAATGTTCAAAACCGATTAGAAAAGTGTATTAGGGCTGGCAGATATAGGGAGGCATGAGAGCCTAATGGTTAGGCTCATAGGCTCTTGAATCAGACTTCATGACTTCAGATGCTAGCTTCACCTCTTACTAGCCCTGTGACTATGAGCAAAACACTCAACTTCCCTGAGTCTCAGTTTCCTTATCACTAAAATTATGACAATAGAACTCTCTTCCATGAGGCTTCTGTGAAGATCCAATGACATAATAGATGTAAAGTCCTGTTGCGTAATAAGCACACAATGAATGCTGGCTTTGTTATTACTGTTATCACCATTATTATCATCGTCATCAAAATATCTGTAAAGAAATTTGAATTTGACAAGATTTCTTTCCAGAATGAAGGTGGTATGTCAAATGGAACAGAAAGCTGCAAGGTAGGCGCACACCATGATATCAGCATTTACTGTAACAGAGAGGCAAAGAGGACATAGAGTTTCATGTTCAACCTAGCTATTCGTGTTTTCTACATCCTACGCAACTTTCTCTACAAACTTCTGGGAAGGAATTTGGCTATAGGTGCATAGACACGTTGAGAAAAAAAGATAATGTGAAGATATTACAAAGGATGTTTGTGAACATGACACACAATGGCATTTGGTTCATATAATTCCTTTTTTTAAAAAAATATTTTATTTTTCCTTTTTCTCTCCAAATGCCCCTGGTACATAGTTGTGTATTTTTAGTTGTGGGTCCTTCTAGTTGTGGCATGTGGGATGCTGCCTCAGCATGGCTTGATGAGCAGTGCCATGTCAGCGCACAGTATCTGAACTGGCAAAACCCTGGGCCGCTGAAGCAGAGCTTGTGAACTTAACCACTTGGCCATGGGACCAGCTGCACTATATAATTCCTTTTTTAATACCCAATACCATGTCTACTTTTCCTCCAAAAGGTAGAATGGAATGCATTTCATGGCATTGGAATTCATGATCGAAGAACTGAACAAATGCAGATGGCAAAAACAAAACCACTTGACTAGTTTAGATGAACTGAGTTAGATTATTCTGGTATTCTTGCAGGTTCAAGTCTTATATTAAAAATTTCCAATATTCTTAGAAGTCTCTTTGGTTTCACAAACATAGGAGGTACCTACATGGGTCCTGGCTAGAGACAATGTTGGTGTTCTAAGAAAACTTCTTATTTAATATGATTTAAATTTTTTTTTAAACTTTTAGAAAATCGTTTAAGCAGTCTGCATTCAATTTACAGAGAGAAGGTGTTAAGCTGCATTTGGACCATCCTTAATTTAAAAATAGAATACTAACTCCTCAGTTCCATTTTTCTTTTTTCCTAAAGGAAAAGCTGACTTTCAGAAACAAGCTGGAATAGAGATTGTTCCCTTACATGTTTGCATGCTAACAGTAAATCTCCGCTTTGATGCCCCTTTTAAAAGGAAAGGCTTCTTTATAAATCTAATTGTTCACATACGAAATAAAGGGCCTTTTGCCTTTTACCCCTCTTCGGATAGCTGGATAGTTTGTTAACATAACTGGCAGTTACTTAATAACAGCTTCGAGGCTCTTAACATTTTCCTTTCCTCTGTTTTATTAGCCAAATACATAAAGTAACTTTCTAAAGACGTTATTCACGATTTTTTTCTGGAACATGAAGAGGTTTTAAACTGGCTATACAAGGGATGCTTCTGTCTCCCCAGCCCTCTGCTCCCCACTCTCTTCTCCTGTAAGATTATTTCTGACTTTTTTTTCCATTCTATTCTTTGTCTTCTATGTAATTTCAATAAGTGTGAAGATACCAGATTGAATCATCTTTTCATAATTAATAAAATACACACACACATACAAATGAAGGGAAAAACAAAATAAAAGAAACTACCAAAAAATCTTTAGTTACAAAACCCAGAAAGAGGGACAACTTTATACGATAAACTTTGAAGAGTCGTAACAATGAAAGACACAGAGGTCCTTTCTGTACATGCATACATGCACACGCACGTGAGTGCATGCATGCTACAAAGAAATAGACTGAATCTTGAGTATTTTCATTAATACTTAAAAATTCTATAAAAGTGATATGAGGGGGTTATAAGGCAGAACAAAAAAACAATGAAAATCTCTTGAGATGTGAAGTTCACATAACAGGCCATAAAATCTGTAACTTTATTGCACCTTTAAAGGGCAAGTAGTTTGGGGGCTTGCCATTTTCCCAAAAGCTGTGCTCACTAGGGGAAAAAAGTCAAATCCTCAAGAGGGGCATATTTCTGATTGTAGGAAGTGTTCCCTGGTCAGGGCATTGAATAGTATGTCCTAAGAGCAATCAAGCTTAAGCCCTTCAACCTCTGCCCCATAAGAAGTGTAATGTAGCCTCAGCGTACGTAAGCTCTCTCCCAGTTGGTTCTAAGTGGGAAAAGTGGATGTTAATCAAACGCTGGTCCTAAAATTGTAGTTTGAGAAGATAAACTGTAGGAAAGATTTTTCTGAAGAATTGGCTCACTCTATATTGGGATTTAAACCCTGTGTGCTTCAGTTTCTCCATTTGTAAAATGGAATAACACTTATTTCATTGCATTGTTGTGAAAAGTGCCCATCAGAATACTTAATGCAGACTGGAACTTGGTAATTGTTAATTCCACTCTGTGGTAGAGGATGTTTGCTTTTGATGTCAACTTTTGATGTAGCGTCTTAGCGATAGAAAAGCTACGTGAATGCCACATGTCAGAAAAGAAAAATACGTTGATCAAACCCAATATTCAATAGAAAAAATAGGGTTTAACTAATATTTCCTTTGATATTTATTTTCAGTGAAGACTTTTTTTGCACTAAATCATGGTTCATTAAACAGATTTTTTTTTTTAAAGATTTTATTTTTTCCTTTTTCTCCCCAAAGCCCCCCAGTACATAGTTGTATATTCTTCGTTGTGGGTCCTTCTAGTTGTAGCATGTGGGACGCTGCCTCAGGGTGGTTTGATGAGCAGTGCCATGTCTGTGCCCAGGATTCGAACCAACGAAACACTGGACCGCCTGCAGCAGAGCGCACAGACTTAACCACTCGGCCACGGGGCCAGCCCCTCATTAAACAGATTTTTGATATTTATTTTTAATCATGTCTATATGATTGTGTGCAGTTTATAAATTTAACACTTCCAATGTGGTAAGTAATTACAGCTGAGCAAAACTAAGATTTAGATATGTCCTGGTTTATTTGGGATGTTATCACAATAAGTAGCTCTAGGTATCTATTTACATCTAGGGCTTGGGAAGAAGTGGGCTTTTAGAGGATTTTATATTCTGGCACACAGGGAAATCCAGAGAACTGGAGGGCCATTGTGATGTTGCTTCCGAAATCATATATTTATAGACGCATAACTACCTAATCTTATACATTGTCCTAATCTCTGTTACGTATGTTTATACAAAGATCCAGGAAAACTTGAGTTATTTCTTTTAAACGTGATCTGATTTTGACCCAGCAGTTAGTGTGACTTGGGCGTTTTCTTATTTACATCCTTTCAAACAACAACAACAAAATGGTAGTGACCTTGTAGACCTTCATTTTGAGAAGATTAATGACATTTTGTATTAAGAAATATGGACATTCGTCTTTCTATGAGTTTGCTTTAACATATGTTCACTGGGTGGCTCCTGATTAGTGGGTCTCTGCTGACTGTGTTTGGCTGTTTTGTTTTCTGTTTCAACTTGCATTGTGCATGGTCTTTGATAGGCCACGTTAAATAGAACTGTTCAAGTACCCACAGTTAATGAATTTGTTAAACAGAAGATTAATTAAATGTTTACTATCTATCAGACACTGTGCGAGACAGTGGGAATTTAATAATAAAGAAGCCTGGCATTGTTCCTTTGCTTTACTGGTTGGTTGGGAAAAAAGATATCGCAATAGTAATTTCAAATATGATAACTGTTGCAAATAAGAATGTACTTTCTGTAGGAAAACTTAAAAAGGAGGAACTAAACTAGTCAGGAGTTTCAAGAATGTCCTTGTTGTGGAAGTAAAAATAAGGAAAGACCTTTAAATTGGAAAAGAGTGGGCTGGATAAAAAGTAGTATTCTAAGCAAAACAAAGAGTATATGTGAGAGCCTCAGGCACGAGGACAAGGCCTATTCAAGACACATTAAGAAATCAATAGAGAGAGAACACACAGAGCAAATGGGAGATATAGGAAGACGAAGCTTGTGAAAAAGGCATGGGATAAATTGTGCAGGGCCTGAAAGACAAAAGGTGCTTAGATTCTCTCATAACTTCAATAGAAAGCCATTGAAGGTGTTTAAGCAAGGGAATGAATTATACATATTTGCTTTTTTAAAGAAGAGCTAACAGATATCAATTAAGTAATCTCAATTCAGTGGTGCCATAGTATTTAAACTAGTAACTAAGATCAACCTTAGTATTTGAAATGTCATTGACTGTGTAGTAGGTAGAAGGGAATTTAAATGTGCCAACTAATGTAATCTCAGTGCTTACCGAAAATATAGTTCTATCCAGGAGTTTTTCACACTTTAAAACACTCTCGTTTTGGATACATATTCAGTGAACTTTAAATATTACCACATTCTTGTAATTTATAGCTCTTTTTCTTGTGACTTGTAGCTTTTTTCTATCTCATACCCACTTGCTGCAGGTACTCTGTGCTCGTTCCCCCCGTCTGCCCCTCAGAGAAACATGTACCCTTGCCACACCAAGAAGTGGCACTCACAGTGCTGTACTCTCAGCTTCACTGTGTCTCTTCCTCCTTTTACATGCCCGTATTTAAACAGACCCATCAGCAGTGTGAAGGCTCATCAAAATTCAATTGAATTTTCTCAACTTTGGAGTAAAAGAGAATAGAGAGGTTGTAGAAGTATTTAATTCCAACCTCCCTTTCTAGAAAAGGAGGAGGAAAAATATTAATGCTTCATGAAATATTCTTCTCATGGTGACAATTCCCTTCTCTTCCTTCCTGCAAAAGCCAATACAAATTTGGTTTAGTAGGAAAGTTGATGTGGATTATATGGGTCTGGCACCAGATATAGGGCCATATGGAGCATGGTGTCTTTCTTTGCAATTTTGAACTATTTTTACAATGTAGCTATACCTTCTGCATGTTCCTCTGTCAGGAATAGTAGCAGGGATGTCTCAATCATATTCCCACACATATCCCTCTGGTGAGAGTGAGAAGAATGGGCGAGAAGTTATAGCTGGAAAGAGAAAAAGCAATGAAAACAGTAGGGAGGCTATGGCAATAATCCAAGGGAGAAACAAGGGTGGCTTCAAAGAGACTCAAATATTGAAAATAGAGAGAGGTAGATGGATGCAGTAAGAAACGGAGAGAGAGAGAGAATCTACAGTGCATGGTTATTTATTTCATCTAAGAGTGAAATAGAGGAAGGACTGAAACTCTCAAGAATATTGTTTGATAAACTAGGCAAATGAATGAATAGATGCTGATTAAATTGTAAAATATTTAAAAATGTGAAGTCATCACAACTTGAGTTTAGATTGGAAATAGAAAGAAAGAAATGTGGAGGTGGTGAGTATGCACTACTGTTTAAGAAGTTTGCATGAGGAAGGTTAGGAGTTTACAGCGAATGAAGTATGGTTTTAGATTTAGAGTGAACCGAGAAGAGAGTAGAGCCAATAGAGAGAAACTAGTTGATGGTAAGAAGAGTAAGACAGTAATGAATGGTCATGGCCAGTTTATGAGAATAGGTGAAGCGATTAGTCTTGAACAGGTTTTGATTTTAAAACAAAATAGTTGATGATCTATGTGATTTTAGATAAATTTTTAGGCCTGGAGATGGAAAATAGGAAAACAAGAATATGACAGGTGCTAATCTTGACCTAATCATCTATATGCAGTAGGAAGCCATAACTGAGCAGCAGTTACTTGTCTTTTAGACCAGTAGCGAACATATGTTTGTTCAGTTATTTGTTCACTTATTGGGCAGTGTCTATGGCAATATGTTGGGAACTATGTTAGGAAAAAGGGATAAACTTCCCGCAAGATAGACCAGGCCTCTGATCTCAAGTAATCTATAATCAATTGTGCTATTTGCAAAGGCATGCTCTGAAGTAGCTATAGTCTAACACTTAGGAACACAGGGTTTGCAATGGACCCTCTGGTTTTGAACCTTAGCACTATTATAAAATTTTTTTCCTAGAGAATTTACATACTTTCATTCTCTGCTTCAGGGTTTGTTTTTTTTTCACCTAAAAAATGGTGTCTTTCATGGATTGATCTGGAGGGTGTGATGTTAAGTGAAATAAGCCAGACAGAGAAAGACAAATAGTGTATGATTTCACTCATATGTGGAAGATAACAAATATGTGCATAAAGAGAACAGATTAGTGGTTACCAGAGGGGAAGGTGGTAGGAGGGTGGGCAAAAGGGACAAAGGGGCACATATGTATGGTGATGGATAAAAATTAGACTACTGGGGGTGAGCACAATGAAGTGTATTCAGGAATTGATAAATAATAATGTACACCCCAAATTACACAATGTTATAAACCATTATAATCCCAATAAAATTACTTTAAAACAATAAAGGAAAGAAAAAGAAAATTAAAAAAATTAATTAAAAAATAAAAATAAAAAATGATGTCTCAAAATGTTTAAAAATGAGCTTTAGTGAATAATTGACATTACTTATGTTAAGAAGAGCCTTTTTTGTTATTACTATTAGAGTATAAACTTCTGAGGACCAGAATCATATTTTTTTACAGACTTCTATGTTTTCCTCCTTAGAATATAGCCGGACACACTGTAATTGTTAAAAATATTGGTTCAATAAATAAATATTAATTGTTGATAAATTAATAAAGTCAACTCTCTTTAAATGTTTACAAAACTGAGTTAAACAAGATTAAATTAGTGTCATGACAACCACATTTCACAAAGCTTCCATGACGTCAATGTACATTACACAATTCAAAGGTATTTCTCACACTTACTTGATCATGAGTTGTGTGTCTTGCAGTGCATCTCTTGACACTATTATTCTGATAAAGGATGCCTTTTGGAATTGCTGGTCAAGTGTGTGATAAATAAAATATTTACCAAAAAAATATGTTGCCCTTTTTTGTTTGGTACTACCAAAGAAATCTAGAAAAGAAAAAAGTGTTAAGATATGTTTTTAAATATTCATTATAGTTAATATGTATGTATATACTTAAGGAAGTTTACCTATAAAATTTCATAAAGAATGTGTTTGGTGTTAATTACGTACTGTAGGAATATGTTTTTATTGAGAGCAACTTAAGGAAGCAAAACAGATATTTATCAAAACAGCAGGATGGAATTTGGAATACCCTAAAAAGTTTATATTAATGAAGAGAAACATCTTCAATATTCTACTTTAATCAAAAGAAATCTACATATATTATTCAGTGATTTCTTTTAAAATGTGAAGTAAATGTGAGTTAAATGAGTTTAATATTTTTGAGAGCTAAATACTTGGCTTTGGGATACTGAGAAGAATAAAAGTCTGAGAAGTGTCCTGAGATCTAAATAAACTTTAAAATAAGAATGGAGAGTGAGGTTAAATTGGGGTAAGAGGCAGACAGAGAAAGAAAGAGATGATTTTAATGTTGACAGGCTTTATATACCCTGAGTATAGGAACTATATTAGGCTCTCAGAGCTATTAGAAAAATTGGACAGGGCACAGGCTTTGGAAAATTATATCTTAGCACGTGTAAGTGCAGCAATGTTCCCCTTAGAATTCCACAAAGAAGAGAAATGGTTGGGGGCTGGCGAGGATTATAGTTTAATTTAGAAAGCATTTGTGGGAGGAATTTTTAGGAGACTTAAAACCAGTTATCTTATTTTCTGAGAAAGAAACTTGAACATTAGACATTAAGTATTCTAGCTTGGTAAGGAAAGCTTTAGAGTTTCAGTAATTAGCTATCTCTTCTAAAACAGAGTTTTATTCCATAACTTGGTAATTTGACTTGATAATGAATGAATCGTGAAGGCTCAGAATCATTCTTTTGGGAAGACAAATGTTTTTCTATACACAAACAAATAATTTTCTGAATTTGAAACATCTCATGCAGCACAGAACCGTATTTTATCATCCACCCAATTAGTACATTGAATGGAAAACAAGCTTATTTAAAACATACTTATGAAGAACTCAGGAAAGGACCAAAACAAGGACATGCTGGCTCTTCTGTTTTCCGTATGAGCACTCATGACATCTGGGCAGATCCACTGCAGGGGGCCATGGTATCTTTCCTCCTCTGGATAATTCTCTATCCTTTCTAGGAAGAAAACTCCACAAAAGACGAAAAGAAGTATCTTTTTTCCATGTATTTAACAGAAATGAAGAATTTGCTGGAAAAATAGAAATGGTTGGATTTGCTCTAAGTTTAACAAATTTGGAATAAATTAAGCGTAGCTAGAAATCATTTTCTAACTATTTTATTTAATAAATTGCTAAAATCCATAACTATACTAATAAAAATAACTACTACTATTAAAATAATAGTAATATAGCAATAACTAAGAATTTGCTGGACACTAACTGGTTATCTACAACTCAAATTACCTCATTTAATTCTCACAGCAATCATGATGGATGCTGTATTGATGCTTATTGTGCAATGAGAAATATGGGATTTAAAGAGGTGAAGTACCATTCACAGTCACACCAAACATATTCAAGGTCACACAGCTGGGAAGAGGAACAGCTGGGGAGAAGCCAGGCTGCCCTGAAGACTGTGTTCTTGAACTTGATACTGAAAGGCTATAATTCCACTTTTACAAAAAAAAAAAAAAATGCAGTGCAGCTCATACATTTTATTAAGCAGTTGTTTGATTTTTTGTTTGATCCTAAGGAATCAAGAAAATCATTTATCTAAATTAGAAAAAAAAACCTATTCCTAGATTAGAAAAATGTTCTAACTCTTAACTTCCTAGCATGCTCAAGATCTAGTCTTTACTTGCTTTTAAAACCTGAGGCCAGTGCCTGAGATGTTGCTTTCATTCTGTTAACTCAAGTCTCACCCGTGGTTGTCAGCTGTCTTCTGTCCTTCAAAATTCCATCAGTTCAGCCAAGAGGAGGTGAGTTGGTGTGTGAGAAGCGTGAATTGAGGGGGAAAAAAGACTCTTTTAAATATACATGTCCTCTTTCTCTTTAGTCCCTGAGCAAGATCATGGCAGAAAGAACAATCCTTTACTCATTGTTGTATCTTTTATTTATGGTAAATGGCAGTATCATTGTGGCATCCGCATGTACATGTTTAGACCAGTGTAGCAGTAAAGCTATCATTAAAGAGGAGGACAGATAAACTTCACAGCATAAAGCAGTAAAATGAACTAAAGAAGACTAAATTCACTTCTCACCAGACTCAGTGACATCACAATGAAGAAATCTCTTTGTTAACAGATTATGACTTCTAAAAATTGCTTTTTAGATTCAGAAGTTTTATATTCAAAAAGACTTCTAAACATCCAAACTGATAACCAAATTACATTGCAAACCAAATAGAGATACATATCTGGTTTATTTTTCATTGTTGAAATTCAGTGGTTCTATCTCTGAAACCTGGTATAGATACTTAGGTAAGGGAAGTTTAAATCACAAAGCAGAAATATATTTCTTTTTATTGGGGTTTTATTTTTGAATGTATAATATAAAGATGCACCTACAGGTATTTGTTCCCTTAGCTGGCATGGAAACCAGATGTATGAAAGAAAGTTCAGATAATACACAGAAGATAACTGCTTAAAGTTTTTGATCTCAGTAGTTGTATTTGGTTTATGTATTTTTCCTTTTTGATCATATGTCATGTGCTTTAATAGATTAAATAAATTATAGCTGCAGTCTCTAGCAACTTGTGTAAACCGCTGAGCATATGTACAGTTAGGGTTGACCAATCCAGTGAATTAGGAATCTCTATCACATGCTACAGCATGAGTAAAGTCTTCATCTTGTTTTAAAAGTTCAGATAAGCAGAGAAAAACTAGTGACAGAAATATTCAAAAACAGAGATCAAAAGGTAACGTCTGCTTTATAAATGTCCTCTCTGCTTTGATGATGCTAAACCTTTCCAGAGCTTTTATGTGACTACAGAATGGCAGATGGCATGTGCTGCAGAAAGGCCAGTGGTGATATAAATATAGCCCAACCTCAGGCAGGCAAGTATTTCAGTTTATATGTTTTTCTGGAAAATTGCGTATAACACCATACGAACCAACTCTATAGCATACAATCCCACAGAAAATAGTCTTCAGATCAATGACTTCGTTCTCAAGTTTAGTTCAGTAGTTTTTGCTCACATATTTAAAATAAGATGTTGCCTAGGCTGTTTAATTTCAGAGCCCCACTAGATTATGGGCTAAAGGAATTTACAAGGATCATATTGCTGGAAATAAATAATTAAATTCTTTTATAAAGAACCCAATCTTTTCTATCTACTTAAACATCTTTAAAATGCTAGGCTCATTGCAAATAATTGATTTTTCCTGTTTTCGTTTAGGAATTTTCTATGTGTCTGTTAAAAGAGTTTATTAATGCTAAATGTTTATTTTGTGAATGCCCTTTGCAGCCTTCCATGCCATATTTTATGATCTGATTTTTAATAGATTTGTTTGTCTAGGCTTGGGCCTCTAAACTAAAGAAGGAAGTGAAAAGCATTTTAGAACACATAACTAAGAAT
Organism: Equus przewalskii; assembly: GCF_037783145.1. NCBI lineage: Eukaryota > Metazoa > Chordata > Mammalia > Perissodactyla > Equidae > Equus > Equus przewalskii. Next base: position 96,049,041 of record NC_091832.1, read on the forward strand.
GATATAAAAGGCAAAGGGGATAGAAAAGATGTGAATACTTGCTAAGGAGAAGATATGACTTCTGGGTAATTTAGCAACTATCTACAACTAATTAAAGAGCAAATTAGTACATGGTGATGCGATGAGAATGGTATTCCATTCAGAAGTCCCTTCAAGGAATGTCTTTCTCTACAGCTTTCAGGAATGCTGTCAGCAAAAAGTCATCAACAGTCAGCCTCTTCCTGGATTGCCTGGGCTGCAAAGAGCGGTGTCACCCAAAGTCGCACTGTGTCTAGGAGAGCCCATATTCAATTGATCCATGAGATGAGGGTCTGAAGTCCTGGCCATTTCTCCCCAAGATGACAAGTATTATAGGCCCTTTTAGCCTTTGAGCTCCCTGTGGAGTCAGCCAAGGCAAGTGTTGGGCCTGTATTGCACTCAGTTTGTCCTTCTGCTCGATTTTCCTCCTTCCCTTCCCTTCCCTGTTGTTGATCTTAGCTAACTGCTTAATGAATACCCTGAATGGCAACTTGTCTTAGAGGCTCATTCCCAGAAAAGCAACCTGCAAAAGGGATTGTCCAGTTTTTTTTTTCTAATATTACAGCAGATGGGAAAAAATAATCTAAAAGAGGTTTAAAATGTAATTAATTGCTATTTTAAGGATTTTATTGGAAATTTAACCGTATTATCCATTCGTATTTCAAACTTTTAAGCCACAAATTAGATAAGATTATTCTACTCTTTAAAGCCCTTCAAGGACGCCTCTCTAACTTCCTATGGCAGTATTATTTTGTAATGCGTTCCCTGTTGTTAGTCCTGTGAGTGTGTCAGGAACAAAAGAATCTATGGTGAATGTCTTTTGTGAACCTAGAATTCCTCTCTTTTCTCTCAGTGATTCTTTATCTGTGTAAGTCCCTTACCTACTTCTGCTCTCCATTCTATCTCTCCCAAGAATATCAATAAACTTCTTTCTCTACCAAAACACTGGTTATTTCTCCCTGCTTACTATTGTCTATTTTTTTTTTTACCAATCACTTCATTATATATAAAAAGGATAAGATTAATAGACTTTTTCCATGTGCAAGTAGCCAAATGACACAGAAAGACCCCCAGGAAATAGGAGAATGTATGCCTGTGTGTTGAGAACTAGACTGTTTTGTGGTGGTAATTACTACTATTATGGAGTTCTATTCCAATACACATATTAGATCCAAGAATCTCTTTTATTCCAGCTACAGCTATATAATCCTACAGAATTACTGTTTAAACAACAATTTTTTGTGGGGGAAGTAGGTTGGAACAGGAGGTAGATGTATGCGCTAAACTCCAAACACCAGAGCATGTCACGCAAAGTAATCATCATTTGGCTTCAAACTATTATTGAAGTGTGATATATTTTAAACTACCTTTGAGCCGTCTTCATCCTGCTTCAGGTTTCTGTAATTTTACACAGGCCTCTTCCTTATTTGTGCTTAGTTCATTTGGTATGCTCCTATTCATCCTTCAAGTCTCAGGATAGGAGTCATTTCCTCAAGGAAGTCTGCTTTTGTCCTGTAGGAAAACTAGACAGTTCCTGCTCTGTTCTCCCACAGCATATTTTACATGTTTACCTCAACTCTGATAACATTTAGTTATATGGTTTGGAGGTGGGGTTTTTTGGGCATACCTCCCTTACTGTAAGTTTCTTCAGAGAAATAGTTTCAGTTATTCATCTCAGCATCATTACGCCCTAGAGGTGCCCACGAGACAGAAATTACTTAATACAATGTTTTCTGGCAGTTCAAAAGGTAATAAATTCACCCATTTGAAAGGAATGGTCTTAAATTTAACTAAAAATAGAAGCTTCTAATTTTGCTAATGCTACGTAAATCAGAGGTCACAAAATAGAATCCCTGTCCTCAAGTAATTTATTGCTGTGAATGAAGAAGAACAAATCCTTACACAAAAACAAACACATAACTACAGAATAAGGAAAAGGAAAAGAATAGTATGAAATAGACTCAGATATTTAAATCAACCTAATGCTTAATGTTCAGTGTTAAAGCCGGACAAAGCTCGTATTGCTCAACAAAGTCGTGATGCATGCAGAAGTCAAAATTGCAAGAGCAAAGTGCCTAATGAGTGTAGGGATGTTGGGGAAAACAGAGAAGAAAGATTAGCTTTGATATTTGATGACTGTGTAGTTGGTACGGTATGACCTCCAACTAAGTAAATTATAGTCTTTAGTCTGGGATATTTGCTTTCATTAATTTTATAAAAATACCGAGGAGTGAAATATCTGATTTATGATAACTAATTGCATTATTTGTGTTTGTTATATGAATTTTGACTTGAGCTTAGCAGATGATGCTTCTAGTAAACATGGACCAGCTGAAACACGATTTCCTTAATATAATCATCTTTGCAAAAATTCCATGCACATATCAAGGCCAAATATGAGATACAACAGGGAATTCAAGATAAACCTTTAAATTTAATTAAGGATTTATATTTTTCTATATTTTCCATGTATTGCCTAATTTGTAAATGTTACAACATATGCTGATATTAAATCATAGTTTACGTAAAAGTGTAATCTAGATTCTTACAAATTTCATGTCAAATATCACTCTTTATTTTCCTCTGTGATTCACTGATTCCTTTTAATTGTTTTAAAAGTTCTCTATTAATGATTATTAACATTTTATTTTCTCTATCTTTATTTGTAGTTTAATTCAAGGGCTTTTTTTGTTTACATCAATGAGTTGAAATATAATTCTAATGATTATATCAAGATCATAGAATAGTCTTTGGCTTGTCATACATAGCTTTATATTTCTTCTTATCATTTTAAATCTAAAAATTAGATACTTTGAAGTCAGTTTTGCCACAATTGCTGAAGTCATAGATGATAGTCCACTATAACAAAGTACAAAGACACAAAAAGCCGGGTATAATTTTTATTTATATTCTGAAGCTGTTTTTTGTATAAAGCAGGCACACACAAAAAAGCATATTGGCATAATATTCTGGATAGGTACCAAACTCAATCAGGGGTCCGTCTGTTGTGTCAGACTGGCATGGCATGTATTATTTGGTACTTTTGAAAACACAGATTTTTTTAATCTTTTTAGAACAATTGATGAAATCCTGAGTATTTGATTTCCTTATTGAAAAGAAAGAGAAAAAATAGAGAAAGAAGATAAGAAGGAAAGAAAGATGACACAATTATTAATATTTTACTAGAAAATGTGAACTTGTAGGGATTTTTATTGCTTTGGCATTCTAGCACTATGAAGTCTCACAATGTATTTCCTGCACCTTTTTAAACATAAGGTATCCAGTTCTATTTTAAGGCATGTGTTTTCAGTTTATATTGTCTTGGTTCACTGAGGTTTATCTTTTCATCAAGAGACAAGCTCATAACTCGGATCTGTACAAAGGCAAGTGTGTCCAAGCATCCAGGATTATTTGCCCCAAGACGTCTACTCCACACTTCATTTTGATGTTACACACAATAAGCATTAAAAAAAAAAGGAGAAACATGTAATGATCAAATGCTGCTCCATTCAGGAATGTCCCAGCAGATGTCAGTTGTAGACCAGTTAGAGAATTTCAAGTCCAGAACATATTGAGGACGTTGAAAAGATAGAAGGAAATAGCGATAGAGTGAACGTATTCAGTTCAGCTGGAAAAGAGCCAAGGGATCCCAAGCCAACCCGATATCAGATTGGTGATTTTGCTCTCAGGGCTCCTATCTGCCTTTTTAGACTGCTCTCTACGCTGGCTCTTTTCGGGTTCAGTCAATCTTATGAAATAAGGTAGTCTTAGATTTTTGTTTCTTTTCTCTCTCAGCCCCTGCTATTAATCATTCTTCAATTACAATTTGGAAACATATGAGACATGAAATAGCATCTGCAACATAACGTATCAGGAAGAGGAAAGAGTATCTCTGGAATTCTCTTTTTGGTTTGTTCATATGATACACAATATTTTAATTTCCCTCTACTCTCTTCAGATATATTTGCCTCGACATACTCATATTTACTTCATTTTCTCCTGCCTCAATTAGATAAATGCATCTTACTTTATTCAAAGCTTTTCCTTCTAATTCTGTTATCACTTAGAAATCTTTGCCTTATCATTTATCAGTCTTCTTTTCTTCAACTTCTCCCTCTCTAATTGTTCTTTCTTATTATTTATGTAAACATCTCCATGACCCTTTATGAAATTTCATCACCCTCTTATCAATTCCCTTCCCTTCAAAACCAAGCTTTTTCAACAAGTACTGTGCTTTACTGTTTCTCTTTCATAACATTTTTTTCTTTGTACATCCCACTGCAACCAGGTTTCTGTCCTCATCAGTGTGCTGAAACTGTTCTTGCTAAGGTGCCAAAAACCTGGAATATTACCAATCCCTTTGGGCACTTTTTTTTTACTTTATTTTGTTGATCTCTCTGTGGTATTTGACATTGTTCGTTATTCCATTCCTTCTAATATTTTCTCCTTCTTTAGCTTCCATAATATTCCAAAATTCTTGTCAACTTCCTCCATCTCTGGTTCTATCTCTGTTTCTTTTATAGTAGGGTCTTTCTCTGGCTACCATTTAAATACATGTCTATTCATAGTCCTTCTTGAATACATATTCCTCTTACTCAAGGAAATTCCAAACTTATATAACTAAATATTTCTGCATTTTGATCATAAAAATATCTATCTTTGGAAAAGATTTACTTCTTATGATCAAACACAAACCTCTACGTATTTTTTCGTGTGTGTGTATGTATGGATGTGGGTGTGGGTGTGTATTCATCATTTTCCTTTCATACCTAAACTTCTACCAGTATTCTTCATTCTGGTAATGATGCCAACATCTCCTGAGTTAGAAACATAGGAATCATCCTACATTGTACACTTCTTTCTAAGTTCAGTTGGTCACTAACTTGGATATTCTTTAGTATAAATATTTTTCATCTTCTCTATATTCTATAAAAAATGTCTAGATACGGGGCCAGCCTGGTGGTGCAGTGGTTAAATTTACATGTTCTGCTTTGGCGGCCTGGGGTTTGCCAGTTCAGATCCCAGGTGTGGATATGGCACCGCTCAGAAGGCCATGCTGTGGTAGGCGTCTCACATATAAAGTGGAGGAAGATGGGCACAGATGTTCGCTCGGGGCCAGTCTTCCTCAGCAAAAAGAGGAGGATTGGCAGCAGATGTTAGCTCAGGGCTAATCTTCCTTAAAAAAAGAAATCTAGGTAGTCTCTGCCTATAGTCTAAGTATTAAAGTGCTAGATAAATGTTCTCCTTTCCTTTTGTACTGCTCTTTTCTGAGTTCAGGCCCCTATAATCTGCCATACTGGGCTGTTACAATAGCCCTCCAAATTGTCTCACTGTCTCCAGTTTTCATTATTTCCATTCCTTCATCATCTTAAACTGAACAATCATCTTCTTTCCTATTAAAGTGATAAGCCTAAAGCAACAGTCTGAATCATGCCACCACTCTAGTAAGTATCCGTCAACAGCTTTGGTTAGGCCAAAGAATAGAGACTAGTTTTCTTAGTCTGGCAAGTAGGAATCTCCATCCTTCTACTCTTGCCATCTCAAGCCTTATTTACCACACACTCCCCACCTGGCAAATTACACATACACCAAACTAATTACAATTGCCTTATTCTGGATATTATTTCTGCCTTGATATTTTCAGGCATTTCTTTCTTTGCCTACAGGACTTTTGCCTCCTCTGTCTGCCAGGTATCAAGACACAACTCGTGTGTCTTCTTCATCAACATTCACAAGACCCTTCAGTCAGAAGAGATGACTTCATCGATGTGCCTCTCCTGTGCCTTGTACCTCCCTATTTTGAGAGTTTTCCTACAGTATTTTAGAAGACTATAAAAGAAAAGCAATGAAAGATTGACTGACTTCAGATTGTGGAAATGTGTGTGCTTTTTCTCTTCGTTTCTATATTTTCAAAATTTCTTATAGTGATCTTATATCACCTTCATAATATAGTAAAATGTTATAGAAAACATTAGAGCATATATAGATACTTTTTAAATGGAAACACACACAAACATTCCTCACTAGAGTAAACTCCTTGTATACGGACTTGTTTCATTTTTTCTTTTCCTTACTTTTTAAAAAAAATTATTTTAAAATTTATCTCTATTTCAACCAGGAGACAACTGATTAAATTATTATTAGAAATTAGTAGCATATTATATCAAAATGAAACAGTAAATATAACTCAGCAAATTAGATTTTTAAAAGCAAATGAAAACATGAGCACGGCTAGCTTAACATGAAGAGCTAAAGAAAAAATGGCATTTTAAAAATTTTCTCCTTACATTTTTGAAATACATCTGGACCTTTGTTATAGCATACAGCATTTTGTTGATATTAAACGTGTTCTGTACTTAGTCCAGTTTCTAAATTTGCAATTTATTTTGTACAAAGCACATTTGCTTGCTTATGTGTTTTAAAGTTCATCCGTTTCATAGTGTTTTAGACTGTCTAGTTTATATTTATTTCTTATGTGGCCCAGACCCCTTTGTTTTGTCATAGTTTGCTTTTCTAAGCTCCATTTCTAGGTGCTTCTCATATCTATGTCAGAGTTCTTGGTCCCATGTTGTTGCCTCACACTAAGGATTATTTAATTTAATCATCCTCCTACAACTTCTATAGTCACTCTGATATTGCAATCTTGTACTCCAAAATCTCCTTTTGGTACTTGAATGCTCATTGTTGTGTCAAAAAATCTCATAATCTAGCACTATCTATTTTCACTGTTAGCTTATAGTTATTAAAATATGATCTTGAGATAGCCCATAATATCTTGTATATTTTAAGAGTGGTTTTGTGGATAGTTTCAAAACATTATTTTCCCATAAGATTGCCCTACATAACAGCAGGAATATCATTCCGAATAAAAAGAATTTGTTGTAGCTTCAATTAGTGCTGAATACATCACAAGTAGATCTTCTGATTGTCCTTCAGCTTACCCTCCAAGAACATCAAGTCATTCTTCTCTTGTGTTCTGCTAAGACAGTGCAGAGGAGGGGTGTGTTAACGAAAGACAAGAGAAAGGAGAAGTATGATCAAGATACACTCTTTGCCAAAGAGTTCCAATTACCATTTGTTTCAGAGAATGATGACACTATCTGTCAACTGCAAAAAAGAATTATTAGGAACCTAAGTACCACAGAATCACAACAACAAACTCTAATAAAATAATGCAGTGTCTAATGGCTCATTGACAAGTGAAAAATGACCACAACTGTTTGTAATACATTTAATTTTCAGCTGAGTGATGTTATTTTATCATGTTTGAGAAAAGAAAAGAAACTGTTATCCTCTTTGATATCCAAATATTTCATCTACAGTTTTGGCTTCCCTAAAAGAAAATTATTTCACTTTTTTTATTATGTTAAGTATAAGAGAATCTAAAGCCAACTAATTTATTTTGAATCATAGTATACTTTTTTTCAGAAAATGCATGTATTTTAAAGGGTTTGAGTATGAAATATTTGTCTTTTAAACTGAGCTGGTTACAGTCTTGCATCACTTTAGGACAGGGATATGTTCTGAGAAATGTGTCCTTAGGCAATTTTGTCATTGTGCAAACATCACAGAGTGCACTTACACAAACCTAGATGGTATAGTCTACTACACACCTAGGCTATCTGGTACTAATCTTGTGGGACCACTGTTATATATGCAGTCCATTGTTGACCAAAACGTTGTTATGCCACCCATGACTGTGTATATGACCAGTAAGTTAAAATATATGACCATTTAAGTTCTATAAAGCAGTGATTACAAATAATAGGGCTGTTTAATATTTATAATTATTGGAAAAGTAAATTTTTTAAAACTTAAGTAAAATTATTTTAAATTGTTCTTCCCAGAATCAATAAATGAGATTTTACAAATTGAGTACATTACAAAAATTTTAATAAAAATATATAAGTACAGTAAAACTATGAAGGAAAAATTGGGAAAAATCAGATAGAAATTTGAAAAAAGGAAATTCTAAACATTAAGAAAAAGATAAGCAATCTATTAGAAAAGCAAGAAATGGATAGACTTGGTAATTTTTATAAAGTAAATGTAAATGATCTACAAACATTTGAAAAGTCTCTCAACTTCACTCACTCAGAAATAAATGAAATTTAAAATGGGACACCATTTTCCATCTAAAAGTTAAACATATAAAAATTTTGATAATGCATCTTATCAAAGGTGGCACACTTACAGGAGCATCATTTGACAATATTAAAATTAGATATACTGTATCCTTTGATGAAGGTGTATTGTTTACAATACCAATAACTTGGAAATAATGAAAATAATTCTCAAAATGTATTAATTGTTCTTATATAGATTGTTAATTACATCAGACTCTGTTCTGTATGCTTTCGCAATATTAATTCATTTAACCCTCATAACAGACTTCTGAGGTAGTTACTATGATTAGCCCCATTTTACAGCGTGGTCATAGAGCTATTAAGTGCAGTAATGACCTAGTGCGTGCGCTCTTAAGATTCACACTCCAGGAGTCCAACTGTACAGTCTGTGTGCTAAACTGTTACATTGTGCTTTTTCTCTGAATAGGTGGTAAGTTATATGAATAATGGCTCATCTATATAGTAAGATTATGTAAATGTAAGAAATAAGGTAGATCTGGATGTGTTGAAAGAAAATAGTTTCAAAATTCAATATCATGTGCTAAAACAAGGTGCTGATAGGTGAGTATAATATGAACGAGTTATTTAATGTTAAATTGGAGAGAAAGAAAGAGAGGAGAGATGGGGAAAGAGAGAGAAAAAGAAAGAGGGAGCAGGCTCAAATTCTAGTCTAGAACTTTATTACTATCTGGTCCTGGGTAAGTCACTTTTCTTATTTGGGCCTCAGTTTCCTCTTACATAAATTAGTGATAAGAATAGAACCAGTTGCATGGGGTGGTTATATGATGAAATGAAATAATGCATGTAAAATACTTAGGACAGTACACAGAACATTATTTGAATTCTGGAACTGTTAACGTTTTTTGTTTGTTTTCAATAGCACAGGGATTACCCAATGATGAATTTTGTTTTTTGATTTGTTGTATTAAAAGAAAGCTACTTTTTAATTTTTTTAAGTTAAATATTAAATATAGACTTTTTTGTGTGTTTGTGAGGAAGACTGTTGCCGAGCTAACATCTGCTACCAATCTTCCTCTTTTTGCTTGAGGAAGATTGTTGCTGAGCTAACATCTATGCCAGTCCTCCTCTACTTTGTACATGGGGTGCCACCATAGCATGGCTGGATGAGTGGTGTGTATGTCCCCGCCCAGGATCTGAACCAGGAACCCTGGGCCACCAAAGTGGAGCCCACAAACTTAACCACTATGCTACCAGGCTGGCCAGTAAATATTGACTTTTTTATTTATGAAATATGAGAATATATCACAACTTTAATTTATGCTAGAATATTTATATAAAATTATTCTATTTTAGTTGATGCTCCTAGGGAATTCTCAAAGTTAAAACCTGTTATATGGAGAGTACTTATCTTTTTTCTCTTGAACCTTGGGGAGTTGTTAGGTTTACCCTGAATTGGAATTTCTTTAAGTGTGAGATCAGTCCCAGCAGAGTATTTAAAACTATGTTAAGATTAGTCTAACACAGCATCTTACAATAAGAGAAGTATTAGATCAACTTATCACTAATGGATAGCCTGAATCTGAATTCTTCTGACAATTGGCAAGCACCAAGTATAATTGCCATTTTTAAATATGGCAGGTACTCCTTTTTTTCTACGTTTCCCACTATTCCGGTTTTATTGCTGTCACTGATCTTAATAGTCAGCTCTCATTTGTCATCATGAGCCAGGCCTGTTCATTCAGTGGCTAACATCAGACATGTTATGGAATATGGAGTTTGTGAAAACTGAACAAGTGTCTAATCATTAGATGGTCTCTATGATCCCTTTTTATTTCTTTTTGTGGTTGTCAATAAATGATAAGAACTTCAGTTGATCTACATTCCAAGAATAAAGAAAGGGATTTTCCTTGTGATTTAAGGGGGGAAAAAGTATCAAAAGAGTTAAGTGAATTATTCTAGAAGAAAATTTCCAAAAGATAACACCCAAAGCTTTATTTTAGTGAGATCATTGAGTAGTATTCTCAACTTCCTGACTCTAATTAGGCATATTGTTTTGTCTGAAATATAGACTTTTTATTGACAAGAATCTCTGTAACCCACTTTCCATCTCAGAAATATGTCTTACTATGATTCTTACTTTTGCTTTTAAAATAAGCATACAAACCATGTATAATAAGATTTTTGGGAAAAGACTAGAAGAAAATAGTTTCTTTATAGCTCAACTAATGTTTTGTGTTTTATCTTTTGTTAGCTGATGTCAGCAAACATGCAGGTCAGTGTTGGTGTCATTTACTTGTTTCTATTCCCCCCAAAACAACACAACGTGCACATGCCTTGGTAACTATTTTGAGAACTTTGTCACTGTAATGATCATGAAAACAAAAGGTCATAATTCTGTTCTATGTTTCACCAAGATAATTTTTACATCAAGATGAAACTTACAGCAAATGTCCTTGAAAATATTCTGTAAAAGTTATCAGAAAATATACTCAAGAATACAATTCTGAAAAAAACTGGGAAACTAATTCTGCTGATAAATTGAAATTTCTAGAACTACCTCCAAGAATAGTTGTGGCACCACTACTTTAGGCTGAACCACAAAGCTCTGATAAATGTTGATGGAAATGATCGTCCTCTTTATTTCAAGTTAATCAGTGAGCGACACAATTCACTTACTCAGCACTGAAGGTTGACATGCCAATGATGGAATGTAGTGCTCTATGCAAATACTCATCTATTACTCAATCATAGTTTGTAGAAGGTGACAGTAAAGATCAATGTGCATCCAGTGTGCACCTTTTTAGTTTAATAGCAGGCTTGCTGCTGAAGGACAGATCCTGCTATTTATATAAGTTCAATTTGGAGATTTCTTCTTTTCTCTCTCTCTCTCTCTGAATTATCTTATTTTTCTTCACCCCAAACCATGAGGAAGTTCATGAACAGGATCAAAAATGGCCTGCAGAATATTGATGATGATGATTTTAAATAAAAATACTGTTCATCCTTTCAGCATAGAGCTTTTAGAAATATAGGAATGGATTTAATAGTTATTAATCTCCTACTAGGTACTGAGCACAATGCTAGCCTTTCACATCCATTTAATTCTCTAGCAAATATTATGAAATAAGTGAAGGAGTTAAGAGTGTGAATTTAGTAATCAGAGCCCTGAGTTCAGTCTCTTCTATGCCACTTGTTTACTCTTTGACTTTCAGGAAGGAATTTAGCCTCTCTGTGTCCCAGATTTTTCAGCTGTTAAAAATGGCAAAATAGTGCCTGGATCTCATATTGTTTGAATATTTAATGAGGAAATTTTATAAAATTATTAAGATAACTCAAAAAACAGAAATAACACACTACATAGAATTTATCATTATTATAGATGTATCTCAGCGATATTACAGGTTCAGTTCCAAACCACCACAATAAAGCAAATATCACAATAAAGTAAGTCACACAATATTTTTGGTTTCCCAGGGCATATAAAAGTTATGTTTACACTATACTATGGTCTATTAAGTGTGCAACAGCATTATGTCTGCAAAAAAGTACATATCTTAATTAAAAAATACTTTATTGCTAAAAAACGCTAACCATCTTCTGAGCTTTCAGTTAGTCATAATCTTTTTGCTGGTGGAGGGTCTTGCCTCAATATTATGGCTGCTGTTCGACCAGGGTGGTGGCTGCTGAACGCTGGAGTTGCTGTGGCAATTTCTTAAAATAAGACAACGATGAAGTTTGCCACATCAATTGACTCTTCCTTTCAGAAATCATTTCTCTACAGCATGTGATGCTGTTTGATAGCATTTTATCCACAGTAGAAGTTCCTTCAAAATTGGAGTCAATCTTCCCAAACTCTGTCAGCTTAAGCTAAGTTTATGTAAAATTCTAAATCATTTGTTGTTATTTCTACAATCTTCACAGCATCTTCAGCAGGAGTAGATTCCATCTCAAGGAAACACTTTCTTGGCTCAGGCGTAAAAAAAACCTCCTCATCTGATAAACTTTTATCATGACTTTCCAACAATTCAGTCACATCATCAGAATCTACTTCTAATTCTAGATCTCTTGATATTTCCACCACATTTGCAGTTACTCAACTGAAATCTTCAACCCCTCAAAGTCATTTATGAAGGTTGGAATCAACTTCTTTTAAACTCCTGTTACTGTTGCTATTTTGACCTCTTCCCATGAATCATGAATGTTCTTAATGGCATCTAAAATGGTGAATCCTTTCCAGAAGCTTTTCAATTTACTTTGCCCAGATCCATCAGAGGAATCACTATCTATGGCAGCTATGAAATATATTTCTTAAATAGTAAGACTTGACAGTCAAAATTATTCCTTGATCCATGAGCTGCAGGATGGATGCTGTGTTAGCAAGCATGAAAACAACATTAATCTTGTATATCTCCGTCAGAATTCCTGGGTGACCAGGTCCGTTGTCAATGAGCAGTCATATTTTGAATCTTTTTTCCTGAGCAGTAGGTCTCAACAGTGGGCTTAAAGTATTCAGCAAACCATGTTGTAAACAGATGTCCTGTCATCCAGGATTTGTTGTTACATTTATAGAGCGTAGGCAGAGTAAACTTAGCATAATTCTTAAGGGCCCTAGGATTTTCAGAATGGTAAATGACCATTTGCTTCAACTTAAAGTCACCACCAGCTGCATTAGTCCCTAACAAGTCAGCCTGTCCTTTGAAATTTTGAAGCCAGGCATTGACTTCTCCTCTCTAGCTATGAAAGTCCTAGAAGGCATCTTCTTCCAATATAAGGTGGTTTTGTCTACGTTAAACATCTGTTGTTTAGTGTAGCCACCTGCATTAATCACCTTAGTTAGATCTTCTGGATAACTTGCTGCAGCTTCTACATGAGCACATGCTGCTTCACCTTGCAATTTTATGTTTTGGAGATGGTTTCTTTCCTTAAAGCTCATTAACCAACCTCTTCTAGCTTCAAACTTTTTTTCCACAGCTTCCTCACCCCTCTCAGCATTCATAGAGTTGAAGAGAGTTAGGGCCTTGCTCTGGATTAGGCTTTGGCTAAGGGAATGTTGTGGCTGGTTTGATCTTTTATCCAGACCATTAAAACTTTCTCCATATTAGCAGTAAGTCAGTTTCACTTTCTTATCATTCATGTGTTCATTGGGGTAGCACTTTTAATTTCCTTCAAGAACTTTTCCTTTGCATCCACAACTTGGCTAACCGTTGGGTGCAAGAGGCCTAGCTTTCAGCCTGTCTCGTCTTTCAACATGCCTTCCTCACTAAGCTTAATCATTTGTAGCTTTTGATTTAAGGTGAGAGATGTGCGACTCTTCCTTTCCCTTGAATGGCTAGAGGCCATTGTAGGGTTATTAATTGGCCTAATATCAACATTGTTGTATCTCAGGGAATAGGGAGGCTGGAGGAGAGAGAGAGAGATGAGGGAACACCTGGTTGGTGGAACAGTCAGAACACACAGAACATTTATTAAGTTTGCTGTCTTATATGGGCACAGTTCAGGTGCCCCAAAACAATTACAATAGTAACAGCAAATATCACTGATCACAGATCACCGTAACAAATATAATAATGAAAAAGTATGATTCACAAAAGTCTGGACTTTTTAGACACTATTTGTTATAAAGTACAATGCAACATTTTACATGGAGTAGTAAATTGCCATTGGTACACTTTGCCCCCAAGCGTTTCCATCATTAAACACCCTTCAGAGAGATTTATATTTCTGTATTACATATTTGCTCTCAGCTAAAACATGGTTTGCAAGTTCTCAGCTCAATAATTATTTGATTTTTCTTCTAACATTTTTCCATGAATGAAAACATTTATTAGGGTTAGTATGTAGGAAATTCTATAGTGTAGTCTATTCTCCATTTCTTAATTACCATCTTCTTCAGGCATTGCTGGTTTTGCAGGAAATTTTTCTGGAGTTGTATTCCTTTTAGTGATACATTCAAGAGAACATTATTGTAAAATAATAATGTACATGTATAATCACTTAGTTGGAACACTACTTTTCTAACAGTAAAATTTTATTTCTTTTGTTATCTATATTGTACCACCCTTGTGCTTAACATTTATACTACAGCATGAGAAATGATATTAAACATTGTCTGTGGAAAAATAGTCCATAATTTAAGTAAGCTTGCTTGACAGTAGCTAACTTGCAAAAATAGTGGGAATATTTTCACCATGGAAATTGGCAAAAACACTACAAATCAGGGCTTATCTTTCCGAGAGTCAGGTGTTAAAACATTTAATAGCACTCCAATTTATACAAATAAATAAAACTCTCGCTTGCCTTGGGCAACAAGGAGAAGGAGTGAGCAATTTCTTTAATGATCCTTTAGCTGTGATCCGAACCCCTCCTCCCTACATAACTGAGCTACCTAAACACATCCCTGTTGTTCAACTTTCCTGCCCTCTTTCTAGCCTATTGGATGAGAATGAGTGCTGATGGGCCAAAAGCAAACCAATACATGTTACTCCTTGACGAGGGTTCTAGTAATTAACCCAAGCAAAACGCACAGATTCTCAAAAAGAATGCAAGCAATAATGCGATTGATAGGAATTCAAGAATTCTTACGACCAACCAGAGGAATGTCATTTGGAGCATGTGAGGCTTTGATGTCCTTCATCAGCTCCTGCATAGGTTTACAAGTCAAATTAAATTCCTCTCACTTCATAGGAAAATGTAAAAATATGTATAATGATTTTGTTTACTTAGTAAAACAATATTTAGAAAAAGGTAAATGTGTTCACTTAAACATTTCATTCAAATGACTTTTTTGAATTTATTTTTAAATGTCACTGATGGCATTTAAATTTTTGAATAGCACAATAAATCTGCAAAGTTAATAAATTTATAAATATAAATATGTGCGTGTATATATATACATATATACATATATTCTCCAAACGTTTATCTTTTAACTTTCACTGAAAGGATGGCAAAATAATTTGGAAAAACAAACACATAATATTCAATTTATACATAAATTTCTTATAGTGCCAATAAAATAACTAATAATTTTATCACTCTCTCTTAAAGAGACTAAACCAGAAGTAAAATTTCCCAAATGTAAGGCAACTATATTTTTTCTCCTTAGCTCACAGTGGATAGAGAGATAACCAAATATTTTTAGTACTTAAGAAACATATAGTTTCATTCATTTAATAAGTGTATATTAACACATGCTGTGTCTTACACATTGTACTAGGCTCTGGAGCTACAGGAGTGAAAAACACAAACTCCTGACCCTCAATCAGTTACAGTCTACTGATTGCCTATTCCAATACTACCACTTCATCAGTGAGAAAATTAAGACTCGGAGAGTTAGGGTTTAGCCTCCCATCTCCACCATACTTGAAAACTATTTAAATTTTCCTTCAGTTTTTTCTCTTTTAAAAATTGAATAATGAATAATTTTCCTCTTGCTTGATTTTCATATTTCAAAATGTTTCCTCTCGCTTGATTTTCATATTTCAAACTGTTAATCATCTTTGAGATTCCCATTTAAATTTTCTAAACTTTGGCAGAGTCTAAGGGTTGAGGAATATAGTCTAATTTCACAAAATCTGAGAATAATAATTATCCATGTTAACTTTTTTTTACATCTTCTAGACTTACCTTTGGATGACACAAATTTTGTATCACTCTTCCCAAGTTAGGAACTTTTTTTAGAAATAAAAATAAAACAAAAGCAAACTAAACAGACAAGCAAAAGCTTCATGCCTATTCATATTGAAGAAAATTCATTAATATCCGGAATGTGTGAAATACTTTTACTATGTGCACAACCAGCTAACACATTCATGTTTTCCAGATGAATAGCCCTTAAACTAGCCATCAGAATTTCCTCTTTCCTAAGAACCACCTAAAATCTACTGAATGATATTCTCTGTGAGTGGTGTCCACAAAACTGTATTTTAAAATATTACATCATGAAGAAACCACTAATCTAGAATTTAACTGTTGATCTACACATTAAAAGACACAAAATCACCCACAGCCTTCCTGACCTCAAAATTAATTATTTCCATTACTTCCAGTTTTTTGACCAGGCTATTAAAATCAAGAGGGGGTAGTTTGGTTTGGTGGTCTCATTATCTGTGTTTTAATCCTGATTTTTATAGCCACTCCGTATCATACTAAGTGTTTAAAATTGCTTTTATTTTTCCTTTGGTCTCCTTTATTAAAATATCCCTCCTTTAATGTGTTTTTTTCTAGGGAAGAAACAAGTTCATTTGGAAAAAATAAAATAGATGCTAACTAAGACTTTGCTTTTGTGGGAAAATTGAAGAAAAAAATGTTAGTTTTCTGTTTGGTCAATTCACAATAAGACTTGAAGAAACAACTCACTTTTGAGCAAAATGTAACTTTTAAATTTTTAGGCTTTATCTAAATTGTATGTCCATATTGTCTATTTTGATATATCTGGCTAGGGATATACTGTGAGATTTATATTGTCACTGCACTTTCCATTTACACTGGAATCGATGCTCCACATTGATGCTCATTGTCATAAACAGTAGTAGTTACATGTGATCTGTTCTTTTTAATTTGAAAGTGCTGTTTATGTATCTATACCCTTTCCTTGACTCTTAAGCTCATGTCTTTCAGAAATCATAACTACTTACTTGCCCATCAATGCTCTACTTTTTCTTTTCCCGTTCTAAATTTCCTGGTTCCTTTTTCATCATGAGTTCCTTTGCACTAAAATTCTGAATCGTGCTATAGAGATCATGGCATATGTTTAATTAGGAACCTGTCATATGTTTCTAAGATACATTTTCATATAATTTATTATAAATAAATGCTTCTCCTAGTGAGTGGACTTAACATTCATTACTTTTTGAAAGTGCATTTATGTTAGTAATATATTTCATAGGAGGACCTGAAAAGGTTAGTTAAAATCCAGCCAAAGATGTTTTTCCAAAGGTTTTATTTTTTATGTTCGAATACTATGATGGTATGTGGGCTGCAATTTGTTTCTGAGCAAGCTACTAGAGATGCCACATTGCTTTAGGCAATGGTAAATAGTTTCACTGGTATAGTTATAGCACCTAGCATTTACTGGATGAACATTTGCATTTAGTTTAGATCAGTATATATGCATATAGTGATCTTAAGGATGGTTAATGAAACAGAGAATCTTATGTCTAAGAACTTTATCTTGTTATTTCCAGACTATATCTCCATAAACAAATAGAGGCAGTCATCTTATTTGCCAGTGTTTCAAATGTACTAGCTGCTTTCAAAAAAAAAAAAAAAAAGCTATAGGTGAGGAAACTAAGTCATGGAGATGTTAAGTGACTTGCTTAAAGTAACACAGGGCCAAGGGGCAAAGCTGGGATTGGAAATCCAAATGCATGTTCTTTCTTGTGTGCAGTGTATCATATTTAATAAGTACTGAGTACTGACTCAACTTTGTATAAGTGGCCAGCAAATTAATATGTAATGTATCTCTATCCTTGACTTATTTTAAAGAAAAATTGTATGTAGTTGTTGGCTGAATAAAACATAAAATATAAAAGTATACATTTCAAAATATAAGCTAATAGAATATGTAATTTGTCATGTGACCATTGAACAGATGTTCTGTTTGCAATTACTTCTGATATAAAGATTTTTTATGCATTGACTATTCTTCTTAATTTAAAACAGTTGTTTTCTAAGCTTGACCTTTAGTTCTAACTTTTAAAATTCAATGTTTTAATGTCATTCACTGAGGAAAACTGAGAAACATTAAGGAAAGAAGACCCTTTTGTAGTACTCTTGGAAGAGTTGGTTTGATGAGGGTTACTTCCGAATGAGCAATCAACCAGTTATAAAGATTAAGGCCATATTTTTACATGTGGCCTTTGATGGTTCAGTTTTATGAGACTTGCATGTAGTAAAAACAGAGCATCCTTTCAGAAACATTTAAAGCAAATTCGGTTCTAATCTTTCCTTTTTTTAATAATATGAAAAACAATGAAAACAGAAGGATGACGTGACTATGTAATTCTAACAGGTATTTTTGCTGTTGCTCCTCATATATAGGCAAAAACTGCTCATATCAAATAAACTAGAGCAAAGATAACTTGTCATAACTGTTGCCAAACAAAAGTTAAAAAAGAAAGTTCCTGAAGCAAGGATTTCTTTCTCAATGCTGACAGCAGAGCTGCACAGCAAACAGGTGTGTGTTACAGCGTCAGCAGACGAGCTGAGAAAAGTCTTCATTGGAATGTTGTCCTACACACTTAGAAGAAACAGGGTTTAAAGTCTTCAAAGGGCTTGTGAGCAGATGTAAAGCACTGTGGATTTTAGAGATCGTGTGTGTGTGTATGTGCGTGTGTGTCTGTGTTTGATAAATGTTGCATGATTAGAATTACTGAATAAGAGGATGACAGGATATATTTTGCTTGACAGAAAGATTTTATTTAGTGCTTGCCATGTTGAGCTAAAGACAACATAGCTGAAAGATTCTTTGAAAGATTTTCTTTGCAGTTACACACATTGTTTCTTGTTGAATTTCGTGAAGTTATTGAAGCATAGCACAAATTATTGCATCATTCAGTTTTCAACTTGAAGTGTTAACTAAAGACACCTCAAACTTTATTTCCCTTGGTAAGCCATCCACAACTACTAACTGTAAAGTACTCTCATTTGTGAATGAAAGCCAGAATCTGATGGATATTCTAAAGTATTTTAGAAAACTCTAATACTAGTATTCTTAGATAAACTTTTTTATCTGCATTATATTTAGGTCATGCTTGAGGAGAGATCTATAGCACTTTAGTTCAACACATTTCTAAACGAATTAAAAGTTGGACTGCTCTGAAACATTTTAAATGAATAACACAAACCAAAACAATCTTACATGACTAGCGAAACCCTCATCAAGCATAAGTGGATATAATCTAATTTGGATTACTTGAGCAAATCTTAGCTGTGTAAAATAATGAGGCTTTTAAAAAATTGTAGATAAAATAAGGCAATATTTAAGTAGTCAAACACAAATAAATTATCTAAAAACAGCATCCAACATCATAAAAACTCAATTTGAATTAAAGTAGCACAGCTGAGAACAGACCTGAGTTTATGGTAGAAAGGAACAAATTTCTAATATTATCCTCATCAATAGTGTGTATACAAGCCTAGCTAATACAGAATCAGGGAAAGATGAGCACAAACAGAGAGTATTAGACAACAGTGAATAACTCTCCATTCATTCTTTCAGAAAATATTTTGGATCTGATAAGTAGAAATTGTTGCTGTTCGGACTCTGGAAAATGAAAGCAACTCTTATTACAAAAGGATATTCTCTGTCAAGAGCAGAGCTGAGCTGGAGAGAGTTGAGCTGCCAGTTTGGAGTAGCTGTTTAAAGCAACATGCTAAAATGGAGGCAACAGTCGAGCCTTTAATCACAGCGATAGTACAAGCAGGAGGCTAAACTGGAGAAAGCTCCTCCCCACTGTTCCGTTTTTCTCCAGGGAACAGCATAGGGCTAGGGTCAAGGATCTGGGCAGGAGCGGAGACTGTCTCACTGATGAGGGAGCCAGGAAAAAAACGGCTCCTCCCGTTTTATGGACTGAGGCTAAGGGACCGGGAGGGAGGAAAAGGGTTAGGAAGGGAAAATTACCGAGTGCTGAGTAAGAGTAGAGAAAAAATGTCTTTATGATTCCCACGTATCCCCTATGAGAAGGTCTCAGCAGAGACGCCTGAGGAAGACCTTGGCTGCCAATAAGGACGCCTCCAAATGGAGGCAGCTGGACTTGGAATACAGATAGGCGCGAGAGTAATGGAGACGAGGAAGGCCTCGGTCCTTGATTGCAACTTGGAGTCTGAAAAAAATCACACATAGGATTTTGACCTGGAGCCAGGCTCCTCCTCATCCACAATAATCTAATACATTTTGAAAGAAAAATGGAGAAATATTTTCAGTTCCTTATATTTATTTATTTTTTAAAATTATTTAATAAATAATATTTTATCAAAATAAATTGGTATAGACAAATATACTGTTGCATATTAAAGTGTGGACTAATAAACTTAGAAATATTTTGTAAATATTTATAAATTGAGCTTAATAGAATGAATTGATATAAAATTACATATGAATATCAACTTACTGGTGAAGTCAAAAGACTGTAACTATTTAAATTATTCAACCAAAAAAATATTGTCTCTCTGAAGGAAATTTCAAAACCAAAAATAACATGTGGCAATTAACATATACTAAATTCCACTTAGTTCTCGATAGTTTCACATAACTGCCATTTGATTCATTTAATAAATAAAAGTAGAAATAGAAGTGCTGACTGCTTTGACAATTGAGAATATCATAAAAAATTAGCATAGTTTGGGAAACCAGAAAGGACTGTGGCATGTAGCATGTGATGCTGATAGAATAATGAAAAGCCCTACTGGGCAATAGAGAAATACACACTTGGAGACTGTATTAATTTTGGGGTGAGGAGCATTGAATGCAGAATGAAAAGTTTGCATTTTTCCTGAAAAACAAGTCAAAGCTATGATAAACACCTTGTTTAAGGAAGGAAAGTAGTGAAGTAATGTAGACATATAAGTGATGAAGTAGATATACATATATATATATATCTTCATTGAAACAAAATTCACATACCAAAAATCACCCTTTTAAAATGTACAATTCATGGTTTTTAATATATTCATGGAGTTGTACAGCTGTCACCACTGCTTAATTTTAGAAAATTATCATCACCATGAAGGAGATATTTTAGGGAAATTAATCTGACAGCAGAATACTTGGGTAGAGGAAATTATAGCAGGTATATTAAAGGTGATAGAAACCCAGTTCAAATGGGGCTTGACATAAATGCTCATGAACTGCCAGGAAAGGTTGCATCTTTATGGAAAAGGCACGAATTCATCTGTGTTTCAGCAACAGTTGGCCTTTAGGAGTTTTTTAGCACCAAACTTTCTTTCAGCTTCTCACCCTACTTCTCTATCTACTTCGTCAGGTCCCTCCTCTCTCACTGCTTTGCTATGGCTTCTTTCACTTGGCAAGATTAGGGCTGCAGACAGGGCACACGTTGTGTACCTTAAACTCTAGTAGAGAGAAAGACTTCTTCCTTTGTTGCATTAAAAAAAAAGAAAACAGTAGAAAGATGCACTTTGGGTAATGAGCTAGCAATGATAGGACCTGTCCACTAAAGATGAGAGTGGGGGCTGGGTAGGGAGTGACATCATGTAAGAAAATGGCAGAACTCATGAAACCCTCAAGGTGAAGTGAGGAAAGGAGCAGCTTTGAGATCAAACAATAGATACTGGAGGCTGCAGATGAATTAATAAGCTGTATTCATGTCACGAACTAGTGACATTGTGAAATGTGTATATGAATATACAAAATACAAGAGTTATTGTTAGCTATTGTAATTTTTTGTTTGATAGAGTTTTAAAAAATTTTCTTGTGGAGGAAATGTGTTGGTAAGTAAATTTCTACAGTATTAAAGGAATCGTTTATCACTAAATTTGGAATTTTGATTAATTCCAAGAATTTTGAAAAAAAGGTGCTGATAGTTTGGAAAGCATGAAGTCAGGATTGGAGTTTAAAAAAGGATGATGCTGACTTAGGATAGAGTTATGAGTGACAACACAATCTAATAATGGTAGAGAAAATAGAAACAAAGTTACAGTCATGAAGTTACATAAGTATATTCCATTTAATAGCATTAAATAGGTATACCAAATAATGTCAAAATGAACACATTAAATAATGAGTTGCTGAATTGGGGCCTCTGGCTAGACATTTAGCAATGATTGTGAACAATTAGTAACATCTAATTTGTTAGTCATAGCAAAGTTAAGAAATTGATCATGAATAATTTGAAAATATATTATCCCAGGATATTCAATGGAGTTTTAAAACTTAGCTTTACTTTTAATATATAAAATGTGATCAACATACAAATCTTAAGGTTTTTTTTGAAAAATGTAGGTTATTTTATGATCTGTGGATGCCTCAGCCAGAATGAGATATGTTGCTATTTGCACAAAAAAGTAGACTGCCAACTATGTTTAACATTAATAGCAACTGCTACCTAATTCTTAACAGAGATAAGAAAATGGAAAGACCTATTTTGGTAGTGAATTTTCTGAACATTTTGTCTTGTACAAAGTAACAACTCAGAAAATATTTGTAAATTGAGCATCATAGAACAAATTGATATAAAACTACATATGAATGTCTGTGCACTGAAGGAATCAAAAGAATATGACTGCCTTTTTAAATTATTCTACAAAAACATATTGTCTCTGAATGAAATTTCAAAGCCAAAAATAACATGTGGCAATTAACATATACTAAATTCTACTTATTGCTCAATAGTTGCACATGATTGCCATGTGATTCATTTAATAAATGAAAATGAAAATAGAAATGCTTGCTGCTTTGATCATTCTCTGCAAAATATTTAGCTTATTTTCTCAAGTCCTCAATTTACTTTAAGCATTTTAAAAAAATAATTTCTACATTCAATTGGTTTGGAAAATATGCTATTATAATTTAGTCTTGTTAAATTTGTGTTTACAAGTGTTGCTATTTATGTCAAATTTGCTTATTTCCTTAGCACTTTTTCATTTAAATAAAAAACAAACAGCTTCTTTCATCCGCTTATTTAAATTTTTATCTATATAGTGCCAAAACATAAAAATTTAACACTTTTGAATTGATGTAGGCTGCTTCCAAGTGAGAAATATGCACATAAAGGGCAATGCAATTTATTCTTAGTTGAGAGAGTTTAAGTGGAAGAGAGGTGGGAGATATTACTATTTTGTTCCGATCTGAATAAGCAATCTGACCACATAACAACGAGCATCCATCACTGCTATACACAGTGATCTGGGCCAGCTCTTGTGTAGGACACACACTTTTGCAATTTTTAAAGCAGGCATATCTTAGCAAAGAGGTATTCAAAAAGTCTTTCCATTTTTAAAGCTGTCCTTCTTTAGGAATACATCAGAATTGTGCAAATTTGACTTTATCTATTGCTAATTTCATTTCTAGCTGAAGCATAGCTAAGGAGACTAAGAGACCAGGAAGCAAGCTACTTGCCCTGCAACATTAGGATAGTCTTTTTACCAGGCAAATATCTTGACCTATAGTTTCTGTTAGGTAGAGGGTTTAGGATATGAAGTGAAGAAATACCTTTCCAGCAGTTAAAATACAGTATAAAGGAATCTTAAGGTATGAATATAAAATGGCATTGTTTTCTCAAATGAACAAGGAAACAATAGTGAAATGCCAGAATTAGGAATGATGATGACCGCCATCATCACATAAAGTGATTAAGCCAGATCATCTCCAGGTTTGTTTGTTTTTTAAATTTTGATGTGATTGCTTTCAGGCATTACTAGGCAATCCTATAGTCAATTCAGGGTTATGCAATTATATGTATCCCCACAGTTATTTCAGAGTTAATAATAAGCAAGAATTATAAGTTCTATATGTACCAAAATTCCTTTAGAGGTCCCGACTGAAAAAAGACTTTAATCAGCTTAGTTGACTTTAATGTTTTTTAAAAAGGCAAAAGGCCAAGAGAGTCTTATGAAACTGTTATATATCCATCTTAAGACTTTTCAGAAATATACTGCTCTCACATATAAAAAAAGCACTTTGGTTGCACTTTGGAATCAAGGCGTTAAAATGTGCAGCTTGTATGACTTTAGTTTAATGGGCTGTCAACTGGCCAGGCAGCTGCAGTACAAAGCCAGGCATGTCTTTAATCTTCAAAGAAAAAAACGTAAAGAGAATAAATTCAGCTATTAGCTTGAAGGTAAAAACAAATGAAAGGAGAAGGTGAAAGCAAACAGTATTAGAGTTACTTAGTTTTCTTATTAGAAATGTGAAATTATATTATCAATGTATGGTAAATTATGTGTATGTGTATATATAATGCCATTTTATAAGGATGAATTCCATAATAAAGTAAGTTACTATTAACAACAGAACTGATTTCTAATTCTGAACCTTTGACTAAAATATCCATTTTGAACATATTTATATTATTCAATGTTTGATAATTTGATTTTTACCTGTGAAAAGAAATCATTTTTCACTTTTATCACTTTGCAGAGCTTTTACGTAGTTTTGATACAGCCATAAAACTATTAATAATTATAACAAACATTACTTCTGATATCTTTGTGATATCTGATATCCTTGTGATTGAGATCCTTGGTTTCTTACTTTATAAAGATCTTTAAAAAGATCTTTAGGTCTTTACTACACTGTCAGTTCAAAGACTATTCTACTTTTTAAAATTTACTTATTTCCAGCTAATTCTTTCTTTAGATTCTAAATACGTGCTTTGGATTACCTTAGCAGTTCATGCATTTAAAAAGAGAATTTCTTTTGGTAGATATGTGTTCCAAGACAAACTAATTCTCTTCTCAATATTTCCTATTCTGTTGGTAGACTTTTTTTCAATTTCTTCTTCTAATTTAATATTTCTACATTTTATCATAGTGTATATTATTGTTTTTTATTTAAAAATTGCTTTTATTAAAGAAATACATATACATAGATTTTAGCCTCGTAATCTCACAGGGCTACTTCTTCCCCCTCTCAAATTTTTACTCTTAAGCACAATTTATTCTAACATATTTAAATAACATGTTTCACATCTTTTTTTTTGCAGTTCACTGCAGAGTTGGGTGGATGGATGGACCGAGGGATGGATGGGTGGATGGATGAATAGACAGATAGATAGACAGATAGATAGACAGATAGATAGACTGAGTTTTGCTAAAGTAAACTTTAGTTCTCTTAATCTTGTCCCCAGTAGACTCAAGTGCACACACACATTTTTTTCCTTCTCATTAATCAAGTGCAGTTAAATCACAATTTTTTCTTTACCTTCATCTCTGTGATGTTTACATTTGTAAAGTTTTATTGTGCTGTTTATATAAAATATGTGCAATTTGCCATAGGTTTGTTATACTTCAATAACACAGAAATTAATTAATTGAATTTATGAATGAATAAATTAAATCGCTTGCTTTTTTGAGTCTATATTTATTACCTAGTAATCATCTTTTACTCTCTAACTGTAAAGCAAACCTTACATCAATTAATTTTAGAACATTTAATAGTAGTCTTCAGTTTCCAAATTTAATTCCTGCAATTTCCAGGATAAAAATGTATTGCACAAAGTTTTTACATGTCTTTTTAATGACATATAGGCTACTCTATAATTGTTCAAGTAAGTATTACTTCCCTATTGAAAATTCTTTCAATGTTCTCCATTCTTATAAAGTTCAAACAACTTAATATGGTATTCAACATCATGGTCTTTCAGAAACCACAAGCCATTTTTTTTTCTGTTCCACTGAACTCATAAAGAGATAACTAGACTCTCATAGGACATTACAGAACAAATGTGAGAAAGGGTCAGATCTACAAATGTCTCTACAGCCAGTAGCTGAGCAGCTTTTACTCATTTTTCTAAGTAATTATTTCACAATTACAAAAGCAAAAATAGCATATGCTAAAATTCAAACAAGAAAATAATATATAAAAAGTAGTAGTTGAAATAATAATTTCATTTGCCATATACATATCCTCACTTGAGTAATCATTGTTAGTAATTTGGCAAATGTAATATATATCTTTTAGAGTATTTACTGTGCAGTCATATGATTTATGCACATACATACCCATATATTTTACTTTGCAACTTTCTCTTTCTAATTTAAAAAAAGCCATTGATATATTTCCAGGTCAGTGCTACCCATCAACCTTGTTCTGTTTAATGGCTCCATAGTGTCTCTTACTATGACCAGAGTATGCTTTATTTAATAATTTCTCTATTTATGAATACTTACTGTTTTCTATGGCAAACTCTCAGGAATTTTTTCTTCAGTACTAACTGCTAAAAGTTCTGTGGTCCAAATCATAACAATTTCCCAAATACTTGTGCAGGTTTTCCTATTTCTCATTTGTGCTTCCAATGTTGCTTCTGAATTTCTGTATTAAAAGACCTCTCACTTCAATTCAATTATATAAGCTTATATATATTAGTAGGTGAGTTCTTTGTCAGCAACTAAGTTTCTAAAACACTCTAGACTCCTAGGAATTGTATGTTTAGTTCAAAGATAAATGAATAATTGAATTTCTCATCACCAAGTTACCTTTGTTCAATTGTCAGATAAAATATTTTATTTGTTTCCTCCTAGTTAAGACCGGCAAAATTAACCGCTGTTATATTATTTTTACTTTTCCCCTTATGATAACTTTTCTTCTCTAATAATTTCTCTTCTCTGTTTTCCAGTGATTCATTGATTCATTGAGAGCCAGTTGTGCTAGATGCTGGAGAAAGCAGGCTGAGTCAGATAGGCA
The DNA here is from genome assembly GCF_037783145.1 of Equus przewalskii. NCBI lineage: Eukaryota > Metazoa > Chordata > Mammalia > Perissodactyla > Equidae > Equus > Equus przewalskii. The sequence goes on from NC_091832.1 coordinate 96,075,507, forward strand.
GGCTCTCTACCCTCATAATCTTAAACGTGAGAGATGAGAGACAGTCACTCACTTATATATGTATGTATAAACTTTCATATATTTTATTCATATATTTCATACATTTTATTAAGGAAAACTGGAGCATTATAGTAATATATAGTGAGGAGACCTAATGTAATTTATCAAACTGTTACTATATCATGCAGAACCTAGTATGTTAAAATTTTTGGTCTTTCTCTTAATGGCATTGAGATCAACTTCAGGTTTTTACAGGAGGTGATATGCTCAGATTGTCTTTTTGAAAGATAACTATAGCTGTAATATATAAAACAGATTGAAAATAACAAAAGTAAATGTAGGGATGTGGGAGAATGTTGCATCAGTACAAGAAAAATGGTGTGGTATCTGGGTTCCAAATAGTGAGGATGGAGATGGAGAGAAGTTCGCACATATAGGGGTAAAATTGGCAAGACCTGATGTGGGATTAGCTATGAGGCTGTAAAGGAAAGAGAATTGGCAAGGATTGGCTCCCTCTCTTGCATTTTACTTCAGCATCTGAACAGAGAGCAAACATCGGTTTGATGGAAAAGATAATGAGCCCAGATATGCAGAAGAGTTTTGGGTTCCTTTCAGGCATCTAAGTTTGTAGGTGCTTATAAGCAGTTGGATAGGTCAGTCTGGAATGTAATAGGTCTTCATATGCATGAGAGAAGTTTGAATACTAGAAAACTCCAGCTTCAAAAAGTAATAAAAATCAAAGTAATAAACAATAATTAATGAAGCATGATTAGGTATATGGATAAAATGAGTTCTGTAATTTCAAAACTATGGTTCTTTATAAAATTTCCCAGAGATAAGTAATTATCAAGTAAATTCATGTATAACATGCAGATAAAGTTAAAATACTATTTTATCATACCTGAATTTTCGACAAAGACAATTCAAATTTAAATCTTTGGAGTTTATTGTTATTTGCTCTGTTTTCAAAATAAGTTTAGCCCATCTTATGCAGTCCCTTCCCTATTGCTTTGCATTCCATAAATGTAATGGGTTCATGAATACAAAACATAATTCATGGTACATTGTTGGAAAAGAAGCAATATGAGAGGATTATATAACATAACTTGAATGGAAATTTGTGGATGATTCCATTTCTATGTTCACTTTTATTTGAGTACTGACCCCAGATGAGGCCAGTCTCTATTTACTCTACTCCATATAGAGTAGTTCAAAGATAGGATTTCTCAAAGCAGAGCTTTGATGCCTCCTCTGAGTCAGCAGAAGGCTTTTTATTCAGAAGTATAAAGCATGCTTCACTCTTGTTATTTCTGACTGCCGGCTCACAGTGTCGTCCCCCTGCAGGAAGCATTATAGCCCTCTGAGTTGTTACAGTAGGTAATAATGCAAAAACATGTGTGGTAAAAACTGCCAAAAAACTCCCAAAAGTCAAAAAGTAGATACCAGTTTTTTACATCATACAATTTTCCACACGCATCCAGTTTCCATTCAAGTTGTTGATCAAGTTTTAATAATTTGTTCAAATTTAAGCTCAATGCTCCACATGATGTCTACCTAATTTTTAATATCAGAAGGAGGTAATTTGTTCATTTAAGGTTTTATTCACTTAGATTTCTTCTAGTGCATTTTAATGTAAATTGTATTTCATTTGTAGGAAAAGTATTTCCTTTCTTAATAGGCTATTTCAGTTTAAATTTTAGATGGAAAATAATATAATTAACCCTTCTTCAAAGTAATGGGATTTGTATTTAAAACATGAGTCTCCTTTTAAAAAGAAAGTCTTATGCTTTTTCTTAAAAAATTATGTACATAAGGTCTCTGAGAGAAAAGACTTCAGCTAACATCCATAATGCTCTGATGTGCAAGTTGCAGATTTGATGAAAGTCTCAGTTATTTGAATTTAAAAATACACACTGTGAGATTCATAACCGAAAATCTAGAGCTGAATAGGTTAAGAATAATGGGCAATAATAATAAAAGTGAGAACACGTTCTTGGAATAAAGAGGGACAAGGAGTCAATCATTTTTGTTTTTAGTCTCTCTAGCTGTCTAAAAATGACATAGAGAATTCACTTTTCTTGAAGAGGACTGTGAACATGAAGCTTTAGAATTATGGGAAAATGAAAAGCGAGAACAGCCGCTGAGCAAAGCGTTACTGATTTGCATTCTGCTTAGAATTATACCCTGCTATCTTCTCAATCTCCTTCCCCGTGTTACTGAGTTCCTCTAAATATCTGTCTTGCTCCTCTTTTAATGCCTACAAAATGCACCCTCAATAGGTATTTTAAAATGGCCTCTCTTATGTTTATGACAGAAAATAGAGAAAAGCAGACAATTTGAACAATTCAAGGAGAAAAGATTCTCTCCATTTGACAGTATTACTGAAAATAGCCAAAATCCAGCTCACAATGTATTCATCCATTCATTCTTTCAATACCTATTACATGCCAGGCTTCATTCTAGATGCTTGGGATATATTGGTGAGCCAGACAACAGTTTGTGCATATGTGGCGCTTAAATTCTAGCGTGATGTAGAAAATAATGTTCTGCTATTTCCTGGATATATTAAAGAAGAAAATACATTGGCAATGGCAAATATCATAGTTACTAAGGTATCTTGCCTTCAGTCGACCAAGTTTAGGACCATTTTCTCTATTCAGACAACATCCAGTGTTCCTTAATGTCAGGTGACTGCTGTCACAACTAAAGAAAGAATATACCTGCTTGAAGACGTATGTTGTGAACATGTGTATATTGCCTCAAAATCCATGTACCAGGACCAGATAACATCCAATAATGGTTATTTGGAACAAGATTTGCAGCCATTCTATAAATCCTTACTTTAGAGTCATTTGGGCTCTTTCTTTGAGGCTGTTATCTCTTTTCACAGTCTAACACAGAGTGTTTTGTATGAGAACATTGAGGACAGATTGCATGGTGCAGGGGGTGGGAGGGAGAAATATTTGGTTGTATATATTCTTAGGTTGTTCCTTAGGCTTGTGGAAAGCAATGGGAGAGAAGAAATGAGGACAGAAATACTAAAAAAAAAAAAGCTTTTTACAATGCCAATAAAATACAGCATGATGCTCTGTGCTTTTGTTATGTTGTAGAGAAAAATGTTTAAGAAGACATAAATTTATGTCATCTGCTGAGTTTTTCTGACAATTTTTATCTTTTTACCTTGCAAGTATAAACAGGATAAAAGAAATATTATGCTTGAAATACTGTAGCATTGGCAGGGAGAGATCTTATGAATGTTATTACAACCGGAGTTCTTGCTGTTGGTCAGTGGAAGAAGATTGATCAAGTTCAACTTTTCAGATTACACAAACCAAAGAAGCAAAAGTTACTTTCCCATCCTATTATCCTTCGACTTGTTTATAAAAGCACTAAAGTAGCCTCATTTATCTGGTGAAGATAAGGGAATTAATTCATATAGTAAACACTTACTGAACACCTATTATATGACTGCATCATTTGGTAGCGATCAAGACTGAAATCCAGGAGACCCTCAATAGACTATTATTTGAGTAACATATTATAGGAGATGCTATTGGTGCCCCACCTCAATCTCCTGCATCAGGATGATGCACCCATCCTCCACCTGTTGTGAGTGCTGGCTGCTAATGCTCGTTGCTGCCCCCTTTCCTAGATAATTGCTTCAGCCAGCAGAAGACACTTTTGCTGGGAGGTTATGCACCCACCCATCCACTCTGGGGGCAGTCTCTATCTAATGAATGGCTGAAGAGTATCTTTGCTCTAAGGGGGCAAAACTCTGCAGTAAGATTTATATTTCAGAGGCCCCCTCCTCCTCTCTGGATCAGACCAAAGCTAGACTCAATTAGAGTTGATATCCTTGGTTGACCCCCTTCACTCATTTCAGATTTTTTTCATAAAAAACACTCCCAAAATATATTATTTAATAAATACAAATATATTACTTAATATATTGCTGGTACCCATATCTCTTTCTCAGGCTTTGCTTCTGGAGAAGCTGAACTAAGGCAGATATTGTGAGCTCCTGAAGTAATGCATACTTTGTACCTTCAAATAAATTATACAATCTGTGGGCACAGAACGCTTTCTTAGACCTTCTCTTATGTTCTTTCTTTCCTAGTGAGATGAAATGAAGATTTCTCAGGCATCACTACTTATTTGACTGACTCATCGAGCACATGTTCTATGATGAGGTCAGCAAATTCTTTTCTGTAGAGAGCCAGAGAGTAAATATTTTTGGCTTTACAGGTCATAAAATCTTAGTCACAACTATTCAACTTTACTCTTGTAGTGTGAAAAGAACTGTAGATAATACATAAGCAGAAGAATGTGGCTGTGTTCAAATTAAACTTAATTGACAAAACAGAGGAAAACTGGATTTGACCATAGCTTGTTGATACGTGTTCTATGGTATGAACCTAATTTACTCAATCCAAATCACCAGGGGTAATACCTTAATACATTTTATGAAGCATGAAAAATAATCCTGATTTTCATCTCTGATTAAAATCCACATTTTTACTGTTATGTTCTATCCCTTTTCATCAACTTTAAGTTTTGAGCATTTTTTTCTTTTGTATTCTTAAATTGCAGCTCTACTGTTATGCTGGTTGTCAATGTTTTTGCTACTATTTTTCTTTAATCTTTTATGTTGTTGGTGATTTATTATTGATCTCTGCTCCTTGCTCAAGTTTTCTATTCTTCTCAGCTCTTGATTGTTCTTTCTTTGAAGAAAAGACTAAGTCCCTCAGGAAATATGATGTTGTACATAGATTAAGAACTGGCTTCATGATTATTTTACGAGGAAAAAGGACAAAGGGAGGCATTTCAAGTGGGTAGCACAGGAAGATCCTGAGCTCATCTTCTCCCATGGGCATGCCAAGGACACATGATGTACATCTATATGTAGAACAATTCTCTCTGAAAAAGACTTGAGAACTAGCAGAACAACTCTTCAACAACAAAAGATGAAAAGGTCATATCAAGATGGGTAGGAGAAGCAGAGACACAGTCTTACCAGGCCCTCTACCCTTGGTGCAGCAACCCACAAGCAGTAGGGATATCGTAAACACAGAGCTTCTCCCTGACGAGCAAAGGGTTCAAGCCCCATGCCAGGCACCCTAACCCTTGGGACCTGCACTGACAAGATGAGTCCCCAAAATATCTGGCTTTGAAAACCAACAAGGCTTACATCCAGGAGACCCAAAGGGCTGTAGGAAACTGAGACTCCTTTCTTAAAGGGCTCATGCACAGACTTACTCACCTCGGGACCCAGGGGAAAAGCAGCAGTTTGAAAAGCAATTAGAACATTTGTGAAAGAGATTCATTAACTAATCTTAAATAATCTGACAGAGGGTTAGGGGTCTGTTGGAACTCTCTTTAGGGATGGTGGCCCAGCTGGCACCATTTTTGCACTCTCCTTCTACCTTGCAAGTACTACTCACTCCAATCCAGTGCTCCATCACAGCCCCATGCTGCCAGGCCCAGAGGATGCACATAGTCCTCACTAGGGGATGTCCCTTGAATTCCTGGTGTTAATGGCCAAGGGGGCTTGCATTTTGGGGTCCCACAAGACTGAAGTAATCAGAGACACAGTTTTTGGCAGGCTACCACCCCAATGGCACTATACAGACAACAGACAAACACACCCCCAGTCTTCCTGTGACCACTCCTTTAAGATTGAGAGAGATAGCTGTTTTTCCTAATACATAGAAACAAACACAGAGAGTTAAGCAAAATGAGGAAACAAAGGAATATGTTCCCAAAAAAGAACAGGATAAAGCCCCAGGGGAAAAAACAAGCAATGAAACAGAGATAAGGAATTTACCTGATAAAGAGTTCAAAGTAATTGTCATAAAGATACTCACGGATGTTGGGAGAAGAATAGATGAAGACAGAGAGAATTTGAAGAAAAAGATAGGAAATATAAGAAAGTATCAAACAGAAGTCACAGAGCTGAAGAATACAATAACTGAACTGAAAAATACACTAGAGATGTTCAACTGCAGACTAGATGAAGCAAAAGAAAGGATTAGTGATGTGAAAGACAGGACAATGGAACTCACGTAAACAGAGCAGAAAAAAGAAAAAAAAAATTTAAAAACTGAAGATAGCTTAAGGGACCTAAGGAACAACATCAAGCAGAACAAGATTTGCATTAAAGGGGTTCCTGAAGGTGAAAAGGAAGAGAAAGGGACGGAAAACTCATTTGAAGAAATAATGATTGAAATATTCCTAACCTGGAGAAGGAAACAGACATCCATATTGAAGAAGTCCAGGGATTTCCAAATTAGATGAACCTGAAGAGACCCACACCAAGACACATTGTAGTTAAAATGTTCAAAGATAAAGAGAGAATCTTAAAAGAAGCAAAATAAAAAAAGTTTTTTTTATACAATGGAACCCCCATAAGACTATCCACAGGGTTTTTTAGCAGAAATTTTTCATCCTAAAAGGGAGTGGCATGATATATTCAAAGTGCTGGAAGCAAAAAACTTCCAATCAAGAATACTTTATCTGGCAAGATTATCATTTAGAATCAAAGGAAGATAGTTTTCCAGACAAGTAAAGACTAAAGGAGCTCGCCATCACTAAACCAGCCTTACAAGAAATGTTAGAGGAATTTCTTTAAGATGGAAAGAAAGACACTAATTAGTAAGAAGAAAACATAAGAAAGTAAAAATCTCACTAATAAGGGTAAGTATATAGTAAAGGTATGATAAAGTTAATAACAAGGCTAAAAGACAAAAATAGTAAAAAATAACTATAACTACAAAAATTAGTTAAGGGATACACAAAATAAAAAGATATAAAATGTGACATCAAAAATACAAAACGTTGATGGGCCAGGTCCCATGGCCTAGTGGTTAAGTTCAATATGCTATGTTTCAGTGTCCCCAGTTCAGTTCTTGGGTGTGGACCTACACCACTCATCTGTCAGTGGCCATGCTGTGGTGGCTCGCATACAAAAAGAGGAAGATTGGCAACAGATGTTAGCTCAGGGCAAATCTTCCTCAGCAAAAATAACTATATATATGTATATATAAAATGCTGGGAGGGGGAGTAAAATTGTAGTTTTATAATGTGTTCAAACTTAACTTGCTATCAAGTTAAAATAGACTGGTATATATATAGGCTGATATACATGAGCCTCATAGTAACCACAAAGCAAAAGCCTATAGTATATATACAAAATTTAATTTGGAGTCTAAACATAACACTAAAGAAATTCATCAAACTATAAGGAAAGAGAGGAAAAGAAGAAGAAAGGGACAGAGAGGAAATACAAAACAGCCATAAAACTATTCACTGACTGGCACTAAGTACATACCTATATATAATTACTTTAAATATAAATGGAGTAAATTCTTCCACGAAAGACAGAGTAGGTGAATGGATTAAAAAATAAGACCCATCTATATGCTGCCTACAAGAGATTCACTTCAGATGTAAGGACACATGCAGGCTGAAAGTGAAAGGATGGAAAAAGATGCTTCATGCAAATGGAAACCAAAGGAAAGCTGAAGTAGCTATATTTATATCAAAGAAAACAGACTTTAAAACAAAGACTGTAATAAAAGACAAAGAGGGGCATTACATAATGATAACGTGGTCAATCCAACAAGAAGATATAGCATTTGTAAATACGTATGTACCCATCATAGGAGCACCTAAATATATAAATCAAATATTAACAGACCTAAAGGGAGAAATCAACAACAATACAATAATACTAGGAGACTTTAATGGCCCTCTTACGTCAATAGAAAAATCATCCAGAGAGAACACCAATAAGGAAACAGTGAACTTAAATGACACATTAGAGCAGATGGACTTAGTAGATATATACTGGACTTTCCATCGAAAAGCAGCAAAATACACATTCTTCTCAAATGCACATGGAACATTCTCCAGGATAGATCATATGTTAGGCCACAAAACAAGTCTCAATGAAATTAATAAGATTTAAATCATATCAGGCATCTTTTCAAATTACAATAGGATAAAACTAGAACTCAATCACAAAAAGAAAAGTGAAAAAGCCCCCACAAAATGCGATGATTAAGCAGCATGCTGCTGAAAAACCAATGGATCCATGGAAAAATCAAAAGAGAAATCAAAAAATACCTTGAGACAAATGAAAATGGAAATACAACATACCAGAATCCATGAGATGCAACAAAAGCAGCTATAAGAGGGAAGTTAAGAGTGATAGAGGCCTACCTCAAGAAATAAGCAAAATCTCAATCGAAATTTACACCTAAAGGAACTGGAAAAAGATGAACAAGTAAACCCCAAACTTAGTAGAAGGAAGGAAATAGTAAAAATTAGAGGAGAAATAGATAAAATAAATAGTAAAAAGAATAACAAAAATTATCAATGAAACTTACAGCTTGTTTTGTTTATCTTTAAAGAGATAAACAAAAATTGACAAGCATTTAGCTGTACTCACCAAAAAGAAAAGAGAGAGGGCTCAAATAAATAAAATCAGAAATGAAAGACAAGGTACAACTGATACCACAGAAATACAAAAGATCATGAGAAACAAATTGGATAACCTAAAAGAAATGGATAAATTCCTAGAAACATACAATCTTCTAAGACTGAACCATGAAGAAATTGAAAATCTGAATAGATCAATTAATAGTAATAAGATTGAATCAGTAATCAAAAACCTCTCAAGAAACAAAAATCCAGGACCAGAAGCCTTTACTGGTGAATTCTACTAAACATTCCAGCCTTCCTTCTTCAAACTCTTCCAAAAAGCTGAAGAGGCAGGAACACTTCCAAACTCATATTACAAGGCCAACATTACCTTGATACTAAAACCAGACAAGGATACCACAAAAAAGAAAGTTGCAGGTCAATATTATTGATGAATATAGATGCAAAACTCCTCAACAAAATATTAGCAAACAGAATTCAACAATTCATTGAAAAGATCATATACCATGATCAAGTAGGATTTATCCCACATATGCAAGGATGGTTCCACATCAGCAGACCAATCAACATGATATATCACATTAAAAAAATGAAGGAAAAAAATCATATGACCATTTCAATAAATGCAGAAAAAGCATTTGACAAAATTCAACATCCATTTATGATAAAAGCTCTCAACAAAGTGGGTATAGAGGGAGCATACCTCAACATAATAATGCCCATGTATGACAAACCCCCAGCTAAAACCATCCGCAACAGTAAAAAGGTGAAAGCTTTTCCTCTAAGATCAGGAAGAAGGCAAGAATACCCACTCTTACCACTTTTATTCAACCTAGTATTGGAATTCCTAGCCTCAGCATTAGACAAGAAAAAGAAATAAATGACATCCAAATCAGAAAGGAGGAAGTAAAACTGTCACTTTTTGCAGACAACATGATACTATATATAGAAAACCCTAAAGACACCACTGAAAAACTATTAGAACTAATAAATGAATTCAGAAAAGTAGCAGGGTACAAAATCAATATGCAGAAATCTGTGGCATTTCTTTACATTAATAACAATCTATCAGAGTGAGAAATTAAGAAAACAATCCCATTTGCAATTGCATGAGAATGAATAAAATACCTAGGAATAAATTTAACCAAGGAAGTGAAAGACCTATATACTGAAAACTATATAATGATGGAGGGGACACTTCACCAAGAAGACATAACACTTAGAAATATTTATGCACCCAACACAGGAGCACCAAAGTACATAAAGCAACTTTTAACAAACCTAAAAGGAGGTATTAAAAACACAATAATAGTAAGGAACTTCACCACCCCACTTACATCAATGGATAGATCATCCAGACAGAAAGTCAAAAAGGAAATAGTGGAATTAAATGAAAAACTAGACCAGATGCACTTTATAGATATATATATACAACACTCCATTCAAAAACAGCAGAATACACATTCTTCTCAAGTGTGCATGGAACATTCTCAAGGATAGACCATATGTTGGGAAGCAAGACAAGCCTCAATAAATTTAAGAAGATTGAAGTCATATAAAGCATCTTTTCTGACCATAATGCTAGGAAACTGGAAATCAACTACAAGAAAAAGGCTGGGAAAGGGACAAAGATGTGAAAAGATATATGCACACCTATGTTCATTTCAGTGTTATTTACAATAACTAAGGTATGGAAACAACCTAAGTGTCCATCAATGGATGAATGGATAAAGAAGATATGGTATATATTTACAATGGAATACTACTGAGTCATACAAAAGAAGGAAATCTTGCTATTTGCAACAACATGGATGAACCTTGAGGGTATTGTGCTACGTGAAATAAGTCCAATGAAGAAAGAGCAATACCATACGACTTCACTTATATGTGTAATCTATAAAACAAAACAAATGAACAAACAAAATAAAACAAAAAGACATTCATAGATATGAAGAAAACAGATTGGTGGTCATAGGGGAAGGAGGTTGGGAGACAGGCACAAGTGGTGAAGGGAGTCAATTGTATGGTAACGGATAGCAACTAGACTTATGGTGGTGATCACTTCGTAGTATATGCAAATATCGAATTATAACATTGTACACCTGAAACTTATATAATGTCATATACCAATTTTCCCTTAATTTAAAAAAGAAAAGCTCTGCCATGTTTTGTTTATGGTGTACAATATAGTCCCCCAATTTTTTCTGGAGCAAACATTACTTTTCTAAGGCTGTTTCTGGGTTTACAGTACAGTGATATCTAACCCCTTCCTGTCTCATGTTTACATAGTAATTTAGTACAGAGTGAGTATCAATAAATTTTGGCTAAAGAAATTCATCATTAAATCACTCAACCTATATAATCTCCCACTCTGGGCTATTGATTTATGGGGGCCTGTCTTCCAGAGCATTCATTCTGTCAATGGGATGTAAAGTTTATATTTAAAAGTAAATAAGATTTTTTTTACTCTTCATTTGTACTCAAAACTCAATTATCAATATCTTTATCCAAAAATAAGCTTATGAATGCACTTTATTTTAGTTTCTAAGAGCCTTAATTGGATGAACCATTATTTTTATTACTGCTACACAGGCTTGTTCTTGGCAGGTTAATTTGTAAATAAACAGGTTCCACTGCGTTTTCATTATTTTTAATTTCACAAATATCATTGGTCTTTTATTGGTAATGATGATGCACTATACATTTTCATATTCTTTGAAGACATATGATATTATGCTGATTTGTTTTTTGGAATTCTGACGTTATGAGAAAGCTGAAAGTTTGTCTTTGTTTTTCTCCTCCTTCTCATTTTCCTTCTCCTTCCTTTCATAAGTTTCATCTTCCTTTCATATCCAAGATGATGATATAAAACTAAGGAAAATAGTTCAGTGAGAAAACCGAAGTATTCTAATTTAACTTCAAAAGTGTGTCCGTAATTGTCACTTGAAAATATTTAGCGCAATTACACCGTTTGACATTGTTAATATCTTCTTCCCAACAAATCTTTTTTAAGCTTCCTGATGGATTTTAACTTAAATTATTAAATAACATGTTTATATTTTTATATAACTTTTTAAAAGCTTAACAATCCCTTCCTAAATTAAGACTAAACTAAATACACCATTGTAATGTTTTCTTCCGAATTCATATGTTTTAAATACATGGAATATAGCTAAGCTAATATTAGAATCAGAGAAGTCTGACATAAAATTGTATTATGAAACCATGCAAGTTACAGTTTGATAACTGCATGCTTTTATGATACAGTATTTTACATAGTGAACTATTTTTATGTTGTTCATTCATTAATTTATTTCCACAACCAAGTATATATTGACAACTATTTAGACATCAGTTGCTTCAGATGCCAAAATTGTGAAAGAAAGTAGGAAATACAAAGATAAATAAAACATAAGTCCTTCTCTAAAGGAATTTAAAATCAAAGGCAGAACAAAAGATGAAAAAGAACAAGTCCAAACTAAGGCAAAAATGAGGGACTGGAGAGATTTACAAGTAAAAGGCTATAAAGATTAAGATATTGAGGAGAACATACCAAGTTGAGAAATCAAAAAACCTCCTTAAAGAAAGCAATGTTTAAACTTCATCTAGAAGATGAATGATTTCTCCAAGTAGTGATATTAAGGAGGGTGTACAAGGTAAAAGGGTGGCCCTAAATTAAAGCACAGAGGCAATCCAGCATGAAACATTAAAAAAATAACTGTTACCACTTTGATGCAAAATGCAGATGGACAAGGATAGCATTTCCAAAATGGTGGCATAAGGAGTTCCACATACCCTCTCCCCAGAGTTACAACCCTAAATGGTGAAAATATGGAAAAATTATTTACAGTCTCTTGAAATTTTTCTAAAGGCATACAACAAACGAAGAAACATTTAAGAAAAGCTACTCAATCTAAGTAAGAACAGTGAGAGTCTGCGTCATTTGAGCCATGACCTGCCCCAGTTTGCCCAGCACAGCCTGGCAGAAGCTCTGCTTCAGGCACGTGTAGCCAAGAAGACTGGACTACATCGCCCCTGGCTCCTAATCTAGGGCTATGCTTTCTCCCTGGGAGGGGTAGGCCGCCACCATTCCTCATCCTCCCTCCCCCGCCTTCCAATCCAGCTCCGTGTTGCAGAAACTTCATTCCAGACAAGAGCAGCAGAGACATCCAGGGTTCTCTTCTACCCATCCCTCACTAGTAAGATGGAAGCACTACCCTACGGGTGGCAGGCCCAGAATACTGAGTTCAGAGCACTCTCACTCCACCTGGTGGGTAGGGAGGAGCTTCCACTCTGGGACCCACAAGCTGAAAAGAACAAAGCCTACCTTTCCCTCCCAATAATAAAAAAGCAAATAGGGGCCGGCTCCATGGCCAAGTGGTTGGGTTCGCAGGCTCCGCTGCGGCGGCCCAGGGTTCGGATGCTGGCACGGACATGGCACTGCTCGTCGGGCCACGTTGGGGCGGTGTCCCACATCCCACAGCTAGAGGAACCTGCAACTGAGATATACAACTATGTACGGGGCAGGGGTTTGGGGGAGATAAAACAGAAAAAAAAAAAAAAAAAAACTTTGAAAAAAAAAAAACAAATAACCCAATGAAAAACGTAAGCAAAGAATCTGAGTAGACATTTCTCCAAAGATGATAAACACATGGCCAATAAACATATGAAAAGATGCTCAATATCATTAGCAATTAGGGTACTAAGAAGGCACAAATTATAAGCTTACTCGGTGAATCCTAGGTACTATAACATTTGAAAATCACAATCTGATAAGAACTCAAAAGGGCATAAATATCATCCCAAACTTTCAAGAATGAATAAATAAATGAATATATCCCTGACTTTTAAGAGTTTATGGTAAACAGGAAGAGATTCATACAAAATATCTCTATCATTTATCTATCTTTCTTACAGTGTAATAAGTAATATAGGAATCAGATTGAAGACAAATTCTGTTTGAGAGAAATCTTTAGAGTAATTTTTATTGAAGACTTAAAAGGTGCCTAGGATCCAGGGAGGTGTGGAGAGGGTCCTGGGATATTTAGAGCCCAGTCATCAGGCCTACAAAGCTGTGAAAAAATGCAGCATATGGAAGCCTCAAATGAATACGGGTGCAACTTAGAATTTATATGAGTAGTGATAAAAATTGATACTAGTTTGATAGACAGATAGACCAGGTCATGAATGTCCTCTAATTTTCATAATTCCCTGTCACTTTTTGGGCATTTGCTTAATACAAGTAATTATTCAGTAGCTGCGTAACTACTTGCAATGTCTTACATGTGGTTTGTCTGCTTGTGCCCCCCGCACAGTTGACATAGTGTCTCAAGCATGGTGAGCACTTAGTAAATATTTGTTGAATGAATGAAATAATGCCTTTAGATATGTTTTACTCATAAATAGTAACTACATCATTTATATTTTGTGGCGTCACAAAACAGGGCTGTTAAAGACTGGCTCTTGCTTTATATCATTTCTCAAGGCTTTTCTGAAAGTATCTTTATGGTTGCACAACTGTGTGATGTGACTCACATGCTGATAAAATGGGTCAAATTACCCTATAACCAGGCCATTTATGAATATGTAATGATATATAATATGCCATTATAGAATGCATATTCTTCAATTCAGTGACAAAGTGAATGCAAGCATTAAATACATATTTATTTTACTTGTGTCTAAATCAGAGTTATAAATATCATAGCAGCATTTTCCTGTGGTCTTTAAAAACAAGGCTATTTTCCATATTTTTTCAATAATGCAAAATTTTGTGTGTGGTCACACTTTATTAATCTATAAAATTATACTTTAAAAATTCTGGATTCTATCAGCTAAGAATGAATTTTGAATGTGCTATCTAGTCAGATGCAGCTGTTCCCTGACCCATGTTCCATATACGATGGTTTGTCTGATTTGAATCAATAACTTCTGTTGAAGATAAAACTGGGTTGGGTGGTCCTATGATGCTGCAATACAAAGACCAATTGTTTCACCTGCACAGCCTGGGGAGCCTATAGGACTTCTTCAAGCAGCTGTGAAGGCTAATTTGAGCAATCGATCCATCTTTCTTTGTTTGTGTTTCTATTACACCTATTAGCATAGTTTTTAATGTGTCTCTATGACATTTATTAACACAGTGTGGTGATGCATAAGCAAAAGCCTTTTAGAATAAGAGGAAGTAAGTTCCTCTTTCCCTATCCATTAATAGTGTATTAGTTGAAAGGAAGTGTTGATCAAAGTTTAGTATATGCTCTTTGATTTGATTGCTTATAAAAAAAACATGTCCTTAGTAGGTCTAATAATTTGATAGAGGAATTAAGTGAATTAAGTGGGATTTTCTCAGAGAGTTTTATAAGCTTGGCTAACGATTTGAAAAGTGACTCCTACTGGGGCTGGCCCAGTGGCATAGGGGTTAAGTTCACGCGCCAGGCTTTGGTGTCCCAGGGTTCGTGGGTTTGGATCTCTGGTGTAGACCTAGCATCACTCCTCAAGTCGTGCTGTGGTGGCATCCCACATAGAATAGAGGAAGATTCGCACAGATGTTAGCTCAGCGACAATCTTCCTCAAGCATAAAGAGGAAGATTGGCAACAGAGGTCAGCTCAGGGTCAATCTTCCTCATATTCAAAAGAAAGTGATTCATGCCATGTCATATAATAACTACAGAATCATAGGATTATGATATTCTATTGTTAGAATGTTTGATGATCTTAAATGAGATTAAGGTTGATAGGTCCTCAAAGTAATTGGCAACAAGCACTTTTCTATTTAACAAATATATTTTGCTTGTGTATCATACATTATTCTTGTTTTCAAAGTTATATACTCTTCAGATATTTAGTATTGTTCAAAGAGTAATCTTAATATCCATCAACATAATTTAGAAAGGACGTCAGACTGAGAATAAAAGAGTGTATTTGCATTCTGACTCTCCTACTGATCAGCTTGGTTACATTGAACAAGCCTGCCTATTTTCTGGGACACAATGTCCTCTCTTTAATAGAATAGAGTTTGGACTAGAAAATCTCTACTAGATTTCTGGCTCCAAAAATGTATTTACTATGAGTATTTCTAAGCGGTAAAAAAGAGTTAAAGTGTTTTACATGAATTTTGACCAAAGATGAAGGGGTAATTACTTTTCCTAGTTAGATAACCCTCCCCATTAATTTATAGGTTCTTTTTAAAACTGAGTGAACAGTGAGTGATATCTTAAGAGAAAGGCATCCATTAGAGTGGTTATGGGGCAAAAATCCGCTTAAAATCCTTATTTTCTGTGTATGATATAGTTCCTGTTGTATTCTCTTTCCTTTATTCATGAATTCTTTCCCCTTTAAAGATATTAAAGATATTTGATACCTTTCTCATCATGTAACAAAATAAACAAAAAGGGACATCTGATCCATTCAAGCTCTTTGGACCATTTTTTTCTCAATTTCCCTTATCTACAGTAACATACTCTTTTAATCCCCAAATGATTAACAATGATGCCATTTAATTTTAACTGTTTTTCTGTTTGGGTCCCTAAGAGGCAGGATTTCCCTATTCCTTAGCAAAGTACTTACAAAGTTAAAAAAACCTGTAGTTTTCTTTAAATTACCTCTTAGGAATCGAATAGCCTAAACCATGGTGGTTTTACCCATTCCAAATTTTCACAGATAAAGTAACATTGTCACGTGGAAAATGGGCTCAGAAGCCCTTTAGCTTAACTGGACAGAATTGTGCCAAGGCTTCCTGACATAGGCATGGGGCAAAAAAAAAAAAGAAACATAGCCACTGCCGTCAAGATATTCACAGCAAAATTTAGAAGAGAGCACTAACATACATTAAGAAATACCCAACAGAATAATGTAAGATTAGGTGCTGAATTTTGTAGTACAGACTTTAAACATTTCTCATCTCAGAAAACAGCTCCAGGTTAGGTTTTATATATATCCATATACTTAGTGTGATATCTATATGGTTTAAGTCCATGATGTCCAATATGTATCCACCAGCCACATGTGGCTATTTAAAGTTAATATTAAGTTAAATGAAATTTAATTTTAAAAAATCCTCCATCACACTAGCTGCATTTCATTTGCCACATGTGGCTGATGGTTACCATATTAGACAATACAAACAAACAAAAAAAAACCAAATTTCCATTATTGCAGAAAGTTCTATTGGACTTGCTTAAGTATTTAAAAATAATTTGAGAAACTAATAAAAATAATAATGAAATAATTACTGAATGAGATAATGTATGTAAAGTGCTTAATCCAATGCTTATCATAAAGTAAATGTTATATAAATGTGATCTATTGTTGTCATAACTATGTGCCAAGTAACATATTGGGTGAGTGATATATGTGACCCTTATTAATAATCATTGCATTCTTATGTAGCAGGAAATTTGAAATACATTCTGTAGATAGGGAAATTAGGCTTAGAAAGGTCACTCAGGTTAAATTCCAGGCACGGGCTATTATTGGAACCTAGATTTTCCTAAAATAGAAGCTCTTGTTTGTTTCCCTGGGTTATACACCCTCCCTAGATTGACAAGAATGAACAAACAGCACATATCTGTTTTGAAAACTGCTAGAGAAAGAATATTTATTGATCATCTCTTATCTGCCAAAACTTTCTTACAAATTTAATCATCACTAGAATCAAATGAGGTAAATTTGATTTTCTCTAATTTAAAGATTATTACATTTAGACCCGAGAGATTGTCACTTCATAAATTAACACAACTAATTTTAGCAACTCTCTCCAACAACGCAGTTTGTTCTTTTTTCTCAATTTTATTCTTTTTTCATGGCTAATTTATTTGCTCATTTTTCTATGAGGTCAAATCTTTTCTCTTGGGTCCTAAATCTTTCCAAATATGTCATATTACTCTTATGGTACTGCTATTCCAAATAGCATAAATCAAATACACATTGTATACACATAACAAAATTGAATTAAAATGTATATATATATATGCATGTTTATTTATATTTATATGCATATATATACATACATATAAATTTTCTGTGCTTAAATGGAATATCAACTACAAAGATATGTACAGCAATCATTTACTAAATAGAATGAAGCACGCATTAGTTTACTCAAGCATTGTTTAGAGTTCCACAGGCTATTTGCATTGATGAATGTGAAATGTGCTAAGATGAACAAACAGCAGGCATAATTATTAAATGGGAGTGACAGGAAATAGATAAAAACTCCAGAATGTTCTTTGGATGCAAGTTAAAAAGAAAACAGACATATTCAGCTAAACAAAATACGGATGAATATCTGTTACATTTTTAATTTTAGTAAGTTTATGTCAACATATGTCAACACTAGATGTCAATATTTTAAATTCACAGACCAGTGTTTGCTAAAAGATACTTTCATGATATTTTTATAACACTCACATCTACTGCTAGAAAATATAATGAAACATAATGTTAGTGAAAGATAATTATAAAAATGTTACTTGTTTTGTTTTATATTAAGTAATTATATGTTTGGAATGGCTCCAAAGATGGGCAGGTAACCACTAAGACTGAGGAAAATGATCATGCCAGAAAGGTGGTGTTTGCAAGTTAGGCAATATTACCTATGTCATTGTCCGGCCCTCTCATTTCTCCTGTATCAACCACAGAGGTTGGTGTCAGAGAATAGTCCTCTGGTAGGCAAATCCCCTCATTTCCAACTCTCATTTTGGTGACCAGTTAGGAAAAGGGAGCATGTGCTTTTAACAGCTCCACTCACCTCAACCTTTGCACCAATTGTGTAGGAAGGTCCTAGCCTTCGCACCCTGCTCTGCTTTCAGCCTGCTTAACAATTCCTTCCCCACCGAAAAAGAAACCCATGGGCAAATTTTTCCTTACTTTGCATTTTTGTCCTATGTCTGCCATAGAGTTTCCAACCACGTGACTTACGCTTATGAATAATTGAAAGAAAATTGTAAATGTATTTATTGTGTTCATGCTCCTGTGCCTAGCAGATAAATTTCACATTAAAACGATTTTCTAGTAAAACAGGATATCTCTGGGGACACATTTCAAATAGACCTTTCTTATAGCCTTCAACATAATGAACAGAAATAGAAAGCTAATGAAATTAATTGCCGAGCTAACAACTTAAATCCTGACGTGTATAAACAAAGCTACTTCTAAAATAGTAAAGTAAGTTTATCTATTTCTCATTGTGATTCCTAGTTGAAAACAAAATTTCTATTGTAGGTAGGAAATTCTTGGCACATAAAAGAGTCTTTCAGTATGCCTATAAAATATCTCTTATCTATAATTATTCTTCAGTTAAAAGAATCGTAAGAATTTTACAGGTACTCTGTTCATTGACAAGAGTTTTGTTTCAGGGCCAGAGAATGTGTCATATTCAGATTCTTATTTCTTTTTCTCACGTACCTTTAGAAGAGTTGGGGAAACGAGCACTAGGTTCTCTCAAGCCCTCTGCTGCTTTAAAGAAAGAAACAAACTAAACATGAAATGGTGTTTATTAAGCATTATAAAGAAATGGTTTTATACAGAGTTAGCTTGCTGCTTTGAATAGTTCGTTTGGATTGTTTCAATAAGCTCACAGCTATTTCCAATAGCAAGGAAAAGAGACAGACAGAAATGCTAGATGAAGAAGAGGCCCCACATCTTTCAAATATACTGATGCAGACAGTGGATTTTGATGAATAGTTTGCTCTCTTAAAATTTCAGTCCTGAAATTGTACCCTCAGGAAAATTTCACTCCCTGCAATACCTGCCTTTCTTACATTTCCTGAAGTATCTAGATTTGTGAAAGTTTATGACCGTGAGAATAAATACTTACAAATGCCACATGCAGATACACGTGTTAAGTGAACCACAAATGAGTCACTGTAGTTAAAGTACAGAAACGAAGAAAGCAGCATCAAATGTCTCATGTATCCCCTCTTAGAGCTATACACTATTATAATACAAGTTTCTGGGTCTCCTTTGTTTGTCTCATTGTTTCATTTTATTGTTAATTTTTTTTCATGAGATATTCTAGTAACATGGTCACCATAAGTTTTGTGTGGCTGTTCTTATTCCCAGATTCAGCTTTCCTCAGTCAGCCATGTGAATAGCTTGGAAAGTCGTGTTAAAGTTTGAGTTATATTTGGCAGTCTTTTATTGAGCACTTGCTTTCCCAGATGTGCTCTAAATACAGAGGACACAAGGATGATTAAGAACTGATTATGGCGCCTACCTGGTGGCATAGTGGATAAGTTCCCACGTTCTGCTTCGGTGGCCTGGGATTCACACATTCGGATCCCAGGCATGGAGCTCACTTGTCAAGCCATGTTGTGGCGGCATCGCACATACAAAACAGAGGAAGAGTGGCACAAATGTTAGCTCAGGGACAATCTTCCTCACCAAGAAAATAAAAATAAAAATGGACTGATTATGTTCTTATGATCTTGAAAGGAAGTAGTCACAGATCATTTCAGTCAAGTGTGATAAATATAAAGATAGGGGTAGGAAGATACAAAAGGGGAACCTGAGGTTTAGCTTCAATTGACTGTGGTATGTAAGGGAAGGCTTCTAGAATAGGTTCTAGAATAGGACTCAGCCTTAGCTGTGTGATATCAACAGGTTACAAAGATGGCACCCACAATTCCTCCCATCCATGTAGATATGTGCCACTTCTTCCATGCAGACAGGGAATTGGTTTCCCATTGCCTTCAATGTGGGCAGGTCCTGAGACTTGCTTTAACCAATACAAAGTGAGGAAGTGATACTGTCTGACTTTTAGCCTAGGATCTAAGAGGCCTAGCAGCTTCTGTTAACTTCTCTTGGAAGGCAGTCATCATAAAGAAGTCTAGAGACCCTTGAGAAGGGATAGTTCCTTGGAAAGAGAGAGGCCTTGTATGATAATTGACTAAAAAGTGGAGAGAGAAAAGTCTAGCTATCCCCAACTATTGCAACCATACCAAGTAGGGCAACAGACTTGTCAGTGACAACATTTTGGATGCTCCAGCTCCGGTTAAGTTGTCGCAGACACCATATGAGAGAGAAATGCGTGAGCTGTGCCAATCTTCCCAAGATGCAGAATCATGAGCAAATAAATTTTTGTCCTTTTGAGAAAGTAATTGTTGTGATTTTTTATATAGCAATAGAATAGTGAAAATATAAGTAATGAAAAAATTCAGGAATGGTGAGGAGTTAGGATAGAAGATACAAGCGTATTCCAAACTCTTAAATTTAAAATGCATGTGGATAACATATGACTGTATTCCTAAAAATATCAACAATTATTTGTCCTGAATCATAATGTTAATTTAACTAGATAACTTGAACTCATTTGTATAGCATTCATAAATAGGCAAAACTATGTCTTTTCAGTAAATCTGGCTGTGTTTTTCTCCATACGTCCTTTCTTGCTTAACATTATAGATGATTTCCCTCCAAGACACATCCATCCTGTGAATTTCCAGGTGCTTAGGTAGGGTGGGTTAGAGGAAATGAAGTAACACAGATTTGCATTCTAAAATGTTATCTTAATAACTAATAAATCTAACCTTTCCAGACGGATGTATGGCGGTAAAGGTACTAATTGATCATGTTGGCACTAAGGTGTTGTTCACCCTGCAAAGGCCACGTTAATTCAAATTGATGTGATTCAAATTAACCTTAATAAGCTCCTCCATCGACTGTGATTCCATTACAGGATACACTGCAATTAGACTTCTCCTGTCTTTGTCTGCCTTGTGGCCTTATGAAAGGGTTTACACTTTTTTTCTTTGAATATAAAAAAATTAATAATAACCATTCATTTACACATATCTTGTTATCATTACTGGCTTCAGGATTAACTTTTTGCATATTTACTTTTGGTTCTGTTTACTCTGAAAATATCAAAATACCTGGATTATTGTGACCTCATTAACCTTAGACAATTTTTCTTAACTTGAGTGATAGGGGCTTCAGGGGACGACAAGCAGGCAGTCATGTGTACCAGCTCTCATTTTTTGTTAATAAACCAAATGCACTATATTTAGGTAGTCAGGAAATTAAGAAATGTATAAATGTGAACATAAATCATAGTATGTGATAAATGCACCTTTGAAAACATAAGTATGAGTGGGCCTTTGAGAAGTATGGCTATTTCTATTTTAGTCATATAAAGCGTATATATATATATATATATACGCTTTATATATAAGGTAGGCTAAGTTTTATGTTTTTCTTTCTATTTTGTTCTTACAACAATGCTTTTGGGATAATTTTGGAAGTCAACACTTTCCTTAAGGATACTGAAGTCTTCCTTCAAATGACATATGTCAGAGATTTTGCCTTTGATTTTATTCTAAAACAAAAAAAGAAAAGAAATAAGCTGCTCTTTCATCACCTTCCATGATCAGAGCTCTGATTACATATTTAGTGAATACTTCTGAGAGTGATGTGGGTCCCGAAAATGGGACTGCTTGCTTTTGAATATAACCCCACCCTAAGCAGTGTGACCCTCAGTCGTCACTGGGCTTCTTTGTGCCTCCATGTGTAATAGGTATAATATTAACCACATCAGAGGATTGCTATGAGAATGAAATAAGTGAATGCATTTAAATTTCCGTTTTCTATATAAACCATGGCTTGCCACAAATTATAAAGAAACTGCTAACCAAGTTAGTTAGAATCTGGTACTTCATTCAAATAATTAACTGTGTACCTGATACCCTTCAAATCAAAATAAAAAACCATGGTATGCAACAAAGGATAATTTCACATGTGTGAATTTATTTCTATGAAAGTCTAATAAGATAGGGAATTTAAGATCCAGTTAGCTATAATTTGACACATATCTTTTATTGTATAGAATGCACTTTAGTAAAGTAGACCCTTATGTGAATTTCATAACATGAAGAGTATTAGTTTTACTTATACTTAATATGCTTTTCCTACAGGTGACACATTTGAAAGACAAATAGCAGAAATTTAATGCATTTCTTTTTTGTAAAAATGGCTTCTTTGGGGGCTGGCCTGGTGGCATCTTGGTTAAGTTTACATGCTCTGCTTCGGCGGCCTGGGGTTTGCAGCTTCAGATCCCAGGTGCAGACCTACGCATTGCTCACCAAGCCATGCTATGGCAGTCTCCCATAAACAAAGTAAAGGAAGATTGGTACAGATGTCAGTTCAGGGACCATCTTCCTCAAGCAAAAAGATTCCCCTGAGCAATCTTCCTCTCACACACACAAAAACGTTTATTTTTTTAAGATGTCATAAGTATGTCCTTTTATGTTTTTAGGTTTGTGGAATAGTAGTCTAATTTTGATATTTTCATTCTTAATTTGCTCGGTAAATACTTCTGAGAGTGATAGAAGTGGGATATAGGCAGAATCTTTAGCAATAGAGTAATTTTAGTAATGAAAGTTCTTGGCAGTTTGTAGCTAAAGTAAATGAGGTCTTTGGAGTTACAAAGTTCAATGACTGAGAAAGAAATCACTGGATATCTTGCCCATGTGGACAGTGCAGTTAATAAGAATGAGGTGAGGACATGTGGTGGAAGGAAATTTTGTCAATTATACACCATCTCACTAGTGAGGTAAGGCAGAGTGCCTGAGAGGGCCGGAGGGACTTCAGTCAGCTGGCCCTAGCATCTTTCGCTTTGAGGGGTACAGGAAAATCTCTGTGTTCAGGGGAAAATCAGATTTAAGTTAAAGTCTGAACAGGAAAGTAACACACAGTGAGAGGAAGGAGAATCTAGGGGCATGAGTTATCCATGAAATGGGGGCCCAGAGATAGCGTAGGAAGAATCAAGTGAGATAGTATATGTGCATTGCCTGGCAGCATAACAAACACTTTGTGTTCCTGAGATGTCTCTGCAATCCCCACTTCCACAACAATGACCTCCTCATCGACCCTCCATCAGCCACATGCAGGCCTGGGCATGTAGGCTCTCATTGCACAGCAGGAACCAGCAATTGGAGAGCAGTGCATAGTTATTGACCTTGCTTTGAAAAGTTTGCCTCTAATTCTACTTTAACTCAGCAAAACTTAATCTACTTGAAAACGCTCTAAGGAGGCTACTCTTCCAATAACTCTGCGTTACTCTGATTTTCTCATAGCTTCGTGATTTTCCAGCTTTACATTCGTCTCACTCATGCATAGTAGGTGCTAAATAAGTAATTAAAGGATGAGAGGTTCAATGGATAATACGTCATGATAATTTCCATAGGCTAGGGCACAAGATAAATGTTAGATGACATTAATCTTTTCTCACTTCTTTCCAAGTGCGTACACTTCCTTGAAGCTAGTTAATTTATACTCTTTTTTAGAGTATTTGCCTTTTCCACTGTGCCAATCTTCATCATAGCAATGAGTTGGAGTTTTAATTAAAGGAAAAATAGCATATCAGGTCAAATCTTCTACAATTAATTGCATGTGGCAAACTGCTCAAAGGTGTACATATTACATTCAGCAAATAAACATGAAAATTAATTATAAAAACAACTGCAGTCAAATCCAATTATATTATAGTCTACTTAAGTTCTGGAGTCAAAACTATAACAGGTATTTATAAATCAATAAAAATAAGCCTATGTGGTAATTGCATGAGAATAACAGGCAACACAAAGACAAGGAAAAATGATTATGTTTGACATAAATCAAGGGAGATATTATCTATCAAATGTGTGTAAACTAAAAGAGAAATTCATTTGGAATCCAGCTTTACTATTTTAAACCCTCCTCAAAGCAATTTTAGGTTCATATTTTCCTAAATCGTTTGTAATCTGTAGCTAAAAATATTAATAGTATGTTTGTGTAAAGAGAAGTGTTTAAAAAGAAACAAAAAAATAAATAAATAAAAGCAACACACTGATGATTGAGATAAAATCTTTAGTGGAATTTTTGTTTAAATACCTTTAAGAGTTAGATAAATTTTTCAGCTAGAACTTCTAGGGATTTCTTGTTGTCTACTCAATTTGGTTAGCAAGTAGAGGCATCTGCTTTAAAATATGTTTTATTTTATAAATCATAAATATATTATATATATCAGCACAGTCCAATAGAACTTTCTGCAATGATTGAAATATTCTATATCTGCAATTTTCAAGACGGTAGTCACTAAACACACGTAAGCATTGAGCACTTAAAATGTGGCTAGTGTGACTGAGGAACTAAATTTTTAATTGTTTAATTGCAATTAATTTAAGTTTAAATTTAAATAACAAAATGTAGCTGGTAGAGAGCACGGATTGTATGTATATAAATTGGTATTTTTATATATATATATATATCTTAGCCAAAGCCTAAGTACTAGCTCCTTCAGCATTAAGTAAAGTATATAACAGAAGGAAATTTTGAGAATCATGCAGTAAATTTCACAAAACCTACAACTAAAGAATTGAAATATACAAACCTTCTATTATCAAATTTGTTTAGTTAAATCTCTCCGGTGTTAAGTTTGCCTTTTAAACAAGCAAACAAAAAGTAGACGATGCCAGACAAATTCTTTATAGAATTCTGAAGCTAATAACAACAAACACCTAACAACCCTTAATTTTGAAATCACACATTTCTAAGTCAAACATGAACACATATGAATATGAATTTCTATATCAAAATTGATCTTCTTTTTCTAATTTAATTTTAAAGAAAATAGTTAACATTAGCAAAATGAGTAGAAGTGACAAAACATTTATACTTCTACTTCCAGAGTGAACAAGTAAAGGAAATGGAAGTATTTACATGGTGCAACCCTAAATGTGAAAGAGATGCCACCATCTGGGTGACATTTAAATAATTAATTTATAACTCTTGCCTTAATTTGTGAAAAGTTGCAGTCATATTTAACATTAAGGAAAATAAGGTTATACGACAGACAAATAAGTCTGCTTATACAGCAAATATGTAATACTTATTCAGATGGTTGTGGAATTCCTTGGTTAGTACAGTCATACATATTGATTTAAATTAGCCAACAACATTATTTCAAATGTAAAACAAAGCGTATCATAATCCACAATATTAAAGTATGGTTTAACTTGCATTTTTAAACAGTTCTCCGAAGCCATATATCCAAATTTAAGAATGAGACAGATGGATATAAAGTGCTATTTTTTTCCTACAAAGAGATGATATTCAAGAAGCATAGCACAACAGGATGTGAATGATGGTACAATAATTCATACTCTTTGTGTTGTTAGATATAAGACTGTACTGAGCTCCATTTAACGTGCAAGGTGTGAATTATTACCCCATAATTCACACCATGGAATGGTTTATTGTGCTTATAAACAAGTCTCTATACACATTTTTTTTATTAAAAAGAGTAAAATCTTCCAATGTAATATGTTTTTAAAAGGAAATGTGAGAAAACAATAAGAATGGCAATTAGAACAACATCAAACATTATTTTGAGTTTTAAACACAGTTTTCTTTAACCAAAATCAATTTTTTTTTACTTTTCTTGACTGATGTTTAGACCAGGTACTTTAGCAGCCAAGTCAGCTTAACTACCCTGTAGTTACCAGAGATCCCCTTGGAGTCATCCCTGTTTTACAATTCACCTCTCCTGCTAGGTCTCTTACCATTACTTCAGAGCCACCTAGCCCTCTGAAGTTTTACTTGTACTTTTTAAAGGCTGCCAGTTTAGTCCTTGTCTACAAAAAAGTCCTGAAAGCCTCCCAGCTCGCTTCTGTCAAGTTCTAGATGACATGATGGTATGGAGCTGAAGCAGGCATTGTTGAACTTGGGATTCCTGTAAATGTGCTGGATTGCAGGTGGTTAACTCCCCTGGAAAAAAGTTGCCCCCAACTCTCACCTCCCCACCTCTACCCCCTGACACAAGCTAGTCATCAAGAATTTTGGTTTATAGTGGGTTTTGCTAAGTTCCTTTAAATATGAGTTTGCATAAAAAAATGAAATAAATGGGTAAATAATCACCAACTTTCTATATATGAAGAGCAGTGACGCTGCTTTGGGATAGTAAGCCCAGGCTAAACAGAAGCTTTGTGGAGCAAAGACTTAGAGTAACCACTCTGGAAATTCTTGAAAACTTCTCTGGAATTTCCATGGAAGGGAGCCCATCTGCAGCCATTCCTATGCATAAGGTATACAGAACCAGAAGGTCAAAGAGTAAGACTCTTTGTCTACCCTTAGCCGCTCCACTGAGTCATCGATACTAAAGAAATGAAGATGGCAGGCAGATATAAGCAATGAATGGGACAATGGATGGTTAAGTTAAATGATATCCCCAACACTTTTGAGAATGAAGATCAGTAAGATGGTAGAATGTGCATTGAAGTTAACAGGAAAAGAAATGGAAGACAGTAAGGTTTATTGGTTTGTCGGACACTTTGGGGAAAGGGCTAATAATGTTCCTTTTGTTTTTGCTTTTGTTTTTTGCATTGAGGGGGTTAAAATACATATAACATAAAGTTTGCCATTTTAGCTATTTTTAACTGTAAAATTCAGTGGCATTAAGTACATTTGCAATGTGGTACGGCCATCACCACTACCCATTTCTAAAAGTTTTTCATCATCTCAAACAGAAACTCTGTACCCATTCAACAATAACTCCCATTGCTGCTCCCCCAAGCCCTTGGTGATTTCTATTCTAGTTTCTGTCTCTATACATTCTTTTGGTTTTTAATTGGATTATAGGACTATATATTTTAGTGTGGACACTGTAGAAAACTGTAATTTTCTATGCCTATTGATGGGTAAGCCTCAAACTTCTCTTTAAAGCACATTACTCAATTTCTTTAAAGTGAGATGCATTTATAAAACATAAACTTAATGAGATGTTAATAGCTCCAAATAACTTATACTTTGAGTTTTTTTAGTAGGGATATTTTTGTATTCTTGGTGGGCCATATTATAGCAAAGATGGGACAGAGAATACTCTATTGACCAGCACATTGGCTTCTTGTTGTCGCCCTAGATAGACATCAAGAGGGACAACAAACAGGAGTAGAAAAGTAAAAGTTCGTTAGCTTGGGCACAGGAGAGGCACAAGGGAGCCAGCGCAGACAGGAAAGGGCAGGTGACCAGCTCATCAGGGAGCGGGATTGTGGGGCTTTTACTAGGCAAAGGTTGAGGAGGAGTGCCTTATCATGGCACACAGAGGTGGAGTTTTCCTTGCACTTGTGCTGTTGTTCCATATGCTACCACATGCATTCATGAATCATTACCATGCTAGCTCTCACCCCTGGGTGTGATTGTTAGTATGGTAGTTGGGCTAGGGTCACCTTCAGACAACTCCTGGGTGCTAGGATGCATGTGTAAGCCAAGGACGGTCCCCCAACTGCGGAATGTGGAACATGGTGGTCTGTATCTGATTCTCCTTATTTGCGGATTAGGGGCCTTAGCTCATTAGGTCAGGGGCCTTGTAGATGGCCCTGTCTCATTAGACTGGTTCCTGTCTCATATTGAGAGGAATATGGTTTGTACAAGGAATAATTAGTGCAAAGGTTAACTCTCCCTTGTTAACAGAAATCAATGTGACTCTTGTGAGAGTTATTTTGCAAATGTCTTAAAAATGTTCAATATAAATATTAAATATATTAATATTATATAATATATATTTAATATAATATATGTTATATATATAAAATATACCCAATTGGATATATTTTCTAATATTCAATATAAATATTAAATATATTAATATTATATAATATATATTTAATATAATATATGTTATATATATAAAATATACCCAATTGGATATATTTTCTAATAGCCATATCACTTGTAAGACTTGATTTTTAAGGTATGTAAGTTGCACTATTCCTATTTTTATATTAGCACCACCTTACTAACACATTTTAAAATAAGATAGGTGGTCACTATTAAATATTGTGGAGAATGATCTCAAAATATCAGAAAATAAGAGTTACTAATTTTAAATCAGGTTTTAATATTCTACTATTACTTTATTTAGTTAAAACCTGCTTTCTTTGGGTTGATTCTAAGTTGCTTCATATAGTAGATTCAATGGTACTGAAAAAATTAACTAATACATTACTTCAAATAAAGATTGTTTCAAAGATATTAATGAAAAACCCAGAATTACTGCATATTTTGTGGACAAGAAAGAAAACTAATAAGTTTATTTTTAAACATCCTATCAAGGAAAGATTTCTTATAACTTGATTAAGTCTATTACCTGGGTTAGAATTCTGGCTCAAGTCACTTAAAACATCTTTCAGCCTAAATGTCTCTTGAGTAAAATGGAAATTCTTAAATATACTCTGAGGAATGTATGAACTAATTTATGCAAAGAACTTGAAACAATTCATGACTTTGAACAGTTCCTGGTACATAGGAAGTGCAGCATAAATAATAGCTGTCATCATCATCATTGTCCTTATGGACTACTGCAATGCTCTTTGCTATTACATATTATTACAAGGATTCATCTTTATTTCATTTCCTTTATGTTTTTTCAAATTTAGGACGATAGGATTTTAAACGAAAATTGTGAATAACTGTTGAGAAGTTTGCACTTTACTCGGATATTTGGCTATTGATGGCCTAGTAGAAGGGTGGTCTTAGATTATCACACACCGTTAGGCTTAGTTCTAAAATATGTTCATATAAAGAATGAGTATTTGTTGATACAAAAAAGAAAAACAATTTTACTACCTTCCACAATACCTTTTAAATAGTGATATTTCTCTACGTAGCAATATGCTTCTCTGTGTATCTAGATCTTTCTGAAAATTAACTCATACATGTCCCAAAGGCAACTTTACCTCAAGAGCTACGATATTATTACAATGTATCATATCTTTTCCTCCAACCTAAAAACCTGCCATTCTTCCTGTATTCTTATTTTGGCTAGGAGTAAATTTAATACCATATTACCCATCTCGCACTCCAGGAAATTCATCCCTAATTTCCATCCACTTAATCATGTTGTTTCTCTGTTTCTACCTCTGAAATATCTCCTAAAGTCATTCCCATAATGACATACTTGGTATACTTTGGAGAAAACTTCAATAACTCTTTTCTAGACCATACTTTCTTGACCACTAGCTCTGCTTCCATGGTATCTAACCCCACCTGCCGTCCAAATTGAATCTATTGTGCCTCATTCATCTTTTACTCATAGACTGTAAAACGAGATCTACTTGGAATTGCGCTGAGTTCCAATGAAATGATTCTTAATTACATTGAGTTAATTATACTCATGATATTTATTCTTTATAATAAGAATATGGGTAATTTCCAACGAGTGTATCTCCTAATTAAAACAGTAGTCAAATCTAAATTAGAAAACTTTTGGCACCAAAGTCAGATCTAAATCAGCAGACACTCCATTCCCCACCAGTAATATCCACACTTAAAATAAGTGAGTAGTGACTATTGTTTCCATTAGTAAGTATTTAGTTTATTTAACAAAGTATTATAGTATTTAGTAAAGTATTGTAGCATTCTTCCATGCACACAATTTTAACTCACACATCTCTGTGCCCAAGAAGTAAGACAAAGTCCGTGAAAAGACAAATTATTACTTTTTAAGCAAGTGGGCAGTAGTAAATAATTCATGATATTAACCTGAAAAGATGACCATTTGAGGCTAGTTATTTAGTGTATACATAAAATTGATTATTCATTTTCAGTGATATGTTTCAGTAGAAGTGCATAAGAATTTTTCTTTTTAATTATTTGAAAGCTATGGGCAAACAGAAACTTTTACAAGGGTCTTTATCTTTGACCTTTGTTCAAGCCTGTTGAAGATAAGGACCATTTACTTCTTTGAAAGCTCCCAGAGCACCTATCTATGTAGAAAGTTACTTTTTAATAAAACAAAACATTATTGCTCCAAGTCACAATATTGTGCCTCAGATAGAACCATTGAAGTAGACCCTAGTGAGTGCCTAGCCATAAATGAATTACAAGGCACAATGGAGGTAATTTTTTAAGAACATCTAATAGATCATAGACTTCTATTGCTTTACATTAATATTGAATACATTAAAACTTTATATCAAATGTTCATTTAAAACCAGGATGCTTCTGTCTCTCAAATTGTTTAAGGCACAGAGCATTGATAGGAAATGAATCCTTGTATGTTTTTGAAAAAAACTAATTAAAATGCAATAAGAGAATTAGAGTTTCTTCTCTTAAAACAATGTAGTTAAAAACAAAGTTTTTTTCTTTTCCAGTCTTATATAATATAAACAAGAAAAATGTTGTTAGAAAATGTGCTCTGGTTAAATGGAGATTTTTAATGTCTGCCTATCATATATTAAAGCCATTTTTAAAAACTATATTGCCAGAGATATTTATTCTCAATTACACATAGCAAAATCAATATATTGAATAATTCATGCAGGATTTAACTAATATTTTATTTTACACAATTAAGGTCTGTTAACATTTTAATACTGAGTGTTAACCAAGCTTAAATTTTACTACTAATCGATGCCTTATTTTATATTGCATTTTTCTAAGTTAAATTTCTCATTCAGCATTTTATGTTTTGCGTACGAAGTTTATACATGAACCATTCAGACTGCAAAAAAATCCGTAGTATAAATGTGCTGGTTTGCAGTTTTCTTTTCCTTGTTTTCTCTTGAAAATAATAAGCATTGTAATGTACTTTAGATATGAAACTTGTTAAATTTTGTTTTTGTGTGTTTCTTTGTAGTACACATGTGAGTTACTATAAAAATAAATACAAAGAATAAGCAGATTTTAGCAAATTGTCTATGCACTTATCTATTTCTCATCACATCTATAATTCTATATTTTGAAGTAAGAAGTGAAACATCTTTCGCTATAGTCCAACCTGTTGACTGATATCAAAGGAGCTGCTGAGAAAGTCTGATGAGGGTTGTTGAGGAAGCACAGACACTAATTGCCTGTATTTTCATGATATTGGTTTCTTTAATGTTCAAGTGAAAATGGCTCCAAAGTTACTTTGTTTTGGTTTAAGAAGGATTTGGAAACTCTACTGAAAATGCTGTTTCTAACTGAAATATTTTGATATTTTTAATGTAAAGTAGCCTGGAGGAATTTAGTTGTATGATGTTGTCCCCTTTCCTCCTTTAAATCTAATGAAAATGTGCTCAAACACAGGCTAGCCCTGTAGTTATCAATGATTTAAGATTTAGAATGAAATTTATTTGTTTTGATTTTATTTGTATCCTGAAGCTCTGATTCAAAAAGAAAATTTCTGTTCCTTATTAGATAAAAATTTAATTTTAAAAAATCTCTGTCAAGTGTAGGTGAAAATTTCAAAAGCACATATTCCAAGATAACAGTAAACAGGCATGGTTAGATTGTATCAGCTTGTTTTATTTATCTGTGTAGAATTATTTGGCACAAGGTATGAACATCATAAGTTCTACAATGCAGTTGTAATGTATGATTTATGAAAGTCCTATAGAATTAAATTAATTCTGATTTTCCTAAGTATATTGAATATAGCAGAATTTTCAAATAAGTCAAATTCTTTCTTGCTTTCAAAGAATATGAAACTGATTAGGACATGATGTTCTTAGAACTTTGCTCTTATCAAAATTTTTTTTAAAAAAATAGATGTGCCATAAACTTGAGTATCCTAAATGAAATCTGATTTATAGGGGAAAAGAAAAATAAAAGAAAACATTTCAATGCATGCTATGTGCCTAATTTTGTGTAGATATTTTTCATTTATAATTCACCTAACCTTCACATATTCCCAAGTGTTATTGTCCCCAATTCACAGAGGATGCTGTTATATAGAGAAGGAACTTGACTTGCCTAATTTCAATCAGCTAGGAAATGATGGAATTTGAATTCAAATTCAAATGTATTGGTTTCATCTCCATTCTTTCCGCTGGTTTATACTGTTAGGTTTTAAACTACTTGTTAGGAAGAAAAATATTTGATGAATATTTAATATATTCCTGAAATGATTAGTCCTCCAGATTCACCTTCTACCTTTGTCTACCTAGTTTGGGCCTAAGAAGGCTGTCCTGTTTAGACTGCATCCCTGCAGACTTTCAAAGGGATTTGACCAATGAGAGTCATCAGAAGGATATAAGAGTAAGAGAACAGTGAGATCAAGGTATATATTTCCTCTGTTCCATCTCTGCCAGGTTGCCATGGGTTGGCCATATCCAAGGCCATAGTACCTCTTAAGCATTACTGGAAACAACTCCAATCTCTGGTGTCAAGTAATCACTTCCTCTTCATGTCCCTTCAGGCCTAGAGTTAGTTACAACTCTCCCTGCTCCACTTGCTGGCCTGATAGTGCTGTAACATCCCCTTGGTGGTCTTCCTAAATGCTACCCGTATATAGTATTTATCACTTCATTAAAAGCAACTTTAATTATGTAGTTGCTTGTCTGATTACTATCTTCTGGGATGCTTAATAATATAATTGTATTATATTGCATTGTCTTTGATATTTTAATATACAGAATGCATTCATTATCCTTGTATACATTGTCATAAGATGTCCTCTGCACATGGATAATATCATAGTACATATTTTACACTGTACATTTTATTTCTTTCCTGGTAAATGGCAAATGAGAGTTGAACTTTTTCATGGCCAGATAAAGTTAATACTGTGTTTATAGTTGCAGTCGTTCTAGAATTCGGTCTAGATTGAAACATACTATGAATTTGAAATGACTCACACATGAAATAGCATTTCTATTTTGTAAATAAGAAAATTGCAGCCCAAGAAGTTAGGCAACCCTGACATCACAGAGCTAAAATGGATATAAATCTACATAACCACTCCCATCTCATTTACGCATTTTCTGTTTTCTTTGAAGTCCTTTATAGTCTTTGATATTTTCAGAATCTCTTAAAATATTGTTTAATAATCCTCCTAATTTCTTTTAAAAATGTTCTTTTAAATTCTTTTCTGTAATTTCTGGAATCATCCCACATTTGTGACTTGAGTGAATGCTCATTTTTGCACTGCTGATCACAGCAGCGTGCTTAACAAAGACTTTCCTCTTCATTCCTTTCTCCATTAAAAATGTTCTTCAGAATTAATGTGATCAAGTCTATGTATACAGTCCTTCATTGAACTGACACTTCCCTTTTCCTCTGAGTTCTTCTTATTCTGTATTCATGTGCTAAAATGATGCTTATCTTTGAATTCAATATTCAATGATCTGATCCTATGAAAATGATGCTGTCACTTGTTACTGAGACATCCTTGATATTGACTTTTAAAAACCTTTTAGTACAAAATCAATCAGCTAAAGAAATACTGCTTGAACTTAGACCTTAGAATTTTAAAGTGTGGTGGAAACAAGTTATGTTATAGGAATGTTCACTTATTTTAAATCATTAAATTTAATATATCAGAAATGATAATTACTCTATCTCACATAAGAGAGAAAGAAATTCACTTCCAAATTTCCTTTCAAATAAATCTATGGCATGCATATCTTACTTGTGAAAGAAAATATATGTAAAGAGATGAATGGATCAATTTTTAAGTGAAATTTCTTCTAATATAATAAGCATTTGTGTTGGAAAATATTAACGTGTAATTGATAATAGTACAGAAATTTCTAATTTTGAGATTGAAAATCACAATAATAATAGCAAAATAACATTGATTTATTTTAATTTCTAAAAACATTTATTTTTGTCTACTATTTAACACAATTTAATGTTTAGTCAGTAACGTTTTCGTGAGGCAACTTATTTGTGTTCTTTATCACAGAAAATCTTACCTATGTTCAATTCTAAACTCCTTAAGACTAATGCATTATTACTTTTTATATATCTCTGATAATTTAATTTATTGAACTGATTTATAATAGATGTCATATATGAGACTAAAGAAAGAAATTTCATAGATCTTTTGTTTCTGCCTTCAACAAAGAAGCATTTTTGACACAAGAATCATCTTCTTTTTAATGTAAAACATATCTTAACTTTGTTAATGGGTATTTTTTTTGTATTTTGAGATAAAATTTGATTTTAAATTTTACTTTTATTTCTAATGTAAGAATAAAATAAAGCTGAACAAAGAACTAAAAAATAGTTTCTAATTATGCTGTTTTAGTGTTTGACTATATCCAACGATTTGACTTCCATTATAAAATAAGAGTTTTTATTATTGTGTGTTTAGGTGTTCTTTCTGTCAAATACTTGTATCAATGTGGGTCTGTGTGTAGAATGAATGATGCCACCAAGAGGTAAGAATGCATAATTTATTAGCTTAAATCAGGTAATAAGTAGTCTACAATGCCCCAAAATTCTAATGAGGTATGCTAGTTAATATATTTATACTGACAAAAAAACTCCACCTTCTTTCATCTCTCTTTGGACACTTCTATCTGCACTGAAATTCTAACTCTAAAGTTTTTAAAATAAATAACGTATATTAAAACACTCAAATTCTCATCACTTTCCACATATGGAAAATTATTCTTATCATTAAAGATTACTTTGTTAAGCTTTCTTTTAATAGCTAAGCTCTAGTGGAACTTAAAGTCTAGACTGAAAATAAAATGCATTAGATATTCAGAATATTATTATAATTTGTCTATAATCTCCTCTGTTTTAGCTTTCATTTCTCTAGGCAAAAGTCTCCTCCCACAAAAACATTTTTCTGCTTACACAAGTAGATTTTTTTAGGTGTCATTTATATCTCATGTTCTGTGCTAAATGTCAGGGACATAAAGAAAAAAAATACTCCCGGTTTTCAAGCTGGTTTGGTTTAATAGCAGAAAAGGATATATTTAGCACCAAGTAGAATGTTTTGTGATAAGAGAAATATGCTATGTGGAAGTAATACATAAAGCAAATCATTAATTACAATCAGGGTCATAGAGATTAAATTGCAGAGATATAGGTCAACGACATTTTGAGAGAGATTGATGGAGGTACAGTATTTTGAAGGATACAGACAGATAAGAACAAGAACAGACTTTCTAAGGAGAGATCGTACTTGGTGATAAGAAATTAGATGATCTGTCTCAGAACTCAAAGGAGCTGATTACTATTTGAAGGCAAATCTCAAGAGGAAGTGATGGGAAAAGAAGCAGGAAAGAAAGACAGAGGCCAGAAAAATCCCAGGGTCTTTCATGCCAAGCTAAGCAGGGTGTTCTTTATCCTGCAGGAAAGGAGGACTCCCTGAAGGGTTTGAAACACAGAGGCGGCACCATCAGATTACTATTTTGGAAAGACTATTCAGGTGGCAGCATAAGGAATACAATTGGAGGGAAGTCATAGTGAACATAGACAA
This sequence comes from Equus przewalskii, assembly GCF_037783145.1. Taxonomy (NCBI): domain Eukaryota; kingdom Metazoa; phylum Chordata; class Mammalia; order Perissodactyla; family Equidae; genus Equus; species Equus przewalskii. The sequence continues at coordinate 96,111,115 of NC_091832.1, forward strand.
CCAAGAAGGTACAATAAACATCGAGGCAGGTGGTGATGAGAGACAGAGAAATGTAGTAGGGTAGAGAACAGAAATAAATATTGACTGTTTTGGCTAAAGATTAAAAAAATAATTCAGGATGATAGCCTGGTTTCTTTCATGTGTAACTGGACACATGATGGTGCTGTCAAAGAGGCTGAGTAAAAGAAGGGTCTTATCTGGGATCCTGGGAAATGAATCTAGTTTTGTGCACATCGAAGTACCAGTAGGCAGTTGAATGCCAAGTAAATATCATGAGCTAGCTTTCTCAAGGATTGTCTACTTTCTTAGAGTAAGGAAAACGATTATACCATGAAAACTCAAATTTATTATGGCTGACATAAGAAGGTATTCAAATAGACATTAAAAATCTGTAAAGCTGTCTAGTCTATTGCGAGGCACAATTTTATAGGAGAATAAAGCTTAATGAGAGGCTCTTCTTCACTTGACTTTAACCTCAACATTGCCACGAGATAAATTTTTCTAATGCAAGCTCTGTTCATGTTATACCTTGGCTAAAAAAATTCTTTTACTTTTTTTTATGCCATATGAAATACAAACTTTTTGACACTCCAGGCTTCATCATGGCTTTCAAACCTTATCTCCGTCTAGTTTTTTCTACATACCATATGCTACAGCACAATTGAGAAGCAAGCTATTCCCTGAATAGCCAGTAAATCTTCTCTCCCTAATCCTTTGCCTTTGATTTAGAGTGCAGTCTCTAAGAAGCAACCAGTAAAATCCTCCTCAAATATGATCTCCTTCTTGGAAATTCCTTAATTTTTTCCAGTTGTACTTGTCCACTCCATGCTTTAACACTATGTGGGTACTGTTGTTTCACTATCATAATTTATATATATAAGATGCATGCTATTGTTATTGTTTGTGTGTGTGTATGTGTGTGCATTTGTGTTATTTCTTCACTACTAGATCAAAATCTGTTTGAGGGAAGAATGTGCATTTTTACTCATTTTGGCTTTCCCTCTGAAGTTTGGTTTATAGTATATCCTCCAATATTTGAAGTAACGATTTAAAAATAACACGTTATATTTAATTGAAAAAATAAATAGAAAAATATATTTCAATTTTAATACATATTTAGTTAAATATAGTACAACTTAAATAATATCAGATCTTGAACTGGAAATGTTTATTTTATCGGTAAAGATGTGAGGATTATTATCTACACAATTATTTTGCCAACCACTGCCTCCTATTTGTTTAAATAAAGTTTTTTACTTATAAGGCCTATTGGCATATTGAAGTATAGAATGAAATTGGTTTCATAGTGAGAAATGTACAACTAAAAATCATGTTATCTGTATAAAGTTTATGAAACAACACACCAGTTTAAAACTAGGCACATCACGTTATACATATACATAGAAAATGTTTGATGAAGTAGTAAAGTTAAAATAAGCTGGAATCTACTTATTATGGAGAATATATTACAAAGGCTTGATGCAGTGGAAAAAGCACATATGTCATAATCAAACAGAATAGAGTTAGATCTTTTGGGTTAGGAGACTCAATCTAAGTTTTTTAACTTCTTTGAGTGACAGCATCCTCATGAATAAATGCATACATATTTTGCAAGGCTACTATGAGGGGAAAAAACACTACAGTGTGACTAGTATATGGTTGGCACTCAATAAATAAGGTCATTATTAGTAGTGTGTTAGCATTATTATTATTAATTCTAAAATTATTACTAATCCATTATTATTAATCAATATTATTATATTAGTGATACATACATTACAGTAGGTGTGCATATATATTCATATGTAAGGGAACATGAAATGTGTTTATAAAAATAAGATTATAAATGCAAAGTAACTAGCATATTTATGTTATATCAAAGTGTATTTAGAGAATAATCATACACCTGTTTGTGTTTAGTATTTCAAGGTATTTCCTTAATTATATTAACATGTAATATTGGAAATTAGTAAAATAATTGCATAAATATTCTTTGCTTTTTAAAATTATATACAATATTTCAAGAAAATAGGCAGTTTTCTTTTAATGAAATGGATAGTACTATAGTGCCACAAATCAAAAGGAAATTAAATAACTGGTAAAAAATGCAAGACCATAGTCTTGCAATAAAATCCTCCTTATAAAATTTAGGCATATTCATTACAAGACAGTTTCTACTAGCTCAGATGGTCTTTGGGCTGAAATTTACAAGTAGATAGCCTCTGTTAACATGGCCTTATTAGGAAATCCAAAAGCGCCAGCTATGCTTCTGTATATTCTGCATCGTCTGTTCAGCTCCGAGGAACTACTGTTCTATCTCCAAGGATTCCTCCCTTAAGGGAGACTAGTTTTTGAAGCCCTAAATCAAAGTTCGCAATCTAGAGATACTATCAGTTTAAATCCAAAAGTTTTAAGATGATTCTTAGGGAATTAACTTATTCATAGTGCTCTGCTTTTAAAAATTTTAGTAAAGACCAAATTGCTTACTTAAAACATTGCCGAGTCTTACTTTGTCCTGCCTTTTTACTGTCCTTTTCCCCTTCTAATCCAGCGTGAAACCTGTTCACTGTTAACAATTCGAGAATACAGGAAAATATCTCCCCACATAACCTCTTGGTTCCACCGTTAGTTATTTTATGTAACTTTGAGAAAGATCATAGGTGTTTTTGTTCTAATTGAAGAAATAATATAGGCAAACATTTTTAAAACACTATTGTAGTATTAAATATAGGCAAATGTTCAGGCAATTTTTAGATATAAAACTATTTAGAACACTATATGTGAAGCCCAAAATCCAGGTCAGCATATTCTTATTATTTCTTGGTTATTTTTCAAAATTAAATCAAGAGCAAATATATATTATAAGCAATTATCATCATCTATTATTATATAAAGCCTAGATAACACCAAATACTTTAAGGGAAAATTTCATTTAAAAAAGTCAAAGATGTCTTTATGTATCTTACATTTTTTCTGAATTTTGGTTTAATAGAATAAAGAGAGATTTGGTTTTGTTTTTAAAAATAAAGTTTAACGTTTCTTTTGATTTAGTTATAATAAAAGTTACAAAATTATTATATACTCAACTACTGTAAAACCTGTATAACACCTTAAAGCTCGCAATACATATGAATATATTTTTATAGGTGTTAACGGTTATTTTAAGATTTGTAACTTATGTGAGCATTATAGCAATCTTGTCAGATGAGCAGGGAAGATGCATTACTATTTTCTAAATGAGAACTGGGTCCTGTCAAGGTAAAATTTGAGGGAGGACCTAACATATATGGCAAGGCAGGAAGCTCAGAGCCGAAGTGTAGCAAAATGTCAGGACATCCTGAAATTTTCAGGATTAATTTCATCTATGGACTCAATGCATTATTTGGCCTTAATGTTTCCTATATCTTTATTTGTTCTATCATGTTATATTATATGTAGTTTTGGAGGCTGCCCAAAAAGAATGAAGAAGCATATAGATAAGTAATCAGTCAATAAATATTTCAGTCAGTAAATTCAAAACTTGGAATACATTAATAAATTTATGAAAAACAAATTTAAATGTTTCCTTACGAAGAGATTTGAAAGCATTGAAATTGTATATCAGAAATCACAGGTATTCTTTGCATCTAAAGGGTTGTTGACATAATCAAGAAATTAATAAATAAATTAAATAACAGCCAGCGTTGTTAGAGCTGTTACTGTAGAATGTAAATAAAGTCATGTATCTCATTGCTCTCATTCCTCTGTTCCTTTGGAACTTCTGAAAGGGCAGACAGTTGCTAAAACTTTCCGCAGTTATGGATTTGGCATATTGTAACAGTGAATAAGGTACAGATGTACACTTTCCTTCTTAGGGTTCATTTTAATTTCTTACTCGAACTGATTTCTTGTTTAAAAAAAAAAGTGATGAAAGCCATAAAGTTTTTTTAGCATCTTTATTTTTTCTATTCCCTGTATTTGTTCAAATCGTGTAGAGGATCAGGGCCTCTCAACTTGCTCACATCTTGGCATATATGGAAAATGATACCAGCATCGTGCACTGGAGGAAATCCAGGTGGTCTTTAGAGTCTGGAGGAAACTGGACTGGGGCACAGGCTGCGTGGCATCTCCACTGCTGCCCCAGGGCGGACAGAAGAGAAGAATATCCAGGATATTTCTAACCCATCCAAGGCACCAGTTCGGAATTGCATGCTCTATTTAAGGATGGGGGATTTGGAATTTTTCAAACAAAAGTTCACATCTAAGCATAGTCACTTACTATCTGTATGACTTTGGATAAATAACTAGTCTCTCTGACACTCAGTTTTTACATCTGTAAAATGGAGATGATGAGAATAACTATTTGAAATGGTGGCTGTGATGATGATTACTTCAGAATGTTCATTCCTTAGCAAATTACTCGGCATGTCCTAAACTCGCAATGAGTTTGGCTTGAACCTCTCCCCACTCCCTTCCCAGTTCAGACCTATTTGGAGCCGATTGAGAAAGGGCTCCTAAAGGCATCTTGAGGACTCTAAGTCAGAAATGAGCTAAGTCATGAAAATCACACAGAAAGCACATGAGGGAAGCAAACGTCTTTCATCAAGGCCCAAATGAAATCTGTTTTTTGGACAAGAACTAGTTACTCATCTACTTTTTATTCAGGCTCATCCCAATTTGATGCTCCTGCCTTTGGTTCTAAAGATTCTGCTCTAGGCTTCTGTCAGCTCTCACTGTATTTTGGTGACTGAAAATCAAATCTCTTTCCTCTGGCAATAGAACTTCCCCATTGATTTATCTTTGATACTTTGCTAACGTCACCCTTGTGCTTCTCACATGTCTCAATACAGTAAAGTATTATTTCCTATCATGTATTCAATCATCTTTATCCCCAGTGTATAGTCAACGTTGGCCTTTAATGTTTGAGAAGATATGCTATGTGAATTCCATGATATCTGCAAAGAAAAAAGCAAATGCACAGGGAATGGAGAAGAGGAGAGTGTTGGAGCTCAGTGAAGGGATCTAACTTAATGTATTCATTCACAAACAAGGTACTGTGTCCCAGATAGGACAGATTATTTGCCAGAGATCTTATAATTACTGAGTGGCAGAACAGGATCTGAAACCCAGATCTCTCATCTCAGTGGTTAGTGTCTTTTCTTCTATTCCATGCTTGCCTCCCTACTAGTGAGTAAGTTTTCTTCTGAGGGCAGTTGAGAAAATGAAGTTGCCTTTACAAGGTCTGTCATCAAAGGGCCATAAACCCCAGGATTTAAAGAGCAGTCATGGAATTGTTGATAATATTTTCTGACAGCATATTCTCTGAATTTAAAAAGTAGAACAGGGCTGGCCTGGTGGCACAGTGGTTAAGTTCACACATTCCGCTTCTCGGTGACCTAGGGTTTACCGGTTCGGATCCTGGGTGCAAACATGGTACCGCTTGGCAAAAGCCATGCTGTGGTAGGCGTCCCACGTATAAAGTAGAGGAACATGGGATGGGCATGGATGTTAGCTCAGGGCCAGTCTTCCTCAGCAAAAAGAGGAGGATTGTCAGTAGTTAGCTCAGGGCAAATCTTCCTCACCAAAAAAAAAAAAAAAAAAAGTAGAACAGAGGAAAAATGAACATTCTCTACACATTTGTAACATCACGTATGAATTAAACAATTCACACATTTTTATTGAGATATCGTTGACATATGACATTGTATAATGAAGGTATACAATGTGTTGATTTGATACATTTTTATATTGCAATGTGATTACCACTGTAGCATTAGCTATCACCTCTATCACATCATATAATTATTTCTTTTTTGTGGTGAGACCAGTTAAGATTTAGTCTCTTAGCAACTTTGAAGTTTATAATACAGTATTGTTGACTGTAATCTCTACGCTGTGCATTAAATTTCCGGACTTATGTACTAATTGTAAGTTTGTACCCTGAAATAACATCTCCTCATATTTTTATTGTAGCATCAGCAATGTGGATGGGATAGATGGTACCTGTTTATGAGGGTAGAATTATAGCAATTCAAGTAGGAAAAAGAGACAACGATATAAGGAATACTTCTGTGGCTAACATTTATTTGTACCCTTCATTTATCATTTACTATATGTTACTCAGTGTGTTAAGCTGTTTACACAAATCTCATCCAATAATCACAACAATCAATAAGGAAGTCTTATCATTAATCTCATTTAAATGATGAGTAAATTGAGCCAAATAGAGAGGTTAAAGGACATGCTCCATTTCATTCAGATGTAAGAAATAAAGTCAAATTTTGGATCCATGCCTGTCTGACTTCAATACAATGTTCCTATCTCTGGGTATATTGTGTCACAAATGCTAGAATATTTAAAAGAAGCCTCTGAGAAGAGGCAATTTGTAGCCTACTTTTGACTCTTTTTAAAATATATCGTGTGTCTTTCCACAATCTTGTTTACACGTTGAGGTATGTTTCTTTTGTTCTTTAAATGGCCCCTAAAGTTCTGAATCCTGAATGAATAACCTTTCACAGATTTTCCGAAGAGGATTGATACTGCCCAAGAACTCAGTCAAGACATGAGGTCATTCTGTCCCCTCCCTTTATCACTCTGTCAGTTGGGTCTTCTTTACCCTCTCAGTGCCTAAAATGGGTCTGTGTAGGTCACTTGTAAAGTAAATGCAGAGTCACAAGTTAGATGTCAAAGATCAAGACTGACAAACTTTACAACGCAAATTTCTCAGAAATGTATAAACAATGACGGTGTTTTTCAACACTGGATGAAACTGTGCTTGAAAGCAGTTTATAATATTTGTATTTCTTTCTCTAAGTTATAATTTGCCCTTCGATGAGAAAAAAGGCAGTTAAAACATCAGTTGGATCTCCATTATGTATAAAATACTGGAGAATATACACTAATATGGTAACAATGCTTATTTCTTATTAGTAGAATTACCAGTGACATTACCTTCTTCTGTGATTTTTTTGTATTGTCTAATTTTCTAAAATAATCATATTATTATGAATCATATTGTTTATAATCAGTAAAAACAGTTTAATATGACTAATTGTCAATTTCATTAAAGTTCCCTTCAAAATTGAACTTTTCTTTCTTTTCCTCCTCCCTTTCTTCCTTTTCCTTATTTTTTTTCTTCTATGTTTTCCATGTAAAGCTTCATTTTGCTCATGGTTAATGAACAGTCAGAAGGAGACGTAATAAGCACATGATAGACTCATGTAATAAAAGTAGGAAAAAAATCATAGCCCTCAAGTTAAAGTGGTAATTCCTTCATGCTACCATATTGGTACAGTGTCAGCTAAGCCTTTTCTATTATTTTTCCATTCTGATAATGATAGCAAGGCACATAAATTACCCAATGAAGACCATCTGTTTTCTACAAGAATCACCACAGTAGAACTGTAGCTTATTTTTGGCTTATTCAAAGTGTTTCTAAGCTCCTAAGTAGCTCTTTTATTTGGAAATATATTCTAGGGAGATGAAATGCATGAAGTAGAATCACTAGATTAAATAATTATATTGTAAAATATCGAAAGGAAGGAGCTTCTTGTGAGGTGGCATAAAACCAATAAAATTCCAAGCATGCTAAGATTATAAGTGACCAAGTGACAACAGTTTTAAAGTGCTAACAATGGATGCCAAATAGATTTCCTTGCCGGAACACTTCTATTCATGTGAGAAAGGAAAAAAAGACTTCAAGATATTTAACCCAACAATAGTAATGACTAAGATATGACAGAAAAGACTCTACTAAGGTAGAGGAGAATAAAATCGAGAGTAAATCTGTAAAATGAAGTAAATTGTGAGATTTCAGATTTATTCAGTAAATTAGCTCTGTATAGTTAAGCCATTTTGTAATATATTTCAAAGGTAGTACATATTTTGCTTGAGTAACCAGGTTTGACAAATTACATGGAGTAAATTAACCAGATAATTGTGAGTAATAAATTTTAATGTGTCTAATGAAATAAAATGATTGCTGAAAGTAGGTTTCAGGTATATTTTGTTATCTTGCTTTTCTTTTAATAATCCAGTTGTCTATTACTGCCAGAATAAAACGAGCAAAAAAGGATAAAATGCTTACTCTATACGGTTACTATCTCTCTGCCTGGCAAGAAGAAACTGAAAAAAAAAAAAAATCTTTTCCAAAGTCCCTCCATTTTAAATAACTCTAAAGTCAAGGAAAGATTTTAATGATAATAATAATAATTTTGATATCTAATAGATGGTTCAAATTTGAATGGTTCCAAACCAAGTTCTTCCACGTTGGTAAATGGTGCCACCATTCACCCAGTTGTTACAAGTATAAAACTGGAAGTGATCCTTGACGCCTCTCCCTTACCTCCTACACTTCCTACAGTGGATGCATCACCTGCTTTCCGTGGCTGAATCACAAACTCCCTCTTCCTTAGACAGGGCAGTAACAAGGTCTTACCTGGAGCACTGTAGTAATAACCTCCCAATGTGTCTCAGTTCATGTGTTCTTGCCTTACTTCTATCTATTTTTCACATGAAAAAATTTGTCATAGGATATTTCTACTTAAAAGAATCCTTCAACGTGTTTTCTTGTACAAAGAATAAAATGCAAACACACTGCAGTGGTGTGCATGGCTGTATCTGATGTGGTCCCTATTTGGATCTGCACCTCATCTTAAACCCCACTGCCTTTCTTTCTTCATGGACGACCCCATACTGTCCTCTTTGCAGTCTTGGAAACAGGCCAATCTCCCTCTGGCCGCAGAGCCTCTGTGCTATGCTGTTCTGTCTGTTTCAAATATCTTTTCTTCCAACTCCCTTCACACCCCCCCCCCCACATCCACCATCTAATTAACTCCTCAGATGACCTTCCCTTTGTACACTTTGAGTCTTGTTTAAAAAAGCAGTGGTGAATAACAGTGCAGTGGTTTCTCAAAAAATTAAGCATAGAATTACCATATAATCCAACAATTCCACTTCTGGGCATACACCCAAACAATTGAAAGCAGGGTCTCCAGCAGATATTTGTACATCAATGTTCATAGAAGCTTTATTATAGCCCAAAGCAGGAAGAAACCCAAATGTCAATCAGTAAATGAATGAATAAACAATGTGTAGTATATACATAAAATGGAATATTATTCAGCATAAAAAGGAGTGATATTCTGATACATGCTACACAATGGATGAACTTCAAAAACGTTATGCTAAGAAATGTATGCTAAGTAGAATAAGCGAGACACAAAAGGACAAATAGCATATGATTCCACTTATATGAGATGTGTAGAAACACGATATAGAAAAGAGGTTAATGGGGACTGGGGCTAGGAGCGTAGGGGTGGTGGAAGGGGAGTTATTGTTTAATAGGTACAGAGTTTCAGTTTTGGATGATGAGAAAGTTCTTACAGCAGTGATGGTTGCACAACAGTGTGAATATACTTAAGCCACTGAATAGTATACTTAAATATTGTTAAATTTATGCTCTATTTTATCACAATAAAAAACACTAAAAAGATCACAGAGGCATTGATTTCATAATTTTCTCTCTCAGCAACCATTTTTCCTTATTCAATTTATCATTAAATTTCAAAATTAAAATATTTAAAATTTATGATTGTATATCTGACTTTTTTCATTTGATCAGTAAATCTCTCCTATGTTAGCTTGCAAGTTCCATGAGAGCTGGAACCTTGGTTTCTATATTTTCTGAGTTGTATTATTTGGTTTTGGTCCCCCACTGCCCACTTTATGCCAAGCTCAAGGACTAACACCAGTAGCCACTGAATAAATATCTGCTAAATAAATGGATAAAACCTGCATACCTGATACAATATAATATGATTTTTAAATAAATATTTTATTTTGGGATACTTTTAGATTTACAAAACATTCTCATGTATTGCTCACCCAGTTTCCCCTAATGTTAGCATCTTATATTACCATGGTACATTTGTCAAATTAAGAAGAGCAACTCTGGTTTATTACTATTAAATAAATTCCAGACTTTGTTAGGATTTCACTACCTTTTCCATTAAAGTTCTTTTTCTGTTCCAGGAACTAATCCAGGAAGATGGTTGTTCTGATGATACTGGTACAGAGTGATAGTTTTCTGAACTACCATGGTAGTTTCCTGAATAAGGCTGTGATGTATCATGCGGGAAAGGAAGTATAAATATACCTCATGTCATCATAATGTAAATACATTATTCTTCAGTACTGTATTGTGACTGTTTTTTAAAATTACATAATATTATGTTTTCCTTTATTTCCTAAATCAGTGTTTGTTTAGAGAAAGAAAAAAAGGAAAAAAACACCCTTTTCTTTGAAGCAATTTCAAAAATAATTCCGCTCTTTGGAATTATAATTTACTATCCAACCTTGCTTTTTTCTTTTCTTTTTTTAAATACAATTCCTTTGTGCTCACACATTTTAAATATCCCTTGAACTCCAAACACAGAATATGTGAAGCAAAGGTATACTTTATTTCAAAGTACTTTTATCCTCTTCTTTTATTATTTACAATTTAAGCATTTGCATCTAGATATCCACGCAGCACATGCTTTGCTCCTCTCAGATTGGCAAACCGCCGGTCGAGCGAACAGGTGCGGAAGAATCACGCCGCGGCATCTGTGAGCAAATGCCACAGAAAACCGAGAACATTTTCCAACAGCTGGACACCAGTTTGAAGACATCAGAGGAATCACATGACCTTCATATATTTTAGAAGCAAATATCAATGCCAAGTTTCTTCTTACGAAAAGCAAACAGCTCTCTCTACCATTCTCTTCTTCCTTAAACAAAAAAAGCCAACATCGATGGGATGTTTTATATTTATTTAGCCAAATATTTTAATACAAAAATGATTGTCAAAAGATTTCATGGTTTTTGCCTAAGGCGAAAAATCAACACCAACACTGCAGAACTTATGTTAGAGTTCATATTTACTTATATATTTGTTGATACACTAAAATTTTAACTACTTAAAAGAAGCAACATTTTCTAATTTGACAAGGGGGAATTTTGTTGTAATGTTAATGGAACAACTTGCTGCTTTATTAGCTTTTAATGACTTAAAGCAAAATAATAGTATTAAATCTAAACCTTATTAAATTTTTAATTGTCATCTTTTCTTTGCATATTCTAGGTTCATGGGTTTATATATTTAAAAGGACATCTTTTATTTTCCTTAAAGAAGTCATCATCATCAACACATTCTGAAAGAAATAAATTTTTAAAATGTAACTAAAAATAGCTCATTATCTTGCCCAAATTTATATTCTAGGACATTCTTCAAAAATTATTTTCTGTTTAATTTGAAAAAAAAAAAACTACTCTAGAGAAAATAGTACAGCAAAAGCAGGTTATTGGGAGTTTCAAAGAATTTACATTTAAGTAACAATTCTAATCTATGTTTTGAAATGCAACTGTTTAAAACATATATATACTTGAAAACAAAAGAAATTTACTGAAACTTATTCTAAAGATATATTACAATATCAAAGTAATAAAAAGGAAAATGCTTGGAAATAAAAGCTAAAACATTTCCATGAAACTTTTTGATATTAACATCTAATATATGCCATTTGTTCTCTGTGTTATTTCAAATTATAACATTGATTTTTAGGTTTGAAAGGAATGTGAGTAATTCTAAGGTAGTGTTTAAGAATATGTATTATGGATAGAGATATGGACCTAAACTATAATTCTGATGCATAATACCTGGGTGAATTTTGACAAATTCCTTAACTTTTCTGATCCTTTCTTCTGGAATATGGATATCATATTTATCCCATGAGATTATTCTAAGATTTACAATGAGATTATGCATATGAATGTCTTGCAAAGTCTCTGGCCAATAGTGAACGTTTAATATATTTTAGGTATTCTATTAGTAATATTTTCCACATTAGCTCTTCACTCTAAAAAATCTATCAAACAAATTGGCGTTCCTCAACTATGTAAATACAGGTACACTTATGTGTGAATTCCTAAAAGGATTAAATGTACCAGTAGGAGGTTTTAATAATTATGTTCAAAGCAAGATAATATAAAGAGGTATCTAAAATAAGATGAATGCTTTGCCTATATGCATGACCTAATCAACTTTCATCACCAAAGATTCAATTGCAAAAAATGCAGTAAAACTGCCCCAAAATGACTTAGCTTGACGTTCTAAATGCTCACATAACATTCCCTTTTGTTAAAGTACATTACTGATATGGTTAGCCATATTCAGCTTACTTCTTCCTTTTCTAGTAAGCCAAGGACATTAATTTGCTTTCTGAAGGGAGAAATATTATTTCTCTACTTCTGTTGTGATTTGTCAATTTTTTCTAGCCCTACAGAGTAAATAATTCCTACCACATCAAGAGGCAAAGAATTTTCTACTCAGGGTCTCTTCACCTGACCTCAGGAAGAGTCTAGGGAATAAAGCTCTCCTTTCATTTGTGTTTTTTTCTTGGATAAAAATTTCCACATTTTATATTCTGTTAAAACTGCCATAGTTTTATACTTTATATAAGTTGGAGGCATACAAAGGAAACTGACATGCTGTAGCTTAAAGTAATGAACAATACCTCCTATTTTCAATATTTGACTGTATGAATTTTTATTCTATGTAATTTTCCCTTGTATTAGAATATAAAAGGATTCCAAATTTTCTATATCACATATACATTTTATCTATTTATTTAAAAATTATAAATTGGCACTGAGTCAGAGATTAAATACTAAGCAGAAATAGCGAAAGAATTCTAGCACCATATTCTTTTCTTTGAGTTTAAGTACTGGGCAATATTGAACACAAAATGCCCTTTCAATATATACTTGGGATTTAATTGATTTGAGAGGTCAAATCTTCTTTTGAACTAAGATTCAGACACTTATATGTTTCTCCATTAGACTCCTTGGTCTGAACCTGGGCTTCATGATATTTGGGACCATTTACAATTCATGGCCTTTATGACAGAGGAGCCAAGAAAAGCAACACACACACAGTTCCTATAAGAGAATATCTTACTTTCCTTCATTAGCAAAAATTAAAGTAGCACCTGGGTGCTAAATCTTGTGATGTGTACCAGTGGCCTGATATTAGGTATTAAATTTATGTAACAGCTCTTCTACTTTTTCATTCTGTCTTTGTAATGCATAAGATCCAAGGATGGAAGTCCATTTTTCATGTCCAAGTATATCTCTAACAATATCTGTATGTCTCATGTTCAAAGCTAATAACAATTCTACACATACATATGCTTGTAATGCATTCAGACATAATGACCTATGTATTTAAATATTTCTTAAACATTATACTAGTAATGAAATCAACATCCTTCATAACTGTGTGAAATATTATTTCCAAAATCATTTTCTAAAAATGCCGTCCTAAATATGTCATTAAGATGAATTTGTTTTATGGATATGATAGTACTAATCCTTTGGCAATGGTTTCAAAATTTTAGCTGGACATTTATTTACAATAAAGTAAAATAAGCTGTATTTTATTGCTACCAATAAACTGATTTATTGTTGTAAATGTAATTTTTCATTAACCAGAGCTCACAATGTTCATCAGTTATTCAACAACACATACGTTATTTAATCCATGAATGTGAGACTAGCATAAGCTAATAGGAAGGATATTTTAAAAAGACAAATGTGACTGCTTTATCCTGGAATCATTATAGATGCTACTCAATATGCTTCAGTGTTTATATGTAAATAATTAAGAGAAATGATCTTTATAACAACAATACAAGTCAGTGACAGATCTGAAATCATCAGACAAAAATAAAACTTGATTCAGCATACTTTATTTTCTGAGAGTGAAATACATTTTGCACAAACTTTTAAAAAGAAAATTTAAATTAAAAAATTACTTTTTAAAATTCTGAGTTAAAGAAAATATTCCTTAATACAAACATACCCCTTAATTCCACAACTTATTTTCTATTGCTTTGGTCTCAGAGGTGACGGAATATTTGATCTTTTTATTCTGTTGATGATATGTTTTCATGTGTGGGATATTAATTTGACTTTGAAGTTTCATGTTTGTATTTATCAACAAAGCGTCATCTAATATCAGAGAGAATAATAGATGTGAGCCCCTTATTCTTTTGTGGAAAGTGTTATGCTAGGGTAGAGACTATTACTTGCAGTAATGGTTGCATTTTGTGCTATTTAGAACAAGTAAGCAGAAATGTACACTTCTTGGTATTTAGAAAGTAAAATACAAAGGTTACAGGATGGAGATGTCTATTTAATTTCACGTTTTAAAGATTTTATTGTAAGCCAATTTAGCTCTTTGATCCAGGAGAAGTTTTGTAGATTGTCTTTGAGCTTTTTGAGCTTTCCTATGATACAATAATATGATTTTAAAATATAAGAGAAGTAATCCAAGTCATTTTTTTATATGCATTGTAACTCCCTCTACAAACTAAAGAATTCTTGATCCCAATCCCATTATTCTGCTCTTTTGTTATAAAATGGCTATTTGTGGCATTACTTTAAAAGAATTTAGGCTACTGGGTCTTGAAGTTCTGGATTGAGACACTGCTTTTCTTAATATTTTGATCATGCCTAACTCTACCAGGGCAATAGTCAAGTTAGCTTCATAATAGCCAGAAGAAATACCTCTAATCCAATTGGTCACAGGGCAGCTATCACCAAAACCAATTTCTTTATAATTAAAAGGTGCTCCCAGGCACTGTAAAAACTTGGAAGTTGCCCATGGATTTGGGGGATGTTTGGGGATTTTTTTTTCATAGACAGCAACCACATTGAAGCAATTTCTGAAACACACTGATAAGCTTTGCTTTTGAATTTACATTAAAGAACTCAATAGTTGCTACCTGTGAGAACAGCTCACACTTCTAAACTGACTCATGTCCTGTAGAGATTAAGGACAGAGGCTTCTAGAAGATTAGCATGTCACTTGGTTTAAGTGACACACAATCCATTTTATTGACATGGACTCCATCCTGCAAAACAAGCACTTTTTGACTGTAACATAATGAAAATTTGGTGTGCCTTTTTAGACCAGCATACGGTATGTTTTTACACATTAGCGCTGGCTAATGTAGGCACTGTCTGTAAATGAAACCAGCAGACCTCATTGTGGATGGTGTGTAGGTGCATATCTCAGAATACTAATTCAGTGGGACATACCCAAGGAGCTTTGCATTACTTTTTAATTTTACCCAAGTCTTGCTGTGGTCCAAAGTTATTAAGCTGTATTCATTGAATTCGGCAGGCTATTACTTTGCATTGTTACGATTCTTATTGCATCTCTGCATTCAATTGTGAAGCCAAACAGGCTTTGATTTGATTTCTAATTGTTTATTTTCAGCAACTTGAACCTGGGTTTTTGCTTCTGTGTAGAGCAGAAAGAGCATCAGTGGGTAGGTGAAGAGTTCTCTCGTTTTACTTTTTAATGCCATTCTAACACAAAGTGTGGTCCGGCTTCCACGTCTGTTAGGATAGAGCTGCATAACAGAGATGTGAAAAATTACTGAATTTAAACTGTGCAACTACATTGGAGAGCTGACATTTTATAACGTTTCTGCCAGCTACCTGAACTCCATTATTGTGAGGAAATAAGCCTGTGCTAACACCTTGGAAAATAATTCTACCATGCTTTCTTCTTTGTTTTTGATTTGCAGCATAAAAACACTGCATGTTCTGAGGTTGAAACAGATGAGGAAGTTGGCCTACCACGGCATTATGGGAAGATTTCATTAGAGAAAACATATTAAACAGCATGAAAGCCATCATTTCCATAAACTATATCCACTATTTAAAAAATTTTGGAAATACATTTAAAGAGACAGAGGGTGAGAAAATATAACATGCTGTACCACACTTCGTGTTAATCATTTTAAGCTAAATCACTTTAACTTAAAACTCAAATTGCAATAATATGTTATTAAAACTAGGTCATACATCTGAATTATAATAGAAAGTTTTTTTTTAGGTTTCCATTATTTTTACAATTCAATAATTATTTTCTTTGGTTATTTCCCATAATGTAACCTATGTTTTGTTTGTTTGTTTCCTCCTTCACTTCATTTATTACATCAAACACAGAAGTTAATCCATAAGACTACTAAGCACCTGAATACTTGTAAGCAGTTGCCACTAGTTATTGCTTCTGGTTTAGTTTCATCAATTAGAACCAAAGTTGGCCAGCAGAACAACTAAATCTAGACAAGTGAGAAGAAACCAGTTCACCTGAAATAAGCCTTTTGCATTTGGTAGGTCTTTCAGTTTAATGTTTCAGCAAGAAACTCTGGAGAGCATGGATGGCTACTTTTCTTGGTCTTCTTGGGATTTATCCAGAATTAGTTCTGTCTTGGACTGCTTGATAGAGCCCACTGTTTCTATGGAATCTATCCCAGGAGATACATGGTCATTTGTGGATGTTCTAGTTCACCAGCACAGTGTAGTCAGAAGAAATATTACCAGACCACAGAGGAATCTGAGTTTTGCCGTAAACTTTGTTACAGGACAAGTGCCACTTAATGCCTCTGAGACTCAGTTTCTCATCTAATAAATTAACAGGCTTCTTTATGTGACACTTTCTGATAATAAAATTCCATCATTCACCCTCACTACCTGTCTCAAATGAAATCAGAGGTATCCCTGAGTAGGGTAATAAGGGTCAGTTTCCTGGCTGTCTCATGATGAGCACCCTTTAAAGTTAGCTATGCAGTTCATTCCAATAATCTCATCAATCATGTATTATTCAGTTAGTAGAATGGAAGACCACACCATGCAACAACCTCAGGGATCTGTAGGTGTAAATTTTAGGGGATGTTTTCTTGTCTTCTGGAATAAAATGGTGTGATGTAGCAGAAGAAACAAGCAGAGGCCTTGGAGAAGTTGCCTTAACTCTCTAAACCCAGTTTCCCACCTGCAGTAAATTGGATACACACATAGCTATATCATAGGGTGCTCTAAGGACTGAATAATATATTGTGTTCAGAGTTTGGTGCACAACAGAACTCAATTTGCTTATTCTCTTGTCTATTTCCTAACACTTTCCATCCAAATATTTTCTTTTAAATTAGTAGGGACTTGGAAGAAATAGTCTGGGACTCAAAAGTTGGAAGATGAGAGTAGGATGTTCTGAAGAAATGTGAGACTTTCACAGACATGATCAGGAGTTGCAATATTTCTCCTCATGGTCAGTAATTATATTTATAGATACTATTTGTTGTGTTTGGAAAAAGCATTCTGATCCTACAGTATCTTCCTCATACCATCATGCCCCGACTGTCTCCCTCTTCCCAAAAAAGAAAATGTCTCCAGGTGTTCTCAGGATTTTGCCAGATAATGAGACAGTAAAATGGAGAGAGCAGGGGTGGGAAAATAGGATAATAGCAAAGTTTTGTCATCGTTCCGTTAAATGACGTAATATTCTACGCCTGTTAAAAATGGAGATTATAAATGCTGATACAAATGCTTGTCCAAGATACATTTTCAAAGCAAAATTTTGCAAAATGCTTTTATATGCACTGAAAATTTATGCAACAATCCTGCATAATAAATTGTTAGCAGAAATAAACTCCGTATAGTGATAATGTAGTAGAGAGAAAGAGGTTGAGGAGTGAAACATTCGCTTTTGCTTTTCTATCCCTGTAGATGTATGTTAGAATTCTAGTAGTATCACTTTGACAATTGCAACAAAGTAGAGGAAATTTTATCAAGAAAGAGAATCTCTCTTAATCTTGTTCTTTGTTTTTTTCGGGGGAATTACAACAAAGTAGAGGAAATTTTATCAAGAAAGAGAATTTCTCTTAATCTTGTTCTTTGTTTTTTTCGGGGGAGATGTGCTTCTGAAGTGGTTGAAGGTAGA
The DNA here is from genome assembly GCF_037783145.1 of Equus przewalskii. Lineage (NCBI taxonomy): Eukaryota > Metazoa > Chordata > Mammalia > Perissodactyla > Equidae > Equus > Equus przewalskii. The sequence continues at coordinate 96,128,924 of NC_091832.1, forward strand.
ATGTCAACTTGGCCCCTGATAACTCTTCCTGTACCCAAGATCCAGGTGTTAGCAGGTGGGGAAGTTGCTGTATGAGGCAAGAGGAATAATTTTGTTCTTCACTTTGACAACAAAGCATAAACTCAAGGAAGAAAACTAGCAGAATCTGTGAAGACCCAGTGAGATAGAAAGGTCTTGGGAATTTAGAGGGATGATTAAATCTGATGAACTGGAATAGCCAACAGATATTTTAAGAAAAATATGTTTGAATTGTTGCAGTATGAACCCTTCTCTGTCATCCCTAAATTTTTATTTAAATCTAAATTGCTCATGGTCTTGGGACTATCCATCCAGCTTTCTATCTCTCTCTGTATCTATCAGTTGACACCAGTGAAAGGGATAAAATTTTTTCTCTGGGATGACATGTCACAAAATAAGGGCAATGTATGTGAATAAGAGACCTGAGGGCACAGTGTAGCAGAGAAGCAAGATTCGCCATAAATTCAAAGAAATCCAGGAAAGTCAGTGAAATTTGCCAAGAGAGGCAGTTGTAGGCAAATCTATCTAGGTTTCACAGGGCAGAAAGGACATACCTGTTGTTTTAGTTGAATTAAAAAACTAATAAAATTTAAGGTTTCTTTTTAAAAACAATAGAAGAAATTTTTGATCTAATCACCATGAAAGTGAAAAACAAATTGAACAATGATAAAATATATAAATCCATTAAAAAGCAGGAAATCATTGCTCTGGGATCAAAAGGTGGACAAACAAGTCCTCTTCTATCCTTTGTCCTGGGTAAAGAACAAAAGTATGGGAGATGGAGAGCCCGGCAAAAAGAATGGAATAAGAAGGCAAAATAGTCTTTATGGATTTTGGTCCTGGGGCAAATTTGGAGCTTCTGTTGGCTTTTTGACTCAGAGTTTTGGTGCGTAACTTGATTTCCTCTTGAGGAATAAATTGTGTTTCATATTTTGCTTGAGAGACATGCTTAGTTTTTGAGAGTGAGGACAAGGAGAGGTGGGGTTTGCCTAAATAAATTCTAATCCAAAATCACGGAAGAGAGGAAAACAGTGTTTTATGTTTTCTTAAATGTTTCTTAACTCACAATGTGCTTTCTTTAGGAAGGAAATGAGTAAGCCCAATTAGATAATATCTAAGGATAAAATTTTGATATTAGAGAGACCAGATATAAAACACTTTCTTTCATTTCTGAATTCAAATGCAATTGAGAGATAGACTGAGGAGTTGAATAGAAGGAGATCAAAAAATGACCTTTATTGCTGACAGAGTTTGGTCTTTAGAATGTGACTTAATTTGAGGACCAAATGGCCTCAACATCCCATCCCAATCTTTACCTTGGGATATCTCACAATTGAACATGTTTAGATTTAAAGACTCTGTTTACATAACCAGGAACACTACATTACCCAGTCTGGCTTGTGTCTCTCTAGTACTTAAGGACTGATGATAGATTGGCTCTACCCCACTGAGACACTTTGATCAATGGTTGTGCCCTAACAATCAGGTAGCGCACTCCACTTTGGTAGAGAAGAAAAGGATGCTTAAGAAGCCAGAGGGTTACCTTAGAATATCGATATTTAAAGAAGAAAACGAACACCCTGTGGATAAATTTGAGATTTTCAGGTGGTTCTTAGGACAGGATAGTTTTAAGGAAATCTATTTTAATTCTTAACTCTCATCTTCCGTATGTACTCTATTTTAAAACTGATTTGCTTGAGAACACCGCTTTCAAAATATGCCTTCTTCATCTTACAAAAGAAAAGCATAATATGCTTGCATCCAAAATTTCACTAAAAGACATTGTTCAGGATCTGAAAATGTCCAGGGTGCCACGCAAATGACCACTTTGATATACTTCTGAGTATTGAAGCAGTGAAAGACACTGAGGGTAACATACCTATTGAACCCTAGAATCTGCGTGTCTTCTCATTTACAAGGCCAATCCAAACACTGCCCAATGTGCTTCTAGCAACCTATCCTTCAACTGGCTATGCATAGGAGTTTCTGTTGCTCAACATCCTTGCTAATGTGGTGGATGTGCAGTGTTATCTCATTATGTTTTTAATTTGTGTTTTTTCTGATAACTAATGAAATTAAGCATTTTTCCACCTGTGCCACATCAATTTCTATTTTTGTTAAAATACTTTGCAGGTCTTTTGTCCACTTTTCTATTGGAATATTTATATTTTTCTTACTTTTTTTACGTGTTCATATTTTCTAAATTTGAACTCATGATTGCTAAATGGGTTTCAAGTATCTTCAAATTCAGAAGCTTTGATGTTCACTTTATTTTTACGTCTTTTATTTTTATGAAGAAGAACTTCAATTTAATGTACTTTAATATATCAGTTTTATCCATTCAGCCATCTGAAATTAATTTCACTTAGAGGAGAATTTGACTTTAATTTTTAAAATCTATGTAAACAATCCGTCAGTATTTAGTGAATAGGAGATGTAGTCCCACTGCTTGGCAGTGACACCTCTGGTCTAGCCATCTGTTTCTCACATCCTTATTTCATTCCCCCATTTTATTTGCTTTTCTTTGTGTCATTTCCACATAGTCTTAAAAATCTATTGCTATACAATAAGTTGTTACATTTGGAACTGGAATGGCTTGTTCCTGGTTTCTCTCCTTTTAGGAATTCCTTGTTGTTCTTGGTCCTTTGTTTTTCCAAATTAATTTTAGAATAAAATTGTCAAGTGGAAAAAATATATTGTTGTGATTATTATTAGAATCATATTAAATCTATACTTGAATTTAGAGATCATCATGTTTATACTATGATTTTTTTTACCTAGGAATATGATACAACTATTTTTTCAAGCCCTTTTAAATATCTTTCAATAAAGTAGTATAATTTTCTGTAAAAAGATCTTACAGTAATTTTGTTAGACTTACTTATCGTTTATTTTATTTTTGATATTACTCTAAATGGTATCTTTTAAATCATGTATTCTAATTGCTTCCTGCTGGTATGTAAAATCCATTTGATTTTAGAATATAAACCTTGTGTGTGGCAAGATTGATTAACTCCATTAATTACAATGATTTGTCCTTGTAAACATCAGTTTCATTCATGTAAATATTGGTATTTTCGTATTGTTTTCACTTCTAATGAATATTTGTTAATTTTCTTGCGGTGGCTAAAACAATTAGTGATATATTGAATGTAAGTGATGATGTGAGATCTCTTTTTCCCTTTCCTGATGTTAAAGGGCATTATTTTAAAATATTGCCACATTTTTAGTTTGCGATTGTATTTGTGACTATACTTATTTAAATTAAAATTTTTATTTTAAAATAATTGTATAGTCACATGCAACTTTAAAAAGTAACACAGAGAAAGTCAGTGTATCCTTATAAAGTTTCTTCAAATGGTAACGTCTTGTAAACCATGGTATAGTATCACAACTAGGATATTGACATTGATGCAATCCACTGGTCTTATTCAGCTTTCCCCAGTTTTATATGTGCTGATTTGTTTGCGTGTGTGTGTATTTTGTTGTATGTAATTTTTTTACACCTGTAGGCTTATGTATCCACCACCACAGTCAAGATATAGAACAGTTCCATTACCTGAATGATCCCTCCTGTTCCTTTTTTTTTTTCTTTTGCTGAGGAAGATTGACCCTGAGCTAACATCTTGCCAATCTTCCTCTTTTTACTCAGGGAAGATTAGCCCTGAGTTAACATCTGTGCCAGTCTTCCTCTATTTTGTGTGTGGTACAATGCCCAGCATGGCCGCCCTCAAGTGTATGTCCACGCCAGTGAACTGAACCCGGGTTGCAGCTAACTTAACCAGTAGGCTACAGGGCCAGCCCCCCTTACTTTATTATAACTACGGTCACTCTTTTTCATTCCTTCTCCCATCTATAACCCCTGGCAATCACAAATATGTTCTCCATTTCTGTAATTTGACATTCTAAGCATGTTATATAAATGGAATCATACAATATGTGACCTTTTGATAATGGCTTTTTTCACACAACATAATTCACTGGAGGTTCTTCCAAGTTTTTACATGATGTTTCAGCAGTTTGTTCCTTTTTGTGACTGAGTAGCATTTCATGGTATGGATGTACCACAGTGTGTCTGAGTTATTTCCAGTATTTTACAATTATGAATAAAACTACAATGAACATTTTTACATAGATTTTGTGTGAACAGAAATTTCCGTTTCTCTAGGTTAAATGCTCAAGAGTGAAAGTGCTATGTCATATGGTAATTGTATGTTTCGTTTTATTAAAAAAACAGCCAATTTTTCAGAATGCCTGTACCATTTTATATTCCCACCAACAATACATGAATGAACTACTTTCTGTCCACATAACTTGCAATAGTTGCTCTTCAGTGTGAGCTCTGCGAAAAGTCAGTCATCATAAATGACTACCCTGAAACTGCCATGCTGTGGAAAAGCCTAAGCCCATGGAGAAGTCTTGGAAGAGGGACACCAAGTGCAAAAAGATGTGAGCATCAGATTACCAGCACTGTGAGTAAAGAAGCCAACTTTGAAGTTGGGTGCTCCAGCCTCAGGTGCCATGCCCACTTTGTGGGGATCAGAGATGAACACATAGTCAAGCCCTTCTGGAGTTCCTGACTTACAAATTTATGAGCAAAATAAAATGAAAATTCTAAGCTACTCAGTTTTAGGAGTAATTTGATGCAGATGGTAGACAAACAGTACAGAAAAAAATATGTAAAATTTTAATAAATATTAGTTATGATATTTACAAGGGTTAATCCTTGATATTAATATCCTTGGTTTTACTAAGGCACTTTTACAAATGAGAGAGAAAGCATCTAAGTCCCAAATATAAAAGGGGACAAATGATACGAATAGACAATTAAATCAAGAAACATAAAGCATGAGCATAAGGAATTATACAGCTTTACTCTTAAAAGAAATTGACATTTAATAAAATAAGATGCCATTTTTGACCTCTGAAAATGGCAAAGTTCTTATGCACTCACTATTTGTGGGGATAAGAAAAAATATGATTCACCTCTACATAAATGTATAATGCATATTCACAGATATAGAGAGAGAAATCGCTGTGTAATGTATTTGACTTTTTGCAATTGACTAGTATTTCTTTGTTCTGTACTTTTCATTTTATGTTTCTCTAAATAGCTCAAAAGAATTAAAGCATATATCCCCAAAAATACATAATATTTTGTGAATTCTAGACTCCACACTTATAATAATTGTTCTCAATTTTGACAAGTTTTATTTATTATAGTCTCAAAATGTCACATTTAAGTCATCAGCAACAAACATTACCAGGATGATAATTTAGTAGATGTTTATGATTCTTAGGCTAATATTGTAAATGGCTTAAGCAGTATTTTAAGGTAAAAAAGTAAATGCTATGAAAATTTATTAGAATTTTTGAAATGTTGAATTTCTTCTCATTTTGGGAGGATAAGAGAATAAGTTTCCTGGGGGGAAAAATTGTAATCTTTTTCTCTGATAATTACATCAGGAATTAATTACCTAGAAAATATAGTTTTCCACTTAAGTCTTAAAAGTCTAAAAGAATTCGTTCTCCTCTCACATCTTACCACAGAGAATTGTGTTTATTAGTCTCCTTAGATTTTCTACTATAATACTTTGTGTTCCCTCCTTTGTATGTAGAAACAAATAAAATACAGTACACTCAACATTTACAAAAATATTCTTGTAACATTTACATATTTTCTTTCAGGTTAATATGTTTTGAATAAAAAAGCTTTCTTAGATATGCATCATTTAGCATTACCTTTATGCATATCTTCTGTGCCATATAGCAAGCTGCAACTTACAAGAATTAGCACAGGAGAGAGAAAACATTACCTCTTAAAATTTTAAGTCTTCCTTAACCATACACATTTGTTACCAATTCTTTTCCTTTTTCTCCCTCCCTTTCTCTTATCCTCATGATATGTGTACACAATACCAATATGTGTAAGAAAGCAAAACAAACAAAACTTAGTTCTATTTGGTGCCATTGGTCGAATAAGTCTACTTTTTTCTGCCATTCATCTTTCATGTTGGAAATATTTACAAAATATCTGTCATGGATAAGCCCCTAAACCAAGCATTGGTTGTATAGTGTTGAATAGAAAAATGAGTCCACAACCCAATGAAAGCTTGCATTCCCATAGAGAGGACTGGCTTTACATAAATATTTTCTTACTTAACACTAAAAATAGATCTTATCTGTAAAAAACTGATCTCTATCAGTTACAGGATTCTTAGTGTCTAGAAGATAGAAACAAACCAGATGCTTAGGAGAGACTATTTCTTATACTAAACACAGAGGCATTTTTCTAATTTTTTTTCATTTTTTCTTGATGACCATATAGCATGATTTCTGTACAATGTCCTCAAAAAGTACCTAAAATAATTTCACTGCTGTCTGGTTAACTTAATCCAGAATTTTTTTTAATCATTTAAAGGAATGTTTGAGTTCCTTAATATTCAACATGATTCTTACATAAAAAGCTTTCTATAGCATTGGGTGGGAGTTTCAAGTTTTGCTCTTTAATTATAATGTATGCTACTAATATACTATACAGCCAAATGAAGTTTTTGCTCTAACAGCCAACAGTTTACAGCATATCTGTACATAAATACACAAGCAGCATATTTGTTCTGTTAAGCAATTAACTTGGTTAAACTTGGTTTATATATGTATATAAATAAAGCTACTTGTGTGCTTGCTTTGTCTTTTATGTTATTTTAATTCATTTAAAGCCAGGAATAATATCTTCTGAGGAGAAAAATCCCCAATAGTATCTACCAAACTAAAAAAAGAAAATCAGTGAATTCTCAACATATGAGTTGTGAGTTCTTACTAAAGTCATACAAGTTAAAAAAACAGAATTGATACTTCAAAATGATTAGTTTTCCCTAAAAAATTGTATATTCTATTGCTATGTCTGATTGCTATGTGCTATGTGCTGCTGTCATTGCTATAACTCTTTAGCAACACTCATTTTTAAATCCCCTTAGCTAACATTTACCTCGTATTTAGAATGTTCTAGGTGGTGTCCTAAATGCTGTACTAATATAGATTCATTCATTTTTTCATACTAAGTCTATGGTTTGGACACTACTATTAGCCACACTTTATAAAAGCGAACAAATCACAGAGAAGATACTTACCTTGGTCAAGGTCATCCGGCCGCTAAGTGGCAGAGCTGGGATTTGCTCCATGATATGTAGTTCCAGCCTCTGGATATTTAATTATGAAGCTATTGTGTCTTTCTAAACAAACCCTAGGGCACATTTTAAATATATTATCATTGGTGACAACTTTTTTTTTGAGGATGCTTTTGCTGCTTGAAAAGAGCCAAATGTAATTTAAAATTACATCTGGTAAAAGTCATGGATATTCATGCTTGGCAATAGCTTAGGCATTCAAAACTCAATTTTGAGGAATAAGATGAATTTTTATATGGCCTGTAAACAGCTCTTACAACAATTCTGAAAGAAGCAAAATCCAAAATAGTATTTAAGGATGGCTATTATACATAAAATTATAGTATCACTAAGAAACTACAGGTCAAGTTAGAACTCTCACCTAGACATATAGTTGAAGTTCACTCTTTGTATACTCCTACCTGTCTAACACAGGCCTAGAACATCTCAATTGTGAATGCTTGATTGTTTAATAAATTACTTGTATGTATCTTACTAAGAACATTTTCTCGGCAAATTGTATTGTCAGAAAATATATAACTTGAAAACCTTTACATAATTTCAGCATATAAAACTACGTAATGTGACTTAATTTTCTGTATTTGAACATTACAATAATAAAAAGAGTTTTAGACACCTAATCAAGTCATTCTTTGTAAAAATTATCCCTGATTAATAAGAAATAAGTAATAGTGAGATTGTTTCAGTTAAACTTCCCCCTGAAATAAAAAAATGGCACACTCACAGTAAGTTAGAATATTTTAACAAAGGGATTGTTTACAAAGGCTTAGACAGGGTTAAAAGAAAGCAAGATAGCCTGAGAAGGTACAGTGGGCAGCCCTAATCATCCCTAGGCCGCTTAGGAAAGGGGTAGGTAAGAATTACCTGAGGGAATTAAGAGATCTGTAGTGACTGTAGGAGAAGATCATTCAGCAAGAGCTGTAGCCTTAGTTAAGGAATGTGGTCCCTGCCAATCTAAGGCCTGGAAGGGTATGCTGAGCTGGGAAAACAAGTGACTTAATGCCTCTTCCTCCTCTCACCCTTATTTCCTGCTGGTGTTTTCCATTGGCTAATTCAGTTTCATGAAGTCAGAAGGTAAGGGAGCCCTGTTGACGCAGTGCATAGAGATTCTCATACCAGGCCACAGACCATGTAGGAAAAGGGTTTTAACTGGCACAACTGCTTCCTGAAGATGGGGTAAATGTAAACTTTTTCTGTGATGTGAATGGGTTGCCTTAGTGTTTTATCTTGGGATACCATAAATATGATGCCGTACTTATTCCTGTGAAACAGGATTATTTACACGTTACCCTTCCAGGAGAACAACCTGAAAAAGCAGCCCACATTTGTTCTCTCTTATTCTTTTCTTTCATTCTTTCCTGAATATACTCCAATCAGAAATTGTTCCCACTACTCCACTGAACTTGGCCTGCCCATGTTCACAGTATCCTCCACAGTGCTAAATTCAGTGACAACCTTTCAGCATTTGACCTAGCTGATCACTCAGTTAGCTTACAGGACACCACTCCATGCCACACCCTTTTAATTTAATTTGTAAAGTTTATGGGCATAAAGTTGTTCATTGTTTTTTCTTATTATCCTTTTAATATCTATAGGGTCTGTAGTAATATAATCTATCATTCTTAATACTGATACTTTGTATCCCATTTCTTTATTTCATGATGAATCTAACTAGTTTTATCTCATTTTTCAAAATTGTTTTCAGAAAATGAACTTTTGGTTTAATTGCTTTATTTTCTATTGTTTTGCTTTATTCAATTTCCTTGATTTCTGCTCTTATCTTCATTATTTCCTATCTTCTTCTTGCTTTTTCCCTCAAAAAGTCTTTAATGTAGAAACATCAGAGATAAGCAAGTTATGCCCAAATCTGGACTGCTGCCTGTTTTTTATGAATAATGTATTATTGAACTTTAGCCATGATCGTTCATTTATGTATTGTCTATATCTGCCTTTGTAATGTATAGATTATATAATTATTAATTTTTAAAGAATGTTTATTTTTGTTCTCTTAAGCAATTAACTTGGTTAAACTCAGCCTCTGAGCTCTTTCCTCCCTGTAGTTGGCAACAGATTAACTCTTCACTCAGTTCTTTGAGTTTCCAGTTGAAAGTTTTATTCCAGGCCCATTGGGGTCTTACCAATGTGTGTTTGGCAGGCCTTCCAATATTTGGGAGAATTTTAAAAGCAGGTATGTGGGTTTACTTCCTTTTAGACTTTCTCTCTTAAAGGATTCTCCCTCTTTCTTTCCATCTGATCTTCCAGCTCTAAAAATTGTCTTCTGACGCTTCATGCCAATAAGCCTCTGCTTTTGCACAGCCTGAACTGTGAGCAGAGTGGGGAGTGCCCTCTAGCAGAGAGCTGCAAGCTCAAAATGTCACCCTTGCACTTCCTGTCCTTCAAGAATAGAACTCTTCTAAGTTTTTCTATCTTGTCATCACTTTCAATTGCTTTCAAATACTTTAAAAAAGTAATTTATTCACATTTTATAATTGTTATCTGTGGGAGGGTTAGTTCAACCAGGACACCCTGCCACCACTGAAAAGGACAATTACTGATCTTACAGTTTTTTCTACTTACTTTTGATATTCTCTTTGGAGGATATATAAATTATGCACACGTTATTCAATCCTCAAAGAAGTGTGTGGCGCTCAGTCTAAAGTGATAGCGTGCAAACAAAATCAACCGTGGAGCCCACCTCCAGAGATCCTAATTGAGAAGATTTCAAAAATACTTCTACTAGACTGATTAACAGACCTAAAGACCAACTGCTTTGTGCAGAAGTCCAACAGATTCTGAATTATTGGAAACCTAAAATAGGAATATAATCTTAATAAAAATGTACTCTTTTTTCCCCCTCAATTTACCCACCATGAGTAGTTTTAATGGAAGAAAGGGACCCTAAACTCAAAATACCTCTATTTATCTTAGTAATGGGATACAGGTGAAAGTAGGGGAAGATTATGAAATTCTGAAATTTCAGAAATAGCTAATATATTCAACTTTTGTAAATATCTCCAAGTTATATCCTCTTTTCAACTAGGCCAGTGAAAGCCGGATCCTCACTTCTTCCGAGTCTTGGTAAATGTTATGGTTTTTAATATCTCCTAAGTCTTTTACTACAGGGTGATCTTAAATCATGCCAAGCTACCAAAAGTCCCAGAATAGGGAGTCCTGATGCTAGTAATGTTTCTAATCCTATGAAATATTGTAAATGGTAATTCTTTTAATATCCATTATTTAGATTTTAAAACTGTGGATCACAGAATTTGAGTAATTAACCCAAGATTACATGGATAATAAGGGACACCTTTAAACTGAGGTTTAAACTCATCTTTGCAATTCCTAAGTTCTTGTTATTTCCAATCTACCATGCTGATCTTCACTATGTTCCTTTCTATACCTGATTTCACTCTCCAATTTTTCATATTTTTAGCCATGAACCAGGGAACAATAACTGAACAGTCACTCTCTCTCATCTCAATCCAATTGATTTGGATCCAGTCCATATTTCCAAATACATATTTCAAAAAAAGAAGCCTTGAATCCTATTCATCCCTAGTCACTATCTTCCATGTGAAGGATTCAAACAGCCTATGCTACCTATCTTTCCATCTTACAGTTCCCTCAGCATAATCTTTAAAACAAAAAAACAAAAAAAGCTGAATCATTTTTTTCTCTTCTAATTAAAGATTTTGACTAATTCCCCATTCACACATGATAATATCCAAACCCATTGACATGGCATTACATTTCCTTCAAAATCTGCCGCCTCTCTTCCTCTTCTACATTAACCTCTGTTTCTTCTGCTCATAACCCTTCTTCCCTCTGACCACCACAACTTTCTGACCATTCTTACATAAACCAAGCCCCTCACTTCTTACTGCATTAATACAGGTCATTCTTGAACACTGTAATGTTTTTTCTCTTTCATAGCCATTAATATCTGATCCTATTTCAGCACTTACCTAAACTCCATTTATTTTTTATGATTCTGTGATTTTTTCATCTGCTTTTCAGACATTAACAATGAGAATAATATGCCTTGAAAATTTCTACTTATATTCCTTCTAATTTCCATGTAAATTGACCACGCTGAGAGTTAGATTTCTAGCCCTTCTCCATTCCCTGATTCGCTCCTACAGTGGATGTGAGCAACTTAAGTGAACAGTTAACTTAGTAGGAATAAACCAGGCATACTTGGAGCACCCTTTTCCTTCTTTCTTTGTGAGCTACCTGCCCACAGGAAGCATTCTGTTCTGGTCCTTTCTGCTGTAAGCCTTATAGGGAGACGCCTCAGGGAGGAAGAGCTGCAGATATGCGGTTCTGCCTGTGACATGAATGTCAAGACTGCTTCATTCTGGAGTTTAGTGTCCGGGAGCCATTGGCTCACAATAGAAGCCGCGTTCTCCAGCCGCAGCTTCATAGCTAACAGAGCTGTCACCTTCTTCCCTGCTTCCTTTGCTTCTTTTAGTTGGTTCAGAACTCAGGAGGGGAGATGGGGTGCTAAGTCTTCAAACCTCTAAAATAGCCCGATATCCATTACTACCTACCACTGTTTTGGCCTTGTGCATTATTTTTTTTAATCTCCAAAACAGTTGCAGTTGCCTGTGCTAGGTATTATTATTAATATTCTTACTCTAGAGATAATGGACATGAGGCTTAGAAATGTTAAGTAACTTGCCCAAAATTTCTCATCAAGTGGTAGACATAGGATTGAACTCAGATATGACTGAGTACTCTTCACTCCTATGTTATTTTATTCATAAATTCTTTATTTCTTTCTTTGTGCTTGTGGAAAAGAAATCTATTCAAATTTGCATATAGTACATTTTGTGCTTTTTTGCAGGATTGTTTGTTTATAATTCAATTCTACAATGAGTTTTTTGAGAGAATAAATCAAATCCCAGGAAGTATAGTATAGTGTATACGTGTATTCAACTCTGGAATCCTACTGCAGAGGTTCAAATCTATTTTATACCACTTCTAGCTGTATGACCTTGGGCAAGTGACTTAACAAAATCGGTTTCCATGTGTGTAAAGGGACAGGCTCCCAAAACAGTGTCTGACATAGAGTAAAAAGCAGTAGATAGAAGTTCATCACCGCTAGTAGAGGGTCTGGTGTGTGCAGGTGTGTAATTCCTGATTGGGGACTGTGTAAAAGAATTAATGAGATGACCATAAAATGTCAAAAGTAGTTTTCTTAAACATATACTGGCTTATACTGCATATTCTCTTGAGCACCTTAATTCAATACAGTGGCTTTCAATAAAATGCATTTATTCCAAAGAACCTGTATTAAAAAAGCAATTAGGACCTCCTTTCTTGCTTTTAGTCTTAAATGATAAAGTAAATAAGAAATTAAATCTTGATACTGTATATTTCCATGATGGTTTATTATCTCCAATTATATTATGTACTTTTATTCTCTGTCTCTATCATGCATACTATAGTTACTAAATTTAACTTTTAGTGCATTGGTTTACAAAATTTGCATTACAAAATTTACTATTTACAAAATTTAAGCAACACTCAAATATTATAAGTAGTCAAATGCTGTAGCCCAGAAAATCTTCCTAAAGCAGTTCCTGAAGTGCTTTGAACACTGACAGTGTTACCATGGACAAGGGAGGAGCTTCTCAGATCACATGTTAAGGTAGAAGACATTTACGTAATGTACAATTCTTGGATGTTTCTGAAGAAGGGAATAAAAATTAATTTATTTACATTACACCTATGTATGAAGAATTTCATAGGAAACAATTCAATCTGAAAACACAAATGGATTTTTATGAAAGCTTATGAGAATTTAATTTTTACACATTTTCCATTCTTTTTAGACATATTTTACTCTCTTTTTGTTACTTTCCCTTTTGCATTCAGTAAAACAAACATAACTAATTTCAAGTTAATACCAAGTCTCTCTTGTGTCTGTCTTCTCTTAGACCAATATTGCCACACTCAGTCAAGCTGCAAACAGATGTGGGTTCTAAGAATGATGAACTTCCTTGGAATCTAATCCCTTCTACGTATTTACTTTTTTTACATGTGAACTTTCAATAACCTTTGATTGAAATAAGAAAATGAACATTTTGACATTTAAAAAGTACATTTTTCCAAACTTCATTCATTAAGCACACACTTCAAAAAAGAAATGAATGCCAAAGATGACATGGGCATGGCATCGTCAATTACTTGAAGGAAACCTAGAGGAATCGATTTTGGCATATCATCACTTTGTCAAGTGATTTGGACTTTTCCTGGCACTCTTTCAGATCCTTCATAGGTCAGTGCAATGCACCAACACGAGTGTCGTAAGGTTTTTACCATGTAACCTATGGAGTGATATCAGCTAGAAGATTTGCCGTAGTAGATCAGAAGAGTAACAGTTCCATACAGGGCAATCATTAGTGCAGAAATCGTGACCTTAGAGTCTGCGTTTAGCAAATATGAAAGACAAGTGTTTCATCCTGCTCTCCTTTCAATGGCTACCATACTGTTCATAGACCACTCACTGAGTCCTCACTATGTGCTAACTGCTTAATTTCTTATTTTTAAATTGTTTTACTTACTTAAAGAATTAATGCGTATAGTAAGAGAAAGTGAAGAGTTAATTTCCCTGCCCCTATCCTCAGTGCATAGTTCAAACCTTAGAGTAAGCAATGTCCTTTTATTTTAATAACTTTTCACTCTGTTTTCAAACTTAAATAGAAAATGCAAGAATAGTATAAGGAGCTCCAGAGACCCTTCACCCAGATTCACTAATTCTCTCCCACTTTGCAGCGTTAATTTTGTCTGTGTCTCTATGCATATATTTGTACATACACATAGTTTTTTTTCTGAACTATTTGTGGTTAAGTTGGGGATATCGTGCCCCTTTACTTCTCAATATTCACATGTATTTTCTAAGGACAAGTTTAGTTTCGTATATAGATTCAACACATTTATCAAAGTCCAGAAATTTAACATTGATACTGTATTATTATCTAATCCACAGTGCATATCTCAAAGTATTCACCCACAAATTACTAATTAATTACAATGGAGAAAGAGTAACTGGACAATGGAGAAACCCGACATGTATTACCATAAATAAATGATTACAATTAACATCACTAAAATTGAAACAAATTGCGCAGAAATCTAACATTATGTGCTTTCTGAAATAATGATGTAATATCATTTCTTGGAAACCCTGCCAAAAATGCAAACTGAATCTAAATATGAGAATACATCCAACCAACCCATATTGCTTAATAATTTGCTGTATCTGTCAAACATATCAAGGTCAACAAGACAAAGACTAGATGACAAATTGTTCCAGATTAAACATTTCCTTTTAATTAAGTGATAATTCTTACCAGTGTAAATATGATACTTCAGTTCTCCCCTTTAATTTATCAACACATTATTGATGGTCTCCTCCTCTTACTGTTTTATTTTGACAGACTTTGTTATTCTTTTTTCTTTTAAGGTTATTTTTATTAGTTTAAATATAATCATTTTACATCCATGTCTTGATTTGTAAAATATTATGTAATACTATATAAAGAATAGAAAAGTATATTGATCTTTAGATATAAAAGAGGACATTAGGATCATTAATATTCTGTTTTTCTAGGTGTTAGTTGTATTATTATCATTATTATTTTTACCTTTTAAATTTAGTTCACAATGTTTGCATTCTGTTCTGTAGCCGTAATTAAGTTTGTCAGGATTTTTCTATGTATTACCTTTAAAAATTAAACATTGATAAATAGCATTTACAATATTACCATTAGATAAACATTATTCCTTGTAAAAACTAATTAATGGAATTAAATCAACTACCATCTGCTTTCTTCTGGGAAATTCTCCAAACTTTTTAATATTTTCTTACTTTTCTATGCTTTATGGTTTTATTAATTTATTTACTTAATCCTTCTTTATGTACTTTCTGTGACTTCAGTGTGACCTTTTAAGAGAGTAGTAGTTATATGTAATGAGTCTGCCAATTTGAACCAGAATCTCTCTTTTTACATACATTATGTTATTCAATTTTCTCAAAAACTCAATGATTCAACTGCGAGGAAGTGGAAACTAGACTGTGATATATTAAATGTTTCTTGTTTTGCCTTCATAACTCCAAGACCTTCATCAGTTATGCCCTGCTTAATAAACAAGAAAGAAAATGATAATTTAACTAGAAATATATTTAATATATTTTTTTATGAAAAAATAACGATAAAAATCAAATACCTATAAGATATCCAAAATGCCAAGGAATTTGTTGCTGAATTCCTGACATCAGGTCTAATATTCCTAACAAACAAAGTCTATGGATTTTGTCAACTTTTCTTTTCATTACCTGATATAGACATGGACTATACCTCTGTTTCTTCCCTCAACTTGCTTTCATCAATTCCCAAAGTACTTAAGATTTTCTGGTAGAAAAGAGAACCAGAGAGGAGAAAGTTAAAGTAAGAGAGCAGTGGAGGGAGAGAGTGAAAGAAAGAGGGGTGAAAGATGGATAGGTAGATAAACAGTTATTAGAAGGGGATCTGTATGTGGTGGTTCTCCACAGCTTCACTCAGCTGTTAAACTTCCCTATGGGTTTAACGTGAGAGCCAGTGGCATTCCCCCAAGGGTCAGCTAGAGCGCTATTGGGATTATGTCTGAATTAACATCCCGCAGAGATGGATACCTTTGTAACTTTTCAGGGTGACAAGGTCTTCGTTTGTCAGAGGATCATTGCACGTTGGAAACACGAAGTTTTAATTTTGTTTTTTTTAAAGATTGGCACCTGGGCTAACAACTGTTGCCAATCTTTTTTTTTTTTTTTTCTGCTTTATCTCCCCAAACGCCCCCTGAACACAGTTGTATATCTTAGTTGCTGGTCCTTATAGTTGTGGGATGTGGGAGCCGCCTCAAAGTGGCCTCACAAGCGGTACCATGCCCGCACCCAGGATCCGAACCCTGGGCCGCGCCAGCGGAGCATGCGAACTTAACCACTCGGCCACGGAGCCGTCCCCGAAAGCACGAAGTTTTACCGAATAGAAGTATGTGTATACTCACAAGGGTGCATGTGGTTACAGAATAGGGGGGGCTGCTCTGGGTTGGTCGTTTAGCACTGTCTCTTTTTGCTCTGTTGTACTGGAGCACGGACTTTCTGTTCGATTTTTGCTAATATAAGCCTTGGAGAAAATGAAAACACGAAGAGGGGAGAAGGGACTTTCTTTTCCCACTTGCTGTTCCTTTTAGTGTTATCCCAGCAGTAGCAACCAAGATGCAGCCTGGAACTCGTTTTGTCACTCCTAGAATCGGCCTCATCATGTTCTCTCACTTTTGCATGAATGTAAAAAAATTAAATTTAAATTAATAAAGATAACCATTTGAAGAAACAAGAATAGAAAAGTGTGCCAAAATTAAAAAGTGAGAGGAGAGGCAGCCTTTAATACACTGATAAAGGGAAAAACGGAAGTATCATATTTGCACTTATAAGAATTGCCCCTTAGCCAGCAGTTGGTTAGCTGCATGTCCTCAGAGGTCTGAGCCTCACCCAGATGGGAACTGTTCTCTAAGAATTCTGACTGCATTCCTGTAAAATTATTCAAAGAGCAATACTTAAAGATGATTTTTTTTCAAAAATTTCATTTAATGGAGATTTTTTCCAAACATTGAGGACTCAGTAACAATATTTTGTTGGCAATATTGTATCTAAGATTTTTGAGAGTAGTTTGGCTCCAAATAAGGTATTTAACTCAGTTTAAAACTTTAAAACCAGTTACTCAAAGGTGCCAGGTTGCATGGAGACAAATGCTTCAGTCATAAAAACAAAGGTCAAATATCAAATTGAATTGATATTAAATCCATAGCAACAGTGGTTTAAATGTTGATCTACTTTATTCTGTAGCATCTTGAAAATTCACATATTATTGAAGCATTTTTATGGGAGATAAGTGAAAAAATAAATTCAAAGAGTCATGTTTCTGCAACTCTGATTTAGAAACTTCCAGGAACAAAGGAAATTTATAACAAACATAACACAACATTGTCTTGCTTCTTTTATCTACTATAATTCCCTATCAACTATATCACAATGAGAATATTTATCTATATCTCTTTTGGGGTAGATTGCTCTGCAAATAAGTCATGTTACAAAGAAGCAAGCATGGTTTGGTGATATTCAAATTAATCTATTTTATTCCATTCCTCTTTCTGTGGAAATATCGCTAAACAAAATCTTACGTGAAAAAAATCACTAAAACCACTTTAAAAATGGACAATAAGTATATTATTACTTGAGTAATAGACTGACACTATTTACATACTAAAATAAATATTTTCTACAACTCCTCCAAATTCCATCCATACCGCTGAATATATCAAATGTAGGCACCTATAAATGGTCAATTCTAGAAAAACTATTTCGACGATAAGTACTTAAGCAGTTTTGTAAAGTAAAATTGATTGAATTTTGAAGTATTAGTTTGGCTGTGTAAAACATAAAAAGCTCATCTAAAAGCAAGCTAAACTCTTTAAAACTAGAAACATATTTTGTCAGCTATACTTCATACCATTCCACAAAAGAGATGATGTGGTTTACAAAAAGGCATAAAATATTTTTTAAAAGTAACACTAATATAAAGGAGTTTCAGATGAAGGAAAATATAGAGAGAAATCCAATAAACCTAGGGATGAAGTTAGCACATAGAAATTCATGGCACTTGTTCCTACATGGTTTGCTGGAGATAGACCATTCATTCTATTATACTTTATGATTCCTTTGGCCTTGCCTTCTTTTTAGTATAGTCTGAGGGTATCTCCAGACTCTAATTAATCTGGAAAGCATGTTACAAGAAACAGCTATACTGTTCCTACTCAACTTGATTGCCAGCCTCAGCTCATGTATTCTAGACGGTTATCTTAGCATAAAAGGAGCAAAATCAATAACTATTTGGTGTTTTAGAAGAATTTCTGATTTTAAGCCAGCATAGAATGATAAGTTAGACTATGTACATATTTGAAGTTAAAATTGTAAGGATATCCTATTTTCTGACTTGCCTTTTTTCTCTTTGGACATAAATGAACCCAAGGAAAAAGAGACAAAATTTTGAAAATGAAGATTTGTGCTTGAACATTACCCAAAATATATTGAATAGTACATTCCTCCTATCCCCTCCCTCACTCCAACAAATCAAAATGCCATCTTCAGAAAACCCTTTTAAACTTTTAAGAATAAGGAATAAAACGATCATTCCCCTAATGTTATATTTGTCATTCAATTAATATTAGGTTCTAAAACTTGTTTTCTTAATATTCATCATGGAGAAAAGGAAAAGAAGGATGAGATTCAGATATATAAAGTGAGTTTTATGTGACCATTCAAAATGGGTGCAGAATCAGTCCCCCTTTTCCTCTTAGGTTTCTTACAGACTGGAAAGTGAATACCATACCAGGACAGACTGTTGAGTAAATAGTGTATCAATGCTATTAACACACCACGTGCAGTAACACTCAATGACCAAAATTGCCTGTGACAGTGATATTGGAGGGTGCAGTTTGGATTCCACACGAAAGTGGGGGTTCCATCTATTTACTCCTCCCGCCACCCATCCACCAAACCCAATGGAATCTAAATTACGGGATTCTCTTCTTGAAAAATTGGTCTGAGTAGCAGACACCTGCACAGCTGCACAGAGGATTGCAGCAGCTGATAAATGCAGCAGAGTGGAAAGCACAAGAGGAAAAGAGAGGCCTGGCTGGGCCCGTCAGAATCCTAGCAGGCTTCCCAGAGTCAAATGCAGAGGGTTTCTGGTGCCCCTGGAGGGTGAGAAACAGTCTGGGCTGTTTCTGCTATTTAGATAAATTGTAATTACTCTACATAGGTACGCGCACTACACGGGATATGTGTCAGTGGACATCAGTTTCTCTCCAATTTCACAATCAGATCAATAACTTCTCTTTTCATAGAAGGAACAAAGGAATATGGGGAAGAGGAATAGAGAATATCAAAGACTAATATAAAGTCTCCTGAGGAATGGAGTCTAAGGCCCCTACTCTCTAACGTAGTGAAAGATGGAGGTGATAATTGTTCCCACCCCTACCTTCACACACAACAACGTGACGCTCTAATCAATTAAGTATATTATTATGGTTATTGGAATAGAGAAACAGGTATTTTAAAATCCTGTCAATGTTATGCATATGCCATATTCTAAGGCATTTGGGGAAAAATACTTTAAAAACACATTTAACCTTTACATATTTAAAATAAAACCTAAGAGTTTTCAAATGTCACTCAACTTAAAGAATAAAACTTCACTTGAATACTAAATGGAGGCTCTAAAATATCGTATTGCAGCAAAAATTATTTATTTTAGTAGGCTTGTTCCAAATCAGAATGCCAATTTTTCTTAAAGTGGTGTTGACAAAGTATTTCATCTTGAACTTCGTTTTGTAGTTGACCTTGAAGTTAGATAACACGGGTGGGATTTACCAAGCCACAATGGAAGTGTGGGCATCACGAGGCCTGGGTTCTTGTCCTGGTTCTGCAAAAAATAGCCTGAGCTCTGTGATGTAGGGCATATAATATATGGGTTCAAGTTTTATTGTTATTGTCATTTTGTTTTGTTTTAAATTTTAAAAAAATAATGAATTGAAGATAATCTCTAAGGTCATTTCCAGTTTCAATATTTGGGTAGGCATATGTGTCTTGATCATTTTTATTATCAACAAACACTGCTTGATAATAGTACTTTATATCAATTTTTTTCAAGAATTAAGAAAAGTATAAAATACAAATAAAACTGTCTTCTTTCTAGACCTCCTTATATACATAGATTTATACTAACTCTCCCATACCTAGTGTCACAATAAAGATATGGATCTGCAACACGCTTTTTGTCACTTAATAATAAAATGTGTATTTTTTTCTTTATCTATTATATAGATATATCTTACTATATTCAAACATCTTTTTATTTATGAATATCTTAGTTATTTCCAATTGTTTGATATTATAAATTAAGCAGAAATGAATATTCTTATAAAATAGTTTTTGCTAGATTTTGATAAATTACTCTTCTAGGAAATTTATAATCCAGCTATTAATATACAGAACTGCTTGGTTGCCATACTCTCACCAGTACTGGGCATCACCAAATTTTTTAAAACTCTGCAAATTGAGGAAAAATGAAGTCTCATTGTAGTTTGTTCTTCACTTTTTATTGTGAAAAAATTTAAACACATATAAAAGTAATAAAATAATACAATGCATATCCATATACCCACCATATAAATTCAAGAGATTTTTTCTTTATTTTTAATTTTATTTATTTATTTATTTGGTGAGGAAGATTGGCCCTGAGCTAACATCTGTTGCCAATCTGCCTCTTTTTGCTTGAGGAAGATTGTCAGTGAGCTAACATCTGTGCCAATATTCCTCTATTTTGTATGTGGGATGCCGCCACGGCATGGCTTGATGAGCGATGTGTAGGTCTGCGCCCAGGAACCAAACCCATGAACCCCAGGCCAATGAAGTGGAGTGTGTGTGCTGACCACCACACCACCTGGCCAGCCCCATTACTTTTTCTTTTGAATCACTTGAAAGGCAGTTGCAAGCATGAAAGTTCACCCATAAATGCTTCAATATATGCCTCTTAATAATCAGGACATTTACTTACCTGATTACAATAACATTATAGAAGAATATGAACAATAATCCCATAATATCATTAACATCAAATCTGTATTCAAAATTTCAATTTTCTCCAAAATAATGCTTTATAGCTGTTTAACTTTAATGAGGATCTGATGAAGTTTCACATAACATTTTCAGATGTATGTCTCCTTTGTCTCTATTAATGTAGAAAAATTCTCTTACTTTTTTTTTTAATGACAAATCTTTGGAAATACCCACCAGTTTTCTCATAGCGTGCCCCACACAGTGGATTTATCTAGGTGCTCTCTTGTGGTGTTATTTCGTGTTCCTCTAAACCTTAATTTCTGTAAACTAAAGGTAAAATCTCAAGGCTTGATTGGATCAGGTTAAACATTTTGTGCATGAATATTTCATGGGTGATGATCTCTCTTCATTTTGCAGCACAACAGGAGAAACATATGTCATCAGTTGTCCCATTATCGGTGTTAGGATTAACCACGCTAAACCCCAGACCTCTCCAACTTAAAAGTACGGTGTTTCATTAGGAGTTTCCTAAGTGATGTGTAAGGTCTTACTTGGCACTTAGCAAATATTGTTTCCCAACAACCTTCCTTAATCATTTTAGTATTTATTGCTAATCCTTCCCTGAATCTGTTATTCAACAGCATGTGTTCCTTCTACACTTATTAGCAGGCATTTTTCTGTGAAGGAGTTTGCCCCCATCAATGAAGATGGTTTACAGTTGGTCCTAAAAGGCAGAAAAAAAATTGATATTTTTCTTCAATTGCCAAGTTTCAAAAAAAATTGTTACAGTCTCTACTGGGTGCAAGTGAGTTACACTTTTTGTTTGTTTATATACTATGGGAGATTTTATTACTGTTCACCAAAGTTACTGCCTCTCCCTGCTGGAGGATTATATAGCCCCACTCTGTGGAATATTACTTGCTTTGGCCAATGAAGTATGAGCAGTGTGCCGTATTTTCCCGCTGCTGAAGTAACTGGCAATGCTCCAGATAGAGTCTACTCCATCAGCATGGGCCCAGAATAAGGACAATGTGAGGCAGGGGATTTGCAAAGGATATTTTAGGTAATTATTACTGCAGAAGAATCTGGCCTATCCTGACTGATACAAATATGGACTCATGGATTTTAATTTTTTTTAGTTCCACTTTTAATTTCACTTAATCTGTATTTATTGATTATCTGATCATATGTCTTAAAATATGAACAAATGAGTTTAAACTCATTGTTGATTAGAGGTCAGGCAAAAAAGAAACCATGAAAGAGACTGGAAGAGGAGGAATGATAGTATATGAAATGCTGCTAAGTGATTGAGGAAAAGCAAAATTGAAAAGTGACCACAGAATTTGTATAATGGAAATATGAAGACGTTTCAAAGAGCAGTTTTGTTGTAGTGAAGTGTTCCGAAAAGGGAACTGAGAGGGTGGAAGTGGAGACAGCTGGTACAAACAACTGTCAGATTTTTTTCTGCGAAGTTGAGAAAAGCTAAAATAGCTAGAGAGAGATTTGTCAATGGAGAAGTTTTTTAGTTTGGGAGTTAAAACAATAAGTCTGACACTATCAGTGAGTGCACTTGCCAGGTGCATAAAATTTGTCTTCAGGTTTTGATTTGGATTTTCTTGCCTTGATAGAGAAAGAAAAGACAGCCTGTGTCATTTATTTATGAAGTGCAATTACCATGCTAAGAAAACAAAAAGAAAAACCTTATGAATGTCAAAAAGAACTAGCTGTGAGAAAATTTAAATTTAATAATTTGTGACATCTTGTAAAATATAAAGCTTCTGAGTCAAAATTAATTACAACCCATGTTTGTGATAGGAAACCATAGAGAAAGGGTCTATGTGAAACAGACTCCTTCTCACATCGTCTGCCGGAGAAGGCAGTATTGAGGTCATTGAACTGTAGTCACACAGTGTGGCCATAGTGGTTGGCATCATGCATTCTGCTTTTCAAAGATACTCTGAAATCTAGCTCCTTGTTTTCTGGCTTTGCCTGGGTCTGGAGATTTGACAATAATCAATGATAGCCAAATTATTCTGGGTATAAATGTTGCCACGGCAACTTTTCCCAGGCAAATCCATCCCAAGGGAGAATGCCAAAACCCTAAGAATATTCTTTCCTGGAAGCAAGAGAGTGGAATGGATGTTATGTTACAATTTATCCTTTTTTCCCCAAATTCTCCAATAGTAGGTTTATTTTCTATCTTAATATCCTGGTTTGAGTGACAGATATATGAATGCATTTGTGTTTCTTTGTGTTTGTATTTGATGAGTTTACCCATAATTTTAGTGTCTCTATTTAAAACAAGGGCCCTTGTTGTGGCTCAAGATAAGAGTAGTTCTCTTTTTACTGCCTATACCATTCTAATATACAATATTATGCTCTGAAACTAAAGTTTTTCAAGAATCTTCTGGCCACATAATAGCATTTTCCAGTGATTATTAACCAATGCTATATGAACACAGCCAAAACTCAATGTCTACCTTCTCTTACCATTTTCAGAACACATGGGGGAAGAAAAGACTTTATTCAGTGAGATGGGTATCTGTACTGAAAATCTTATAGCACTAAAAGGATAACAATGGTACTCTATTCCTTCCCAACCAACCCAACCTTTGCCAGACACTCTGTTCCCCTAAACTCCTTGTTCTTCCCTTTTATGTCCAAATAGATATAACTTCAATGATGTCTCCATAGATCGCCTTGGTCCGTCAAAGTCATTTCAACTTCACTCTATCATTGTTTTTTACCCACTATTACCTCTCCTCTTCTTCCTCCTCCTCCTCTTTCTCTTTTATTTTACTTTCTCACAATTTATTTTCCCTGTGATCATAGACTTCCGTCATCCATTTTATGTAATTATTTCTATGCAAACAGACAAAAGGTAGAATCCTGGATGGATTCTCACCCCTCTTTACCCATGAAATCTAAGTCTTAACCCACTAGTCAAAAGCATAGCAGGGCAAACAAACTCAGTTCACTGTCTGTTTTCAATAAAGAGCCCCTAGTCCTCTAATCTGCCTACCAGGCACTCGGCAAGTTGTTAGGCTTCGTACTCAACTGCCATGTGGCTAGATTTTTAGTGAGAGGAAGACTTCAGGTAAAAAAAGATTTAAAAAATACATAGATATACTGAATGCTTTGTATATGCCAAGCAAATTGTATGAGTTAGGAAGAGCTGGCAGTAACTCAATTTTACAAATTAAGAAAGTGAGACTTAAAGAGATACAGTGACTTGCCTGTGGTTACAAGGCTCATAAGTCTTGAGCTGAGTTTCAAACTAAGGATTTTTGGGGGTCCAAGGCACTTATCTTCTGAAATGGACTCTCGAAAATCCATGTATACCTTTTTTTCTCCTGTCAGAAAAATCTACTTATTGTCACCAAAGTATGTTCAAAAATATGAATAGATTTTTTTGTTTCTGATAAGAGACAAGAAGTTAAATTAGTTGTTATATCGGAGGCAGCAGTTGAGGAAAAAAATGGAATTAGCCTGCTTATCCCTGGGATTCTGTGGACATTCTGAAGCCTGCCTGTTTGAACTAACACTTCATCATTTAGGAAAAAACATTTTTAATTAAGTAGTTTGGAAAGTCACAGATTTTCATTGCCACAGATTCATCACCCCTCAAATAAATTATTTTTAACTTTTTATGTTTCAGTCACTCTATGGGACCCTTAATCTTTTCATAAAATAAATGTAAGAGGGCTAACAAGAGAGAATTTCAGCAAAGTGGGTTGGGGAAGACTGCTGGAAAATTATAGATTTCCATGGCAGTAGGAAAAATAATATTTGGAATTTATTGTTTATTTCTCAGCCAAATTTTTTTTTTTTTTTTTGACGAAGACTAGCCCTGAGCTAACTACTGCCAGTCCTCCTCTTTCTTGCTGAGGAAGCCTGGCCCTGAGCTAACATCCATGCCCATCTTCCTCTACTTTATATGTGGGACGCCTCCCACAGCATGGTGTGCCAAGCAGTGCCATGTCCGCACCCAGGATACGAACCAGTGAACCCCGGACCGCCAAGAAGCAGAACGTGTGCACTTAACTGCTGCACCACCAGGCTGGCCCCTCTCAGCCAATATTAACTACTCTAAGTCAGTCAATTAGTCAAAGGCCTTTATATGTCTTTGCTACAGGTAAGACACTTTCATTTTCTTATTCTGTGTAAAACAAACTGCTCACGTTTCCCTTCAACTAATAATATATTGTAGTTTATGGGTCTAATTAATATTTCAGAGAGAATATTCCTACATGGGAAATATAAGTGTCATCCTTCAGAAACCTGTTCTTACCAACAGATTTGCAATACATTAACCAATCAAAAGTCTATCCTTATTCATTTTGATTAACTAATTCTGTTTATCAGCTTTGCTGAATACAGACATTGCATTAGTAACTGAATTATATTTCTTAGACATCCACTTTACCAACATCACTCAAATAAGCACTGGATGTGATTACCATAGATGACAACAAACAGAAGTATCTAATACCATATGGGAATGAGTGATAGGTACTGTTAATGAGGAAATATGCATTCATATTTTATTGAAACTCATTTATTTAGATATTTCTATGTCTGTTTTCCTCCTTTCATTGAGCTGTATGCACCTGTAGGTAAGTACTATGTCTAGCATCATTTCTTCCCCAACTTTTAACACAATGCCTGGCAAGTACCAAATAAGTGTTTGTTGAAAGCAAGTCTGAGTTGATTACTATCACTTTACATATGTATAAGAAAATCACCTTAAATAGCTCATCCTCAAATAAGGGAGGATTTGACATTCAGATTCACTTGTATGTTTACCATGTTTTTTCACTCTGTTCAATACAAAAAGCATACACACAAACATATAGCTATATATAACACGTAAACATCCGTGCATAAAAATATATGCAGATACATCTGTAAAGAGTTTTACTCTTCTAAACCCAGAGTCTATGCCTGAGAGAAGAATGATGGTAATTGCCGTCACAAAAATCAAGAGGAATATTTACTCAAGTAATCTGAAGATATTTAAATGCAGGTTCTGAAAATTATAGGTATTGGCTTCCTTCCTGGTATATGTGAAAGTGAAGAAAACAGTGGAAATAAAACATTGCTATCATATTTTATTTTTAATGATAGTTATTAATGCTATTGCTTGTATCAATCTTTAAAAGAAAATATTCCTAGGAATATGCATCTATAGTTCATCTTACTGAAAAGACTATAAACATAGAAAAAATATCTTGGACTTAACAACAACAATAGGTACTGATTGCCTAATATTCTCTTAAAAATATCTTTCTGCTGTAACTATTCAAAACTTCCAATAGGATTTAAATATCTCTGTATATAGTGTAGTTAAACTTTTACATATTTTGAGCACTGATTTTAATTTTTTATATCATGCCTCCATAAAATTATAAAATACACCTTACACAATAAAGTGAAAATAAATCTCAGAGATTGTCTATTCCAGACTCCCATAAAGAAATACCACTTGTGATACTTCTACTATGTGTTTATACAGCTTCTGCTTGAATAATTAAACTTGTTACCATAAAAAAAAACTAATTTTCATTTTTAAACTCCTCTGTTTAATGACTTCTCAAATTATGCTAAAATGCTCCTCTTATAAGTGTCACTAGTCCTGCCCTTTAATACAGTGATTTAGTTGAAACTCTCACAAAACAATTACAAGATTCTCCACGAATCTCCTATTTTACAGGCTAAAATTTCTTGTTCTTCCAAATATGTGTCTTATGATGAGCTTTATTTTTAGCTTGTTCTCTCACTTATAAGCAAGTCATGAAGATTATTTAATATTTCTATGAAGAAAAATAAGAAAGCAATTTCATCACCAGTTAATGCTAAAGAAAGGGCAAATATCAGCTACAATAATTAGACTACAATTTCCAAAATAGCAGGTTTTTTTGGTAACACTTAGGAGCTTCATTAGAGCCACATGAATTTTTATTGCAGAAAATACTTAATATCACTTAGATAAGACATAAAATATGGCTCACAGACAGAAGGAGGAGAAGTAAAGTTAAGATTGTTAACAAAAGAAAAATATGATAGGAACCACTAAAGCGTTTCTCCTTGGGAGTCAAATTACTGAGAGAGTTTTACATCTTCACCACAAATGGGACTGCAGCATACAGGATCAGTAAGTCTGTATGCATATCAAGAAATGCATTGTGTGTGTGTGTGTGTGTGTGTGTGTGTGTGTGTGTGTGTGAAGTGACTGGAAATAAACACCATTCAAAATGAATACTCTAATGGCCATGAAAGAATTAAAGTATCAATAAAAACAAAGTACCTGCTAATAACCAATAAAGGAAGAGAAAATAAATTGTGGTTTACTAGGGAAAAAATAAGAGGTTGAAATGTTGTAAAGACAAATTATATCGGTGAAAGAATAGATGGAGGGTTGTTGAGGACATTTTAAAGTGCACGTGACATAAGAAAATCGACAAAAACTCTAGTTCAATAAAAAGTTGTCACAGCAGTGAATGCTTGCCAACAGAAATTGTCTTTCTAGGTCTTCTAGCTACTCAGTCCTCCTGCACTGTAAGAGGGGCTGAATGTCTGCCTTGGCCTAATTTGCATTTTATATGTGGAGTGGGAATGAGATATTGGTAAGATTGAAAACAAGGGAATGATGAGCAGGGCATGTTGGGCTACAAGAGAATGAGATGGGCAGGATGTGGAACAGGTTGAGAGTACTACTGGTGTCTTCATTGCACAGGAAAGCCTTCAAGGGCTCACCAGTGTCAGGAGGAAGACCCAAGTCAAGTAATGGGGGCCAGCGGATTAAATAACCATTGAAAGGGTATCAAGCAAATAGGTGGGTAAACTAGGTGAGTGTTTGAGTCAGAACCTGTTGACTAATACTGGCTACAATGTAAAGGAGAGCTGCCCCTAAAGAACCATAGCAGAGTGGACACCATCAACCCACTAGCTTTCCAGAAACAGCCTTTGAGAATAACCATTCAGCAGTGTCTGAAGTGAAAGATTAATTCCTAGGACATTGCTCAACAATGAAGCTGAGAACAGAACTGACGGTAGAGTCGGGCTGTCTAGATTCATATCCATACGACCTTAGGCAATTCGTTTAAACTCTTGTGTCTCACCATCTTCATCTGTAAATTGAGTTAATAATAGCATCTACCACATATGGTCTTATAAAAGTTAAGTGAGATAATTTATGTAATATGCTTATAGTGGATTATAGCTGATAGTACACATTCAGTAACTGTTGGCTTTTATTTTTGTATCAGATAACTTTGCATTCATACATGTGCCACAGTTTCCTTTTCACAAATGCAAAAATCAATCCAAGAAAAATTCATAAAGATGATTAACCTTATATCACCAGAGAAACAACGTTTTTGCTCACATTGTCATGATATGATTCCAAGTCCATTTACTGTATTTCTGGAACATGGACGTTTTTTCAAAATCATCCTTCCCGCTCATTTTTTTTCCTCCCAGATCATCTTCTCTGAAACTTTCCTGAGTAGAGGACTTTTTGTGGTTCATCTAAAATTAGCCTGTATCTCTTCTGGGAAAAGAACAGCTGGAGAGGATTTCAGCTGTGTCAGTGTGAAAATTCCAGAGGGTCAAGGAGATCCCTGAAGGCTTTATTAGCTGAAAGTGCCTGTCCATCAAAGTGGCACATCTTCCCAAAATGCCCCAATGCCTAATCCATGGCCTGTTGACGCATTTGTCTCCAGTGTTTCCTTGACACACCGTCTATTAGGAACTCACACTATATAGTCTTGCAAATTGTTTAATTAGTTACTTGAGGGAAGAAAGAGATGTAGTAATAAGATGTAAGGGGAAGATAAATTAGAGAAAAACCAGGAATAAAGGCAGATAGAATGAAGACAGGATATTGTAAATGGCTATTGCATTGAGTCAACAATAAGAATGATGACAGAACCTAAAAATATTCTTCAAGCTTTGTTTTTATTGGCTTTTGTAGTCAAAATGCCTACTAGAATAGATTAGGTATTATTTAAAAAAACTAGATGTGGGCAACATAGAGGTTATAGCCAACAATACTGTGTTATAAACTTCAAAGTTGCTAAGAGACTAGATCTTAATTTTTCTCACCACAAAAAAGAAATGATAAATATGTAAATTGATAGAGGTGTTAGCTAACACTATGGTGGTAATCATATTACAATATATAAATGTGTCAAATCAACACATTCTTGTACACCTTAAATTTACATGATGTTTTATGTCTATTAGATCTAAATTTAAAAAACTTAGAAGGGCTGACCTGTTGGTGTAGTGGTTAAGTTCACACGCTCCACTTCAGCAGCCCGGGGTTCAAGGGTTTGGATCTTGGGTGCAGACCTACACATCGCTCATTGGGCCATGCTGTGGTGGCATACTATATACAAAATAGACGAAGATTGGCACAGATGTTAGGTCAGGGCCAATATTCTTCACCAAAAAAACAACTAACCAACAAACAAAACTTAGAAAGACACAGGCATATTTACTGAGATATCAAAAAGTATATTTAAGGATAATGCATTGTATGCAATGGAAAGAGTGTGAGTTTGGAAATTAGAGAGACAGATTAAAATCCTCACTTTCTTGTATTCCACTTACTTGGACAACTTACTTAAAGTTTCTGTGTCTGATATCCAAACCTAAAACTATGGGAATTATATCTCCCCCTTTTTTGGTCCGAAATGAATAGGCAAAAAATATGTAAAACTGATGATAATATAATAATAATTTTTTTAAATGGTAACTGTTAGTTGAGCACTTACTCTGTGCTCAATGCTTTGTATACAAACGTACAGTGTTTGGAACATAGACGATGAGCTACAGATAGTTTCTCTTAATAGATAAATACTAAAACTTTAGTAATTTTAGGAAAAAATATTATAATTCAAATGACATACCAGTTTGACGTCTTGCATTTGCAGTTATATGCTGCATAACAACATTTCAGTCAATGATGGACTGCATATGTGACGGTGGTCTCATAAGATTAGTATACCATATAGCCTAGGTGTGTAGTAGCCTATACCATCTAGGTTTGTGTAAGTACACTCTATGATGTTTGCACAACAACGAAATTGCCTAAAGATGCATTTCTCAGAACGTATTCCGATCATTAAGCAATGCATGACTGTATAAGAACTATAAACTATTTTAACTCCCAATGCCACGGTCTTAATTCAGGCCCTTAATTCAAATGATTGTGTGACTAGCTCAGGTTCTCTGTCTCTTTAGGCCCTTCTTCTTCCCATCCTCACTCCTGGTGGAGCAGGGTCTTTAAAAGTGAAAACACACTATGTTTCTTTAAAAAATGTTATGACATAAAGTGGCAATCAATATCAACATGAAAATAAATGTTTTGTTTTATATGTGCTCCTCTTTGAAGAATATCTGGATCCAGGGTTAACAGGTTAAGTCCCACAAGAAGTAATACAGGATACACCAGAGATCTTGAGGAAACAGAGAGAACTAGATAGGGAATACAAAAGAGATATCAATGAAGAAAGACTTCTGGTTTGTCATCTGAGACTGACTCTGTGTGTCTTCTGAAGGTGATTATGATGGCCTGTAGACAAAGCTGAGTTCTTCTTGGTCAATGTACTGGACTTGCACACAGTTGTAGACCTTGTGGGACATAATGGCAAGCTTGCATTTGTGGAGTCTCTCCCTTGGGCTTGTTGAACTCTGGTGCAGTAACTGATTACTCTGAATCAAACTACAATTGTAAGAAACTGTTACAAGAATGCTGCATAGGGTTAGTTGTAGATACGGACTGAGAAGTTATAATCCTATGAGACTGTTTGCTCGGGAGAGAGGAATCCAAAAGGGACAGATATCTTAGCTCTAGGACAGCTATAAGAGTATAAGGTTTAAAAAGAGAGTTACTAACTAGGAAGCCAGCCAAGACTATGCCTTTTTATATAAGTTTATTAGGATGTTCTATACAGATAATTTTCTGCATGAAATATTAGGAAAGAAGGCCCATGGTGAGTAATGCTAAGACTCCAGACATTAAGGATATTCCAGTGTCTTATTCCTGGGGAAAGAAATAAGTGGCATATAGGACAAGGTAGAGTTAATGGATGGATCCCAGTCGATTCTGGATTGTACCTTGCCCACCAAGGGACCATGGGCTTTCAGTCATAGAAAGCAAATAGTACACAAAAGCAATCCAGACTCTCCTCAATGTCCTCAGGTTGTAAAACATCAGGATTTTTGTAGGGCATGTTACCAAGTGCTTGGTTTCAGAGACCAAAATGAAATGTTCCAGAGACCAAAAAACAATAAGGTTATGAAGACTTTAAAGGCTCTCTCAGTTTGCGGTGGAGAGGCTAAAAGCGCCCTAGAGTAAGTTTTTAATGGAGCAGAAAATGTCAAAAATGTACCCTAAACCCAAGGTGTTTTTAATTTTCTTGTGAGGCCAAAGCTGATTCTGCTAAGGGCGTTAGGAACCAAGGGTCTAAAGGAAACCCACTGAAACTTGCAAAATAGAGAACTGACAAAAGAAAGAAGAACTCAAGGATGCATTCCAGGCAGCTTCCAGTCTTACTGATTGCACTTAAGTGCATCACCACTTCACCAATGGAGATGGAGAAGTGATGCTGAGTTAGTAAGAGGATGCAGAGATTTACTGGTAATGGAGAAGAAAGAAAAAAAAATGCCAGGGAGGTATGTGTGATCTTCCTCGAAAGTCATAAGAGTTCTGCTCCATACACGACAGGGATTAGCCATAACTCATTCATTTATTTGTTCAATGCCAAGAAGTGTGAAGCCTTTGATATTTTCCCCTATTTGTGTGGTACCCTACTACCAAGTTAGCATCCCACAGTTTCATGGATGCTGGGAGAAGTCATGGAGCTCCTGAGTTAGAGACAAAACCTTTATCACTCACAGCAATAGAAGCAGCCAGAGCATTTACTTGTGCCAGTTCCCCAAGCACAATTCACAAAGGGTCCTATGAAGAAAGTCAGATGACAGTCAAATATTAAGTAGGTTGCATTAAAGAAGGGGAGCCTGAGCTTAGGGAACCGAGATCTTTCATCAGGGATAGTACAAATGCTTGCTTTTTGCTTTGGATACAGACACCATCTCAGTGTTTCAAAGCTGCCCACTATATAAACATCTTAGAAAAGACAGTATGAAAAAATGGAAGTCAGTGCCTCTCTTAAAAATTCATGCAGAAACACAAAAGACCCATGGAGTGTTGTTCCCTATCAATATCCACCTCTTAGTTATATACCATCTTGTCTTCTGGAAAACTTTCCCATGAGCATGCCACATTATTGGCCAGTCTAACCAACAGAAGCTGGGTGAAAATCCACTCAATTTGTCTCATATTTATTCTTAATATTAAGACTGCTAACAATAGGACTCCAAGTAACAGGATGAGGCAAAGATGTAATATTACTCTCAACCATGTACACCAAGGTTTTAGACTCAACCAATTGAACAATTCCTGCAAACCATCAGGCTCTACCTTAGATGGAGAATGACTTTCTTATTTTTCTTTATTGACCTTTCCACCTGACCTGAGGTACTAACCCAAGTACAGTACTCTACATGTGTGATTGTACAGAAACTGCTTTGACTTGCAAGGACAAAGTCTGGATAATTCTATTATCAATAAGAAACTTGGCCAAATTGAGTTGAAGCTGACCTAAATGTCTTCCAGGGCCAAGACACCGTTACTGATCACTTCAGATAAAGTTGGGAACAAATTTCATACCACCATTTCTAATTGGATGACTCACATTATAGGAATAATTGTCCACAAGTGGCACATAAATAAGAAGTCAGTTACCTCTCTGGGAGGATCATCCAAGAGTTGCCTCCTTTCAGAGAACTCTCCACAGTCATTTGGCAGCTACATGATATACTGGTGGTATTTCCTTAAACACTTCGTCTCTTATGGCCATTTCTAAGGTACTAGTTATCACATTTTCAGAGGGGAGGCAAGTTAATGCTTGCCTTCTAAACAGAAGTACAATCCCAGAAATCCACATAGTGCCCCTAGGAAGAATGTGTCCTTACAATTTTTTGTGCCACACATGGGACCTACATTGGTCGTGGTCACAGGTTGATAGTGCCTCTGATGTGTCTTCCCATCTAGCTGCTACATCGTAGCATCCAGGTTCAGTTCAAATAAGAATGTTTTTTGAGGGACTACCTGACAGCAGTCAGCCCAACCTATTCTTTTTGCCTGTGCCTACAGCTGGCTGGCTTTCATCTACTGCATGGAATGACTGAATTATAGCTATAGAAAGGGAGTAGGGAAAACATCTGAGGTGTGGACAGTTGTTTTGCATGGGAAGTACAGGAGCCAAGACCATCCCTGCCATTTTCAATAGACTTTACAGTGAGTTTAAGGGGAACGGCATTTGAATCATGGTCAGAGCCATGTGGTAAGGGATGAAAGACAAAACAGTCAGTTAGATTTAAAGCACTCTCCACAGTTTGGTAGCAGCACACTAGGGTATTTTGTTTTTTTTTTTTTTCATGAGCAAGGCTCTGGATGATTCTGAAAGATAAAGATCATTAATGTTCCTCCCTTCACTAGTACCTCTTGGAGTCTGAGATATTTCCTGGGTACTTAGTTGTTACTCTCCCATCTTTGCCACAGAACTGCTGTGTCCCATTTCAGAAGCTATAACTTCACCCTTTTCCCAATTATCTCCTGCTTGCACCTATATCTTCATCCATAAAGACCAGGTACATGAGAGACAAGGACATTTTTATTAAACTTACAATATCCGTATGTGCCCTATTTTGGTTGTCAGGGATCACAATAGAAGAATTTGGTGAGTAGTGTACTAGTGAATACTAGTAGTAGTAATAGTAATATGCTATTGGACCTATAAATATGCTGAGCTAAGAAGAGTATCCAGATGGCTAAGTTAGGATAGAGTTTAATCCCTTGAGCCTCTTTTGGCCAAGTTACTACTTGGAGGGTATATTAACCAGTCCTGTCTGGTGATGACATTAGGGGGAAGAAAAGGCAGCATGTTTAGGAATGGACAGAGTAGAATGTCAACTATTCAGAATAGGTCTATATAACCCACCCTCTTGATCCTAATTTTTACTCAGGAAGTGGTCAAATGAGATGATGACTTGCTGGGGATAGCCACATTCAGTGATTAAATTATCTGACTAAAAGGTGTTGACCAGAAGGAGTTGAGGAAGGTAGAGTCAGAATCATTTTGAACTGATTTTTGAGAAGCACATTCTAATCTTCCATAATAGCAGATGTCTGTGGATAATGTAGAATATGAAAAGTCCATTAAATACCTTGCTTATCAGCCCATTGCTGAGTGGCTTTTGTGATAAAAGATATTCTATTATCAGATTGTAAATATTCTTGGATCAGAAAGCCAAAAATATAACAGTTCAACTTTAAAGGTCAAAATGGTGCAGACTGAACTTTAACACCAACACTGTAACCTTAACATGTGTCAATGGTAGTGACGCTGTACCGATGGCTCCAGGAAAGGGTAACCCCAATAGAGGCTGCCAGAAGTGGGCAGGGCTCAATGCAATGTGACCTTGCTCAACTGAGAAACATAGTCATGAAATGTAGGATATGTTGATAAACTCTGGCTTCAACGGTAGCAAACTGAGCTTTGAAAGTTCTATCACCAGCTTGATGACTGTCAGTCTCATGAGTGAATGACCCTTAACATGGGCATTTATATGAAGGATCCAGATGTTTCAATAGGGAGTAGCTATTTATGTCCATAGTTCAGTGCCCTTAAGGAAAGTTGTCTTTAATTTGCCAATTTGTAGGAATGTACAAGCACCTAAAACATAAATTCCTAATATAAATTCAGTTGTAAAATCAACAAAAACAGCATATTGAATTGTCCCAAAGGACATACCCACAAGGTCCGTTTAGCTTCTCTTTCCTGCTGTGAACCCCATCAGTTGGATTTGGGCATCCCTCTTTCCAAGGGACTGGGTAGGATGTGACTTGGGCATCAACATCCAACAAAACCATGGAAATTTGCTTCTCCCCCTTCCCTGAAATGCCCAGCGTGTTTGAAAGGGTCTGTTGACATCTGCTTTCCCTTTGGGAACAGGGAAGCCTTGGCCCAATCACTAATTATATTTCTCATTAAAGTGACTGAGATGGAGAAAAGGATCAGGGGATACACATAAGGAAAGCTGTTCCTTGACATAAAATAAGGCTTCACATTTATTATCAGGTTCAAATGGTATGATGGTAGCTTGTGATTCAATTAATGTATTTCCAATATTTTCAGTCTTCTCAAAGGTCTGTATCAGGTGGTATATTCCTAATGACTGACGCTATCTCTTTTAGCCTTCAGGGACACTTATTCAGTGGCCACAGCTAAAGCACTTGGTGCTGCTGGGTTTGTGTGCGTTGGCCAACTCAGGCTTGACTTAGAGTAATAACATTTTAAAGGAGTTCACCTTAACCTGAGGCATTTGCTGATCCATTGTCATAATCTCTCTGTTAAATTTTCACCTTGTTTTAATATAGGGGCTGGGAGAGTTTTCCAGGGTATGAGGGTCACTGTAAGAATTTACATAAATTTGTTTGGATCAGTGATTTGTTTTCCTGTGACTCATCTTCCTCAAATCCAATCAGGACAGTAAGAGCATAAATACTGGTCAATTACTGATCTATAGTTTCCCACACAGGAGTTTTGCTGTTTCATGGAAATCTCTGTAAGTGGGCCAAAGTTGCTTTCCGGAGGACAGTACCCACTGAAAAACAAACAAGCAAACAAAAAAACTGGAGACCCTTTACTCTTGTCTTCAAATGTTTCTAAGGTTGGCATGATAGCTACTACAAGAGCAGCTGAGACAGGAGATGGCACAGCTGTTGCCATTCTGCCTTAATAAGCCTTACATACTCAACCCCAGCCTCATCTACCATGAGAACCAGCCAAAGTTCTATTGATTTGTCTTTTTAATTTCTATAGTGGTCATGAATTTCCTTTTCTTCACATTCAGTGTAGGCACAAGTCTCTGTAATTGTTGTCTGAAAGTGTCAGAACAGTCTGCCAACCCTGAATTAATATTCATATTAGTTGTTTCAGTGGGATGGACCTGAGACTGACTACCAGATTAGTAAGGAAAGTACCTCACCCGGAGGAGAGTTAGCATCAACCAGGGCACGATTTGGGCAGCTGACTTTGTAGACATTTCTCAATTCTTAGCTTGAAACCACCCCCTAGTTCCTCCTGATTAACATGCAGTAAACTGAAGAGCCATTTTTTGCCTGATAGTCCATGTTATTTGAGCAATGTCATTTGCTACCGAATCCCGTAGACCTCCTTCAAATCCCGTTAATCTGTCTGTGAGACCCTTAGTCTTCCTTTCCAGAAAGCTATGTCTGTGTCAGGATCCCATCTCACCACCAAAACTGTCAAGAGCTAGGAAAGGTCTGAGATTTTACCCTGTTTGTAAGCTAAGAAGTTAGCTTGCCACAGTTTTAAGGGTGCTGGTAGAATAAACAGTGCTCCTGAGTTGGAGACAAAGACTCTATAACTCACAGTAATAGCAGTAGCCAGCATGTTACCATTTTGGGGACAGTTCCCCATGCCCAAATTCCCATGGGGTGATTTTTAGACATCCAGGTGACACTGGCACCCACAGTGGGTTGCAAAAGAGGAGAGTAACCCAATGCCTAGAAAATGTGAATCTTTTATAATAGACAGGAAACATGCCTACTCTGTGCTCCAATGAGAGACAGCATTTATACCTTGCAAAGCTGTGAGTAAACCTACACATTGCTTCAGAGAGAAACACTGTCTCTGTCTGGCAAAGCTCTTTGTTATGTAAACATCATTTAAACCATAGTCCAGAACAAAGGCACTCAGTGATTTACTTACAAAATGTGCAGAAATGTGAGAGATCTATGAATAATTGCTTGCCAACACTCAAAACATATGCTTTGGAACTTGCATGCTAGCTTTTATTCTAGGCATTGAGAATATGGTGGTGATTAAGTCAGACACAATTTTTGTTTTTATGGAATTTACATTTTAAAGATGTGATGGTGGCATGATGTGTGTGTGTGTGTGTGTGTGTGTGTGTGTGTTGGGGGGAGTGACAGACAATACAAAATACTGAATGAGTCTATAGTTACGTAAGTGGTAATGGGATTGATAGGGAGGACAGCACATAGCAAGGAACTAACCCAAAGGACACTTCCTAAGCCCCTAATGGACTAGTGGTTTTGGCAGCTTGCATAACAGCAAGCATCAGAAAATGCAGTTACACACCAAGGGAAGATCTCAGGAGTTGCTACCTGAGGAAAAGACTTTGCTTTGAAGACAGAAAGTAGCAAACCACAGGAAAAGGACTTTATGACTAGAAAAGCTTTCTGGGTGTTTGGAGTGTGCCAACTAGCCAGAAGCTGGGAACAGGCAGAAAAGTTGTTGCATCATAAAATGTTTCTAGCCAATTATAGTAATGGACCTGGCACAGGGCAGGCGGGAGGTAATTATCTTCTCCAAACTGGTAACAGCATGCTCACGTTTCTTAACAAGTCTCCCCTTCAGGAAGATGCATGAGGGGGTGAAGGAGAGTGAGAAGGAGAAATCAGTAATACCTAAAGGATCAATGCCCAGTGACCCTGTCAGTCGTACCATTTCCTCTACATATCGACTCTTAATGCAGAGATCTTTGAGGTTAAGTCTGTGGAACATGGGACATGGTTTCCTAGGTAGGAATTTGGTTGACTAATGCTAATGGCTGCAGTGTAGACAAGTAAAGACCAAAATGAGCAGGAAAAGATCTCTGTCCAAAGTCGAGAACAGTTTCCCACAATGGATGTCAGAAAGTTATCTTGTGTGAATTACCAGTAATGCGATGAGCATCCTTATGGAAGATGCTAGATCTTCCCTGGTATGAAGAGTAAGATGGTAGCCCTCAATCCTTCTCTCTTCATCAAGGTTATAGCAAGTAGGACTCTCTTTTGTAATGCCCAAGGGTTCCATTAAGAAAAGAATGCAATAAGATTGGAACTTAAATGTTTTCTACCACCTATTGTGTCTTAGTAACCACCATATTTTCAAGGCCTAGAACTCTTTTACTAACAGTTGACTACGTCAGAGCAATGCTTCAAGTAGACTTCAGAAACTACTTTGGTCTAATTAGTATAACAGATTTTTATTTTAAAATGTATTTTCATAC
Source organism: Equus przewalskii (assembly GCF_037783145.1). Classification (NCBI taxonomy): domain Eukaryota; kingdom Metazoa; phylum Chordata; class Mammalia; order Perissodactyla; family Equidae; genus Equus; species Equus przewalskii. The sequence goes on from NC_091832.1 coordinate 96,166,967, forward strand.
TCACAGAGGTTTGTGACTATGCATTGTTACATTACCCCTGCTTCCTGTTTCCATACTCCATGTCTTTCACCATTATCTTCACATTACCCTTCTGAAACGTAATATAAACATGTCACTTCTTAGATCAGTTATTCCAAAAGCTCCCATTCGAATGAAATCCATACCGTAGCCTAGCATGTGAGGCACTCCAGCTTATTGCTCCTGTCTTCTTCTCTTGTCTCAATTCCTGCCACCTCCTTCTTCACACTTTGTATTCCAGCAATATTAAAGGGATACTGGTTGATATCAGCATTGCTTATCCCTAAATTTCCGCAGAGTTCACAAAAGGACGCTCAAGTCTTCTTTAGTACCATCTTCTCTGCAAAGGCTTTGTTTTTAAGATTTTATTTTTTTCCTTTTTCTCCCCAAAGCCCCCCAGTACATAGTTGTATATTCTTCGTTGTGGGTCCTTCTAGTTGTGGTATGTGGGACGCTGCCTCAGCGTGGTTTCATGAGCAGTGCCAAGTCTGCGCCCAGGATTCGAACCAAAGAAACACCGGGCTGCCTGCAGTGGAGCACGTGAACTTAACCACTCGGCCACGGGGGCCAGCCCCTCTGCAAAGGCTTTTTTGACCCTTATAGGCAGAATTATTCATCTATATTCTGTGCTAAATGTCTAACATATATTTTTAGACAATTGACTTTACATTGTTTTAAAATTGTTGTTTTAGTTTCTTTTTCTATTAAGAGCCATGAGACTTTTGAGGAAAGATGTTATGTCTCATTCAGCTTTATTTCTATGACGCCTAACATTTTTACCGATAAACAATATTTTGGATTGAATTGAACAAACTTTACTGTATGCTCCATATGGAGAAGGGTTGCTGATATGTAAATCATGTACCTCACTCTAAAGAAGTTAACACAATATTTGGGTAAAAAAAAAATCAGAAAACATTACAATTGAACAGAGGTCATAGTTGTCAAGTAAAATTGAACCAAAGAACCTGAAAGATGTAACATTATATTTTGGAGTAAATATTGAATGTGGCAGTTTCAAAATATAGTAAAAGCAAGTTTCATTCCTACAATAGCTTTCTATTAAGCCAATAAAGACCATTTTGAACAAAAATAAGAAAAATTTTACTGGTAGTTGACTACATGAGAGTAATGATACAAATAGATGTCAGAAACTACTTTGGTCTAATTAGTACAACAGATTTCTATTTTAAAATGCATTTCCGTACTCAAAAACCTATTTATTCGTTTCTCCAGTATAAATACTAAGGTAAGAAATGACCTCCATTGACATAAATATCAGTGAGTAGAAACACTGACAGTTTTCCTGTCATTTAAGCAAAACAGTATTTTTATTCCCTCTTAATTCTGTGAGGCAACCACATAAAAACTTGCACATTGAGGGGCCATTGAGCTAAATAATATAAGGCAGAAAAATTACAACTTATTTCAAAATGAGGCAAAATATTGACACAATTGAAATATTTTCAGAATACTTAAGGAATTAAGACTTGCATCTCAACGATACACACAGCTGCAAGAACTAGCTAAGGAAAGCATAAAACAATTAACATCATAGGCAATATCAATTTTAAATCAAGGTCCCTCAAAGCCAGTGAATTCATGCCAAAGTTAGGTCCATACATACAATGCGTATGTGAAATAAATTGTTTCAGAGAAGGAAAAGGTAATCGGTGTCAGCTGGAATATTGAGAGAAAAAATTATTGGAGAAAATTGGGCTGAAGGATGATAGAATTTGGATAATCACAGGGAAAGGATTTTTTTATTTTCTTCTTTTATTTCTTGATTCTTTATTATTTTCTTATTGCGGTAACAGTGGTTAATAAGATTATATATATTTCAGGTGTACATCATTATATATTTCAACTTCTGTGTAAATTACATCATGTTCACCACCCAAAGACTAATTACTATCCATCACCACAGACATGTGCTTACTCACCCCTTCTGCCCTCCTCCCTCCCCCCTTCCATTCTGGTAACCACCAATCCAATCTCCTGTTTCTTTGTTATTGTTTTTATCTTCTTCTTATGAGTGAAATCATATGGTATTTGATTTTTCCCTCTGACTTATTACACTTAGCATAACACCCTCAAGTTCCATCCATGTTGTCACAAATGGCCAGATTTCATTGTTCTTATGGTTGAGTAGTATTCCATCGTGTATATATACCACATCTTCTTTATCCATTTGTCCCTTGATGAGCACCTAGATTGCTTCCAAGTCTTGGCTATTGTGAACAATGCTGCGATGAACATATGGGTGTGTACATCTTTATGCATTAGTGTTTTCATGTTCTTTGGATAAATAGCCAGCAGTGGAATAGCTGGATCATATGGTAGATCTATTTTTAATTTTTTGAGGAATCTCTGGGCTGTTTTCCATAGTGGATGCATCAGTTTGCGCTCCCACCAGCAGTGTATGACGATTCCCTTCTTTTCCACAGCCTCTGCAACACTTATTGTTTCCTGTCTTGTTAATTACAGTCATTCTGATGAGAGTGAGGTGATGTCTCATTGTAGTTTTGATTTGCATTTCCATGATAGTTAGTGATGTTGAACATCTATCTTTTCATGTGCCTGTTGGCCATCTGTATATCTTCTTTAGAAAAATGTCTGTTCAGATCTTTTGTCCATTTTTTAATTGGGTTGTTAGTTTTTTGTTGTTGAGATGTATGAGTTCATTACATATTTTGGATATTAACCCCTTATTAGATATGTGGTTTGCAAATATCTTCTCCCAGTTGTTAGGTTGTGTTTTAGTTTTGTTAATGGTTTCTTTTGCTGTGCAGAAGTGTTTTAGTTTGATGTTAGTCCCATTTGTTTACTTTCACTATTGTTTTCCTTGCATAGTCAGACATGCTACTTGAAAATATGCTGCTAAAACCAATGTCAGAGAGCGTATTGTTTATGTTTTCTTCTAGAAACTTCCAGATCTTACATTCAAGTCTTTAATCCCTTTTAGTTAATTTTTGTGTATGGTGTAAGACAGTGGTCTAGTTTCATTCTTTTGCATGTAGCTATCCAGTATTCCAAGCACCATTTATCGAAGAGACTTTTCTTCCAATCCAAGAGCATGGAATATCTTTCAATTTCTTTGTGTCTTCTTCAATTTTGGGGAAGGATTTCTTTAAAAGAATTAACTGCATGTACATATGAAACAAGTGACGGATTAGTTTGATAGAAGACACAGGTAGCTAGGATAGGATTGATTTTGCAAAGTTTCAGAAGTCATTTGTTATTTTTTTACTAGAATCTAATGAAAGAATTGTTACTAAAATTATTCTGGTAGCAAAATGAAAGATGGACTGGTATATGGACAAACTGGCCTACAGACAAAAGAAGCTGAATGAGTAAAGCTTATGCAGTAATGCACAAGGAAATGAGGCAAAAGCAGTGGCAATGGGAATGGAAAGAAAGGGCAAATGTAGAAGACATCACAAATTAAGAAATTATTGAATCAACACAACTGAGAAAAAGAGGAGATTTAGAGAATTAAACAGAGGGAAGAATCATGGATGCTTGAAAAAGCTTACTTTGTTAAAATATAAAAATAAAAACTGTATAAAGAGTATAATAAACAGGAAGGAGAGAGTGACTGGTGGTCATTTAATGAACTGAGGTTTGGACCTGTTGTACATGAGTTGGTTAGAGATCTGAACGTAGGACTAACTTCTGAATTTGGAAAGTCTTCCTCACTTTTCACAAAATGTTGAGTGAAGATCACGCTGAAGTAAAATGAAAAACTCTTGAGTTCTTGAAATATTTTGGTATCTTGCTATAGCTGAATTATTGTTGTAGAAAGAATTAATGTGATCCTAGGCATTTTTCCTAGAAATAAAATGTCTTGAGACAAAATTCACAGGAAATATACACACAGGAGCTTTCTTTTTAAAAATTGATGATTTTCAATATGATGATCACTTTTGTTTATTTTAAACAATGCCAAATAGCATCCAAATGTTTAAAGTATGTACTGGGATGTTGCTGATATCCACTGGTGGTATCCACTATGTTAGTGGTATTTTTCACTTTTTTAAATTGCAGCCTAGAAGATATTGTTGAAGAAAAAATTACTTAAATTTTTTATTTGAACAAATGATCCTACAGGAGCAACATATAAAATAAATTTCACAAACAAAAACCAGTAATCAGAATTAATTTGGGGGGAATCATAGACCGATTATTCAATTTTAGATAGGTTAAAATCAGTTAGGATTTCGTAGTGAAAATCATTTTCTAGTTTTGTTTCTAAGTTTTTGTTTCTTTTTTACGTATTACTAAGAATGAATTTTCCTAGAGTATCATTATATTCTGAAAAAGAAATATATTTTTTCTAGTCTTTACATTAGAAAAGATGCCACTATGGGGACTCACTTATTTAGCTTCACAATCTTGATCCTCAGAGTGTAGTTCAGGGACCAACAGAATTTGCACTACTCAGGAGCTTTTTAGAAACATAGAATTTCCAGTCCATTCTAAGTTACTGAATCAGAATCCGCTTTAACAAGATACCCAGGTGAATTTTATGTACATTAAAGTTTGAAAAGCGCTAAATTAGCCTTATATAAACCGATCCACCCAATTCAGTTTTGCAGGTAACATGCCTTAAGACGCATTGACTCAAAGGTTAGGGTTTTATGGGAATGATGTTAAGAAATAATGCTAGAGGAAATGAACCCAGTGTTACTCAAAACCTATTCCATGCCAGATATTGTTAGACATTTCCAAATCTATTAATTCGTTTAATGATGACCAAACTCTCTGAGGTAAGGGTCACTATCTGCACGTCTCTGGGTGTGAAAACTAGCCTCAGGTTAAATATCTCGTCTATTTCACACAGTCGATTCATTCAATAAATATTGAGCATCCCATTTCTGAAAGTCCCTGAGTTAGGCCTGGGAATTAAATGGGCATGTTCCCTACTGTCATGGGATGCACAATATCTTTTAATTAGACACACCCTACAACAACATGAGGTAGCGTAAGTTTCTAAGAGGGAAACCTAAACTTTCAGAAGTCGTTTAGGGAAAACTTGTCTTTCCAAAGAGCTTCTAAACTGATTCCGAAGGAACACATCCTTGTACAGTTGGCCCTGAAAAAAAGGCGAGTGTGTCATGGAATTTAGCAAGGGGAACCAAGCAGCAATTGAGGCTGGAACATGACAAGAATCCTGCCGAACTTTGCAGAACAAGGTGCGGATGTTGGACCTCATCCAGGAGTCAAAGGAGCTGTTGGAGGTTGTGTTACGGGAGGAGCGCCAGCCCGGATCCCGGCTGGGACAGCTCCTGCAGGCGGTCCCGCGCCGAGCCCGCGGCCGGCCGGGTGGGTTTCCTCGGGCCCCTCCCCTAGGCCGCCTTTCTCCACCCCAGAGACCGCCCCCCGCTCCCCCGCGTCGCTGTCCGAGGGGGCGGGAAGTGTGCGAGCTCGGCGGGGGCGAGACAAACACGCTCCCGAAATCTTAGAAAGAAAACATCCCCCTTGGCAGCGAGAGCGCGGGAAGTGGAGCGCGCGAGTTCCGGGTTTCCCGCCCGCCCCGCCGGCCGCAGCCCGGGTGAGCCCCCCACCCCTGCTCGGCAGCTGCCTGCCGGGCCACGGCGTCTGTCCGTCGGTCTGTCCGCCTCGCCCCACCACCCCGTCCCCGTCCCGGTCCTTCGCGGGGCGCCGCGCGGGCTCTGCGGCAAGAGAGGGGCCGGGCCCGCCTGCCGCCGCGCTCCGCGTCCCGGCCGCCGCCACTTGTGGAGCTCGTCCCCCGGCTCTGTAACTTTAAACCTGCTCCAGCGAGGCCTATTTTGATTCAGAAACCGGCGACCAGAGTGTCTGGGGAAGGCTCCGATGGAGGGGCAGCCTGCCACTTGGAGAGTTTGCAGCGATTGACGAGGAAGGGACGTCTTGTCCTGCTAGCCTTGCTTTGAGATTTCAAAGTTCGGCTGCAACTTCCAGGGAGGGCCTGATTGGTTGCTGGGGGGCTTTTAGAGCTGTACCTGAACCCTGTAGCTCGCTCTGCCTCTAAGCTGTGATCCTGGGGCCACCGCGTGTAAGCCCGGCCCCACCTGTGACCTGGCCACCCTCCCGCAGCAACTGCTCCAAGAACTTCTAGGGACACTCGCGGTGGGGAGCAGCAAGGAGATGAATGTAGCAGCCAAGTACCGCCAGGCCTCCCTGTATGTGGGGGACCTCCATGCAGATGTCACCGAGGACCTGCTGTTCAAGAAATTCAGCACTGTGGGGCCCGTGCTGTCCATCCGCATCTGCAGGGACCTGGTCACCCGCCGCTCTCTGGGCTATGCCTATGTGAACTTCCTGCAGCTGGCTGATGCCCAGAAGGCCCTGGACACAATGAACTTTGACACGATCAAAGGCAAATCCATCCGCCTCATGTGGTCTCAACGTGACGCCTACTTAAGGAAATCTGGGATTGGGAACGTGTTCATCAAGAATCTGGACAAATCCATTGATAACAAAACCCTTTATGAACATTTTTCGGCCTTTGGGAAGATCCTGTCCTCCAAGGTGATGAGCGATGACCAAGGCTCCAGGGGCTATGCGTTTGTGCACTTTCAGAACCAGATGGCCGCAGATAGGGCCATCGAGGAGATGAACGGGGCGCTGCTTAAGGACTGCAGGCTGTTTGTTGGCAGATTCAAAAACCGCCAAGATCGGGAAGCCGAGCTCCAAAACAAAGCCAATGAATTCACCAATATTTACATCAAAAACTTTGGAGATGACATGGATGATAAGAGACTGGAGGAAGTTTTCAGTAAATATGGCAAAACTGTGAGTGTTAAGGTGATGACAGACTCCACTGGGAAATCCAAAGGCTTTGGCTTTGTGAGTTTTTATAGCCACGAGGCTGCCCAAAAGGCCGTGGAAGAAATGAATGGAAAGGATATAAACGGACAGCTGCTCTTTGTAGGCCGGGCACAAAAGAAAGCAGAGCGACAGGCTGAATTAAAGCAAATGTTTGAGCAGCAGAAACAGGAAAGATTTCGGCGGTGCCAGGGGGTGAAGCTCTACATTAAGAACCTCGATGACACCATTGATGATGAAAAACTACGGAGGGAGTTTTCTTCCTTTGGATCAATTAGCAGAGTCAAGGTGATGAAGGAAGAAGGGCGAAGCAAAGGCTTTGGCTTGATCTGCTTCTCCTCTCCTGAAGAGGCCACCAGAGCAATGACTGAGATGAATGGCCGCATCTTGGGCTCCAAGCCACTCAACATCGCCCTGGCGCAGAGGCCCTAGGGGAAAACTTCCTGCGCCAGACCGTGTTTGCAGCAGGTGGGGGCATGTTAGTGATCTCTGCCTGAACTGTCCTCAGTGAATTTCAAACCCCCGCTGACGGCTGCCTAGTTTAGGAAACTTTGTGATTGATAAAAGGTTTTGTACACAAAGCTGTTTTTTTTTCTTTTTTGGAAAAATAAGTGAATCTTAGAAGTTTGATTCATTTTACAGAGGCACACCTTCTAATTGCAATATTGCATATTTTTGTGATTTAGATGTAGTATTCATAGCAATAAGCATAATTAGATATATTTATATTACATTTTGAACCAACTGAAGTGAGGTAATTATTTGAGTTTATTGCATATTTTCTTTCTTATCTTAATAGTATTGCCAGCTTTAATTTCTTTTATGAAAATATGCTCAAAATAGTTCTCATTCCTAAGGATTGCAAAGTAATTTATTTTTATGAACAGAAATTTTCTAATTTCGCATCTAAGTTTTTTTAAAAGAAACCAAAAGTTTAAGAATTGCTAGTACAAATTCAATATCTAATTTCATTTCAAGTTAATGTTTAAAGTACTGGGAAATAGTTGAATTTCTTTTAAATTTATATCCCGACATGGTTGTTTTTCTGATGGCTGAAATTAATCATGGAGATTTTTCGTGTTGCCTACAGACTTGCTTTATGGGCTATTTTGCTATACTTTCCATTGGTTGACTATAATTCAGGTGCTTACTAGTTATCAAAAATGTGACTTGAATAATAAAACCTTAACTTTTACATTCCTTAAGTTATAAACCTGTGTCATTCAGGAGACAAAAAGTTGCCCTGGTCTTAATTCTCTTCATAACTATACAGCTTAATTTTATGCCTTAAGTTTTTACCAGATACCAATATTATAAAAGTCATATATGTAGAACATAGAAATTCTGTTTAACTGTGTTTTTTAGTCTCTGTTTTATATTGTTCCATGTAGTGATTTTGTCTCAGGGTTCAGGAAAGTAAAAGTTTCATTATTTTTGAGAACTTATATCTCCTTTTATTAGACTGTGAGAACTATGTAACCCATTAAGTTTCACTTTTAGCCTAGGTTGATCAGAAGCTCACTGACTGATTTTCTGATAAATTGTCATATAGCATGATTTTTATTTTAGTCCCATTCCAAGATCTGTCCTCCTCTTCTGCCTTTCAGCTGTGTTACTCGGCTCCTTTTTATGCTTTTTAAAAAGAGTTTTATTATATTGACTTTTACTATGTGCTGTTTGAAGTCTACTTTGGAAATAGAGGCGAATTATTTATTTACACTTAAATAATAACTTCTAAAATTCTGATTCACTCATACCAAAGATGTCTGGAAAATAGTTTTGTTGTTGTTGTTGCTATTTTATTTTTTACTCTGCTTGTTTCTTGTAACCATATATTCACATCTTCTGTCTCATGTTTTACCAGTTCAAAAGAAGTATTAAAATATTTTTCTTTGGCAGTAGTTTAGCTATGAAAGAATGAGGAAATCTGTATTTATTTTTGTATAAACTATATGTTTATTCATTGCACATTTTCTAAATTAAAAGTCTTTTGACAATGAAAAGAATTACGGATAATGAAAACAATTACAGCAACATATAATCCTGTTATGCAGACAGATTTGTTAAAATTTGTTGCATATCCTCGCAATTTTTTTCTATACATATATACATAATTTTTTAAAAATGGAATCATATTATAAATCTTGTTTGAAATTGTTTTCTTAATTTGACAATGTGCCAGAATCAACTTCCATGTCCACAAATAATTATTTGCATTATAGTTTTAATGACTTTTATCTTTTGTTTAGTGTTTGTACCTTAATATAACAAATTTCCTCTTGATAAACATGTAGGTTACTAGATTGTTTCCTCCTTCTTTTTTCCTCTGTCATAAACAACTTAGAGAGATAAACATCCTTGCAAACTCATGTTTGCTGGTATATCCAGTTATTTTCTTAAGAAAATGCATACCTCATGGGAATTAATGTTTAAAAGGACAACAATTTAAAAAGAATTTTAATAAACATTGACCAAATACTTTCCAGAAAACCTGTGCCACTTCCATTTCCATTATCAGGGTGGAGGACTGGCCATTTCAGTATACTCCAAGAACAAGGGATTTTGTTTAAGTTGTTGGCCAATTTAACATAGTATGTAAAATAAAATATTTCATGGTTCCTTTATTTTACTTTTGTCTGTTTAATATGAAAGTTAAATAGTATTTCTTGTATTTATTGGCCATGTATATTTTCATATTTGTGAGGTAGTGTTTCATGATCTTAGCCTGTTTTCTTTTGGGGGTGTTGTTTATTTGTGTGGACTTGTTAAATTTGTTTACATATTAAGGATAAAATTTTAGACTTTTTTCCCTGATATTCTCATTTCATTTATAGTTTTGAGAATCATTCCAAAGTTAAATTTTTGAACTGAAAATGTTCAATCTTTTATTTAGATGATTTTGATCTTATGTTTTGAAACACTTTGAACACCTCAAATATATATACTCCCCCTCATACACAATTCATCTGTATTGCCTTCTATTACTTTCAAAGATTCATATTCTCAATATTTTCTAAACAAAACTTTTGTGTATAGAGTATCTTATCCACAGCCTGTAGTAAATCTTTTAAAAGTGTCTTGCTTTTCAATCTTTAGTAATATGTTTTGGTAAATACTGATCTACTGTAAGAATCTATGTGAAACTCATATGCCAACTTTAATTTATTGGCTCTCTGAATCTTTGTAGTGAGAAGTATTTACCTCAAAAGCAGAGAGTTTTAAAGAAAGGGAGGGTACCAGGCCAACAGGACTGGCAAGTATAGATGTGTCAAACCTTGACATCTCTTTCTGGATAATCCAGTCTATCAAAATGTTCAAATATTTGAATACTCTTTCATTATGCTTGTAAATGGATTATCAAGATAACGTCAAGAAACTGAGTTCTCCTCTATTATGTGCACAAGGAATTAATAGGACATGATATCAGATGTCTAGATAAATTGTAGCTATAGCTTCATGACACAATAACCTCCCATTTCAGTAGAAATTGCTTGTTAATGTTTACCGTAAGAAATGACTAAGTCAGTTTATAAAAATGTATGGTTCTGTGGATTTTCTTGTTTAATTTACTTAAATTTTGCTCATTCCAAACTTTTTGTGTGTGATAATATCAGGTCATCCTACTTCGCAGTGTAGGTTCATTCTTTCAAGAAAATTTAATCGTTTATGCCTAAGTGCCTTGATAAATACAAAGAATCTTCACTTTTCTGATAAGGATTCCAGTAAAAGCCAATTTACATAGAGATGCCTTGAGCCACTGCTTCCGCTCTCGCTTTCCCTCCCCACGCATATTGCCAGGTTTGTTGCATAGATGCCTGCTTGCCTGTACAGCCAATTCAATAAATATGTGCCTTTCAACATTTTATTTTTAAATTTTTAATGGAAATTTATAGTTAGTAGAAATAAACTTTTTAAAGTGGTTTAGCTTTAGCATTTTTATGTTCTTAATATTTTTATAAATCCATTGAGAAAGGATTAAATAAAGTCTAATCTTTCAATGGTGAAGACATGTCTGAAAATGGTTTTTATTTATTTAATTTTTAAGTTTTTCTAATTTTCTAAAGATCAGTTTCTCTTAGGAGTAAACTGAAAACAACTTGCATTTTTAAATGAAGATACTCATATTTCGTGTTTTAAAAGACCAATTCACATATGAACTAGTGTTTTTTTTTAAGTTGGTCATAATTATGGGAACATGATTAAAAAGAACCACTAATATACATCAAATTTTCATGAGGAATAATTGACTATTTTAAAGACACTTCTGAATTTAATTGTTAAAGTAAAATTCAGCTAACTTGTTGAATATTTAGAATTAGCTTACTTGTATTATATTTGGAGAATATGCCTCATAATGTAGTTTTTAAAAAATAGACAATAAAACAGCAGATAGGGAAGAGAACTTTTTCAATCTACATTTTAAAAAGTAGAACAAATTAAGTATCATCAGGATATCTTTGGCTTCAAGTAGCAGAAAATCCCAACTCACTAGAAAAAAAATTTTACCGAGGGCTGGCCCAGTGGCACAGAGGTTAAGTTTGCACGGGGTTCAACACTTCGGATCCCAGGTGTGGACCTACTCACTGCTTGTCAAGCCATGCTGTGGCCGGCATCCCACATAAAATAGAGGAAGATGGGCATGGATGTTAGCTCAGGGTCAGGGTTTCTCAGCAAAAAGAGGAGGTTTGGCTGCAGATGTTAGCTCAGAGTTGATCTTCCTCAAAAAAAAAAAAAAAAAAAAATGGAAATTTTACCTAACAAAATATTTAGAGTTGAGGTATCTTCAGGCATGATATATCAGAACCCCAGTATCCTGGGGTATCTCCTCCATGTCTAAGCTTCATCATCAGACAGGTGGCAAGATGTTTGCAAGAATTCCTGTCATCACATTGAGACACAGCAACATTCAGAAGGTCACGCCTTTCCTAGAAACCTTTTAACAACTTTGCCCCTCAGTTCTCTTAGTCCATTATTGGTAAAAAGACTCAACAATATCTGCCACTAGAATTGAGGAAGGAGTCAACTTTCAAAATCCTATGCAGAATGGGCTTATTATAGGAAGAAACAAGAGTAGAAATGGATGTAGGGTTACGCATCCACTAAACCCTGGATATTTTTTATTATTTATATCTAATTTTGAATTTCAGTACTTATTTGATGTTTTCTTCATTTTTCTAAGTTGTGCTTACAAATAGTTCTTAAAATTCCATTTTCTCCCTACATATAGTTTTCAACATTTGAATGGAACTGGTGATTTTCCTCTACCTCAAGTTGTACAATCCTAGGAAATAAATTATGCAGTATATTCTGTATAAAATTGAATTCATTTTTGTTTGGTAATGGGACATGTTTTTACATATCATATTCTTATTAGGTCTAAGTTAGGCTTCTACTGAAAATTATAACTGCAAATGTCAGATTCAATTTAGTCACTTAAATGGGTTTTCACCAAAAATAATCATCAACAGATTACAAATGGTCAAAAATATTTCAAAATAAATCCACATTTAATAAGGTATTGGTTTCTTGAGTTTTAATTTAAAGTAATCTAAGCCAAATATGTTTTCATGCATGTTAATGTTTTAGAATCTTACCAGAGGGAAGAGACTATTAATTTACTGTTTATATCACCAAGTATTGTGTTATTCTATATAAAGATTTTTAAAAGAATAGTTCTTATTGACAATGTAATGAACAAATCTTGAGAATAATCTAGAAAGTTCTATGCCTACAAAATAGCCCAATATGTAAAACTAACTTAACCACAAAGATAAATTAGTGGATGCTCATTTTTTTACTAAAGGATTTATTCTTAGGTCCTTTAGTACATTCAAATTATAAGAATTAATGATATTGGACTTACCCAAAGGTTTTCATTATATTTTTTCTGTATTACATAAATGTGGTATAACTCACACATTTAACCATGTGACATTTATTGAAAAGAGAAAATACAGATCTACTAAATTCTCAGTTACAAATACACTTGGATTTGAATTTGTTAAGGTCAGATTAATTTGCAAGTTTGCTCAAAGGAAATTTTTATAGGTACGTGTTGGTTTTGTCTCATGGTTGTGTCTTATCTTAGAGTTCACAGAATGCTTTTAGCGATATTGAAGTTTCCCTGAATGAAACACTGGAATCCATCAAGCAAGAGAAGAAAAATGATCCTCTTAGTGGCGTTCTTTGCCATAGTAGAGAAAATGCTTAGCTTCTGAGAGATATTAGGTTTGTACAAGGGTATTGCATCAGATTTTGTTAACCCATTTATTTTTACATCACCTTAGATATTAAAAATATCCCCAGTTTGAAGTTCTGCCAAATACTAACAGAATATTTGAGTTCCAAAGGCAATGTCACTGAAATGGTAAATGTTATTATTAAGTTTTATTTTTTTGCATAGAGTGAATATTGGTCATGATTCATTGTGTTGTGTGTGTGTGTTTTTCAAATAGGTATTTCCAATGGGATTTTCTTATCTCAAGAAACCATATCTGACAGTCTGTAGTGAATTACAATTTTGATTTACATTCCATTCATCTTCGTACATGTGCCAGTGGCATACCAACGCACCACAGTTTTGACATATTGCCAATCCTAGTTCCTTGAAGTTAAAGTAAGCCTTTATAATAGTAATTCCAGCAAATTTTTGTTAATCAAAGAAGTGCCTCAATTTGAATGCAAGCCAAATCTTAGAATCATAACTAGACTATTCTGACACATCATTATTTTACTGAATTACCAAGGGAGGTGTTAGAAATGATAATCTAGTATTATTCACCACTCTACTCACTAATATTTCATACACAGTACTTATACAAATGACATTTATGTGTATAGATTACGACTGATAAAAAGCAATTGGCACTGGGGTTATATGGTAATCGCATTTTTATTTTAATATTTATTTGGATTTTAACCAAAATTATATTGGCAAATGCAAATTTGATCATGTCCTTCTGCTTAAAATCCTCTCCTGGCCTTCCATTGCCCTTGAAGTCTGGTGGAAATCTTGAGCAGGGCCCAGGAGACCTTGCATTCTTTAGTCCCTGTGTATCTTTTAATCCTTTTCTTATGCTACTATTTCCCTTTGTCAACATGCTGGAAATAAACCATTCTTATGTCACCTCTTTAAAGTATCAAGCTAATCCCCGCCTCACTCAAAGCTTTAACATTTTATCAGATAGTATGCTATGTGTTGCAAGGAGTAAAAGAAACCTTCCAACTGGTTTATGGAAAAAAAAAATAATGGGCGATTTCTTGCCAGATCAAAAAAGTAAAAGATCTTATTTTCAAAATGGAAGTATTTTTCTCTTCTGTTCTTTTTTATTTTTTCCTCACAAGGATCAAGGAAGGCTCCCTAGAGGTTGTTGCACTCCAGTACAGAGACAGCAGTACCTTTTTTGAAATTAGACCACATGGCTTAGTGTTGTAGGGAGAAAAAAAGCCAGTCTTTTGCAAAGGTCAGGGAGGCTCACCTTCAAACATTTGGAATGTTTTTAAAGAATATTTTGTTATTATTATTTTAAGGAACAGCTCAGTCCCTTCTCTACCTATGCTCTTTCATGTTTTAGGATGTAGAATGGATGTATTTCTTTGTAGGAGATCTGATTTCATTCTAGCAGGAACACATGATGGAAACTGTGCTGCCATTGTAAGAGAGAAAGTAAAGCAGGTCCTAAGTCCTTAAAAAGATGAAGTATGGAGTAGAGAAAGAACATTCTGCAGCAAATCATTGCATCTTACCAAATCTATTACTGGGTATCTGCTTGGGGCGAACACATAGCAGCAACATAGCCCTAAGAAAGTGTGGGTCAAAAAGATTGGGGAAAATCTACACGTGGGTGCAGGGTGTTTATTTAGTTAGTTTTTTATTATTTACATTTTGTATTAAAATATAGAGAGAAAATATAGGAATTTTTAGTATATAACTTGATGAATAATATGAAAATAAGTATGTTTATGTAACTACCATTCAAGTCAAGAAACAGAACATTACCTAACATCCCTTTATAATGAATATTGCAGCTATGAAAAGAATCATAGACGTCCTTTTTTTCATTGAGATATAATTCACATACCTTAAAATTAACCATTTTTAAGGGTGCAATTCAGTGATCTTTAGTATATTCCCAAGGTTGTGTGACATCACCATTATCTAATTCCAGAACATTTTCATCACTTCAAAAAGAAACCCTATGCATCCATGAGCAGTCATTCCCTGTTCTCTCCTCCCGCCAGCATCTGGCAACCATAATCTAATTTACGTCTCTAAGGATTTGCCTGTTCTGGACATTTCATGTAAATGGTATCATACAGTATGTGACCTTTTGTTTTGGCTTCTTTCATGTAGTCTAAGTTTCATCAATGTTGCAGCATTTGTCAATAATTATTTTTTCTGCCTGAATAATATTTATTTGTATTGATATACTACATTCTGTTTATCCATTCATCATTTATTTGACACTTAAAATGGGTTCTTTCCACTTCCTGGCTATTATGAATAATACTGCTGTGACTGTGTATAAATTTTTGTATGAATATATGTTTTTAATTCTTTTGAGTATATTCATAGACAAAGGTATATTCTCTTTTTCGTTTATAAATTTTACCTCTTAAAAGAATCAACTTTTGGTTTCATTAATTTTCTCTATTCTTTTTTCAGTTCTTTTCTTCTATTTGGTTTGTTTATTTCAGCTTTAATGTTTATTATTTCCTTCCTTCTGTTTGTTTTGAGTTTAGTGTGCTCTTCTATTTCTAATTTTGTAAGATGGAAAGAAAAGTTATTCATTTGAAACCTTTCTTCTTTATTAACATAGGCATCTATAGCAATACATTTCCCTTCGGCATTGCTTTAGGTGCCATTGATAGGTTTTATTACGTTGTGTTTTCATTTTTCACTGATTGCAAAATATTTTCTAATTTCCCTTTTGATATCTTCTTTGACACATTGCTTATTTAGGAGTTTGGTTTTGTACTTCCATATATTTGTGAACTTCCCAAATTCTTTTCGGATATTGATTTCTAATATCTTTCTGTTGCGATTGGCAAACATACTTTGTATTATTTCAATATTATTTCAATAATTCAATACTTTTTAATTTCTTGAGTCTTGCTTTATGGCTAACATATGATTTACCCTGGGGAATGCTCCATGTGCACTGGAAAAGAATATGTATTCTAATGTTATTTAATATAGTGCTCAATAGATGTCTACTAGGTCCAGTTGGTATATAGTGTTGTTCAATCACCCATTTCTTTGTTGATCTTCTGTCTAGTTGAAACATATAAAATAAGTTGACAAAGTATCAGTAAGGATACAGAATAGCACAAGTAGACCTCATTGGCATATGCAGAATCACAAGAAAACAACTGCAGAGCTCATGTTAGTTTCCAGTATAAGTAGAATATTTTCAGCAATTGACCATATGATAAGCCATAAACCTAGTCACAATAAATTAAAGGACTAAAATCACACTGAACACATCTGCTGACTGTTGTGCAATTAAAATAGGGATCAAGAACAAAATACAACTAGAAAATCATCAGATTCAGAAATTAGGAAATATGCTCTGAAATTACAATGGAAATTAGAAAATATGATCAATTGAATGATAAACAGTATGCAATCTATCCAAACTTGTGAGAGGTAATATGCTTTGTGATTCATTTACAGTCTTAAAAATGTATATATTAGAAAAGTATAAAAGACTGAAAAGAAGGAGCTAAATATCCACATCTAGAAATTGGAGAAAGAGGAGAAATAAGAAGGAAATAGAAGAAGATAAAGAAAAGAAATTAAATAAATAGAAAAAAATACAATAAAAGGGATCAACAAAACCAAAGTTGATTTTTTAAAACTAATGAATTTAATAAACTACCTAATAAGACTGATTTTTTAAAAGGATAGGAAGCACAAATAATCAATATTGGAAATGAAAAAGATTTCGTTACATATTCTGCAGACATTACACCTCCATAAGTGGATATTATAAACAAATTTATGGTAATAAATTTGAAATTTAGATGAAATTTTGAAACTTTGATTAAAGTAACTTCCAGAAACTGAGATAAGAATTTGGACATACGGTCATGCATCGCTTAAGGATGGGGATATGTTCTGAGAAATGCATCATTAGGCAATTTCATCATTGTGTGACTATCATAGAGTGTACTTACACAAACCTAGATGGTATACCCTCGTAGATATCCAGGCTCTCTTATACTAATCTTCTGGGTCCACTGTCATTTATGCGGTCCATCATTGACTGAAATGTTGTTCTGTGGTGTATGACTGTATTAAAAATTTCATGCATATCAAGGCAAGTAATCAATATAATTAAGTCTTTCTCAAAGAGAACATCCAAGCACCAAATGGCTAGTGAATGTTATCAAAAATTTAAATATAATTAATTCCAACTGTAAATAAATCTCTCCTGAAAAGACAAAAATGGGTCCATATCTTAGCTCATTTTATGAAAACAACACAACTTTGATGCCAAAACCTGACCTGGCTAAGAACTACCAGTCAATCTCACTCATCAACATAAGTACAAAAATGATAAACAAAATTTTAGCTGATCAAATCCAGCAATAATAAAAAAATATAAAAATCATCATTAGAGCTTCCTCCAGAAGGGAAAGCTTATTTAACATTCAAAATCAATTTTCCTACATTAACAGATAAAAGGAACTTCAATTGTCATTTCAATAAATGCAGAAAAAAGCATTTGAAGTAATTCAACATTCATTTATGTAAAAAAGTTCATAACAAACTAAGAATAGATGGAGAAATTCCAAAATCCAACAGAGTATTTTTAAAAAATTTCTTAGATGCTCACACCAAGGATTCAGGAGCTAGTGCTTTATTAGGAAAGTGTTCCAAGGAGATATCAGTAGAGAAATGAAGAAGCAGTTTGAGGAAGCAAAAATTTAAGGAAAGTTACCATTTTGGTTGTAGTCCCAGACTCACTCTGGGAGTTCTGGAGTGAAATTACACCTACCTAGGGGCAGAAGAGCTGGACTTTGGTACTTCTCTCACTCCCATCAGGCATTGGCTGCGTGGTTGCTCCACTGCCTGATAGCAGTCCTCTGCCATGCCCAGGTACCAGAAATTAGCTGCAAAGCATGCAGGAAGTGAGGGGTGGGTACAAAACTTTATTAAAAACATTTGAGAGGTTCCAGAACCTCAGAAGTTTCCAGTCAATCATAACAAGTAAAAAGCTGAACACGGTGAAAAATCAACAGCTCATATCCATCAGAGAAGTCAGGGCAAATTACTTCCCTGAAAATTAGAAAGACAAACAGGCAGATACAAAGAATCACAACATACTGGAGCAGAAACCCATAAGCAGAAACTTATGCAGGAACCAGGACCCTGGTAGGAAAACCCGAACAATAACTGACAAATTACTGAAGGCACAGTTTGGACAGGCCTGGCAGATAAAAACCCCAAGGGGACCCAGTCACTAAGGGAACCCCACATTTTTGTGAGTTTTACCTTCAAGAGCTTTGCCATGTTCTCACAGTGAAAATAAGAGGAAAATCCCATCATGTTTCTGGCAGGGGGAGGGGAAAACTAACTTTGAAATGTGCCAGAGCATTCTATTCTGTTTAACAAGCCTGACCTCAAGAAAAAACTATTTTATCTAACCTATTGGTGTATTATTAAAGCCTAATTGACCTGGGAGAAGGGAAATACCCAATTCCAGCCCCTTCTAGCCATTCTGTACCAGCTATGGGGGTGAAAAATTAAAAACAACTGAGAAGCATTTGTGAAGTGCGCAACTCCAGGGCACAGGCTTACTAAAAGACTGAGATCTAATCATAGGACTATAGAACCCTTCAACTCCCACACCTTACCACTACATTACTAAAGGCCTATTTACTGTAATTTATTTTACCTAGTAAATCATATCTACCTTTCAACAAAAGTAAGATATAGTAAAAGGAAAAATGCACAGTTTTCAGAGAGAGAACAAGCATCAGAACTAGACCCAGACAGGGCAGGAATGTTGGAAGTATCAAACTTGATTTTAAAACAACTGTGATTAATATGGTAAGGCTGTAATAGAAAAAGTAGACAAGAAGCAAGAACAGATGAGTAATGCAAGAATAAATAGGTGATATAAGCAGAGAGATGGAAAGTCTAAGAATCAAAAAGAAATGCATCAAAATACTGTAACAGAAATGAAGAATGCCTTTGATGGGCTCAGTAGTAGAATGGACATAGCTGAGGAAAAAAATCTCTGAACTTGAGGATATGTCAATAGAAACTTCCAAAACTGAAAAGCAAAGTGAAAAAGACTAAAAAAAATAGAATATCCAAAAATTGTGAGCCAAGAAAAAAGATTTAATATATGTGTATTGGGAATACTAGAAGGAGGAGAAAGAGAAATGAACATAAGAAATATATAAACCAAAAACGACTGAGAAATTTCCAAAATTTATATCAGATATCAAAACACAGATCCAAGAAACTCAAAGAACATCAAGAAGGATAAATGCCAAAAGTGACACATGGGCACATTATATTCAAACTGCAGAAAATCAAAGATAAAGAAAAAAATCTTGGAAGAAGCCAGAGGAAAAATCACCTTACCTATAGATGAGCAAAGATAAGAGTTACACTTCATTTCTCCTCAGAAACCATGCAAGCAAGAAGAGAGTGGAGCAAAATATTTAAACAAATATTAATAACAAACTATCAGAAAGAGAAATGAAGGAAACAATCCCATTTACAATTGCATTAAAAAATTAAATACATAGGAATAAATTTAACCAAGGAGGTGAAAGATCTGTACACTGAAAACTATAAGACATTAAGGGAAATTGAAGAAGACACAAATAAATGGAAAGATATTCTGTGTTCATGGATTGGGAAAATTAACATTGTTCAAATGTCTACACTACGCAAAGCAACCTATAGATTCAATGCAGTCCCTACCAAAATTCCAATGGCATTTTTCGCAGAAATAGAACAAACAATCCTAAAATTTGTATGGAATCACAAAGGATCCCATATAACCAAAGAAATCTTGAGAAAGAAGAACAAAGCTGGATACATCATGTTCCCTAATTTTAAACTATATTACCAAGCTGTAGTTTTCAAAACAGTATAGTACTGGTGTAAAAACAGACACATAGTTCAATGGAATGGAATAGAGAACCCAGAAACAAACCTATACATATATGGTCAATTAATTTAAGAGAAAGGAGCGAAGAATATACAATGGGGAAAGACAGTCTCTTCAATAAATGGTGTTGGGAAAATTGAGCAGCCATATGCAAAAGAACGAAACTGGACCATTATCTTACACCACACACAAAAGTTAACTCAAAATGGAATAAAGACTTGAATGTAAGACCTGAAACCATAAAACACCTAGAAGAAAACACAGGGGGTAAGCTTCTTGACATCAGTCTTGGTGATGATTTGTTGGATCTGACACCAAAGGCAAAGACAAAGAAAGCAAAAATAAACAAATGGGACTACATAAAACTAAAATAATTCTGCACAGCAATGAAAACCATCAACAAAATAGAAAGACAACGTACTGAATGAGAAAGGATATTTGCAAATCATATTTCTGATAAGGCATTAATATCCAAAAATATATAAAGAACACATACAACTCAACAGCAAAAACCAAAGGATCCAATTTAAAAATGGGCAGAAGATCTGAATAGACATTTTTGCAAAGAAGACATACAGATGGCTGACAAGTACATGAAAAGATGCTGAACATCACTATCATGAAGGAAATGCAAATCAAAACCACAGAGATTTCACATTATACTTATTAGAATGGCTATCATCAAAAAGACAAGAAATATCAAGTGTTGGTGTGGATTGGAGAAAAAGGAACCCTTGCACACCTTTGGTGGAATGTAGATTGCTGCAGCCACTATAGAAAACAGTATGGAATTATCTCAAAAAATTAAAAATAGAACTACCATATGATCCAATATTTCAAATTCTGAGTATTTATCCAAAGAAAATGAAAACACTAACTTGAAAAGATATATGCACCTATGTTTATTGCAGCATTGTTTACAATAGCCAAGAAAAGGAAACAACCTAAGTGTCCATCAATGGATGAATGGATTAAGAAAATGTGCTATATATACAATGGATTAATATTCAGCTGTAAAAAAAGAATGAAATTTTGCCAGTTGTGACAACATGGATGGACCTTGAGGGAATTATGCTTAGTGAACTAAGTCAGACAGAGAAAGACCAATACTATATGACTTAACTTATCTGTGAAATCTAAAAAAACAAGCTCATAGACACAGAGAACAGATTGGCTGTTGCCAGAGGCAGGAGGTGGGCAAAATGGACAAAGGGGTCCAAAGGTATTAACTTCCAGTTATAAAATAAATGTTATGGGGATCTAATGTATAACATGGTGACTACAGTTAATAATACTGTATTGCATACCTGAAAGTTGCTAAGAGACTAAATCTTAAACATTCTCACCAAAAGAAAAAAAGTTTTGTAACAATGTATGTGATGGATGTTAACTTTACTTATTGTAGTGATCATATTGTAATACATACAAAACTGAATCATTATGTTGTACACGTGAAACTAATATAGTGTTATATGTCAATTATATCTCAATAAAAAAAAATGAAGGATGGATGTAAACCATTCTAATGTGGGCAATAAAATTTATATGCCCAGTAATACACAAGAGAATATTTATTGTAGCATTGTTTAGAATAGCTAAAAGCTGGGAAGAACTTACAATCAGCCAACAGTAGAATGGATACATCATGGTACACCATAAAGTGCAGTACTACACAGCAACGATATTAAGCCAGAGGCATAAGCAACAACATGGATAAATCTCAAACATGATGTTGAGTAAAACAAGCAAGTTTCCAAAGAAATGTTTCCATTTTTTAAAAGTTCAAAAATTGATAAAACTATTGCTTACAGATTATATACAGGTGGTAAAATATAAAGAAAAGCAAGGAAATAATTATCACGAAGTCAGAAAACTCAAGGGAGAAGTATGTTGTTGAGGTGGGCAGAGGACATTGCTTCTGGAAGTTTGGAAATCTATATTTTAACCTGGGTGTTAAACTGTGCATATATGTATACAATTTTTTAAAAATCTGGTTTGTAAAAGCATAAAGTGTTGAGAGGAAAACTACCAATCTAGAATTATGTGCCCTGCAAAATTTTCCTACCAAAGTGAAGGATAAATAACGACTCTCTCAGTCAACCAAAACTTGAAGGAATTTATTGCCGGTATAACTGCCTTGAAAGAAATATGAAAAGTAGTTCTTTGGAGAGAAGAGAAATGATATCAGTCAGAAAGAAAGGTCTACATAAAGAAAAAAGAGCATCAAAGAATGAATGAAAGAAGATAAATAATTTTTATTTTTCGTGTGTTTAATTGATATAACAAATAATTTGTTGAAAATAATAACAACAATGTATTTTATTATATATGCCTATATGTGTGTGTATATATTTATATATGTATATATATATATCACTTATGTTTAAATGAAAAGAATGACAGCAATGATGCAAGAGAAGGGGGAGTAATTAGAAATATTTTGTTATTATAATGTACTTGCACTACCCATGAAGTAATATAGTGTATTCTGAAAGTGGACTTGTATAGTTGTAAATGTATATTGTGAATTCTAGGCCAACCACTAAAATAAAATTTTTAAAGAAGTATAACTGATATGCTGGGAAATATATAAAACATTCAATTAAAATCATGAAAATCAGAAAAAGAGTGGAAGACAAAAACGGAAAAAAAGATCAACAGCTAGAAATGACAATGAATAAAGCAGATATTAATCTAAGTAAATCCATGATTATTTTAAACATCCGTTGTCTAAATACATCAACTAAAAGAGATTCCCGGAGTGAATAAAAAAACAAGACCAACTCTATGCTGTATACAGAAACTCATTTTAAATATAAAGATACATATAAATTAAATGTAAAGACATGGAGAAAGATATAGCATGATAATACTAATCAAAAGAAAGTGGAAGAAACTGTATTAATTTCAGGCAAAACAGACCTCATAGCAAGGAACAGTACTGGGGATGAATAGGGGCATTACATCATGATAAAAGATCAGTTCTCCAGGACGGCATAACAATCCTTGATGTGTATGCGCTTAACAACAGCATCAAAACACATGAAAAGTAATAGACACATGCAAAAAAGTAATAGAATTGCAAAGAGAAATAGAGGAATCCACTATTATAGTTGGAGACTTCAACACTCCTCTATCAGAAATGCACAGATTCAGCATGCATAACATCAGTAAGGACATAGTTAAACTCACCATCATCATCATTCAAATGGATATAATTGAAAAGCATTGACTGCTTCATCCAACAACAGCACAGTACATATTGTTCTCAAGTTCACATGGAACATTTGCCAAGACAGACCACAAGCCAGGCCATAAAACACCCCTTAACAAATTTAAAAGAATAGACATCAAACAATGTCTGCTAACACTGCAATAGAATTATTAGAAATCAGTATCAGAAAGATAGGTGGAAAATCCCAAAACATTTGGAGAATAAACAACATACCTGTAATAACACATGAGTCAAAGAAGAAATGGTCATAAATTTAAAAATTTTTAAACTAAATGAAAATGAAAATACAACATCAAAATTTGTGGGATGGAGCAAAAGCAGTGCTTAAAGGAAACATAGCATTGAATACATATATTAGAAAAGAAGAAAGATCTAAAATCAATAGCCTAAGCTTCCACATTAGGACACACAAAAAGAAGAGCAAATTAAATCAAAGTAAGCAGAAGATAAAAATAAAAGAGCAGAAATCAATGAAATTGGAAATAGAGACTTAGTATAGAAAATCAACAAAACCAAAAGCAGATGCTTTGAAAAGATCAATAAAATTGATATACCTCTGACCAGACTAAGAAAAAAAAAAGATACAAACTAATAATATCAGAAATGAAATAGGAGACATCACTAAGATCCCAAAGACATTAAAAGAATAATAAAGAAGTATTATGAACAAATCTATGCCCATACACTTCACAACCTAGATGAAATTGACCAATGCTTTGAAAGATACTATCTGCCAAAACTTACACAGGAAGCAGCAGACTATCTGAATAGACATATGTATTGAACAAATTCAATCGATAATTAATAATCCTGTAAAACGGAAAGTACCAGGCCCAGATGGGTTCACTGGTGAATTCTACCAAAGATTTAAGGAAGAGATTTGACCAATTCTCTTCAATCTCTTCCAGAAGTTAGAAGCAGAGGTGCTCATTCCTAACTCATTCTGTGAGGCCAGCATTACCTTAATAACAAAACCAGACAAAGATGTTACGGGAAAAGAAAACCATGGACCAATATCTCTCACAAATATAGATGAAAAATCCTCAACAAAATATTAGCGAATCCATGCAATAATGTTTAAAAAGAACAATACACCACAAACAAGTGGGTTTTATTCCAGGTATGCAAGGCTGGTACAACATTTGAAAATTGATTAATGTAATACATCACCTCAACAGACTAAAGAAGAAAAATCAAATGATTATATCAATAGATGCAGAAAAGGCATTTGACAAAACAACATTCATTTATGATAAAAGCTCTCAACAAACTAGGAATAGAAGGGAACTTTCTCAATTTAATAAAGAACATCTACAAAACCCTATAGCAATCACTCACTTAACGGTGAGAAACAATGTTTTTCCACTAAGATCAAGAACAAAGCAAGGATGTCCCCTCTTATCACTCCTTTTCAACATTGTCCTGGAAGTCCTATCTAAAACAATAAGACAAGAAAAGGAAGAAAACGGTATACAGATTGCGAAGGAAGAAATAAATGTCTCTCATCAGAGATTACATGATCATGTAAGTAGAAAATCTGAAGGAATTGACAAAAAAATCTTTTGGAACTAATAAGTGATTCTAGCAAAATTGTACGATACAAGGTTAATATACAAAAGTCAATCAATTTCTTTATGTACCAGCAATGAACAAGTGGAATTTTAAATTAAAAATACAATACCATTTATATTAGCACCTCCCCAAAATGAAATATTTAGACATAAATCTAACCAAATTTGTAGAGCATCTATACAAGGAAAACTACAAACTCTGATGACAGAAATCAAAGTCAAAGTAAAGTAATGGAGAGATTTTCCATGTTCGTGGACAGGAAAACTCAATATTTTCAAGATGTCAATTCTTCCCAACTTTATCTATGTATTCAATGCAAGCCCAATCAAAATCTCTTAAGTTATTTTGTAGATATCAACAAACTGATTCTAAAGTTTACATGGTGAGCCAAAAGACCCAGAAGAGTCAACACAATATTGAAGAACAAAGTTGGAGGACTGACACTACTCGTCTTCAAGACTTATTATAAAGCTACTGTAATCAGGGCAGTGTGATATTTGTGAGAGAATAGACAAATAGATCACTGGAACAGATTAGAGAGTCTGGAAACAGACCCACACAAATATAGTCAAGTAATCTTTAACAAAGGAGCAAAGGCAATACAATAGAGAAAAGATAGTCTTTTCAACAACGGAAGCTGAATCAACTGGATATCCACATGCACAAAACTGAATCTAGACACAGATCTACACCTTTCACAAAAATTAACTCAAAATAGATCATTGACCTAAATGTAAAATGCAAAACTGTGAAGCTTCTAGAAGATGACATAGGAGAAAATCTATATATGATCTAACAACCTTAGGTCTGGTGATGACATTTTAGATACAACTCCAAAGTCACAATCCATGAAAGAAACAATTGATACACTGGACTTTATTAAAATTGAATATTTCTGCTCTGTGAAAGACAATTCCAAGAGAAGAGAAGACAAGCCACAGCCTTAGAGAAAATATGTGCAAAAGATGTATCTGATAAAAGACTGTTATGCAAAATGAAACTCAGCAGTAAGAAATGAGCAACCTGATTAAAAAGTGGGCAAAAGACCTCAATGGACCCTTACCAAAGAAGATATGCCAATGGCAAGTAAGCATTTGAAAAGACGTTCAACATCGTATGTCACTAGATAATTGAATATTAAAACACCAAGATACCACAACACACCTATTAGAATGGCCAAAAATCATAACACTGACGACACCAAATGCTGACGACAATGTGGAGTAACAGGAACTCTCACTTATTGCTGGTAGGAATGCTAAATAGTACAGTCACCTTGGAAGACTGCTCGGCAGTTTCCTACAAAACTAACATAGTAAGCACACTTGTGTCCACGTGAAAACCTACGCATGGACATTTATAGGCACTTTATTCGTAATTACCAAAACTTGGAAGCAACCAAGATGTCCTTCAGTAGGTGAATGGAGAAATAAAATGTGGTACACTGGTCAATGGAACATTATTAAGCACTAAAAGAAATGAATTATCAAGCCATGAAAAAACATGGAGGGATCTTAAATGCATATTACTAAGTGAAAGAAACCAATTTGAAATGACTACATACAGTATGATTCCAACTCTATGACACTGTGGAAAAATACAAAACTATGGAGACAGTAAACACATCATAAGTTGGATGAGTGAGAGCCCAGACTATGACTTTTCTTTTGTTGATATCCAAAAATTTATTTTTTACATTCAGATCTCCAATCTACCTGAAAATTATTTTTTATTATGATGTGAGTTCAGTAATGGTGTGTCTCTTTTTTTTCCATTTATCCATCTGGCAGATTCAATACTGTTGATTGAAAAGTGGAGCCTTTTCCCTGCATTACTCTGAAATGCTATTGTCACAATGCTATATTGTCATAAAGATGGCCATATTTGTTTTACTGGCTCAGTCTGTAGATTTCTATTCCATTAGTCTAATTGTCTATCCTGTGCCGATGTCATACAGTCTTTATTACTTTATATCTTTATATCAGATAAAGCAAATCTTTTTTTGTCTCTTTTGTTGTTTGTTTAGTTTAGTTTTTGTTTTTGTTTTGAGGAAGATTAGCCCTGAGCTAACATCTGCCACCAATCCTCCCTTTATTTTGCTGAGGAAGACTGGCCCTGAGCTAACATCCATGCCCATCTTCCTCTACTTTATATGTGGGACTCCTGCCACAGCATGGCTTGATGAGTGCTGCATAGGTCTGCACATGGGATCTGAACTGTCGAACCCCAGGTCACGGAAGCGGAATGTGCAAACTTAACTGCTGCACCACCAGCCTGACCCCTTTTTTGTCTTTTTATTCTAATGATTATCTTGATTACTTTTAGCCATCTGAATATTCATAGAAATGAAAAAAATCAGCTTGTAAAGTTTAACACATATATTTGTGCACACATGCGCACACGTTTATATATACACAATCTTTTTGGGAATATATTGTGATCATATTGACTCTTTAGATAAAATTATAGAGGATTGAAACCTGTACAATATAGCCTTCTAATACATGAAAATGAATATCTCTATTTATTTATGCTCTTTAAGTTTTTTCCAAAAATATTTTATAGTTTTTGTGTAGAAGTCTGGCATATCTTCCTTAGTCATATTCCTAGCTGTATGATATTTTTATGCTATTAAATATTTTGATGTTATTTCTTGTTTTTTACCAATGTATAGAAATAGATTTACTTTTAACATAATAGCTTGTTATCCAACATCCTCGCTATACATAAAGGATAGTTTATCTATTGATAGGAATCATATTATAGGCTATAATCATTTATCTATGAGGTATTGAGTTTCTCTCTACTCAATTATGTTATCTGAGTAAAAGCAAGTTAATGTATTTATAGTTTCTAGCATGCCAACATTTAGCAGGTAACATATTTAAGTGTATAAATGTTAACATTAGTATTCAAAACATAGTTTAAACAAGCTGTTATTATTTTTGTGATTTACCTCTTCAAGCTGTGGCCATGAGATTACCTGAGGATTCTCGGTCACTATTCATCATGTGTTATTTCTTTCCAAAATCCGCCAGTAGCAGAAATTTCCCCTTGGCTAAAACAGCTTTGCAAACAGCTTTATATTCTTCACTCTTCTGGATTTACCTGGAAAGAGATTGCAGATAAGACTACTTTGCATCTGCAGTTTTCTATTTGATTCCTTTTCTTTTATTTCTTGTAAATTCTTAAGGTATTTTTATTCTGTATTACTCTACAGCCTGGGATTACCATTATCTTCTTCCAAATTGCGCAAGGAAGTCACATTTCATTAACTCTTTCTCAGAAAACTGTTGAAATCATTTGGGTGTCATGACAACCAAACAAAGCAAAGCAATAAGAGCTTAAGTGTATATAGTCTGGTATTGTACACATTTAATTCACCTGCAAATTATTGATCCTTATTTCTTTAGGAATCCCACAAACCCACAAGCAAGTTTTGCTAGTTACATTCCATGCTTTTTAGATCTGATAAGATAGTCAAAGTCTCTTTTTACAAATACTTACATTTTAGTCTAGAAAAGGCGTGCACCTGCAAGGAGCTGTACAAATGATCACTATAACTTTTAGTATCTTTTTAGGATCAGAGAACATTAACATTGTTTATATTAAGTACTCTTTGCTCCCTCAGTTCTGTTCTTAACAAGGCTGTGGGCAGTTCCCTATATGTAGCCAAGCCTTAATCACATGGCCATGCTAACTTGGCCACAGCCCACTAAAACAATGATGGGAAACAGATCCAAGGACAGCTATTTATAGGCTGACTATTGGAAATCAACAATAGCCAAAAAGAAGGGATCTATCCAAATATACGTCTTTTATTCTGGTGGTGACTGACTGAACCAATCATACTTTGGGTCATTTAAATGAGATGCCTACAGAGGGTACAGATGGTAATGAGATGCAAATCCTGAGAGGAGGCAGAAAATGTATATGGAAGTGAAGGTAGAGAATTTATGAAACAAATTAAACCAAAATGAAGCATAACCAGTGATATCATATTAGCTGACCAAGAATTTCACATCACTGAAATACAGTGAAGTAATAATCTGATCTTTGGATTCACTGGTCCTAATATATGTATTGTAATCAATTAGCCTTTAGTTTTGTAGTACCTGCTAAGAGTGCACAATTTTGCAAGGCTATGAGAGGAAACAAGGGAACAAAAAAGGGCAAAATCTTGGAAAGTGGATCAGTTACTTGCTAATGAAAGGAACTGGATGAATAGGAAGTTAGAATTATGCAGAAGATAGAGATGGCAGAGGAAAATGTATTTTCAAGGTACTGATAAATATAGCCCCTTCCACAATAAGGTAACAAATGTGGGGGTGGGGGGGGAGGTGGTCCACTATTTTATTCTTCACTGAGTTTGGGAACATTAATTGAAGTAGCCAGACACACTTTGGGCTGGCAGCAAGATGGTAGTCGCAGCATAGTTTTTCAATCTCCTTTAATATCTAGCAAAAAGGGAGGAATTATTATCCTCTTGCAACTAAACACTATGACTCTTGAAAATCAACAGTAAAAATCTTCCTTTCTGACCAAAATCATGCTCCAAGGAGAAAATCTTATGAGTCGAATCTAAATTGAGCAAGATAGGGACAGTAGGGCAAAGGAGAGAAAACAGTAAATAAAAATCGTGGAGGAATGCAGTGGAGGTAGGATGGCAGAAAATATACGGATATTAAAAAAAATTTCTATGATGATGGACAGAGACCTTATAACATCAAAACAGGAAAGTTATCCTGTCCTATCCTCCCACTGAAATAGACTAGGAAAATCCATCTTCTGTGACTAATTCGTAAAGATGAAATTTAGTACCATACAATGACTTTCTTGGATAGAAAAGAGAACAATTGTATTATTTTGCTATGGCTGCCATAACAAACTACCACAGACCCTACAGACTGGGTAGCTTAAAGAGAAATTCTTTTCCTCACGCTTCTGGAAAGTAGAAGTCTGCAATCAATTTGCCAGCAGGGTTGATTTCTTCCAAGGCCTCTCTCCTTGGCTTGTACATGGCAGACTTATTTCTGCGTCTTCATGTGGTCTTCCTTCTGTGTCTGTCTGTGTCTTGATGTCTTCTTATAAGAACACCAGTCATGTTGGATTAGGGCCCACCCTAATGACCTCATCTAACTTAAAGACCCGATCTCTAAATATAGTCACATGCTGAGGTACTGAGGGGTAGGACATGAACATATGAGCTTGTGCTGGGGTGGCGGAGGGAAACAATTTAGCCCTTCATAATAAAGAGGACAGCATTCTTACAATAAAAGCATGCCCAAAAGACATGACACAAAACAGATAAAAGTTTTACTTTACACTTGCAAAGTTAGTTAAAAGTTTAGAGAAAATGTTAAGAACTATGAAAATCAGCATCAATCAACATTAGAAAACTCTATAAATGAGATTGGACAAGATGATGTAAAAAGAGAGCTGTTCATCTTAGAAACGAGTGAGCTCTAAAGAAAAAAAATCTGGAAATGAAATTTAAACTGGAAGGGAAACAGTAATGAATAAGTATGTAGATAATGCCAAAAGGAGAAAATGCATACACACACATATATACTTGGTACCTGGTAAAATCAACCTAGAGTGGATGATACGTTATATAGAAATACTTCAGAGCAAAGGGAAAAACATTCTTTGAGTTTCCAGGCAAAAAGTTTAAGTCACTTATAAAGGAAATAAAATCAGACAGACATCAGACTTTTCAACAGTAATGCTTTGTACCAGAAAACCATGTAAGATTCTAAGGAAATGAAGTATTATCAAAAGATTTTATATCTATCTAAATTGACCTTTTAATGCAAAGGCCATGGACAGACTTTAAGAATATGACAGAAGTCAGGGAATATTGTTTCCATAAATCCTTCCTGAGGAAACCTACTAGAAAATTATCTTTAGAAAATGAAAACAACTGATATCAGCTTAAAACTGGTGATAAACATTGAATATATATTTATCTGTAAGAGAAAGACTAAGTGATAGACATAAGAAAGACAATGAAGTACGTGTGAGTTAAATGCTGCAAAATTTTTGATAAAATAACACAATCAAAAGCGGTTTAGAAGATTGAGAGAGTATATGGAGAGTAGAGTCCATTCACTAATTGCCTTATAAGTATTAACTGAGGGTGAAAGACCTGACTTCATATTGAATTTAGAGAGAAGGGCAGAGGAGGAGGAAGAAGAGGTTCCTGGTTAAATTCGATATTGCTCCTGGAGGGAAATGATGTACAGAATCCAAAAAAGTGAGAAAACTAAAATATTCCAAAAATTATAGAAGATTAGAGGCTAAATATGTGAATAGTAGCCGTAATTAAATGAGCTTAAATGACGAATAGAAAGCAAATATAATCTTACTAGCTAAAATTTATGCTCTATACAAGGAACAGGTCTAAGAAGATGACCTCCAAAAGTGATAAAGATAAACGGATGCACCAGTATGAACTACTCAAATGCAATTGAAAAGGGAGTAGAGATTAAACTCTTGATATCTGAAAAGATAAAAATTAGACCAAAGAGAGTATAAGTGATGAAATTGTAATTTTATAAAGTTAAAAACAGTATTTTTCAGTGAACTGTAACAGTCATTAATTTTTATGCAAACAATGCAATGACTTCTTTAAACAGCAACTACAGCAGCTTCAAGGAGAAATAAACAAAAAAATCAAATTGGAGGCCGGCCCTGTAGCTAAGTGGTTAAGTTCCTGTGCTCCATTTTGGCAATCTGACGTTCACTGGTTCAGATCCTGGGCATGGACCTACACACTGCTCATCAAGCCATGCTGTGGCAGCATCCCACACAGAAGAACTAGAACAACTTTCAACTAGGATAGACAACTATGTGCTGGGGCTTTGGGGAGAAAAAAAAAAGAGGAAGATTGGCAACAGATGTTGGTTCAGGGTCAATCTTCCTCAAAAAAAACCAAATTGAACACATCTCTCTTGATCCAAGGCAGATCAAATGAGCAAAAATTTTGTAAAGACCTTGAAGTATTGGGCATTTTTCATCAATAATTTAGACCTTATATATTGAAATCTGAACCCAGATAAAGATACTACACTTCTTTTAATTGCACAGAAAATGTTCATGAAAAAGAACCATTTTTATGCCACAAAGGAAGTTTAATACATTCCAAATACAGAAATGAAGAAAAGAGCATTATCTGAACTCTTTTCAATAAAACTAGAAATTTAGAACAAAATTGAAAACAAGTTCTTCCACCTAGAAATTAAACACAGTGTTAAACAACTCTTGGATGAAACTGGAAATAACTCTCAAACTGTAACACTTCTTAAAATTTTAACAGGACATATCAGAGTATGGGATACAACTAAAGTAATTATCAGAGGAAATTTGATAGCATTAAATATATACATTAATAACAATTAGAAAAATAAAATAAAAAAGTAAACACCAAATTTTTAAAGTTATTTAAAAAACAACAATAAGTTAAACCAAAAGAAAACAGAAAGAATTTGAGGGAATTGTCACCTAAACTAAAGTGGGCCTCATGCTACTGGTACTAAAGCCATGAATAAACAGTATTCCTACCCTCATGGAGAGTTCAGATGATTTGGATAAAAAAGATCAGTTTAGGAAGGCAAATTGTTTTCTTTTCTTCCCAAAGTTGTATTATTAAGATAACAATTATTAACACAATATGGCACTTGACTATATAGATACAAGTCTTTAGTATTGAAATTTTTAAGACTTATCAGTGGGGATAGCACTTATCAATAGCCAGAAAATAAAACCTTCATTCCAACATAATCTTCTCACAATAATAATTTACAGTATATTTCAGGAGAGTGTTTTTCTTTCCAGAATCTATCGAAATATTTTTTCTGTGCAGTCACATTTCTAAGAACATTTTGATGGATATGATGGTTTCTGT
This sequence comes from Equus przewalskii, assembly GCF_037783145.1. Lineage (NCBI taxonomy): Eukaryota > Metazoa > Chordata > Mammalia > Perissodactyla > Equidae > Equus > Equus przewalskii. The sequence goes on from NC_091832.1 coordinate 96,199,644, forward strand.
TTGATCAATATTAATTTAAAGATGCTAGATATCCTTGGAGAGCTAATCAAAAAGGTGGAAATTTTTCCACGTTAATGTTGTCAAGTGACAGTAGATTTAAGAGGTAATGAACATTATTTACTTAAAAAGAAAATGTTTTCCCTTATGCAATTATTGTTAGAGGAATCATTAGCGACAACAAAAGCTCTATGAGTCAGTTAAACATATGTCTCATTCTATAATTTATACTTCTTCTTAACAGTCTGTGATCCCTTGGGTCAAGATTACTTTAGAAATACAAAGAGAACCCTAAAACTAAATAATTTCTATTATAAAATGAACATGTAAATTATCTGCTAAATTACTTGTACTTAATTAGTAATTTTGCATAATGACATACATTCTCTTTGGGTCTCTTCAGGCTCAGACAGATAACACTTTACAAATGTTACTTAAGTTCCAATTACAGCGCAAACCTTGTCTAAATGTACTATTAATCTAAATATGCAAAAGTGAGCAATCCTGGTATTCCTTAGGCAAACTATAATTCAGCAATTCTGCTTAAAGGGACCTTGGCTCATTCTGAATGACATGTTTCCTATGTTGTTTCTTACCTGAGAGACTAAAATTGTCAATTTTTAAAAGTTTGTAAGTAGATAACACATTATACAGTTATTAGAATTAGCTCATTTCACTTTCAGTTTAGAAATTCAAATGACAAAAATATTTACCTTCTGATGTAAAAACTGCCTTTTTTGGTAGTCAACACTGAAATAACCACGTAAGACATAGCTACTGCTGATCACACTGCCGCAATGTTCCACTTAAATTGTTCTAATCTTGTCACAGTTACTTTGTGTCTTAAACTGCTACATAGAATTCACTTAGGAGGGCAATATGTTCAGCTCAAATAACAGGCTCAGAATATAATTTGTGTATTTACTTCACAGGTATTTATTGAATGCCTACAATGTGTCAGGCTGAGTCTTGGGGATGGAGCAAGCAGGAAGGCAGACGAGGTTTCCCTGTTCAAGAAGTTCACATTCAGATCATGGTGTGTTTATGGGTGCATGTTATGTGTGTGAATGCGTATGTATGTGTGTGGATGGGGGAGGGAAATTGATAACGACTAAAGAGACAAAAATAAACAATATGTGACCAGAGTTTATGAAGCGATATAGGAGAAATAGCGTTATTTGAGAGAGAGTGACTCGGATAAGGTATTAACGTTCATTAGAACCTACAATTGCCTTCCGTTTTACACATAAACACAAAATAGATTCGGCACAGCTTTCATGTACATCAAATGTGTAAATATTGGGTAAATTTTCTGGAGATTGAACTTTGGACATTAACCAAGGGTGGTTCAACATTTCGGAAAATCATTTCACCCACGGCAATACCATTGGTGATATGTGAGTTGCCGATACAGCCCCTACACTGATACACTTGTATCAGTCATGGTGGTTTTAGATCTTATATAAAGAAAAATTGTCTATATTATTCCATTGAATTTTTGTTGTTTGGTTTTATCACTTTATCTCAAAATGAGTATCATGGATATATCTAATCTACTAACATTTTTTTTCCTAATTAAGCAACAAATGTGAATAAATGCAAATTTTAAAAAGAGACACAAAATAGCCACATAATTCTGAAATTTAAAGAAATTATTGAAAAGTATTTTGCTGTCATTGGGATGTTTAAAAACTCTTAAATCCAGAGCAATCAATCCTTCTTTTCTTTCTTACGTAAAGTACAAATAATAAAAAATATGGTGAATTATCCATTAGAGAGGAATTAATCTTACTAGCTATATGTGAAGTTATTTTTATTATGATAAAAGGAAGAACAAATGTAAGAATTTATTCCTTTACATTGAGCAAAGATACTGTTTTTAAATGAATCAATGAGAAGGTGAAAGAAAATAAGATATATAATAAACTGAAGTTGCCATATGCACAATTCAGAAGGAATGAAAAAATAATAGAGGAGATGTCATTTAGAATAACAGGCTATAATGCACAGAGCTTGTCAATATCTGAAACCTTCAAAATTAGTTCACAGGAAAAACATTCCCTTTTCCAATGACATTGCTTGTACAACAGATGGAACACTAACTCAGGTTAGTGGGTAACACAAGTTTACAGCCAACTTAAAAAAGAAACGCCAGGTGTTTTAGCAATTTATTGCATTATTCATCAACAGCACTTAGTTGCCAACGACTTTGAAAAAGACTTCAAAAATGAATGAAGTTACTGAGCTATTAATGTATAATGTATAATAATAATCAATGTAAACATACAGTAATTTCTGGAATGATATGTTGTTTGGTAAACTTTTGTTTGGCACATTTAACTGCAATGATCCTTCAAATAAATTTGTTTTTAAATATTTTTTCACTGTTTCATCGTAGACTTTTTATTCAGTGAAAAATCAAAAATTGAAATTAGAGTATAGCACATGGTATGATAAATTTTTCAGATATATTTGCAAAACTAAAAGAAGTCCTTCTTAAGTTACATGGAAATGAGGTATATTTCACAAAAGTGTAGAGAAAGATCAAGGAATTCCCAAAAACTCTACATAATATAGAAATAGCCTTACTCATGAGAATTTTTAGTTTCCCATGTTGGTTGAAATTCGATGAGGATGGATTTAAACAAAATGATTTTAAAACATATTGCTGTTATTTGGTTGCTATTAAAAATGCAATTATGATTCTAAGTCAGCATCAACTTGCAATATCAAACTGAGTGATTAATTTATCTGAGGTGAATGTTAAATGTGTTAACTAAGAATTTGAAGGAAGAATTAATTGATCTAGAAAATGACTTTGAGGCATAAGAATGATATAATGAGTTGAGTTATAAAATCTTTTGGATCCACTTAAGACTGTCATGCTCACTTCTTTGAAAAGAATTACATATACATATAAATTACATATGCATTTGCAGGTACATATTTATTTGAAAATAATCTTATGTTGATAGTCTAGTTTTAGTATAACAAAACTAATTGCAAATACATAAGAAATTTGAGATGATTGTCAACAAAATTATTTTTTAAGAAAATTTGAATAATGTTAAGTTAGCAGACATAGAAAGTTGTGATCATACTGATATTCATTAATAGAATTTGTTTTAAAATACTTAATTCCATTTCATCCTACATATCTTTTGTTTTTGTCCAAAAATGATAAATCTGTGTTATGTAAATTTCATATTGAAATTGTTTATTATTTTTCATTTTCCTTGTGTTCCAAATATAATCTGATACTGACACCAGGTATGTGCCTCATAGCTTTTTGTTTCATTGATTTTAACTTTAATTTTTGCTCCCGTCTTTGTCATGATGGAGTCTTTAAGAGTTTTTGTTGTTGTGTTTAAGTACTAGAGACTGAAGATGTCAGAGGAGTTTAAAGCTTATTTTCTGTGACTCCATCCCCACGTCATACTGCACATTGAAATATGGGCCACCTGATCTAGATTGTAATATTTCCACATTTGCTCCAATTCGCATGTTTGTAATTTGTCTGTGTATGTTACCCTACTTCCATTATTTTCTTTCTTTCTTTTATTATATAAAAACAGTCCAGTGTTTCGTTACTTATCCTCACACAAGTCTCAATTTTAGGTTCGCTTATACCCCTGCCCTCATTCCATCCCTCCTTTGTTCCTCTCTTCCTTCCTTCCTTTCTGTCCGTCTTACATGGAACAACCCTGCTAGTCTTAAATTATTATGCTTAGATATAAGCACTGAACCACTGCGTTTTTTCTTCTAATATAGGCTTGCGCAAATTTTACATTTTGAAGTGCATTTTTAAAAAATAAATGACTTTTCTTGTTATTATTCTTACATTATAGTTAGACATATATTTTTTAAATTTTGTGTTGGTACATTATCTATGAATTTAGTTTCAGAGTATTAAGTAAAAATTACAAAATATTTATTACAAACACGTTTAGGCTTAAAAAAGTTAGGCATTATTGGCATATGATCTCTACATGTGTTAGTTAAAATACAAGTCTGTTTGGGGCAGGCCTGGTGGCATAGTGGTTAAGTTCTCATGCTTCCCTTCTCAGGTTCACATTCTGGGAGTGGACCTAGCACTGCTCCTCAAGCCATGCTGTGGCGGTGTCCCACATAAAATAGAGGAAGATTGGCACAGATGTTAGCTCAACGACAATCTTCCTCAAGCAACAAGAGGAAGATTGGCAACGGATTTTAGCTCAGGGCCAATCTTCCTCACACAAATACTCAAAGAAAACAAATCTATTTGTCATAAGACTCAAATATAAGTCAATTATAAAAAATAATAAAACTTTGTTTCCTTTCATGTAAAGAGTTTGGGGCAAATATAGCAGCTTTACTGGATGTGGGATATGAACTCCTTCTATATTGTTCTGCTGCCCTTTCCAACGTGGCTTCCCATATATTGTCATTCCAGCTTTTGGCGTCCCATCTCCTTAGTAGCTAGGAAGGAGGGAGAAAAGGACAAGGGGACAAAAAGAAGGTGTTCTTATCTTTTTTTAAAGCACTCTTTTTTAAAAGGGAATTCCTTTAGATAAGCAGACGTGTTCTAGATTAAAATTCATTTCTATTACTAAAGGAAAAAGAGGAATATAATTACTTATTGGTGGACAATAATGCTTATTGGGGGACACTTAGCCGAAACGGTAACACCTCACATAAGATAATGAGAAACTTGCAAGTGGGTTTGTGTATTCTCTTTTGAAAGTATCACCCAGCTCAAAACTTATGCATTGTAAGAAGTAAATAAATGCTTATTTAATAAATGGATGATGTAAAAAATGGATGATGTTAAAAAAAAAGCCACTCACAGAGCTTAAGAAGAGATTAACAAGATAAAGAATTTGATAATAGAAACTTTATTTTCTTAATATGGGGGAAGTCCATTCTTTTCATTTATCAACATTAGTTGGTTTTAAATATTACAGACATGCTCAATTTGGGGACCATCTATGAGTTATCAGACGTCCGCATTTTTAACATTGTGGATCCAATTGCATTCAAATGAATATACTTATATTTCTATGAACTACTGTTTTCTCCTTTGACTTTTTGTCTGCTCTTTTAATGATTAAATGAATTGGCCAAAATTTTCTAGTTCTTTTTCATTTATTCCTGCCTTTTCCAAAAATCCCTTTTTGAGGTAGTTAAAAGGAAGAAAAGGAAATTGTGTATTTAAAAATTACAGTGTATTTGCCAAAGCAATGTAAAGTAAATGTTGGTTGTGAAACTTGTGGTTTTCCAGAATATCCAAGCTTGGCTGTTAAAAAATATAGTTACAATAGGCTTAACACAAAGAATGTGGTGTACTCCACCCTAACCCACGCAATTGCAGGGTCTCTTACCTCCAACAAATTCATTGGATTGATGCAGGAATCTTGCAGTGTATGTTCATAAATATGGTCTTTTTAAGACTGTCACATGGAACATGAATGTTCAAGTACTGAATATTTTATGTCACAATTAAGAGTCAACTGTTGCCTTCTCTTTTGCTCTGACTACAGCAATACTGCCGCCTACTCTATTTAACAAGTGGTAAGTTTGGATTCTCCTCTCTGTGCTTGAAACAAGATGACATAGCTTGACTATCCATTAGGCTATCTCTGAGTTTTATCTTTCCAGACTTTCACCCGATGGGTCTGGGTTTCCCGTATGGCTGCCCTACAGAAATGGATAAATTTTTATTTCTCAAGCAATTCTTTCCATGGACGTCAGAAAAGTGATTGATGCACTGTTGTTACGGATAATTTAGTGAGAATTTTATTTATTTTTTTCTCTTCTCATTTATCACATCCTTTTCCTAGATTGCTTACATAAGTTCTTTCAGGAAAATGAAGGACAGGCAAAAACTTGAAATATAAAAACATTTTCAAAATTTTACTTCCCATCTGACCCTATCTTTCTTAAGCAATACTTACTTGCCTTGATTCTTGTCTTCCTTAGAATGAGCACTCTCAATGAGACTTCTAGATCCCTGGATAAGCATCAACTCAATCAACTCAAGTGACTCACCAGATAGGCCAAGCTGTGTCTGCATCCTATCTCCATTCCTCTTAGTTTATTCAGCTGAGATACTGGCCTTATGAATAAGCAGCATGTCATCAACTTATGCTCACACCTAATTAAAAGTCTAATTTAACAAGCAAAAAAAAGATAAATACCCTAGATGGGCTAATCTGATTATTACGAGAGAGCTATATTCTTAATTTTTGATGTGTTCATGATAACAATTTCACCCCCAATTTAGATCTTTTGTATGAGAGCAATATTTTTTTCAAGTCAGAGAGGCCTCTTATACATACTGAATTCTCAGCAATCTCATTATGATTTTATATTTGAATTTAAGAGTCTTGTATTTGCTATCATGGATACTGGAACTGAAAAAGCTAGATTCCAATCCTGGTTCTACCATTTTCTATCTGGGTTTAGTATATGAATGTTCTGCCAAGTTTTAAGAGTTTCTATTTTGTCTTTGTAATATGATACTAATTGTGCCTAGATCAGAGAGTTGCTGTGAGAATTGAACAGGAAAATGTAAAGAAGAAAATGCTTGGGCCAGCCCAATGGCCTAGTGGTTAAAGTTCTGCCTACTCCACTTTGGTGGCCTGTGTTCGGTTCCTGGGCATGGAACCACATAACTCATCTGTTGGTGGCCATGCTGTGGTGGCAGCTCACATAAAGAAAAAAGAGTAAGATTGGCAACAGATGTTAGCTCAGGGCAAATCTTCCTCAGCCAAAAAAAAAAAAAAGAAAGAAAGAAAGCTTTACATCAATAAGTATTCAGGAAATTGTAACTATAATTATTTTATTATTAATTTGAGGAGATGTAAGTATGAGGATGTTAACGAATATACATTATTTTCATTAGAAAATCTTCTCTAGAATACTGCATTATTATTATTATATATGTATAATAAAATGTGATAAATATAATTTCTACTGAGGAAAACATTTTTCATATAATTGCCTAAATAAGAGTGTAAACATTTGGGAAATTAATTTATAATCATATCTATTAGAATTACACTAAAAAAATGGTAATTATGTGAGGTGGTGGAACTGTTAACTAATGTTATTATAGTGATCATTTTGCAATGTATACCTATATCAAATCATCACATTGTACACCTTAAACTTACATATGCTATATGTCAATAATATCTCAATAATGTTGGGAGAAAAGAAATTAGGGAACAGTTCAATGTCCATCTTTATGATAAATTTTAGAAATGTTAAAGAAGTTTTTAAAAATGTTAAAAAAAAAAAAAAGCCAGAGTCAGATGTGTCTGTAGGAAAGCCAGGAGCCGCCGAAGATGGAAGAGGCAGAGAAGGCAGGCTCCTCCTCTGGAGCCTCGCTCGGAGGGAGGGAGCCCGGCCCTGCTGACACTCTGATTTTGGACTTCTGGCCTCTAACTAGGAGAGAATAAATTTCTGTGTTTTAAACCACAAAAAAAAAAAAGAAAGAATTACACTAACATATCTAAATGGTTAGCATTCCATATATCTGAGACTCACATGCCTCCAGAATGCAGGCTTGGGACTGACATGTTTACTAATTAGATGCTTCCTTATTAGATTTGGACGCAGAAATGAGCAATCCCAGGTGACGGCTATGCACTTGTCTTAGCAAGCATACAGTGGCTTGAGTTATTCTAGGGCAGCTGTGTGGCACTTCTGTGGAGCAACTAGTCCTGAGAGTCACACGTGTAGAAGGTCAGGGGACGTGGCATTATTGTTTGAGCTGGAGAAGTCCAGCACTGTGGTTAGTTCTTTCCTAGATTCAATGAATCCAGCCTCTTTGTGCCAAGCTGGGAAAGATCCAAGATTGACTATCACGCACTCCTGAAAATGCTCTGAGATATCTACGATTCTTCAAGAAATTGCTGTCTGCTTAAATAATTTCTGCTTAAAAATTGCTTTCTGCTAGAGTGGAGTCTGTAAGATTCTTTGCAGGTACATAGACTTGGTCCTCCATTTCTTGATTTAGTTAATTAGGTGGCGAGTATTGACACCCTGTTATGAGAGATTGAGTGTTTTTTTTTTTTTTTTTTTTTTTGGTGTCATTTTCTACCAAAGCCTCCATTCCATCCATGTGCACAAGAATGAAGGATTTGGGAAAGAGACCCAAGCCCAAACCTATTGTGCCATATATAACTTTAAATTTAATTACCTGTATTAGTTTCTAGGACTCAGTTCTGATCTTCTTATTTGTTGGCTCTTGGCTTAGAGCTTTTCTGGAACATTATGGAGAAAGACAGTTTATAGTTCCATCACAGTTCTCTTCAGTCCTTAAACTTTTTCTGTTCTGTTTTATCATTCAGTCTGATCCCATCCCTCTTAGTTTTCTAGAAATGTATCAAGATGTTTTGTTCACATATTGCCAAATTCCCATTCTGAGGGCTGTTATGTGCTATTATCTCAATGAGATTTTCATCAGTCTGTTTTCTTAGGGAAAAAAAAATCCAGACTGAAAATTCTTAAACTTTATGTGATATGGATTCAGTATACAGTATTTTCCAGGCTTATTTAACCATAGAAATCTTCTTTCCATGGAACATCATGTTACTCTGCTGACACGAATAAAACACAACAGATGATTCAAACAGGACACAAGACATCGGGAAGATTAAGGTTAAGTCTGAGATAAGTATAATTCTAAGAAGAAAACAACAAATGTTTTTAGGTAGTGAAAACCTGATGAGATTTCAAAAGGTCAATTTCATCCACCTGAGAGAATCTTTAAAGACTTAGATGTGGGCAGTGGAATGTGATCTACAAAATGAAGATAGGGTGGAATTCAGACTGGCAGAGGTGAAGGAAAAAAGGGTTCCTTGAGGAAGGAGCAGCACACAGACAGCCTTGAAGGTGAGAGACTTTAGAAGAGAAGACTATCCTTCATTCATTTGTTCTCTTATGCATTTCACGATTTATTTTCTGATTCATTTTACAAACACTTAGGACTCAGGATATTTTGATAAAAATAGATCAAGATTAGGGAAAGGTAATATAAATATTTTTATCATAAGGCCTTAAATATTAGCTACAGTTGAACTTCTTGTTTATGACTGAGGTCAACGGGAGTCAAAATGGAAAAGAGGATGGTATTTACATGATTTGCATTATAAAAAACAAACAAAAATGCATGCATCAGTATTGCATTCTTAAAGAAAGACATCTCCTATAATCCTCAAAGAACAGATTTCCTAAGTATCAGTTAATGCACTAATGGATCTTGTACATTTTTTTGCTATCCAAACATGGAAATGACCATTAGACAACATTCAGTGAGAGGAATTCTGGGAGGAACTAAAAAATGCAGTCACCCAGCTTAGCCCAAGTATAAACTTTAGAGTATTTGAATGAGTGAATGGAAAAGACATTCTTTAAGAAAGTTCTTTAAAGGGTATATTTCTCATCATAGTATAGACATTGACTATCATACAGAGATTGAATATCGAGGTTCAAGATTGTGAGGATATTAAGGATACAAGTGTCACAACATCCTTTACTATAAACATGCATATTAAGGATATTTATACCTTAAATTCACAGGCACAGTTATTATTCATAGCCAAGCTAGGAGATACAATAACAATATGTATATTTACATATAAATAATATATATTTATATATTTAATGTAACACATTTATATTAACTTATTAATTATTGTACTTTATATGCCACTAACTTCATTTAGACATTTTTTTCCTAAGCCTCGTCAATAAATTAGGAGCAAAGAAAATGAGACCCGTGATTGCCAAAACCTCTAAATGTGAAGCATGTTTTTGACAAAATAGGAACTTTTAAAAATATTACACTTTGTTGGGAAGATTATCTGATAAAATGTGGTATTTAAAAAAAATTACATGTGGTGTTTATGTTGTTCTGTTTGTTTGCTGTTAAAGTTCATGTTTAAGTTGTGAAAATATGATTGACAATGTAATTCAGAGCTTTAAGTCTTAAATGAGTAGCTTGCCTGAATAGAGTAAGCAATCAGAAGTTCGATCTCTTTATATTACCATGTTCTGTCTAGGACGTTCTTTTTATTTTATAGTAAAATAAGAAGCCAAGCATGAATAATAGGAACATTAAATATAGAGAAAAATCACAACTTTTGATTTTAATAGAATTATTGCTAGATCCCTTTGTGAAAGTATTACTCTCTTAGACAGTAAGACCTCAAAGAAGAAAAGCGTAAATATAGGCACATGAATAATCCATTTTGTGAATAAGTTTAGGTGTAATATCAAGATATACAATTTCTCTTATAACAAAGAGAATGTTCTGTCTTGGATTCTATTGTTTTTTTCCATTAACAGTAATTCTATGAAAAATCACCATGATTGAGGATTGTTTTATGAAATATTGCTTAATTAGTTTCCTAGGGCTGCTGAAACAAAGCTTCCCGAACTTGGTGGCTTAAAAAATCAGGAATTTATTCTCTCACAGTTCTGGAAGCTAGAAATCCAATATGGAGGTGTCAGCATACTTCCTCTGATGACTCCAGGAAAGAATCCTTCCTCTCCTCTTCCTAGCTTCTTGTGGCCCCTGCAACCCTAGGCATTCCTTAGCTTGTAACTGCATTACTGCAACCTCTGCCTCTGTCATCACATGGGCTTCTTCCTTCTGCATGTCTCTGTGTATGTGTCCTCTCTTCTCATAAGGACAAGAGTCACTGAATTTAGATCCCATTCTAATCCAGCATGACATCATCTTAATTACATCTGCAAAGACCCTATTTCCAAATGAGGTAACATTTTGGGGTTCTGGCTAGACGTGAATTTTGTGAGGACACAATTCAACCCACTATGATCACCAATTAAAAATTTTGATAATTATATTACATTTGTAGATCACAGAAATAATGTAGACACAGAAAGCAGTTTAACAATATATAGTGATATCTTTGTGTACTTTCTAGGGGACTATGATAAGACTATTTTATAAATTGCTAAATGACAATACACAAAGTGCTCAGGGACAACATGGAGTGAAGTCACTTTATTTGACATTTTTCTATAACATTTTTACATTAATTTTTTTTCAGGGTATTAGTTGTGTATTGAAAACATTCATTGATTATGTGAAACAATGAAATTTTAATATGTTAACCAAATTAACTGTAAAAATTAGTTGTAAAAAGTGTTAAACAGATTATTATGATGAAACAATTCTAAAAAGATGCTATTTAAGTTTTTGAAAACTTGAGTTATACATAAAGGTTCTAAAACATATTGTAAAGAACAAAAGAAATGATTGAATATCGCTAAACTCAAGCAACACTAGCGTTTTTAGACAACATTAAACTACATGTGAGTCAAATGACTGAAGCTTGCTAGTTCTTAGGGAAATTCAAACCAAAACCAAAATGACTAAATCACATCCACTAGAGCAGCAATTATAGAAAGAAAGATAACAACAAGTACTAAGAAGGATGTGGAGAAACTGGAACTCATGCATTTCTGGTGGACTGTAAAATGGAGTAGCCACTTTGCAAAGCATTTGGTAGCGTCTTAAAAAATATAAATTTAGCATGTTATCTAGCTATTCCAGTTCTAAGCATCTGCCCAAGATAAATGAAAGCATATTCAAGAAGATTTGCAAAATAGAGGAGCATAAAACAAACAAAGAAAAACAGCACATCATGGTGGAACTGTTCAAAACGAAAGATAAAGAGAAAATTTCAAACATACTCAAAGAAGAAAAAGACAAAATAACTTCAAAGGGGCAACAATATGATTTACACCTAAATTTTTATTAAAAACAGTGGAGCCAGAAAACAAAGCAGTGACATGTTTCATATGCTGAAAGAAAATAATGACCAACTAAAATTATATACTCAGTGAAAATAGCATTTTTACAAAGACGAAATGAAGAGCATTTCAGGCAAATAAAAAATGAAGATAAGCTATTGCCAGCAAATCTGCAGTATAAGAAATATTAAAGGAAGATAGTCAGAGAAAGAAAATGTAGAAACACAGGAATGAATAAAGAGAAAGGAGGCAAATATGAATGAGTATTGACAGTCCAAAAGAAAGTACTAGTGTTATCTGGGGTTATATACATGCAGAATTAAATATCATGATAATGATTTTTAAAAAGGTGGAGGAATGGTAAATGGATTCAAATAACTTTAAGGTTCTTGAACTATCTGGACAGTGATAAATTAGTTACATGCACCATGTATTCATTTGTCTATGATGCATGCTAAATATCGAGATTAACTTTTAAAAGAAGAAAAAGAATGTATCTCTAACAAGTTAATAGAAGAAAAATGAAATAATAAAAATAAATATTTTATCAATCCAAAAGAAGGCAAAAGAGGAGAGAAAAGGAACAAAAACTCAAGTAGGTCAAAAAATAATAAAAGATGGTAGATAGAAATCAAAGTAAATAGTAATTACATTCAATTATGTAAATGGAACAAATATTCTAATTAAAACTGACAATGTCAGACAGGGTAAAACAAAAAAAGTCAATGTCTATTTTACAAGAGACATATCTTACATATAAAAAATAGAGAAAATTTACAGACAACAAGAATGGAAAAATTGAGATAAAGAAAGCTGATTTATATCTGTACTAATATTGCAGGAAGAATTTATTAAGGCAAGAATCAATATTAAAGATAAAGGGTGAAATCTCACAATAATAATAAAAGATGAATCCACTCAGAAGTTTTGAAAATATAAACTCCTTATGCACAAATCATGCAACATCATGATATTTTTAAAATACTGACAGACCAAAAATGAAATAGTAAGATCTATCTCTAGCAATAGCTGATAGAATAAGTAGACAAACTATCAGTAAGAATATAGAAGATTTATAAGGCAATACTAATGCTTGGCCTAATGGACATACTTGATCTCTTTAAAACACTGCATCCAATAAGAACAGATTTCATTATTTTCATGTGTACACAGAATACTAAACAATATTTATAAGGCTTAAATAAATTTTAAGAGATTATAATTATTCAGATGATATTCTCATGGCAATTAAATTAAGTTAGAAATCAAGAAAAAATAAAAATAATAAAATACCCAATTAATTCAAAATGAAGGAATACACTTTAAATAAGACATTGGTTAAGAAGAGATCACACAGGAAAATTGGGAATAATTTCAACTAATGAAAACGGAGAGAAGACATAATAAAATGTGAGATTCAGCTAAACTAGTGCTTCAGAGAATTTATAAATATACATTCTTTCATAGGTTATACATATTGTATGTCATATACTATATAAATTATTTCATATATATTCTTTCATATATTATAGAGAAACTGAAATAAAATATAAGAACGGAAATAATAAATTTAAAGCTTAAACTAATAAAATTGAAAAGGACTAAAATACATAAAGTCAACAAAATCAAAAGTTGGTTCTTTGAAATGATTTATAACATTAATGGAATCTTGGCAAGACTTATCAAGAGAGAAAACAAGACTAAAAATATCAGAATAAAAAAAAGAGGAATCACTTAGATCCTACACTTAGTAATAAGCAAACAATAGAGTATTATAAGCACATTGCTTTCAATATATTTAACAATTTTAATAATTTTTCAAAGTCCATAAAAAACACGACTTCCCAAAATGACAAAAGAAAAAATAGAGAATATGATGTATCCTAATCTATCAAAGAAAGTGGACCTATGATTAAACTATTTTTACAAGGAACACTCCAGGATTAGAAACATTTAATAATGAATTTTTCCAAATATTTAAGTAAAGAATTCCAAGAGGGGCTGGCCCCGTGGCCAATTGGTTAGGTTCCTTCACTCTGCTTCGCCGGCCCAGGGTTTCACCAGTTCAAGTCCTGGGTGAGGATATGGCACCGCTCATCAGACCATTCTGGGGAGGCATCTCACGTGCCACAACTGGAGGGGCCCACAACTGGAATACACAACTCTGTACGGGGGTGGGGAGGGGGCTTTGGGAGAAAAAGGAAAAATAAAATATTTACAAAAAAATTCCAAGAATCTCACATGAAATTGTTCAGAGAATGAAAAATTATACTAGTTCCCAGCTTGTTTTATAATGCAACATATTCTTGACACCAAAATCTGTAGAGAATAATAATAAAAGAAAGGATAATTATAGAAAATGTCTCTCATAGATATAACTGCAAAAAGCTTAAACAAAAAGATTATTACAGCAAGAAATACTTCTTATCAAAAATAAGTTAACAGAGAAAAACACAAACCATAGAAGGATAAAAGTAGTTATAATTCACATATCTAATGAAGGACCTGATTTCAGATTATATGAAACACTCCTATAAATAAATTAATAAAGGGTGACAACCCATTATTAGAAAATGGGGAAAAGACGTGGAAAGACCCTTAAGAATTTCAAATAAACAATGTAAATATAAAAGGCTGCTTGACTTTATTTGCTGGAAATTAAAATCACAATATGACACCATTAAACACTCACTAGAATGGTTGAAGTAGAAAAACATATTACATGCAGGCGTGGAGAAGGAGAATTGGGAATCTCATGCAAGCTGGTGGGAGTGCCATTTGGTATAGTCCATTTGAAAACTCTCTGGAATTATCTATTAAAGTTAATCAGTCCTATATCAGTTTACAGGTATATACCAAACAAAAATTTGTACTTACATTCCCACTTGAAAAATGGACCAATATGTTTGCAGAAGCACTATTCAAAATATCCAAAAACTGAAAACAACCAAATAGTCATAAACACTAGATGGATTAAATAAATTGCATCTTTATTCAGTGGAATAATGACAATTAGAATGAAAAACTGCAACTATCCTCAATAACAGCTTATAGATCTCACAAATATGCTGTTGAGTACAGAAAACTAGATACAAATAAATAGTACTTCATAATTAATGTATAAAGTCTAAAACAGAAAAAGTCTTCTGTTAGAAATCAGATAATTCTCACCTCTGTTGGGAAAGAGTGACAGGAATTGGGAATAAAGGGGGCATCTGTGGTGACAGTAGATAGATATTATGACAATTAATCTATGCACTTAAATTTTGTTCACTTTAGAGCGCATGTTGTACTTTACCAAGGGTTTACTACAAAAATTATTATATGACAGAACTACCTAAGAAAACAGTGAATCATGTTAGATAAATGCACATATTGCTAAATGAAATTTTCAAAATAAAAATTAATGTAATTTTCTCGTTTGGAGAATGTTTCCATACGAACATTTTCATATCAATTTTTCTTATGTAGCAATTGCAAATTTGTGTAGAGAAATTGAAATATACATATATGATCAACATTTAAACTGTAATTTTTATCTTTTCGCATAAGAACAAACTGTTGTTAACAATGGAACCTATTACATATAAGATTAAAAACTACATCTGTAAGAAACTAAAAATATTAATTTACAATTAACTATATAATTTTCAATAAAAGTGGCAAGTTGCTCTGACAATAGGATCAAGACATATACACGTGGCCAAAAACACGGTGGTGATACCTATAGTGAGTGATTCCTTAACTAAGTATTGATATTGATCTTACATTTCCTAAAAATGAAATATTAAGATAAAAAGTGATTATCCCCAAAACTCATGCAAAATTGGAAAAATTTTAAATCTATAATCAAGTTTTAAATTCAATAATGGGAATTTACCAAGAGTATTATTCTGTTATAAGAGGTTTTAATTAACTTATCACTTTACATATTTTTCTGTTCTCCAAGTCTTCCCTTTGCTTATTTTGCGTCAAATATTTTAAATTAGGTAGGAAAATAGTAAATTATGAATTTAGTTCTACAAATACAGGATAAAAATTTACATTTTTGAAGTCTCCCCACTAATTATTAATTCTATTCTCTTTAATACTAGTTAATAAAGTATATATTTGGCAAAGTATTTGAAAAAGTATGAAAAGTACTATTTAAGGGTGAGTATTGACAATCCTACATGTGTTGATGGAGTAGATAAATATTATGATGATATAAACAACTTTGTATTGTAAGTTGCCATTTTGAAATGAAATTGTCAGGTCTCCTGGAGCAGGTCAGAAGTGGGGCAGAGGGCATGGAGAGGAGCTCAGGGGACTCAGAGCTCCCAGATGTTGCAGCTTTGTAATGCTGCCCTCTGTGTCTGCAGCATCCTCTGTTTCTTTCCCCACTGACCAGATCTGGCAGCCAGAAATTCACCATGTCTGTTCTCAAGATCGATGCCAGAGAAATCTTCCACTCTCATGGACATCCCACTGTTGAGGTTGATCTCTGCACCTCAAAAGTTCTGTTCAGAGCTGCTATGCCCAGTGGCACCTCAATTGGTGTCTATGGGGCCCTAGAGTTTTGGAGCAATGATAAGACACACTACATGGGGAAAGATGTCTCAAACGCTGTTGAGCACGTCAATAAAACTATTGAGTCTGCCTTGATTAGCAAGAAACTGAGTGTGTGGAACAACAGAAGGTTGACAAACTAGAGATGGATGGAATGGAAAATAAATCTAAATTTAGCGCTAATGCTGTTCTGAGAGTGACCCTGGCTGTCTGCAAGGCAGCAGCTGTTGAGAAGGGGTGCCCCTGTACTTCCAAATTGCTGACTTGGCTGATAATTCTGAAGTCATCCAGCCAGTTCCAGCTTTCAATGTGATCAACGGTAATTCTCATGCTGGCAACACCCTGGCCATGAAGAAGTTCATGATGCTCCCCATTCATGGAATAAACTTCGGAGAAGTCATGCGCATTGGGGTGGAGTTTTACCAGGATCTGAAGAATGTCATCAATAAGAAACATGAGAAAGATGCCACTAGTGTGGGGGATGAAGGCAGGTTTGCTCCTAGAGAATAAAGAAGCCCTGGAGCTGCTGAAAAATGCGACTGGGATAGCTGGCTACACCAGTAAGGTTTTTTTTGTTTGTTTGTTTGTTTGTTTGTTTTTGCGTGGATGTGGCTGCCTCTGAGTTTTCAGGTCAGGGAAGTATGACCTGGACTTCAAGTTGCCTGATTACCCCAGCAAGTACATCATACCTGAGAGGCTGATCCACCTGTATAAGTCCTTCACCAAGGATTACCCAGTGGTGACTATTGAAGACCCTTTGGAACAAGATGACTTGTGAAGTTCACCAGACGTTTACTGCCAGTAGAGGAATCCAGGTGGTAGGGAGTGATCTCATTGTGACCGATCTGAAGCTGATGTTCAAAGTTGTGGGTGAGAAATTGTGCAATTGCCTGCTGCTCAAAGCGAACCACATCAACTCTTTGACCAAGTCTCTTCAGGCATGCAAGCTGGCCCAATGGGGTGTCAGGGTGTCTCATTGCTCTAGGGAGACTGAAGATGCTGTCATTGCTGACCTGGTGGTGGGTCATTGTACTGGACAAAACAAGACAGGTGCCCCTGGCCAGTCTGAGTGCTTGGCCAAGTATAACCATCTCCTCAGAACTGAAGAGCGACTGGGCAGCAAGGCTAAGTTTGCTGGTAAAAACTTCAGAAACTCTGTAGCCAAGTAAACTCTGGGCAGGCAGGCCCCTGAGCCCTTCAGTCACTAGTTGGCTGATTAGACCTCTGCTCCTAAGGTTGGCATGGATAGTTCAAGATCCCCGTCAATACTTGCTGAGAGCTCTGGTGGTAAACTCCCCTCACTTGTCCCTGTGATGTTCTCTCACTCCTTCCTTAGAACAGCTAGAGAAGCCTAGCTTGACCATCTGGAACCATGTTGGAAACCCTAGCTCTGTAATCATGTGATTGACCCAAATCATTGTGTTTCTCGCCAAATGTCTTGAAGTATCTACAGTATAATCCCTGAGATGTCTACGGACAAGATCCTCCGTGGTTTTGCATGCAAAATAAAAAGACCTCAGTGACCAGTAAAAAAATAAAAATAAAAATAAATTAAATTATCTGAAATAATATTTAATTAATAAAATTTAATCTCAGGAAAAACTTTCCATACCATTTCACTTAATTATTATAGCATTATAGTATGTTCTTTTTAATGAACAAAGAAAAATTCAAGTAAAACAATCTTTATAAAGTGTTGAGAAAAGTCTAACCATGTTTTGGGATATAACGATTTGCATGTGCAACTATGAGATCTTAAACTTTTATTCTTATTATCTTTCATCGTGGGTCATAATACACCTGTAGTGAAGTATAGAGAACACAATCATATGGCTCCACGATTTTCACACAAATGCCTGAGTAATCACAAACAGGTGAAGGATAGGACTTTGCAAACATTCTAGAAGTCCCTCTCATGTCCCTTGTAATCACAGCTCCCTTTCTTTCCCCAAAATAAACACTGTCCTGAATTCTAACACAGTACAATAGTTTTGGCGCTGTATACTTTATGTAGATGGTATCATATAGTATGTATTCATTTGAGTCTGACTTCAATTACTTGATATAATATCTACATGATCTATCACCATTTCTGTGTGGTTTTATTTTACTTCATGGCTATATGATGTCTAATTTATTAATGTAACAAAATTTATATATCTTTTCTACTGCTTATGGACATTGGGGTTATTTTGAGTTTAAGCTGTTATGAAGAATATTATAAAACATCAAAAACCGTTGCTGAACATTAAATCATCATGCACATGCAAGTATTTCTATTGTGCTAGAATTCAATTAATTTATTACACTCTATTGCTAATGCTGACACAAATCACAGGAGTCCAGGATGCCAAGAGTGGGGATGTTCCATACACTGAGTTGGAACTTGGAAGATCTATGCCCCCAAAGTCAAAGTGAGCAAAAAGATGCATGGCTGTTAAAGGAACTGTAGCCCAGCTTTGAAACATCTCCATCCCTGAAATTAGTGTAATAAAATTAATTGATCAAAATTATCTACAAAATTATCAGTACAAGAATAAGTGACCAAACAATTCAGGTAAGAATTAATCTTAAAGACAGGCCTGTATAAGTGAGCAAAAATATATCCCATATTTTTTAATTGTAGCATGCTAAAATACCAAATAGTAAAACCAAAAACCAAATAAAAAACCAGAAAACAACAAAAATGCTCATCCTTAGCCACTCTAGTGCTTATACTTTGTCCTAATGAAAGGAATCGTCATAATAGCAGACTTGGTAAACGTCCCTGGGTCCAACAATATGGACTCCCTCTCAGTGAGCCTGTAATAGCTCTTGCTACTGTGGAATACTCAGCCAATTAGTGGTAGGCTCTAAAGTTAAGCCTTTGGTATGGCTCCATCCTTTGAAAAGCCCAGCCAGCCACCATGGGATAGATTGATTACATTGGATCCTTTGCCCCCTTGAATGGTAAATAATTCATGTGTACTGGATTGATACATATTCACGGTGACCAAGACTACCTTAAAGTTTTCCTTAGCTTGGCTAAACTTTAGACAGGTTTCTTCCAGACTTTAGGCCCCTGAACTACCGTTTTCTTTTTAGAGCATTCACTTTAGAAAACTTTCAATTATAAATTATTTTTCTGCCCCTTTGAAATGTGTTTAAATCTTCTCCTAACCTCTTGGCAGTTTTATAGCTCAGGAAATATCTTTCTCAAGGACCTAGGAACCCTCTCTTTGAAATGTGAACATCAAAGGAGATAACAGCCCTATTTCCCAGTCTCTGAGAGAGGGTAGGACCCTAACTTCAATGGGCACCAATTAGCAAACACAGAGAGCCTAATTACAGAGAAAAACCTTTGCAAACTCAGGAATAACTCAATGTGCCTGACAACCCCCAGAACCCCACCCCTAATGTCCTCTAATACTTTTCCACTAGCTCACCCCAATGGTTGAAAACTCTCCCTTCTTTTGTTTCAGTGGAATTGAATTCAGACTCCTTTCCTATTGAAATATTCTTGAATAAGGTTGTCCTTACATGTTTAACTTTGTCTGGTGCAATTTTTGCTTTGACATGGGTGTGGCTATGTGTTTTCCTTCTCTGTTTGCAGTGCCTTGACCAGCAAGTCTACTCAAGGGCTAACAAATGGACTGATTTGTTATAATAGGATTGTGAACAGAGCCTTGGAAAATCAATCGACAATAGGCAAAGCTGCTACAACAATGAGCACAATGTCCATGCAATGGTTTGAACCTAATACCTGTAATGTTTCTGACAGATAGAATACCTTTGTCTGAGCGCCCTCTCACCGTTGCTTCCAGTGGCACAACTGAGTAAATTTTGCAGCATTGAGCAACTTGGGCCTTCTGTACTAGAGGTCCTGGTTCTGAGGGGAGGGATGTGTTTACCCAAGAACGTATTAAGTGTTGCATTAAACTTAAAATTATTGACTCAACTTAGTTATTTTGAGCCCCTCCTGCTGGTAAAACAACAAGCAAAAAGGGAGCTACAATGCTGGTGGGGATAATTGACCACAACTGTCATGAGGAGCATGGGGGCAGGTAGAAGTATGTCTGGTGCTAAGGAGATTCCTTGGGGTAGCTCTTCGTGCTTCCACTGAGTCAAAACCTTAAATGGCAAGTATAGGAAGCACAATGTGACAAAGACGTGGTAAACAAAAGATTGAAACAGCTGGAAAAGTATAACTCAGCATACTTCCCTGGGTAAGTACTTTCAACCAGCTAAAGTGCTGACTCAAGTTGAGGGAAATCTAGTATGAACAGTGGAGGAGGAATACAAAGAATATCAGCTGTGGTCAGCCTCAGGACCAACTACAGCAGCAGGGCTGTTTACTAACCAGCAGCTTGTAATTTGTTGGGTTTTGTTGTTGTTTAAAAATAAAATTGTGACCAAGTTTTAAAAGCAGGAGCATTAAGGGATCTGTGCATTTAATGCAGTGTCTGAGGGAGACCTGAAAAATGTAAGATGAAGACAGTAGCACTTATTGCGTGCCCTGACCAATACCCCAAGTAGTTCGTATATTATGGTTAGTTTCCAACTGCCAGTCTTCGCATCCTTTACCTTAGGACTTCTTCTGGGAGCACAGAAGGCTATTCTCTGTTCACGCTTAGAGCTGGGAATGATCAGGGGATGTTGATGGATAAACATACAGCTCCCTTGCCTCTCAAGTGAGAGAATTTTGAGGTGTGATTTTATACCACTTTCTAGAGTTTCCCCAGTGGAGTAAATTCCATTTGCCCACCATGATAACTGGCTGAAATGCACCCTTTAAAACGCCTTCTCTTCCCTACTGTTTTCTCACTTCTCCACCGGTGATATTAGTACTCCAAAATAATTATTTGCTCTCAAATTTTTATCTCAATGTCTACTTCTAGAAGAAAACAAAATACACCCCCCCACACACACACAAACATAATATGATCTCTGACCATTGACTACCAAAGGAGAGGGTAACTTTTGTTAACCTAAAAATAAAGAGCTGGAAATAAAGACCAGTAGCATGTATTTGGGATCAAAGAATTGTAATTCAAGGTACACAGGTTCAGGCAGAAACCCAGTGTCTTCCCTATAGGAGACAGACTCAGAGTTTTTATGGAAAAAAGGGAAGAAGATGAAGTAAGTTGTGTTAAAGAAGAATTTATTGGTGCTAGAAGAGGTAAGTCTAGATTTGTACTTCATAGATTGGCTTGGGATTCCGTCATCAGGCAAAAGGCTAGATGTCTTCTCCATTGATTCGTTAGCGATTCAGTCATTGGCAAAGTCCAATTTTATCAGTCCTTACAAACAGGATGTTCTCATTCTTACTGACTTCTTGGAATGTTGGATGTTTGGTCCAGTTTGGAGGATAAAACATGACATGCAAGGCAATTCCTTGGAAATGGCTCTCCAGCACAATTTCAATATGGCTCTACTCATGTCATCTTTTACATTTCTAAAACCCCGTGTTATGCTCAGTAGTGGTCATCTGTATAAGTTTTTAAGATCCTGATAGAATGGTATTTCTAGATCAAATTGAATTTCCTTGTCTCTCTTATAGTTCATGAACACATATAATGAATATATATATAAATCTGTACAAATATTATTTCCCATATGATAAACACACTTTTGAGATAAGATAAAGGTTATTTTGACTACTTACTCAACTTTAATTGCTCAAATAAGTTTCTCAAATTTCACTCCCCAAAAATGAATACAGGGGCCGGCTCCGTGGCCGAGTGGTTAAGTTCACGCGCTCCTCTGCGGCGGCCCAGGGTTCGGATCCTGGGCGCGGTGATGGCACTGCTCGTCAGGCCACTTTGAGGCGGCGTCCCACATCCCACACCTAAAAGGATGTGCAACCAAGATATACAACTGTGTATAGGAGGGGTTTGGGGAGATAAAAGCAGAAAAAAAAAAAAAAAAGATTGGCAACAATTGTTAGCCCAGGTGCCGATCTTTAAAAATAAATAAATAAATAAATAAATATAAACAAAATAGTTAAGTCCTTGGTAATTGTGGAAGATCAGAAGTATGTCTTGGGATTCAGTTAAATGAAATTTAGATTAACACCATGCAACATTTGATGGTGAACATTGCCTTTACTTGAAATTCAAACTGGTAAGCATTCTCAAGCAAGAATTTTACTACTTATTATTTCACATTATATTTTTAAAAATGAAACTGAAAAAGTAATTAAGTTCAAATTTGTAGATTAGGTCAGCATGTGATTAAAGTATGGAATTATGACTTGTTGCTTTCTAACTGACACAAGCTGAAATTTGTAGTTTAAATGTGA
Organism: Equus przewalskii; assembly: GCF_037783145.1. Lineage (NCBI taxonomy): Eukaryota > Metazoa > Chordata > Mammalia > Perissodactyla > Equidae > Equus > Equus przewalskii. The sequence continues at coordinate 96,222,238 of NC_091832.1, forward strand.
ATGAAATAAACAGCATAATTGGCTATGTGAGAAACACTGATTTATGGAACAAAAGTGCATTATTTTGTAATGATAATGTTTTTGTTGTGTTCTGTATCAAGGTAAAACTATGGCATACTTGACTGATTTGATTATGGGGTTCCTGGCTTTCCTTTAGATTTTTCGTAATAAGTTTCTGATATAGCAGAAATATATTCATTTTAAGTTTTTAATCATTGCATTGCATTTTTAATTAAGATTGTATCTTTCAATCATTTTGTCATTTTTGTCATTTCACATGAGTAGTATTATGGTCATTAGACATGAGAATGTCTTGACCTGCATTAAAATTAAAATGCATTTACCCTGATTATATTATCCATGCAATTGATCCACTTCAGTGATTGAGGAAGCTCAAAAGAATGCACTGACTATTTTTCATCTAGTAACTTTATTTTATGAATATAATCTTTGCAGCAATTATTTTAGTTGTTATAAAATTAAGAAATGATACACAGTCAAGATAAACCCAAAATAATAACCATCAGAATTTTGACTGATGTAACTGAATAAAATATGTGTATATCTCTATGTGTACATTTTGCTAATTTTATTATCCAAATAAAACAGCATTTCTAGACGCAAAGTAAATCCAGAACCATACAATGTCTTAGAAAGGTTTAGATATTGACTAGTCCATGATTGGATGTATAAAAATCACATAATCACTGTCATATTCAACACATAGTGAAATAGTTATTTTAGAACCATGTTTGCAATAATTTCTTCCCTCTTGAGTTTAAATTCCCCAAATGAAATGTTTCCAAATATCTACAAGCAGGGATATGCCTGTTTGAGATAAAGGATATAACGAATATTTATTATAGACCTGAAGAATTATACTGTCTGGGAAATGCTGTCCTAGAAAAATATGTTATTCACTTTATATTAACAGACATTTAAAAAAGTGCTAGGAATCTGTTTTTCTTAAATATTAGCATAATTTCCGGCAAGTCCCAGAGACCAAATAGATAACTTTGTCTTGGCTCTCATGTACCTTTTTCCCCATGACCTTCAGACACCTCTTTGATTATTAGCATAGCATTCTCTACCTCTCAGTTCTCCATTTTTGCTTCAGTAGCCTCATTTACATTTGGCTTGCTCACTCAGCAATACTGCAGAGCTTCAGAGAAGGAAACAAGCTATACACCGACAGGAAAATTAAGCGATGGCTCTAGATTGACATTTTTTCAGTGTCTCTAGTTTTATGCCTATCAACATCCTTCTGGGACTTAGCTCTTTGCCTTTTTCATTGTTTATGTTAGCCTATATTTCTCCCCTTACTTTTATTTCTTTGCTTTTCTTTTCTAAATAAGAATGAAGTCTGCCATCTGTTTTATTCTGATTCCTTTTTTTAAAAGTCCTTTGTTCCGTGCAAACAATATTTACCTGTAGACAGCCTATCATCGGAGTTATTTTGCTAACATCTTAGAACGGGCTGTATGTCCAACAGGCTCATCAAGACACCAGAATATAGTATAAGTGAATACTAATTATACTCTGGGAAGATCAGGCAGTTTGTTTACTTGTGTCTGCAAACACTTGAGGGTGCTATGGGAAGTTAGAGCATTGATGTTCAAATCATTTCAAATAGGTTCAGACTGCCTCCTGGCAGTCATTTTATGTGTGTCCTTCACAGAAGTTTTAATTAGATGGATCAAAGTTGGTTCTCAAATCATAAACAAGGAAAAAATGAAACAGCACAAATTTTTACACAAACAAGGGCAAAATAATTCACATTAGAAGGGGAAAAAAAGAACTAAAAGATGCAGTTTAGATTAAAAATAATTTTAATGTAATTGGATTGAGATATGCAAACATACTTTAAAAACTGTCCGATGAAAGTGCATCTAAAAGTAGATTCTGAATCACAGTGGCCTCCTTAGTATAATAGAGAAGTCAATGAGAAAAATAATTATAACTGTAAATCCACACTTTATAGTTGGTCTAAAGTAGTATTTCTTTCATGTAAACAAGGCTGAACTGCTTTTTAAGCTGGTGGGCCATGGCTTAGAGAAAGCTCATTAAGCTGTTTCATTTTTTCTGTGTCCCTGCCTCAGTTGGATGACAATTTAATTATAAATACGGTGATTTATGAAATCAATAGATACATATTAAAAGTAAATCTGCATCTTTTAAAGTGTAATTTATATAATCAATTGGATAGACGGTGATAAATACACAGAGAATATTTAGTAGATGTATCTACCTATGGAAAATTCAAGTAAAGATTTTACTTTGTGTGCTGGAAAATCAGGAAGTATAGGGGTAGTAAAAAGGAAGTTACTATTTTGCTTACTGCAATTGTTCAATTGAACATGACTCTCTATCACTTTCTTTACAAAGTTCCTGCTAACCTATGTGAACTGAATTCTGATAATCAAATATTGTTATAAATACTTGCAGGGGAATTTCACAGTGATTTTGAATACCACAAAGAAAAGGATAACATGTTTTAAAAATAAGCAAATGTTGAATTCCGACACAACATGGCATCCACATCTTGTACTATTTCAGCCTTTTGACTGTGAGGTTACCTTAGGGATTACGGCATATGATCTTTTCAATAAAATCAATTGTCATCAGAAGATCTATTTTGCATATTTCTTTTTGAACATTTCAGTTGTCATGAGTAAAATATGCAGGTGCAATGTATAAATAATAAAACTAGAGACATTAAAAACCCAAGACTTCTTATTTGTGTGGTGGTAGGAAATATAAATCACCATTGGAAAGAAATTTTAGCCATGCCTATAAAATTTCAGAGGAGCAGGTAAAGGCATTTTTGAAAATAAGTTTTTATTTCACTTGAAGTTCCCCTTATATTTAGCTGATTAATACTTCTTTATAATTTACTTATGAACTCTAATTGATTCAACACTGAGTTATAGTGCTTACTTTTTTTCTTACAGTTTATTTTATTTGATTTATTTTGTTTTCCCTCACTTGAAATAATAGAGGATAGAGACACCAGGAAATTATGCCTGAGTATTGTTGAGAAACAAAAATATAATCAATACATTTAGATTTGGTGAGCTTAACACATCCTTCTGGCTTGAAAATTAAGATTGTTTCTTTTTCAAGTGGACCTAGTCTTTGCCATCTTTTCAACAATTCCTAAAAAGCAAATGGAGCTCTGGCAGGAGAATGCACCACTAAAAAACAAGAATTGGTTATATTTTAAAGAATTATTTAAAAAAAGAAGCCTAAGAAAATATACATGTAGAATAATGTGTGTACATGTTATGTTCTCCTTTTTTAAACAAGAAATGAAATAAATTGAAAGATTATAGCCTTGGTTACATCTTAAGCATGTAACAAAATAAAGGAGAATGGAGGAGTTAAGAAAGGAGGAAAAGAACACATGGAATATTCTCCAGGATAAACCATGTTAGACCACAAAACAATTTTTAATAAATTTTAAAAGATTAAATCATATAAAATATCTTTTTTGATCACAGTGAAATGGAACTAGAAATTAATAGGAAAACTTGGAAATTCATAAATATGTGGAGATTAAACAGCACACTCTTAAACAACAAATTAGTAAAGGAAAAAGTGCAAAGAAAACTAGAAAATACCTTGAGACAAATGAAAATAAAAACGCAACATACAAAAACTTATGGGATGCAGTGAAAGCAATGTTAAAAGGGAAATGTGTAACTATAAACATTTACATCAATAAAGAAGAAAGACAAATCAACAACCAAATTTTACACCTTAAGAAGTACAAAAAGAAGAACAAACTAAACCAAATCTACCAGAAGAAGGAAATAAAGAGCAGTACAGAGGTAAATAAAGTAGAGAACAGAAAAACAATAAAGAAAATCAATGAAATCATGATTTCATTCTTTGAAAAGATCAACAAAGTTGACAAACCTTTAGTTAATTGATAAGAAAAAAAGGGACAAAAATAACTCAGATCAGAAATGAAAATGGGAACGTTACTACTGATTTTATAGAAAGAAGGATTATTAGAGAGTACTATGAATAGTAGTATGTCAGCAAATTGAATAACCTAGATGAAATGACTAAATTCCTAGAATCAAAAATGTACCAAAACTTAATAATAAAGAAATACGAAATCTGAATAGACCTATAGCTAGTAAAAGAAATTGGATCAACAAGCAAAAACTTCTCGAGAAAGTAAAGCCCTGGACCAGATAGCTTCACTGGTGAATTCTACCTAACATTTAAAGAATAATTAATACCAATCCTTCTCAAACTATTCCAAAAAACTGAAAAGGAGGGAACTCTTACTAATTCGTTCTATGAGGCCAGTATTATCCTGAAACCAAAACTAGACCAAGACACTACAAGAAAACTAAAAACTAATATCTCTGATCATATTAATGCAAAACTCTTCAACAAAATATCAGCAAGCTGAATTCAACAGTAAGTTAAACTGATCATACTCTATGACCAAGTGGGATGTGTTTTTAGAATGCAAGGATGGTTCAAAATATGAAAATGAATCACTGCAATACACCACATTAATAGAGTTAAAGAAAGGAAAAAAACACCCTCCATTGAGGCAGAATAAGCATTTGACAAAATTCAACATGCTTTTGTGACAAGAACACGCAACAAAATAATAGAAGAAATTATCTCAATATAATAAAGGCCATCTATGGAAAACTCACAGCTAACATCAAGCTCAATGGTGAAAGACCGCAAGCTTTCCCTCTAAAATCAGGGACAAAATAAGGTGCCTGATTTTGCCACTTGTATGCAACACAGTGCTGGACATCCTATCCAGAGAAAATAAGCAAGAAAGAGAAATAAAAGGCATCCAACATTGAAATGAAGTAAAATTATCTCTATTCGCAGATGATGTGATCTTCTATGTACAAAACACTAAAGATTCCACAGTCATTATGACTAATAAACAAATTCAGCAAAGTTGCAGGATACAATCAACACAAAAATCAGTTGTTTCTATATGCTAACAAGGAACAATTGAAAAAAAGAAATTGAAGAAACAATTCCATTTATAATAGCATCAATAAGAACAAAATACTTAGGAATAAACTTAACCAATGAGGTGAAAAAAATTATACACTAAAAACTATAAAGCATTGCTGAAGGAAATTACAGAAGATACCAATAAATGAAAAAATATCCAATGTTCATGGACTGGAAGACATAGTATTATTAAGATCTCAATGCTACCCAGAGATGTACAGAGTCCATGCAATCTCTACCAAAATCCCAATGGCTTTTCTTGAAAAAAAGAAAAATCCATCCTAAAATGCATACAGAATTATGAGGGATCAAAAACACCCAAAATAATCTTAAAAAGAAGAAGTTGGATGTCTTACACTTCCTAGTTTCAAAAGTTACTACAAAGACACTGTAATCCAGAAAGACATGTAGATTGATGGACTGGAATAGAGAGCCCAGAAGTAAACCCTGACATATGTGCTCACACTTATCTGCAAAGGATACTGGAAAAAGTATTTTTTATTCTAGTTGGTCCTGTGCCCGCTTGAAAATTCTATTACTATGCAAAAAGCGATAGATAGCAGTTTCTACTATATAGTAGTCACAAAGATAGAAACAGAATGGGAAAAAGACCTGTAGCAGAAACTAAGAAGCATCAGCAGCAGTCTGACTCTTGCTGACACAGGGCTCTGCACAATATGGCTTCCGAATTTCTTCCCAACTTTTGCCTCTTGCTCATTATTATCCAGCCACACTAGCCTTCTTTGCGTTCGTTAAAGGCTATGAGCCCCTGCCCCCCACCCCCCGAGCCTGTGCGTATAAGCATAATGCCTGGAATGGTCTTTCCTAGTTCTTTTCAGACTGGCTCCTGTCGATCCCTCAAATCTCATCTCCTCTGTTCCTCTGAGCTGTCTTCTTGTTTTCTTTGTATTCTTTAGATGGGGTTGCCAGATTTAGCAAATAAAAATATACTACAAACTGTTAATGAGATTTCAGATAAACAATGCATGTATTATTTTTTAGTATAAATATGTGCCAATGCTTTATCTGGATCATAGTTATGCCAAAAAGTATATATAAAAAATACAAAAATAAATTCATTGTTTATCTCAAATTCAAATTTTGTTGGGTGTCCTGAATTTTATCTGACAATCCTATCTTTAGAGAACTTTTTAAAATCTGTAATTATATTGTTTATGTATATCATTATTTACATATGGTGTGTCTACCTTACTAAAGTGTGAATTTCCTAAGGGCTTGATGATTACAGTATCCCCTGGGTCTAAAACAAGATAAATTTATCAAATATTTGTTGAATGAGTAAAATAAAGCTGCAACTATCAGCACTACTCTTTAACACTGCTCAGTAACTTTAAATGAATATCATAAGAGAATATGAGAGAAGATGAAAAAATACAGAAAGATAATATTCATGTTCTGTAAGACGAAAATACCACTGATGATGACATGACATATGTGGAAAACCAAGGGATTAAAAACTGTTCAACAATTGGGGGCCACCCCAGGGCCAAGTGGTTAAGTTCATGCGCTCCACTTCTGAGGCCAAGGGTTTCGCCAGTTTCGGTCCTGGGCAGGGTCTGGCCCCGCTCATCATGCCATGCTGAGGCGGTGTCCCATATAGCACAACCAGAGGGACCTACAACTAGAATATACAACTATGTGCTGCGGGGCTTTGGGGAGAAGAAGAAGAAGAAAAACGGAAGATTGGCAACAGATGTTAGCTCAGGTGCCAATCTTAAAAAACAAAAAAACGTTCAACAATTAATACATCCCATGCACTGATGCCTGGCAAAAGGGTAGTTAACGCTTATCTGACATACAGTCATCTTTGATTTACTTCAATTTTCTTCCTCCTCCTCAAAGTTGACCTTCAAGGAAAATGTACTCAAATACTTCTGTTAAATGTTTCACGTGTAAAATAATCATGTTTTCTCCCTCATTGTCTTTTCTTTATTTCCTGTTTCAATCTGGTATTTCCTGTAGAAAGATAACTGAAATTATTTCTACAAAATTTTAGTGAGAATTATTTTGGTAGAGGTTAAGTATTTTTTTCTGAGCAAAGATGATTTAAAAATAATAAATCAATATTCTAAATAGAATACTAGCAGTGTGCATGTACTGAATAAAGAAAACTATTCTTATCAGGCTGTGAAGGTAACTATGACATCACATTCTGCTTTAAATTATATAAATCATAGTGAAAAATCTTCAGGGTATCAATTTTTTTATCTTGGACAATTTTTATCGTTTTTATAAATTTTATTTCCATTTTATTTATGACTGTAAAATAAAATTCAACTCAATAAACAGCTATAGCATGATCATGTATTGGAGGAAAATTATTAAAAAGATATGCATTTATCTTAACTTTGTGTATTACTTAAATATGATTTCCCTGAAACTCCAATGGATATTCATTAAGCTCCAACAAATATCTCAAAACCCATTTGGAGCAACAAACAAGTGAAAATTATAAAGCAATTTAAACAGTAATATAATGAGAGAATGGCACAATAAGTTTCACTAAATAATTGTGAAGCTATAATAAAGAGGACATACTATAGGTACAGAATAGATAGATTGATGGAAGCAAATAGTAATCTCAGAAAACAATGTTAGCAATTATATGCAACAAAGAAAAGATGTTTATTATCTATGACATTTTTTAGAAGGAAATTTGTGAGAGCAAGTGATGATTTATATATTTTAGTAGATCTTACATGCTTCCTTGACAAATACAGAGGGAAGATTGAGTGTCCAGAAACTATTTTTAGGCAGATGAATGATGTTCTGAAAACAAGCATAAGGGTGTATATTGAGTGGTGAAGACCAGAGAATGATGGGAAAATACCAGAGAGAAATTATAGCATCTGCCTTGAAGGGAAACATTTAGAGAATGGAAGAGCTGAATAAATAGGATGTTTAATGAGACTACATGAGAAAAATCTCAGGGAGGTTTAAAGTAAAACTCTATATTTCTCATTAAAGTTTCTGGTTTTAATTACAGTATCTTGGGAAAGAGACTGGGTTATAGCAGCCCAAGGTTCATTTATGTCACATGTATTTCAAATTTCATTATTAAGAAAGGATGATTTTCAAACAATTGCAGAAAATTTAATATTCCTCAGGTGGTTCAAGAAATTGGGTAAATTTTGAGAAGAAAAATGAATTCAGATTTCTACTTCACATCATCATAAAAATAAATTCTAGAAGGGTTGGAGAAGTAAATACAGAACATAGAGGTACAAAACCAGAAGTAAATATAAGGTAATATTTAAGAGTTCTAACATAAAGAAAACTTTTCTGAGCATCAGCAAAAGAAAATATAAGGTAGAGATGGTAGTGATTGATAGATTTGACTAACTGCAAATTTTAAATTGATGATTTTGAAAAATATATGAATACCAAAATCAAAGTTAAATAAACTCAGGAACACAGGTTAGAACATGTAACTCTAACAGTAAATAAATAACTATAAGAATATATAAGATATAGGCATACCTCGGAAATATTGTGGGTTTCGTTTCAGACCACTGTGATAAAGCAAATATCACAATAAAGTGAGTCACACAAATTTTGGGGTTTCCCAGTGCATATAAAAGTTATGTTTACCCTAAACTGTAGTCTATTAAGTGTGCAATAGCATTATGTCTAAAAAAACAGTGTACATACCTTAATTGAAAAATACTTTATTGCTAAAAAATGCTAACCATCATCTGAGACTTTATCAAATCATAATTTCTTTTACTAGTGCAGGGTCTTTTAAAAAACATAATATCTGCTAAGAGCAATAAAGCGAAGCACAATAAATGAGGTATGCCTCTAATGAGCAAAACCATATGTCACAATATGAAATATGGCCCGAGAAAGAACAAGCATTTTATAAAATACAGAAATACATAGACATATAGGTCAACAGGACTGAAGAGAAGGCCCAGAAATAAACCCATGCGTATATGGTCAATTAATTTACGACAGTGAAGCCAAGAATATGCAAGGGAGAAAGGACAGTTTCTTCAATAAGTGGTGTTGGGAAAACTGGACAGCCATGTGCAAAAGAATGAAACTGGACCACTGTCTTACACCATACACAAAAATCAACTCAAAATGGATTAAAGACTTGAATGTAAGACCTGAAACCATAAAACTCCTAGAAGAAAATATAGGTGATAAGCTCCTTGACATCAGTCTGGCGATGTTTTTTAGTGTCCGACTTCAAGAGGAAAGGCGGCAAACGCAAAAAAACTACGTAGGACTAAATAAAACTATAAAAGCTTCTGTGCAGCAAAGGAAATCATCAACAAAATGTAAAAGCTACCTACCGAATGGGAAAGAAATTTGCAAATCATGTATCTGATAAGGGGTTAATATCTAAAACCTATAAAGAACTCATACAACTCAACAGGAAAGAAACAATCTGATTAAAAAATGGGCAGAAGCGGGGCTGGCCCCGTGGCTGAGTGGTTAAGTTTGCGTGCTTTGCTGCAGGCGGCCCAGTGTTTCATTGGTTCGAATCCTGGGCACAGACATGGCACTGCTCATCAAACCACGCTGAGGCAGCGTCCCACATGCCACAACTAGAAGGACCCACAACGAAGAATATACAACTACGTACCGGGGGGCTTTGGAGAGAAAAAGGAAAAAATAAAATCTTTAAAAAAAATAATGGGCAGAAGATCCGAACAGACACTTTTCCAAAGAAGACATACAGATGACCAACAGGTACATGAAAAGATGCTCACACTAATCGTCAGGGAAATGCAAATCAAAACCACAATGAGATGACTTCTTACCTGTTAGAATGGCTATCATCAGAAAGACTAGAAATAACAAGTGTTGGCAAGGATGTGGAGAAATGGGAATCCTTATGCACTGTTGTTGGAAATGTAAATTGGTATAGCCACTATGAAAAACAGTATGGAGGTTTCTCAAAAAATTAAAAATAAAACTATCATATTATCTAGTAATTCCACTTCTGAGTATTCTTCCAAAGGAAACAGAAACACTAATTTGGAAAAGACATCTGCACCCCCATGTTCACTGCAGCATTATTTATAATAGTCAAGATATGGAAACAACCTAAATGTCTATCAATGGATGAATGGATACAGAAGATGTGGTATATATATACAATGGAATACTACTCAGCCAAAAATAATGAAATCTTGACATTTATGACAAGGGTATTATGCTAATTAAAATAAGTCAGATAGAGAAAGACAAATACTATATCATCTCACTTATATGTGGAATCTAAAAAGAAAAACAAAACCAAACTCATAGATAGAACAGATTGGTGGATGGCAGAGAGAGGGAGCCAAAAGGTACAAACTTCCAGTTATAAAAAATAAATCATGGGGATATAATGTACAGCATGGTGACTATAATTAAAAAGACTGTATTATATAATAATAATACTGTATTACATATTTGAATTTGTATATTGAATTGTATTGAATACTGTATTGCATATTTCACTACGGTAATAATACTGTATTGTATATTTGAAAGTTGCTGAGAGAGGAAATCTTGAAAGACCTCATCATAAGAAAAAAAATTTTTAACTATGTATGGGGACAGATGTTAAACAGACTTATTGCGGTGATCATTTCACAATATATACAAGTATTGAATCATTATATTATACACTTGAAACTAACAATGATATATGTTAATTATACCTCAATTAAAAAAGAAGAAATATAAATAGCCATTAAATGTACAAAAAGAGAACAACCTTTTAGTAACTAAAGACATGCCAGTTATAAAAGTGAATAAATGTGATAAAAAGTAAAAACTTGGAAAGATGAAAAGTTTATAACTTTGAATATTATGTGTTGACATTTATATATGCTGAAACGGAATGTTATCAAACTATCTTCATGGCTGAATGAGAGGAATGTCATGCCCTGATGAGAGAAACTGGTACTACATTTGGACATACTCGTCATATTGCACTTAAAATGGCAGTCCCAGTTTACGTTCTATCCACAAGCACAAGTGTTAGGATGACATACCTTCTTTTATCAGTGAGTAAACTTCTATAAATGTGTCCTTAGGAACTAATCAGATATGTGAATACAAATGTCTAAGTATAGCATCTTCATCAGTGTTATAGTAAAAACTTGTAAAATTTTATTATAGTAAAGAAATATTTAGATACTCTGAATATTTTAGGAAATATAGATTGTACTTTGGTATATGTATGAGACTGCCCAGTGTTCATGCCTATAAAGCCACCACTGGAGTGTCTCTCAACATCTGGCTATTATCCGTCTAACCAAAGTAGGAAAACTCAACTTAAGGGGCCATATTTGGAGTACGTATCATGTCATCTCTTCCACCAATGACTCTTACCCCTAATTAGAGTTCATGTTTTTCAAATATATTTCAGTTTACACATACGCCTCACTTTTCCTCAGAACGGTATTTTTCCAGCTCCTTGAAACCGCTGTGTCTATAAACCTTGCAATTCAGCTAAATGGTAGTTGTTGAACTTTGTATAACTAAAAGGTAGTTTGGTAGTTTTATGTCAAAGAAATTGCCTACAACCAACAATAAAATAAATTTTGTACTCTATAGAAAATGCTGGAAACTTTAGTATTGCCATTTCCTCCCATTTCTACAATGCTTGTTGATATTTCAGAACACTGGGAGCTATTTTTTTACCCATAACCCCAGCTCTAAGTACTGTATGCATGCTACTTTCAAATAATTTGCAGATTGACAGTGGCTTCTTGTTCCTGGGATCAGTATATAGGTATACCCTTAAGAATATCTCCTCAGTTAATGTTTTCCCAAATGAAAGCCTCTTCATTTCTCATAAGCATCATCATTCCTAGATCTGACCAGGGTGGGGCCAGCCACACCCAATAGTCTAAGAAAAACAACCCATATGATCTAGGGCACCAAGTGGTATCAGCCCAACCTCCAGGACAGAAAGTGCTGAATATTGAGTTCAGCTGTGTGGGCAATCAGTCAGGTAATCATGCCTGTGTAATGAGGCTTTGATAAAAAATCTGAACATCTGGGTTCAAGCAAGCTCCCTCAGTTGGAAATTTCCTTGTGTAATGTCACACGTCAATGCCAGGAGAGTAATGCATTCTGAGGACAGTGGAAACTTATATTTGAACCCTCCCAGACTCTTTTCTACATGTATCTTTCCCTGTAACAAATGAAACTGTGAGTATAATAGGTTTCAGTGAACTGAGTTTTATAAGACTTTTCTAGCAAATTATTAAAGCTGAGAGTGGTTTTGGGGAACTTCCAAAGTTGAAGTCGGTGTCAGAAGTTAGGGTGATGTTGGGTGGACTCTTCCCTCCACCTCTGTAGTTGGCTCCTTCCTCTTTGCTCTTGGGGTCAGTGGTCTTGGGCAGACCTTGCAGTCTGGGGGACCATGCCCTTAACTTCATAGTTAGGTTAACTCCAGGGCAAGACCCTTACGTGTAATTCAGTCCTGGGTCCTACAAATCTTAGGGAGAGGTCTGAAACTTAAAACTGAAGCATAAGAAGGGGTCAGGAAAAAGCATTTCAATTAGGTTGAAATATTACTTAGGATGTTCAAAAAACTGAATGATGGCCATTGGACTGGATGGTGGTGAATATGAAGGAAGGTGGTGCAAGAAGTGTCAGATCTGGCTTATCTGATTTATATGTGAATAGCCACTGTGACTGTCACAGGAGATGAGATTGTATGTGTGAGAGCAGATGTGGCTAATATCAGCAAATATAGAGAAAAAAGTATAAGTTATATGTAGTGTAGATAGACATACAGGACTTGCTGAGGAGGAGGTGGGGAAAAGATAATAATTAAAGATAAACCCTAAGTTTTTGCATTAAACTACTGCATCTATTCAAATAGAAAGTGCATTTTTTGTCCAAATTTCAAGCATAGTTAAGCATATCTTCCCTTCCATATACAATTTTTTCACCACCAGAGCTGAAGGGCATCTTGTGACCATACCTACAAATGCCTTCCCTTCGGAAGGTGAGAAGGATTCCATGTTTTGGAAAAACTGAGGGTATTGAGTTCTTGCTTCCAGAACATCTGGTATCATCACAGGCCCAGGCTTGTTTTAGTGAACCAGGTGCTCACCCCATACATATGAACAATGAGGATGAATACATCTCATCAGAGGGGCCTGTAGCTACAGCTACTCCTTCAAAAAGCTGTTCTTGGGCGCTTCTGCAAAGCAAAGGAAACTAGAATCAAAACAAAGAGACAACCCACCAATTGGGAGAAAATATTTGCAAATCATATATCTGACAAGGGGTTAACCTCCATAATATATAAGGAACTCACACAACTGAACAATAAAAAAACAAACAACCTAATCAAAAAATGGGCAGAGGAGATGAACAGACATTTTTCCAAAGAAGATATACAGATGGCCAATAAACACATGAAGAGATGTTCAGCATCATTAATCATCAGGGGAATGCAAATCAAAACCACACTAAGATACCACCTTATGCCTGTTAAAATGGCTATAATCACTAAGACTAAAAATAACAAATGTTGGAGAGGGTCTGGAGAGAAGGGAACCCTCATACATTGCTTGTGGGAATGCAAACTGGTGCAGCCACTATGGAAAACAGTATGGCGATTCCTCAAAAAACTAAAAATAGAATTACCATATGACCCAGCTATCCCACTACTGGGTATCTACCCAAACAATTTGAAATCAACAATCTAAAGTAACATATGCACCCCTATGTTCATTGCAGCATTATTCACAAGAGCCAAGACATGAAAGCAATCCAAGTGCCCATCAACTGATGACTGGATAAAGCAGATGTGGTATATATATGTACAATGGAATACTACTCAGCCAGAAAAAAAGACAAATTCATCCCATTTGCAATAACGTGATAGGACCTACAGGGAATTATGCTAAGCAAAATAAGCTAGTCAGCGAAAGACAAACACCAGATGACTTCACTCACATGTGGAATATAAACAAATACCTGGACAAAGAAAAAAGTTCAGTGGTTACCAGGAGAAGGGTGGTGGAGGGTGGGCACAGGGGTGATGACAGTCAAGAAATAATGTACAAATGAAATCTCACATTGATGGAAACTATTATGAACTCAATAAAAATAATAATAAAAAGAAAGCTGTTCTTGGGTGAGAAGAATGTCTCTACACATGAAGCATGTAAAGGTTATCTTCAAGGAAGGAAGCCTCACCTGAGTGGATGAATTCAGATAATTTTTGTCATGGGCAACTAAACTTTTACCATTTCAGGTAAAGAAGGATGTCTTTAGGTATTTATAGTTTTCCGTTCACTGAGTTTCAAACACTCACCTGCAGTGTATTGGGAAAATCAGAGAGCTAAAGAGATAGCCTTGCTCAGGGAAATCTTTTACCTCGAGAACGTTATTGCCAATGAGCCATAACTTCAAGAAACGGAGACAAGCTTTGCGTTTGGCAGATGGACAATTCTGCATACCATGACTGTGCAGTCACCAGATATGACTTCTAGATGATCTTTAATTCATTAGTTCTATAAATTTATTCATTCATTTATTGAGTCAGTCACTGTTCCAGACTCTGGAGATAGAACAGAGAAAAAAAATACAAAAAAAATCCCTTCTCTGGGTAGCTTAGTGTGGAAGACAGACAAAAGAGTGAGAAAGAGAGAGAGAAAGAAAGAGAGAGAGAGAGGAAATATGCAGTATGCTACATGGTAATGAGTGATAAAGAGAGAAAGTAAAGAAAGAAAGGAAGATAGAAGTGTTGGGTTAGAGATAAAATCTTAGGTAGGGTGGGCCAGGGGAGTTCGTTATTCTCACTCTACGTTGCTCCAGATCCTTTTATCTGGATAGTTCATTCTGAGGCAGCTAGGCTGACTTGACTTTGTTGCAGAAGACCCTTCCTGAGGGAATGGTATGAAGTGAATTTTGTCAATAGTTTTGAGGCTTGTTGAAACAAAGATTAATGATGGGAAGGAGGACAGTATTGAGTAGAGATTTATGATTGTGGACTGCTGTTCACATTGTAAGGAGATGGAACTGCAATAAATGGCAAATAAAAGTAAAATAGGGCCAAACCTCTGAAAACCTGAGAATACAAGGATGCACTACTTGTTTGTAACACAAATAGGATCTCAAAAGATTCTTCCTATGCCTGCTTTTTAGTACTAATTGTTAGTGTTGAGTATCATCAACTGAAGGGTAATAAGATCAGGGAAGACCTTGGTAAACTGGAGGAATGTGTCAGTTCCTGCACCGAATTGGGACTGATCACAACACCTATGCTACCTGGGGAGATGGGCAGAGGGTGCCAATGCAGTTGGAAGTCAGGAAAACCAAATTAGTTAGCACAGAAGAACAAACTCCATTATACACCAAGGGATTGGAATAGAAGAAGGTATGGTTGATAATTCTGGAAGTGAGGTTTGATGCAAAACACAAGTGTGCATGCACACACACACACACTTATACACACACAAACCTGCTGTGCTGCTGTGAGAACCAGCTGGACTTTGGAATTTCTTTTGACCATGGGTATTTCTTTTGACAGATAAGAATCTGTAATTTGTCCATCTGGTCATCAAAACATATAATTCTCTAGATCCAGGAGGCTCTTAACTTGCACATAAAAAAATAATCAAGCAACTGCTGATAATGTACCCCTTTGCTTTGAAGTAGCTATGCTCCAGCCAGCATTGGTGGTCTCACCTGGTTGCCTCAAGATTAAGATTTGGTGCTCTCACTGGCCAGCCTAGCTTTGTTTCTGGTGATGGAACCACACCAATTCAGCCTTCTGTTGGTTGCCACACTGCAGGAGCTGCATGTGACTGTGATGCTGAAAGTTATGCCACTCGTATTTCAAATACCAGCAGAGTCACTCATAGTAGACAGGTTTCAGCAGAGCTTCTAGACTAAGACAGACAAGAAGGACATGGCTACCAACTTCTGGAAAAATCGCCTATGGAAACTCTGTGAATAGCAGGGGAATGTTGTCTCAAACAGTGCCGGGAGGTGAGAGAATGATGCAAAAAAGACCTGGCAGGGTTCTGCTCTGCTGTACGTGGGGTCTCTAGAAGTCAGAACCCACTCCATGGCACTAACAATAAAGCTGTTTAATAACTTAAGTTTCTTTTGCTTCTTGTTTAAAGAAAATTCTTGGAAAACCCATGACTGTCAGAACACCAAATTGTTTTCATCTCAAGGCATTTGCTTGAAATGCTGTTTCCACTCACTCTCTCAATACCCCTCAATGTCACCACCCAAGGGTGATCTTCGCTGATTACGATATAAAAGACATCCTACTGTCCCTCGCTATCTCTTTACCTTACTGCTCCCTCTTCCCCCTACCACACCTAGCAGGATGTATATATTTATGTGTTTATTTTCAGCCTTTCCTTCTAGAAAGTAAGTTCCAAGAGGAGAGCAGTGCCCGACACCTAGCAGGAAAAGATTTGTTCTGTAAATCAATATGCAAAATACTCAGCAAATTCTCCACATCATTGGTCAATTAAGGATTTTGAGATGTGCTTATACGTAGTTTTCTCTAAGGAGCATCACAAACATAACCAGTATTCTGCATTTCTCCTGATACATCATAAATCCTCATGCTGTAGGTAACTACGCACAATTCTATAAATTTTGCAGAAGCAAAATCAGGACACGCAAAAAAAGTCAACCATAAGGAAATACTGATTGTCTTTTCTCTGTTGTAGGTGGAATGCTTGCTTCATCATTTGTGGAGTTTCAGAAGAGTGTACATAATAATACTGCATACAGAGATAGACAATGAGTGGACATATTTTAGAAATAGTGTACGGGGTCTCCAAGTTTATGAATTTTGTATAAATTTAGTCTAAAAATTGTCTTAACATTTTTAATTACTTTTTAATTCAAATTTATTTTTACTTAATAAATAATTGTCTTCAAAGACTATCTGTGATAATCAGTTCTTATGGCTTTTATTTAAGAAGATTTAAAAGTCCTTATTTCTTTTTCAAGAAAACTTTATATTTTAGAGCAGTTTTAGTTTTATAACAAAATTAAGAGGAAGATACAGAGATTTCCTATATACTCCCTGACCCCACACAAGCATGGCTTTCCCTGTTATCAACATCACTCACCAGAGTGGTACATTTTTTACCAAGGATGAAACTACATTGATGCATCATAGTCACCCAAAGTCCATAGTTTACTTTAGGGTGTTGCTCTTGGTGTTGACATTTTATGGGTTTGGAAAAAAAGTATAATGACATATATCCATCATTACCATATCATATAGAGTATTTTCACTGCCCTAAGAAGTCCCTATGCTCTGCCTAGTCATCCCTGTCCCATATTTTTATTGTCACTGATCTTTTTATTGTCTCCATAATTTTGCCTTTTCCAGAGTGTCATATAGTTGGAATGACACAGTATGTAGCCTTTTCAGATGGGCTTCTTTTACTTAGTAATATGCATTTAAGTTTCCTCCATGTCTTTTCATGACCTGGTAGCTCATTTCTTTTTAGTGCTGTATAATATTCTATTGTCTGGATATAGAACCATTTATCCACTAGCCTACTGAAGGATATCTTGGTTGCTTCCAAGTTTTGCCAATTAGGAATAAAGCTGCTATAAACATCCATGTGCAGCTTTTTGTGTGGACATGAACTTTAAACTTCCTTGAGTAAATATCAAGGAGTGCAATTGCTGGATCATATGGTAAGAGTGTGTTTAGTTTTATAAGAAACAGCTAAACTATCTTCCAAAGTGGTGGACCATTTTGCATTCCCACCAGCAGTGTATGATGTATGATGTTGATCGATATCCTCACCAGTATTTGGTGTTGTCAATGTTCTGGAATTGCTATTCCAGTAGGTATGTAGTGGTATCTCATTGTTGTTTTAATTTGCATTTCCATGATGACATATGATGTAGCATCAAAACTTCCTGCTGAAGGAATTCTTACTGATACAGTAAGAGGTATGTTTGAGTATCCACATTAGAGAAGCTAAATCACTTCCTTTCTTAAGTACCCCAGCAGTTTATGTAGCTCTTAATTATTCCAATGATTGCTTGGCGTGCATTATTGTTAGTTACGTACATGTCCTGTATCTCCCATTATACTGTAATTTGTAGACAACAGAGAACATGTAATATTATTATTTCTTTACTTCAAACAATGCATTGAAAATTGCCTTACACATAATGCATGACCAGTAAATGTTTAGTTGGGCTATTCTTATATACAAATCCTAAAGACAGCAGAAAGATTTGCCAATTGCCAGGTCAGCATTCTCCAGAGAAACAGAACTAATAGGACGTATTATAAGGAATTGGTTCATGTAATTATGGAGACAGACAAGACCCAAGTTCTGCAGTTGGCAAGCTGGAGACCCGGGAACTGATATTACAGTCTGAGACCAAAGGCAGGGAAACAACCCATATCCCAGCTCAAGGAAGTCAGGTAGGAGTACCCTATTACTCAAAAGAAGTCAGACAGGGCCAGCCCCATGGCAAAGTGGTTAAGTGCACATGCTCTGCTTTGGCAGCAGGCGTTTAGCCATTCAGATCCTGGGCATGGACCTACACATCACTCATCAGGCCATGCTGGGGCCGCATTCCACTTAGAAGAACTAGAATGACCTACAACTAGGATATACAACTATATACTGTGACCTTGGGGAGAAAAAAAAAAGAGGAAAATTGACCACAGCTGTTAGCTCAGGGCCGATCTTCCTAACCAGAAAAAGCATACTTAAAAAAAGAAAAAGACATCAGCCATTTATTCTATTCAGGCCTTCAACTGATTGGATGGGTCCACCCACATTAGGGACAGCAATCTGCTTCACTCAGTTTACTTATTCAAAGGTTAACCTCATCCAAAACACCCCCACAGAATAATGTTTGACCAAACATGGGCACCCTGGGGTCCAGTCAAGTTTACACATAAACTTAGGCATCACACCAAAATAATTGTTATTCTTTTGAATAATTCTCACACTGTTCACATGGATTATGAGACTTAGACCATCACTTTTCCAGATAAAATGTGCTCCCTCTTCTTTCATTAGCTCATCCTAGGTGACAGTCCTAATTTCTCCTATTTTTACCACTACAAATGATTAGCCAAAAAATATCTTTTGAAAAATCAGTAAATCTGTATTTTGTGGTTGTTTTTAAAAATTCATAATGTTTTCACAATAAATGATGGTTTTTGTCACAGGATGAGAACTACAAATCTTTGGAAAACTTGGCACTACTTAATTCACTTCATCTGTCTGAGAGGTTCATGTTGCATATAGGCATTTTTTACTCATTCACATCACTATACTCACTTTTATAAATTCAGTTTTTTCTTTTGCATAAACATGAAATGTGCCTTTCAATCCGTATTGTATATCTCCTACTTTATGAAGGCAATTGTGAGGGTGAAGAAAGACAGATAAGCTAGACAGCTATTTTTCAAAGAAAGAAGTGACAGTCTTTTGTTCTGGAATGCTATTTGCATTTATGAGATATTTCCTGATGTGTCTATCAGAGCAGCTTAGCAATGCAGTGTTCAATATTTCAGAATATGCCTGTATTTCTCATCTCTGATGACCTTTTGACATGGCCTTTAAATGCTTTAAAGGAAAGACTCTCAACCTTCCCATCACCCTAGTGGTTTGTGTTTATAAAAATGTGGAAACATGAGAAAAATATTAGTGAAAATCTAGCATCTGTGAAGTAAGTTTAGAAAGAGGAAGATAACATGAATGAATAAGGCTTAATTGTTTCCAGTCAGGGTCTAAACATTGATTAGAAAACTTGAAAAAAGTTAACGATAACACAACAAAAATTGCTGGAATCAAGCAGATTACCCACCTCGAAATTAACCAGATATTTAAGTTTTAACTGTAGGTAAGGTACATAGATTGAGCAAGATTTAATGTTACTGCCTTTTATTTGAGTGACTGAATAATTATTTTGCAAATATTTTTCTTTTATAGTAGGCGTATCAAGTGAAAAAATATATATATGCGTTTTTTTCTCATCTTGGAAGATTATTGCCCATCAAGGTAATAGGGGGAAAAAGCACAGGACTTGCTTTTTCACTTTTCCTCCCAGTTTAGCCTTTCAATTTTTGGTAGCTTTATTACTTGGAATAAATTTGTCTTACCATCTTTGTTTTCAACCATCTACAGTTCAAAAAACCATAGGGAATAGTTGTAACCTTGCTCATGATTTAGGAGTACTGATCTTTTTGGGGCTGCATGTCTTGGGTCCCTTCCAAAGTTTAAATGGTCTCATTATCTCTCATTGTCAGAAAAAAATTATATAACTCTAAGAGTTACTTTGCCCTGATGGTACAATATGGTTTTCCATTGGCTCATTTCCTGCTTCCATGAAGAGTGAAGTTACCGACTTTGTTCTAATTCTCTCCTTAAGGAATACAATCCACACACCCTAATTTCAAAAGTCTATGCTTGTTTTCTTTACTACATGAAAGCTTTTCAAATATTTATAATTGAACCAATTATTGTATAGTGAAGCAGAATGAGCTCTAGATAGATTTAGAAAATCTGGGTCACATCCTAACTTAATCTGATTTTTTCTAAGGACTTATTGTATTTCTAGTGATTGATGGCCACACCTCCTCCACTAATGCCATCCACTCAACTTGCAAGTGCATTCCATTCTTTAAAACTGTGCTCAACACAATCAAACTACTCCAAACATCTGCATATTGAGTCAGCATATAATTGTCTTTGCAAATAAATAAAAGCCCATAAATGTTGTTAGTGTCTTTACATTCTAAATTATATATCAACAACATATATCAGGGTTTGAAAATATTCAATTTGTTTAAAATGTCCACATGGATCTGGTCTTATGCGAGGCAACTGATTGACGTGACCAACATTAACTCTCCCCTTCATGATTTTACAGGACAGTGGTGAAGCAAATGTGGCTGAAAGTCATTTAGTGTGCTTCACACCATCCTGTCTTACCGATGTATAAATGGTTAAAGAGGAATGTCCTACAAAAGCAATTCTTTATTATAGGACTATTTTAATTTCCCCTTGGACTTTAGCTTCCAAACGTTATTTTAAACTTCAGAAAAAGCACTAAAATAACTGTAATTACTTTTGCCACTAAAATTTTTACCTCTCTTTTTAACTTGCATATAAACTAAAGAATAAAATTGACACAGTGTGAAAATGTGTTACATGCTTTGTGTTTAAATGCGTCACCATACCCAGTTCACAATTTTCATATTACTGTGATTTGAAATGCACCGTGTCTCATAAGAAGCATCCTGCATTCTCGGGAGATCTAATTTTTCATGCTGCACAAATGCTACACAAAATTCTTTGAACCTTTTCACATCACAGCACACTTGTTTTTAATATTCTTGTAAAAGAATGGACATTAAGCCCACAGAGCATTACTTGTAAAGCTTAGCTTTGCACTCTACTTATTTATGACTCTACCTATACCCATATTTTTTGACTTCGCTGATACTTGAACAATAAAAAAGGCATTACTTGGAAGGCTCATTACATAGTATAGTTATGAAGTCTGCCCTTTGATTAATGAAAAGATCTAGTGTTTGTAGATCTTGTCACTATTGTGTCTTTGCCTCTGCCCCTTCACTTAAAAGCTGGTTGACACGTTTGCTCAATTACAGCTCCCTTGTTTTTAATTGCTGCATGTCAAATTGATTGATTGTTGTCAATGTCTAGCAGTCAGCAGCAACGCTTCATTGCTTCATGCCACGAATCAGTATACGTTTATTTGATTTCTTCTGCCCACCATAAAGCAGCTGCTTGCAAATCCTGTTATTATCTTGAACCCTCCCCATTATCTAACTCAGTATATCTGAGATTCAGTAAATATCACTTCAAGTTTAGACGACAGGCACTGTTCTAAAGTAAGGAACAATTATTCATACTTTCAAATCTAACTATGAATTTGGCAGTTAGCAAACTTTTGTTGAATGAATACAACAGTCTGCGAAGAGCATTGTCGTGTCTTTGTATTGTGTTGCACTTTTCTCGTGTGCTTTTGCTAAACTCTAGAGTGCAGCAAAAGTCTTGTGCATCTATGGTGATAACTGTCTAGTGGGTGGATGAACACTTGTTTACGTGAGAGCAAGTAATGGAGATAATATGTACCTGGAGCCCTTCAGAGCTAAGTTGAGATACTCTCTCTGCCAAGTAGTAGTTGCATTCCTTTCTAATATTCTCTGTGAGCTTCTACAGCATCTAAGCAGTTGGAGCATCTAAGCATCTAAGAAGTTGGAATCCAATATGACTCTATAGGTTTTTTTATTTCTCAGGATTAAATGAGATTCTAAATGCATATATTTTTGCCATATATGAGGTGCTCGCTAAAACTTATTTTCTTATTTTCCTTCCCCAGCTATCTAATGATGTTCAGTTTGCACTTGAATTACAGAAATTGGATATTGAAAATTCAGTATCTACAGCAGAGTTAGTTTATTATTACCACACAGCTGATTTACACATTTATCATAATACCTGCCTTAAAGAGAGTTATAGCTCTTCAAAGGGCAAGAAGTCACTGCTATTCATTTTAAAGAACAAACATTATTCAGTATACCAAGTACATCATGGAACATATTGCTTACACGTATACGGGACCCAATTCTGGCTGACATGTGGCTTTATAATTTCAAAGGAATAAAATGTAAACTTAGGATGTACAATAAAATCAAACTCCAATGGGTCACTGGAAAACATACAACTCTAAAGCATGGAATTCTAGATCCCCTACCAGTGAAAAATCATTTATATAAAGTTAAAATGATATAAGGTGAAAAATCCTGAAGTGCTTCAACTTTACTTAAAAAAACTATAATTAAAATGGCCCTATTTTCCTGGTTCATAAATTATTAGACAGTCACTGGAGTGAGTGTGAGAAACAGGTCAGAGGTAGCATTCCTTGAGATATGACACGTACATCTCCCATTCATTTGATTTTCAATGGGAATATTTAGTTGTAAGAAAAGGGATAATTTCCTTTCCCTTCACTTTATTTTTATTCCCAATTGAGAAAGTTTCTCAATATTAATAAATTTCTAATGAGCAAATGTAGTTATTCCCTTATTTATGTTCTAATACAAAATGTCATCAGCAACTTTTGGTAGTAATTAAAGTCAGGAAGCACATAAAGAGAGAGATTATCATTTTTTATTGAGATATCATCTAATATGGAAGCTACTTTAAAAAAAATGGTCCTCAAATATAATTCTTTTAGAGTTATATTTTCATAATGAATTTATCATCTTAACTGTCTGAAAATGGAAAGCATACACTATATAGTTAGCTTAGAAGTTATATGAAGAGCTGGAAAAATATCTAGGGTAATGGAATGGAAGCAGGAACGATTCTGTCAGATGTGGGTTCAAATCCTGGTTCTGTCCTCAATTAGCTAGCTGTGTCATTCGGGAGCTGTTTGTAAAAATATGAAAGCCACCAAATATTTGAGGGTTAGATAAATAAATAAAACGTATTTTGCATATTTGGTATCAATGAAGGCATGTTTCTTTGTTATTTTAGAAGATTAAGGAGATTAGAGGCTGAAATTCTGATTAAGAGTTTTGCCTAACGGTCTGTTATAGAAAGAATGTGAGATTGAAGTAAGAACTGTAATTCAGAGACAAGGAAGGTAAACGGCCATTGAGGTACTTTCAGGCATAGAATTGATGTACCTTGGTGGCTGATTGGATGTTGCAGAGGAGCAAGGGCAAGGAGTCAAAAAGAACTCCAGTGTTTTGAATTTTTGTGACTGAAAGGACAGTGGTACCCTCAGATTAGCTATAGAACACAAATGAAAACCAAATTCGGAATAGATAGTGGTAATTAAAGTTTGGGAATTCAGGCAGTTTGGGAAGGCCGTTTGAAACAGTGTCTTAGAATTTGCCTTTCCTAAAACCCACTGAAAATAAGCTAAACATAGTAAGAGAAGCTAAATAAAACACTTAAGTGGTAATCAAGGAAAGGACAAAGGATTCTCTGATGTCTTATACTTTTAAACACTGAATGTCAGAGTAATGGAAGATTCTTAAACAGAGGACAAACACAGTACTACACCCCTTGGTACCACAGAGTTGAATTCACGGTACCCTAGGAATCTTTATTAATATTCTCAAATCTGGGGAGAAGCAAACTGAATAGCATATCATTTGTTTTTCCCTTTTTGTTTGAGAAATAGGGAAGCAGCTGCTGGGAATAAGTAGGTAGGCTGGGAGTACGTTTACTCTCTCCCAACAAAGTAAACCCTCCAGGGCTATTCTTAAACTGAGTAAATAATTGGGATCACATAAAAGTTGTTCTCCTTTCTCTGTCCCTGACACTTATGGGGAATGAACTTCAGTACAGATATTTTTAAAACTCTCAGAAGAAAGAGCATAGCCCGTTTATTCTTAAATAGACTTCAGCTTTATCTACTGAGCTGAGATTTCCACCCTTTCCCACATCCACTCTAGGCGATACTCGGCCCTCAAACTACAGCTCAGAGGGGAAGACAGACTGTCTTCAGATACACTGGGAAGAATTACAGGAATTCTCACGCAGTTATCAAAGCAAATTTCAGGGTTGGACAGAATTGGACTAGAATAAGTCAGTCTACAAAAATAATAACATGTAGTGATGGAAAAATCATACGTCAATAAATGAAAGAAACGTTACAATAGGTAAAATAATAGAAAGAAACATACTATCCCAAAGTCTAAGAAGCCGGTTCAAGGAATAAAAAAAGTTCTCACACAGTTGTTTCTTGCTGTATAAATCAGCAGAGTGAGAATATAATTTAGTAAAATAAGAGCTCAGACACTAAATGATTAAACAACTGAATGAGATAAAAAGAGGAATTCAGACCTAAGAAAATTCAGAATCAACACAACATCAATTTGGACTTTATAGTTAGAAAGAACAAGGAGAAAATATGCTACTACAAATCAAATCACTGTCATAGTGGAAAGGCTTGAGATGATTGTAAGTGCTGCAAAAACATTTGAAAACAAAACATTTAAAACAAACAACAGGATATCATAGTGTATTTCTAGAGTGCAGAGATACAAAATGGAAAATAGAATGCATTTTCTTAAATGAAGCAAGAATCGCATATCAAAAAAGAGTCCTATATTCTAATATATTAAAACTGAGATATATTCCAATAACAGCAATTACTTTTTAAAGATGGAAGAAAGAAAAAAATAATTTGGTAACAAAGGTAGGAAAAGCAAATTATTACAGAGGTGAAAATGATCAAACTGGTCTCAGTTCTCTGTTTTTTAAAAAAGCAAACAAATAGAATATGTCAAAAGACAATGTAGGAATGTCTACAAAATCTGACAGCGAGAATGCCTTATGAAATTTATCACAGTCACACAGGCCATTCAGGAATAGAATCAACTGACAAATCTCATATCTCAAATATCTCAAAATTCGTATCTCAAAATTCATATCTGAAAAATGAACAAACAATAAATACAGCACCTTGAGTTCTTCTTTGGGGTAAAGTGGGAGATTACCTACTTGACCACTACAAATAAAAGGTGAATTTAAATACTGAACTTGGTAAAGGAGTGGCCGTGTTAAAGAACTGGTGGTAAATTTTGAATCAATAAAAGTTCTCTGCAATGATACTCACTATGTTCCTAATTGAGGTCATGGGATTTGCTCTGATATTTCATTTTCATCCTCATGCTTTTTTTTCATTTTGTTTGATATTTTTATAAGAAGAATATACCATTTTTACAAAAATGATAATTTTGCTTAAAAGTAGAAAAGCTAGTAGAAAATAATATCACAATATGAGTGGAGATTAATTGAGATGGTGGGAAAATGGATATCGTACTTTTCTTTCTCGTACTTTTATTTTTTAGAACATCTAAACATTTTTTAAAACTTAGAAAATTTAGTGGAGGTAATGTTAAGTCTGAGCTGCCTTTAAGATACCCCATGGGAGATACTCATCAGCCATTTGGAAATAGGAACTAAAGATCATGTTTTGAGATACAGATTTGATAAGGATTTGACTGGAAGCGATAAGTGAAACCTGGATAATGGAGATTATTTTAGCAAAGTACCAACAGCGATTCTGAAAACAGAGACCAGAGGACAGGGCTGCATCTAAGAAGCAGATGATAGAAGAAAGGCAGAAAATACCGGAAGTCTTGACCAATTACCACTTTAAATTGATAAATAGGCTGAAAATCATAAGCAAAAAAGTGATAAAAGGCAACAGAACATAGTTTCTTTCTGACGTTGGTTTATTTCCCACTTCAAGGAAATGTATTTCTACTAATTCACAGTGTCCGGTGTCTCGCCAATGATTAACCTAATCTATTGAGGTTCTGCAGGCCCATTTCTGTCTTTGCAAATGTTTTATCATTCACTAACTGTATTAATTCTCTAGCTCCTATTTCTTTCTCGATAACATTCTTTGCAAAAATAACTAGTAAGTGTACTAAATTTAAGCCACAGCTCCCTTTTCTATTGATCTTCTGTTCCCCACACCTGGGATTCTAGGTTCTGCCCGTGAATTTAATCCCACTCTGACATACCGGGTCTTCCACAAATTTTATTCAACTCCCTCACAATCCAGTTCCAGACAGGGAATTCACAGAGCAGGAGGAAGAAGCACTTTTTCAGTTTGTTTTCCCAAAGGAATATACAATTGCTATTTTGGTTGGACAGATTTTTACATATAAGTCTGGTTCCTATTCTACAGCCCATTTAAAATTTAGTCAACAGTCCTCTGTTTTAGTTGTCTAAACATTATGATATGGCACAATTTCATTTTATAAAGAAAATTTAATACTAAAATCACTTTAGTTTTTTCAGGTGAATAAACTTTATTAGACTTGAACAAATCTAGAATTCTATATTATGTATATTACACTAGCTTTGAAATATTCTATTTTATTATTCAAGCTCTTATATAAGACATAAATGTTTGAAATGGACTTTTATGTTAGGATCAATTTTCTTAATGTTTTGAAAATCAGATTAATTTATTTAAAATAGCTTTTAGTGGAAAAATAACACTAAACTATAGGCTTCAACTACTAAGAATGAAATTTAAGCTTACACTAGTACCTAAGTAGTTAGCATTAAAATCAGATGATTACAATAAAGGAAAATTAAATAGCTCTAATATTTTAATATATTAAAAAAACAGTTATAATTTGAGTCTTATACTTAAGTTTCCACTAACCTTTATATTGTTGAGATCATTTATCAATGAAATATATGTAATGGTTCAAATAGGCACAGTAATTCTTTTTACTTCAATGTAGCATTTACATTAAAAATTGAGAAAAGCATCTCTTGTATGTCATTATGCATATGCTATTTTTTAAAAAATTTAGTTTGACGACCTTAATAAAAAGTACAACTAGTAATTGCCCTGAGATCTCTGAATTATCAATGACCTAGTCCCAAACAAGAAAAATCCTAAAAGATTTTAAGGGATAAAAGTATTGCAAATTGGAATTTTCATATGAAATAGTTGGAAAGGAAAATAATTTTACTTCTACCCTTCTGGAGTTCTTGCTGAGACACCCCCTGTAAGAAAGGACAGACTAACAGGAGAAAAACAAGCAAAAAGTTTAATAACATATATACATGGCAGAAACCCAGGAAAAGCAAGTGACTGGCCAAAACAGACAAAGACCTCACCTTAAATACTATCCTCAGCTAAAGACAAAAGAAGTTGTTGGGGTGGGAAGAGTCAGGGACTTCAAAGGGAGGGAAGGCAATTCACAAATAGGTGAAAAGGAGCAAACTGTTTGGTAAACAAATGTTTGCTGACCACACAGAAGCAATGGGGCACAGAGGGGAGTCTAACAAACAGACTTTGCTAGGTTCCTCCCTGTCTATCACCTAGTTCATTTTATGCTATGGTGAAACCTCTCTTCTTCTAACAGTTTTTTAAATCAGAATTCTTTTAGGGAGTTAAGGGGAGGGTAACAAGAAAACTTTCTGAGGTTTTTCTTTGGTGAGGAAGAGTGGTGCTGAGCTAACATTGGTTGCCAATTTTCCTCTATTTTGTGTATGGGATGCGGCCACAGCATGGCTTAATGAGCAGTGCTAGGTCCATGCCCGGGATCTAAACCTGTGAACCCTTGGCTGCCAAAGCAAAGTTTTCAAACTTAACCATTACGCCACTGGGCCAGCCCCTCTGAGTCTTTTGTTTCTTAAAAATAACCAGCCTAGGACTGGCCCAGTGGCATCATGGTAGTGGCATCCCACGTAAAATAGAGGAAGATTGGCACAGATTTTAGCTCAGCAACGATCTTCCTCAAGCAAAAAGAGGAAGATTGACAACAGGTGTTAGCTCAGGGCCAATCTTCCTCACACAAAAAAATAAGAATAATAATCAGCCTGAAATAATCCTCATGTTAAAGAAACACATTTTAGGGTGGCAAATTTTTTATGCTTCAAAACTAAATAGAGGTATCACTGGTATGATCAGAAATTCAGTAGAACCATCTAAATTGATCTGACAACAAAGTATGCCTCGAGACCTGTTTAATTCGCCTAGAAAATAGCACCAGACCTTGAGGAGGACTGCAATTCTTAGTGTCAGATAGAGATACGAATCCTTAATTTGGTGGTAAACAATCAAGGCATATTCAAAAGGACTGTGACGGGGACAATGTCAGCTCTACCAGTTGAGGCTGAGAACTCGACTCCAGTCTTCGCAGAACCTTGCTAAGTTGATCAAATTGAATTCGCACATGAGGCCTAGAGGGTAACCTGAAGTCAACCCCAAAATACACCAACTTGTTTATGGAAGGAAAATCTTAGTATTTGCTCTAAATTACCTAACTTGCCCATGAGAAAATGTGTTGTTTGAGGCTGAGGGCGAAATGTGGGCCTGAAGTTCGGGACTGTCATAGTATTCATTCTCTCTCTCTCTCTTTCTCTCTCTCTGCTGTGCGTGTGTATAGAAAAATAAAATCATAATTTTATCAATTTACTTGTAGTAGAATATAAGGCCTACATATATCAGGTATTTTTAGTATTCAGGGCTCAGTATTCAGACATCTACTGAAATGCCCCTAAATCAGAGTGACTTGAGAGTTACCTACCGTTTCCTGAGATAATGGGCCAGCGCAGCTCCAGAGCATGTATGATTAACCCAATGTGCACTTGAAAGCAGTAATAGCTCTGTGTGTGTGCAAGCATGTAAATTAACTTTGTAATTAAACAGTTTTTTAGAGTATCAGGTGAATGACTTTATCGATTTAGCTGTTAATTTAATTTAATTTAATTTTATTTTATTTTTAAAGATGGCACCTGAGCTAACAACTGTTGCCAATCTTTCTTTTTCCTGTTTTTTTCTGCCCAAATCCCCCCAGTACATAGTTGTATATTTTAGTTGTGGGTCCTTCTAGTTGTGACATGTGGGATGCCACCTCAACATGGCCTAATGAGTGGTGCCATGCCCCCGCCCAGGATCCGAACCCTGGGCCCCTGACGAGGAGCTTGGGAACTTGACCACTTGGCCATGGGGCCGGCCCCAACTGTTAATTTTAAACTTTAAGATTTTCTGATTTTGGGAGGACTAGTATCCAAGATTTGCCTATTTTATTAGTGCACATTTTTAAGACACATTTTGGATATGACTAGAAGAATTTAACAATAATGTTAGCTACATATTCATTAATTTAAAAATAGGCATCTATATTTGAATTCTAATAAAAATATTTTGACTGCTTATATATTAACATCATTCTGTGATTTTATTTTTTTGCTTCATATAATAATAGCCTTTTAAATTGTTTAACTTTAACCACAGACTATAGTATCCATGTATAGTAACTTCTTAAACCAGGCCAACAATTTATAGCAAAATGCACACCCAATAAGTTTGAAAGTAAACCTCTACAAAAGGTAGAATTCACACTACACTTTTAAGAAGAGGATATTGTTGATTTTGGAAGGAAAAATATAAAGAAACACAAGGAGGCAAGCAACCACACAAAACTAGAGGCACTATCCAGGTTTAAATATAAAACTCTGGGTTTTTCCATCAAGGTTTTATTTTTTTATTTAGTATTCTCCATTTGTGCAGGAAAAACATGCAAGCTGACTCTGTGGATATTTTATGATTGTGTAATATTTCTTTCAAAACCCCTGTTTCTAAGCTGAGCAATATACTTTAATACTTTAGGGCTAATACACGTCCTTTAATCTTTATGCTAACATCTCCTATATGCACCAAAGAGGAATACGTGATCAGATGGCCTGTGTGATCTTCAATAACGTATATTTTATTATAGCATAGATGGTGCAGTATGGGTTATTTTGAATGCTTTTAATACTTTGTACCCTTGAGAAAAATAAAAGCAGCCCCTTACCATTAGCAACTGCCCTAGAATTGTCAATTAACATTGGTATTGCTGGGAGATGGCTAGTCTCACAGCTAGGTCTTGGTACTAACCTATTGATTATGTGAAATTTGCAAAATATCAGGATCAGGCAAGGTCATTGGTTGGAATGATGGATCAAGACAAAAGTAAGAGCCTCTATAATTATGATTGAACTTGGATAAGGAAAAGAGCATTGTCCAAACCACAAACATAACCAAACATCTCTCTCTCCTGGACGAGTGACTGCTGCCTCCGTACTCATTACAGCTTTAGCCTCACTACATTCTTCCTGTGTTTTAAATAAGATTTACTAGGATAGAGTCCATAGAATTACCTCTGCTTCCTAACTGCATCCAATCCAAAGCAAAGCATTATTTTTTTGAACTCTCACCCCAAATCACCTAACATAAGACCAAATCACAGAAATTCCTTTGAAACCCCTTCTTACTGAGACATTCCCTGAGTCTCATTAGCGTGTGTTCTCCCTCATTGCAACAAGTCCATAAGCCCAACTTTTTCAGTTGCAGGTGTGTTTCTGGTAGTCTTTGGCTGGAGGCCACTGTTACTTCTTTTGGCAAGTTATTTTTAAGAACTATCGAATATTAAATATGCTCCCATCTGAGATTTCTTCCTCTTAGGCATTCTAGAAAATGGAAATTTTGAATTTCAATTAATTAAAGATTTAAAATTGTGTTGGTCATGCCTTCCGTACAAGTCAAAAGATATTAAGATTAATCGTTCTTCTCTCTCTCTTTGCATTGTGTCATTTTATATTTAAATATGTAACAGAAATTTACATACAGTCTATCCTCATTATTCTTGGATTCTGTATTTGTAAATTTGCCTCTAACTAAAATTTATTTGTAATCCTCAAATCAATACCACCATATTGTGCAGTGCCAAAGTGGCACTTTTACAGACATTTGGGGACAGGTGCAGAGAGGCAAAACATTTGAATTGCCTGACAGGCATGTTCTCAGCTGAGAACAAATAAGACAAAGCCCCGCCTTATTGTTTCAACTCTCATACTGTAAACAAGTCTTCTGTTTGTGGTCTATTTAGTGACACAGTTTTCTCATTTTCGTTAGTGGCTTTGCTATTTAAAATGATCTCCAAGCATAGTGCTGAGGTTCTATCTAGTATTCCTAAGTGCAAAGACAGCTATGATGAGCCTTATGGAGAAAATATGTGTGTTGGATAAGCTTTGTTCGGCATGAGTTATAGTTCTGTAGGCCAGAGAGTTTAATATTAATAAATAAACAATATATATTAAGTAAGATGTCTTTAAAAAAAAGCGAATGAGCTGTGGAAAATAAATATGCAAAAAGGAGTATAAGGCCTACCATGGAGAATGTGTCCCGGAAACAACTCAGGTATTTAATTGAGACCTATGAGAAACTGTGTCCTAGGAAAATTCATTACTGCAGATAGACTAATATTTATAAAGCTTTAAATTTAGCTTTGCATCGTCTCAATCTCTGTTTGGATCAATATGATCTGCCTCCACTCCAACTACAGGAAAGAAAAAACAGAAATTTCTTGTGGAGAAAGATAACATCATTCAGAGTCTCTACAATTTATCATTAAAGTGTCCAGCATTCAATAATAATTATAAAACATGATGAAAGACGTGAGTCAAGACAGAAGGAAACAATAAAAAGTGGATAATAAAAACAGGCACCCAGGTGATGCAGTTATTAGTATCTGACATAGACCTACAAAGTTATTAACATACAGTACATATTAATTGGTATGTTCAAGAAAACTAATGTCAAAGTTGAGAACTGTATAAGAAAATTGAGATTTGCAAAGAATTGTCATATAGAATTATAGAAATTGTTGAAATAAAATGGTTCAAATTAAGGACTCAATACACGGGGTTGACAGCAGATTAAACTAGCAGAATAGAGAATTAATAAAGTCAAAGATAGGGCTGTAGAAAATACAGAATAAAACAGAAAAAGGAATTGTAATAAAGCACAAAAAAAGAATCTGAGTCAGCAGAAATGAACAAAAGTTCAAAATAAAAAAGTGGGGTCTCAGAAGGAGAGAGAAGATAAATGATTTGAAAAAGATTATAAAAATTAATGAAATGTATTAAGCCCCACATTCATGAAACCCAACAAATTACAAAATGCACAAATAAAACTATATCTAAGCACATGATAATAAGACAATTGAAAATTAAAAATAAAGAGAATCATTCAGAGCAGCCCAAAGGAAATAAAAAGGACACAAGACTTTCAAAGAAGCAAGAGTTAGACTGATAGCTGACTTTAGAATAGAAATGACAGAAGAACAAAGATAAATGTAGTGATGTGCTTAAAATTCTGAAAGAAAATGACTGCCAACATAGAAATCTATAACTGATAGAAGCATCTTTCAAAAATGAAGTTATAATTCAGGGCCAGATCTGTGGAGTAGTGGTTAATTTCGTTTGTTCCACTTCGGTGGCCTGGGGTTTGATTGTTCGGACCCCAGGTGTGAACCTGTGCATCACTCATTAAGCTATGCTGTGGCAGGCGTCCCACATATAAAGTAGAGGAAGATGGGCACAGACGTTAGCTCAGGGCCAATCTTCTTCAGCAAAAAGAGGAGGATTGGCAGTGGATGTTAGCTCAGGGTTGATATTCTTCTTCTTCTTCAAAAAAGATGAAGTTATAATAAAGATGTTTTCAAACAAGCAAAAATAAGAAAATTTCTCACCAGTAGCCCTACATTAAAGAATTTCCTTTTTCAGGCATAAAGTGATCTCTGATGGATACACCACAAAAGGAAAGAATGGATAATTCTACAAAGGTAAATAAATTGTTAAACCCAAATGAATATTAACTATTTATAATATTACCAATCATGTTTTTGAAGTTTTAAATACACATAATATTAAAATTAATATCAACAATAGCTAAAATTGGAGAAAAATGAAAAAACCACAATGAAATACTACAGTAGCTCATTAGACCAGCTAAAATGAGACAGAGAAAAAGACAGAATGAGAAAGAAAGAGAAAGAAAGAAAGAAAGAAAGAAAAGAAAGAGAAACAAAACATAAAAGAACAGAAAAACAATAGCAAGTGTTGGCAAGGATATGGAGGTGGTGGCCCTCTCATGTACTGCTGCTGTTGAGTGTAAATTGGAAATTGGTAATACTACTTTGGAAAACTGTTTGTCAGTATTGATTGATACTGAGCTTATGTATACCCTGTCCTGTACAAATCCCACTCCAAGAATGTCCAGAGCACTATTCAAAACACTCCGAATTCAAATGATTACCATCAATGTTAGAATGGATTAAATGTCCCTCAAGGTTAGAACAGATTGAAAATGTGATCTATTCAGAGTGGCGCAATAAACATTTACAAAGTACTGCTACAAAACTCATTGGTTGTGTCTCCCAAATATAATGCATCTGAAGAGAAAGAATTGAAACACAAAAGAGTACACTCCTTATGACATCATTTAGATATTTAAAAATATATAAAAAGCAAAACTAACCTCTGGTGATAGAAGTAAGAAGTGAATATATTTTGGGGAGCACAATGAGAGGGAGAGGGCACATGGGTAGTTTCTGGGTATTTGGTGATGTCTGATATATTGATTTGGGTGATGCTTATTGGGTGTGTTTGCAAGGTAAAAATCCACTGATTTGTAAATTAAGACCTGTGTGTTTTTCTTCTTTACGCTTTGATGTAAAAGGTTACACAAAAATAGCTAGTGTAATATTTTGAGTAAATCATGTTTCCTGTATACTTCAGTTCAATCTTCTATAAGAGATAAACATTATTCTCTCTTCCTTCTTGTAACTTTCCTCACCATACAAAGGCCATTGTTCTTTTGCAGGAAGTGAAATAATCAGAAATAATTATACGACTCCAATGTGAAAAAAAATGCAAGAGAAATAACATCTATTTCTACTGAAAAAAAAATCACTTAAAATTATATTAATTTGTATTCTGGAAACCTGTGTTTTAAATGTAGCTCTTCCTTTAACTTGCTGTATGATATTGAGAAACCAATCAGTATCACTTATGTCTAATTTGTAAAATGCAGTATGGCACTATAAAATTACTCAATGCTTCCCAAGTTTTAGAAAACATTAACATCTTGCATGTGATTATGTGCCAATATTTGTTTAAAAAACATATGTCAAATTTGTTAACTAAATATTTGGAAATCTAAGCATATAATTCGAAGAAGAAAAATGGTGTCACATTACATAGATTAATAATGCTAAGACTCATCATTGATAACAATGATTGCATTTATATCTAGTACCTTAATTGGGGGGAACTTAAACCATTTTAGAAAAAAGATGCTATAAAACAAGAAACTATCTTTGTATCATTACTGAGATACAATTATTTACTTGATAAAATTGTCTTTAAGTGTTTTGCCCCAGTCCACATTTAAATTGATGAATCATATTATCACACACAAGAGACAATCACATTCTTCTAAAAGTAGGTGGTGATTGTCAGTTACTGACTGAGACTTGCCAGTCCATTGAAGCAAACTGGGGAATATACTTTTCAAATGGAAGAGAGGTAGAAGTTAAGGACATAAAAAACAAAGAGAAGGTCCTCTGTGAATTCTAACACCAACAGAGGGAATTCTCCTGCAGACAAGCCAAGTTGGAAAATATCAACAATAAGAAAAAAATAATTTCTCACCTATTTCTTTGAAACTCTTGATCAATCAAGATAAAATCAAACTTTTATCTAGCAATCTGAGTGTTGTCCTAGACTGTCACTAACTCCAATCATGATCTTCCACTATTATAAAAAATATCATTCAGAAAATTATGTATTAAAGCAGCTAGTTTTAATTTTCTCATTAGTCAAATAAGCAGCCTATACAACTATGAAAATGGAGTGTGCTGTCCCACATAGACCTGAGAAGCTGGGACCACTGCTGAACTTTTCCTTAACCTGCTTACAAACTAGTGAGCCAGACTGTCACTGTTTCATGGGTGCTGCCAGAAGGCATAACACTATTGGTTCAGAGACAGAGAATGTTATTACTCATGGTAGAGTAAACAGCATTTGCATCATTGTTGGCGCCACACAACCCTGGAAAACATATTCCTGGCATACCCAATAAGAATGTACAGGGATGCTCAGGGCCCATTGCTTCTCCCTGTAGTCCTTTCAGCTTTGCAAAACGTAATG
Source organism: Equus przewalskii (assembly GCF_037783145.1). NCBI lineage: Eukaryota > Metazoa > Chordata > Mammalia > Perissodactyla > Equidae > Equus > Equus przewalskii. The sequence goes on from NC_091832.1 coordinate 96,257,757, forward strand.
TGTTTTTAACTCTGTTGTATTATTTGCATTGTATTGTCATTTTTCATATATTTGTTTTCTTTCAACTAGACTTTGAAAACATTGAGAGCAGAGTCCACTCACTTTTGTGACATTAGTATCTATGCACGCTGACATAAACTTTGTCTTTCCTTTGCTTCTCTATCACTGTCTAATGAATCACCCTAAATTTAGTATCTTAAAGCAACAGTAATTTCATTAACTCTCCTAGTTTCCGTGGTCAGGAAATCAATAAAGACTTGTCTGGGCAGTTCTGGCTCAGGATCTCTCACAAGGTTGCAGTCAGATGGCTGCTACAGCTGGACCTGTGGGAGCTAGGGGAAGATGGGGGCTATCTGGGTATTTTGCCATTTCATGTAACATCAGGGCTTTTCCATGTGGCCTTTCCTTGATCTCCTTGGGAGCACCTGTTTTTCACAGAATGCTTGCTGCAAGGTACTCAGACTCAGTGCTCCAAAGGGGAGTGTTCCCGAAAGTAAGATAGAGACATCTTTTCTCTTTGTCACTTTTCTCATGGTCAGTAGTCTACTCAGACATAGGGAAGAAAACATAGCATCCCCCTGCAGCATGAAAGAGTGTCAAGATTACATTTTAAGAAGAGATGAGCGATATTATTGTGGCCATGCTTGGAAAATGTAAACTCCCATATTGTTTTACACAGCATTATTGAAGGAAGGGAAAATAGGAGAAAGGAAGGAACAGAAGGAAGAAAGGTGTGATATTGTGATTTATATTAAGAAATAAATGTTTGATCTCTGTCCCCATTTCTGGCACAGAACTCCTAAAACTCTTGGAATTTCCTTAGTGGTAAGAGCAGGAAATGTGTCTTAATATTCATAACAAACCCCTTTCAAACACATCCTAGTTTATGTTAATGAGATGACTTTTAGAACACACTCAAGGATGGGGACTGGTTGCCAGGGAAAACAGCTGTGTGATTGAAGGGTTGGAACATTCCATCCCAACCCCTTGACCTCCTGGGAGAAGAGAGGGTTTGAGGGTTGAATAGATCACCAATGACCAAAGATTTAATCAATCATGCCTATGTAATTAAGCCTCAATATCACCCCGAAAGGACAGGATTCAAAGAGCTTCCAGGTTGGAGAACCAGAGTGCTTCCACATGCCATCATGCCAGGCCCAAACTCCACAGGCATGGAAGCTCCTTAGATTGGGAACTCACCCTATATATCTCTTCATCTGGCTGTTGATTCCTATCCTTTAACATCCTTTGTAAAAACTGGTAATTGGGCCGGCCCGTGGTCGAGTGGTTGGGTTCTAGTGCTCCGATGCAGCGGCCCAGGGTTTCGCCCCTTCAGATCCTGGGTGAGCACATGGTGCAGCTCGTTGGGCCATGCTAGGGCAGTGTCCTGCATGCCGCAGCTACAAGGACCCACAACTAAAAATACACAACTATATACTGGGGGGCTTCGGGAGAAAAAAGGGAAAATAAAATCTTTAAAAACAAAAACAAAAAAAAACCGTGGTAATCTAGTGAGTAAACTGGTTTCCTGAGTGCTGTAGGGGCCTCTAGCAAATTTGTTGAACCTGAGGGGAGAGTGTGATTTATAGCCATTTGGTCAGAAGCACAGGTACCAACCTGGACTTGCAACTAGCATCTGAAGTGGAGGCATTCTTGTGGAACTGAGCCCTTAACCTGTGGAATCTTAGGCTATCTCTGGGTAGATAGTATCAGAATTGAGTTGACTTGTAGGACACCCAGCTGGTGTTGAAGAATTTCTCAGTGGTGTGGGGAGACTCCCAACCCCTGCAACGCACATTGGAATAATTGGGTGCAGAAGCTTTAGGAGGAGAGGAGAGATGATAGAGGGAGGAAAGGAAGGATGAAATGACAATAGCAACAACCCAAAGATCATAGAAATATAATTGCATTAACAACACAAAACTGTAAAATGTACAGATATCTTATTGTGGATGCATACATTTAATTAGTTTATTCATATGTTAAGAGTACAATTGTCAGTTAAGTTTATATAAAATGAAGGAACTAATGAATAAAGACTGAAAACATATTGAACTCTGATTGGATTGTTTAAATAGAAAAATAAGATGTGAATCTCCTGATTCGGAAGGAAATCCATGCATCTTAACACCTTTTTACATGTTTTTTCCCACTGATAGTAACATAGTACTATTTTTTCTTTCCTAACACTCATTGACACCAAATAGTAGTTTGAATGAAACAAAATTGCTGTCTTATAAACACAGATATAAATGAATGAATGAATGAATGAATGGGTGGATAAATAAATGAATGAATAAACAAATAAACAAATAGATGGGTCCGCATAATCTTAAATTTCGGCTAGTCAATAGATTAGGCTTTTTCTTCCAGACTAAAGCTGATTTTAGTGATTCCAATTGCCTTTATTTCTGAACAAAGGCGTTTGTGGATTTTCTAATACATTTTTGAGTCCTTGAAAAACATCAAAGAGCTATAACTTAAAATAGATACTATGTCTTATAGCATTGTTGGTCAGTGGGTTTTTTATTACCTTTCTTTTGACCCTTGCATCAATTCTTGAGACGAGTCTACTGTTGTAGGCTGATAGGCAATTTACGTACAGGTAACGCGACTCTTTCACTTGGCCCTATAATAGTCAACTTCTCTGAATGCTCCAGGAGCTTCCCGAGTGGGTGTGAGTGACAGGTCTGCTGATAATAGAGGTCACGCCATGTGGAGATGATGTGTTCCTACAGTGTAGTCCTTCATACAGCTTCTGCCTATCAATTGTTCTTTCTGCCTTTATTGCTGAGTGGGGGACCCTCTGTATATGAGAAAATAACACTATCTTGGAGTGTTTTATGGCATTAAACTACACTACAGTTATACGTCTGTTTTTCAAGTATGTTCCTATGCAAGCAATTTCAATTCATTTAATCAGTTTTTCAGTCAGCACATTATCTTTTTATTAATTTATTTTGAGGAAGATTAGCTCTGAGCTAACATCTGCCTCCACTCCTCCTCTTTTTTGCTGAGGAAGACTGGCCCTGAGCAAACATCCATGCCCATCTTCCTCTACTTTGTATGTGGGACACCTGCCACAGCATGGCTTGACAAGTGCATAGGTGCATAGGTCCATACCCATGATCCCAACCGGTGAACCCCAGGCTGCTGAAGTGGAATGTACCAACCTAACCACTGCGCCACCGGGCCAGCTCCAGCACATTATCTTTTTAAAATCTAATCAGAGAATGGTATTCTTTTCCAGAAATACTATTTACTTAATTCTATAAAAGTGCCATTTTTCTCCTTCCTCTTCAAGTCCGTTTCATACTCCCTATATTCACAGATGTGGTAATAATTAGAAATATCATTCTAATTCCGATGTTCTTTCTTGGATGGAGTTTTGCTTCAAAGTGTGTCTTGGTGTGATTATGTGATTCTTAAGGCCATATTCTTCATATGGTAACTGAACATGTACTGATTTTGACATCCTTGACGGCAGTCACTCTCTCATTATTTCTCTCTGCACCGCCTGTTTTCCAGGCCAACCGGACTTCTTTATTCTTGGAAGTTGTCATGCTATGTTCTGCATCAGGACATTCAAGCAGATCCTTCTCTTATTCGGAAAACTTCTTATCCCCCTGATGCCCAGTGGTGCCTAAATACCCGCCCTTCATATTCTGGCTCACCTCCTAAACATCATTTCTCCTATGAAGACTGAAATTCCTAGCAGTGTATTAGGTTCCTGTTCTCTGATCCCATAGGAATTCAAAGTCTCTCTCTCTCTCTTGCTCTTGCTCACAAGCTCTCACTCTCACTCTCTTTCTTTACTCACACACTCACACACACAGAGCAACACTTCTTTAATTGATTTTCTTACCTGGTAGACTATAACCTTAGTGAGGAGAAGAACCAAGTTTGCCTCATCCCCACGATGCCTGGCCCATTGTACGTGCTCAGTAAACAGTACATGAATCCATTTGGACTCCATAGCAATCCCTATTCCTAGCCTGTATCAATGTTTTGAAAACATGTTTACTGAGAAAAAAGAGAAAGAGAGGAGTTGAGGAAATACGAAGAGAAAGTGAAAAAAGAAGGAAGAGAGAATAGAAAGGAGAGATGCTCAGGGAGAAAGAGTTAAGACAAATCTGCCACGGTCTGTTCCAGATAGAAAGAAATAGGCTATAAGTGGAGTGACTGGAAGGATCATTCAGTTTCTAATAATAAATCTGAGCTTAAGACTAATACCAAAGATATTTATAGTTTCTTAATTTTGCAAGTTGCTTTGACGCATCCTAATTTGTCCTCACACAAACAACGTGAGTGAGTTTCACATTTTTCCCTGTATAATAGGTGAAAAATGTCTCTGAAAGTGTCCCCAGTCTTGTGGAGGGCCACTCCTGGTTATCTCAAGTCCATCACCATTTCCCTCTGTGTAGCTCAGCTATTTACTCTATTTCAAACACAGGTTTCAAATAGCTTTCACATATCTCTTCACTTGCTTTCTTGGCCACTCCATATCCTCCAAAGTGCTTCCAGAGGGTTCTTCTAAAGTTTAAAATTTATCATCCCACCCAGCTTTAAATCTTTCTGCAGCTTCCCGTCACACTCAGGAAAAGGTTGAGTATAATTTGTTGCCTGTCTTATTTATATTCCTTTTTCCATTATTCCTCCCTATACTTTTGATTATTTATAGATGCTTGAAAATGACCTTCTCTCTTACTCCTCTGGGCCTTTATACAGCTTTCTGCTGTCTAGCATGACTTTCTCCCATATTTTGCAACTTGGTTAAATGCCACTTATGCTCAAACACGCAGTTCAAGTGTCCTCTCAGCTCAGGAGCCTTTTGTAATCTCTTTACCTGAATGAGTTACCTCTCTTTAATTTTCCAAAATATGTCTATTATATCCTGCATTATAATATTTTTGGTTCTTATTATAATACTCCACTCCTACACGACACACATTTACTGAGGGCACAGACATTTCTCTGATTATATACACACTCTGAGTACTTCACTCTGGACTTGGCATAGCATATGTATTACAGAATATTGACTGGATACTGTGGTTTAACCCAGGTTCTCTAGATTGCAAATGATAGAAATCTATTTCAATTTTGCTTAAGCAAAAGATAACTTTTTATGAATGAATTAAAGTATCCAATAGCTTCTAAGTAAAAGTTGAACAAATAGGATTGGAATGGCATTTTTCATTTTTCTCTGTCCCTTTTTCCCTTGTGCCTTTTCCCCCTTTACTTCTGGGGTTATTAGTGCTTCTGAGGGCGTATGGCCACAGCAAAGCCCCCAATTTACACTCGTTCATTGATAATGACAATAATTTATTTGCTTTTCTGACCTTCAATTTCAAATTCCTGTAGAAAGAATTACTATGAAAATTCCATAGAGTTGAAACCATGTGTCACGTGGTCACTCTTTGATCAATCACTTGGGTTGAGGTAAATACAAGTAGTAATTACTTGGATGGAATGGTCCCTGTTCACAACAACAGCTCTCTTAGAGGAAAAAGATGATTATAAACTGAGTAGATAACTTCACAGTGGTCACTAGATTTCTCTATACACCCTAAAAGTAGAGAAAACAATAAGTGGAATACAGAAAGTGAAAAAGGAGAAAATAGTCAAATGATCAGCAGGATAGAGTACTTTCCAGAGAAGGTAAAACTATTATGAGGCAAAATGCAAATCAGTTTTTAACTAGTATTTTTCAAAAGCAAGAGTTTAAATCTATGAATACTTTGCACACTTATTTCTATTCATCTCATTTATTTTAGCTTTCATATTTATAAATTTTTAACTTAGTTTCATTTGATATTTTTGTTTTCTAAACTTTAAACATATACAACTATTTGTTTTTCTTTACTAAGGAATATATTTCAATCTATATTTTTTTCTTCTGAGTACAGATTTTGCTGCATAGCCATTTTATATTAAGTGGTAATTTTCATTGTTTCCTGGATAGTTTAATATTTCATATTTGGTTTTTGTTTTCATCCTCTTTATTCCATAATTTCCAAGCTATTAAGATTTTCTCTTTACTTTTTCTAAATTATCTAAAATACTAAAGAGATTTCGATCATAAAATCTTTGATTTAAAAATTTTATCAAGATTTTCTTTGTGGCCAATGTATTAGTCAGGGTTTGCTAGAGAAATAGACTAATAAGGGGTGTGTGTGTATGTATGTGTATGTGTGTATGCATACAGAATGCATATATACATGTACGTAAATCTACATACTACTAATGCTACTTTCTCTTAGCATATACGTTAAAATATGGAAATTAAGCATACAAATAAAAATATCTTTAAACTATAAGAAGAATTATGTCCAGCCCTGGTTGCCTAGTGGTTAAGTTCAGTGTGTTCTGCTTCAGTGGCCAGGGTTCAGTTCCCAGGGGTGGACGTACACCACTGTCTATCAGTGCCCACACTGTGGTGGCAGCTCACATGCAAAATGGAGGAAGATTAGTAACAGATGTTAGTTCAGGGCAAATCTTCCTCAGAAAAAAAAAAATTGGAAAAATAGATGTGTGGTGCAAAATTATTATATAATTCTTTCAAACTTAGAACAATCTAGTAAATAAATAAATAATAAGATCTTAGAGGAGCTAAGTAACATAACACACTCAAAATAATATAGGTATAAATAAAGAAAATCTTATGTCTCATATACATTTATCAACATCAATCAAACATTTGACTACGATAGTTAATTTTATGTGTGAACTTGGCTAAGTCATGGTACCCAGTTTTTGGTCAAATACAGTCTAGATGTTGCTGTAAATGTTGAGGTGATTAACTTTTAAGTCTGTAGACTTTTAGTAAAACAGATTTCCCTCTACAGGCACACCTCAGAGCTATCATGGGTTCGGTTCTGGACCATCACAAAAAAGCAAATATGGCAATAAAGTGAGTCACACAAATTTATTGGTTTTCCAATGCATATAAAAGTTATATTTACACTATACTGTAGTCTATTAAGTGTGCAATAGTATTATGTCTAAAAAATGCAAATATCTTAATTAAAAAAATCACATCTTCAATTACTTCCTCCACTGAATCCTTGAACCCCGCAAAGTCATCCATGAGGGTTAGAATCAACTTCTTCCAAATACCTGTTAATGTTGACATTTTGACCTGCTTCCGTGAATCATGAATGTTCTTAATGGTGTCTAGAATGGCCAATCTTTACCAGAAGGTTTTCAATTTACTTTGCCCAAAACTATCCGAGGAGTCACTATCTATGGCAGTTATAGCCTTACAAAATGTATTTCTTAAATAAGACTTGAAAGTCAAAGTTACTCCTTGATCTATGGGCTGCAGAATGAACGTTGTGCTAGCAGGCATGAAAACAATATTAATCTTATTGTAATCAGAGTTCTTGGGTGACCAAGTGCATTGTCAATGAGCAGTAATATTTGAAAGTAATCTTTTTTCCTGAGCAGTAGTTCTCAACAGTGGGCTTGAAATATTCAATAAACCATTTTGCAAACAGACATACTATCATCCAGGCTTTGTTTTTCCAATTATAGAGCACGGGCAGAGTAGATTTAGCATTATTCTTAAGAGCCCTAGGATTTTCAGAATGGTAAATGAGCACTGACTTCAACTTAAAGTCATCAGCTGCACTAGGCCCTAACAAAAGAGTCAGCTCATCCTTTGAGCTTTGCAGCCAGCCGTTGACTTCTCCTCTCTAGCTGTGAAAGTCTTAGATGGCATCTTCTTCCAATATACGGCTGTTTCATCTACATTGGAAATCTGCTGTTTAGTCTAGTCACTTGCATGAATGATCTTAGCTGGATCTTTTAGATAACTTGCCACAGCTTCTCCATCAGCACTGTTGCTTCACCTTGCACATTATGTTATGCGGATGGCTTCTCTCCTTAAACCTTATGGACCAACCTCTGCTACCTTCAAACTTTTTTTCCTGCAGCTCCTTCACCTCTCAATCTTCATAAAATTGAAGAGAGTTAGGGCCTTGCTCTGGATTAAGCTTTAGCTTAAGGGAATTTTGTGATTGGTTTGATCTTCTATCCAGACCACTAGAACTTTCTCTATATTGGCAGTAAGTCTGTTTAGCTTTCTTATCAATTATGTGTTCACTGAAGTAGCACTTTTTAAATTTCCCTGAAGAATATTTCCTTTGCATTCACAACTTGGCTGTTTGGTGCAAGAGGCCTAGCTTTCAGCCTGTCTTGGCTTTCAACATGCCTTCCTCACTAAGCTTAATCATTTCTAGCTTTTGATTGAGGGTGAGAGACAGGTGACTGTTCAAGTGACATGTGTCACTTGAACACTTAGAGGCCATTGTAAAGTTATGAATTGGCCTAATTTCAATATTGCTGTGTCTTAGGGAATAGGGGGCCCAGAGGAGAGGGAGTGAGACAGGGAATTGGTTGATGGATCAGTCAGAACACACGCAACGTTTATTGATTTATCATTCATCACCATCTTAAATGGCCATGGTTTGTGGCTCCCCCAAACAACTACAATGGTCGCATCAAAGATCACTGACAACAGATCACCATAACGAATATAATAATAATGAAAAACTTTGAAATATGTGAAAATTTCCAAAATATGACACATAGATACTAAGTGAGCAAATGCTGTTGGAAAAAAGGCACCAATAGACTTGCTTCACACAGACTTGGCACACACCTTCACTTTGTAAAAAACACGATATCTGCAAAGTGCAATAAAGTGGACCACAACAAAATGAAGTATGCCTGTATAATGTAGGTGGGCCTCATCCAACAATCAAAGGCCTTAAGAAAAAGGCTTATAAGGAAGAAAGAATGCTGTCTCTTTGAACTTGAGACTACAACATCGGCTCTTCCCTGGGTCTCCAACCTGCTGGTCTGCTCTATAAATTTCCAAGATTTCTGACACCTCCTCCCCAACTGCATAAGCCAATTCCTTAAAATAAATCTCTCTCTTTCTCAGATTAAAAATTTTGAAAATATTTGTATTTCTATAGTTTCTATATGTTTCTTCTGTTTATAGCTTTATGCATTTTCTTATAATATGGTCTTATGTACTCTGTTTAGTGCGTATATTCTTAAATTTTACTTTCTGACATTTATATTATGGTATATTTCACTCATCACTTTGTTTTCCATCTTTCTTTATTAATGACTGAGTTATATTTCTTAATCCAGTTTGGAAATCTGCCTTTATGGGATCATTTGATCAATTCATATTTAGAAGAAAAAGTTGATGCAAACGATTTTTTTCTTCTGTCTTTATTTATTTATTTTTAGTTTAAATTTAAATTTTTTCTTTTTGCCCTTACTTTTTGTTCTGATCAAGTTGCTATATGTAGATTTTTCTATATTATTAATTTGAGAGATTAAATTGTACTTTTCTGTTTCATTAATGGATACTTTCTCCTATCTTTCTCTGCATAAATTTACACTACTATCGAAAGGAAAAAATATATATATATATATACACTAGCTTACTCTGTTCCGCACTGCCTCTCTCTACTAAAATTATGAGGATCTTTTAGAAAAATTTCACTTCCTTATTACAAACCCTACCCTATCAAAGTATCCTAAATTTTCCTTAGTTACAACAGCATTTTTAGTTAACAATGATTATTACTATTCTTTTGTAGGAAGCATTTTCTTTTCCAAGAATAGTTATTCTGGAATTAAAGATCACACTCTATTAATTTAGACAGTTATTTATATGCTGAAGTTTATTGCTCACCACTGGTTTATTTCCTCTGTGTATTCCCCTTTCTTGAGGTTCTGTCTGGTTCTTTTATCAGTTTGCATGTTTCCTTCTCAAGTATTTTCCTCAGATAGTAGAGTGAGTGATACATTTTCTTTGGATATACAAATTAACTTCTTTCACTTTGGCAAATGAATGACATTATTGTTACATGTGGATTATGTGGGGCACCTTTTCTTTCGGCAGCTTTAAATATTATTTACCAACTTTGGGTTCCAGTGTGGGTGAAGAGAAACCAAATTTATTTATTAAGCAGCTTGTTTTTTCTGAGTGGGAGTCTTTAGGATTTTCTTTTAATTTTTGAGTTTCTCAACATCTGTGTTGTTTTGTCATCAATCCCACCCAGCGTAGTGTCACTATTTGCATATTCAGGTAATTATTTATCTTTTTCTACCCCTGTTATTTGTATCTTATATTTTCTGTATATTACATTCTCATGTCTTTGATTCTTTTCCTCCTCTGTGTTTACAATTATTATTTCTACTTGACATCCAAAACGTCCATAAGCCTCAACTATAATCATTCTCTATCAGTCACCAATTTGTGTGTGTGTGTGAAAATCACATTTTTATATCCACATGTATGTATGTATACATAAAGATGCATATTCTGTACATGCACAAATATACATATACAAGGATTGTAATTTTTAACTAAATGGAATTGTTATGATATATAATCTTTTTCATCTTACTTTTCTCATTTAGTATTTCCATATGAAAACATTATAAACTTTACAAGTCAACTAATGTAAATTTTTAGTATTTTTGTTTTGGGCTGCATAAAATACTTTGATTTAGTTCAATACCTCAGTGTGTTGAACTCTTTACCTAGCATGAGTGTTTATTTCTCAACTTTGATTTATTCCTCTTAAATAGGGAAATGTCAGTGGGGTAAATTTCTGAATGGTTTGAAAGTTGGTCAAGGATTTCTGTTGAATATGCTATTAGGCAATTGAAAGATACGTAAACAGCCATGTAAAAGTGTTCTCCTCATTGCCTTTATATTCGTTGAAGGAGGACCATGTCCAAATGGTTTGCTTTTACGAATAGAGTTGAAAACAGCATCCCCAAGTCAAAAAAAAAAAAAAAAGGTCAGAGATAAATTAGAGCTAAATCAGTTAAATGTTTAGCTCAGGACAAATGAGGGGGCCCCAAAAATTAACCTCAGGAAGAACAAGACAAAGTCAATGAACATCAAAATTCGTACAAGGGAATCATGATTAAAATCACAAACCGTTCATAATCAAGATCCCACAAGACAGAAGGGCAAATTTGTCCAATGAGTCAGTTTTCACATGTTCTTGAAGGTAATCACTAAATATGTTTAAAGGCATCAACTGCAGATTCTGCCCTCCTTCATTCTTATTCTTAAAGCGGTCAGATGCCAGCTGTGCTAGACTAGTGCGAGTAATGATAGACCTAGATATTCAATTTTCTGCTCAGCTTTAACTATTACATGCGATTTTTATTAAATTTGACTAGAGGCTTTTTCTAGTGTCAAACATAAACAGGAGAAAGAGAAAATTTTAGGCAATATTAAGAATTTACATTATAATTCTCAGTTCCTTCTGTGCATAAAAAATAATTACTGTGCCTTTTTCCTTTAATAGACTGAAATGAGTAACATCTTTCAAAAGAGAAAAATAATATCAGTGCATCCTGTTATAATATGATAACTACTTTTTGCAGGGTTTTTTAAAAACTTTATTGTCAATTGGGTTAGAATAAAAAGTCTTTTGTAAAGCTAATTTCATGTGTTGGAAGATCCATTTACATTTTGGATTGAATTCAGTCAAAGATAATATACATTCCAGTTTTTGCCCACCAAGACTGCGTTGATGTATATGCACATATGTTTGCATGTTGATGTCAGATGTTTGTAATTCCATGCCCTTATTTAGCATAACTCAGTTTTATTCCATCTCAGCTTTCATGCAGTGGCTGAAAATAAAATAAAAATAAAATATGTGTCCTTCATAATTGAAAATAAGCCAATGAGATTTATAGGTATCTTTGGTTGTGAATGTGGGTGTGACTAAAAATGAATGACATTCCCTGACACAAAAGGAGTTATATCTATGGCCCTCAGGTCAAATCCTGCTGGCTGCCTATTTTCATGTGTTCTGCAAGCTAAGATTGTTTTTGCATGTGAAAGTGGTTGAAAAAAAAATGAAAAAAAAGAATATTACTTCATGATACATAAAAATTGTATGAAATATAAATTTCAGTACCTATAAATGAAGATTTTTTGGAATAGGCCTCATCATTTACATATTTTCTATGATTGCTTTCATGGTGCAACCACAGAGTTGAGTAGTTACAACAGAAAATGCATGGCTTGCAAATGCACAAATATTTACTATCTGATCCTTTCCAGAAAAAATTTGCTGACCCTTGTGATGCAAGACACAATATAAAATTTTTACAACTGGAATTGTATTTAAAGTATGGCTTTCATTTGAATATCTGTTATTAACTTAACCCTATCTTACAATTCCCTCTTTTTCTAAGTGAGGATTTTGAAATGACTAGATACGTACAGCAAATATAGATTATTCGAAGTAAATTAAGACATCAGGATAAGCTATAAACTAAATTTTATTTTAGACAGACTATGTTGATTATAACTTGTGACGTTAATAGAACCTGAGTAATAAGGCTTGAAGCAGTGCAGTTATGCCAAGGGGGAAAATGTTCATTAAAAACATGTCATATACAGAATACTTGAAGATGCTGTGCAGAATAAAAGGTAAGACACAGTTCCTACCACCAAGGTAGCTAAATTCTAGTAAGAAAGATAGATGTGTGATTAAGGAATAATACAAAAGTCAAAATAAGAAATGGAGTTAAGAAAACATCAGTACTGGGAAATTCAGAGCATGTTTCTCTACTTTTGGTGGGGTGTCGCACATGCGTCTCTGATGAACAGCTTCTGTCTAAACAAAAGAGCAGAGAAGCACCTTTTGACTCATATTGTAAGAAAAAAACACTATCCAGGGAGTCAGACAGTTTTTATTGAAATATGAGATCTTAAGAGTCCATATAAATAGTTCATTATGTTTAAATCAAGTCGCTTTTGCAAATACCTCACTTTATATAAAGTGGCTGCAGTCTTTGCTTCTATCTTTTCCATAGAGGCTTATGTAGAAAATGATATTACAAAGTAATAAAGTTTACTCTTTGTGTGTATATGTCAAGAAACACTTGCTATACAAAAATGAAATTCTGAAATAATTAAGGTAAATATATTTCTCTGTTTCTCTAGGAAGAGTCCATGTTAACTAAACCAAAATAACTATAACCTCTCCCCTTTACCTCTCAAGAGTGTCTTGGTTTGGGTGATAAATTACTGGATCACTCTAATTATTATTATTTGAATAGGGATAGTGGATGGTTTTAATGCTGGGAATTTATTGCTAATGCTTCATTTTAATTGCTGTCCTTAATATTTGGTGGGCCTTTATTTAGGTTGCTTAAAAAGGAAAACAATTCCAGTAGAGTAAGGCTTTATTTCCTTGTCAAGGTAAGGAAAGCTTTCCAACTTTCTTAAAATATGACTCAACAGAACACAAAATTAGAAGTAACACAAGGCTTATTTTGACTTCTGTCACATAGTTTTAGTTACTTAAAGTATGGGACATTTTTATAATAGTCATATGTGATACTACAGTCATGAGACTAGAGTTGTATACGTTCATCTGCATGTATACACATGTACATGTACTTTTTCCTGTGTTTCATAAATAAAGGATGTCAGAAAATATAGACAGGGATAACATCACTAGAATATTTTTCTAATTAAACTAATTACCATGTACTTTTTTAAAGGACTTGAAATTTCTGGAAGCATATATGAAAATGATCTTTGTTTTTTAAAACATCTAAATTAGTCTCTTTACTTAAGCTTTAATGAAATAAATCCTTGAATCTCATGTCTTCTATTATAATTGTGTGATTTCAAAAGTGGACAGAATAAAGTTACATATGCGTTTTGGGTCAATATAGAATTTAGAAAGCATTAGAGACTATAGTTAGAGGAAACCATTCAATATTTAATGTTAAGGATACTTAAAGTATAAGATGAAGTGACAAATCTCATTAATTGAACATCTAGAATTGAGAATGTATCAAATTATAAGGTTTTAATCAAGAGATACTTCAATCCAGACTGTGTTATTTATAAACTGAACCACCTTGAGTAGATTATTGATTAATTAGAGGTTTTTTTTCCTCATCCCTGAAATTAGGTAGGCACTATCTATTGAAGATGGCTTTTGTAACAAAATAATGTAGAAAAATGCTTGGCAAACAGAAGGTGCTCAATAAAATGAGTGATCTTATCTTCACCTCCTGTTCCAAATAGTAGCAATGTTCACACCTTAATGTACATTGCACATCCACTTTTTAATTGGCATTTTATAGGAACATTTGCATTATTTCTTTTAATTACACCAGCTTGAACTAAATTGAGATTTAATATTTTATTGTCTATGACCCAAAGGGCTTATTAAGCACATTGATTAGGTAAATGTAACATTAAGATTCTTATATCAGTGAAGAAAATGTTAAAATATTAATCACAGTCCTTAACTTTGACAGGGTCCTTAGAGATCAAGTATCTACCTACTTCATTTGACAGACTACGAAATAATGGTAAGATGGTCTTTCGAAAATCATTTTACTAAGTCATTCTTATGTGTTTATGAATTTTCTATTTACTATAGGGAGATCTTTTTAACTCTGTGAGATAAAAAGGAAAGAAAAAAGAAAAAAAGTGGGGCCGACTGGATTGTGGTTATGTTCGTGTGCTCCGCTTCAGCGGCCCAGTGTTCATGGATTTGGATCCAGATGCGGACCTACACACCACTCATCAAGCCATGCTGTGGTGGCATCCTACATACAATAGAGGAAGATTGGTGACAGGTGTAAGCTCAGTGTGAATCTTCCTCACCAAAAAAACAAAAAGAAAAAATGTTTACTTAGAAGACTGCAATGAAGCTCAGAAAAGGGCATTGTATTTGAATGTGTTTAAAAAAATTTAAGCCACAAACTAAATGTTACTGTCAACAAATGATAGGCTTCCCTGCTAGGTAAATTCTCCACTTAGTTTAGTAAACTAAGCTACTCTCTTAGACTTGCAAGAAGCCACGTTAAATCTTTGCCAGTGCTCTATTTGCCTGTTACATAAATGGGTTAAAGATGGCCTCTGTATATTGACCTATATTGTTTACTTCTTCAAAGGTAGGCTGGGACCATTAGCCCAAAAGCTCAAACTCAAATTTTTACACATCCAATTGTTTTGACTACAGCTGATATAAGAAGATGTTTAGACATTCAAAGCCTTTCTGCTTTTCATACCCCACAAACCACACTCAACATCTGCAGGCCAGAGATGAGATAAACCCTGGGACCATGATAGACACCGTGCCACCGCTGCCCTTCAGAGCTCTCTGACTGGGAGACTGTCCATGGTGCTACTAAGCAATGTCATCAGGAGACGGAAGCTGCCTCTGTGATCTCCCCCTGCCTTCTTCCCCTTCTGGTTGGTGGCCCAAGCTGTTGCCTCTGGAAGGCGACAGGCTGTCAGGGATTGCCCCTCACATACAACCTCCCAAAGCACCACCAAAATAAGGCTCAGGATGTGCTATTGCCACCACTGCCTGACCTTTTACCTCGATCAGCCCTCAAATCCCCTGAACTCATAAGGCCAAACTTATAAACACAGACCTTCTAATCTATTAGGATTAATAAAATATTTAAAAATGTAAATCGTATTTCATTTTATTTTTTAATATTTGACACTAATTAAACCTAACTAAATAGGCATAGATCACTTTCCCCCCCGGTTTCTGTGAACCAAAAACTCTCTGGAAATCATTCAGATTTATGTTCAAGTGACAGAAAAAAATCTGTTCTGATCCAACTGGTTTAAGTAACCAGCAAAGCAGCAGCAATGTACTTGCCTCAAAATTGTATTTTAAAGATGCAGGGCAACATCCGTAGCATAATGTCTTATGCAGTCATCATCCCTAACCCTGTCTATCACTAACTCATCTGGTATACTTGAGGACTATAGAATTGAAAATCCTATGATGAGAGTTATAACGATAAGGAGGCAATTTCCTCCCCAAACCCCTAAAAAAAGACTGCATTTTAAATTCAAAAAAAGTCAATGCTTATGTCTTTTACCTCTTCATTCTTATGATCTGTTACATTTCCTTTTGTTTCTGGCATAGAGTACTCCATTTTTCTTTCTTTATTTTTTTTAGTGTATGGATTAATGAGCTGATTTTCTTTCCTTTTTCCTTTTCACAATTAAACTGAATTTCATTCATTAGAATAATTTTATACAAATATTCAATTATCAGGCAATTGGACAAACACAGTGCCCATCATAGTGAGAGTGTATGAGTGGGAATCACACCAGAACACCCTAATTTTTTAAAAGAGTTAAATTTAAATAGAAATTACAGGACTTGATCAATCATAGCTTTCGGTAAAGATTTTGGTACCAGGTTATGAGTCAATACGGATCATATCACAATAGGGGCATTGAGCTGGTTAAGGAATATATCTAAAAAAGCACCAGGATAGGAATAACATGTCTTTGGAGAATTCAATCACAGTCTAGAAAAATTTATAACCAGGGAAATATAAAGAAGAAGAAAGTTTTTCTTCCAGGTAATTGCAGCTATCTCTTGACAAGTCGACTTGGGTCTGAATTATTTAAAAGCCTCTCATCTTTTCCTCCAAAGTTAATTTTTCAAAACTTAGGTCATATAGTTTCCCTTCTCAGTAAACTATTGCCACTCTCCATTAATTACAGAGTGAGGCCCACTAATCACTTTCCAAGCTTACCTTTTAGGTTCTAACTAATTCCATCATTTTACCCACTAGACAAGTGTTCAAAATTGTCATTTCTCTGAAATTTGCTGTGATGAAGTCTAATCAAATCTTAGAAGGGAACAACTCACTTATCTGATTGGTTTTCAAGATGCATGTGTGTGTGAAGAACACACAGATATTTAAATCTTTTAAAAGTGTAAATCCAATTTTCAACATCCAAAGACTTTCCATTTAAAAAATGTCAACATTTGACAAAAAAGAGGCATCTTTGCAATTTAGAATATTTCAGTTTTGTTGGCCTGTTACAATTAATCAATCACATATGCAGAAAATACTTAATTGTAAATTTTCAGATTAATGCCTCATTTTAAAATTTCATTCTAGGATATTTTTAACTTGTTTTGCAATGTAGCCATGCATGGCTCAAATGCTTAAAAATCAATTTCAGGATTTCAAAAACTGGATTTTTTAAATGAAAAAAACTTTATTTGCCAAAGAGATATATCTGAAAATTGAACTATGTATGTCTCTGCAAATTGGAAATGTCTTTTTTAATATATAAAGAGAACTGTTCCAGAATCCGACGATGTTTGCATTTGATTTTCACTAACGACCTCATTTTTCACTCCTTCAGGTAAAGTCTAGAATAATCCCATCACTGTGATTCATTGATAGCGACCTACTTAATCACATGGATGTATTAATAATTTTTTGTTACACTTTATACCCTAGTGGTTTTAAGTGGTCAACATTCATCATTCTGTATCTTGTTGGGCAACACTTCTCTGAGAAAAGGTAAAAATTGAATTGATTTCTCAACTGTAATAAGACATGAGAGTGCTGGTAATGTGTAATTGGTCATGCTTGTCTCCCATTTGCATTGACTTCTCAGTGTTTTCTTCTGTGCAGTTGGCAAAAAAGAACCTTGCATTTGCTGTAGATATTGACAGATGAGAAGTCATCTAAAGGATGTTCTAAATGGCTGAGGTTTGAAGATTTCTGGAATCACTTATATGAGAGAAATGGTTGAAGGAATCAAAAAAGTTTGACCTAAAAAGAGAATAATTAAAGGAAACATCACAATTTTTTAAAATATTTGATAACCAGGAATTTGGTACAGGTGTCATATCTTCGGGATGTGGTTACAGAGGTACTCTAACCAAGTAGGTCCCTAGGGGTTAACCAAAAAAGTTGGGAGAGATGTCTCAAGGAGATACTGAGCTACAGACAAACACAGTACGCCCCCAAAGATGAGAGCTTTCCAAATTTTAATGTGCATATAAATCACCTGAGTGTCTTGTTAAAATGAGGATTGTGGGGGGCTGGCCCAGTGGCCAGCGGTTAAGTGCGCACATTCCACTTCGGCTGCCCAGGGTTCACCGGTTCAGATCCCGGGTGCAGACATGGCACCGCTTGGCATGCCATGCTGTGGTAGGCATCCCACATATAAAGTAGAGGAAGAAGGGCATGGATGTTAGCTCAGGGCCAGTCTTCCTTGGTGAAAAGAGGAGGATTGGCAGCATTTAGTCAGGGCTAATCTTCCTCAAAAAAAAAAAAAAAAAAAATGAGGATTGTGATTCAGTAGGCCTTGGGTGGCACCTGAGATTCTGAATTTTTAACAAGCTCTTAGATGAAACAAATAATCCTGCCCTAGAGAGAATACTGAATAATAAGACCTTGGGTGAGTGCCAAAGAATTGCAACTGTGTTCCCCTGATGGTGGTCAGGATCAGGAAAAGACAGGTGGAAGCATTTCTAAAGACCAGCACTCTCTGTTGAAGCCTGTCCAGAAATCGAGAAGGGCAGCTGGGGAGCTTCCAGGAAGCTTGAGGTTACCTAAGAAATTCGCAATCAGGAGGAATGGATGGCTTGTTTGATTCTGATTAGTGAGCTTGGAGTAACTGGGATCAGAGTTCATGAAGGTTATTTTGGGGATAAGTGGAAACTTATGATTTAGTTTGAACAGTATTAATTCAAAGAAGCTAGATATCCAGGCAAATAGCGAAAACAGCAGTGCCCAAAGCCTCTGACTACACCAAATGAAACATATAGGTGATATTGGAAAGAAGTCAAGTGGCATCAGTATTGGATGGAAAAAAGAAAAAAAAAAGATTAGAAAGAAGCTCAGAGGCAAAATGCACCTGATGACAAACAAATGACAGGGTCTAAATTTTGGAGCATCTAGAAAAATTAATTGAGCCCACCCCCACATACATACCTCATTTGGGTTTTTAAATGAATTATATCACTACTTGCCTTGGTATTGGAATATATCTCTAAAAGTCATGGAAGGAGTACAATTGGACCAATACAGAAAATCAAGAAAGTCCATTCAGCTCACCGTAATGAATTTTTTCTTAAAAATAATGTGTATCTAAAAACAAAACAAACAAAAAATCATAGTAGATGACCTCACATTAAGTATACACTTAAACTTGTGAAAACAGTGGAGCCATTCTGACTTTCATAGACAGAAGACAGGGGATTCCTGTTTCAGATAAACTGGAGAAATTTCAAAATTCTTTCCTAATCTACAATTGTATAATGCTAAGGTTTTAAGTGAAAGTGATGCATTTTTTGGGTCCTTATTGTTTTATGGTCCAACTGATCTCCACTGATACATGGTGCCACCACAGGTTCATATAAAAAAAATCTCTAAATTGTGTATGTCAACCTCTTATTCTGAAATTTCTAGTAGTTCTCTTTCTGACGTTGACAAGACTTTTCATAGAACTTTTTGTACACAATGAAATCCACCTTCCTACAAATCTCCCTAAGCACCATGGTCTCATCCCAATCATCCTTCAAAGGCAACACATCCCATTGTTTCCTTACGCTCAGTCTCCTCCCAGCCAAACTGTTTATTCATCCTTCTCTGAACTGATTTGGGCTTTTCCACTTCTTCACTTTACTTATGAAATTGTTTTAAGAGACATTAAGCAAGTACCATCTTACAAATCGATGGCCTTGCTTTTCCTAAAATTGTTTTGTCCATTGGTGTAACTGTCTGGTCATCTATCTGATTACCTACAGCCTGTTACGGCTGAATTATGTCCCCTCAGAATTCATCTGTTGAACCCTAACCCCTAATACCTCAGAATGTGACTGTATTTGGAATTAGGGTGTTTAAAAAGTTAAAATGAGGTCATGGGGTGACTAATCCAATTTGACACATGTCCTTGTAAGAAGAGGAGATTAGGACATAGACAACACAAAGACAGAGGGGCAAGCATGTGAGACACAGTGAGAAGGCAGCCATCTGTGAGCCAAGGGGAGACGTCTCAGGAGAAACCAAACCTGTGGACCCCTTGACTTTGAACTTCTAGTCTCCAGAGCTGTGAGAAAATTCATTTCTGGGTTTTTTCATTTTGAGGAAGATTAGCCTTGAGCTAACATCTGCCACCAATCCTCTTCTTTTTAGCTGATGAAGACTGGCCCTGAGCTAACATCTGTGCCCATCTTCTTCCATTTTATATGGGACGCCTGCCGCAGCATGGCTTGACAAGTAGTGTGTAGGTCCCCACCTGGGATCTGAACCAGTGAAACCCAGGCTACCGAAGCAGAAGTGTGAATTTAACTGCTGCTCCACCAGGCCGCGCCCCTGATTTCTGTTTCTTTAAAGCCACCCAGTCTTTGGTATTTTGGCAGCCTTAGAAAATTAATCCATTACCCATCACTACAAAAAATATTTTGGGAAAAATTTAATTTTCATGAGTCTGACTTTGCTACTCTAGGGTATGATACCTTAACTAATGAACATATTTAGAGATATTGAGGGATATAAGTGTGGTATAGGACATATTATATTGTACTATGAATCAAGATCTATATTTTTAACTTTGCAGTGGGACTTCGCAGACCTAAATATTGGTCCAGACCTGGATGAATGTCCCAGATTAGAGGAATGTCAAATATGCAGACCAGTTTTGAAAGGTTGTTATAAACCTTTCACATGTAATTATAGAAATAATGAAGAAATAAAAACATAATGTTTTAATATATTGCCAAAAATATTTTATGTGTGTCCTACATATCTCATCATATATCTATATCTTTATATTCCATATATATAGGTATATTTCCATATCCATATATATACATAGATATGTACATAGAGAGATATATATATATATTCCATTATGCATGTGTTCACAAATATATATATAGATCTACATACATGCATATGTTAATTTTGAATTCTGCCTTTTGCCTTTTTTGAGGCACGATAATTTGGTTTACATTTCCATATCATTAAATTTTTTGGAAATCCTCTAATATGGGACAGAAATCACACACAACTTCAACGAAAATGTTTGACTGATTAGTCAAGTTTTCCCATGGTTGGCTTTTAAACCACACTTCTATACAAATGATGTCCAGAGTGGAGAGCCAAACCCGTCCTCCTTCCTCTGAGGTGGTAGTTTTCCACACTGACTGCACATTAGAATTTCGAGGGGGACTTTTTAAGCATTGTAGCTCTCAGACTACACATCAAGAGATTCTGATTTAGCTATTCTAGTGTAGATGATGGACATCAGTGTTTTTAAAAAAACGTTCCAGGTGATTCCTACAGTCAATGAAGGGAAAAAATCCTGTGCTCCATAAAGTTTGAGAATCAGTTTGGATTTTTAGTTCCATACTTCATTTATGAGCTTCCGAGTTAAGGTAGCAACTTACAATATCATTGCATCATTTTGTTTATCTTGAAGATCATCTTGCTTCATCATATCTAAGTAAAATAAAATATATTTTGCAGAAAATCATACAGTAGACTGGGAACAATTGACTGGCATAGGAATCATTTTATTTAACTACTCTTCTAAAGATAATGTTTCTCAAAGTATGTGCAGAGGTCTGGATGCTTAGGGCTATCCTAGGTAGAGAGAGATGGCATTATTTAATATATGCAGGAACAGTAACATTTTTCAAGTGAAATTAGATTTGTATGGACTGGATCATTCGAAAACAATTTAAACTTAGCCTTGATGAAGTGGAATATTTTTAATTTTATAAAATGAAAAAAGCTAATCTGGGTACTGAATGTTGACATATTCTAAGTTAAAGAATGGATTGAATGAAACATACACATTTTTGTATATAACATAAAGTCAGATGAGAATTGATAGAATAATCTATTTTTAGCTATGATAGAAGACTTATCATGTATTTATTTGGACAGGATTTATTGGCCTTGTTTCATACTTTATTTCCACACATACCAAATAAATGACACTATTGCAATTTCACCAATCGATCTAAACACTCAAATAACTGGAAGTTGCCACAAAAGAGACTACTGCTGCTCGTCCTTTTCCTGACTTGTTTGGTTGTTAACTTCCAGAATTGTATAAAAAGGAAAATGTTGCCTATAATCTAAAAATGACAGTTTGGTGCTTCATGAGAATATTCTTTAGGAGAAAGATAGAGAAGATTCCTTTTCTCTCTACAACATTTCAACTTTTCCTGTTCCAGTAAAATACCCATGATAACTTCAAATAAATACAAGGAAAAAGCTTGTTAAAGATAAAAAGTCTTCATCAGTCAGAATTTGTGATGTTTGGAAGCAGAATTTTGGGCAAGTTTATCCCAAGCAAAGGAAAAAATTCTGGTCTGAACTGTGTTAATTATCTAAATTAAAAATCTCAGTAGGATCAAATCTAAGTAGTCTTTGATACTAAAGTTTACTGTAATGCAATCCTTCAAAATACAAACACGGATACAACACATTAGAGACGCAGTTTTCCACCTTTAAGTTAAACACTCCTTTACTTTTACACCTGGATACACCAATCTTGCATTCCATAAATATATTAGTAAATAAATAGGAGTTTTAAACTATAGTTAGCAACTTACTAATCGCGATGTAAAGTATATTACAAAATCATTTATATAGGAAATTCAATGTGTTAGCTGCTATTAGTTTTCTAATGTTTCCTTCCAACAAATTTGTTTTTAACAAGAAATACCCATTTCCCTTAGAAGACAAAAGGCAGAGAAAAGGAAAAGTCACACTAAAAGTCATATTTTATGTCTTCATTTGGTTATAAACAAACTCCCAGTTAAAGTTCGCTACATGTGTATTCCTTCCTTAAATGATTATTTGCTAGAGTTTAGGTAGCCCTCAAAGTAAGTCTTCTTCTAAACTTGTTAAGGAATTTCCTTCAGAGAACTATTTGAACTGTGAATTACCGATCTGGCATGATAATAAGCAGTGTCATAGTTGTCTTTGTTTTATGGTAATGGCTCACCTTTAATTGGTCAACCACATGAGATGAGATCCTTCAGCAAAGAGCCTAGCACTGTACAATCCAGCATAAAATTCAATCTATGTTTGAAAGTATATTTAAAAATAGTGAAAAAAACCCTCCTTTTTTAGCCTTTTCATAAAAACAGATAGAATAAGTGAATATACATCTAGGCTGCATTATCATATTCATGCATTCAGTACACACATGGAAGTATGTTCCGAATATGACACTTCTGGCGATGGTTGCTAAATTACTAAAATCTACTTACTTTTTAACACAGAAGATCCAAACAAAATGCCAGGGCTTCGGTTAATCACATTTCAAATTTATATAACGTAAAGAATATGCTATTTAGCTTCTGAATTTTAGTGGGTGTGCACTGGGCACTTGAAAGTTTTTATATTTGTAAAAATTCAATTTTCAGAGAATATGCAGCTTCCATCTTAATTCAATCAGAATAAATTCGTGTTTAAAAGGAAGAGATGGACCGTAATTATAAAGTTGTTTGATGCTCTTAAATCGATTCGTGCCCCGGTGCTTGGAGTTCCAGCTGCATTATCAAAATGTAGTGTCTGGCTCTTGAGTTTTCCAAAGCAATAAGGGAAATCTCTGAAGGACAACAAAGGAACGGGAAAGGAGCTAGTGTGCTGCTGCTGAAATGAATGCAAATGGCATCTCCATTCATTTCATTCACAGCAATCTGTCACCTTTTAGTTTCTCTTTCCAATAGAAATAGGGGATAATACTGGAAATAGTAATGCATAAGTGGACGGGGTCTGACCATTAAAATGTTTACCATTTCCAGAATGATGCCTGCAGATGTTACAAAATTGAAACTGGATAGGTGTTAGAATTGCTGCCAGTTTCTATTCATTTGAATGGCAGCAACCCAGAACTCTGTTTTACGGTTTCGTGCGTAGGGGCAATCCCATTATCTTTTTTTCCCCGCTATCTGGGATCAAATAGTATTTTTGTGAGGATTACATCCCCGTGGTAACGCAATGGAACCAATACTATGAGGTCTGAAGTATTATTTCCAAATTCAACTCCTTTACACTTGCAGAGTTGACTTCGAATTGGAAACCCCAGTTATGTAATTGATTTTTAAAAGTTTTGAATAGGAAACTCTTCCCCCAAAATAAGCATTAAAAAGACTCACAGGAAATAAAAAGTAGCAGAAGAGGAAGAATAGGTGTTTTGTATCATTTAGAATTCTTGAAAGATTGCATGGATGCCAAATAACTGTTATTTACATACTAGTTTTGTGCAACTAATTTTGTCAGCAGTTTTTTGTAAATGAGGAAAATGAAGTATAGAAAGGTTAAATACATTTTTTCCCAAGATTCACATACTTGGTTAGCCTGAAATTTTAACACACTGGTTTTGTGGAGACAACAGTCTACCTGGTTTTGCCCTTAACATAAAACCCAAATAAAATAGTCATATTTGTTTCAGAAAGAAATACTTTTATCTGTAATAAAGGATGTAGTGAATTTGGATTGTAAAAGAAATTGAGAATATTATTGCCAGACAGATTTTAAAACATCATAGAATATTATGCCCAGGAAACAACCCTTACCGACTCTCATTTGCAGACGAAAATCAGGTTGTGTATAAATGAGTGCCCTGTTTCTCTTCAACTCCCCCATTTAGTGCAGCTTTCTAGAAAGAGTTGTCTAATACTTGCTGGTTTCAATTTTTCTTTTCTTCTTTCATAAATCCACTTGAATCAGGCTTTTATTCATAGACATATATAAATCTTCTTGGCAGGGTTATCAAAAGCACTACATTGTGAACACAGTGATCAGTTCTCAGTTTTCATCTTATTGACATAGCAGTATGTGACTCAGTGGATCACTCTTTCTTCAAACACTTCTTCACTTGGTGTTTTAGGACATCGTAACCTCCTGGTTTTCCTCATATCACAGGAACCACTTGGTCTCATTCTCCTGGTGCTAGTTTCTCTTTGGTTCCCCATCCTCTAAACAATTGTGTAGTCTGACTGCCATTTCTATTTACGTTTTCTCCTTAGTGGCCCTCTTTCATAACTTTAAATGCTACCTATATGTTGACAAGACTTTTCTTTTTGTCTAAAATCCGGGTGTCTCCCATAAACTCCAGATAAACTCCATAACTACCTGCTTGACAATTCCATTTGGATTTCTAAATAGGTAACTCAAACTTAACGTATTTGAAATTAAAATCAAAATCTTAATCTCTCCCTCCTTCCCACCAATCTTGAAGCTGTCTTCCCCATTCACAGTTAATAGCAACTCCATCCTTTTGGATACCCACTCCCTTAGCTTGGAATCATCCTCTCCTTTTTTCTTTCTCTCTGCAATCCATCAGCAGATTATACTAGTTTTATGTCTGACTATAAATTTCTGTAAAAAACATTACATTATATTTACATTAAATTGTTCTAGTGCCATGTGTCCATGCATCTTGGCTGGACATGAGGCAAATGCAGTCAAAGTTAAAGGCAAGTTCCCTTGCCACCCCTTCCCAGCAAATTGCTATTCTTAAACCTGTCTTATAAATAGGACGGAGAATGTGAGACTGCTATAAGTGCTAAGAACCTCAGAGTTTAATGAACACAAATATTTTTCCAGGTCTTAAAGAAGAATGAGAAAATAATAACACCATTTAGTATTAGTAAGTGCATTTCTGAACCTCTTCCTCTCAGGCAGAAGCTTAGAAAGAGGCAGATCTAGCCACTGTTTTCATCGAGATTGCTGATGACAAAACAAAGATAGTGAGTCCAAACTGGTGTCTTGATTAGGAACAGTGGTATAAAAAGAAACAACAGCATCAAAAGGAAATGAGACACCATTAATCTGAAGGGAAAAAAATAAGATGGAGTACCAAATCTGTTTAAAATGTAAGTTCTGTAAGAGTTTACTGCTGTATCTACAGGCATAAGAAGGATGCCAGGCACTTGATAGGGATCCAAGTATTTGCTGAATGAATAAATGTTACAATGACCTTTTCCAACCCCTGGGAATGCATTTCCACATTCATTCTCGATTCATTTAGAGGAGCTAAGACAGAAAGCGGAATCCAAAGCTGAGTTACGAATATATATCTAAAAGAAGGAAACATCTTTGGAAAGTTGGGTTCTTTCTTTATTTTTCGTTCTTTTTTACTATTCTGATGTAATTGATTGGTCTGCAAAGAGTAAAATATTGCAAAAATGATTTCCATTTGGTGTTTGTAAGTTATTTCAAAGATATAGCAGCTTGAGAATAAGATTTTTTTTCCCTTTCTTTCTCAAGTCTGATGTTCAGCTGTTTGGTGGATGCACCATGAATTGCTTTTGAGTCTTCTTTCATGTAATCTTTGAATCTTAAAAAGTATGTTGAGAATCTCCAAGATTCTAATTTTAAATTGTCTTCAAACATAATACACAAACTGAATGTAAGCACTTCTATGATTAATAGGCAGCATTTGCCAAAGTGTAATTTTTTCTTGATAACTGTTTATATAGGCTTGGGCAGGTAATCAAATTCTGACAAACATTTTCTCCTGAACTAAAAATAATAAAACAATTACAGTACATATACTTGCCTCCAGATTGCTCCCATTGAACAGGATGAGGTGATTTTTCCACCATCTGATGTTTTAAGCATCCATGGATAATTGTTCCATAGTCTTATATTTAAATGATCTTTAGAAGATAACACTTTCTAAATCTCCTTCCCAGAATGTTATGCAAGTAGCATTTTTACATAATCTGCATAAGAATATAGAGCTCCACTAAAAGTTGCTGGATACCAAATGTGATTTAAAATGTGTTATTAAAAATATAAGCTCAATTTGACAAAAATATATTTCATATCCCTTCTATTGTCTTGGCATTTATTTCCTTAATTTCTGAAAACAGGTTTTTCTTGAGGCTAAGCAGCATCCCTATTTAGAGATATAATGAAATATATGAGACGTTTACCAAAAGGTGCATTAGTGATCTCAGGGAAACATTGCAAATATCTTCGTAGAGCTGATAGAGATATTACTTTGGAAGATTGTGGACATTTTCCCCCTCATCCTCTGATTTACTAATAACCATTGGAAATATATAATACCCAGAACAAGGTTTATATCTGAAAATACGGTGAGGTATATATTATGTAGAAGGAAGGTTCAGGCTCCCACGTATATTTGTGAATGATTTGCCTCTTATAATTTGACCCCTGAATTTGCTTATCTTTACTTAATTGAAGGTTCAAAAGTTAAGCTTGTGTTGATCTTAAGGTATAAAGTGGTTTATTACTATCCGTCAAAGTAGAAGTTTTACAAAACAAATTTGACAATTTTCCACTTCCATATGAAACCTACGTTGTCCCCAAATCATCATCATGAGAACCTCACTTCCATACGTTTACCCTTCAATTCACTTTGATCTTCGAACGTATTAAGATACTCAGCTTTTTTTCAAATTATTTTACTGTATTTGATATCAAAAAAGGCAACAAAGTAAACAAAAATGAATAACTCATTTATTTATTCAAAAAGTATACCTGGCACTTATAGTTTTCAAAGAAAAGCTTTGAGTCCTGGTGATACAATAATAAACAAAACTGACAAAATCCCTGGCTTCATGGGGTTTACCTTCTCGTGGAGATGACTAATAATAACTATTGTAGATTCATGTAAATTAATGATAAATGTACTGAAGAAAAATGAGTAGAGCAATAGGATAAAGAGTGACTAGAAGTGCTGTTTCAGACAGGGCGATCTGAAAGAAGTTCTCTGCAGCGAGAGGGTGACATTTAAGTAGAGTCCTGACTGAAGTTTGGGAACTGGCCAAGGGTAGATTTGGGGGATGAAAATTTTCTCTTTAGGAAACAGCAAATGCAAAGCCTTGAGATAGGAGTGTGCCTGGGTGTTTAAGAAAGAGCGAGGAAACCAATGTGGCTGAAGGAGAGAGAGCAATGGGAGATGGCAGGCAAAGAGACAATCATATAGTGCTTTGTGGCCCAGGATTTGGTAGGGATGTGAATGCTATTGTTAGCTTTGGAGGGATTTTAGAAGTGAAAAGATATGACCTCAGCTTTTAAGTTCACTGATTTGCTGCTCCCTGAATACATCTGGTCTATTTATTGCTACAAGACTTTTCAACCTCTACTAGACTAAGAACACCCCTTTTTCATCTTGTATTCTCTGTGGATAACACAGAGACTGGCAAGATGATGATGATGATGATGATGATGATTTACTGAAAATGTCGTATAACAAGATAAAGCAACTAAGATAATAACTAATGTTGAAGGAATGATTCATGAAAAGTGAAAATGTACCAAGATGATGAAAAACTACTGCATGCTTAGAAGCTGGTGATTTGGACATCAACGTTAGAGTAGTTCAAGTATGCAGTATGTGACCACTATGAGTAGGTAGGGAGAATATATGGATGGGAGTTTGTTCAGGATAACCTGAGGCATATTAAAAGTTTTAAGAGTTCGAGCACCGTATGGATTCTAATCGGGCAGCGCCAAACCGGAAGTGGTTTGGGATGCGCCGCTGACAGGAGCTCTGGGAAAGACTTGTAGAGAAAAGGCGGAAGCAAAGTAAGGAAATTATTGATTGGCTATGGCTTAAAGCCTAGTTGGCAGTTTGTGATTGCTTGTCCTTAGGTTTCAATCTCACAACCTTGAAGCGTTCTTAGGCTTAGGTTTCACTTTGCTTACGTAGGGTACCACAGCATCAAAGCCATCTCAGCCTAATACCTCCTTGTTTAATTACTTTAACAAGTTTATAATCTATTTAACGTTTTATCTGCTATCTGAATGTCATTTATTTTCATGTTATTTTGTGCAGAGCAGAGTTTTACTTGATCATAGAAATAAGTATAAACATGCATTTGTTTGTGTGCAGATAACATGCTATTAAGAATATTTTAAAATTCCTTCTGGTCTATGGCCTTTGTACAATATTGGACTGAATGCTTCACTTTATGAAACTGCTCTTTGAGAGGTAACAGAGAACTGAGTCTGTTCTACATACAGAACAATATCATCAGATGGAAGACATCTGGAGTATATTATCCAGCTCTATATTACAGATCTCTCTTAAAATTTGAAAGTAATTAGGCAAAGAAGATAAAGAAGTAAGAACATGTTTATTGAAATAAGTTTACCAAGAATATGGATAAAATTGGAAGAACAATCTGTTCTGGAAAAAAGTGTTACCTTGAAAAAGCAAACTTTAAGAGGTTGTGAATTTTAATGGACTTTTCTTAAATAATGTCCTTGGTGATTCTAATGCAAAATGCTAACTTAGTTTTTCTTATATAATTCCCCCAATTGTTTTACCTAGCAGTTTTTTGGTTTTATTTTTAACAGTTTAGCAATTTTTGTGTCTAGGAAATAAAGGAACCTACAGAAGAAAAATTACTGTGTTCTATTTTCTCATAAGCAATTTATATTTCACATTTTCCTAATGAGAGTAATGAAATAATTTACCTTCTTGGATATTACTTCAGAATCTGCCAGTTTAATTTACAGGTAACATTATTTTAAAAGAAAAATGCTTCCTTTAATATCATTTTATTAATAGCAATTTACTTGTTAAATATCTGCAATGAATTTTTCAGTGATCTAAACATATTTTTTTTAGTAAGTTGGCAAATGGTCGAAAAATCTGTTATTACAAGCATAATGTAGACATGTATAATCCTTAGGCTAAGAAAACTGTAATGATATGTTTCTATAACTGAATAAAATTTAGCCAATGTTTTTAAACTAATTTGAAACCATCATTTCAACTGAAGTGCTTTATACCTCCAATTGCTATATTATATTACTTTGCATTGTAAGTGAATGTATCATTCAAGAAAATGGTGTTGAATGGATATTTACAGCTATAGTATCTTTATAGAGCAAGAAAAAAAACCCAAACAAAATATTCAACAAATGTGATTTTGATATCACAGCTTGTTTTACACTCTACAAGTTTGGGTCTATCTATTTAATAGCACCGAATCCCCTTTCACTACACGAGATGGGGCCGGTACAGGTGACGGGCTGACTCATGGGTTCAGGATGACTTTTAATAAAAACATGGAAAAATTGAAGTAGTACAGTTATGGAAATAGGGAAATAAGATGTTTATAACATTTCTTCAAGTTTGATAATACATCAAGGTTTGTTATTTTATAACTTATGTTTCCCAAATTTATTACCAGTGAAATCATTGAAATTAAAATAATGTATGCACTAGTGTCTGGAGTGAAACAAGAAGCTATTTAGGGGTGGGATTTCAAGAGATAACATGCATGGTGGCAGATTGAAATGTGAAAGGAAAGCAGTTGGAATCCTTGGACCAGGCAAGGAAGTTTTAAAAATATAAATATATATTGTAAATATATATACATATATTATAAAATATATAAATAAAATACAATCTTGGAAATGCTTCTGGGGCTTTCAAAATATTAGGAATTAATGAATCACTTATATAGAAGAACAGCAGACACGGAAAAAAGAGATTAGATCCAAATGGTTAGCTTTTATAAAAAATATTCCTAATGGAAAGCCAAATAGAAACCCCTTTCCATAACAAGCCAAGCATTTTATCATTGGAATCACTCAAAATTACTTCATGGTCAAAAGCTATCTGAATTACCTATGACACTGATGGTCATCTCATACATTATTAGAAATGAAAGGTCCTAGTCCTTAATAACCTTAATATGTCACTGGAAGGATTACAAACTACAGATAAACCATGAAAGAATAACAGTGGGAAAGAACTGAGTCAAAAATAGAAATGAATTCTTGGGGCTGGCCCCGTGGCCGAGTGGTTAAGTTCGTGCGCTCCGCAGCAGGCGGCCCAGTGTTTCGTTGGTTCGAATCCTGGGCACGGACATGGCACTGCTCATCAGACCACGCTGAGGCAGCGTCCCACATGCCGCAACTAGAAGAACCCACAACGAAGAATACACAACTATGTACCGGGGGGCTTTGGGGAGAAAAAGGAAAAAATAAAATCTTTAAAAAAAAAAAATAGAAATGAATTCTATTAAAAAATTCTTGGGTGACAGGGAAAACCACTGAAATATCAGCATAATAAAAATAATAGAATTGTGGAATTTAAAACAGTGATCAGAGGAGAAAATTTATATTATACATACTTTTGTCATTAAAAATTAAAAAATGAAAATGGGTGGTTAAATTCTTAGCTCAAAAAATTAGAAATAGGGGCCAGCCTGTTGGTGTATTGGTTAGGTTTGCGCACTCTGCTTCAGCATCCAGGGTTCGTGGGTTCAGATCTCCGACTCTGACCTACACACCACTCATCAAGCCATGCTAGGGTGGCATCCCACATACAAAATAGAGAAAGATTGGCATAGATGTTTAGCTCAGGGACAATCTTTCTCAAAGCAAAAAGGAAGATTGGCAACACATATTAGCTCAGGGCCAACATTCCTTCAAAAAAACCCCAAAAAACAAAAAAAAACCTAGAAATAGAACAACAAGGTAATTTGAAAGAAAACACAAGACGAAATGATAAAGAAAAAAGCAGAAATTGAATTAGATACTGGCAAAATAACAAATCTATGTATGAAAATCCTATTTTCTTTTTAACCAAATCACTGTTTAATTTGATCAAGAAAAGAGAAAAATAAGGGGCTGGCCCTGTAGTTGAGTGGTTAAGTTTTCACGCTCTGCTTTGGTGGTCCAGGGTCTCACTGGTTTGGATCCTGGCCGTGGACCTAGACTGCTCATCAGGCCATGCTGAGGGGGTGTCCCACATAGCACAACCAGAAGGACCTACAACTAGAATATACAACTATGTACTGGAGGGCTTTGGGGAGAAGAAGAAGAAAAAAAAAGAGATCGGCAACAGATGTTAGCTCAGGTGTCAATCTTTAAAAAAATTTAACAAAAAGGAAAAGAGAAAGACAGGCAGGCAGAAACAGAGAGTAAAGAACGGCAAAAGGCAAATGACCATTTAAACAGAGGATTTTTTTTTTTTAATCACAAGAGGCTACTTTGCAGGCCTATCCAAATAGTTTTGAAAATGTAGAAGAAATGAATAATTTCCTAAAGAAAAAGACCTTATCAAAATTACCCCACAAAAATCTTATACAGTCAAATTTACATAGAAAAATAGAGAACATAATGAAAAAATTTCCCCAAAAAGGACAGGGCCAAGATATTTTCACAGGGGAAGTTTTTAAAACTTCCAAAGACCTCACAGTCTCAGCCAGTTTCTATACTCTGTGACATATCAGTCACATCGTCCTGGACAAAGACAAATTTTGGGATAGGCTGTTTTATATTTTGAATGTTAGTATTAGTTTCAGTAGGATCTTAAATAATATATGGGGCTTTTTTGAAATTAGCGCATTAACAGGAAAAATGTGCTCACAATGTAATGTTGAGGAAAAAACACTGCAAAACAGAACAGAGAGATCAGCCTAATAAAAACCAAAAGATGATGGGAGGATGTGCTCGGAGACCTCAGCTAGGATTGTCTCTGCCTGTAAGATCATCAGTGATGTTTATTTTGTTCTTAATAGCTTCTTTACATACAAAATTGTCTATAATGACCATTTATCAGCTGTAAACTTAAAAATAAAACTTTAAAATTTCCACTTCTTGGTATCGACAGAATCCAAATGTGATATCTTTCGTGCTAGTAATAGGATCTCAAAACAGTTCTTCAGTGATTAGAACAGAGAATACAAACAAATGATCCCTATAGAATAGCTGACCTTTACTAACCTTTTGATTTCCCTGGGCCTGAGACTAATACTGGTCCACATATCTGAATCCTGTCTAGAAACCCAAGATACCACTAAAAAAATAAATAAATAAAAGCTGACTTTTCTCAAAAAAATGAAAACTAAAAAGAACTACACGTGTACACACACAGACACAAAACTACAAACAAAGCTGGCTTCTAAAAGAAATTAGAAGACGGCTGAGAATTTAGGACCATTAAAACTTGGTTTATAATAACCTTCTTAAAATGAAAAAAATCTAATAAGATAGTCCTTCATTTTGTCAGCTAGGCTTTTGCTCTGTCTTATGTCTGTTTGCAGAAGAGAGGTGCTGCTTAACCTTTTTAGAGCACTTTATCTTGATTTCCTCTTTCAGAAGTGTCATTTCACTTCTCTTCGAGCTGATCAACATCCATCACACATTTCCTTTCAGGCTGAAAATATACACAGGGAGTTTTGAATTTTGTGAACTCTCCTATTATTAAGTTTTGTCAATTGTCAGCATCCGTATTCTGTTCTGATGATGAATAGAGGCATTATATTTCAGCATTAAAATGCAGTTAGGGCTGTAATGAGCATCATTAGGGACTCTAATGGGAATCAGAACTGTATGTCATTTTATTCAGGTTTCTTTTTTAAGTTTATTTGTGTTTCATAAATTTTTTACATAGTCCTACCAAGCAGGTGGGAGGAGAGTAGCATTATTATTTTAGAAGTAAGTATATAAACATCATTCTAACACATCTATTCAAAAATATTTCTTTCTAATCCTATCCGGTTTATTAGTCTCATCTTCAGCAGCCTTTAAAGGTAGAGTAATAGCCCTTCCCAACATCTGTTTTTGCTTCTTATAAGTCTAGACTGAGCCTTTATTAAATATAAATTTTTAAATAGATATTAAATAGATATTAAATAGACAGCTGTACACTTATATCTGATTAGATTAAATTATCTATAATAGAAATGAAAAGGCTTGCCTTGAAATCTGACTTATAAAATGAGTGGTCCCTTGATTTTGCCTTTGAAATTAGTATATATATGCTGTGTGTGTGTATATATGTATATATATTCATATATATCTGCTTGCAGATGTCATAGCATTATATACTGTATCACTTCTCAATCTGTTGTGTGGTACATCGTGTGTAGCGACCACTGACATCTTTACAGAAACTTACTAGGATTGCTTTAATAGTGTGAAGTTCTATACAGATTAAACATGAACTAATATTCATTGTCTCATGCTCATTTTCAATGTATTAAACTTTTTGTTAACTCTTACAAATTAAGAAAACTACTCTTAAAAGGAAAAATAACTTTTCAGAATTTAATTTTTATTCCTTTACTCTGTAACTTCCTACAATTTTTATGTAAATATAATTTTGAAGCTTTCTGTGATATATAATGATGATGTTTTATTAATCAAAAGATTGGGTGACGCCTTCCTTATCATAAGCCAAGTTAACTATCACAGTACCTTTCGCTCTCAAATTAATGCAGTAAAGATCTTAGACTCACTCTGAAGAATTAACTCTAGTCCTCTGAAAAATAGATTTTAGTGACAATGAGAGAATGTAGGAGCTCCCAAGTGAAATATCAAACACAACTTAGACAATCCAAATCTTACTTGCCGTATTGAGAACAGAAGTGAAAATCAATGCCTGATAGAGTGCCAAATGCAAATTACCAATGAACGAGAAACATTGCTCTGGGTATAATAGCAAAACTCTATCCGGTGACATCTGAGAGGTGACAGACTCATGAAGGACACTTAGATTCTCTTTTGATGTATGGTGTCTGATAAAAGTAGTTAAGGTAGAAATAAGAGATCACATCTTGATTTCTAACTTATTCATGCTGCATAATTCAAAATAGATGCAAATCTAAGGACGAAGAGTATTTCCTCAAATATTCTGAAACACCACAGTGAACCACATGTAGTTTTCTTCATAGTTGAAGCCATTATTATCTCCAGCAATATTCAGTATGAAATAATCTCATTATAATATTTGCAGCATAACAAGTCTGCAGGTTAAAAACACTTTTAAATAAAAAGAAAATCAAAAGAGGAAAAAAAGATACCAGGTTTTATATTCATTTGATCAATTGTATCTTTTCAGTCTTATCAATAATTTGAAAATTTTTTCTTATGGCTTAACTTTACAGGAAACCTGTCACTGGAATAGCTATCACAAATACGAATCATTTTATAAAAACTGTGTAAAATGAAATTTTAGAATTACTGTGATTTTTCATGGATCTTAGCTCTTATCACATCCAACAACTCAATAGGTTGATATTTTATTTCTATCTTTATGAATTAAGGGAAAAATGTCTTACACACACAAACACACACACTCACGCACACATCCAATGCATTGTTACCATCATTTTTAGAACATGCAAAAATTAAAAAACGCAAATGTTGCAAAGTCTATCTCCACGTAGAAAATTCAGCCTACTAACTCTGTAACTACAATGGATATTTTCCTGTCACTGAAGTCTTTATGTTATCAGAGTTTAACAACTATAGATAATTCTATTTTCCAGGAGACTGACTAACATTAGCCCACCGTGCCATCCTTTTTAATATTTTCTCTTTTCTTTCTTTCTTTTTTAATGCAGAGCAATAGAGCAATCTCATGTTTTAGTAACAGTGGTTTCATTTCTTGAATAACCACTTTCTTTTTAGATCCTTTTGAATACACAGTGTGTGACACATCCATAGGTGATATTAACCAGAAAAGAAAGCAGCCCACGTCTGTTATTTTTATGCACATGCTTTGGGTGCTCATCATGCCATTTATGGAAAAGTTCGAGGAATATGTCATGCCTTGATTAGGAAAGTAGGATGTGTGAACATGGCTGAACTCATTCAAATAATTCTGGTGCTTGGTGTGAGCATAGAGATGTTTATGTAAGCTTTTGCTTTAGTGTTACTTATTTAAAGTGGGAGGGGTTATTTTAAATCATTTATCATCTATCTTAAATCATTGCATTTTTAATGGGTTGTTTTAAGAGGTTTCATGCTCACACTTTGTTATATCTTTTTGGTCTTGAAGGTGTGAAACTCTTTTTCTTTTCTTTTTTCCTTGTGGGTCTTTATGGAGCCAGCGATGTTCTACGTAATTTAGTTAAATATATATAATTAATCGATTGTCAAAGCATGATCAAATTCCACATGTCACATAATTACGAACCTGATGAAAGCAACTTAAAGAATACATGAAAACAGACTGATACGTTATGTTAAATATAGCCTTCAAGGGCCAGCCCAGTGGTGTAGTGGTTAAGTCTACGCACTCTGCTTTGGTGGCCTGAGGTTTCCGGGTTCTGATTCTAGGCGTGGATCTACACACTGCTCATCAAGCCACGCTATGGAGGCATCCCACATACAAAAGAGGGAGATTGGCACAGATGTTAGCTCAGGGACAATCTTCCTTAAGCCAAAAAAAGAAAAAGAAAAAGGAAGATTGGCAACAGATATTAGCTCAGTGTCAATCTTCCTCACCAAAAAAAGAAAAAAAAAAATAGCCTTCAAAAGGAATAAACAGGTATGAGAATACCTAAAATAGAAATTAATAGAATGATGAAGGAGGAGAGTGGAACACAAGGAGGTTGAATTTAGACCAAAAAAAAATCCAGAAAGGATATAGGACTTTTTGTGGTTCTTGGGAGAGACATTTTAGGTAGGAGGTGAAACATGTGCACACTACTCATAGGGAAACCACTTACAGCTGCTGTTTTATTGAGAGTCTACTTACTCCCAAAAATAATCTTGTTTATCTCACCCCAGCCCATGTGTTAGCACCCCGTAATCTAGGCCAATAATTCAGTCTGGGGTTCTTTGATTTGCACAATGTAGTTAAACTTCCTATTTCATCTTCTGCAACTCTAAAACATTAACTAAAACAGTGGTTATTTTTGTAGCAGCAAAGATCACAAGAGCTTTTTTAGTCTTTCACTTAAAATCTATTAGAAAAAAAGAGAATGTGTGTTCATATTGACACACTTATGGCTGCACTGGATAAAGTATTATAAAGAAAGCTACGTTCAACAAATGTAGCAGAAAAGGTATACATTATTGTATGAAAGTGTTCAAGGCTGAAAATTTCAGGACATTTAATTAAATCATATGCAGTATAGAAAACACACGGCACACACAAGTTAAGCAATGTAGAAGATACAGAAAAGAATAACACATCAAACATTCCCCAAAGAAGTTTGTTACCATATAGGACAACAAACATGTATACAATAAACTATATATGTGGCAAACTATTAGTGCTATGAAAATGTTACAATGGGCAATAGTAGCACAGAAATGGAAATAAGGGAAGAAATACACAAATATGACAGGTAATCTCATTCATAAATATCATGGGCAGAAATGCCACCTGAATGATGACATTGTGTTTGCAAAGTACATGCATATACACATTATATATACATACCTATACACATATATATTTATATAGATACAAATATACATGCATATCTACATACAGAATATACACACAGACACATATCTATGCATTTATATGAATGTATATGTGTATATGTATATACATATGCATTTTTATGTCTTTATATCTCTATCAATATTCCACATCCATATCCATATCCATATCAAGTTTTCCCTCTAAGCTGAAGACCCACATGCTCAATTCCTTACATGAGACATCTTCTTGGGTATATCACAGACATCTCCAATTTAACAGGTCCAAAGCTGAGCCTTTGATTTGTTACAACTCCAGCAGATTCTCCTCCAACAATCTTACTTCTCACAAAATGGCACCGCTAGTTACTCAGCTGCTCAAGTTAGAACTTGCATGTCTTTGATTCCTTCCTTTTCCTAACCCCTTACATATAAGCTGACGGCAAGCACTGTGGATGTGCTCTTCAACACATGTACCCGCGCTCTCCACAGTGAAGATGCCCCATTTCTCTGCTACTGCTGGCCTTACGTCTCCTGCATCTATCAATCCATTCTGCACTGTCCAGGGAATATGAGCAAAACTGGAAATCAGGTCACGTCCCTTGGTAAACTATCTC
Source organism: Equus przewalskii (assembly GCF_037783145.1). Lineage (NCBI taxonomy): Eukaryota > Metazoa > Chordata > Mammalia > Perissodactyla > Equidae > Equus > Equus przewalskii. Next base: position 96,295,376 of record NC_091832.1, read on the forward strand.
ACATACTTCCTATTTCAGCTTCAATAAAATCCAACTGCCTTATCTTAACCCAGCCCATCCACTGGACTCATCTGTTGCCAACAGGTCACCATATCCTCTTTTTTCTTCAGAGCGTCTTTGGCCTTTCCTAACTCTTATTTTCAGTTTTAAATCTCCTTAACTTCAGGGCTGGCCCGGTGGCACAGCAGTTAAGTTCGCACATTCCGCTTCACCTGCCTGGGGTTTGCCAGTTCAGATCCCAGGTGCGGACATGGCACCACTTGTCAAGCCATGCTGTGGCAGGCATCCCACATATAAAGTAGAGGAAGATGGGCACGGATGTTAGCTCAGGGCTAATCTTCCTCAAAAAAAAAAATCTCCTTAACTTCATATTTCAGCCAAGACGCTTTCTGTGAGGAGTCTTTCCTAAAATTCTACCAAAATTAGGTCTCTAGATTACCACTTAGCAACAACAACAACAAAAATAGCATGTGTCATGGTTCCTCTTTTTTTTTTTTTAACTAGACCTTATCACAAGTAGTGATTGTTCTGTTCATTTGTTTATTAACTTATTTCTTGGGAAATATCTGTTTTGTTAACCAACTTATCTTTATTGTTGAGTACTTGAATGTCACGGGCAATCAGTGTATAGTTTTGAATGAATGGATACATACATTTAGAGGGATGTTCCAGGAATACCAAGAGGACCAAAAAAGGAAATGTAAAATATACAAAATGTTACATGGGCCGCTGAGCATAAAGAATTAGTAATGGCTGTTTAATAGAGAGATAGGAAAAGGAGATTATAATAATGGAAAATTATGTTGGAACTAGATTGTGGAGAGCATTGTGTTTTATTTTTGGAAAGCAGGAACTCATCTTGTAAGAAAGCACATTATGAAAATAACTGATGCCAGCTTGGGGAATATGTTGGAAAGAGCTAAAACTCTGAGCACAGTCCATTCAGGAGGCTATTAGAATCATTGAGATAATTAATGATACTTGTTACTCAATAAGTAAAAAAAGTAAATTTATTTAGCAGCTATCACTCCAGTTGAAGTTTCAGAATATGACCCTGTTATTCATTCATTCATTTACTCAATGAAGATATTGGCTTAGATTTTTTCATCTTAAGAACTGCCACAGTCTAGATAGATTCAAGACATGGATGACCCATTTAAATCCTGACCTCTCAGCTGTTCAACTTCCTCATCATCAATGAATTTTCCTTTTTCAACATCTTCAAACAACTCCCATATTCACATCCTCTAAGTTGTAATCACATTAAAGTGTTCCAGCTCTGCCATCAAACACTTTCAGGTCCCAATAGACTATTTTCTCAAAAACCCCAAGATCACCTGTCTGACTTGCGAGCATCCAGTCCATTAACCTCTGTGTGCTTTCTCTCCTTATTAGACAATTTTTGTCTTCAATTCTGTTTTAGGAGACCCTTAAATTCTCACATGGGATTTAATATCACTTGACATAAACATGTAATGATTTTTGTCTCTCATTCAAATGAGGTTAACTGACTGTGAGTATGGACAATTATTTTTAAACAAAGTTAACCAGGATATATGAGTTTCTTTGCTGAGAAAAATCTATGAGAAACTTCTAAGTTCTTTAAACCTCAATGCCTAAATTCTTGCTCTACAAATTGTGCTTCCCTACTTGAAAGTTGCTATAAAATATAGGGAAAATACACCTTAGTCTTCTAAGGAAGTAAAAAATCAGCTGACAGGATATCACCATATCACCGTGGAGCCACATTTTATACCCTGAGGGAACTATAAAATGAATGCGGACGCTCAGGCTTCTCCTGGTTCCAGGTCTCATAGCTTGCACAGAATTAGCCAAAAGGCTCAGGAAGAGAGCTGCCATGTGATCACATGGTTGACAGATTCAAGCTTGCAAACTCCGGGGTCTAGAAAAATTCAGAAACTTGGAGAGTCCCATCTTTATGGAAAGTGCTAGAACCAGCGGAGATAACACTTTGGTATTATGGGACAATGCATTTGATAGGGAGCAAGGGAAGACTGAAGACATTTGCATAATTTGTGTCATTCACTGCTCCCTAATTCTTGACTCATTTCAGGCAAAAAGAAATCACAATCTTTTTCTGGAGGGAAACTATATCTAATTTTTCAGGTCCTACAATAATGTTTTATTGAATTATGCTTATATTATATTGTCCATAAGTTCATTTATTATTTTGTCAATATGCTAAATCCTTGTATCCTTTAGTCCATTCATTATTCCTATATGAATAAAACCTAAATTCTAGAGGATTCCCTAGTTCTACTTTATCCACACTTGTGTCCGGGTTGCCAAGAATTACTAAAGATCATCATTCAACTGAACAATTATAAAGTTACTCTCGTTATATTTAACAGGGCCCATTAGAAATTCCACATTTCTCTAAATTGGTTTACTCTCTGGTTGTTTGTTTATTTAAAAATATTTACTCTTTTCAAATACCTGACCCAACCACCTTTTTCTTATTCTTTGCGAATTATTATGCTTCCTAATGTACAGAGAAAATAAAAGCCCTCCATTTTAAACTACGTCAACCTTCTGCCAAATATATATATATATTTAAACTTTTGGCTGTGGTCTCTGAACTGGATATTTAAAAAGACTAAAACCCATAAAAGGAAGGATTTGATTATTTCTGATAATCATCATCCAGTAAAGACCACTCTTGTTCAGCAGGTAGTTTGTGATAGTTCCACCTTAGAAACCACTGGCTCGCATAGAATATACATCCCCCATTGAATTGCTGTGACCAAAGAAATGAAGTCACATAGTAAAGTATATGTTTCCTATCCAGTGTTACAGGGAGGTTAGGCACACGCGTCGTGGGAACAGACAAGAAATATTCAAATGCCACATACAATAGCTGTATGATGTTGAGCAATAGACCTACTTGTTACAAGTTTCAGGTTTTGTAAATGGAGATTGTAGCCACTTCCTCACAGGCTTGTCATGAGGGTATTCTCAATTCATGTAAAATGCCTTATAAATGTGATGTGTGACAGAGTTGGTCCTCACTATATTATAGAGATTGTCTCAAATATTGCTATCCATATGCATGCAGGCTTGCTGTAGCTCAGTGCTAGGCAGAATGGTCTCTCTCAGAAGGCATAGAGCTTTGAGAGAGGCACAAGGAGCAATCATAGGAATCTAGTTAGTAGAGTAACACAAAGAGCAAAGGATTTTAATAATAATTGGGATGTGTGTATGTATGTGTGTGAGTGATCAAAGTTCTCAAACTGCCCCAGAGCCAATTAGCATAACTTGTCAAAACCAGTATTTCTATAAGGTCATGAATGACATCACATCCTCTGAGAGAGGTGAGAGAGGTAGGCTGTATCTCTATAAAGAGATCACATTCAAATGACTTGCATTATTCTCCCCAAAGCAACTCTAACCCATTATGTTGGTTGCATCTCTACTTATCAATTAATATCAACCTAGTGGTCTGCATCTTAATTTCTTGCTTTCCTTCTTTAATATAGTGACTATTTCTAATTATATTTTAGAAATTGAGACTTTAATAATAAAGTGCCTTTGAGACTTGAGACTCTTTGTAAACACTAATCTCAAATTTCATAAATCCTACTTTTGAAATTTGATTGACCTAGTTTCTTTTTGGCTTTCTGCTCATCTGGTTTCCCTTAAGTTTTTAATAGGAAACATGGCCAACTTCTAATTTGGACAAGCTAATACTCATTGGATTTATATACTATCTCTCCAAAAATTTGTATCACATGTTCTAAATATGTACAAAATATCTCATTATCATAGAGAACAAGTTTTCCTTGCTCATTTTTTTCCCTTGAGTGTGATGGTTTGACTTAGATAAAAAGCTAGGGAATTGGTTCTTCAAATTAGTGATTGCCCCCATAAATATTTTTAAGGATAATTTTCAGATTTTTCCTTTGATGTGGATTTATAATATCCTGATTAATTTCCACATCAAGGAAATATTACAAATTTGTTTATAAGCAGATTGAAGTATAAGGGAAAGATTGTCAGAGAAACTTTTATTTCATACCTAATAGTAAGAACAGCAACATTTCTTTATTAAGAATAAAAATAAATATCCATCCTTTTTTTTATTTTCCTGGTTGTAATTATGTTTACTGACTAGAACGAGAGGATTTTATACTCATTTTACATCTGAAGCAACATTATGATTTAACAGAAAGTCTCTGAAAATCAGCACACAATTTCCTCATTAAAAAATGTGTGAAGTACATTTTTACTGTGATTTGTAACTTTGGCATTTGTTAAGATCTGCTTTGTGACCCAACATATGGTCCATATTGGCAAGTGTTTTATATTATTTGTTGGCATATATTTAAATTTTTTTTTTAATTCTCTTTGTATTATTATTTCTTTATAGAGTATGTGTTAATCTAGATTTACCCCTATGTTTACCTTTCCCGTTTCTCCTCAGCATATGGTGTCCTGGCTTGCCCTATCTTGCTGCTCTCTTTTATGTTGACAGTGCTGTATTAAGAAATTAAAAAGTGAACTAAGAGTTCAAAAGGAGAAGAGATTCAGGAGAGTGCTATTAATTATGAGCCTTTACCTTGTCAAGCCCTGGAATCTACATTTTGTCCCCTCAATCCAGCGAGTCTATTAAAAGCTTTGCTTAGTTTCTTAGAGTTTCTTGCACAGCTTTCCTTTCACTATGGCAACAAATCAGTCTCTCTGGTGGAAAGTCACCCCAAAGGCCAGGTTCACCTGTCTGGGTTTTTCTCCCTCCCTGGACCTCAGAATCATAAATCTCACAGCCTTGGTTGGTCTTTAAAGCCTTCAGAATCTTCAAGAAGATACTTTAAATATTTTGTCCAGCTTGTCTAGCTGTTAAATGAGAGAAGATTGCTTTTAATCACCTACTCCACCATTGCCAGAAGTAGAAACTTAATTTTAAAACATGAACCAATTAACAATTGTGTTGGAAGTGCATCCCCCGTGCCTTTTTTTTTTTTTCTAAATAGGTTACGTATCCTCTGTGTATGTATATTGCTTTCTGTACTGTGATTCAGGTTTTCCCATTAATTTTACTCTTACCTTTTGTTTTTTTGATGAAAGGTTTAAGAACTCTTTTAGCCATCCAAAGTTAGGTGATACTGGTCAGAAATTTTGTTACAGTGATGTCACTCAATTATTTTTATAATACAGAGTTTTATAGTCAAAATAACATAGTAAAATGTCCTAAAAATAGTTTTCATTATTTACCATCTGTCAACCTAATGAAGTTTCAATCAATTTTGTTGAACCCTATTGAACTGAATAGGATTTGTTGCCCTGCCATGAATTTTCACAGTAGCATCATCATCAGTGTAATTGTCTCTTCAATGTCTTGAAGTTTTTTTACATCTTAGCACAATGCTCCATATTAACAGTTTGAGATGAATTAATGGTTTTCCTTTCTTTTATAAACAGAGGAAGAAGAATTGTGGCAGGACAAATGGGAAAATACAACTAATATTGGAGACTTGTAGGTGGGTCAATTTAGGAAAGAATAGATATGAAAATTGAGGAACTGGAACGGAATACATGGAAAAGTATCCATGCCTAATATCCCATGGAAAATTATCATACACTCCCCTGAGTAATGCTTACCTGATTTTTTTTTCTTTTTTTGAGGAAGATTAACCCTGAGCTAACATCTGCCACCAATCCTCCTCTTTTTTGCTAAGGAAGACTAGCCCTGAACTAACATCTGTGCCCAACATCCTTTACTTTCTATGTGGGACGCCTGCCACAGCATGGCTTGACAAGCAGTGTGTAAGTTCAAACCCAGGATCCGAATTGGTGAACCCCGGGCCGCCTAAGCAGAACATGCAAACTTAACTGCTGCACCACAGGGCCAGTCCCATGGTTATCTGATTTTGGAGAAACTTGATTTATCTCAACAGCTGGAATGCAAGCAGCTCCAACCTAGGTTAGTCATTTTTTGCCTCAAGATATAAAAAATAATGGTGGCTAGGCCTAAATGCCTTTGAAATAGGCAGAAATCCTAACGTTTTTCTTTTTCATGCATTTCCCATCTTAAGCCACACAACTCACAAAGATATTCATTTGATATTTCCTTAGGTATAAGATTACTGTTATATATAATTTTTGGAGTAGATCATGAAATCTCATTCTCCTAGATTGGGGAGTGGTAATTGCCTGGATATTTTTGGAGAGAGCAGGAATTCTAGAATAGACTAGAATTTTAACTAGCTGTCCCGTTTTCAGCCCTACCATTTACCCCTGTCTCTTGAGGTATCTGTTCACTCCAGTACCTGAACCTTCTGGAGTTTTACAGTGCGGTTCACCTTGATTCGTTCTGGTTTCTCCTTTAGCAGTTAGATTTCAGTCTTCCCTATTCTTCTAAATTAGTTACAAGTCTAAACTCCTTTTCTCTTGCATAATTTTACTGACATATCCCATCTGCTGTCATCCTCTCTCCTGTTCTTTTTGTCTTTTTTGGTTTATAAAATTGTATGCCTTTAGGGCCAATATGCTGGAGTTCCATGAAGGAGAAAAAGGTAAACATGTTTCTCATTTCAATATATTTGTTTATTGGGAGAATTACAGTTGATTTCAAGATCAAGGGTATTTATCTGCTATTGATCTGAGGAGTAAACATTTCATTTTTCAGAATATAAACAAGTAAATTTTAAGTCTGAATGAATCTATCTTGCCTTCACAGTCAGGATGCCACTATTACCAAAAGGCTTAAATGATGGCAACAATACAAAGAGACTGAGAAATAGGCTCTACAATTATTTCTATGTTGTTTCAGTAACTCAAATGTGTGTGTGTCTGTTTCCTGTCTCTAACATCTTTAGAACTCAAAGGATACGTTTTTTCCTTATATATTGAAATATGACAAATGTCTTTTGAAGAAAAGATCCCATTTTATCATAAAGAGTGCTTATCAATTTTTTAGTATGTATTTGCAAAACTATGTTTAGAGACGAATATAAGACTAAAGGAATGGGATTTTCTATTTTTGCATAGATTTTGGAAAACTAGCACATCTCTTTTGCGCACTGCTTTTCTCAATTCATTTCACTATCTTCAAAGTTCTCTATTTTGTCTTTCTTTTCCTGCTCTGCATTTTTTTGTTTTTAGCAATCTCAGTCATTTCCACAATTGACCAATTACCAATATGCAAATAGCTTTCAAATTAAAATTTCCAGTCTGGCTCTATTCTCTGAGCAGCATAACCACATTCCTATAATCATTCCCCACTAGATATTTAAATCCTAAAATTTTTCATCACCTCACCTTATATTAGAAAATGCTGTATTTGTCACAAGTTGCATGTGATTATAAATAATGAGACACTATTTTCCTGTATCCCATAAAGGATATTTGAATTCACTTCCCAAAAATGAAACTCAGTTTTTCTGCTTCCAGAATTCCAATTGAAATAGACATACTTGTCCCTATTCCTCCCAACAAGTGTGGCCAAAGTGTAACCCTGATATATAAAACAAACATCTGAAGCCTCTGAAAGGTGGAGAGAAGACAGATGGGCTAGAGACCTTGGGATGCAAGGAATGACATGGTGATGAGTTCCCTAGGTTTTATTTTTGCTTCATATATCTCATTCTTGAAGCTGAAAAATCCAGCAACCCAAAAATGCAAACAGATGCAGACAAAGAGAGATTAAACAGATACCTCTGTCTTTAGCTGAAGGATCATGAAAGGAGCATCCTAGCAAAACAAAAACTTTTAGATAATAACCAGTATACTCCAGAAAAACACCACAGAAAAGAGTGTGACACAGCCCCACCCATGCCAGCAAAGGCCAAGTGGGAAGCGTAGACTTCTACTGTTGCCGAGTTGTGACAAGTCACCCCTAATGCCCTGATGTGGTATCAGAGAAGGCTGAGTAGGAAGCCTGGAAGTCCCTCCTCAACCAGCAGAGACAAGGCACTTCTGCCCCTTACCACTCCGATGGGAAGAGAGGGCTGGAGGAGGCCTGGTGGGTAGACAAAACTTTCATCACAACTCAATGATAAAGAGGCCATAACCACCCCTTCTCCACAGTGTCAGTGGAAACCATGTGGGGAGCAGTAATGAGGCACTCCTACTCCTCCCCTTCATGGAACTATTGGTGAAGACTTAGCAGCAGAGCCAAAACTCTTGCCTCTACCTGACAGTAACAAGGAGCCCACTCCTTAAGGTGTCAAAGGTGGCAGATGGGGAAAGTGGACTTTTACACCACATGGAGGTGAAGAGTGGACCAATCCTCACTGTGCTGGAGCAGTTCAGCCAAAATGTGACATTTAAATAAGATCTAGAGTATCATAACATAATATGCAAAATATGCAGATTTCAATGGACACCCAGCCAGCACTTGACACTTATTCAATGGGTATCATAATAAAAACTCTCAGAAAAATAGGAAAAGATGGGAACTAACTCATCTTGATAAAGAAAATCTACAAAAAAACTATAGCTAACACCATAACAATGTCAAAAGATTGGATGCACTTTCTCTAAGAATGAGAAAAAGGCCAGAATGTCTGCTCTCACCACTCTTATTCAAACTGAGACTGGAAATTTTTGCTAATGCAATCATGCAAGAAAGGGAAAATAAAAGCCGTAAAGACAGGAAAGGAAGAAACAAAACTATCCCTATTGCAGAGGACATGATTGTGCATCTAGGGAATACCAAGAACTCTATGAAAACACCTCCTAGAACTTAGAAGCAAGTTCAACAACTTTGCAGAATACAAGATAAAAGTTCCAGAACCAATTACATTTCTGTATACTAGCAATGAGCACCTGGAGTCCGCAATTAAAAATGTAATACAATTGTTCAAAAAATTAAATACTTAGGTATAAATCTAACAAAAAATGTATAGCACTTGTATGCTGAAAACTAGAAAACACTGATGAAAGAAATGAAAGATATAAATATATGGAGAGAAACACTATGCTCACGGGTTGCAAAACTCAATACAGTAAAAACATCAGCACTCCTCAAATTGATATACAAATATGAATTAGTAAGAAATATATATTTGGTTTTTACCCCTGGTTCCTGGCACAAAGCTCCTAAGCCTTTGGAATCTCCTGAGTGATAGGGATGTAAGGAATGTCTTTTGTCATAATAAGCCCTTTGCAGTCATACCTGAGTTTATGCTGATAGGGTAATTCTTGAAGGATGTGGCTTGGTTGCCAGAGGAGTCAACCATGTGATTAGAGAACTGAAGATGTCAGCCCTATCCCCCTGACCTTGGGAGAGAGGGGAGGGGCTGGAGATTGAGTTCAATCACCAAAGGCCAACAATTTAATCAATCATGCCTACATATTGGGACCTTCATTAAAACCCTAAACAAAAGGATTCAAAGAGCTTCTGAGTTGGTGACCATATGGAAGTGTTGGGACGCTGGTGCCTCTGGAGAGAACACGTAAGTTCCACACCCCTTTCCACATACCTTGCCCTGTGCATCTCTTCCACTTGGCTGTTCATAAATTATATCCTTTATAATAAACCAGTAACAGTAAGTAAAGTGCTTTCCTGAGTTCTATGAGCCATACCGGCAAATTATCGAACCTAAGAAGGGGGTTGTAGGAACACCCAATTTATAGCCAGTCTTTCAGAAGAATTGGAGGCTGGAACTTGTGATTGGCCTCTGAAGTGGGAGGCAGTCTTTTGGGACTGAACCCTTAACCTGTGGAGACTGTGCTACCACCAGGCAGGTAGTGTTAGAGTTAAGGTAAACTGTAAGATAGCAGTCAGTTTTACCAAGAAGAGAATTGCTTGATGTGGAAAAACCCACATGTCTGATGTCAGAAGTAGTGTGAGTATAGACAAACACAAGTTTAACATTTTTTCCTATCAAAATCATAGCAATATTTTTATAGATACAGACAGGATTATTCTAATACTTATATAGAAAGGCAAAAGATCTTCAGTCACTAAAACAATTTCAAAAAGTATAAAAAGGGAAAATCACTCTACTCAATTTCAAGACTATGATAGAGCTAGAATACTGAAGACTGCAATATTGATATAGATGCTCTGTAGTATAGGACAGATGAACACATAGATCAATGAAACACAATAGAGAACCCAGAAAATGCCCACATAAATATGCTCGAGTGATTTTTGACAAAGGTGTAAAACAGTTCAACGTAGGTAAGATAGCCTTTTCAACAAATGGTGCTAGCACAAATTGGACATGTGTAGGTAAAAAAAATGTAACTCGACCTAAGACATATATTATACAAAAACTTAACTCAAAATGGATCACAGGCTTACATATGAAATGCAAAACTATAAAGCTTTTAGGAAAAAACATAGGAAAAATCTTCAGAACTCGGGCTAGGCAGAGTGGTTGGACTTTGCAGTAGAAGGATGGTCCATACAAGGAAAAACTCATAAATTAGACTTCATCAAAATTAAACTTTTCTCTGCAAAACACCCTAAGAAGACAAAAAGACAAGCTACAGACTGGGAGAAAATATTTGCAAACCAGATACATGACAAAGCACTAGTATCTAGAGTATATAAAGAACTCTCAAAACTCAACATTTAAAAAAATCACCAATCCAATTTTAAAATAAGCAAAAGACATGAAGAAACCTTTCACTGAAGAATATATAAAAATGGGATATGTATTAGTCTGCTAGGGCTGCTGTGACAAAATACCACAGACTGGGTGACTTAACCAAAAGAAATTTATTTTCTCACAGTTCTGGATGCTGGAAGTCTAAGATCAAGGTGCTGTCAAGGTTGGTTTCTGGTGAGGTCTCTTCCTGGCTTGTAGAGGGCCACCTTTTCCCTGTGTCCTCACGTGACCTTTCCTCCATGTGCCTGCAGAGAGAGAGTGAGCCCATTTGTGCCTCTTCCTCTTTGTATATAAAGACTCCTGAGTTATTAGATTAAGACCCCAATCTTATGACTTCACTTAACCTTTATATCTTTTTATAGCCCCTATATCCAAATACAGTCAGTTGGGGTTTGGGCTTCACATATAAATTTTGGAGGAACACAATTCAGTCCATAACAGCGTATAAGATCATGAAAGAAGCTCAACATTTATTAGCCATCAGGGCTTTTAACTTTTAGTGAGGTAGGAAGGAAATAAATAATTGGGTCATTAGATTTAATGTAGAGAATTAAAGGTCTCTTTTGTTTAAAAAAAAATCCAAAACAATATTATGAACAAAGGCAATATAGCTGAAACAAGTGCATAGCCTTCAAGATGAATAGTTAAACTTGTGAATTCGTTTGGAGCAACATCTCCTCTATTTTTCTTAAGGCATATTACTTGTTTAGAGGTAATTCTTATAAATAATTTATCTTCACTCCTTGTTTGTGACTGTAAGGATGTGCTATAGAGGGCTACAGGAATTAACACACAGCTTTTTTTCTTCATGAAATTCTTGGTTTCCTTCACTATTGGGATTTTGTGTTTAGGGGTTCTTTGCAAGGATATAATCATTCTACTAAAATTTTACCTTTAAATAGTGAGCTAGAACATCAGAGCCTGTTTTATAGATGTAGGCATGAAATGAATATCATCATGTTTTTCACATTGATAGATCACAGAACAAGGATAAACACAATATTCTGAACTTTGAGTATTTTATTCTAGTAATTAATAGTGAATAATATTTTTTTAATGTTTAGTCTCTACTTTCATTTAACATATTTACCAATGCCCTCTTAATAAGGTCTGCGTTATGATATATACAGAAATGATCATTTGAAATAATGTCTTTGTCCTTGGGCGAGGATGGCAGGGTGAGGAGTAGATGCAATTTAATTACAATTTGAGAGAAATGTTGGGAACTGGGTGAACTTATTGTTTTGTTTTTTTTTAATCCCAAGTTTTTCCTAAATATTTTGTGTGTTGCACTGAATTTTCCAGATAATTACCTCTATTCTCCACAGGGTAGTTACTATGGACTTGGCCCTGTATTTGTTAATTTTACCCACCTCGCTTTGCATGCCTATAAAGAAGTCATTGTGACCACTGAAGCATTAAAGGCCCACAGGTAATGATTCATTTGTGTTACCCAGTGAGAAGACATTGCTGTATACCAGTAAATAAGGTGCCCATCCACGCTCAGAAGCACTTGGCAACTTGAGTAATCAAAGCAATTGCTTGCAGTTGTGCATATAAAACTAATTAAAAAATGTACCAAGTTCATTTCTGAAAACTATTACAGATTCAAGGCTGATTAAATTGTGTGTTTTTTTCTAGTGGCTTTAGGAAAGAATCTGTTGAAGTTGAACTAACTGAGAAACACAACGGCTCCTATCTAGCGTGGTCAAGCTCTACTTTGCAACTAGGATTTCAAGGAAAAAAGGTCCTAATGGGTGGGTCCATAATACATGTTATTTAGCCACTCCAAATTATGGTTGTAGATAGTTGAGGCAACATAATTTTTAGAAAGAAAGAAAAATGATTACAGCCATTACTGCAATGAAAATAAAGAATTTAAAATATTTAATTATTACGTATCTTCCTATTTTTTACACTAGAACACCAAAATGAATTATTTGTGAGCATAACTTATGAGAGGGAAATATAAAACTAAAAATTAACAATATATATACTTTTTTCCTTTCTTCTTATGAAACATTAAGCATCCTTGTCAGGTTTATATGATACCAATCTTACTAAATTCATTCTTGTGATGTCTGTGTTCTTCCCCATATTAAATATACCATATTAAATATACACTTTTCACCATATTAAATATACACTTTTCTTTTTCAAAAACTTAAGAAAAAAGTCAGAGATGCCAGTATATGGGCTTTTCTTATTATGACCCATTTCCCATAGGACTGGTGGTCATTTTTTACTGTACATTTGGCCTTTTTCCATTTTGTGTATCAGGGGAAATTAACTGACCGTGACTTGCACAGCAAACCTTGACACAGATCACGGAACACATAATGATCTCCCATTTTGGATGGTAGTCCCGTATTTTTGCAAAGAAAAATGTAAAAACTAAAGATTAATTTATTAAAATGGTTGATGAAACAAAGTCAATTGAGACTATCAAACTGATTCCTGAATATGAGGGAGAAAGTATTAAAAATACATCTTTGCTGCATATATATTCAAACATTACACAAATGTGAATGAAATAAAAAGAATTAAAAGGTTTAACGGAAAATTAAAAATTTAAATTTACAATATTCGGAGGACTACTGTAATTATGACTTTCACATATTTTAAGACAAGTGTTTGTAGCAATGAACAGACTATTTGAAATCGACCTAGGGATATGGTATATCTATGGATCTCAAGATCTTTAGGTCCGATGTCTCCAATGACATTTCTAGACACTTTTTCTAATCAGCTGGCACCCTATATCCATATTACCACAGCCAAGCAGCTTGTATATGGTCTAGCAAAGGAGAAAAATGACTCTTGCGTCTCCTTTTTCTATAATAGATCTTACTTATTATTTATCTAAAATACGTTGTGTAAAATGAAAGGAAAAACTAATCCGATTTAATTTATATACAACGCTGCAAGCCATTTTTCTTGGCTCAGGTGACGGACACATATAACATCCGAAGACATATATAAACATTAAGTATTTTCCTGGGTTCATTAAGAGTCAGCAAAATCGTTTATACCAGCTAAGAAAATTAGATTATGTCTTCACATTAAAAGGTGATATTTCCTTTGTTCCAGAGAGGCTATAAAATTCTGCACTATAGTGACAATCAATCTCGACTTCAGACATGGCATTTCGCTGCTTCAGTTCTTTTCAGCCTGTGTCATTAGTTGAAACAACTCCTCAAGGCTTATTTACACTTTAAAGATTTTTTAAAAAGAACATTTTCTAGTAAAATTCCTTACCCTGAGAGCTACAGTAATCAGTATAGCTAAATTTGTTTTGACTACATCCATTATTTAAAGCATTATTACCCAGCATTCCTGGCTGGCAGAGGGAATTCTCTGCATTGCAAGCTGACTCTGTCTTGCATTTAAAATCTACCGTGGCATTGCTCATGTTGTAGTTACAGTGTCAGCTAAAGGATTCTGAAAACTCTTAGCAGTGTCATTTTGCCAAGTCTTTTCCTATGCTGTGATCAAAACAATTATAGCCTGAGAGTAAGTGGACAGGAGTAGTGTTAATGGGCAAAAAAGTCCATTAGGGCTTCAATTATTTTCATTTTATTGGCATTTTGATGTAATGTTTGTTCTATTTTTCACCTTGTCACTGACTCTTCTACTCCACCTAGCTATTAGCAACACTCTGTCTAGAAAATTGGACATAGCATTTTCAAATTTGGGTTTGATAACATGTTGATACTTCATGTATAATTTATTATTTTCTGTACTTTATTTTAATTGAGAGTTGGATTTAGCAAAAACATGAGAGTGTGGATTAATCATTCTCATAATTGCACTTCATGATATTGAATTGGTAATCTTTAAAAATTATACCTTTTATTATATCTTAGCCAGAAGAGCAAAATGGTTTTGAATATGAAATAGAACAATTAATTAAAATCTATCCAAAAATGCAACGTCAAGCATAGGGTTAGGAGCAGTTATTACTTTCCTGTAAACTCTTTTCAAATATGGATACATGGAGAAAAAATAGGCCAATAGAGCTGTTCTTAGGGAATTGTAAGGCCACATCTGTGAGTTTCCCATCCATAGTTTATAGATCAATAGAACTCTGAGCTCTGAGCTTTTTTGTTATATAGTTATGAAATTGCTTCACCTATGTATGTCCATACACATTGTCTTCCACTTATTTTGTAGGTTGTGTAGCCTTCTTCAAGGCTTCAAATATGGCAGGAATTAATTGATGTGTCATGACATTTTTTCATTGTTATCCATGAGAAACAATATGGAATAATTTCGGATAGAGCCTGGGATCGTGTCAAGATGTTCGATATTTAAATTAAGAAATATCTCTGAGCATCCCTCAGATCTCTTAATTAAATGATCATCCAACCTGTCTCTAGCTTTTCCTATTAAGAGATCAAACCCACGATATTGAAAAGAGGTTTAAAATATAATGTTATTTAAGTTCTTACCTTTCCTTAATATTCTTCTCTGCTTATTAAATAATTTTAGCACTATACTTCCTCTCATCTTCAGTGCACATCAGTTAATCACAACATGTCAAATTCTTTAATTAAATTTATCTACTAGACCCATGAGTCTCATCCCACTGGTGAAAAGAGATAAAAATGCTGACCTCTTACAATGGCACGAATTTTCAGAATACTAGGATGACTTCTCTACAGTTGTGAAGTGAGGTTCATTGTATCTTCCAGTTTAGTTAAATTGTCGTAGGTGAGAAGAACAGAATTAGACTCATTTACTATGTTTAGTTCAGATAGCTGAATATCAGATAATCCTGGTATTGGTGTAACATGTTGATTCAATAATTTGCAAATTAACTTAAACAAAGTCATAAGTAAAACAATATCAAATATCCTAAAGAGAATACAAAATCCTGATTTGAAATAGGAGATAAAGTAAGATGTAGTAACAAATAGTACGAGCGGTAATGAGCAACACGGCCAGGTAGTCAACTCCTGCTATAGACAAATGCTTGTGTTCCATCAAAATTCACATGTTGAGGGGCTGGCCCTGTGGCTGAGTGGTTAAGTTCGCGCGTTCCGCTGCAGGTGGCCCAGTGTTTCGTCAGTTCGAATCCTGGGCGCAGACATGGCACTGCTCATCAAGCCATGCTGAGGTGGCATCCCACATGCCACAACTAAGAATATACAACTATGTACTGGGGAGCTTTGGGGAGGAAAAGGAAAAAAATAAAATCTTAAAAAAAAAAAAATTCGCATGTTGAAACCTAACCACCAATGTGACGGTATTAGGAGGGGGAGCCTTTGGGAGGTTATTGTGAATGGCATTAGTAACCTTATGAAAGAGATCCCTGAGACCTGCCTTGCTCCTTCTGCTATGTGAGGACCCGGGAGAAGATGGCCATCTATGACCAGGAGGTGGGCCTCCCCCAGACACCAAATCTGCCTGTACCTTGATCTTGGACTTCCCAGACTCCAGAAATTATTGTTTGAGTCTATAGTACCTTTGTTAAAGCAGCTGGAATGGACTAAGACAGCTCTCTTGTAGCTGTTTTCAACAGGTACATGTTGAGTTGCCTATTACTCTGGAAGCTGGTCTTTAAGTGTTAAAATTTACAAAGTTGTCCACATAATCACTGCTGAAATCCATATTGTATTAGTATGTTTTGTCGGAGTAGGGAGATAATTCAGCACAACTAATAAAATAGAAGATATCCAATTATTATGTTGGCTTATAGCCAGAATTTTTCTCAATTGTATGCTTTACAAGAAAAATAATAGCATTTATTTTCTTGCTGAAACGGCAATATCTATTTAACTGACCTAGAAAAAAGACGAAAGGCATCTGTATCTCTGAAATTTGAATATTTTTTCTTTCACTAAGTTACTGAGATCAGTGTGAATTTTTAAATTATTTGTAGACTTATTGTCATTCCCTCAAAATAGTTGCTTTTGTTCAGTGTAGATTTGATGCTAAATTATTTGTTTTAGTATTTGTTTTAGCATTAGTTGTTTAACTCCTAAAGCATTAATTAGTATCTTGTCAAAATGGGTAATTGGAGAGCTTGGGGCCAGATACTAGTGACTACTTAGTTATAATTTCTTTGTGTAGACCAGGATTGTGCCTTAAATCCTTTCTATTGCAGTTGAAACATTTGATAGTGAGACTATGACCCAGAAGCCCTAAATGATATATGTTATACTTGAGTCTAGAATTTTACCATATTTCTAAATAATTATTCACACAAAGGGGAAAAATAGAATCAGGAAAAGCTTTGAAACTTAGGCATTTGAGAGAAATAGAAAGTGTATTCCCTTCCTCAAAATGCACGCTCTCTGCCCTCCTGCAGGAGTTAGTATTCCTATCCTGGCACTAAATAATCCAGATGGAATCTCACAGAAGTAAACAGTTGCGATGATCACATTGATACACAGTCGCTTTTCATTTAATCATACTGTAAATGATTCAGGATCGAATGCAAATGAAAACAGAAAAATATAATTTGAACCATAGACCCAGCGTTGCTATCATATTCACAAGCAAGAAAGAGAAAGAAAAGGCAGGAAACAAATAGATAAATTAAAGAACACAAGTGTAATAATTATATTTGTAACAGTATTGTATAATTGACACACAAAATAATTAGGCAAACGTGATACTCTGTAACGTTTCTTCTCCTGTCACCAGGGGAGAAGGACCACCAAGGCACAAGCTTAGTAGTTGCTCTAATTACCAGAGATTCTCCAGCTCAGGTAGATCAATATGAAAAACATAAATCCATCCCTCATGATACCACCCCTCACTTAGACACCGCCAACAGTGTGGGTATATTACTGCACAACACGCTGAAAGAAAATTTCAGCTGAGATGCATTTTCATAATGGTTATGATGCTACTGCGCCAAAGAAACGTCTGTGCTATTCTTAAACTTTAACCTCAGATTTAGGTGATTGCAAAGTCTCTTAAGTATATTTTCTTGGTTTTTTAACATTTATTTATATATATATATATGTAAGTATTAAAAGACTATATGTGTGTATTTTCAAGTTACAAAATCTTATGAAATCATCGTTGTAAAGAGAAAAAGTATCTTGAAGTGTCATTAATTTTATCCCTTGCTTTCAGAAAGACCTGTAAATAGAGTTGTAGTTCTTGATTTTTTAATAAAATGGAACTTTTGGGAAAAAAACCATATTTTATAACGTTTTCTGAAAGCTTATCCAATATTTAGCCACCTACGCTGTCAGAAAATTTCAGAACTAATGTAGCAATTCTGTAGCATGATAAAGTCTGCAGATCTAATCTCCTTCCTCAATCCTCTTTCAAATACAGAAGGAGACGTTTTACATGTCTTGGCACATCATAAGCAGGACCATATCAGAAACAACCCCAGTTGAAACTATAGGGGAAACAAATCAGAGCTGCTTTTAGACTCACTGCAGTCTGCCCTCCTCAGGCACCTGGCTCCTCAGAGCTCACTCGCAGCCCTCAGGCTTCACTGTGGGCCCTCCCTTTCCACCCAGCACCTTGTTGGGGGATATTTTCGACTTCCTGAAGCAAAAGGGACATTTTTTCTTTTATTTGCAGAATGCCAAGAGCTCCAATTCCTTAATTTGATAAAGTAAACTGTGACAGTGTGTTAATGAGGCCTGAACCATTTGTATATTTTAATAGTAATTTTCTGGAGATAATTATTTCACCTCAATTCAGAGAAGTGTCTCCAGCTATGGCAAGTTCATTCCGGATGTAAACAGAGCAGGGCCCCATGGTCATCGGGAACTCTCACTTTTCTATCAATTTTTTGTTCTTATTTGCATTCTGTGTTCTCTGTTCAGGCTGGAGACAGTAGGTTTGGGGATTGTGGAGGGATATTACCCAAAGCACTTTCAACTCCATGGGGAAGATGCTTACATTGAACTGGGGACTCCAGGAGTGATTGTTTGTTTGTTTGGTTTTTCTGAACCACCATTACAATATGAAAGAAACTGAAATTTAAAACATAATTTAACCTTTCCATCATTTTCCAGTCCCCTGTCTCCATCAAGAGGATGCCTGGCCCCGCTTTTACAGACTTTGATTCTAAACAGCAAATGATGGTGGAAGGAAGGAAGGAATGTCTGTAGACATAGACTGCTTTTACTTCTCTCACAGATTGTCATGTAATTAGAAGCCAGTCAATGTTTTTTTTATTTCTAAGAGCTGAAAATAACAAAAATTTACAAAATTTAGTAAAAATGGCAACGAGAGAATTTGAATGCTCAGTAAAGTCCCTGATACACAGAAGAGATTAATAATAATCTGTGTAATGGCAATGCCAGCTACCCAACATGCTTGTGTTGAAGCAGAAAATTATCAGGGAAAGGGGTGGAGTTAAATTCAAAAGGATAGAGCAGAGCAATAAGACAGCAGAGGTAAGTTCACAGGCTTGTAGGGCCTTTACAAAAGGAAATGGTTTCTGGAAATCTAACTGGCAGGAATGAGAGCAGGTCCCACACTGCTGGCTAGCAGATGGACAAACTCTACCTAATCCCCGTCTGTTCTGGAGCTCTATGCACTTCCCCTACAGTTTCAAATACATATATCAGGTAAACACTTCCAATTCTCATATTTTTATGCCACTAAGTCTAGAAGAAAAGAAAACATCGATAGTCTAGTTTTCCCAGAAAAAGATCTAAAGATCCTTGAGTTATACCTCATGCACTCCCAAACCAATCTCTGGGGCCAGGAGATATCGCTATCCCTACTTTACAGATGAGAAAACTAGAAATGAAAAGATAATGAATAAAAGGTTTTGGTTTGTAAGCAAATATGAGGGTTGTTTTGCATGGGGAAGGGAAAACTTCCTTCAGGATTAATATTCAGAAATATTTCTCTGATAATTTTAAAATTATTCACTTTTCTGTAACATATCAACTTTAGCTTTAATATTTCAGAGGATAACTGTATCAAAAGAAATGCATAATGTTGGTAACACAGTGTAAAGATCATATGTGCTATCGCTTCACATTTTATTTTTCTGCATTTATTTTCAAAGAATAAAATAAAACTGTCCTTAGAAGAAAGATGAATAAAGTTATGAATACTACTTTAAACCCAATATTAAGAGACTAAATATTAGACAAATATTTGATTTGAAGGCTACATTGCTTTACTCATGATGGCCTGTGTAAGGAATTATCTCATCGTTTTAGTTCTTTCTGTCAAAACACAATGAGAAATGATATGATGTTATGTGAGAATCATAATGCTGCACAAATAATCAGGTACAAAGAGAAAGTAGAAGATGATATGCTATTAAACATAAATTTTATAATTCTAATGCTGAGGCATAAATGCACAGTATTAAGTATGTTGAGAATGTCTGCCAGCATTCAGTTTTCACATTAATAATCATTACACTTCTCCATATTGTTTTACTCTGAGTTTCCAGAATTCAGTCATATTTTATATCTCATCTATGACGTGCATGATTGGAAGAAAGACATGTAGAGTGCCCAAAATTAGTGGTGGGGAAGCTCATCTTAATATTTCTAAAATGTATTAAATTGTCAGTATATATCTCAGAAGTATGTATCTATACATACACACATACATAATGTATATGGGATGGACTCTCTATCAATAAGCCCTAGTCCTTATAATGTTGTTTATCATTTATGTAAATTCAGATTTACATTTAATTTCCTATGTTCTCATTCAGAAATCAGGTTCAAATATAAACTATTTTCAGATTTTCACAGCCATAGTGTGTTTTATTAAAATTATTTTAATGGTTATTAAAATTGTCTTAGTTACAGATGTTTCTGCTCTGTTTCATTTTTTTCTTTAAAAAAATACATTCCCCACAAATTTTAATGGTTCAGTGTTTCCTAGCTATAACACATTTGATTGCCTAAGGTAACTTTGGTACATGCTTCCCATTTATGTTCTAGTCAACCTACTTGTTTTATAACATTTTCCAAAACCAGCTGACTTGGTGAATTTATCAATATTGTTTCCTTCTAGAGACAAATATTTTCTTAATCCTACAAATATTTATTGAGCACCTATTATTCCAGACATTCTTCTAGTCATTAGGGACAAAATAGTGACAGATAAAACCCCAGCACTCATATAGCTGACATTTTTGAGGAAAAAAAAACAGTCAATAAACAAACATTTAAAAAAATTAATAATATGAATTCATCTCGGGGTTAGTACCAGGACAAAATACAATATGATTTTATAAGATAAAATAGAACTTGCGCTGTGACGTAGGATTCTTGGAGGGGAAGGGGGTGTAGGAAGCATTTCCTTTGGATATGACAGCTGGGAGGAAGCCATTTCATTCGTTGGTAAGGAGGAAAACAAAAACATTTTCAACAAATTAATGCCAAGAAATCTGAACATTTTGTAGAAATTCCAGGATCCAGAGATTTCTAAATAATAGTTGCAAAACATAAGGAAAGACCATGAATTTCTGGTGAATAATTGACTGATGATTGAAAGAGTTTAATGGGTCATTGAACTCCAAGCTTTCTTAACTTAAGGACATAGGAAAAATAGGAATTGGGCCATACTACCTGGAGTCCTCCAGGAAAAGATGTGACTATATTCCTTCCAAGTCCTCTAAAATGGACTTTGTTCTGTCTCTCTCCCTCACCTGCTCACTTCAAAATGAATAGCTACATAATTTTGTCTTCACTGTTCTTCCTTTTCAATCTACCTGTTTGGTCGGCAGAATGTCTTGTGTGTTGGTTAGACTCAGACACAACTGGTTAAAAATCCCTATTCCAGCTCTGAAAATCTCTACTTACTCAGACTGCAAGTACAGGTTTGACTTGAACAGCCCAATTCAAGCCTGTTATTTGGAAAAATTATTAATAGAGTTCTTTCCACTCTCAAATTGTGCCGATTTAAACAATAAATTTGATGGTCACTCCAGCTTTAGAAGTCTTCATCCTTATTCTGTTGGGATTATTGATAGAAGAAGAATAACTTTCATTTGTACAGTTAAGAAAACTAAATTTAAGAAAAGAAAGAACAGTTTGTAAGAAACGTAAAAACATATCCAGTATTAGATTCTTCAAGAATGCAATAATATAAAATTTTAACAGTTTCCTAAATTTTCTTATTTATTCACTGTTTGAAAGTATCTTGAAGGCAATTTTATTTTCAATTTGCAGCTTATTCATAGTTATCAAAGCACCTAACAGTTTCTACAGATTATGTGCAGTCAATAAATCTTCTTGAGTGAATAAATAAATTAATATGGAGGAGGTCATTTCTTGAAGAACTTAAATCTGACTTGAAGAGATTAGCCTAAGTAGACAGTATATGCCGAAAATTATTCTGAAGACTGTGTAAAAAATAAAGGAAATAATGACAAAGGGACAAAATGCCACATGAACAAAGCTTTTCTTGTTCCATATGATTTTCTTCATACTGGATAAAGCTAAGGAACTTACTGTCTGTGAAACAAGTAGTTAATGCTTCTTGGTCAGTTGTTGGCAGATACAGTCGTAACTCACACCTTTTAAACGGGTTTTTAGTAGTCAAACTTCATATACCCAAGCAAGTTGACCGAGAGATTGAATTAATGAAGATAATTATAATGTTATGGTATTAAGGGAGCAGTATGATTTAAACAAGATTACTTTTACAAAATGAGAAAAAATCATACAGGAAATATATTAGAGGACGGAAAACAAACAGACAAATGAAGGTACATTAAGACATGTACTATGCACAACTCTCCTATTATTTCAACCACTGTATAGTAGCATAATAATGAACTCGAGTTAGTTACTGAGCCTTCATCCCTGAAGTACCATATCCAGAAAATGACTAAGGACTGATGACTATACCTCAATATATTTATATTTCTTATGACTCTGATAATAACACACCAGGAAATTAGAACTCTTTCTAGTTTATTGAGGCCAATGACTAAGGGCAAATTTGATTAAATACAAACATTGTGCCCTTTTCTTCTCTCTGGAATGCCATACACCGTCGATTATGGTAGAACTTCAAACGTGAATACACCTATTTTATAACATGAATTGAAACCAACAGAAGATTTTTACAATTACTATGATTCGATGAAAGTAAATAACTTTAATTTATTTCTGTTGAGTAACTGAAGTATCACTACAAAATAAATTTACTAAATATTGAAGATGATTTATATATCCATTGAAAACATAGCATAGTTATTTAGAAATTAATGAAATACCCTTCATTCTAAACAGTTAGTGTCGTTTCATTTATTCCTTCATTCAGGGAAAAGTTCACAGCCAGTCATGGGCAAGGTATAAAATTTCATAGTATAGAATCTTATAATAAAAATAAGGTCACCTTTGATCTAAATATCAGGGCTAGTTACTATTTTCTAGGAAAATTGTCAGAATTTTTATTCTTGCAACCTGATTTTTCTTGTCGTGTTGAGTGTTAGGTAGTTCTTAATTCACTTTGTGACCTGTGTTTATTAGGTACAGATCACCTCATATTATGTAACTTATACATCAAGCACGCCAGGCTTCATCTTCTTTTCCTGAACTTTTTGCTTTTGCTCACTTCTAATTACATTTCACTTTGCTGTAGAATGTGCATATTTGTAAGTTACCTTTGGTTATTTTAGAACCATGCAATGCAATATTGTGCAAACAAAAAAATAATAAACAGTAAATATATGATTGTAGAAAACAAGAAAAATAATTGGTGCGTTTCTAAATCAGATTCTTCTCCCTGCGTTTCTTCACACTCTGAGAGTGTCAAGGAGTGAAACTTGGTTTCCCGCATCACATTTCAATGTCTACCTCCCCAAACCATGCTCTTGTTGGTGGAATTCATAAGCCTTAGGTGGCATGATAAGTATAACTAAAGAAATATATCTTATGCCTAAACTAAGACTTTTTAATTTTAAGTAGAATACACACTATATGGTTGATTCTTTTTAAACTATACAAACAAATAACCAGAGTGGCCCATCAGAAGGAGCTGTGCTTTTGCTACTGTATCAAACAGGATTGCTTTGTGTCAAAGTGTTGGCAACATATGACCATTCCCTCCCCTTTTTTGTATTTCTTCGTGTTTGATTATGAGGAAGATACTGTCATCTTATATTTGTCCACATCAACAACAGAGTTCAAATGGAGTTAAGTAAACCAAAGGGCAGAATAATAAGAAAAAAGCATATGATTAGATAGAAGTAGATTTGTATTTTTAAAACTTACTTCAAAGTAAGTAAGTAAGTTTTTACAAGGAAAATTTCTCCCAAGGATGTCTGAAACTTGAGTACATTTTTTAAAAACATTTATTCATTCATTCAATAAATATTTCTTGAGGTCTGTTCTATTGTAGACCAAGTTTTAGGGGGGAAGCGACTATCATTGTATCCCCACAAACTGTCTTTACCTTTTTCTGGCAAAGGCTGCCCAGCCAGCATCTACATCCCTCAGCCTCCTAAAGAGTATGTGTGCTGAAGAACTAACCTTTGTCATGGCAGAAAAAATGTCTTGCTTGTCTTAACTCACCCCTAAAGTTCAACACAAGGGGAGGCAGGGCTACCAGTAGCCATGTGAATGGATATTGTCACTGTTCTGAGCCATCCCCCTCAAGACCCTATATCAGCACTCAAGTCACTTTGGCCCTTTACCTGAATCTTCCCAGATCACTTCAAAGGCACAAGCTGGGAACAAAGAATTTGTCTGTACAGCAAGGGTCCTCTTGGACCTGTGGGCCATGATGTCAGCTGTCTTCTCTGATTTCTTGTTGTCTGTAGTATGCCAATTGTTAAAAATGTTGAAAACAAACCCTGAAAAGAATTTTGCTCATATATTTACCATTTAATTATCATATCTGTTCACCTTCAGCAAATACAAAGCCAGTTATTTCTCTAACATAAAGTGGAATTATTTTGGATCAACAGAAAATGGCAATTCAGAATCTGCAGAAATAGCAAGCCATGCCCAATTTCTGAGCAACAAGGGGAGGAGAAACTATTTTATAGAGGGGAAGAGGAAGTTGGAAGGGCTATTGTAAACAAAGAGTCCATTGGAGGAATTGAGAGTTGGAAGTATAGTGTCTTTTCATTGGCTGAGTTGTGATATCTCATTGGCTGAGGTCTTTCTGAACAAGAGGAATTTTTTTCGTTCTCCTGTTGCTCTCTAACATTGTTATAGGGCATGAGAGCTCCCACTTCTGGCCTCCTGACTCCATTTTAAATGAGGTTTCTGTTTATTAATTTTCACATTTCTGAATATACTTATAAAATATGTATATACAGCACATGAACATAATTATTATAAATAAAAATCTTCCTCAAATATTTTTAAAGCACTCTTCTTATAAAATATTGTTACTTAGTATTTGGAAATATTTCAGCTTTAAGGTTCAAAATACACTCCATGTTTCAACAGGTTTCATTGCTTTCTTTTTTTGAGGAGGATTCACCCTGAGCTAACATCCATTGGCGATGTTCCTCTTTTTGTTTTTGCTTGAGGAAGATTGTCCCTGAGCTAACATCTGTGCCAATCTTCCTCTGTTTTGTTTGTGGGATGCCTAATATGGTTGATGACTGGAGTAGGTCTGCACCCAGGATGGGAACCAGCAAATCTGGGCCACCAAAGTGGAGTGTATGGAACTTTAACCACTAAGCCACAGGGCTGGTCTCTCATTGTTTTTTAAAAATAAATTTGGCTTTTTAAAAATAAAGTTTGAGTGAGATCATGTGGTATTTGACTTTCTCCCTCTGACTTATTTCACTCAGCATAATACCCTCAAGGACCACCCATGTTGTCACAAATGGCCGGATTTCATCATTTGGTATGGCTGAGTAGTATTCCATTATATAGATACATAATGGAATACTATCTTCTTTATCCATTCGTCCCCTAATGGGCACCTAGGTTGCTTCCAAGTCTTGGCCATCGTGTATAATGCTGCAATGAACATACAGGTGCAAGTATCTTTATGCCTTTGTGTTTTCAAGTCCTCTGGATAAATACCCAGCAGTGGGATAGCTGGATCATATGGTAGATCTATTCTTAATTTTCTGAGGATACTCCATACTGCTTTCCATAGTGGCGGCATCAGTTTGCACTCCCACCAGCAGTGTACAAGGGTTCCCTCTCTCCACATCCTCTCCAACACTTGTTGTTTCCTGTCTTGTTAATCATAAGTAGAAGATAAAAACAAAGACAAACAAACACATAGCAATGGAGATTGGATTGGTGGTTACCATAGGGGAAGCGGGGGAGGGCAAAAGGGGTGATTAGGCTCACATGTGAGGGGATGGACTATAATTAGTTTTTGGGTGGTGAACATGATGTAATCTACTCAGAATTCGAAATATATTACAATGTACATCTGAAAGGTTTATACTGTTATAATCCAATGTTACTGCAACTAAAAAGAAATAATAAAAAATTAAAAAAATAAAATAAAAAATAAAGTTTGTTTTAAATTAGAACTTGAAGACTGGCCTTATCGCTGTCACTTACAAAACTATTTCAAATGAGATAATTAGCTAAATATACATGTTTGTACAAAAAGTGCTAACGAGAGCTTGCATGAGTATTACTACAGGGGAATTCGAATACTGGCAGGTTTGGCTCATTTACTGGGCCAGCTTTGCATATTTACTACCACATTTCCTTATTTTGAGAAAATATCAGGCAACAGGGAAGTAAGAAAGAAACTGCCAAAATGTTTTTGAATATGCACAGTAAATATTTCAGCTTAATTCATTCACTTTTTTTTAATAGTTAACTAATGTTTATTGACCATCTACAAAGTAGCAAGCATAAAGTCAAACACCAGGGTGACTAAGATGATCAAAACACACACCTTGTTTTGTTTCTACATTGAAAGGAAAAATTAGAAGCTTTAATCTCTAAAGAAACTGCCGCTAGCATTATCAGCTATTAAAAATGGAAATAACATGGAGGACAGAATTTATTACTCTTAATCGTAAACAATTATGGTTACATTATCCTCTCTCCCCTTGGTTCTGAAATATCAAGCCCTCTTTTAATTTTGCCTCAAATGCAGATGAAAAATTATTGTTAGAATGATAAATAAATTAGAAAAAAATGTCCTCTCTTATTCTTGACAGGACTCCAGTTTCACAGTTGTCATGATGTAGAAAAATTCAGGAATATATTACTACATTAAATTTTTATGCTCGATCACTTTAAATTTTTTAAAAAGAGACATTCTAACTGAAAACGCAAAACTTTTACCTATACAACAGTAAGTTTGAAAATATATGTTTATTTTGTTGTGGTGCATATAAGTAAGAATTTAACCATTTTCCTTAAGGAAAGAAATAGGTGAAACATAGTCCTTATATGCATATTAACAAAAGCAATTTTGTTTCTTGTTATTTATGTTAACGTGATTCAGTGTATTAGAAAAACTATTTACTGATGACTTAGAGATATTCAGCTCCTGGTCTAGAAACTGACGCTCTAACAGTGAACAAAATAGGCATATTCCACCTTCTTGGACTGAATTTTCTTTTTTTTTTTTTTTTTCTTTATTGGCACCTGGGCTAACAACTGTTGCCAATCTTTTTTTTCCTTTTGCTTTATCTCCCCAACCCCGCCGTACACAGTAGTATATCTTAGTTGCAGGTCCTTCTATTTGTGGGATGTGGGACGCCGTCTCAACGTGGCCTGACGAGCGGTGCCATGTCCGTGCCCAGGATCTGAACCCTGGGCCGCCACAGCGGAGCTAGTGAACTTAACCACTCGGCGACGGAGCCGGCCTCATGGAGTGAATTTTCTATTGGGAAGACAAACATGAAAAAGCTAGTCTATTACAAATAAAATGAGAACTTGTTAAAAAGAATGTAAAGAAATGATATTTAATCTGAGAACTAGGATATAAATAGGGGAATTTGAGTTCACGTGTGTAGTGCTTAGTGGCAGAATCTTCCACTCATTGGAATTGAAAGAATTCAAAGCTAACAAAGAGTTTGAAAAATGGGCCTAGAGAAATAGTCAGGGACCAGATCAATAAAGTATGCATAGGTTATTTACTAGGAGTAGTCAACTTTTATTTTATTTTATTTGTACTTGATGCTTTAGCTTTATACAGTTTTGAATATATAACACACATTCGTTTGCTATTATATGAATGACTGCTTTTTATTCTTGTAATTAATATATCTATTATTGGTCATAATTGTGTGGAAATCAATGGATTTTTAAAATGCATGTCATTTTGTAGATTTGTGAGTCCTTTTTAGTACTTCTGAAATCTGTAGCAAAAGTTCCTTCTGCTACTTAATGCAAGTGAAATATAAATTTGGAAAAATCATATTCATTTATTCATATAGGCAAAAAGCTTATAGTATGATCCATGAATTCTCACTATTTTTCCAAAGAAAAATAACGTTCCTTACAACACTTTTGATCCAGTGTGAGGGTAATACAAATCAGTACATTATTCAGCCTATTAAAAAAGCACACCAAACAGATCTTCTGGCTCAAACTTCCTTTTTTACATTTCTTAATTTTCAGGTTTTCAAGGGAAATTTTCTTAATGAAATAGTAATAGTGACTTTTTAAAAAGCCCAAACTAATAAGCAGAGATGCGATTGCAATTGAGAATGAATGAATTACGAAATGCAAAAATCTTAAGTACTTTAGTTTTAGAAGATATATGGAACAATTAGAGCAAGTACAACTTGGGAGGTGCTTAATCTAGAGAAGAATCAAGAGAACACTCTTATAATAGCTCAGCAGAACTGAACTACCGAAAAAGTAAGTGATGCCCCCTGCTTTTAATTTCTACTGAGAAAGAAAATGGCTTAGACTGTGCTGTAAGACTTGGGGATCATACACCAGCCAGAGAGTCCTCATTGTGAGGAGTGTGGGCTGCTGAATGGCTTCTTCAATGTAACCGCATCAGTAAAACGAATTCATTGCTCTTTCATCACCTACTTTACAACTGTTTTATATTTTATTATACATTCTGCAGTCAACAATTTTAAATAAGAATAATATATTTAATAAAATTACATGCTCAAAAGGATTCGATTTTTTATTTCCTTAATACTAGGACTGATGTTGTAGAAATGAACCCTCCTGTGGAGTGCAGCGTCTGGTCTATTAAAGCTAGTGTTATTTACAATGATGTATGAAAATCCCAATACAATAATTTAAGTTCTGTCTGCTGTCGGTGATAGAAACCGTTCTTTCTAGGTTGAGCCAAACAAGGAAAAGAATTGGAAGCATCCTGTGTTAGATGACTGAATTTAAAAAGCAGATGAGTAGAGCTCCAGGCAAGAACCTCAACAATAGGAATTTCCTGATTTTCTCTATGGAAATGCTGCTGATTCAGGACTCAGACCCTACACTCCCAGCTTCTCCGGTTAATTCTTTCAAATTCCAATTCCTAGAGAGAGAATTTTACTTTGGGTCGAATGTCAAATGGTTATGGCCACTTGGGTAAGAAAATTCATGACTATTCACAGCAATAATTAATCCAATTAAATTAAGGATTTAATTAACATAATAAATTAACAGTACGAAATTAAATACCATTTTTTTTTTAAGATTTTATTTTTTTTCCTTTTTCTCCCCAAAGCCCCCCAGTACATAGTTGTATATTCTTCGTTGTGGGTCCTTCTAGTTGTAGCATGTGGGATGCTGCCTCAGCGTGGCTTGATGAGCAGTGCCATGTCTGTGCCCAGGATTCGAACCAACGAAACACTGGGCCGCCTGCAGCGGAGCGCACGGACTTAACCACTCGGCCACGGGGCCAGCCCCCATTTTTTAAAATTAAAATCTTATTCTTACATGTTTCTTATATGAATCTGAGACTTGAAGAATCACACAACTCTGCTTTTTGTCTTTCTTTTTAAAAATTTACCTCTTTCATCCACAGATACATCATGATGTTCTGACCTGTAAATGCTTAAGGTAAAATAAATATTAAAAAACATCTTACGCATAATCCAGAATTAAGAGATACACAGTATGTGAAGAGTTTTTAAATAGACAGTGGATATCAATGATGTTTACTCATCAGTCTGTAGATCCAATATCTTGAGTTTATTCCTCAGGCAATTTCTAGTAAACCTGTGTTCTTCAATAGGATACACCTTATTTTTAGAAAAGCAGTTTATCCCAGGGGCCGGCCCAGTTGGCACAGTGGTTCTGCTTCGGTGGCCTGGGGTTTGCCAGTTCAGATCCTGGGTTCAGACCTAACACCACTCATCAAGCCATGCTGTGGCAGGCATCCCACATATAAAGTAGAGGAAGATGGGCACAGATGTTAGTTCGGGGCCAGTCTTCCTCAGCAAAAAGAGAGGAGCATTGGCAGCAGGTGTTAGCTCAGAGCTAATCTTCCTCAAGCAAACAAACCAACAAAACAAAACAAAAGAAGAAAAGCAATATAATATAGACTTTACATATGTGTGTATTCAGTTAGTGTTATTTTATTTATTAGTATCTATAGGGATGTTTGTTACACTATTGTATACCTGTTAGTAGGAAATTCAAGCAATCAAAACAAAGAAGAAAGCACCATATCCCTCCACACAGTAAGAGTGTTAACATTTAGTTAACAGGCTTCCAGACATCTGTGCATTGATAAATAAATACATACACACAAGCATTTTACATAAACAGACCAAATAGCTTTATAAGAATGAAGTTGTATTATTTAAAGATAAGTACCTTCTCCTAAATTTTACTGTAATTTAGGAGAAGAAACAATTATGCGAAATGGAGAAAATTTCTATATTTCCAATAACTGTTTCTTCAGCACAATATTTTAGTGACTATATGATCACTTTAAGTATAATAAAAAGGTCTTTGAAAACCATCGAGAAGTTGTAGTTGTTATTTTATAAGCCTCATGTTAGACAGTTTCAGCATTAGACAGAAAGAGGAGATGATTTGCACTTTTCTTCTCTCCTTCTACCCCACAAGTTTTATTGCTCATCTTGACTTCACCACATTAATGTTTTTATATATTGTTCTTTAATCATAAGTCATCTCACTCTTTTGCCTCTAGTTTTATGATAAAGCAAACTCATTGCCCCGAATCAGTCCTTTCATCATGCCTTCTGCAACTAGAGTCATTATTTCAATTTTTCTCTTTTTTAACCTTTGTAATTTAGTTTTTAAAAGAAGTTCTGATGGAGGATGTGTTTGCTTGACTCATTGATATTTGAGAATTTCTGCCTTCTGTCATTATATTAGGGAGACACATTGCCTGTTTACGATACTCTGGATCTTTTCCTTAGTATTTCATGGCCAGTTTGCATTTGTCTTCTGATATTAACATTAATCTCCATATGCTTTTTTTCTTATCTGGATGCCTGAAGAAACAATCTTTATCTTTAGAGTTGAATAACGTAACGAGAATGGGCCTTGATGCTAATAACTTTTTATCATATTTTCCCTTTATAACTTTCATTTTCATCCAAATGTTCATTTATTCCTCTATTTTATAGAAAGCTTGCTCCAACATTTTTGAATTTCTGTTCAATTTATTGATGTTTTTTGTCACTAGTCACTAATCAGGGCCGGCCCAGTGGTGCAGCAGTTAAGTTCACACGTTCTGCTTCAGCAGCCCCGGGTTCGGATCCCGGGTGCAGACACGGCACCGCTTGGCAAGCCACGCTGTGGTAGGGGTCCCACATATAAAGCAGAGGAAGATGGACAGGGATGTTAGCTCAGGGCCAGTCTTCCTCAGCAAAAAGAGGAGGATTGGCAGCAGATGTTAGCTCAGGGTTAGTCTTCCTCAAAAAAAAAAAAAATGTTTTCAACTAATTATGTTGAACCAATGATATCTGTTCTCCTTATCTATAATTTTCTCTCAGCTTACTTTAATCATTGTTTTTTTACCCCCCTCTGCATTCTTCCATGACATTAATTTGATTTTATTGTTTAGAGGCAGTGTAGCATGGTGGTATTTTGTTAAAAGCAGGGGTCTGGAGACAAATAGCCAAGGTTTGTATCCTATCTTTACAGTATACTAGTTCTGCGACCTTAGGCAAGTTGCTTAGCCAATCATTATTTTTAAAATGGAGAAGCTAGTATTTTCTACCTCAAAGTGTTACTGTGAATCACAAGCAATGTGATTATGAGTTCTTGGCATGTAGTAGTTACTCAATAAATATTAGATAATATTGTTATTTAGCAAATTTATTTAGAAAGCAAGTGATGGTTTGGCATTGATCTGAATCTATTTCTCTAGTTCAACTCCTGTATTATCTCATTCTACTATTTTATCATCTCCTTTTTGAACTTATTTATAGTGGAATTATTAGTAGTAAATTCTTTACAACACTAACAGGAAATCAATTTTAATCCTTTGGGAAGTGTTCTTTTCAAAACTGGATTCTTCATATGCCTTTTATGTGTTACTTATCATCTTTTGATGGTTTTTCTATTGTGTTTGCACAATTCACAGCTATTTATTTTATTTTAATTTAGCATAATGAGACTAAATTTGTCTAGATATTATACTTACTTTTGAATGATGTGGAAAAATTTATTCTGACACTTGTCCCACTTGTCTGGGATTAGTTTGTACTGGCTTGGGCAACTTGACTGGGATGGGAGAATCCAAGGTGGCTTCACTCACACAGCCAGTGCCTCAGCTGGGGTGGGCAGAATGGTTGGGGGCTGGTTGGGCCTCTCATCTCACCTCACAGTCTCTTATTTTCCAGAGCTGCTCTGTATCCACCTGGCTTCTCTCTCTAACAAGACATGGATTTTCTTAGATAGCAGCTGGTTTCCAAGAGTACAAAATGATAAACTGCTTCATCCTGGAACCACATAATGCCACTTTGACTTTATTCTGTTAGCCCAGCAAATCACAAGGCCAATCCAATCATGGGTAGTGGGCATAAAGGACACCTTGTGATGGGAGGAGAAGCAAATTTGAACAGAGATGGAAAGAATTGTTTTTCACTGTTACATATTCTCCAGGGTCTAGAACCATGCTAACACATTGTAACTGGCACATGTTTATTGAATGGATGAATGAATATCACCTTCATCACTGCATAGAGTTTAAGAATATATTTTGGAATAAAAATCATCTCCTCCTCCTTTTTATTCTTCTTCTCCTTCCCCTCCCCCTCCCCCTTCTTCTTTTGCCACAGACTATCTGTTATTACAATAGAGAATCTTACAATACAGTGTGAGAAATGTTGCCTTATATATTGTTCTGAAATATATTAGCTTTCACATAATGATATGCAGCACAGCATTAAAAACTGAAGTTAGTAGCAAGAAACGAAGTAAATGTTCTGATTTGTGTGTTCTTGTGTGTTTAAAGATTGACAAATATTTAATAAATAAGAGGCTTGTGAATTCTGAAGATGTTTCATTGGGAAAGTAAAGTCAAGGAAATTGATTTTTTTTTCTTTGAGAGCTTCTTGAGGAGTCTCAAGGTTTTTTCTACTTTTCTTCAATCCCTTACTGTACACTCAAGAATAAAGTCCTTCACTGTGCCATAGCTTTTGCAATGTGGTCTGCCATTCTTTTTGGAATTTGTTTCTTGAAATTTATTTTTTTCTTTAGGACAAGTTAGCCCATGTGCTCTTTCCTTCTTTCTTTTCCTTTCTTTTCTTGTCTTTGGACTATCCCTTTCCCGTGAGATGGAGAAGGAAGAAACAGCTTGGATGCTGTCTCTTTCTTCCTCATGATTTTTCCCCTAGGCTCTCTCTCATTCTGTTTTTATTGACAGGTGAAACAGACTTGTGATGCTGCCATTTGTGGTTACCCACCCTAAAAGGGTGGAGACATCTCATTGTTTCTATCCTGAATTCTCCATTCAGACTCTCCTTCATTGGGCAGTTGATGAGGCTCCATACAGGTAGGCCTGGTGCTGCTCCCTTCCTCTGAGAAACTGGCACTGAAAAGATCTTACTTTCGCATTATCTAAGCATTGTGGAAAATCCCTTTCTTTTTGCACAACTTATTTTTGGTTATTACCAAAAATACAAACAAAGGCTCAAATATCAAATATTCCTTTTGGAGTTCCTGAGAAGGATCTATGTTTCACAAGAGGGCCAGGGGAAGGGATTGCATTGGTTCCCCAAATCTATGTAAAATCCTCTTAATTTAGGATTAAATACATGTAAAAAGTTAGGCAAAAGATGTTACTATTGTAATTTTCTACTAAAGCATCTCTGAAATTTAGCTATATGTATTTAACAGTGTTTAGTAGATGAAAGTTTTCTTTTTTATAGTTCCTATATTAGGGTTCTCCAGAGGAAGAGAACCAATAAAAGATCTAATATACATATTAATATTATATGAATATATATTAAACATAAATTAATACTATATCTATCTATGTGTATATCGATATATATGGGAGATACGTGTATGTATGGGAGATATGTATATGTATGTGTATACATATACGCATACATACATATATGTGTAGGAGATATTTACTTTAAGGTTTATGTTATTGTGGCAGCTGGCAGGTCTGAAATCCATAGAGCAACTTGATAGGCTGGAGAGATTCAGTAAGAATTTGGAGTCGAGTCTGAAGGCTGGAAACTTGGGCAGAATTTCTATGCTGCAGTCTGGAGGCAGAATTCCTTCTTCTTTGGGAAACCACATTCTCTGTTCTTAAATTCTTCAATTGATTGAATAAGACCCACCCACATCATGGAGGATAATCTGCGTAACTTAAATCAGTTGATTGTACGTGTTAATCACATCTAAAACGTCCCCTTTACAGAAATGTCTAGACCAGTGTTTGACCAAATAGCTGATCACCATAGTCCAGCCGGAATGGACTAAGACAAGTTTGACGGCCAAGTTCTAACACTAGATTGTGGTGAAGGTTGAACCAGATTTCCATCCATTATCTGTCTGTTATGGTCTGTTTAACCTCACGGATAGTTTCGGAGTGCTGAATTGCATATCTCTCTACTTATATTAATATAGCATTATAATAAGAGTGGGTTGGTGTTGAAGGCTACATAGTTTGGATCCTGCTGTGGTGATAGCTAGTACTGATTCGAGGACTGTTTCAGATCTTAACCTCAGGGACAAATAGTAGATTTATACATTCTGGCCACTTTTTAGATGGGTGGAATGGGAAGAGGGCATGAAATCAGTTCTGGTTGTTTGTTATATATGAGTCAAACATTTATTTGCAAATGTGAGACCTTTAAGCTCTCTTTTCCCCTGGTATAGAAACTGGCGACCACAGTGGCTCTTTCATCAGCCTTGAGGTCTGAGTGACTGTGATAAGCAGGAACCCCCTAGCATCTGAAAATCTGTGATAGACATGTACATTAGTTGAGAAATTAATATTTGTTCCTTAAAATTACTAAGATTCCGATGTTGTTTATTACTATGGTATAACTCAGACTGATAGACCTGAGCATTTGTGCCTTGGTGATAAACTCTATTTTTATTCTTTCACATTGTTTGTAATTCTTACTATGTTTTTATAATTATAACTAGGAAAGTATCAGATATTTATTTTCTATTTTACCTTATAGATGCAGGTTGTCATTTAACTTTTCAATTTTTTTTTCCTATAGTGCTTAGTATATTGTTGCTAATTCAATTCTCCAAATTAAATATCTCATTTCAACTTACTTATTTGGTGGAAACCAGTTTACTGCTTTATTCAAACAAATAAGCAGAAAGTTATGAAATGGCATTTTCACATTTTCTAATATCTAAACCTCAGGAGAGGCACCAAAATACTTCCTGGAATTCAGCTACTCAGTTTTTGTATGTATTGTGTGTTGTCACTTCACTATATTATTTCCCAAAATGTAAATTCTTTCAATTTGTCTCTGGATTATTTAGCAACTCAAGTCCAATGAATGCTAATGCTCAGTATTAAACGTATGAGTTAGGTAGACAAACAGATTCCTTCTCTCATTCTTTATTCAGTTTCATTCACATGGCAATAATTATCCCCCAAGCCACATTTCTCTAATTTTTATTTAAATGTTGTTTCAATGAAAGGAGACTTGCATTTAAATCATTTATGCATGCTAATCAGATCAAATCATTTTCAACCCAAGTGATTACATTTCTTTATACCACCAGCAACAAGTCACACATGGAAAAGAAATAACACAAAAATATGGCAGGATAGATTCAAACATTTTATAAAATATTGAAAGAGAGATCATACCCTTCATTTAGTTATGTACTCAAAATTCACTAAGAAATCAAACTAGAGTTACTTTAAGAATAAATTCAAAGCCATCTGTTGTTTCATTCACAGTTTCCCACTTTTTATTCATAGAAATCAATGGGCAAGTAAATATATACTCTTTTATATGGGGGAAATATTTTCTGGAAATTGAAAATTATTTTATATGACCACCAATGGAGAAGTATTTTAAATGAAATTTCAATGACCATAAATTATGTGTTTTAAATAAATCTCATAGAGTAACCTGGAAAAACTGAAAAATAAAATTTTGAAAAGTGAATATTTACACAGATATTTAACAAAGTGTATACAAATACTTAAAATAAGGGTGATAGTAAACTAGTTATAGTAATAATTATGAAAATACATATTAAATAATATCCCTATGTTAAGAAAACACCTACCACACAGTCTGATTGTTGCTTACATATTAAATAAATATGCATCTTAGAAAAAGACAATATTAAAATGATTTTTCTCCACCAATAATTTGTTACTGTTTTTCTGTGTTCAGTTCAAATATGATTGGTACTTACAAAATGTTCCAATAATATATTCTGGGAATTTTTTAGCATAATATAACAATATAACACCAGCATGCTCATTATTTTGCTTTGCATGATTTTCAAAATGAAACTTAAAATGCATTGTTTACTAATTTACTGATGGTAGCCATCAATAAAAATTAGCATTATGTCTCTGGGAGGCTGATGTTACTTATTTTGGGAATCAGTGTAAAGGGATTTGGGGAATTTCTAATATGAATTGATAGTGCCTTTTCTATGCATCTCATTAGAGTCATAAAGTGAGTTGAAATTTAAATCAAGGGTAAATAACACATTAAAACAAAATATAGAAAGCTCATTAAAATTTAAAGTTTAAGAACTAGTCAAAGGAATACATTATCTTGTATCTGAAAGATTAGCTTTTTGTCACAATTTTAAATGCCAATAGAGAGTAAAACAGAAGTCTAAATTTAATTTCCTTATGTAATAAAAAACATACTATTCTTCAAGCTTGAATCACATGCTGTATATATGTTTTAATTGTCTCATGTAAACTATTATAAGGCTGCAAATCATATATCTGATAAGGAATTAATATCCAAAATATATAAAGAACTCATACAACTCAATAGCAAAAAGTAAAACAATCTGATTAAAAAATGGACAGAGGAACTGAATAGACATTTTTCCAAAGAATATCTAAAAATGGCCCACAGGCATAGGAAAAGGTGCTCAACATCACTCATTACCAGGGAAATGAAAATCAAAACCATAATGAGATATCACCTCATACCTGTTAGAATGACTATCATCAAAAAGACAAGAGATAAGTGTTGGTGAGGATGTGGAGGAAAGGGAATCCTGTACTGTTGGTGGGAATGTAAATTAGTACAGAGACTATGGAAAACAGCATGGAGGTTCCTCAAAAAATTAAAAATAGAACCACCGTATGATCCAGCAATCCCACTCCTGGGTATATATCCAAAGGAAATGAAAATAAGATATTGAAAGATATCTGCACTCCATGTTCATTGCTACATTATTCACAATACCCAAGATATGGAAACAACCTAAGTGTTGTCAGTGGATGAATGGATAAAGATGTGGTACATAGACACTGTGTGATACAGTTCAGCCAAGAGAAAGGACATCCTGCTGTTTGCAACAACGTGGATGAAGCTTGAAGGTGTTGTGCTGAGTGAAGTAAGTCAGACAGAGAAAGACAAACACTATATGATATCACTTATGCGTGGAATCTAAAAAAGCCAAACTCCTAGAAACAGAAAGGATGATGGTTACCAGGGACTCAGGGGTGAGGGAAAAGGGGCGATGTTGGTCACAGGGTACAAACTTCCACTTATAAGATTAAGTTCTGGGGATCCAATGTACAGCATGGTGATTATAGTTAATAATATTGTATTACATATTTGAAAGTTGCTAAGTAAGTAGATCTTAAACGTTCTTACCACAAGAAAGAAATCGTAACTAGATGAGGTAATGCAGGTGTTAGCTAACACTTTGTTAGTAATCCTTTTGCAATGTATAAGTGTATTAAATCAACACATCGTACACTCTTAACCTTGTACCATGTTATAGGTCATCTGTATCGATAAAGTTGGGAAAAATATTCCACATGTAGTGTGAAATTTTCAAATCTCAGTGTTAGAAAGGTATGTAATACTATGAAAGTATATACATATCTATTTTATATATAAGTATGTAACCTATATTTTGGAAGAGATTGATAGGATATTTCTCTACCAAGGGATTGGGAAATGGCTTCTTACATTTGGAAAACACTATGTGATTTCAGATAGTCTGAAAGCTCAATATATCCCTCCCTCTGGCAACCATATGGCGTTGTATACTATAATATTAAAAGAAAATATTTAATGGGGCCATTCTATTTCTAAACAAATAAAAAGTAATTTTTAATATTCTGCATAGTATGATAGACAAAAATACTTTTCAAATATTGTCAGGGCAAAGGAGGTTTTAAGAAATAACTTTGTCTGGTAGAAAGATCAATAATTTTCCCTTCACAACCGAGGCAAAAACTAGCTGATGTCATACAACTAACAAAGGTGTGGTCGAATAGCCCAGACTCCAGGACTCCAAGATCCTACCATACTTACAATGAAACAAAAACCTCGCTATGGCCTGCAAGACTCTGAATGGTCTAGTTCCTACCTGGCTACTCATCCAGATCGCCTGCTCTGCTTATCCTTGCTCATTGTGTTTCTACCGCACTAGGCTGTTTTCTACATCTTACCCAAATCAAGCTCTTCCTAGTTTAGAGGTCCTTGTGTTTATTGTTCCTTTGCCTGGTATTCTTTTCCCTGCTCTCCTTTCATATCATCAGTTCATACTTCAGCTCTCTGTTGAAAAATGTTTTCTTGGAGATCCCCCATATAAATTATCCCCCATAGAATCTTGAAAATATTACCGAACCTATTACCTTTGGTGCACTAATCTAACTGTAGTTATAGGAGTTTTTATTTGCCCCATGCTTGCTGTCTCCCTACACTAAAATATAAGCTCCATGAGGGCAAAGACTTCACTGACATTTTTCACTTGTATCCCTAGCACCTAGCATATTACGTAGAACTGTATTTGCTTGGCTTGTTTATAATATTCATTGAGTGACTAAATAAACTTGACGCAATGTTTCCTAGTTAGAAAATGGGGAGAAACTACCTATATAGATAATATGTGTGACGGAGATTGGATGACTTCCCACTAATCCATTTCTTTGTTCTGGGCTTATGGGGGAGAATAATTCCCATAATTGCAGTCCTCTTGTGATTCCTCACTTGATCTGTGACTTGGCCAAAGGACTGTGGATAGAGGGATTTACCTCATAGGTTTGGCCATAACACATTCTTTACTTTCTGTCATAGACTGTCATCGCTCATTGCCAACTGTGTACAGAGGATCCAGTGGAACATTCTGATGCAGACATAGGGGAGGATGAAGCCGCAAGATGCAAGTAACCTGAATCTCCTCCTTTTTGGAGAACAGCATTATAGACACACCTTAATTGTGTTGGACTATGGTGTAAGTGAGAAATAGGTTTTATTGCATTAATTCATTAAGATTTTGTGGCTGTTCTTAACAGCAGCTAGAAATTATTATCCTGATTAATAAAATATGCAACCATAAAGAAAGGTTTTCTGGCTAAGGATGTGCAAAATAACAGTGCCAAATTTTTAATAATGCTATTGGGTTTAATCTATCCTATTTTGATGGATCAACTTACAAGAGAAGCAGTACTAATTTATATGAGTTTTGTTTCTTAGATTTGAGGCTTAAGGAAGGTCCGTAAAACATTAGAATTAGAAATTTAGAGTTTTAAAGCTGGTTGCCAATTACAAATAATATAAAATAGAGGCGGAAAATATAACTATTATACTTTTAATATTTTGGCTTAAATGTCATTACATTCTTGGCATGCACTTGCCTGTGTAAAATGAGGCTTAATAACACACGAATGGGACCATCATTAATGCAATTCAGAAACCCATACAGAGTGATTAAAGCAACCCAAACCGCCCTTGATCATATTTCTGACCACTTATCAGAAGTGTCTTTATACTGTCATTAGTTGAGCTTCTCCTTTGTGATTTTCCATGTCCTTGTCAAGTAATTGCTTCAGAACCAGATCAATGAGAATCTATAAAAAGAATTAAGATCAAACTCAGCTCAAATATCCTTTTCAATGTGGAACTGTCCTCTTTGACATTAGCATAGAACAATTAATATACATATATGTTAACCGCGGTCCCCCCATTCCCTCTGCTGGGCAAAAGAATTTCGAAGCTTCAGGATTCTTTACAGGATTCAACATAACCTCCATATGAAGAAAAAAATGCTATTATGGCACCTCAAACTCCACCAGTTCAATGCGTTTCCTCAAAAAGATTATAAGTGTTTTACGGTTGATATGCCTGAAGAAATTGTTCTGCATGATGGGAAAGAAGTAATTAAACCTACCAGCGGTTTCTTTTGCAAGTTGCCAAGGTGAAAGGCTGGAACTTACAGAACAGTGAATAAGTTTTGATCAAATATCTAGTACTGAGATTTATTCAGAATTAGTAGTCAATATATTCAATTATATTTTTCAATATAACAGTTATTGCCTGAGAATACAGAGTGAACAGGTCGACATTGGAGGTTGTGCCGTCACTGTGCTAAATGCCTTTATGGTTTTAGTATATATAGTCCACAAGTAAGTAAAATATAAGGACAATGTGTAAATGTTATAAAAGATGTTAAATATGTGCTATGGCCAATCAAGGAATGTCAATAACTCTTGAAAAATATTTGTTTGAGCTTTTAAAATTACTTGCCCCTAAATTTTTCTAGTTAAAAAAAAAATTGTGGGGCCAGCCCAGTGGCACAGCAGTTAAGTTCGCACATTGCGCTTCTCAGTGGCTCGGGGTTTGCTGGTTGGGATCCTAGGTGCGGACATGGCACCACTTGGTAAAAGCCATGCTGTGGTAGGCGTCCCATGTATAAAGTAGAGGAGGATGGACATGGATGTTAGCTCAGGGCCAGTCTTCTTCAGCAAAAAGAGGAGGATTGGCAGTAGTTAGCTTAGGCCCAAACTTCCTCAAAAAAAAAAAAAGAAAGAAAGAAAAAGAAAAGTGTGTTTGTTTTTGTATAGATTGATTAACTTTTCATTTTTTTATTTCACATTCAGAGTCATTTTATTCTCCCTTATACTTTCTTGTAGGTTCACATATTTCCAACACTTTGTTGCACATTTCATAAGCCAATCAAAACCACAATCAAATTTTCCACACTACACAAAGCTCTGTTAAGACATCTATAGTCCATCCACATTGGCTTAGCCAGAGCATGGAACATTCCAGGACGTTGCCAATTATATTGTGCTTTGAAAAGGTCAAATATTTGATTGATAAACAAATTGTCAAAATTGTTTTGTAAACATGATTTTGCCACTGTGTATATGCAAAGTTTTAAAAGTTTTAAAAGTAGTTCTAAAATACCAAGATTTTACTTGAAACAAAATCTCATTACCGCTCTTTAGTCAAGTTTATGAGAGCTGTTTCTGGTTGAAAAGTGGAGAACCACATAGCAAAACCAGGTGACCCCAAAAAGTGCTACAACTTTATACTGCCATTCAAGGATGATTATCAGAATTTAACTGAATAAGAGATTTCATTATAGTTCACACATGTTTGGGTAAAATTTAAGAAGTTTCTGCCATCAAAATTGACTTACTATTTCTCTCTTTTATACTATGACAAACTTTTCTTTGAGTAACAAATTTATCTCCTTTTCCTATTAATTGTAGAATGTAAAAAATTGTTTCAGTGATGAAACATTCCTGTACCCTATTTTTAAAAATGTTTTAGTTAATTTATTATCTTAGAAACCCGTAATACATTTATTTACATACATTTTCTTTTTGGCCTTATATATGCTGGAGGAAATGTTATAAAGTTCTAATCAGTTTTGCTTACAGGACAAGATCTGTAGTTTGAGGCAAATGGATAGAATGTTAGAGTCATAGGCTCTGGGTTACATTTCCTAGGTTGAAACTGGGCCACTCCTCATGCTGGATCTCTCATAATGGGGAAGCTATTTAACCTTATTATATATCAGCTTTCTCATTTATAAAGTGAAGACTATAGTAATAACAACTTTAAAATTATGCTGAATGGATGAGATAATATAGACAGGACACCTAGCACAATGCTTGGCAAGGAGGAGACTGGTAATTATTAATCAGTACTAGGAGTGGTACTAGGAATAATATGGTCAGTAATTTATGGGTGAGAAACTATTTCTCAGCTACACAAATATAACCTATTTATTTTAAGTAAATGATATTTTATGACAAACCAAATATCATTTATCTAACTTTAATCTATATATTAAAGGATAAAATGAAAATAAGCAGTTAGTAAAAGAGTGAATGACGAGTATAGTAAGTAAATGTAAACTCTTGTAATATGAAATTAGAAATAAGTGCTTCAAATCTGACGCTTAATCTTTTCTCTATTCTTTATAACATTCTCACAGAGTTCCATTTTCTGTCATAATTCTGTTTTCTTTTCCTTTTTGGTGGTGGCGATGGGCCTAAAAAATGTCTTCTATTATTCATCCATTCCAAAATACCGTCCTTTATGCTGCTTGTATATTTTGGTGCATTTAGTTAATCTAAGCAGAACTTTATGCATTCATAATTGATTTAGAGATATTTTCCCATTAATTGTAAACCACAAACATGAGAGTATTCACAAGCTGCATCATTCAACATGATTTATTTTTTGACATCATTGGATTGCCATTCGTATGTTGGCAGAGGATAACAATTTGCAATTTCAAAGCACTAGTAAGTGCACGGAATTTCTCCTTACTCCTGAGTTTTGAACTGACTGAGAGATTTGGGGAGATGAAAAGGAAAATATCAGTTTTATTACTAAGACAGCATTTGAAGAATGAGTTGTAGGAATGTCCAAATAACCTCCTAAATATCTTGACCATATCCTTCCTAAAATCCTGCCTCCTCCTCAGGAGTTAAACGCCTCCTACTAAGTTTATCCACCTGGGGAGCCTGTACCTGGATCCATCCTCACATGGACAGGAAGAGAACAGTGAGAACCCAGGAGTAGCTGGGCCCTCCATGCCCACCTTATGAGAACTGAGAAAGGCTGGAACTCCAGGTGGCACACACTGGGGAAGGACTTCCTTTGGAAAGAGAAGAGACTTGATATTTTCCCTATTGCCTAGATTTTTGCAATCATTTGGGTCATTAACCTGGTTAGCAAGAGTATAGTACTAGAAGCATTATTATCATTCACTTTATAGTGGATTTGTATATGATTTAAACAAATACATAAATGAATAAAAATAATGATAGCTAACAGACACAAAAAAGCAGCAACTATAAGGAAAATGCTATAAATTGAGCTACATTAAAATTAAGAAATCCTTTAATTAATACATATCTTTTATATCATGAAAAAAAAAACTGTGCCTACTCTTTCTCAAAGGTAATCCATATTCCAAACATTAGTCCCAGTGACCTAAAATTAAATTGGATTATTGTACTTATCTTTGTAAATATTTGACTTGTATACTATTTATATTACATGAATGGCTTCCAATTGTATGTGTATCAAAATTCATGCTTCTTAACCCAAGATTGAAGGCTGGCAAGACTGGACTTTTTCTTTCCATCCCCATTCTATTCTTTCTGGTTTTTCACTATATTCTTGCTTAGTTGCAATTCCTCCAACTCACTACGTCCTTCAGCAAGGATTCCCCCTTACACATGTTTTCATTTCTCTGTTTCCTGTTGTTTGCTTGGATATAGTCATCTTGATTTTCAGGTTGCATGTAAAAGTCACTCTCCCTAAGAAGCCAACTGTCACAGCCCAATCAAAAGAAGATCCCTTTTGCTGGAGTTTCTTAACAACTAGTATTTTTAAATGTTTGATTTCCCTAATAAACTATAAGCCCCATAAGGGTCTTTTTGCCTCTGATTGCTCAGTGTCTAGAGCGCATGGAAAATAGCAAATAACTTTTTGAACGAATGCATGAGTGAATCTGCTCAGTCCTATCCCCACTGCTAGCAGCATAGCCAAGCCATCTCTATTCGTTTACTTGGGCTCTTGAAATAACCTTCTAAAAAGTTTCTTCGTCTCTACTTTTACCTCACTTACCCATTTCTCACTTCCACTTCACTACAAAGAACAATCTTATAAAGTGGAAATCTGATC
Source organism: Equus przewalskii (assembly GCF_037783145.1). Lineage (NCBI taxonomy): Eukaryota > Metazoa > Chordata > Mammalia > Perissodactyla > Equidae > Equus > Equus przewalskii. The sequence continues at coordinate 96,339,332 of NC_091832.1, forward strand.
ATAATCACATCCTTTCCTTAAAATTCTCCCATTGTTTTCCATTGCACTTAATATAAAGAAAATATATATTTCGTTATAATTAATAATAAAGGTACCCATCAGTTGTACAAAGTCCTCCGTGATAGGTTCCCAGGTCAAGCCATATTTGCCCCCATTTGTTCCCGTGTCACTAGGATAGAGTCACACTAAACTAATTTCATTCTTGATCACACCTAGTTTATTTCTGCTTCAAAAAATTCACACATACTGTTTCCTATGCCTGAACTACAACTTCAACCTTCAACATTAACATGAATAATCATTTTAACACTAATAATCTTTGAAAATAAGGTTTACTTCCTCTGTGAGGTCTTCTCGATACCCCCAGGGGAAATAAAATGTACTATCCTGTTATATGGACATTTACAGTTCAAAATATAACCATTGGTTTAACATAGTTTTTCCCTATAAGACTACAAGCTCCCTGAAGATGGTCATCTCTCACCATGCACAGTATTGCAGCACGGTACTCTGCACACTGATTGATAGGCAATCAAAACATATTTTTGATAAATTAATAAATTATTAAACAAAAATAGTATCCATGGTATTTGGTGAGGCTTTTAAAAGTTAATGAATGATTCATTCATTTATTTAATAAATATTTAAGAATAAATATTTATAATATTAACCATAAAATAATAATTATAAATAATATAATACTAATGATAAGTAGATATTTAGAAATACTGACTATGCATTAAGCACTGTTCTAGTCACAGGGAATTCAACGAGGGAAAAACAGACCAAAAAACTGGCCCTTAGAGAGCTTACATTCGGATACGCATAGTATGTAATAAACAGAATAAACTATAAAATATACAGTATGTTGGAAGATAAGTACTACGGAGAAAAAAAGATAGAGAAGGTGACAGGTGTTGAGTTGCATTCTCCATGGGTTGGAACAAGTGCAAGTATTTCTAATATGGATAAGAACACACATAACTAGGAGGTGTTATAGGCACATGCTCTTGTCCTTGAACTAAACAGTTCTTCCTCCTGTTCACTGAGGACATCGTGGGGGCTTCGCCGAGCATCATTAGAGACTATATGGTGTAATCTCTCCAATATTAATGAGGCTTTATATTTTTCCTTCTACTTTAACCTGAAGGACTTTACCATGAGCAGTGACTTAAGCCTTCGTGCAACAAATGTCCTTGAGTCAGGAGTCATGGCTATTTAGGATAACTGCTAAACTTCCATAGTATTTTTTTCTAGTTTTTGCGGGATGCCTCATATTTGAGAGAGATACGTGAAAACAATAGACCTCTTTCATTTTCCACAGATATTTGATTCACCAATCTGTACCTGGAAGAAGATACAATGTGTGGAGAAAAAAGGATTAGATTAAGAATCAGACTCTAAGCTTTCATTTCAACTGCTTAGCTTTTTTAATGTATCATCCTCTCTGAGCCACAATTTCTCCTGTTGTTTAATTGCACTAACAATTCATAGCTGCCTCACACAGCTATTGTGAGTATCCAAAGAGGTCATGTGTTTTAAATTCAATAGCCAAAAGTAGTAAATAAATGTAAGGTGGTATTTATCATTCTTATTAAATTCTTTAAGGTACATAACTAAACCGTATTTACAGAAAATATGTGTAGGAAGTTTCTAGTTACTAATCCATGGCTATACATCCAAAGCAATTTCTCTGAAGATTTATCTTAGCCTATTTATGTTGTTAGGATTAATAACTTGAATTCTGAGTATGTGTAACTAGCCTTTTGCTTTTGTATTAGCACTTATTTTACATTGTAAATATGTGTCCATCAGTTTCATTAAACTGGGAGATACTTGAAGATACAAACAACCTCATGTTTTTTATTTCTCCACAGAAATTTTCACGTTAATATTCTAAAAAAGGGTAGGATAAATACATTAATATAACATTTTGTATGAAATCAAATGAATTATGAATACTTTGAAATTTCCTCAAGGAAACAATGAAAGACAGCATGAGTTTGCCATCTTTGCGGATGTTTGAGTATTTACCAGATTCAAGCTACTCCCTGAAGCATTCCAAAGATTAGGCAATACACACAGTCAGCCCTTGGTGTCCTCGGGTTCTGAATCTGTGGATTCAACCAACTGCAGATCGTGTGCAGTTATGCTCCTCATAATGATGTTTCAGTCAATGACAGACTGCATATATGATGATGGTCCCGTAAGAGTAGTACCTCACAGCCTGGGTGCATAGTAGGCTACCATCCAGGTTTGTGTAAGTACTGTGGGGAGGAAGGAGTTTTCCTCTACCCCTTTAGGGTCTCTGGGCTGGTCTAAGGATTAAATTGACATGAGACAGATTAACAGGAGAAAAACAAACAAAAGTTTAATAACATGCATACATGGGAGAAATCCAAGAAAACTGAGTAATTTGCAAATTGGCCAAAGCCCTCACTTTAAATATCATCCTCAGCTCAAGAGAAAAGGAGATGTTGAGGGTGGGGAGAGTAAAGGACTTCAGAGGGAATGAAGACGATTCACAGAGAGGTGAAAAAGAGCAAACTTTAGAAACCAAATGTTTGTTTGGCCACACAGAAACAGAAGAACACAGAGGGGGTTCTGAACACAGAACAACAAACAGGGCTTTTTAGTTTCCTCCCTTTCTACCACCTAGTTCATGTTATGCTAAGATGATAGCTCAATTCCTGAGACAGATTTTTTTATCTGAATTCTTTTACATAGCTAAGGGGGAGGTAATAAGAAAAACTTTATAAATCTTTTGTTCCTTAAGAAGAATCAGCCTAAAATAATCCTCGTGTTAAAGAGACACATTTTGGGGTGGCAAATTCAGTTCCCCTTTAGTACACTCTATGATGTTTGCACAGCAGCAAAATTGCCTAATGACGTCGCATTTCTCAGAACGTATCCTGTCGTTAAGTGATGCATGACTGCACTATGTTTACAATCTGAGGTTGGTCTGCAGATGTGGAACCCACGGATATGGAGCCTCAACTAAGAGACTTGAGCATCAGCAGATTTTGTTATCCACAGGGGGTCTTGGAACCAATCACCCACAGGTACTGAGGAATGACCATATTTTATTTTTTAAAACATTATTACGATCCCTAGAAGATGCATTTAGAGAATGGAGATAATCTTTGAAGATTTACTGGAACACCAATATTTTATTATCTTGAATTCTCAAATCAGTTTCCAGCCAGATGGATATGTTTAATCAATATCTCATTGTCATTGTAGTTTTCGAGAATCTGTGAAATTTTCTACCTATTAACTTGATCCTGAAATCATTAGCTTTACTCTGAAACCATGGAAACTACCGAGTTCCTATAATCTTGTCTTCTTGATGTGTTTTTATGAAACTCTAGAGTGTGAAAGTATATTGGTTACTATGGATGTCATTTATATATATATATATATATATATTGTTTTTTACTGAAGAAGATTCGCCCTGAGCTAACATCCATTGCCAATCCTCCTTTTTTTTTTTTTAACTTGAGGAAGATTCACCCTGAGCTAAAATCTGTGCCAATCTTCCTTTATGTTTTTGAATGTGAGACACCTCCACAGTGTGGTTGGTGAGTGGAGTAGGTCCACGCCTGGGATCTGAACCCGTGCACCTGGGCTGCTGAAGCAGAGCACGTGGAACTCTAACCACTTGGCAACAGGGCTGGGCCCTTATAATTTTTGATGTCTTATTACTATGTAAGAACTAAGGTGGCACAATATTAGTTTTAAATAGGGTAATTTCATATAAAATATATGTGTATATGTAATACGTTATTATAATTTTCTTTCACTTATGAAAATTATGCTGTTTTCACTTTGTGCCTAGATATTTTCTTTCCTTCTATTAATAGAAGGCCCACAATGATCATCCTGATTGTATCATGATAGTATCAATTCCAAATCCCTCCATTCTCACAATTGGGGAAAGCAAAGTAAACACTTTTCCAGATACGATTATTTCTATTCATATAGAAATTATGTATCTATTGAAGGCCTGCTCAACATTGATGATGATAAAATATTTCTCAAAAGGAATGAATGAGGTGGAGATGAATATCATCCAATTGACTACAGAAAGATTAAGGGGTCATCTTGGTTTAATTAGCTCATCCTTTCTGCGTACATGGTAGGAGTGTATTTTATGACTGCTCTTCCACCTTCTGCTTAATTCACTAGTCAGTAGAATATATGTCCTTCCCTGTGCTCTAGTTGGCTGATGCCTTTGCTCATGCCATTTCCTCTGGGTGGAATGCTTATTCCCATTTTTCAACTTGTGAAAATTGTTGACGTGCTCAAATGTGGCAGTGTAAGATAGAGATTAAGTACTTGGATGGCAGCGAGAGACTGCTTGAGCTTGAATCCCAGCTCTGCTACTAATTTGGTGTGTGCTGTTGGGGAAGCCACCTACCTCTCCAAGGCTTAGTTTCCTCTTGTCTTAAAAAGGTAAGAATAAGACTAACTTTATAGGTAAGATTAAACCTGACCTCATATGTCATGAGAATGAAACCCTCCACAAATACAAATCACTTAAAATGCTGTCTGGTATAGAGTAAGTGTCGTGCAACTGCTGTTATTTTGAAATGTTGGCTGCTGTCACCTTTCCTCCCCTTGCAGTTCATTTAAATACCAGTTCAAATACACATTTCACACACCACTAACAACGTTTCAATCAACAATGAACCACATGTACAATGGTGGTCCCATAAGATTAGTATCATACAGCCTATGTGTGTAGCAAGCTATACAATCCAGGTTTGTGCAAGTACTCTCTACGATGTTTGCACAATGACGAAAGTGCCAAACAATGCATTTCTCAGAATGCATCCTGTTGTCAAGCAATGCATGACTGTATTATCTTTTCTGTTAATCATTTTACAATATTCTCCAAAAGAATTATTACTTCTGTCATCTGTTTTTCCATAGCATTTATGGTGTGCACATTTGACACTTAATATGATGGGTCTGATTAAGTCATATGTGTTTCTTTATTTCCACTAATCTGTGAGCTCATTGAGGCATTAAGTTGTTCATTTCTATTTTCACCAAATTTAGTGCAGAGCTTGCTTCTGGTAGCACAGTAAACTATTTGTTAAAAAATAAATTAAAGTGCTTGCTTCAGCAGCAGACATGCTAAAATTGGAATGACACAGAGAAGATCAGCATGGCCCCTGCACAAGGATGACAAGCAAATTCATGAAGTGTTCCATAGAAAAAAAAAGTTAAAAGTAAATATATATATAATTGTTTAAAGAATTCATTTCAAATGAAAAACTTAGTTCTTAAGTGTGACACAAACTTTGTTTTATTTGCTCGTTTAGTGAATAATAAACTTTAAAGTACCTAACATTGCATTAAGTGTCTGAAAACTACAAAGAAACGTAATTTTAACTTCAGATCTGTTCTCAAACATATTTCAAATTTGTATCTATTAATTTGATTCTTTCTACCTTTTACTAATTTTACATGCATTTCTTCATTAGAGTCTCAATAAATACTCTGTATTTGGCACAATAGACATTGTTAGTCCTAATTTTTAAAATGAAAATGACAGTTTAGACAGGTTAAGTAATATTTCAAAGTAAAAAATTGGAAAAGATAATTGCTAGTCCAGAGCCCACACATTTTGTTTATTCCTCGAAAGCTTTTGTTACTCTACTCGCTCTTCTATTTGCGCTCCATTATGAAGTGAATTCAAATGAGTCATATGCTTCTTTTTATATTTTCAACCTAAATGATTTTCTGCTCTTCACAATAAACACTGCCTCTGAATAAAGTTTAAAAACAAAGAACTTGGGGACTCAATTCAGAGTTCAAGTTGTGAGTCTGACAGTGGCTCTTTTTATTTGTATTTTTATTTATTTATTTTATTTTTATTTATTTTATTTTTAAGGTGCCCTCAAATATTTTTATGTAAATTCCATTTATTCCCCAGGGAAGTCAGAACAATGTTCAGCTCTATCATTGAGCTGTGCTTTCATCAGATAACTTTGGCTGTACTTGTGGGTCCTATTTTAAGAATTTTATATTGCCTGCAAACATTTCCCTGTAAAGACACATGAATCTTCATGGAGATAAGCAAAAATATCAGATGCATCAGTGATCTGTGCTTTTTTCAGATAACATCTAAGCCAATTTAGAGAAAAAGATTTTTTTCTATTGCACCCAACTTAAAAGTGCATATTTATTACCTTGTATTAAGGAAAATATCAAGTTTGATATTTTCTGAAATTCATCCAAACATTTTGGATTTTTATTATATAATATTTTTCCTTCATCCCTAAGCAGATTTGTAACTGGAAAATGTAACTAATTTTTCTCAACCAAGGAATTGAAAATTTAATTCTTCTTCCTCAAATGACTAAATTCGTTTATAATAAAGCACAGTAAAAACTAACCCTTTATTTCCTGTACTCATATTGAAATTGTTTTCTGCTATAGAATGCTTGCATTAAAAATAAACTGGTAAGAAATAGGGGAAATAAGTAGATTAGATAAATCTTAAAAGTAAATGTCATATCCACATTAATGTGGATAATAAACAATGCCTTCTCTTGTCCAGTACAATAATAAATGAGGCATTTGTAAAGTCTACTGATGAAATTTGCCTAGATACAAGAAGTATTATAAAGTTATTTATTTTATGTTGTTGATGAGTTTGCAAAAACTAGAAAACCAACAAGACCAGAAAACAAACAAAGAAACAAAAATAACAGTAACGAAAACAACAAAAGAAACCAGGAAACCAAAGTCAGGGCTGTATTAGGATCAAATACTAATACTAGCATTAGGTTTGATGGCCTTAGAGTTTTGCTTCTGGTATGGCTATGTAAGTTCCTATTGGACAGATCCTCCTGCAGATAAAACTACAAATTCTGGACTGATAAATCAAAGTAACAAAACCCAAATACTCGCAGATATTGGAGAGAAATCAAAAGCAGATATTTAGAAAAAGGAAATGGCTTGGGATAAATATTCATGGCTGCTAGCCATGGTGAGCAATTTAAGACTGGCTAGATTTCTTGCGAGATCACTGGCTTTGTGATCTAAAGGACCACACTCCAATTGGGGGCATCCAGAGCTATTGGAAATTGTGGGGGGTCAGGAAGGGAAAAAGTCACAGAAGGGGAACCCCATATTCTGAGGATAATCTCTGCCCAAATCTCTGACTGATCACTAAATTTTGTATGCATGAGACAAACTCCAAGTAGCACACCTAAGCATAAAAGCTTTGAACCTAGGGTTGACCTATCGCTCAAAATATAGAGATTACAGTTTGAGACAACCAAGTTAACTGTGTTATAAAACAAAACAAACAATTTAATAAAAATCAAACACTCTTTGGAAGACTATAACATAATCCAGATTGTCTGCATATAAACATCCTACTATCTTGAATGCAATCCAATTTATTAGACATATGAAGAAACAGGAAAATATGAAACATTCTCAAGACCAAAAGAAAGTTAGTGGATAGTAATTCTGAGATGACCTAGTGGTTGGGAAGCAGTAGATGAGGATGTTAAGCTATTATAATTATGCTCAATGATGAAAACAAAATTTAAATGTTATGAAAAAGTATTTAGAGAACGTCAGCAGAGACATAGAAACTATAAAAACAAAGAAAATTGATGGCATCAGAGGGGAATGTTTGCTCAAGCAACTTTGGAGAAGGTAGAACTTGAAATACCCAATTAAAGCTAAGATGTTGACATGAATTTCATGTTCAGGTATAGAGCGAGCTAAAAAAAGAAAACCTACTTATGGAAATAGTCGTCCAAAACCAAAAATGTCTGACTCCATCCTAACATTAGGTAGAAAAGAATATACCTGTAGTTGGCTTCCCTGAATGTTTGAAACACAGGTAAAAGAACATTTGGATATGGGATTCAATTTACAGCACCTGTGTGGTTAAAAAATTGCAATAAAAAAATAAAGCATTGTCTGATTTTCTCTGCCTTATGTTCATAAAAAAGCAAAATAAAAACCTTTTTTATACTAATCAATTAAGAGTATTCAAGATGATTTTGAAAGATAGGAGCATCACTTCAGATATCAAAGATTATTATGTTATAATATTGAGAGATTTTGATACTTTCAGTGGTAGTCAAAATAAGTAATAGATCCCAATAGAGAGAAAAGAAAATGATACTTTTACATGGATCCATGATATATCACAGAAATAATATTGTAAATCACTGGGTAAAGAATTGAATAATTAATAAGTTATTCTGAGACATTTGAATGTTCATGAAAAAATGTGGACTTTAGTTCATGCCATTTAAAAAATCAGGCTCAGATAGATTAAAGAATTAAATACGAAAATCAAGTCTTTTGTATTCTGAAGAAAATATAAGAGATTATTATGATCATAGGAATGGAATCTTTAATATTATGGTGAAAATATAGAACATAATTATAACCTTAAGATACAGAAATAGTTTTAAGCAAGACGTAGATTATAAAAATATACATTAAGTAATTTTTCTTTTCACTATATCAAAAATATTTAAACAATGAAGTGCATGAACCTAATTATACAAATGGTACTTGAAATAAAAAACCACAAAGGAGTAGAAGATGTTTGTGAAACATATGATGAACATATGATCAAATGGATTAATATTCAAACTATAAATTAAACCATGCATATTGAAATTTAAAGACAATAAGAAAAGATTACTGTAGCTTAATGCTGTAGCTCAATGTTATAAACATATATTTCACAGAAGAGAAAATTTGACAAAAGTTATAAAATTTTATATGACGTTATCAATAACAAACTTTAATCTGAAATTTTTTCAAAACTATTAAAAGTTTTGTGATATTGTTTAAGCATGCCAGAGGAATAATGAATCATCTTTCTATTCTCTATAGAAAATATTACCAAATTGCTTTTATATGAAAAGGCAATGAAGATGCAACCAATTGTAGGACAACAAAATTATAAAGGTATATCAGAAGATAAAAATATTTTCGTCATGTTTCTATATTTTGTTTTGCTTGGGATATTATTCAGCACTTCAAAATTTGAAATTCATTGTGATTATTTTGGTCATCCTAAGGAAATATTCACTTTGCACATAAGTTTGTATTACTAAGTTTGTATAGGTTTTAAAACAGCAGGCTTCCAAATTGTATAACATTTAGGCTCTGCAAAATCTGTACAGACCTCTGCTGATTGGTGATCCTGTGCAGTAGGTTCACACATTTATTTATTTTTATTATTCTTATATTTTATTCATTTTGAAAGAGTAAAAGTATATTCTTGTAAGGAGTGAATTAATATGAGTAATTTTTAATTACTCATTCATAATATTTGTTTACGAAGGGTAGCATAGAAAGACAGTGTCAAATTATTTTCTTGGGATGTGAGATTTCTGGTCTGAGAAGATTTTCGTATTTCCTTAAATAGAGGTAAGTTCTTCCCAGATGTTTCAGATGCCAAAAATGATTATTTGTACTCTGAAGCTGAATTTATGATATTTATTTATTTCATCCTTGGAAAATTTAAGCTTTTCTAGGTGAGCATGGCAACTTATCATCAGGTATAGCATTTATACAACATACATTCTTAGCAGTGTGTTAACACTGATCCATCGTAACAAGTAACAGGACAATATAACATGAGCTACACTGGCATTTTTCTGTTAAAAACAAAAACAAAATCCAAAATAAAACAACAACAAAACTATTCCTCAAAGTTGTAGCTAAACCAGTTTTACTGGTGGAACATCATCAAGAATTGAAAGTCTCCTGACCAAAGTACATACTATCACAATAGAATTATGAAAGAATATCAAATAAACAGTCCTGAGAAATTTGTTATTTCTTGAGAGAAATGAAAATGGAAATACAACATACTAAAATCAATGAGATGCAGCAAAAGCAGTTCTAAGAGGGAAGTTTATAGTGATAAATGCCTACATTAAGAAAGAGAACGATTTCAAAAACCAAATTAACTTTACACCTCAAGGAATTAGAAAAAGAAGAACTAAGTCTAAAGTTAGTAGAAGGAAGGAAATAAAAATAAGAGCAGAAATAACTGAAATACAGAGGAAAAAGACAATAGAAGTGATCAGTGAATCTAAGAGCTAGTTTTTGGAAAAGGTAAAGTAAATAGAAAAAGCATTAGCTAGGCTAACCAAGAAAAAAAGAGAGCACATAAATAAATAAAATTAGAAATGAAGGAGTAGACATTGCAACTAATACCACAGAAATACAAAGAATCATAAGAGACTACTATAAACCATTACATGCCAACAAATTGGACCACCTAGACAAAATGAATAAATTCCTAGAAATATACAACCTACCAAGAGTGAATCATGATGGAATAAAAAACTGAGCAGACTGATCACTAGCAAAAAGTTTGAATCAGTAATCAAAAACCTCCCAACAAAAAAAGTCCAGGACCAGATGGCTTCACTGGTGAATTTTATCAAACATTTAAAGAAAAATTAATGACAGTCCTCCTAAAACTCTACTAAAAAATAGAAGAGGAGAGAACACTTCCAAAATCGTCTCACAAGGTCTTTCTTATCCTAATGTGAAAACCATACAAGGATGTCACAGAAAAGAAAATTACTGGCCAACATACCTGATGAACATAGATGGAAAAGTCCTCAACAAAATCAAATTCAAATTCAACATAGGTTAAAAGAGTCATGTACCATGATCAAGCAAGATTTATTCCAGGGATTCAAGGATAGTTCAATGTTTGCAAATCAATAAATGTGATAAATAACGTTAACAAAGTGAAGGATAAAAATCATATGATCATCTCCAGAGATGCATAAAAAGCACTTGACAAAGTCTAATAGCCATTCATGATAAAAACTCTCAACAAACTCAGTATAGAGGAAATGTAGCTCAATATAATAAAGACCATGTATGGCAAGCCCATAGCTAATATCATACTCAGTGGTGACAAACTGATGTCTACTCTCGCCACTTTTGTTTAACATAGTACCTGAAGTCCAAACAAGAGCAGTTAGGCAAGAAAAAGAAATGAAAGTCATCCAAATTGGAAAGGAAGAAGTAAACTGCATCTGTTGGCAGATGCCATGATATTATATGTAGAAAATCCCAAAGACTCTGCCAAAAAACTGTTAGAACTAATAAATGATTGTTTATTATGCAGTTTCAGGATTCAAAATGAATATATAAAAATCCATTGTGTTTTTATACTAGCAAGGAACTATCAGAAAGAGAAATTAAGAAAACAATCCCATGTGTAATTGCATCAAAAATATATACATAAGAAAAAATTTAACCAAGGAGATAAAAGACCTCTACATTGAAAAAATTTAACCAAGGAGATAAAAGACCTCTACATTGAAAACTGTAAGACATTGATGAAAGAAATAGAAGACACAAATAAATGGAAATATATTCTGTGCTCATGAATTAGAAGAATTAATATTGTTAAAATGTCCATGCTACTAAAAGTGATCTACAGATTCAACACAATCCCTATTAAAATCCCAACAGTATTTTTCACAGAAATAGAGAGAAGAATCTAATCCATAAAGATTCCAAATAGCCAAAGCAATCTTGAGAAAGAACAACAAAGCTGGAGTTATCACAGTTTCTGATTTCAAACTATATTACAAAGCTATAGTAATCGAAACAGTGTGGTATTGGCATAAAAACAGACAATTAGATCAATGGAACAGAATAGAGAGCCCAGAAATAAATCCACACATACATGGACAATTAATTTATGACAAATGAACCAAAAATATACAATGGGAATGAACAGTCTCTTCAATAAATGGTGTTGGGAGAACTGGACAGCCACATGCAAAAGAATGAAACTGGACCTCAATCTTACACCACACACAAAAATCAACTCAAAATTATTAAAGACCTAAATTTACAACCTGAACCATAAAACTCCTAGAAGAAAACACAGGGGGTAAGCTCCTTGTCATTGGTCCTGGGAATGATTTTTTGGGTTTGACAACAAAAGCAAAGGCAACAAAAGCAAAAATAAACAGGTGGCACTACATCAAACTAAAAAACTCTGCACTGCAAAGGAAAGCATCAATAAAATGAAAAGGCAACTATAGAATGGGAGAAAATATTTGCAAATCATATATCTGATAGGGAGTTAATATCCAAGGTATATAAACAACTCACACAACTCAATAGCAAAAACCCACACAATTTGATTAAAAAATGGACAGAGATATTTTTCCAAAGAAGACATACAAATGGCCAAAATGTACATAAAAGATGCTCAGCATGACTAATAATCAGGGAAATCCACATCAAAACGACAATGAGATATCACCTCACACCTGGTAAAATGGCTATTATCAAAAAGATAAGAAATAAGTATTGACGGGGATGTGGAGAAAAGGGAACCCTGTGCACTGTTGGTGGGAATGTCAATTGGTGCAGCCACTGTGGAAAACAGTATGGATGTTCCTCCAAAAATTAAAAAGATAACTACCATATGATCCAGCTATTCCATTTTTGGGTATATATTTAAAGGAAATGAAAACATGGTATCTAAGAGATATCCACACTCCCACATTCATTGCAGTATTACTCACAATAGCAAAAACATGGAAAAAACTTGTGTCTATCAAAAGATGAATGGATATACATATACCAGCCAGGAGAAAGAAGGAAATCCTGCTGTTTGCAACAACATGGATGGACTCTGTGGGCATTATGCTAAGTGAAGTAAGCCAGACAAAAGAAAGACAAACACTGCATGCTATCATTTATATGTCGAATCTAAAAAAACATAAAATGTCAGACTCATAGAAACAGAAAGTAGAAAAGTGTCTGCCAGGGGCTGGGGGTGAGGAAATAGGGTGAGGTTGGTAAAAGGGTACAAACTTTCATCTCTATGATGAATAAGATCTGAGGATCTAATGTCTAGTGTGGTGACCCCAGCTGATAACACTGTATTGCATAAGGGAAATTTGTTAAGAGAGTAAAACTTAAATGTTCTCACTTAAATAAATAAAATATTATAGATAAATAAATAAATAAATAGATAAATATGTGAAGTGATAGATGTGTTAACTAGATAGCAGGAATCCTTTCACAACGTATGTGTATATCAAGTCATCAGGATGTGTATTAAAGTACACACTTAAAGATATTTAAATATATCTTTATATATTTAAAAATATCTTACAATTTTACCTGTCAATTATGCTTTAATAACACGGGGGAAAACAAGAAATATGAGGAAATATCAAATAAACAGTGCTGAGAAATTTGTTACTTTCAGTTTCTCTAAGTTATTTTTTCTCATTCTCATTGAGCATTTATCATGGATAGGGAGAAAACAGTACAAAAAATACAAACATAATTTCTATGTTCTAAATGCCCAAGTAGTTTGCTTTCATAACTTATAGTGTTAAGCCATTACTGTCTCTCATTTTATTTAGTTTGTTTACCTTCTGCTTCATTCTTCCTCCATATTTTGCCATGTCCATGACAAAGCAACGGTGAAAGTATTCAGTTTAAGTTTGAAAGGCAAATTAAAAAAATAATGTAGCTTAGGTTATAAATAGAAAAATTGAGTGGTAAAAAATAAGCTTTCATTAACAGATAAGCACTGTAATACCCACTACCTTGAGCGAGAAGAATATTGACATCTGAGGTTTTAATAATCAAAACTTAGAGATGTTTGTGCTTGGGAAATAAGTGTTTCTTTGCAGCAATACAATAAATGAGATTTTGAGCTTTGACTAACAAACATTTAATAATGATTGTATTAGACTTTATCTTCCTTTGAGTGTTCTCTTGATGTGTACAATGTAAAATAGGTGCCAGATTATTCTACAGATACCAGACTTTAATAATTTGTATTGAAATGGACATTTTTCATCTAGAATCTGGCTACTTGCATTGCTGTTGCTTTGCGAAAACTTAATTAGGAGTTAGGGAATTTGAAGCACAAGTAATATAATATGGTTTACCCATGAAGAGAAATTATTTAGATGAATTATGTTGAAATATGAATATTATATATTCAATGTTTTGTGATTTAAAAATAATTTATTAGAACAGGGAGAGTAAAATATGGCCCAAAATACCCCAAACCAAGCAGTTGGTTCAAGCAGTTCTGCTTCAAGCAGTTTTACTAATGACAGTTCAATCTCTTGTTTCATCTATTAAAATCATTATAACAGCAACCATACCTCTTACCTTATCAATAAAACTCTTTCTAAAAAGACAAAAACTGGAGCTCCTGTTGCATCTTCCTCTTTTTTTCCTTCAGCCTTGAATAAATTATTCTTTCTTTAAAAACAATTGACTTACAAATATGAGAAACATCTATACTTGAATCTTTAAACATTTCTGTCTAAGCACAGATATGTTTGGAGTTGTAACTGGAGGAATTTCTTTCGCTGGAATCCCGTATTCATCTGCTTGTACCCCAATCTCCACGTCATCCCCAAACTGCATCTCTGACTGAATATGAAGCCAGCCTGTCAAGGAGGTGGGCACTTCTGGAGGAATCCTCCCTTCTCTCTTACCTGTGATTTGGGGGCTCGATGTTTCACACCTGATGTTTCCCCAGCCTTGCGGAGCTTGTGGGTATGATAATCACTGGCGATCTCTGCAAACCGTCTCTCTCAGCCATATCCAGGCTTCCCTCAGCTGTGTATGCAAAGCTGCATCTTCTGAGACTCCATGGTCCCTCATGACACCAGAGTCTATTTATTTAAAGTTTTGTTGGCTTTTTCACTTGTTTTTTGTTTTTAAATTCATAGTTCTGTATCAATAAGCATATCCTATTATGAAAATAATGGTAGATCACTTAGTGCATTCTACTACAGATGGCCATTATTCTATTTTATTTTCTTAGTTCTTCTTCTACTAGTGAGAGCAGCACATTCTGTCCCATTAAGTTCTCCATCCCTGGGTTACTTCTATGAATCCTCTGAAACTATTTGACTCCTTGAATTCCATTTTTGTCTTATAAATGCTTGCAATTCCTGTTACAAGAAGGAGCAATCTAAGTGTACGTCTCTAAGCTTTCTATCTTTTTTACAAACATTTTAATACCTATGAGGGTATTAAAAAGAAGATTTGTGCTAAATGTTAAAATTCCAAAGCTATATAAAAGAGTGAATATTTACAGGATCCTATTCTCCTCAACGAAATGAAAGGAAATATCAAGAAATGTTGGCTAGGCCCAAGCAATTTGAGAAGCTGCCCTGGAAACAATATTTCAATGAATCATTAATCTCCAGACTTTCATGGATTGCAGAGAGAATATAAATATACCTGTGCTCTAGTTACAATGTATTCTACCTATATAGGTAATGATATACAGTTATATTAGGTCATAAATAATGCCTAGCTATTGATAAGCATTCATTTGTATTTAAAGTGAAAAATGCTTTTTTTATTTACATCACTTCTCTAACACATCGCCTCTAACAAGATTTCATTTTGTGAGGAGTAGACAATTAAAATTGTCTGCATTTAAAAAAATCATGCATCTCATCCCAATGCCAATGTTGTCTGTCTTCCATTACTATAAAAGATAATCCTTTCATCCCCTCTTAAATACGTCCCCTAAATTTAATGTTTTAATTTAATAAATCCTTGTGTATTATTATTAAAGTCAATAGTTATCTTTCACAGATTGCTTACATGTATGAATATTTTTTGACATATCTAGAGAGATTATAAGTGTTGGTTGGTGTAGCTAAAATTATGTCATGTTGAGGCATAATTTTAAACAATAAGCTGTGAAATCTTTACCTAGTATTTTACTTTTAGCAGATCAGAGTTTTCAGGATTAAATATATTATTTACTTATATAAATTTCTTTGCACTTTTCATATGTGAAAGACTAGATAAAATATATATTTTTTATGAGACTTTCTCCCATATTTTTGGAAATATTTCAGGGATATTTATGTTTCAAAAGATTCTTAAGTCAGGGCTGGCCTGGTGGCGTAGGAAAGTTTGTGCACTCTGCTTCAGTGGCTTGGGGTTTGTGAGTTTGGATCCCAGGCAGGGACCTAGCATGGCTTGTCAAGCCACACTGTGGTGGCATCTCACATAAAACAGAGGAAGACTGGCACAGATGTTAGCTTGGCGACAATCTTCCTCAAGCAAAAAAGATGAAGATCGGCAACAGATGTTAGCTCAGAACCAATCTTCCTCACACACACACGCACACACAAAGATTCTTTAGTCATCCAAACAATAATAAATATGTTAACTTTTAGGGTTATTTATAAAATGCATCACTATTAATAAAATCAATTATCAACATTTGAGGAATTGTACTTTTTGAGGGAGGTAATGTTACAATAAACCTTTAAGACTCAATAGGTCTAGATTGGTTCTGTCCTAAAATATGGTGTAAAATATTCCAAGTTTATAAGTTTATCTCCACTTAGCACTCTGAAAGAAGGAATGATATTTTTAACAATCTAGTGCTAATTACCATAGACCAAATTCTATTAAGCATGAACTAGGTACGAGACACTGCATGCAATCTTGCTGTAGATGTTATTACATTCATGTTGAGGAAGTTGATGCAGAAGTTGAGTCTTAAGGGGATCAAGTCACTTACTCAAGGTAACTCAACCAAGAAATGCAGCTATGGTTCAAACATACATCCATGTGACTCTAACTCATGAACCTTTTCTACTTTGCACACAAAGTAAGATTTTTTTGAAAAATTAAGTTTGAAATTTGACGTACGACAAACCAAACCTCCTCATTTACTCAAGCAATACAGCTTGTTTGAGTAGAGAGGGTTTTCTTCGCTTTGATATGTCTGGGAAAATATACTTGTGACTTGATATAAGAAAACACTTCTGGAATACGTAAAACTTGGGACAAGATGATGAATCCATTCGTTTATGAAACATCACAAAGAAACTATATTGGAGATCAAGTTGAGTGAGTTATAGTTTAAAATGTCCATATCCCTAATTCTAGGAATGAAACCTGTGTCAATGTGTATGTTTGTTGTTATGAATTATGTTGTATGATGAAAGAAACAGTTGGTTATATGTGAATTAAGTGTTCAAACAAAGCATAGTATTCTGTGAAGTTCTAAAAGCTAAAAATTACTACATAGGGATTATTTTTATATATACTTTGAATTATATAAGAACAGATTTTACTGGATGAAGCAACAATTGCAAATTAGCATTAAATGAAACTGATTATTTTGCTAGCCTGTGGATTGTTGGGGGAAAAAATAAAAAGGAGAGTATGGCAGCTTATGAGTTCTGTTTTGTCCTCCAACATATTCATAACCAGCAAAATAAATATTTGAAATGCCTCATTGTTCTATATAACACTGTTATGCACTGAATGTTCATATCCTTCCAAAATGTATATGTTGAAATCCTAACTCCCAGTGTGATGGTATTAGGAGGAGGGGCTTGGGGAGATAATTAGGTCATAAGGATGGAGGTCTCATGAATGGTATTAGCGCCCTTACAAGAAGAGACATGAGAACTTCCTTTCCTGACAGGAAGAAGGCCCTCACCAGACATTGTGCCTGTCTGCAGCTTCATCTTGGACTTCTCAGCCTCGAGAACTGTGAGAAAGAAATTTCTGTTGTTTAAGCCAGTCAGTCTGGTAATTTGTTCTAGCTGCCCCAGCTGACTAAGACAAACGCTTCCTCTAAAATGGACACTATGTTTCCTACACAAAGAGTTTGATTATTATGCATATTATTCAGCCATTGTAGAACAACAATTACACCTCAAATCCATTAGGGGTTTAACCAGATCTCAAGTAAGCAATTATTTCTTAAATTTCCCTTAGTGCATAAAATTAGTCCTGGACTATAACAGAATTGTTGGAAGTTTTAAACATGTATTTTGACAGTATTGGTCACCTGCTTACTAAAGGCTGAACTCATCAAGAGTAGATTCTTTGCCTTTAATAATATAACACATATGACACAAGATGCTCACATTTATATGAATAAATTTGTGTAGAGAAATTAAGAAAATTAATTACTTTACTTCTGTTTACCTCCTCAATTTACTTCAAAAATATCTTAACATCTTGAAAAAGAAGACTTATTTTTGCCTTTCTATTATGTTTTTATGAGAAAATAGTTGAGAAATGAAGGAGTTTCTATTTTATCATGAAGTTTTTGATGGCAAGGCAAAATTAATTTCCTCGACAATATTAGTACCTTTGAAGTTGAAGAGGATATTAAATCATGTTCGTGAATTTTATGCCTCTATTCAGCCACGTATTCAATATACGTAAATGTACACATACTACAATGTATATTAATTTGAATTATAATTATTTTTAAATTTTTTCAAAATTAAAGAATAACTGCATAATAAAAATAACATATTTCGTATTTCCCTTCTTTGTAATATCCCAGGAGCTAATCTTATTAATATTTCAGTAAAAGGAAACTAATAAATAGTCACGAGACATTGATGTAAAGCATCGATTTGAAAGATATGCATTTAAATTTAATCTTCTCAATCGTATTGAACACCAGTTCATTTACGAGTTTTGAATATCAAGAAATGCATACTGTTTCTTTTGCCTCTATAATTATTTTCCAGCCTCAAATTATGCTAAGAATAATTGATTGAGAGCCAGTGTAATCTAAAAGAAACAATGAGTCAAATGTTCAACAGACAAAGTTATCATAATTAAAAGACTATTTTTTTCTCTGTTAGGCTAAACTGCTGATTCTGCTAAATAACTACTTAGAGTTAAAATATGATGCTGAATTACATTAGTAATGCGATTTTCATTTAGTGCTTCCATTTTTTCAGTGGAATTGTTTTCAGTGTGTTATTATATGGGTTATAGAAGAATGAAACCAGACATACTGTCAATCAATATCGGGTGTAAATTTATAATTTATCTTTGAACATTTTTCATTCCGTATTGATCCAAAGGTATAATTTGCACAGTTCAGTACTAAATCATATAAAGCCTAATTGAGGGTTACTTCAAAGTATTTCACTAATAAACCTGCCAATACTTAAGTTACCTTTATAGCACAACATGGTGGTCTTGATAACATTAGTTACTATTCTTGGTGATTTTTAATGAGGTAAGAGGAGCAGAAGGGCCATGTACAGATTAAATAAATGTATCAAAGGATATTTGGAGGTTAGCTACATTTCTAAGATGATTATGTCTTTTAAAATTAATAGGACATTTTATAAGAGTTGACAATTTCATGACAAGTCGTCCAAACTTGCTGTGAACTACTTGGACTTTGATTAATATAAAAGGAAGGAATATTCTATTTCCACAATGTCTCTGACAATGTCATTTGACATTCCACAATGTCTCTGAAAAACTGAGGCTGCCAAAATATTTGGGTACTATAGCTACTAGGCAAGTCAGAAGCTACACTTAACTGGCTGGAGGCTTTCTGTAGATAGACCTGTGCTTGATTCGACTCTTGGTGTATTAGTATCCTATTGTGTTTTCTAGACTTTAGCAGATAGCTCATTCATGTTCATTTTCATTCCCACTAGAGAAAGAAGGAAGATTCTGGTTAACAACATCAACAAAAAGACTATAAACCAGATCTCCTAAATTCAGTAATCACCCTGTCTTACCTTTTAGAGGTAATTGGAAATTTAGTTGTAGAGTGTCATTTCAGGTCAAAGAAGACAATTTAAAAAAGAATAGTCTACACTTAAAAAACAAAAAGAGTAATAAACCACTCCAATATTTCTCCAGCAACAGTATATAAGTAAAAAGACAACCTCTTTTTAAAGGTAATTTTGTTATACAGATAGAAGCCAATTAGACCTATACGTAAAGGCTGCTATTTTAAAGCCCAATTATAAATGGATATTTGTCAATTTATTTAAGCATTGGGATCTGGCTTTGACATTTAAAAAGACTAGAATCCAGTTCCTGTAGAATAATATATCAATTATTACACAAAAACATTATTTGCTTACTAATATAAGACACCTTGATGGGTAGGACTAAGAATGAAAAGACAAATTATAAAAGATAGATATTTGAAAGTATCTCATAATTCTCAGGGGAACGGCATGAAGCAGGTGACAATAGTAACATATGTACCTAGTAAGACATGATAGGTTCTATGAAACAGATAATGGTCAATGCAAAAAACAAAAAAATTCTGTTTCTGAGCCAAAGTAAGGCTAGAAAATAGAGAGATACGTAACACTTGAAGTATAATGGGAATCACGCTAATCTATAAAGGAAAGAGATCATTTAGTCGAAACATCTTATTTTTCAGGTGAGAAGATGACTACAGTCTTGCAAGGTCAAGTGAACCATACAAATTCACACCAGCTTTAATATTTAATAAATTGACACAAATTTTCTTTTAAAGATTGGCACCTGAGCTAACATCTGGTAACATCTGTTGTCAATCTTCTTCTTTTTTTCTTGTTTTTCTTGTTTTTCTTCTTCTCCCCAGAGCACCCCCCATCCAAGTACATAGTTGTATATTCTAGTTGTGAGTGCCTCTGGTTGTGCTATGTGTGACGCAGCCTCAGCGTGACCTGATGAGCGGTGCCATGTCCGCGCCCAGGATGAGAACTGGGGAAACCCTGGGCCGCCAAAGTGGAGCACACGAACTTAACCACTTGGCCATGTGGCTGGCCCAGAAAATATTTTAAAACTTCATTTTTATCAAGATAACCTGTACATTTTAGATAGTCATATTTGGCTTTATCTTCTCTAAAAACAATCTTTGATCTCTTTGCAAAAGCAGTTTCTCAGTAGCAATCTTTTTATCTGGTAAATGTGAGAGGATCCCCTTGTGCATTCAGTTAATAATTTATAGAAATATCAGGGTGCTAATCTAATAGTGTTAATCTATTCTCGTAGCATTACTTCTTTCTGATCAGGGTGCCAACCTTGGCATGTCAGAACTGATAAGACTGAGAATTCACCCTTGTCCGTATATCTGTTACTCTTACCATTAAGGCCTGGGCCTGCTCGTCATATTTCTCTGCCTTCTAGATTCAGGTGATGAGTGCCTATTTATATGATTCTAAAGACGCTCTTTGGCTTTCACTCTTAACTTTTTGTTAGTGATTAATCTCCCTTAGCAATTTTTGTCATTTTCCAAATCATCAGTTAATCCAAAATGACCATTATGCTTCATAGTCCTTATTATTTCCCCATATATATGGTAAATTCCTGATACCCATGAGTCCATTTATCTGTGTCCCGACCCAGTCCACCTGTAGTGAAAATTTCCACAGTTGTCATATTTGGTATGCCATAGCTACCCATCTTCACCTATTACCCGTCACCTGTTACGTGGTACTCTGAGCCAGCTGATCAGCAAGTGTTCCAGCTCCAAAATCCTATTTTATGGTCTGCTGTCTCAGACAACTTCCAGTGGAAAATATTACAAGTCAGATTCTCCAAAAGTAGTAGTTTGGCCAGATATTTGAGTTCATGAAATTTTTTCAGAAGAGTTTTGGGGACCAACATCTGTGGGAGACTGAAAGAAAACGATTGTAGAAGAAATAAAATTTGAAGTAGGAATTAGTGTCAACAGATACCTCAGCTGTTCCTAGGGGAGCTCTGGAACTGGGATGGTGGTATGAATTGAATTATGCCCCTTCCAAAACTCCTTTCGAAGTCCTAATCCACAGTACCCCAGAATGTGACTATATTTGGAAATAGGGTCATTTTGTATATAATTAGTTAAGATGCAACCAGACTGGAATAGGGTGGGCCCCTAATCCATTATGAATGATGTCTTTATGAAAAGTGGAGATTTGGTCACTGCACACATGCAGGGAGAATGCTGTGGGAAGATGAAGGCAGAGATCAGTATGACACAACAAGAGCCAAAGAATGCCAAAGATTTCTAGCCAGCCACCAGAAACTAGGAAAGAGGCCTGGGACAGATTTTTCCCTCACAGCCCTCAGAAATGACCCATACTAGCCTGCTGGCACCTTGATCTCAGACTTCGAGCCTCCAGAACTGTGAGACAATGAGTTTTTGTTGTTTAAGCACCCAGTTTGCCATGCTTTGTTATAGCAGCCCTAGCAAACTCATATAAATTTTTTTTTAGAGTTGTCCCAATCTGGGACACTGGGTCTAGGTGTTTGTATCTTTGCATCAGCCAATGTTTTGATATGGGCTGCTCTAACGAAGGGAGGGGAAGGGTGACCTTGAGTCAAGTGGCTTTATTCATCCAAATCAACTCCCAGAGATGGATTCACCTTGAATGACAATACTCCCCACACTTGGAAAAATGAGTGCTTCAGTCTTGTGGTTTGGAACAGGGAGATCTGGGCAGCATAACAGAGCATCTGTTACATCTGACTAAGAAATTAATTCCGTTGTCAGAATAGTGACTATTCATTAATACTGATAAGCAGTATATAGTTTAGTTTCTGGGCCAGTGACTAGAGTCTGTTTGATTGTTTCAATCCCTACCAATATCAATGGAATCATTGTGCTACCAATGATATTGGGTCCATTAGAATGCGTAGTCCAACATTAGGCATTCTTTGCTGGATTGTAAGTAGCCACATCTGAGTCTAGGCAGAGAAGTTTAACATAACCCAAAGAACCTAGTGCTGAAACAAGATATAACTGGTAACCGGTAGAGATCTAGAGATGTCTCCGCTGCAGAGAGTTGAGCATGGTTTCCTTTGCATGTGGAGTAATGGTAGTAAAGAATTTATGTGAATGTTTTTAATTCATTTATTCAACAAACATTAATTTAAAATTACAAATGTAATGAGTGTTGTGAATGAGAGGTACATGAATCTTTGACAGGGCATGATAGGAAGGCTTCACCTCATTAGAAAGTCATTCAACACATCCCTGAGGAACTGACAATTGGAGTAAAATCTGTAGCATCTGAGGTAACCAGGTGAAAATGGCAAGAAAAATCATTCATTCATAATGGAAAGTATAGACTATGTGCAAAGGCCCATGATGTGAGGGAGGAGTGCATGCTCAAAGCTGAAAGAAGACCTATGACTCTTGAATGGAAAAATAAAATGATAGGACATGGCACAAAATTAAATCAGAGAAGCAGATGGGAGCAGATGGTGTGGGAGTTTTAGGCAGTGTATTAAATTTGGTTGATGAGTGATATTATTTGAATTTCAGAAGATTTCTTTGGTCGCATTGGAAAGAAGAGACTGGAGGGCAGAGGAGAAGATGATAAGGAGCTTGTGGATGGGCTAATGTGGAGTTCCATGTGTGAAATGATAGTAGAGTTGGCTCTTATAGTGAATATTTAGATTAAACGATATCAACAAATTCAAGAAATACTTAAGTTGTCAAATCTATGAGAGGTAGAAATACACTGAATATGAGTACTAAGAGAGAGGAGACAGCAGTCAATGAGTGGTGGTGGATGGTGATGTTACACACTGAGACTGGGATCATTAGAAGAAGACTGTGTCAGTGCACGGGTACATGCTTGATGAAGAAAGAGGAGGGGAATAACGTGTTTTTAACCAGTGCATGTTTAATTAAAAGTGCCCCTAAGACATCCAAGGCAAATTTTTAACACAGCAGTTTGATATAAGATCTACAGCTCAGAGGGAAAGCCTCAGCTGGAGGTACAGATTTTTGGCTGTCTCTGTATACGTATCTTTTTTTTTCTTTTGCTGAAGAAGATTTGCTCTGAGCTAACATGTGTGCCAATCTTCCTACATTTTGTATGTTGGTGGCCACCACAGCATGGCCACCAATGAGTGGTGTAGGTCCATACCTGGGAACTGAACCCAGGCCACAGAGCCCACCAAACTTATCCACTAGGCCGTGGGGCTCGCCCCTCTGTATATGTATCTTTTGAGACATAACTATAGATGAGATCGCTTATAGAGGAAATATAAAGTGAAGAAAGAGAAACAAGCCAAGCACCAAAATTTGTGGTGCTCCAAAATTTAATAGCTATAATAAGGAAGATGAACCTGAAAGAACCACTGAAAAGAAATTGGCCAGAGATGCTGGGAAAATCAAGGGACTGTGGCGTCACTTTTTCAAGGGCAGAACTTCTTCAAGAAGTAAGGAGAAGAGCGGTCTGTGAAGTCAAATTCTGTGAAGATGTCAAGTTAGATGAAAACTGAAAAATGTTTCTTTGATTTAGCAACAAGAAAGTTTTGTGTAGCCTTAACAAGAACTGTTCTAGAAGAATGACTTGAGAAAGCTCGGACTGGGCTAAAAATGAAGTGAAAAACAGGGGAGGCAGAAATTGTAGGAGACATTTTTCAGAAGTCTGCATGTGAAGGAGACAAGAGAAAAAGAGTAGAGACTGCATAGCTAGAGGAGGATATTCAGTCAAGATAGGAGTTTGCGTTGGTTTTATGGCTCTGTGTGTGTGTGTGTGTGTGTGTGTGTGTGTGTGTGTGTGTGTATGTGTGTGACAGACTGGGTTTGGGAGGCAGGCACATTTCTTGTTTGTTTACTCCGCAGCCCTTCTTTCCTTTTAATGGTAACAACACTCTGCCCTTTTGGCAGAATGCCCAGCCCCCTTGTCCTGTGTTTGCTGTACTAATTCATGACCACATTGATCCAGGCAATTAGTCTTTTTTCTTTTTTTGGTTTTATACATGTGTGTTGTGAGAGGGAGTTTTCTATTTCTTTGGGTTATTTGGTGGAATATGTCCACCCGGCCCCAGGGACTCCAGCTGACTGCCCAAAGGCACAAACAGGTGGTGGCTGGGAGATCAAATTCGGCCTGAATGTCGCTTTGCAAGCCACGTGCCCTGACACAGGTTTGCTTCTGCTAGAGAAGAGGCACACTTTTCTATGATGGGTCAAGATCCAGTTCGTAAGCCTGGGCCTATTTTGAAGGACTTTGTTTATCTAGACAGATACATTTTCAATTCCACACTAAAGTTCCATACAGGCCAGTCAGTGGTGGCCTTGCCTCCGGCTGTCCCTGGCCATTTCCTTGGAGTTAGTAGAGAGGCCTACATAAAGTTTTGTATCAGTTCTGTATAGAGTGAGAAGGAAATATAAGTGATCATACAGAAGCAAGAAGATATTACAGAGAGAGAGAGATCTGAACTTATGTTTTGTGTCCCTCTCAGCTTTGAGACTCGCACCACACCTCAACTTCCGAGTTATAACAATGAATTTCCTTTTAAAATTCACTGGCTAGTTTGTTAGGATTTTTCCATTTTTAACTGAAACATTCTGATTAATACACGACTTACTTTGTAAATTTTAAAACATGTTCCATATCATCCTTGACCTTTCCATGAAAATCACTTCCTGAATAGCTGGTGATAAAACTGCATAGAATCAAAATCAAACTTGCTGTGTCTCTATCTTACACGGAGAAACAGGATTCCTCATTTCTCTGGCATTGTAGGTTTTCTTTTATGCCTTATAGAGTATAGGTTTCTTATTTTATTCTCCTGTTAGAAGGAAAACTTCGTGTTAGTTATCTGGTTGCCATAGTGCCTTCTTATCCGTGGCCATGTTCTATTTGTGTTCATGATGGAAAATCCTTCTAGTCACAGCTGGAGTCACTTCAAGGCACCTGTAAATCAAATCTTTCTCAATCTCCAGGTTCAATCCTGTCACTACTGATGGGGAAGTTTATGAACTTTTTCTCAGCAGCTGTGTTACTCAGCCTCAAGATATCCTAGAGAATGGATTCTCTCTAACCTCGGCTCTAATTCTATTAGCTCTGTTCTGTCTTTATTTCTTGACTGGGGACTTGACTTCCATCACAGCAGCAATAAACATGTCTGCTGGGATGTGGGTAGAATGGTGTTTTCCAGGCTGTCTCCTCTGTTTTCCATGAAGTGAGATTTTTCTAAAGGCTCCTGTAAGGCCACAAGCCCAGCTGGGCTAGGGCAGCAGGGTGTCTATTGTGCCAAGAGGCCAAAGAAATGACCCAGAGACTGTGAAGGAGACATATAGGTTTATTGGGTCCTACTTATAGGAGAGCGTCCAGTGGCGGCCAGCTGGACGGAAGTGTGCACCCGCAACGACACCCCAAGAGAAGCTTGCTTAAGTGGGCGGAGGAACAAAGCCCACATGCTTGCCAAAGGGCTGTCCTTGGTTCGACCAGCGTTCCCAGAACAGTAGCTCACATGGAGGGGCTCTGTGTCACTGTAAGATGCCATGTTCTTCTCCTGGGATAAGGGAGGATCCAGGCCGGCCAGGCCCAGATGGTTACAAATCCCAGTAGCTGGGCTGCCTGCTTGGCAGGGAGCCAGAAGGACACATGGTTGCAATGGGCCTGGGCATTTCTGCTGAGCAAGCAAGGCCCAGGCCCTACAACTCCTAACCCCTAGCTCCATTACCACATGCTCTACTTCAAAAAGGAAGTTGGAGTACCCCTTTCGATGGTGAGTTTGGAAGCCTGAACCCCAAAGAAAGCACATTTTCTGTTCTACTCTTTCATGCTTTGTGTCTCGTATGGATTGGTCTCCTATGCAGAAAGCCTATAATTAGTCTTCTGACTGAACAGATAAGACTCTCCAATTTTCATTTGGGGTTTCACTATTAAGACACTTATTGTAGGCCTAACGTCTAATCTAGGTTCTATCAGTAATAAAGTAATCTGCTTGACTCTTTTCTCTTGTCTTACTTTATACTGAACATGGACAGAGAAAAGGGATGTTATATTGTGACCCCTGAAATTCTAAACAGGTTCTTGTCATATTCTCTAAGTCTCTATCCTTGACTCTAAAACCTATATTCCTGCATCATATTGTTTAGCGTCATATTCCTACACCTTGCCTGAGTCCTGGTGTCATATCCAGGGACCCCGTGATGATTTCACAGAGCCTAGCTCCTTGTACTTCTACCTACACCCTCTGATACAATCCTCTGTCCAACTCTAAGGATATTTGTCAGTTAACTATTCCTTTTTTCTTGGAGACATTGGTGCCTCTCTGCAGTCTTTTCCCTTGACATATGTGACTCAACATTTTATGACCTTTTAGCAACTCTTGCTCTGTCTCCTGGTCTCGTCCTCTTTCATCAACTTCTAAATAGTAGAGCTCCTGAATTCTCTGTTCTGAGATTTTTTTCTCTTCTCTTTCTGCATTCTCTTCTTATATTATTTAAACAATGTCTTTATGAGCGTGAACACTAAATGTGTATCCCAGAGCGGACTACTTCCTTCAGTTATAAACTCATTTGTCCACCTTTCTAATTTACATCTAGAGTGGAATGTCTTTCAAGAATTTTAAACTTAACACATCCAAAACTGAACACTTGATTTCCTTTCTATTCAAATTAATTTCTTTCTCTCTTTCTCTCGTCTACTCAGATATTATTACCATTCACCTTAAGAAGTTTTGAGGTCGTTCTTATGAGGGTCATTCTGCTTTCTCCTTCATATCTTAATTATATCTATATTCAAATTCCATAATTGTCTCACCTAATTTCTCACATGCACTCACTTGTTTTCATTGCTACCACCACTACCTTAGGGACCAAGGTATCTTTCTCTCACCAGAACATTAAAATAACCTTCAAGCTTGTCTGCATTGCTAACATGTTTATGAAGCTGTTTCAAAAGCTTCTCATTGCATGATAATAATATCTAAACTTTTAAATATGACCTACAAGGTACTGCATAATCTGTCTATTGAATCCGTCTCCTATTTCTTTTTGAAACCATCTTACCCTACAATACACTCTAAACGTGTTGTTTGTCTTTTAATTCCCAAAAGAAGTAAGAGTTTTCTTGGGTTAGGTCTTTAATATTTATAGCTTCCTTTCCTTGAAAATATTTATCCCAAATATTCACATTTCTGGCTTGTTTTTATCCTCAGGTCTCATCTAAAATGTTAGTTCCTCAGAGGGACTTTGGCATAGTATTCATCTAAAAAAGATACTCCCTAGTGTTCTGTGGGAGCCTTTTCTTTCATTGTCATTACGACAATATCTAATGATAGATTTTTCTTTTGTATATTAGTTTATTTCTTCACCTGTACTGTTGTAAACTCTGTTAACTTGGGATTGAGTCTGTCTTGTTGATCACTATATTCTCTGGTACAGCACAGTTTTCCGCATAGGGCAGGCTCTCAAAAAAAAGTTGTTGAATGAATTAACAAATGTATCCAGGAAAGAAGCCTAATTAACTGTCAAAAAATATTTAAATGTGTGTATGTGTGTATATGAGTGTAAAAAATAATTATAGTGACAACACTCCAAATGTTTGTATCTAGTAGCCAGTTGGCTTAGCAATTTAAGTTCCTTGACTAGTTAGATTATTTTTAGTGTGTACACATCTCCTAAGTGTGACTAGTTAGATATTCCACAATGCATAGTACCCTCCAGAGTCAAGCCTTAATAACTAGCATTTTTAAATACTTTGACTTACTGCTATACGACCCTCTTAAAATGAAGACCACCATTTCATTACCGTACTGATGTGGTACAGAGTTGATATAAAGGCAAAGAACTAAAGAATAGATGATGGGTGGCTTCTATGTTGATTCTCTATATTTTGTTCCTTCTTAGATTTATTTAAATATTGCTTGTTATTACTTTCTCAAAAATTTGTCCTTATCTCATTTCATCAAAAGGATATTTCTTTGGATTAGTAAAGTTTTTCTAAAATACAAATACAGGTTATATTGAGAATTGCGGCTTTCAGTATGTGCCTCCATGTACACGGCTTTTCCTAGGATGAGAAAGGAGGGAGGAAGAGAGTGGAGAGAGAAGAAGGAAAAACAGCATCAAATGAGGAGAAACAGAGGTGAACTTTGACCTCCACTGCCACCCTCTCCCTTATCTTTGTTGTCGCGGTGACCACTGTGTTACTTTCTCTATGATTGCTTCAATACATGTCTATCCAAATAGAACTATTTTAAGAGAAAAGAAGTTGATTACACGAACTACACTTATCATAATTACATTCCTAAAGTAGGTTCCCTGAGTTATAAAAATTTGATTCCAAAAAGTATGCTTAAACATGGTTTTATTTCTAATAATAGAATCAAAGAAAGAGTGTCCTGACAATATTAATTTAACTTTGTTTTTCAAGCTTTCTGTTAACTTAATGAGGAAAAACTCTTGTGATTTGGAGAGTGAAATCCCCCATGATTTTTTTTTTTAATAAGGTCTTTTGATTCAACAGAACTTCAAAGACAAGCTGGTAAAGATGCAAATTAATTTAATGGATAAGCCTCCAAAGGGCTGATTAGGAGCTAGTTATTGACACTTCTTTAGCCACTTGTAAGACACATCCAATAACCAGGGTTAACTGGAAACATAGAGACAGTAGGTTATTTTGCAAGACTCTCAAAAATAAAAAGAGAGTGTAAGTGGTCACATTTTTCTTAACATAGTCATTTTGAACAATGCGCTAATAATTAAACCTTTCTGTCCTAAAAATATAGGCATAGTACCAATGCTAAGGCAGTGTTAATCAAATATGCGTCCCGGAAACTGGCAGCACTTCCTTTGATAAGCTATTGCAGGTGCTTTACAAGTCAAAAGGCATCCTCTTGATATTGTTAAATTTAATTGCCTTTTACAAAAGGTAATTGTTCTCTGTCATTTTGCATGAAATTAGGACTTAATTTCATGGTTTAAATTTATTAAAACCTGTACATTATATATAATTATATATGTACATATAATAATACATATAAGATTATATGTGTATATGTATAATAAATATATGCAAATATATGCATACATTTAAAACACATTTAAAATTATGAAAAAGATCTCTGCCAATAATTACAATAAAAGTCTTAGAGTCTAAGGTATTTAATCTCAAATACCTACCATCTAATACAATGAATTACCTATTTGATTATTACTTGAAAATTTAACACCAGTGCATTTTTGAATTATTGTAATTTATGATGAGCTTCATGTTGGCATATTACTTTCAGTTAATATGATTCTTTCTATTCTTATGAGGCAACTTAAAAAAAAAAACTTTTATGTCTTTTCAAAGCCAGTCTTAAATCTTTCTTTCAATTGTTCCAAAGTATTATTAAATTACTACTTAGCTTTGGATAATATATCATGAGAAGACGGAAAGAAATTTGTGAGCTTGTAAATATAATTTTTCATGATGTTCTATAAGCCTGATTATCTTTCCTTTTCCTTCACTGATGTGAGTGATCAATTTTTCTTTTGCTTCCATGTTGATATCGCTTAATTACACAGTGGTACTAATCTTTTTAATGTTTATGCTTATAACGAGAATAAAAATTATGCCCAATAGGGCCTGGGCCTTGCTTGCTCAGCAAAAGCCCCCAGGCCCATTGAAACCATGTGTCCTTCTGGCTCCCTTCTGGGCAGGCAGCCCAGTTACCGGGATTTGTAACCATCTGGGCCTGGCCAGCCCAGATCCTCCCTTATCCCATGAGAAGAACATCACGTCTTACAGGGACACAGAGCCCCTCCACGTGAGCTACTGTTCTGGGAACGCTGGTTGTACCAAGGACAGCCCTTTGGCAAGCATGCAGCCTTTGTTCCTCCGCCCACTTAAGCCAGCTTCTCTTGGGGGGCGATTGCGGGTGCACGCTTCCATCCAGCCAACCACCACTGGACCCTCTCCCGTAAGTAGGACCCAATAAACCTACATGTCTTGTTCGCAGTCTCCAGGTTGTTCCTTCGGTCTCTCAGCACGATACCCCACTGGCTGGGCTTGCGGCCTTACACCCCGTTTGCATTGTTGGGCATGGTAAAAAAGAATGGGCAAGGGAAATTTGAATTTGATGCAGTTTGGCCATGCTTTAGGCCTTATCCTCCATTGTGTCCTCCCCTGTTCACATCCTCTGTCATTCTCTCCTCTGGGGAGCAACACAATTAACCACCTCTCTCACTATATACTTCCTTGATTTTCATTTTCTCAAAGCTAAGTACATTAAAACTTACCTCTTTGTCATATATATATAAAATATAATGTACATGTGTGCAGTGTATACACTGCACACAAAAATCTGTTTATACAATTTAGAGAAACAGATACAACAAAAATAAACATAAATCTGCATACTAACCACCTGCTCCCCACTAAAAAACCCAAAAGACTACTAGTATTGTAGAATTCCCTGTGCTTGCTTCCATTATCTCATCCCGTCTCTACCATCCTAGAGTTAAAACCGATCCGAAAGTCAGTGAATCATTCCTTGATATTCTTTTCGAATATTTCTGTTATCTATAAATGTTTCCTTAAAGTATACATTGCTCCGTTTTCCAGGTTTTTAATTCTATTTTAATGTAAACATAGGTGTATATTCTGTGATTTGCTTCTTCTACTTACCACTAAAATGTTGTAATGCAACTATGTCAGTTTATATAGCTGTGGTTGATTTCTTCTCACTGGTGTTTTGTTTAGTGATTGGTTCCAATTTTTCACCCCTCCCTGCGTCCACGCCCTTGCTGAGGCCTCATCATGGACAAGTATATTTCCCTGTCTGTTGAATTTGGGCTTGACCATGACATGTTGACATATTTTGGCCTTGAATTAAACAAAATCTTAAAATACGTGGCGTTGGCTTTGCAGAACTAGTTGAGGTCAAAATCATCACAACTTTTTGTTAAGAATTTTAAAAGAATTATGGTGATAACTTCTTATCATTTCAACTGGAAGTGGACTTCAAGAAAGGTTAGGAGAATAGACCTACAGAAGCCTGATGTGTTCAAAGTGTTTCTACTTGACTCTAGAGAGAGAGGTACCTCTTAAGAAGAATTGTGCATGTGACTTTTGGCACATTAACTTGATTAGAATCAAATATTTAGAAAGCCTAAAATGTTTTTAGAGAGAGCCATATTGGCAAAAGCATTAATAACCTGAACTAAAGGGAGTGAGACTCTATGTGATATAAGAGGACATCTGAGCCCCCAACTTTCTATGGGCAGAGTGCAGGATATGCAAAAACACATATATTCCAAAGTCCTCTTGAGAAATAGCAAAGATGGATAATAAAAAAAAGAAAGAAACTTCCAAGGAGCAGAGCCAAGAACAGAGGCAAGAGCTGTGCAGAAAAATGGTCAGAGAAGACAATCCCAGGTTGTAGAATGTGAGCCTAAACCAGGTTCTCTTCCTGTTGTAACTGAACAGACTTGCATTTACCCAGTGGGAATTCAGAATTTCTAAGGACTAAAGACTGTCACATGTTTTCCATTGTTCTCTTTTTACTGGGAGTGTTTATTATGGTTTTCCTGTCAAGCTGTCACTGTTTGGTGGTGGAATCTTGGTTGCGTGCAGAGAAGATAACCTTTTAGTTCACGAGTCTTTGGATCAAGAGCAACTTCAATCAGACCTGTGGACCTAATGTATTAACGAGATCTCAGTGTCGGGATTGGATGAGGCTTTCAGGGTCCTAAAATGAGAGTGAGTGCATTTTGCATGTGGGAGGGTTATGAATAATTGTGACCAAGAGGGGAGACTAAGGTAAATTGAACTATTGGCCATGATTCCTTATCTCTCGCACCTACAAGCTTGGCATTACCTCAGGCTGGGGGAATTGGTGGGGTGTGCTTCCTGAAACCTTGACTTTGGGCTTGGTTGTATGATTTGCTGGGGCAAGTCAGATGTGACAGAAGTGCAAGTGCCAGTTCCAAGCCTAGGCCTGCGAAGAACTTCACTTTTTTCAACTTGTCCTCATGTACTTCTGCCATCACGAATATTGCTGCTGCTCCTGCAGTCTGGGCTCCGAAAGAGACGTGAGACAGCTAGACTTGGACCTTGAAGAAGGGCGTCCCAGTCAAGCCCAGCCTAGGTCAGCCGACTCCTA
Organism: Equus przewalskii; assembly: GCF_037783145.1. Lineage (NCBI taxonomy): Eukaryota > Metazoa > Chordata > Mammalia > Perissodactyla > Equidae > Equus > Equus przewalskii. Next base: position 96,371,999 of record NC_091832.1, read on the forward strand.
GCCCATCCACAAAGAGCCTTCCCATTGATCTGTGAGAAATAATTGCTTTTTCTTGTATTCCACTGAGAAGCTTGTTCTGTTGAAGAGTTAACTGATTCAGAAGGGTAGTATATTATTTGATAAACATAGGATAATTTTATATCCTTAATAGACTGATGGGCATTTAGGTTATTTCCAGTTTGGGCAGTTGTTAGGTTGTTGATCCTCAACATTAAACTTCTAATTCTACACCTTGCTTTCTGATTCTGGGGTTGGAACTTCTGCAAGTCACATTTTCACTTTGCCAGCTGATGGCCTGTTAGGTTCCATAAATATGAGGTGTTGTAGGGAGATTACAAGGCTGGAGGAGGAGGCAAGGTCTTGCTTTTTCCTATTTGCTTCCTGCTTCTTTTTTCTGCTTCCTTTGAGGATCATCCTAGCAAACATCTTCATCTCAGCAACAGAAGTTCTTCCCACAGCTATAGTTCAATCTGCTTTGTAGTTTTACTGAAATTCACGAAATCTTCTTGTGTCCCCTCAGACAGAGCAGCACCGATGACTGGCGCTTCCCACTCAGAGGTCCAGATCCAAGCCCACCACTCCCTCCCCAGAGGCCTCAGCCATGTTTCAGCTCTGCAGGCCCTTCTCTCCAAGCTTTGAGTTTTTATGCTTTCAATCTTTTCCATTTTGTCCCATTAGTCCTAGAGTTGTTAGCTGCTTCCTGCAGTTTCTACCTTTGTGATAACTTCCTGTTTTCTTTCTGCATTTTCTGACACCTACTGAACAAATTTATGTCTAGTTAGTAATTTTTGATATTTCATTCTCTCTGTTAAAATAATTGGAGTAATTTCCATATCCTGATTGAATCCTCACCATTTTTTTGAAGATGGCTATAAACATTTTTGAGCATTACTCTCAAGGCTTATGTTTAGGAGTTTCTGCAGCATATACCCCTAACAGTGGAATTGGCTCATAGGCTATTCATATGTTTAACCACGAGGCAATTCCCACTCTCTCTACAGTGTGGTTATGTTAATTTACACTTCCAACAACAGTAAACAAGAGTTCCCAGTACTCGACATTCCCATCAACACTGGTAGTCTGACGCTTTTTTCTCCTTCCCATAGTTGTGAAATTATATCTCATTGTCACTTTAATATGCATTCTTTAGATTACGAATGAGTTTGAACATCTTTAGATGTGTATAAAACTATTTTATGCTTTAGCGGTGGTACTTGAAATTAAGAGATGGTAAGTTCATGAGAATCACATCTTTGCTCAAATCACCCCACGCCAAGTTCAGCATTACAGTAGAAGTGTCATTATAAAGGGTGAGTGATTTCCCTAGATTTTCACGTAATGTAGCAAATGTAGGTTCAAGGCTGCTGTCAAAGGGATGGTGGACAAAAATGAAGCAATTGTTGAAAAGAAGACTCTAACGTGGATCAAATAAGAATTAAAAAGGAAACTCCCCCCATTTCCCACAAATGTAAAAGTACAGAGACCTATGAAAGGCAGGAGATAAGCTGCCTCATGACAGTTTAAAACACTCCCCATTTTAAACCCACTGGCAGTGTCTCAAGAGCCAATATCTCCTGGAAAATTGAGGCTATTGTCTTGCTCTTGGCTGTTTTAACTAAACATCTGCCCCTCTATCTAATGTTTTGAGAGAAAGCATGTATGCCTCAGTGTGCATATGACCCCTATTAAAGGAAATTCAGAAATGGGTTAGCATTGAAATTAAATTTCTTGAATATTGAGATAATGTAGCCAGAATCATGATATCAATACCTCTCCATCTAATTTATTCCACACGATTAGATTTTGTGCAAATCTTACAAAGGTAAAACACTTTATCTCTCTTCAAATCAGTGAAGGGTGGGCATTAATTACATATAGACATCATCAGTACTGGGGACATGGACACTAGCACCAGGAAATCTCCAAATCTACCTATGTCCTCTATCCATGTAATACTCTTTGCAATCAAAGTACAGAGCATGAACGTGTGGCCCATATGTGCTTGAGACAAGAGTTTGCCTGCGCAGAAAAATCAGTTCTTACTTGTAACACAATTTTTAAAAATGTACTAGAAACAAAACGCACAGAGCCTTTGGAGGTTTGCTATGTGTTCAGATGCCAGCCTTTTGGTAAACTATTCACAAATTTTCTTTGAGATGAAAGTCATGTTGTAGGAACTAAGAAACATTCATTTTTGAACAGGTGGTTAAGCTACCCAGGAGAGATTTTAACTTTCCTCACAGTGACAAGAAATACTCTAATGAAAAAGAAACACATTGCTAGCTCTGAAGCTAACAGTGACAAAGTAAAATTAAATCAGACATTCTATTTTGATAAGGAGTTGTTAATTGTGACATGATATCTCATTTTCCAAGGTTTATATTCTATAACTGATGCAAATTTGGAGGTAGTAAGCCTGGATTTCAAGAGCGATTTCATCTCAGAAATGCAGCAATATCATTTCTTTCACTGTGTTGGACTCACGTTTTGAATCCAGATATTCACTGTGCAGTGTTTTCTCTTGCATCCTCCTTTTCCTTCTAACTCACACCTTTGGGACGCTCGCTTGTATCCTGTTCGTCCTATGATTTACCGTGGTTCTCTTTCTTTTCTAACTGACAAACAGATATGACAATAACTCCCCTATTCTTCTGGGGAAATCTGTGACAGAAGTGTGCAATTGGGCAGAAACTGTCAGAACAGCTTTTATCAAAACCGGCAATTCTTTATTTAACACAAATGACATCCAATTAACTTTGCACTTGTAGTGTGAGTGCTGGATGATCTCAGGATTTTCCATTGCTTTCTCCTGACAGAGTTAAGATCCCCTCTCAAATAGCAGCTTTGGAATTTTTCCCTCATTAGAAAACCAACGTACAAAATTCAGAGTACTTTCGGCCAATTATGCTTCAAGGATTTTAAGTCAACCTGATATTAAACTTGGGCTAAAAAGTGTGCGTGCTTTTTCTCCTGGTCAGTTTAACTATATGGTGCCCACGTTTAATTTTGATTTCCATTTTTCAAACTAAAATGTGCCCAAAGTAGCTTGTCTTTTCCTTTTGTTTCTTTTGGATCCAAGTTGATATGTGCTCTTCAGAACTTTGGTTGGGAAAGAATAAAAAACTGACATAGAATGTGATTAAATTAGCTGACTACTAAGGTGCTGGGTCTAATTGATACAAATGTATAACATAGAAAGAAGTACAAGTTTAACATAATATGACATAGCTTTGTCATAGAGCCACGGATACCCCGTGTGTGCAAAACAGAGACTTATGTCTCTGTACCTCTAGTATTTGTGCGTCTGTGATTGTATGCATACACACAAATAAATACTGTATATATACACTGTCTATAGGTGTGTATAGTGACTTTTTCTTATACACACTATTTATATTTTATAAAGTACCTCCATACATTTATATCTTATCCTCTGAATAATCTTGTAAAGTAGGTACGCCTATCCTAATGCTTACTTTATAAATGAGCAAACAGAGTTGCAACTAATTTAAGTGACTTTCAAGAAATGTCTTAACCCCAAGCCCATTCTTTCTCCTTGTCCACCTCTCTAAAATATCATGATCTTTCTTAAAGGTATTATTCATCTGCAACAATCTCTTCCTTAGACAAAGAAGGATAATGTGCAAAAATTGACATACTGTACTATTCATAATTCCTTAGGAAAGTTAGGGGTTAAAATAATTATTTAAATAACAGTGAGAGAGAGCATGTCTTATGAAAGATATCTGCTCTAATTGGATGCTGAGCTTATTTTGATAGAAGAGAATGCATTTTGAAGTAATTTCCCATCTGATTGAAAACTATTTTAAGAGAGGAAGTGTCAGGCTGTTGCATATTTCAGTACTTTTTATTCTTTCATTAATTAGAGTTCAGATAAATATTGCTTTTTAGGTTATTAGTCATCTTCAAGAACGTTTTTATTAAATATCATTCTTAATATAATTTACTTTAATTGCTTATTGATGCCTGGGTTTACTATCATTGAGAATAGATATGCGAAATATGGAGTATTGTAAGATTCTCCCTATGAACTGAAGCTATGTCGCTTTAACAACATATAGCACCAATAAATAATTCAATTATAATTAATCAATTGTTTTAATAAAAACCATTGCTATCTAAATGATCTATGAGTTTTTAGGAGAATACACAATTACTAATTAGATTAGTGCAGTATTTGTATGCACAGTACTTTTCCCATCAGGTAAATAATATTCTTTTGCATTCATTCTGTGGTTTTGACCATATGGACATACAGTTAGCATTGAAATAGTATTATATAAAAAATTTATTACTTAAAGGGCAATTTTTCTAAAAAAATCATATTTTTCTCTATTATGTTTTATTTTTTCATTAAAACTCTGAGTTTAAATTTTATTTAAATTCATAGCAGTTTAAATTCATTATTTTCAAGTAAGGCATAGAAAAGTGGTCATTCTGGTGCAAAATGTATATATGACTAAAAAAACAGAGAACCCAGATCCACATATCTTCAATTTGTCTGCTCCTCAGATGTTTTAGTTTGGTGACCAATTTATTTTAGAAGTTTGAATTCAGAATAATAATTCTTTAGCTGTGGATGATAGTGACTTCACTGAGACAATGAATTATAGAAAATAATATATTCTGCATCTCTGAAGCCATGCCTGAGATTCAGTGCTACCCTAATGTATAATACCAAAGATAAAGTCTGCTTGTGAATAGCTCATTTAGTTACTACTTACGGTTTTTACAAAAGTAATTGATGACGTACAAAACACAGTGAAACATCCTCTAATCCTTTCCCCAAACAGTTCAAAATCTGATGGGAAATTACTTCCAAAATGCATCCTCTTTGATTAAAATACCAAAGCAGTACTTGAGATTCAACACTTCTTTTATCCTTAATCTCACAGACATTTTTACATAAAAGTGGCCCAGATAAATTTGGGCTGTAGACACAGCGTGATGCTCTTAACCACATCAGCGTCTGTTAAAGTCATATAATTGCAAAGGCAGAAATGTTATGATATTCAAAGGAAGACCCTGGTGGAACCAAGATTAGGGATCCATCAAAACCAGTTGGACCCTTTTCATCATTACTGGGGAAAAAACAGAGAAATGGAGGAAAGAAGAAGAATTGAATAACATTTGTGTATGTAGTTTTCCTTGCTTTGATTTTCTTTTGGGGGGGAATAATGACTACTTGAATTGAGAATTTAACGAAAATTTTTATTTCAGCACAGTTTGACACACCTGGGGTACAACCTTTTCTTAATGTTTTCTTTCTACTTTGTTACTAGCTGCTACATTAAACAAACGGGTGTTTAGAGAACTTTGCCCCTACTGAGCAAGTTCTCTGTGAGACTTGCCTTAGTTCTCTAATTCCTACTGCTCTATATTCTGCATTGTTTACTCTTTAAGCAATTTTATTGATTATAAAAGTAAATTATCATAAATTTTGCTTTGTTGATGACAGGGAAAAATAAATAAGAAAAAAATTTAAAATTCCACCTCTATTATCACTAAATGAAGTTAATATTTGCTAAATTGTGTTATACTTAAGTATTTTTCTTGCAACTTATACTTTTACTTATGTTTCTGCAAATATCAGCTGGGATTTTTTTTTTTTAGTAGTAAATGACAGTATCCAAATCTCATTAAGAATCAGAAAAAAAAAGAAAAGAACAGAACTTTTAAAAGCTACCTGAAAATTTACAGAATCAATTGTTACAGAGATAAGAAAAAAGGAATAAAAAACAGGAACAAAAATATTTAATAATTAGGGTGCCAGTGCCAGTATGAAAAACCTATAATGTCTTATTCCACTCTTGCTTCATTATGTTCAAAGTTCCACACCTCTGGAGAAAGAGTTTAATTGGCTGAATCTAGGTCACATGGCTTCATCTTGACTCCCCCAGGAATCCAGAGTTGCAAGGACCCCAGATGCTTCCTAAGGCTTGGCTGGATAACTTTCATACTTCTTTCACAAGACTAGATGTTTAAAATCACTAGATGTGATTTTTAAGTTTTTAATCAGAGTTCACTCCGACTATGGATAAAACAACTGAGATCTTCTGTGTATCTTCAGCCATAGTTAAAATTCAATGGTTTTCTAATATGTGAGTTCAGAGATACTGCCCACAAGAAAGTGAGAAACAAAAAATTGTGCAAAGAAAAAAAAGGCAGGCACTTGTACAACAGGAGGACATACAGTAGCATAGCTCTTCACTTGGTTTGGTTTTGTAATTTTATTTAGCATTAAAGTTTTAGTATTTCTCTGTGTTAGTAAATATTCTTTGGAATCAGTTCAATGATTATACACTGCTATGTTACAAGTGTACCAGTTGCTCTATATTGCTGCTTTTTTTGTTTGCTTGCGTATTTCAAAAGCGCCCTACATGAATGTCAGAAAATTGAAAACTTGAAAAGAAAAATCACATACAGTCATATGTTGCTTCATGATGGGGATATGTTCTGAGAATGCATTGGTAGGCTATTTCGTCATGCAAACACCACAGAGTATATTTACACAAACCTAGATGATATAACCTGTTACACACCTAGGCTATATGGTACTAATCTAATGAGACCACCATCATATGTGTAGTCTCTTGTTGACTGAAATGTCATTATGTGCCACATGACGGTATTTCTTTTTCTTTATCCTAAGTTAGATAACCCCCCATTTAAATTCTTACTGGAATTGGCATATATCGTTACATTGATATATACCTCACTCTCATTTGATTATAATTACAATTATCTGACAATCAATGACATATTAGAACTAATTAAATATATTCTAGAACGATTGGGCTTTAGGGATTAAAGTCATGTCTGAAGTGAAAATGAAGAACTGGAGGGGCAAATTCAACATAAAGTAAGTTAATAATGTGATTCTAGAAATTAGACCCACTCAAAAATCAAAGAAACACAGATTTACTTACTTCTTTTGGTGAGTGTCCAAGGAAATATAATACCTTTGATGAAAGCTGCATGGCCCTGGCATACACTTATTTAAAAATACAATGAGAGAATTTCTGCTTCTAGGATAATGCGGTAGGCATACATTCCCTATATCTCTCTTTAATTACAACTAGGGACTCTCAACATATATAAAACAAACATAAGAAGATTCTAAATGGTGGAGAACAGAAGGCATATCAGCTCTGATCCTTGGTATCCAAGGAACAGCATAGTGCTAAGTTCCCTAGACTTCTTTTTGCATCATATATTCCACACTTGGAATGGGAGCTTACAAAGAAGCCCCCCAAAAATCCTGCTCTTTCTAGCCTAAGGACCAAGTAAAGGGTAGCCTTTACTTTAATTGACTGAATCTAGGTCACATGGCTTCATCTTGACTCCCCCAGGAATCCAGAGTTGCAAGGACCCCAGATGCTTACAAAGGACAAAACTAACCTCTCTACTCCAGGCAAACATCACAGACAAGACTGTGGGTCGAACCTCAGGCAGGTCAGCAAAGATTGAATGGGAAGCCTAGACTTTCATGTTTGCTAATCTGTAACAAACCCCTCCAACTTTTGGGAGGTATCAGAGAGAGCAGAGTTGGGATCCAGGGCTTTCATCCCCACCAGGCACTAATGAGGCCACATCTCGTGGTGTCAGCAGAGACTGGATGGATATATTGGACTTCCACCCCAACCTGCAGTAGTGAGGCACTCTACCCTCTCTGCTAGAGTAGTATCAGATTTGTCCTAGTTGAATAATAAAGATTTACACCATTGCCCAGTTGTTAAGAGGTTATTGAATCCCCCCACCCCCTACCCCCATGGTGTCACTGGTGACCAGAGGGGAAATAATGTTATTCTTACCCTTTTGAGTCAGAGAGGTATCATTGGAGATCTAGTGGGGAGCTGGAACAGCCACTCCTATCCAGCAGTAATGAAGATTCCCCCTCTTTGAATGTCAAAGAGGCAACATGAGGAATCCAGTTTTCTACTAAAAGAGCAGTTCAGAGGATATAAGCTAAAACAAAAGGTTTAAATAAGATCTAGTGTCTTGTAATATTCCAGATATTCAAATTTCAATCAAAAATCACTAATCATACAAGAATCAGGATAATCTCAAACTGAATGAAACAAGTCAATAAATGTTAATAGTAAGAGGACAGAAATGATAGAATTATCTTACAAAGATTTTGAAAGAGCTATTATAAAAATGCTATAATGAGCAATTACAAACATATTTGAAACAAATAAAAAAAATAGAAAGTCTCAGGGAAAAAAAGCAAAAATCTCAGTAATGGAGTAGAAGAACTAAATGCAAACTTTAGAACTGAAAAATATAGTAGCCAAAAAAAAAAAAAAAAATGACCCCAAAACTCAATCGACAGGCTCAGCAGCACAATGGGAAGGACAGAAGAAAGAATCAGTGAACTGGCAGAAAGAATAACAGAAATTACCAAATGTGAACAATAAAGAGGAAATAGACTGAAAAATAAAAAAGAGCATGGCCTCATAGACCTTAGGTGTATAACAAAAGACCTAACATTGTCATCATACTCCCAGAACGACAAGAAGAAAAGAGGTTGAAAAAGAACTCAAAGAAATACTGACTGAAAATTTGGCAAAAGACACAAACCTAAAAATTAAAGAAGCTGAGTGAAGCCTAAACAGGGATAAACCCAAGGAAATCCACTTCAAGACACATCATAACGACACTTCTGACAACTATAGACAAAGGAAAATCTTGAAAGCAGTAACAGAGAAATGATACAATACTTTTAGGGAAAAAAAACCAATTGCATTGACAGTAGATTTCTCATCAGAAACCACAGAGAGAAAAATGAAGTGGCATAACATTTTAAAGAAAAGAACTGTAGATTAGAATCCAATATACAGTGAAAATAACCTTCAGAAATAAAAAGAAAATCAAGACATTCTAAAATGAAGGAACATTAAAAGAATTTGTCACCAACAGACCTAACCTAAAGGAATGGCTAAGGGAAGTTCTCTAAACAGAAAAGAAGTAAGAAAGGAATGAACCTTGGGGCATAAGGAAGAAGAACATGATACACAAAACATATGGAAAATGGAGTAGAATTCCTCCTTTTGTGTGTTCTAAATTATGTTTGGTGGTGGAAGCAAATAATTTATCACTGATGTGGTTCTAAATGTATGTGGAAGAAACATCTAAGGCAGTTATACTGTAAACAAAGAAGGCAAAGGGATATAAAAGACATAGGGTTTCTACACTTCACTCAAGCTAGTAAAATGACACCACCAGTAGCCTACGGTAAGTCCTATACGTAACGTAATACTTAGAGCAACCAATAATAAAGCTGCACAAGAGATACACTCAAAACCACTGTGTATAAATCAAAACGAAATTCTAAGAATATGTTTAAATAACATAAAAGAAGGCAAGAAAGAGAGAATAAAAACAAAAATCAGAGAGAACAAACCTAAAACCAAAAATAAAATGACACACTTTAGCCCTCACATATCAAATATCTAAATACAGCAATTAAAAGACACAGATTCACGGAGTGGATTAAAAAGCATGCCCCAACTATATGCTGTCTATAAGAAAGTGAAACTCACTTCAAATATAACAATATAGCAGATTGAAAGTAAAGGAATGAAAAAAATTTACCACACAAACCTTAATCAAATGAAGCCAAGACTGGCTATATTAACATACCACTAAGCAGACTTTAGAGCAAAGTAAACTACCAGAAAGAGAGAGAGCATTATATAATCATAAAAGTGTACTCCACCAAGCAGACAGAGCAATCCTAAATGTCCATATACCAATGTCAGAGCTGCAAAGTATGAAGCAAACACTGAAACACCTGAAAGGAGAAGCAGAAAAATTTACAATTATATTTGGAGACTTTAACCTCCCTCTCTCAACAATGTAAAGAACAACTGTACAGAAATCTGCAAGAATATAGAAAATACCACCAACAACCAACAGAATCTAACGAACATTCATTAAGTATTCGACCCAACAACAGCAGAATAGATGTTCCTGTCAAGCATCGACAGAATATATAACAAGATAGAGCATATCCTCGGTCATAAAACAAACCTCCACAAATTAAAATAATTGAAATCATACATAGTGTGTTTTTTGACTACAATAGAATGGAACTAGAAATCAATAAAGAAAGATAACAGGAAAATCTCCAAACATTTAGAAACTAAACAACACACTTCTAAATAACCCATGGGTCAAAGAGGAAGACTCAAGGAAAATGAAAAAATACATTAAAAATGAATAAAAATGAAAATACAATATATCTAAAATGGTGGGTCACATGTAAATAAGTGCTGAGAGGGAAATGCATAACATTAAATATATATATATATGTATATTGAAAACAGAAAAGGTATAAATTCAATAATTTTACTTTTCATCCCAATAATCTAGTAGAAGAAGAGTAAAATAAATTTAAAGCAAGGAAAATGAAGGAAGCAATAAAAATAAGAGCAGAAATTAATGAAATTAGAAACAAAAAAAGAGAGAAAATCAATGAAACAGAGCTAGTTCTTTGAAAAGATCATTAAATTTGAAAAACCTCTACCGAGAAAACAGTGAAAAGATACAAATTACCAATAGGTGAAATGAAATAAGGGATGGTGTTAAAGACCTGGCAGCTATCAAAAGGACATTAAGAAAATATTATGAACAACTTTATATATATAAATTTACAATGTAAATGAAATGGATTCCTAAATAAACACAAAGTACCACAAGTCACCCAATACAAATTAGATAATTTGAAGAGTCCTATAACCTTAAGAAAATTGAATTTGTTATTAAAAAACCCTACCCCACCCCCACCACCCAAAATATTCTCCAGACCTGGATAGTTTCATTGGACAAACATCTAAGGAGGAGCTAACACGAAGGCACCACAGTCTCTTCCAGAAATCAGAACAGGAGGGAACACGTCCCAACTTATTTTACAAAGTTAGGATTATCTGATACCAAAGCAGACAAAGATAGCACAAAACAAGGAAAATAATAAAACAATATCTTTCATTTATATAGATGCAAAAATTCTTAACAAATATTAGTAAATAAATTTCAGAAATATATAAAAGGAAATATAGTCTATGACAAAGGTTTCAAGACTGTTTCAATATTCAAAGATCAATCAATATAATCCATTATATTAACAAGAAAGGAGAAAAATCACATTATTAGATGAGATCAACTGGTGCAGAAAAAGTTCAACACTTATTATCATAAAACTCTTAGAAAATGTAGGAAAATAGGGGAAATTCTTCAGCTTCATAGAATAATCTACATAATACCTACAGCTGACATTATGCTTAACAGTGAAGGATTGAATGCTTTCTCTTATAATAGGGAGCAAGGCAAGAATATCCAGCAGTACCACTAATTCAATATAGTGCTGGAAGTTATACACTGTGCAATAAGGCAAGAAAAAAGGCATAAAGATAGGGAAGGTAGAATTAAAATTGCCCCATTTGTAGATGACATGATTGTCTATGTAGAAAATCCCAAGAATTCTACTAAAATCTTCTAGAACTAATGAGAGTTCAGCAAATTTGCAGGATACGAGATAAACATTCAAATATCAATTGTTATTTCTTTATACTAGTAATGAACACCCCAGTACCAAAATTAAAATATGATAGAATTTTCAGTCACTCAAAAAAATAAAATACTTGTGTAAAGCTAATGACACGTATATAGGACTTATATGTTGTAAACTATGCAACACCGATGAAAGAAGTCAAATAAAATGTAAATGAATCGAGAGGCATACTATGTTCTTGGATTGGAAGACTCATGATAGTAAAAAAGTCAGTTTTCCAAGAATGATATAGAGGTTTAACACTATTTCTATCAACATCCCAGCAATATTTTTATTTATAGGCTAGATTATTCTAATATTTATGTGGAAAGGCAAAGGAGTCAGAATGACTAAACAATTCTGGAAGAAAAATGCCTAAGATAAAATAGTGACAACATCAAAAGCTGATGAGGATGCAGAGAAACTGGGTCACTTATACTTTTCTGTTTGGTATACAAAATGTTACAGCCAGTTTCAAACTGATTTTTCTGTATACCTCTACTAAGCATTCTGCTCCCTTCCTGGCATAAAAGACTGCCAACAAGTTTCTTATTTTCCCTTTCTCAATTTCTTTCTTTCTTTTTACTTACTGACACTATTTCATTTCTCCCTTTTCTCCCTTCTCTGCCTCAGTATTTTCAAGTTCCTTTATAGTTTTTTTTTGAATGAATTCATTGTAACTGAATCATATTCCCTAGATAATTCTTAAGGCTGGTTCTATGTTTCAGTAAAACTGATGATATTAACTTTTCGTTTTCATCTTTAGTGGTCATAATGAAAACATTGTGCCATTAGTTATCTGATTCATTTTGCGGTAGGCTGAAGATAGAGAATGTTAGACCAGAAATTCAAAAAGAAATATCACTCAAAATAATATCAGAAGCAAGAACTCATATAAGTTCTAAATCCTAAATCCTTTTATGCTCCTGCTCCTCCCTTTAATATATCAAAAGTCAGGCCTGGTGAACTGATCAAAGTCTGCTCCAGTCCATTGGCATTTCAATTTTTATCCCCATTTTTCCACTGAGCTCTTTATTCCTCAGGTCATTCCCTACTGAGTTTAGATGACAAAATTCATTATTTCAATGACTCTCTAGTCAATATACTCAAGCATTTCCTTTCTTCTCTTATGTTAATATAATATATATACTATAAAATATTCATACAAATATAAAATTAAAAATTCTGCAATACAGAAGAAAAGTATTACTATAATCTATCTATTTTTGATGATTTCATAACTTCCAATTAGGCAAGTCAAAGTATACACTTAGGGTCTGGTCCAGCAATAAAGATCACGGGGATATATTCATATTTAAAATAATCTTGAAAATTCACTTTTTGGTTGACATCATGTCAGAGCTGATTAAGTAAGATAATTATCATTTTCAATCATTTTCATATTGTACTTTGATCTAATGTTATTAGTATCATCTTCAATTCAGGGTTTTTTTGGAAAAAATATTTTAGACCATTTATCCCCTTATGAGTCTTAACTTGGCTAAACCTAGATAAAATAATCTAAATATACTTCACTGGACACACACAAATTTCTAAATGATGCTATTCACTATGAGAAAAAAAAGACAAATATGATACTTTCCACCTCTCTACTCTATAAAATTTCTTCTTTCTTGAGATATTTTACTTCATATATATTGTTCTTGACCACCATAGATTAGAGACAACCAGCAACATATGAGAATTCCTCTTCCCTTACAACCCTCACAGTACTTAGAATTCTCACTCTTTCAAGTGTACCAATATGGTGGATATGGGCTGTTGTCTCAAAAGTGTTATTTATACTTATCTGATTACCAATTAAATCAAGTTACTTTTCATTTTTATTGACAGGTTCTTCAGCTTAATCTAGCTCTTCAATGAGTAGAAGATTAAGGTCACATATCTTACAAATGTGAATGCATTAAACCCCAATCTCCACTCTAAGGCTTGTTTCTTGCGCTGTCATGCTGTCAGCTCAGGATTGCTATTCTGGCTTGTGTTTTAGAGTTTACTCTCAGTTTCTGGTAGCTCCTTGAAGAAGCCTTTCCTCATTACTCCTTCTGATTTGGCTAGTATACGGTTTTTTTTTTCCATTTATTTCTGAAAGCCATATTGAATGCATACTCTTTGCCAGGCCCTATGTCTTTTCCACTTTGTTGCAGCATGCAGAGAGAACAAGATTCAAAAATGTGATTACCGAGCACTGCTTATTATCTCGTTGGTTTTCTTGTTGGTGTTTCTGTGTCTTCCATTAGACTCTGCTACTTCAAGTTATAGACACTGTCTTTTAAGTGTTTATAATTTAGTGACCTAGTGATAAATACAGTATTAAAGAAATTAGCTATAAAAAGAGATTGCAATGTATATGCACATGTTCTTTGATGTAATTAATAGTGCTTCTGTTTCTGATTATGCAAATATTATTTCATATGGCACTCAACAAAACATCAAATTGTGTTGATTACTTCTGTCAATCCTATTGTTAAAGGAGGGATGCCCACTGTAGGGTTATGAGGAAGGCCAGACACGTGACACACAACACGAGACACATGAGATTGACAGCAGATTATTAGTCACATATACTCACAGCTCAGGGGAAGAGGACACCGTATGCTATGCTGGGCCAAGTGGGGTTGTAACTGGAAACAGACTAAACCAGGGGCTGTAGGAGGTGGCAGGTTTTGTAGTGACCCTGTCTCCCATGGAAGGATTTGATTAGCTTGTCTGAATAATACCATAGGCTGGCAGAGCATTGAAACTCACTCCTCAGGGATCAGCAAGAACTGTGTCTGGCCCCTCGGATAAGGAGGGTGTTTGGCTAGGGTACTTCATCCATGAGAGCAGAGTGGGGAGGCCTCCTTGCAGTTAGGCCATTTGAGATCATCCCAATTTTACTAAATGTCAAGGCAGCATATAATATTGACCTTAATATTAGGCCTTACACCACATAAATCCAGATATATAACCTGAGTTTATTCTCATTAATACTATCTTCATGCAGAAATTAACAGGATTTTGGTTCCCAGTTTTGGTTAGAATTTTCAGTGACCACAAACTAGAAATATTATATAGAATTTTATTGAAATTTTTCTCCTATAGAGGGAGTTTATTCCTGCACATTAAAATAATTTATAAACAATGCTTTCTTGCTCTTAGTTAATCTTTACAAATCCAAATTAAGTATTCCTGAGTGTACAGAAAACTGTCTGACAGCTGTTAAAAACTGCCTATCAAGGTGAAGAATATACACAAGCTAAAAAAAAAAATCCCCAGATGCACATTAGTTATCAAAACAAATTCTCTAAAAGCACTGAAGGAGGAGAAGTTTCTAATATTCACAACTGTTCTCTGAACACCATTCAATGAATAAAGGCACCTGTGAAATTGCTGAGTCTCCAGAGGAACTGAATATAAATAAAAGATTTATGCCATTTCAGTGTACTACAGAAACACAATAGAAAGAGAAGTTTGCATAATTCAAATTTGGATGATACAATGAATAGTCAAGGGAATATAGGAAGAAGTCTACACTTGTAAATTGATAAAACAATGTCATAACAATAAATGGGTATTGGAAACACATGGGTAAAATCCAGTGGGAATAGTAATGCAACATTTAGTTCACCTTTATTTTTGTCATACTCAGAAGGCAAGTACTATTCAGACTAAATTGATTGCTATTTTGATGGATTAAATCTTACAAAGTTAGCCAATATGCAAAAATGCATAACAAAAATGTAGTATATTCAATAGGGAAATTAATTTGGGGATATAGAGTACTATAACAAATCTCAAATTATGAGAGAAACACAAAGCGTGTATGTAATTATTATCTCTTTATTGAAGGGATACAGCACATGATGATCTACAAAAGCCATACAATAAATCAGACATTGAACAATTCCCTCCCGTAGAAGTGCCAGATACGTAATTAGCTTTAAGTCATTTACCTTGATTTTTTACTCAACCAGTCATTCCTTTTCCCACTAATCTGTGAGGGGTCTACTATGCAGTGGTATCTTGCTGAAAAAAAAAATAGCAAATGTAATAGAGACAGTTTCTATTGTCTGGATAATATGGAATTTATGACTGTAGTTTGAGAGTCACACATCCTGTGGTAGAAGGTTCAGGTTATTTACTATTTCTGACTCATTAAACAGCCAAACAAATTTTTCTGTGTTGATGAAATATTCTAAATATATTCTGTCCACTAATAATTGAGCGCTTGAATATAATTAGTGACACTGAAATTTTAATTTTCCTTCATTTTAACTAATTTAAATTTAAACAAATAGCCACATGTGGCTAGTGGCTACCATATGGACTGAGCTCTAGGACTATTGTAAATATCAAGTGTACGCAGAGCAGTTAATACAGTGCTTAGCACACAGTAAGTCCTTAATAACAAGTAGTCATTAACCTCCAAGATAATGATGATAATATAGGTTTTTTGGGAAAGAGATTAAATAGTTGAGAAAAACGTCTCAGAAAACCACATTGATATTAAAGTTCTAACTGGGACTAATTTCTGAGTAGTCGCAAGATAAACATCATTCTAATGCTTATAGTCATGGTATGAAATTTACAATATGCAATGAACATTTAAAAAAACCTCCATAACTAAAACATAATTCTTGAGTAGCATCAGTTTCTTACAAAGATGATGTCGGACACAAATAACATTCAAGAGCTGGGGCAGATACTGATATCCACAGATGGGAGTCCCGACGATTCTTTTCCCACACAAACAAAGGAGTATCTACAGAAACACCTCCCAATAGAGCAACAGTTATTCATCTTCTTCAAGGTTCAGCACTATAGATTCTCATTGATGTAGTGAGGCAGTAACCCAAAATCTTCTACCATGTTATGAGCATGTTCAGTAACTATTAGAAAGGGTAACACTGTGGTACCACTTTGTATGTGCTAGTTTTGCAATGTTTGAAAGTTGCTCATCTCTTGGTAACAATTCTGGCTTTTAGAGTGCAATTATTCCATAAGATAAACAGATATTCAAAACAGTACGATATCTAGACTGGCTCATATTTTAACTGGAGATCATTCTTCACAAGAAGGTGCACATTGGAAAGGACTGTCACTTTCTGAATCCACACACTTTTCCAACTTGAGAAATGTATAAAAGGACTTCAAAGCTCTGTTGGATATCCTCTGTGATCCCCTCCAATTCCACTATCCATCCATCTCCATCATGCTCTGTGTCCCAGAAAACTGTTCTGTTTGGACTGTATCAAAGAACTCCCTTGCTTTGGCTTATGCTTGGGTTTTCGAAAATAGGAAGTTCCAGAAAGAGATTAGAGAGTGGGAGGAATGAATCTCTATCCTATCTTTTCAGGTCAGGGTTAAGGAAGCTAAAATTCCTCTTTTTCTTAACCCCAGTATCTCTTATCAGTAGCCTTAAACCTAGTTAATAACTTTAAAAATCTTTCTTTATTAAACTTGTCTCAATGACTTTACAGGTGCAATTTCTTTGCTTCCACGTTCATGACTGATACAAGGAGCAATCTTATTATGAAATTGTGAAACCTGGATAAAATATTGCATGCATTATTGCATGAGCAGACTTTTAAGAATCTACCAAATCTGTGCTTTTGGGATTATAAATTTTAACTGTATAGGTTAAAATTTTGTAATCTTAAAAAGAAAAGTGTGATTACTTTAAGCCCACATAGTGGTTTGCTTTAGAGAGAGTGATGGAATTACGTTTGGTGGAAGAAAGTGGAAGGCTTCTGGGGTTATCAAAATGTTCTATTTTTTATCTTAGATGCTACTGACATGGAAGGGTACTTTTTGTTTCTGGGGAGTGCATTTTTAACTAATTTGTTACACTGAACTTTTACATTTTTCAATTTTCTCTATGTGGATTTTACTTCTCAATATAAGAGCCATAGAAAATTTACAGAAAGGAACAAGAAAGGACACCTTTCTTTTGTTTTAGCCACAAAAATGAATGTATACTATGCACTCGATTCAATATAAGTTTTTGTCACATATCTCTGATTGATTTAAAAGGTTATTTTTGAAGGATTGTTTGACTTGCTGGGATAAAGGTTTGCGTTGGAGAGAATATGCAGATTAGACATCCGCATTTATGTGGTATGTTTGTTGCAATTGCCATCATTGCTTTTGTAGTTTGAAAATAATCTACAATAAAATATTTAGAAAGAGGTCCTGATTGGCCATTATTTCAGTCTCTTACAATGATTTATGTTTGAATATAGTGTCTCTATATCATAGAACGGCAGTGGACTTTGTCATCTGCCTCTTTGTCGTCTATGCCCAGATCATTGATTTGTAGTAGCCTTTTAGTAGGAGTGGGTTTGATGCCATCTCTCATCCCCAAGAAGTGACATGATAGGCATACCCTCTTGCAAGGTTGTCACTTCAAAATCTGACCCTAAATTGTTCTAAATGGAATCAAGCCCAGAATGTTGGGTAATGGTTGGAAGAGATGAAGATTTCTCTTCTGGACTGTGTGGAAAAGGAATGTGAGATCTTAAGCTGCAGCATCAATTTCACTACTGCAGGATAAGGCAGCCCGTGGATGAAGGTGGCCCCTAGAAGATGACAGAGATGAGAGCATTTCAGTGATATTGAGTGGTCATTTGGTCTCAACTAATCTGGGCCATTCAGTTATCTGGGAGATAAAAGAGACCATCTCTGTGGGCCGTTTTCTTTGTGTGGATGTGGGGCAAGCACCTAGGTCTCCTTTGTAATTTGTCAGTATGAGTTGGATTTTCTGTTTTTTGCAACTGATCATATTTTACCTTGTGTGTTGAAGACCTGGATACTGAACAGAGCATTGTCTGTTATGCTTTCATAGATTTTAGATTTCAGATTTGTGGATCTTTAAGTTGTTTGAGAGACAATTAAATTTTCAATAAACAAGTATTATCTCTTGTTGCTGTCTGAACAAAATCAAAATGGAGTAGGATACATAATAAGTAAAGAAATGCTAATCTAAAAACTCTCTGCTGTCGGGGAAATGCAATTCTATAACCGGCAGATTATGACTTATTTTGTCTTTAAGCTATTGCAATTTTGAAGGAAGAAAATATCTCTGAAAGGTAAATATAAAATCCCTGATAATTCCAAATTAGTATAAGGTGTTTTCTATGCAAGTAAAAGACTTTTGGCGTGTGTACAGTGTTTATCATGATTTTATAAAATGGTATTTGCATTACGTGAAGCATAAATGTAATTATTTATTCCTGCCAGCCCCGACATCTCAGATACTACTGTTTAAAAAATATAACCGTGTTTTCCTGCCCCAAATTTCTTTCCCACAGTCCCTCACAGCTCCAGCCCCATTCATATGACCTAACAGAACAGTATCTCATTTGAGCTCACAATGGTATTCTACAAAAATCTGACTGCTCAGGAGATATTAAAGATTGCCTTCAGAGGACGAGCTTAACATGAACGTTTTACAGTTGTAGTGATTAAAGCCCAGTTCTTAAAATCAGCCATTGAGCGATGCCAGAGAGTCAGCATCAAAGTAACTCTAGGCATAACCTTGTTCCGAAATGTAGGTAAATACTGGAAACTGAACTATTTAAAAAGACTAATGTATTTCAGGAGGAATATGTGCCTCAATCTGAATTGAAAAATTAATTGCAGGATTTGTTAGATATGTTAATTTGTTCAAATCACAATTAACATATGAAAAGGAAAGGAAAAGACACTGAATTAAATAGACTGAATTAAAGCAGCAAACGGAGTAATAGAAATAAACCTTACATGTGACAGCCTGTCACCTCCATGAAATAGGGTTGTGTGGCAAAAAAATGGCTGTTACAAAGCACCACAACACTGATATCTAAGAGCAGCACCAATGTTGGTCACATAGACACTTTCTTTGCAAATACCCATGTCATTAATCTTCTTTCAAAAATCACTGAGCTATAAACATGAAGCAGACTTGCATCTGTGCACAGAGAATGCACAAAAAATGAGTGTGCTACACTCTCTATTGCTGGTTCTTTTTACACATATTTAATAAGTATATGCTGGATGAGAGTGAGGCCGGATGTTCTGATGCATAGTTTACTTGCCATATATGTAGAGAGCGATGCATTGTGAATGTATCATAAGAAATTTAGAAACTCAGTTTTCTATATGTATTATGTCTTTTGTTTGCATTACAGTCTTTCCAAGAATAGGACCTAAATGAGATTTACATTATAGTAATCCTGTCTATTTCTATATCACAGTGTAATAAACTATTCATTACTTATGTAAACACATACACCCATAGACAGAGAGGGATAGATTTTCTTTATGTACAATTTAAAAATCATAGCATGCAATACATATTAATTAACATGTACAGTTAGCAGACAGCTATATGCTCAAAGCACTGTGTGAGGGGGTAAGATTCATCATCTAAGAGTCCAAACAAAAAGAAGAAATCAGATGGAACCCTGTCAGTGCTTTTTGGGGGAGTATAAGCAAAGCATTATCAAGGTAGGGAGGAGAGAATCTGGCTTAAGAAATGGCAAAAAGCTTTGTAGAAGTTTTCAGGAGAGAAAAGGCAAGTGCAAGCCAAATAGAGGAAACAGCGGATGGAGTAGCTAGTCATATGTGCAGGCTACAGCAAGTAGTTTATTCTGGCTCTGATACAGTTTGCTAAGGTAAGTACAGTAATGTGATTCTGGACAGATTTGCTGGACTCAATCACAAATAGTTTTTATGTCTCTTGGGAAGTCTGAAAGATTGCAATAAGTTGAGACAAGATCAAATGCACACACTAAACTCTCATTTTAATAGCAATGCCAAAGACCGAATGAAGCGATGTAAGAAGAGGGCGGAGAAACCATCAAGATATTAGCATTTTGTAAGTGAAATTTGATGGAGGCTGTCAGTAAGCCAGTGGTAGTGGGAATGGAATAAATAAATGTTTAGAATTTAGATGTTTAGAATTCAGCATCCCACAGGATTTCAAGTTACATTTTGGGGTCAAGGGAAAGAAAGACATTCTCATGACTATCAAGATGCTGACTTGGTGCCTGAAGGGTGATGGTAAGGAACATTGGACATGAAATATTTTTTAAGAAGAACTAAAATGAGTTTAGGCTTTGGACATGTAAATATTGAGATTGTTATGGGACATATGTGGTTGTGTCAGTTTTTCAGTTAGTAATAATTTCTGAAATTCAAGGCACAGATTTGGCTATCATGTAGAGATGTTGAAGATGTTACTCTATAAAAAATAAAAGATCTTGTCAATAAAAACTAAAGATGCAGAACTATAACTAATGAAAAGTTATAATGATTTCAAAACTAAATTTAGAGGCTCTGTAAAACAGTCAGCTCTTTCCTATTCGGTTCTCTAGCTGAATGCTCTTATTAGACTTCTTGTGTGGAGAAAGGGGACCTAACCAAAGAGGGAGAAAAGAGTGATTTAGGTCATGAGTGAAATGATTGCTCTAAT
This sequence comes from Equus przewalskii, assembly GCF_037783145.1. NCBI lineage: Eukaryota > Metazoa > Chordata > Mammalia > Perissodactyla > Equidae > Equus > Equus przewalskii. The sequence continues at coordinate 96,393,028 of NC_091832.1, forward strand.
ATTTTAGATTTTTGCCCACCATCAGAAAAAATTTGTTTCATATAACTGGTGAGTTAATTAACTGAGTGTTTTATTTCTATTTTTACAAATGGCATCTTCTCATAAAATATTAATATCCAAATCTGCTCTTTTTTAAAATTTTAGTAAGAACTTTTACATGCTAACAGACTCACAAAATTATTTGTCAACATCAAGAGAGAATATCACATTAAGGCCCTAGAAACCATGAATAAGAGTGCTTAGTGGAAGAATTACCCCAAATTCTTTAAAAAGATTAGAATGTAAGCTCCTTAAGTCTGGCCCCTTGATGTAGTGGTTGAGTTCCTCTCACTCTGCTTTCATGGTGCAGGTTCACTGATTCGCATCCAAGGCACAGACATACACCACTTGTCAGTCATGCTATGGCAGCAACCTACATACAAAATAGAGGAAGATTGGCATAGATGTTAGCTCAGAGGTGAAGTTTCCTCAGCACAAAAAAACACATCTGTGTACTTTTATGATTTTGTTTTTTGGGGTTTTTTTTGTTATCCCAAATTCTGTGCCTGGGACATAGCACACACTCAATAACTGTTTTTGAGCTGAACTCTGCAAAGTACCAATATTACATTAGCTTTACTTTGTACAGCATGTTATAAACAGAAATTGTATATGCTGCACTATATTATTATTAAACTCATTGAAATGGAGCACACATGTTATTATCTCTAATTTAATTACTCAAACAATGTAGAGTTAAAGAAATTGGGCATGCATGGTTACTCAGAAACAATAGTAAAGCCATAGCTAGAATCAGGTATTTTCACCTTTAAGGCTTAATTTCATTCAACTATAATTATCCCATGCATGGCACTGCAATCATATAAGCAGCCTTGGTTGTATTCTTCAATAAGGAACCTACATAATGGAAAGCTTACATATAAAATGTCAGAGAGGGCTACAATAATTCACTTCATTTAAAATTATTATTATGAATGATGCTCTTGTAAATCCTTATGTAAAATATTACTCCTCAACGTTATAAAAAATTATTGGAAGATACATTAAACAAACAGTAACGTACAGATGAGAATTCAACTTTGGTAAAATTGTTTAATTTTATAAAGAAATAAGACATTGTACATATGATTAGAAATTCTTTTGCAAAGTTTGCTAACACTATTTTTCTCTCTCCCAAAGGGAACATTATGACATCCTGAAATTAGTATTTATATATCTTAGAAATAATATTTAATATGATGGTGATATAGATAGTACTGTGTATTGTTTTTCTTTTCTTTAGCAAGTATTTATTAGAATATATAACAGAAACAAAGACACTACTTACAGTATCATAAAATGATCTAAAGTATCAAAGTATTAATAGAGCAGATATAAAAGATATGGGGAAGTTTTTAAAAGTTTTATTAAAATTTATGAAAGAAGATCATGAATACATGGATAAATGTGTCTTGTTTATGAATGGGACACATCTACATCATGATGATCAACAGTTTGTAATTTGTTCTACTTAAAGGAATTCTAATAAAAATTCTAATAGAGAGGGATGTGTGTCTGTGTTTGTGAGTGTGTAAAATTTGGAAATCTAATTTTAAAACTCGTATGAAAGAGTAAAGGAACAGAATTACTAACAGAAAATAAAAGAAGAGTTTTATTGTGAAAAGTGCTCTAAGAAATATGTAAAAAGCAATTTATATAGTATAATATTAGCACAAGGATAAAGGAACCAAAAGTTCAGATTAGAAAACTGAAAAAATAGTTTCACATATATACGGAAATGAGGATGTCAATAAGAGTAGCCTTAAATTGAGAAAACTCCTTCCCTATAAAGAAAACAAAACAAAGACAGATATCTCCTCACGCCGTATCTAGATGTGCATTCCGTGTGGATTATAGCTATAAACGTGAAAGCGAAAACTCTGAAACGTGACAAAGACGACTTCTGCTCTTCAATCTGTTCTCCCTTTTCATAGTAAACGGCTTAACAACAACAACAATAAAACACTAAGAGACAAAAAATGTGACTCAAATATTGGCACATAATAAAGAAATATATGTTTGAAACTAAATCATATTTTCCAGACTCCGTTGAAAGTAGGTGTGACGATGTAACTAAATTTTCTTCAGTAGAAAGTAACCAAAGTTATGTTCACACATTCTGGGACAAGGCATTTAAGACACGTGTGTCTGTGTCTTATTTTCCCTTCCGTGGGCTGGACAGAGATGATACAAAGATACTAGGGGATGAGCCCAGAATGACTGCTGTGCAACACACCCAAGCCGTGCGGATTGGAGCAGGCTCAGACACTAAGACCAGCAAGAGCGTCGAGCCTCTTATCCACGGTCTCGCAGAGTAGGTGGAAAATGAAGAAAAGTAGCAGTTTGTTAAGATCCATATAAATGGTGATGTTTGCTTGTTGAGATGATACAGCCATATATTTCTAATATAAATGGTTACACAGAAATCTGGCGCCTCTTTTTTAAACAGTACCTTTCATGAAAGAGCTTTCTCTTTCCAGTTTTTGCAATGCAAAAGGAAGTACAAATGTCCAAATAAGTGGAATTCATCTATGTGTGCAAATTTATATATATATGTAGCCGTTGCTGCCACAGGAGAAAATCACTGTGTGACTGAGCAAAGTGATGTGAGCTAAGGCTACTTTTCCCCTTTTACCTTTTGTACCTCCTAAATTTGGAATATGTGCATATAAACCTGTCAATAATACATACAGATTTCAGTATTTGTGTGCATTATACAAACACACACAAAACCAGAAACAAATAGAAAAGTTTGAATTCACACCTGAAAGAGAAAATGAGGAATTAGCAATTTCAAACATGGATTCTCTGATAAAGCTTTTTAAATTGATACAACTTCTAGGGAGATATCTATTTAAATATTAATATCTGTTTTAATTATAAATACACTTAGCCTTTGACCCGGAAATATATTTCTAAACATACATTTTACTGGTAAACTTGTACGTATATAAAATCATTTTTATCTGTTTAAGATTATTCTTCATAGGATTATTTGAAACTTCAAAAGGTGGGAATTAGTCTACTTTGTCCACCTATAAAGATATTATTACATAATTATGATAAAATCAAACAATGGTACAATATGGACCTATATAGAAGAGGGAGTTATGTTCTAAAGTAGAAATTTCTTCAAGATAAATTACAAAGTAAAAAAAACAGTACAGTGTGGAACAGTGTATTTAATGTGCTACTATTTGGGTAAAAATGTAAAGCATCCATCTTTGCTTGTGTATACAATAAATCATTTAAATAGGACTCTCAGTGAGCTAACTGTATTATCTTCCCTCTGGGGAGAAGAAATGGGAGGCTAAAGGAAATAACCATAATGGAGACTTAAACTTATAAAATATTTTAAATGTTGCCCTATATCAATATATTACCTAGTAAAACAGTACATTAAATAAAATATATTTGTGGGGATAGGAAAGAGATGAAAGGCAACGAAGCCAGTCTTCAAAAAGAAAATGGAGAGTATTTACTCTATGACCCACCAATCCCTTTCAGGGCATACACCTTTGAGAAAACTAGTCACAGGTCTCTAAGAGAATGGGCAGGAAGATGAGTTATGAAGAATGCATACTGTGGAATGCTCTTCTGCATTTAGAGAAAAACATTACAGTTATACATTCAGCCAAACTGATGTCTTAAAATCATGTAAAAAAATGAAACAGAAGGGCATCTATAGCACAACAGCATTTTTATGAATTAAAAATACATGCCCAAAAAGGACCATTATATTACCTTTCAAGGATCCTTACAAAGGATCAATATCAAACACATTAGCATAGGCATCTAAGGTGAAAAAGGAAGTATCAGTGATATACTGCTGCATAGCAAATTACTCCAAAACTTATCAACTTAAAACAATAAGCATTTTTACTTCACGATATCTGAGAGTCAGGAATCCAGGAAGAGCTTTGTGCCGTGGTTGTGCTTCAGGGTTTCTCTTGAGGTTGCAGTCAAAATGTGAGGCAGCCCAGTGGGCATCGAATGGCTTTGCTGGGATTGGAGGACAAGCTTCCAAGAATGCCTTCGATAACACATGGCTGTTGGCTGGTGACCTCAGTTTCTTGCCCCGTGGGCTTCCTCACTGGGCTTGCCTGAATGTCCTTAAGTCAGGTCATCTGTCTGTCCCCAGTGCAAGTGAAATCAGACAGAAAAAGAGTGAGCAAGAGGTAAACAGCAAGGTTTAACAATCTCAGAGGTTAGCATAACATCACTTCTGCAATATTCTATAGGTCTCACAGACCAACCTTGGTAAATGTGATAGGGGACTACTTAAGAGTTGGCAGGCATCATTAGGGGCCATCTTTGAGGCTAACTATCACAGATAGTAAAAATGAAGATCAGAAAAAAGGGAAAAATTAATATACAATCAAATAAAACAAAAATTTAATCTTATACTGCCTGATGCTGATAGTGGAGTGAAATGATATAATTAGCTTGATTTTATGTACCTGGGTATGAAGGAAAACATACGCACAAATGTGTTATTCGTAAATATGCACCTAGCTATTTCTCTGTTCTCTTGTTGATAAACACATCTTTCTGATACGTTTTTCTGTTAGAAATAATGATGCAGTGAAAATCTCTGTATAGATCTCTTTGTGTACATGTACAAGAATTTTAGTGAAAGATATATATACTTATAAGTAGAAATGTCAACATTTATATGCACATCTCCAACTGTACTAGTTGGTGCTAAATTTCTCCCCAATGTGGACATATTAATGTGCATGTCCACCACCAGTAAATGAGAGTTCCCATATTTATTATCCTTCCTAAATTATAGTACATACCGACATGAATCTGTTGGATATGAAGTGGAATACTGTTATTGTTTCAATAAGTTTTTTTTACTGACGACTACTGAGTTTGAGCACCTTTTCACATTTATTTCATATTCACACTTCCACTTCTGTGAATGGTCTTTTCAAGCCCTTCTTCCATTTTTTTAAATTTGGGGTACATGGCCTTTTATTATTTTGGAATTCTTTTTATAATCTTATTGAAATCTTGACTCTGTGCTGCCTTGTAATAATTATCGCTAAGTCTGTGTCTTGTCTTTTTAATTTTGTTAGAACATCTTTTGAGGGACAGAAAGATTCATTACATGTCTGATTTATAAAATTTTCACTTTATGGTTTGTACTTTTGTATTTTGTTTAAGGAGTCCTTCCTAAACTAAGATTATAAAGATTCTTCTCTAAATGTTTAATGCAAGTTTAAAGAATTGATTTTCAGTTCAGGTCTTTAATATATCTGAAACTTAAATTTACGTATGTTGTTATAATAAGATAAAACTACATTTTACTTTCTACAGTGATGGTTGATTGTCCTACAATGATTTTTGAAAGTACGTAATTTCCATACTGATTTTTTAATGTAGGCTCTTAAATACTGAATTTCAGTATATCCATGCTCCGTTCTGGGTTCTCTTTACTTTCCTTTGGTATATTTATCTATAAAACTGCACCAGTAGCAAACTGTCCAAATTACTGACTCCTTAATAATTCTTTACACTTTTTTTATCCTCCCACTTATTACTCTTCATATTTTTTGACAATTCTTAGCCATTTACTCTTACATCAGCTTGATAAGTTCCACTTAAAAAATGTAGTTTTTAATTGAAATTTCTCTGAATTTATAGATCAACTATCAGAGGATAACATCTATAAAATATACAGAATTTCCATCTAGAGAAGGGGTACATTTCTTCATTTGTTTAGGTATTTTTTTAAATTTCCTTCAGTAATATTTCATAATTTTTTCTATAAATATCTTTTATTAAATTTATTACTAGGTAACTTACAATTCTTACTGTTATTGCAGAATAGAATTTTCTTCTTATTATTATGTTTTAAAATTGGTTGATGCTGGTGTATAGAAGTGGTATTGATTTCAAATAGATCTTGATCTTATATCTGGCAACCTTGCTGAAATTTCTGATTAATTCTTATCACTTCTAGATGTCCTTAGATTATATATGTTCACAATCATATCATCTTTAAATGATTAACTTTACAATTGTCATACTCATTTATTTTTATTGCTTTCTTATATTATCTAAGATCAGTAATATATTCAACGAGCATGATACTGGCCATCCTTTTCTTGTTCCTAACTTTAAAGTGTTTTCTAAGATTTTACTTTAAGAAAATATGCTCTACACTCCATCATGATAAAGCAGTTCTCTTTAAGTTCACTAAGATTTTCTTCCTAGTAAGGTTTTATATTGTGAATGAATGTTAACCTATATAGATATTATTTTTCTGAATCCGTTTAACTGATTACATAGCTTTTTTATCTTATATGTTCCATTATGTTGACGTGTTTTCTGATAGCAGATTATCTTTATGTTTATCAGAAAATCTCTACATTAGGTTTAATATAGTTTTCTTAAGAGATATTTATGTATACTTTTGTAATTAAGATTGTTAAATGTTTGTTTTAGTGCTATAAAGTACATAATTTTGGTACTAATTCTGGTGTTGGTGCTATATTAGTCTCATAAAAATGAATTGGGTATCTGCTTCTTTTTTTTCCTGGCTTCTAAAAAGTTGAGAAACAGTCAGAGTTTTATGTTCCATAAAGTTTTGGTAAAACATCTTCCTAAAACTACCTTGACTTGGTGCCTTTAAATGAAGATATTTTACTAATCAATCCCATGATTTCAGTTAAGACAAGTTTTTCATTTCTTCTTAACTAAATTTGACATTATTTTACTTGAAATTGACACTTTAGCTGTGCTTCAAAATTTATTGGCATACAGTTTTCTTTCCCGCAGTTCTTTCAACCTTTTATAGCAATAATTCTTATCTTTTCTTGATACCTATGTTGGATTTAAAAATTAAAACATTTTTATTTTATAAATTTCTTCTCCTCTTAATTATTTTATCTTTTCTACTTTCCTTAAGTTTACTCAATTTTATTCTATTTCTTGCATGGAATACTTATCTGAATGATTTTCCTGTGTTTTTATTAAACCATTTATAACATAAAAGATACTTTCAAATACAGCCTAATCTCTGTCCTGTAAGATTTGGTATTTGATCTTTCCAGTTTTGTTCAGTTCTAAACTTTTAAAATTTGCAATAACTGTTTCAATAATCTATGAGATTCTTAGAATTTTTAAATCTGTTTTTAAGCATTCTTTGAACATTTGCCTCTTTATGTGGGTGGCCCAGTTTTTCTTTGTCTTTTCACTAGCTCTTCAAGAGTCACACTTGACATGGTGAATCTCAGTTCCACCTTCCCAATTAGTGCAGACTGAAGGCCCTAGCTCCTGCCCCATGCCCACTGTTGAAAGGCCAGCCTCTCCTTTACCAAGCTAGCCAGATAGCCCCATCACAATCTTGGCTACTCACTCTGTCTTTTTAACTTCTTGTTTGTTTCGAGTCCTTTATTTATTTACTTTTTTGAGGAAGATTAGTCCTGAGCTAACACCTACCACCAATCCTCCTCTTTTTTGCTGAGGAAGACTGGCCCTGAGCTAACATCCTTGCCCATCTTCCTCTACTTTATACGTGGGACACCTACCACAGCATGGCTTTTTGCCAAGTAGTGCCATGTCCACACCCGGGATCCAAACTGGTGAACCCCAGACAGCCAAAGCAGAACATGCGAACTCAACCGCTGCGCCACTGGGCCGGCCCCTTCATATAGTACTTTTAAGAATTGTTGAAAGATTTTCAGGCTATCTCTTATGCTATATTCATAGAAACACTCACACAAAGTTTGCCCAAACTCTTGTATGACAGTTTAGCTGGGAAGTTAATTCTGAATCATAACGTGTATGTCTTAAACATGTAGAATGAAGTACACCATTCTGTTTCTCCTTGTTGTTAGTGTTTAAAAAAAAAAAGGCTGCTGTCATCTAATCATCACGATTTTATAGAAAATTGGTCTTTTTCCTCCAGTGGCTTTTAAGAATTTTCTTTTTGCTTTTGGTGTTTTATAGTTTCAATATGAGATACCTAGTCATGGATTTGTTTTTATCTTCCTCAGAACTCAAAATAAACTGTCAAATTGAGGATTTATTTGTTTCTTCAATTCTGAAAAGTTTTAGCCATTACACCTTTGAATATTGCTATTCTAGTTTAATCACTGAGCCTGGTATCAGTCTCTTGTCCTGCATGAAATACATTTATTCTGCTCCCTTCCTCTGAAGCATCCGCGTCTTCTGAATCAGTTCCTGAGCTCATGGGCTCGGACTTTCTGGACCACTTTTATAATTATTTTGTTCCACAAAATTGTTTATTTTATACTTTTTAGACCGTCAATGTTTTCTTAATTTGTTAGGTTTTTATCTTTTATTTTTTATTGCTATTTATTTCAGACACAGAGGGAGCTCAACAAATGAATTTATTAAATTATTTCAACTGGAAGTCCTCTGATTTGCATATTCAAGTGTGTAGAGAAAATTGCATAAAGGATATGTTTGTTAAGTTTGAAATAGGCATAAATTTATAACAGCTATTAGTTACATGGATGAGAAAATTCAAATTTTAAAATTATTCACGTTTGATAATTGGCCTGAAAAGAAATGTTAACAGGAATAGCTGTAGTTTTTGATATTAGTAATAGAATTAAAATTTTGGCAATGTATTCAGCAGTTAATATATAAAACATCTTTGTATGTTATTACTTAAAAACAGTATAAATGACTTACATATGATTGCTGCATTGCTGTAATTTACCAGAAATTGTTCCAGCCTCTGAAAATACAGCAGTGAATAAAACATCTTGGCAGAAGAATATTAAACAAATGGACAGATAAATACATATTAAAAATTGTGATAAAAGCTATTAATATAAAAGGGGGCTACAAGAGAGAGGAAGACCAAACAAGGTTTGGAATTGGGGCAGCCCTTTCAAGACAAATGTTACTTGAACCAGGACTGAACAGATGAGAAGGTACTTGCTAGTAAAGAATGCTGATGTGTGCTAGGCAAAAGGAACAATTTGTTCAAAAGTCCTGAATTAGAAAATAATTGTTGTCTTCCAGAATAAGCTGAAACAGAGATCAACGGGAGAAATGGCTAGAGATGAATTTGAGAGGTGAACAGGTCTCAGGTCACGAAAGAATTTTAAGTCATGTTTTAAGTTTGGATCATAATTGAAGTTCAAAGGGAAGCTATGACACAGATTCAAGCAAGTAAGTTAAATGATTCTATTCACAATATACATTTGCCAATATAACAACTGCTCTTATGTGATGGTTGAATAGTATCAGCCTAGACATAAAATAGTAACAACAACAATCAATGTACCTACTCACTAGTCGTACTCCTTAAATATGGACTTTGCTGCCATTGGCTGGGTTACTAGAATTTGAGCTCTTGTGGATCCCTTTTTGGTCTTTCACTTCAAATCATTTAATTGTTGTCCTGCTGAAAGTAATGTATAAGAAATAGGGCTTAAACTTTCTTGAAGTAAATGTTTCATTCTGGCTAGGACGGGCCCTGCATGATCATTAATCTTATGTGTCAACTTGGCTGGGGCACAGTGCCCAGAAATGTGGTCATATATTATTCCTGTGAGGGTGGTTTTCAATGAGATTAACATTTAAATCAGTAGACTTTGAGTAAAGCAGATTTCCCTCCATAATGTTGATGGGCCTCATTAAATCAGTTGAAGGGCTAAATAGAACAAAAGACAATTTCTCAGAACAAGAAGGAATTCTGCCAGGAGACTGCCTTCAGATTTGAATTGCAACACCTGCCCCTGGTTTTCTGTCCATCCTATCCTGCAGATTTTGGACTTGCCAGGCTCCGTAATCACCTGAGCCAATTCCTTAAAATAAATTTCTCTCCATATATATACATACATCCTATTGGTTTTGTTTCTCTGGAAAACCCTGACTAATACACCCAGTGTGCTTTTGTCCATACTTATTGACCCTTTCACTGGTGTTACTGATGCCAGTACTATGTATTCTGGTGTCTATGTTCACAGTTAAGCTCCGCTGTCCTTATCTCCTGGGAGAAGAGACATAGTGTTACAGAATCATTTTTCCATTGTTTGCCTCCTTGTTAATTTAATCTGTCCCCCAGAAGATCAACAATACCTTACTTTCCTCAAATGCCTTGGGGGCCCTCGGTTGGGAAGCCCTCAGATGTCAAGTTCTACCATATACCTCTTCCTGAATGCCTTCTCATGCATATGTGTATAATAGCAAGTACCTTTATTTATACCATCAATATAGTGTCACATTGCCGGCAATTGTGGAAGTCCATGCTCCACTTAATGAAAGTGATAATATTCAGTATCCAGGACTACTCCTGGGGCAACTTATTATTTTTTCTTTTATTCTTAAATTCTAATGATATAGCCCTTACATTACAAGATTTATATCCGAGCAGGGTTTGCTACCAGAGGAAACTTTACTCCGTATGATATTGCTGATATTATATTAGATATTACAACAGCAAAATTAGTTAAATTTACATAGGGATATTTGTTAAGGTTGACTTGTGAAATTCTTTAGAGATTTACTTTTAAGAGTATTACTTTAATGTTTCTCTCTAATAAAAGCCTGAAACTGATGTATTATTTTGATCTTTTTAGTTATATGAGAGGGTATGACTCAATGATATAATTGTTTTCATATTTAACTCTGAATACCTTTTTGGAATATATAGTTCTTATGTTTATTAATTCTACTCTTGTCAAATAATGCATTTTGTAAAATACTAGTTTGTTTAAAAAAATTACCTGAATTTCGTATTTTATATTTTTCCCTATTTATTTAATGACTAGTACCTTACCTTCTTCCAAAATGGATAGAAGACAGGTTGAAAAATGCATAAAATGCAACAGTGAAAACTATTAGTCAAGATAAAAGAAAAATCAAATAATAAAATAAGATGAAACAAACCTGAATTCAATAACTGAGCCTAGGAACTTCTTTACATTGTATAGTTTGACCAGACACTTGTGCCTCAGTTTACTAACAGAGTAAAATATAAACAAACTTCTTCGCTTTACAAAAAAATTCAGTTCCTAAGAAGAAAAGGCTCAATTCTCATACTTTGAAATTGAGGCATTATGGAAATATATACTCAATCATGAATAAGAGCTTCTTTTGTGATTTAATTTAAGAAATATGAAATAAAGTTCCAAAAGTTATGTAATGTTGTTGATTCTTTCTATTAGCACCTCTCTCACTTTTTATATTAATATGGTACCGAGTTCCATAAATTTATAAGTTCCATAAACTGAATCATTGTTTTGGTCACTGCTATTATTAGCTAATCTGAAGATGGAGTGTGTGTGTATGGGGATGTGTGTATTTTGAGTGTACTCATGAATTATTTAAATATTTCTCAGATTCATTAGCACTCATGAGCCTACTTCTTAATATTACGTGACAAAGTTTTGCAATCTTTTAAATTTAAGAAAAACCTAATCCTCAGTCATCATGACTTGAGACACAGATATTTCCTATCTAATAATTAAAATTATTTGTTTCAAGCAAATATCATAGAATGAAGAATTTTTCCTAAGGGCCAAATACAAGGGCACTCAAGAATGTCATTTTCTGGGGCCAGCCCTGTAGCTGACTGGTTAAGTTCACATGCTCTACTTCAGTGGCCCAGGGTTTCACCAGTTTGGATCCTGGACACAGACTTAGCACTGCTCATCAAGCCATGCCGAGGTGGCGTCCCACATAGCAGAGCTAGAAGGACCTACAATTAGAATATATAGCTATGTACTGGGGGGATTTGGAGAAGAAAAAAAAAAGCTTGGCAATAGATGCTACCTCAGGGCTAATCTTCAAAACAAAACAAAAAAAAGAATGTCATTTTCTGTGAAAGGCTTACCTATGTAGTTAAATATGATTCTATTCAATAAGTACATGTTAAAGAACTGGATTGGGAGATTTAAGAGGATATAAATATGACTTCCATCTTCAAAAAGCTTATAATTAAGAGTCAGTAGAAAGGTCTGGAAAAATAGTATTGGACGTGCAACTTGAAGGACACATGAAAATTTAGCAAAGACAGATAAAGGAAATAAGGTAAGCTCCACGTAATTGGTATTTATTCCCACGTGTGGCACCTGGAATGGTGCAGAAAAAATAGTTGGTTCTCCATTAATATCAATTAATATCTATTAATTGAATTTAAAATATTTCAAGAAAAGGTTTTTGTAAACATAGCAAACAATAGAAATTACTTGTGTATGATTTTCACATTTTAATGTTAAAAAAAGATCCAGTTCTTCCACACTATAATTTTCTGGAAAATACAACCATACTGAAGACGTTAAATAACTCCTCTTTGTTCAATAACTTTTATATGTTCTCAACATGGTAATTAACTTGAAGAGTGCATGAGAAATAGTTTATAAATGATACACAGTTAAAGAAAGAAAAAAGTAATGGAGATCACAATGGGAATTTAGCAAACTACATATCCTATTTATCGAGCTTTAACTCTCCAGCTTTTTCTATGAGGTCAGTACATAGCATATCTTTTTTGTTGTGGAACGAATTATTTCTTACATTAAATTCATAGATATATTGGAAACTCAAAAGCCTATACTTTCGTTTCCAGTTTAAAATGCCATCTGGCTAGCAGTCCTTGAAGCAGCCTCCTCCACCTTTTTGCTAAACTAGTTAGGAAGAGACTTTAAAAGATGAAATTGCACAACACTGTGAACTGGACTTACTGTCAACTTATTGTCAGAATATGAGAGGAATTTCCATTAACTACAAGGCCAAGGGGAGTGGATTAAATATACAATCAGTACGATGCTGCTAGTGTGCCTGCCTGCCAGAAAGTAGATAGAAAGACCTTTATTTCTTGCCTCTTTCTCTAATCCCTGGATCAGAAACAAAATCTCAACCAAGCAGAAAACTGAATAGCCATCCTTCTACAGGCTGCATGCTAAATTTTAGGCAATGTTACAGTTTCCCATGGTCCCCACCCTGACCCTTAAGACTATGTCTCATTCTTTATCCATTCATTTATTATAATTTCAAAAGAAAAACCACAGAAAAAAGATGGGATAAGGGAAGGAAAAGGATTATTGGAAATGCCTTGAAAGCTGAGAATACGATTCCTACGCCTACAATACTAGTTGAGGAGGGGAAAACAAGATAAGCTTTGTTAGGGCCCTTTTCTGTATTTACTCGATATCTGTCCAGAGAGTCCAACACATTTAATGTAGATGGGAGAGAACCCACACCAATGGATAAAAACACTCATCAGATAAATGGCAGATAAATATTGGAAATTGGGCTGGGAATTATGCATACTCTGATCTGTAACTTTATGCAATTATTCATCAAAGTTGACTGGATTTGGATACCCATCCCCCCTTTCAATGATTGGTAAACATGCATAATGATATTAATGATAACATTAATCTAAGAGGCCCCTCTGCTCCACATACACATTGAGTCACTCAAGTTTAGCATCCCTGAATAGGACACAAAAAACAATGAGCTATGTTAAATGGAAACTGGAAGACTAGAACACCTAGTTAAAAAGCCAAAAACGTTAAGTTAAATGGGAGATTGAGGGAAAGAGATCGAGAGAAAAACACTAAAAAAATGCATAGATGTGTGAAGTTTCCCCCAGCAAAGCCTTAGATCATGAAGTGAAGTCAGGCCTTTCAGCATTTACTAGGATTTCTAATGTCTTTTCAAGCTGTGCTCAACTGTTAGGCATTAAAGCCATACAGTCTTTAAAATGGAAGCTATTCACAAAGACTATCAGAATATGAAAAAATGGTAGAGGGAACTTCTCCTTCCCCAAACCTTGATCCTAATGACAGGCTAGTTCATGCAGACACACATCTGACGGTACATGATTGCTCCTGTGACTCTGAGGCAGAGGCAGTGATTATCGTGCTTCTGACGTATCTGCAGAATGAACGTAGGTCAGGCCCTCTTGCCAGACCATGAGGAATTTTTTGTACAAATAAAGCAGGTCTTCAGGATCATCAGAGATCTCCTAGGAAAAGCATTTAGTGTATTTGTCTTGGCCCTGAAACTTATCCTCTGGATGATTTTCTCTTTATTGTGTTTGCCTTAAATGAGACATAAATAATTGTTTTGAGTCAGAAATACTATAGCATGTTTATGCTATATTTCTATGAAATATTGTATGATTGCACCTAAGAAATCTTGTTGTATCAGTTAATATAAAGACTCCAAGAGTAAAACATTCATATTGGTTATATTTATTATAAAATATAATGATGCAGAAGAACATGTCAATGATGTTGATAATCAGCTTAGGGTTCTTCACTACAATGAAAATAAAAGACATAATGGGATGAAAAGAAATGCGAAGAACAATATATAACTGAGGACAGAGAATTGAGATCCATTATAAGCACTAACTGAGTTCTCGACAGAGAAACCTCAAATGTTTTTGAAAATTGTTATACAAAACATAGCTGTGAATTTACTGGTTTGAAAATGATGTGTAAGTGTTTAAGTTGAAAGGCTTGCTGTGTTCAACAGCAAAATAAATGAGAGCGTTTAAATGATAAGAGATATCTTCTGTTCACATTTTGTTAGTTCATGTCTTCATCAACTGGATGAATAAAAATGCTGGAAGGAAAGTGATCAATGCTTGCAGAATTTTGAGGGTAATCATGTCCCCAAATCTTATATCCTGAAAATTTAATTTTCATGTATACTGACAGTCCCATACATAGAAGTCAGAGAATATTCTACTTGACTTCTCTTATTCTTAAAAGCATATGTATAAACAAAATCACTCAGGTTTCTTAGCAAAAAAGTAAAATCAAAAAGAATTTAGAAATTTATGCCTGACATCACATCTTTCAATCAATAAATTACTTAGTAAAAAGTAAAATCCACAATCAAATCTGGATGGTTTAATCAGTAAATTGATTTATTAAATGATATTAGGTAGGTTTCAGAACTGCTTGGAAGTTTGGAGAAATCAATGCTTTACTGCAGCTGCTATGCTAGCGTTGACATGGTCCCTGTGCGGGAACCAGGTTTCCTATCACTGAGAACTTGTGGTAACTATGGCTGCCTCTGCCACTGCTGAGGGCTGATATTCTGTGCCTCACCGTGCCAGCAAAAATAAATATCTGCGAAAGGCCTATTTCGTCACAATGCTTATTTCTGAATTAAATTGTTATGTGGGTGTCTGATTGGCAAATTAAGTCATGTACACATGACTTCACTATAAAGGAGAATGGGTACTTAGCTCTGACTTTTCTATGTAAGGAGCACATAGGACTCAGTGTATAGGAATATCTCCAAATATTAAAAAGAATACTCAAAGGATGAGAGACAGTCATGAATATGGAAAATACCCATGACTACAACAACACAAACAACAAAATAACATGGGTAAGCAAACTGGGAAACCAACAACCAACTACTGAGGGCTAATAAACAAGATTTATGTCTGCTGATGGAGGCATGAAGCATTAACATCTCAGGAATGAGCAAGTCATGGTACAACATAACCCCATCTTTTGGGTAAAACTATAAAGTTAAGAATCCTGAAGCATCATGTATTCTCAATATTGATTGTGCAACCAGGAAATAAATGCTAGATTTGCTTCCCAAGGCCATTCCTATCCTGGTTAATTTCCCTAGAATTAAGAAATATGTGCCTGGCATCATATCTTTCAATCAATAATTTAGAATGCATTTATTCCCATGATTAGTAACGTCTCAAAATGATAATGAACCTCCCATAACTTCCTACAAGTTATTAAACTGTTGACTTGCTTGGGAAAATAGTGCTAGGAGAATTACTGAACAAAGCATTCAGGTGCTAGGAGAATTAATGAACAAAAGATTTTTTCTCTCCAGAAATGCAGTAGTGCATAGAGCAACATAATTGCCTTTTGCATTTCCAAGGAACTTGAAAATTATTTCCTCAGATTTAAAACTCTTAGGGAGTAGGCAATTATTAGATTAAAAAAATACGTGAAATGGCAGCTACACAATGGCGGGTATTATCTGCCATCAACTATTTTGTTATAGCACTTTTCATCTAGAACTTTGAAAGAAAAATGTTAATTTTAGTGGTCATTTTGTAAATAAACAGCATTAAAAGGAGTCCCCAAAATGTCAATCTCAACTTCACTTTTTAAAAAAGAATATTAAGTAATTGTTAAAATATTCAAATATATGTTTTCAAAGTCTTGCACATTATATAAATATCCAAATACACTTGGTGGATGGAAGGAAATATTTCTATTTATGTTATGATCAAACGTATAATCTTGAGGGTAGTTGACCAAGATGGTGACATAGGAGGCTCTCGACTCCCCTTCTCCCACAGATGCAGCAAATGTACAGGTACATGTGGAGTAAACCTTTCTGAAAGAGACCCAGAAACTAGTTAAGCAACTCCTACAGGTCAGATGAATTAGAAGACACCCAATCAAAACAGGTAGGAAAAGCTAAAACATATTCTTGCCATAAACCCCACGCCCAACATGGTATCATACAATTGGGAGGAAATCCCCAACTCTAAGCTTCTCCCTGAGGAGCAAAGCATTTGTATCCTACATCTAGCACCTCAACTTTTAAGACTTCCAAAGGAGGGATGGCTCCCAAAACAGCTAGCTCTGAAAGTCAGCAGGGGTTGTATCCATGAGACCCACACACTACAGCAAAGAAAGAAGTGATTCTAATGGGCATGTAGGTACCCACCACAGTTATCCCCCCAGGACTCAGCACAGAGGAGCAGGAACAATCTCTCATCTCCCAGTCAACAATATATTAAATCCCAGCGTGATCAAGTGGGATGTATTCCAGGGATGCAAGGATGATTTAACATCCCTTAATTAATCAGTGTGATACACCACATTAACAACGTAAAGGATAAAAATAATATGATCATCTGAATAGACGCAGAAAAGCATTTGACAAAATTCAACATCCATTCATGATAAAAACTCTCAACAACTGAGTATAGAGGGAATAAGGAATACACCTCAAAATAATAAAAGCCATATATGACAAACCCCCAGTTAACATCATACTTAATGATTAAAAGTTGAAAGTTTCTCTCTAAGATCAGAAATAAGACAAGGATATCCATTCTTGCCACTTTTATTCTACATTGTACTGGAAGTCCTAGCCAGAGTGATTAGGCAAGAAAGAGAAATAAAAAGTATCTAAATTGGAAAGGAAGAAGTAAGATTGTCTCTATTTGCAAAAGACATGATATTATATATAGAAAACCCCAAAAACTCCACCAAAAAACTGTTAGAACTAATAAACAATTCATTAAACTTGCAGAATAAAAAATTAATAGTCAAGTTTAATTAACTTTGCAGTGGATTTTTAATATCAGGTTAAGGAATTTGAATTTCATCCTTTTAGCTATGAGATGCCTTTGAGAAATTTATACAGAGAGACTTATGCTGATAAAATGACAATTTAGGAACAGTAGTTAAGTGTCCGATGTATTAAAGAAAGACAACCATTGATGCAATACTGGAATAGTACATGTGTGAAGAAAAACATTGCAAATTAATATGGAAAGTAGGAATAGCGGACAGTGGTCCTCATGCAATTTTGCTTAAAAAAGAAAAATAGAGAACTGTAAAAAAAAAAAATCAATAACATCATGTGAAAGGTATCTTAAAAAAGTTATCTATGGCATATCATTATTTCCAGGGAATCATTGAATGTGTTTTGATCCTCTTAGAATCTGAATGCCATCTGTTGACCAAAGAAGTTATTTCCTACTCTGTACTTGATTGTGAATAAATTACATTGTGACAGTAGCAGGTAATTAGGAAGAAACAAACAAAATAAAGAAACAGACAAGATAGAAGAATGCACAAGAGTTCCATCTTCCAACTACCAGGGATAGTTGGGTTTTTATATAATGTGTGTAATACATTTGGATTTTTTAAATTGAGATATATTTGGCTGTAATGCATGGGACATTTTGATACTTGAATATTATTTTTATAATTACTTTGTTTTATTTTAGAAAAAGTTAGCATGAAAGTTTTAGGAATTCTTTTTAGCACTATTTATTGACAAAATGACCACTAAAATTAACATTTTTCCCTCAAGAGGTACTAATGATAGTAATACTATTTCTATTATATTTTAATAAAAGGATTAAAAATGTTAATGTACCATATAAATTTTAGGATTCTTTCTTCATTGCTGGTGGGAATGTAAATTGGTGCAGCCACTATGGAAAACAGTATGGAGATTCTTCAAAAAATTGAAAATAGTACTACCATATGATAGAGCAATTCCACTTCTGGGCATTTATCCAAAGAAAAGGAAAATACTAATTCAAAAGATGTATGCATCCCTATGTTCATTGCAGCATTATTTACAATAATTAAGACTTGGAAGAAACGTAGGTGCTCATCAATAGATGAATGGATAAACAAGATATATATATTGTATATATACAATGGAATTCTACTCAGCGACAAAAAAAGATGAAATCTTGCCATTTGTGACAACATGGATGGATTTTGAGGGTATTATCCTAAGCAAAATAAGTCAAACAAAGATAAATATCACATGATTTCACTCATATGTGGAAGATAAACAGATAGATACGGAGAACAAATTAGTGGTTACCAGAGGGAATGGCAATTGGGGAAGGATGACGGGGTAAAGGGGCCCATATGTATGGTGATGGATGGCAACTAGATTCTTGGTGGGGAACATGATGTAGTCTATACAGAAGCCCAAATATCATGATGTCTTCCTGAAATTTATACAATGTTACAAATCAATGTTACCGCAATCAAAAAACAAGAAGTTAATGTACAAAAAGCACTTAGCAGACCTCCTGACACTTAGTAAATGATCAACACATAGACAATAGCATTGTTTTACTGTTAATATTATTACTGTTAATATTAGTGCACACATATAAGTTTAAATTCATTTGTAACTATAGATACATATATGAATGAGAAGAAAAACCGTGAGAACAGTTTTGAGTAGCTGCTTAAATTATTGTCTTAAACTAAAATGTAGATCAGAGAGGAGACGAGTATTCAATACTTACATTTTTGTTGTATGCATATTTTTATTGTATATGCTAGGAGTTAGATTTGTGAAAAGATAATGTTTGTTAAATAACAATTTTTAAACAGTAATATATTAATATTATGAATTCTTAAATATTAATTTTCATGTGAAAGATGTGCACAATGCATATTGATTAGATTTATTCTCAACTGCCTGAAGAGTTTGACACTTGATTTATATAAATCCATATTTTTTTTCTTTTTTTTGATGAAGATTAGCCCTGAGCTAACATCTGCCACCAATCCTCCTCTTTTTGCTGAGGAAGACTGGCCCTTAGCTAACATCTGTTCCCATCTTCCTCTACTTTATGTATGGGAAGCCTGCCACAGCATGGCTTGACAAGGGGTGCGTAGTTCCACACCGGGGACCAGAACTGGCAAAGCCCAGTTGGCAAAGCAGAACGCAACAACTTAACCACTGCGCCACCAGGCTGGCTCCTGTATTTTCTTTTCTATTTAAACATTATTTGCTTTTGAAATCTTATTGTGATAGAGAGCAATAACTTTTTTATTGTTTTTAGAATTCCAATAAAGCACTCCGTATTTTCCAAATATTACGTGTGCCTGTTTTATCTGTTCTATTGGAATTTATGTTTGTTAAATACAAATATTACATCAGCACTATCCTTTCCTATTTACTGCCTATTGGGGTTCTAAAATAAAAGTCTTTTTTTTTTTCGGAAGATTAACCCTGAGCTAACATCTGCCGCCAATCCTCCTCTTTTCGCTGAGGAAGACTGGCCCTAAGCTAATATCCATGCCCATCTTCCTCTATATGTGGGATGCCTACCACAGCACGGCTTGATGAGTGGTGCCATGTCTGCACCCGGGATCCAAAACAGCCAACCCAGGGCCACCAGAAGGGAACATGCGAACTTAACCACCACACCACCGGTCTGGCCCCTATTTTAAAAAATAGACTTTAGAAGTTATTGTTTATTACAAGCTTTTCCTCAAATATCAACCATTCCACAAATTTTACCAAGCCAACATACAAAAAAATAAACAGGTTGGACTTCATAAGAATTAACCTTTTGTTTATCAAAGGACACTATCAACAGAGTAAAAAAGCAACCCATAGAATGAGAGAGAAAATTTACAAATTACACATCTGGTAAGGAATTAATATTCAGAATCAATAGAGAACTCCAAAAACTCAAGAACAAAACCCCCCAAAAAACAGATTCAAAAATGAATAAAGACTTAAATGGACATTTCTCCAAAGAAGACATAAGGAGGCCAATAAGCACGTGAGAAGATGTCCAACATAACTAAGCATCAGGAAAATGCAAATCAAAACCACGATGAGACACCACTTCGCATCCATTAGGATAGCTATTACAAACAAAACAAAACAAAGGAAAAATAGAAAATAAATGTTACTGTGACTCTGGATAAATGGGAACACTCATGCACTGCTGGTGGGAATGAACAATGGTACAGCCACTGTGGGAAGCAGTATGGCAGTTCCTCAAAACCTTCAAAGCAGAACACCAAACGATCCTGCAAATCCACTTCAGGGTGTATACCCAAAAGAATCGAAATCAGGGACATGAACAGACATCTGTACATCCATGTTCACAGCAGCATTATTCAGAATTGCCAAAAGTTGTAAGTAACCCAAGTGTCCGTCGACGGATGAATGGATCAACAAAATGTCGTATATATATAAATGGAACGTTACTTAGCCCTAAAAAGAAGAAATTTCTGACAAATGCTACAACATGGATGAAGATATTAAGCTAAGTTAAATAAACCAATCACAAAAGGACAAATACTGTATGATTCCACTCATGTGAGTACTTAGAGTAGTCAGATTCACAGAGACAGAAGGTAGAATGGTGGTTCCCAGGTTTGGGGGAAGGGGAAATAAGGAGTTATTGTTTAATGGAGATAGACTTTCAGTTTTTGAGATAAAAAATTTCTGGAGATGGATGATAATGATTGCACAACAATGTGAATGTACTTAATGTCACTGAATTGTACACTTAAAAATGATTAAAATTGGGGCTGGCCTGGTGGCGTAGTGGTTAAGTTCTCACTCTCTGCTTCAGCAGACTAGGGTTCGCAGGCCTGGATCCTGGGCGTGGATCTATGCACCACTCATCAGGCCATGCTGTGGCAGGCGTCCCACATATAAAATAGAGGAAGACGGGTACAGATTTTAGCTCAAGGTAAATCTTCCTCAGCAAAAAGAGGAGCGTGGGCAACAGATGTTACCTCAGGGTGAATCTTCCTCACTAAAAATAAAAAAAGATTGAAATGGTAAATTTTATGTTATACATATTTCACCACAATTTAACAAACGTTTTTTTTTAAAGGGTAGCTTTTAAAAATATGTTTTCTTTCCTCTGTCCCCAAATTAATCAGATGAACTAATTTCTCTGTCCCCAAATTAATCAGATTAATTTTTAGGGGCTAGTTTGAATATTGATTATTTGGTTTGAGAATAGCTAATAAAGTCTATCATATTCTCAGTATTCAATGTGATTATTGAATAAATCAAATAGAATTTTTCTGACCACTTGCCATGGGCATGTAAAATGAGTAACTGCATTGACACTTATTTCTTTTTTAAAAGTAGAAATCTGGAATTAGAACATTTTGGTGTCTCAAATTATTGTAAAAATAAAATAGACTTGAGTGTGTGTGTGTTATCCCCCTAGTTAATTGTTCAAGTAGTATTGTCATCACGAAAGAGTGGCTCCTATTGATTCATTAGAGCTGGATACATCTAGATTTGATAGCTAAAAAAATGTGAGCCCCACTTATGTGATGTACATAATCTGAGGAAAGCTTCTGTCCTTAAATAGGACACAGTCCCTTCAAGTGAAAAGTATAACAATGCAGGGAAGTTTTATAGTAAAATAAAATATAAATTCTAATAGTAAGATGTTGACGTGGTAGCCCCATGAGTTGTATTCTAGAAAAAATGCTTACATAGTTGCAGTAAATGATGAATTATTTCCACTTTAATCTGAAATTTTTAATATTAATAAAAATAACTACCATGTTCACAAAAAGGTCAGTCATCAGGTACTGCTACATTCCAGTCCTCGTAAGGAGGCTCTGAGGAAGTGTTAGCATTGTAGAAATGAGGAAACCGAGGCTTCCAGGGGCTGACTCAGCCAATATTACCTCTCGAGTAAGTCGAGAGGCAAAAGATACCTTAAAATCTGGCTCCAAACACTGTCATAGCTTCCGTGTCATTCTGTATGCATTCAACAGTATCCTCAACATTCTATTCATCAGTCATTTCGAAATGTCAATTTTTCAACTAAATACCATGCTTTAATTGATGAAGCAACACCATACTGAAGAGTTATGTTTCTAAACTCCAAGACATGTCAACAAATTTATAGGTAAATCCAAGAACCATAGCCTAGGATTCAAGTTGCTGTGCTATGAATCCTCTCTGCCTCTTAGCTCTCTGCAAACTCAGCCAAGTTTACTTATGTGCCTCCATTTCTTATTTAAAATAGAAATTAACAATTACTGAGTGCATAGGTTGTTGAGATGGTTAAATAATTTAGTGCATGTAAAATGCTGACACACTGCCTGGTATAGGAGAAGTGCTCAATACAGGTTTATTATGAATATTAGTACTATCAAGAAAACAGCTCTTTACTGTCTATATTACTTTTTTCTATATTTATGGTCTTTTTGTATGGAGAAACTAAATTATATCCAGTCAACCAACAGTGTGGACATGCACAAGGGACCAGAATCTATTATACAGCTTTCAACAGAAAAATTGTATATCACTGCAATCTTTTGCTTTTTAATGTTAGCCATGATTATTAACATAGAAAATGTCTTAATTTCCATTGCCATAATGTACTTTTCTAAATAAATAACGTAAAAATGCTCATATTCGTAATATCTGTAAAGCTAAAGAGATCTAGGTGTGTGTCTTTTTGCAATTATCACAGTGCAGACTATTTCTTCAACATTTTATATCACCCAGGGTAAATGACACTGTGCAGCCACCCTGTAGGCGATTAATATGCTTTTTTAAGTTATGAGACTTTAAACTGTTTTCTGTCACCACCTAAATCTAAATGGCAATGGATTGTTAAAATGTTCATGTTAAGCTCACGTGGCCCATCACACCTACAGCCTGAGCTCTGAAGTTTCCGCTTCCAGGGAACGTCACTAGCTGCCCTGTGTACTAGTAATCTACACAGTAAAGATGCTTTTGGGTCTCCTCCTCCTGCTCTTACAGGGCTTTGCCAGAGTTTGAGCAGAGACGATTGTTATTAATCTGTTTCCCTGCTAGAAGCAGACCTCTTCTTCGAAAGTTTTCCTTTATGTTCTTCCATTGTGATTGTGCTGAAGGAATATGAAAAATTAATAGTGAAGTGGCTGAGGCTCCCCAGCTGCTTGTCACACCGCACGATTTTCACAATCTGTTACACAACTCAGAGCCTATGAATAAACAATAATTTGCACAATTTTCCCTGTGGGACTGCCAATAATTGTGCACCAGGGGAAACTAGTACAAATAGAAATGCCCTGGGCTGAGCTGATCATATCCAATTTTTTTTTTTTTTTTTTGTGAGGAAGATTCGCCCTGAGCTAACATCCATTGCCAATCCTCCTCTTTTTTTGCTTGCAGAACATTAGTCCTGAGCTAACATCCATGCCAATCTTCCTCTGCTTTTTGTATGTGGGATGCCTCCACAGCACTGCTGATGAGTGGAGTAGGTCCACGCCTGGGCTCTGAACCCACACACCCCAGCTGCCCAAGAGGAGCGAGAGGGAACTTTAACAACTCAGCCGTGAGTCGGCTCCTGGCAGCATTCATTTTTAATTATGTTTTTAGATACTGAGTGTTAGCAACAATTTATCTTTAATTTTTGTGATGTCTATGTTTACTTCTGTCATCTCTTATGTTGATCTCATTATGTTACAAAAAAAGCCAATCTTTTCTTCAGCTGGATGGGACTTTACATTTTGAATCAAGTATTTCCACATGCTATATTCTTTGCTTGTATAATCAGAAGGTTTGAGTTTCTCCAAGATATTTTTCTAAATAAATAAATAAGCCTAAATCAAATGTATTTTTCCTATATTGCAGCAAATCAGAAAATATATACATTATAAGAATGGAGAAATAGGGAAGTGGTAAATTAAACTGACAAGTAAAGGGCAACCTAAATCAGGAAGAAAATTGATATCCATAAAAGTAAAATCCTAAAATAAAGCTTATCTTGAATTGTAATTTTAGAAATATATTATTTGAAAGCTATATTTTTGTCATTGTTTTTGAGGCAAGAAATAATAAATAATTCAAATAGGCAATTAGTCAAAAATTGGACGATCTATTAAGGTCAGGTATATATAATAAAAAATAAACTTCCTACTATGTATTGTCAACCTGTATCAAAATATGGAGATATTCTAATTTTGGTTACATTATACTACTAGTGTTTATAGGATTTGTTATCCTTAAGAATTTAGAGAATAGTTTTATTAACACAATTTTAAAAACTACAGTGTTTTGGTATTCAGAAATAGTTTAGAAAATGCATCTATTGTTTTAAATTGCACTAGAGCACACTACTTATTTCTTTTTCTTTCTTAGTTTTTTCCGTTTCTTTATTTTTAATAAATGATTCTGCGAAGGCCTCAGCAAAAAGACACCAAATCTTAAAATTTATTATTGTCAATAGTCTGCATGACCTTTACTTTAACTGCATCTTAGCTGTCAGTAATAATCCAAGGCTGCACTTTCAATGATAAAATGAAAGACTTTGCATATTGAATCTCTGGGTCTCCTTGAAAGTGCTCAGATATCACAGTCATTTATTCCCATTGTCAGAGCAAGGTCCGTTATGAAAGCCCATTTGTCTTTTCTTGAAGATGAAGAGTGGAGAAACTCCACTTCTGCCTTGAATCAAGTACTAACTACTTCAGGCCCTCGGCTCCATCAATACCCTGACTTGCCATAGGTCTGAGATCTCTCGTGCTGTTTTTTGTTGTTGCTCAGGGCACTGGTTCTTTAAGAGTTCGCTTTACATCTGTAATACACAATTTCAGTGACACGTAAAATAACGCTTTATCACATAGCTGAGAGCCTCTTTTGAACTGGGCTTTTTGTTTGTCTGATTTTTCTTCTTTTTTTCCCTTCTCCCCCCACTTAAACGGACCAGCTATACTAGTAGAATTTTGAAAAAAAAACTTACTTTACCTATGCAAAGTAATAACACCTACAGGAATCATAGTAATAACTTAGCATAAATATCCAATTTCAAAATTCTCTTTTGAAATAGTAACAAGCTTCATTTATTTATGGTTATTTTTATTTAATAATTGGCAGAAGATGTAACAATGTGTGAAGACTGCATTGGACTAATTATTGCAACTTAGAAGATAATGTAGGAAATAGATACAGAATAAAGATAGTAAATACCATAATATACATATTATTAGTTGATGCTTTTGCCCCAAACTCCAATTCAGATAAATATGGTAACTGAATAGTGTAACATGTGGAATCGTGTTTTCCTAAAATTGTCACCTCTGAATTACTTCATACCAAGAGCTTTATTTTGGCCACTTACTCCCGACTACGACAAACTTGAGTCAGATTTTAGTTTCAGACCTCTTTGAGGTAGGGAAAATAAAGAAAAGATTGAAAGAATGTTAACTTGTCAACACACCTGAACCTTACTGATCTGGACACTTGACACCCAGAAGAAAGTGTCACAGAGGGAAAGAGATGTCCAGGCCTTCCCCCGAGGGAAGCAGCTTCGGGATGAGACCAAGTTTCCTGTGGCTGCTGTGGGAAGTGACCAACACCTCAGTGGCTGAAAACAACAGAATTCATTCTCTCACAGTTTTAGAGGCCAGGATTCCAAGATCAAGATGTCATAAGGGCTGTGCTATCTCTGGAGACTCTGGGAGAAAATCTGTTCCTCGCCTCTTCTAGCTTCTGACGGTGGCCAGCATCGTTGGCATCCTTTGGCTGTGGCCTCATCACTCCAATCAGTGCCTCTGTCTTAAACACCGCCTTCTCCTCTGTGTGTGGAATCTCCCTCTAGTTCTCTCTTATAAGGACACTGGTGATGGCATTTGGGGCCTACCCTGATAATCTAGGATGATTTTCTCATCTCAAGATCCTTAACTTATTTATGTCTTTTTCCAAATAAAGCCACATTTACAGTTTCCAAGGATTAGGACACTGACATGTCTTCAGGGTGTGTGTGACATTTTTTGTCTTACCACAGGCTGTTTATCATTACTGTCATGGAAGCAAAAGGAGAAAGCCACCTCTAAATGATTATCTTTTTGCACAGTTGCAATTAAGATGAAATATATATCTCCTCAAATATGACCAGTTCTTGAGGGGGAAAAAAGTCTTGGAGAGCACTGACAAACAAATGCTTTTATGCTATAACAAAATTAATCTTGAGCATATCCAAAGTACCAAATAATTTAGAATAATATGGCAGTTCGGGGGCTATTTTCAAAAACTCCCTTTGAAACCTGTGCATTTCTAGTTGGTTCTGTTTGATGCAAAATAAGAACTGAGAAAACCACTATTCTTAGTTTACTTAATATTTCATATAGAAATATCACAAAATAAACAGAATCAAGATTGAGTATATGAACATCTAATATGACTGACTAGTGTATGTCGAAAGAAAAAGTAGATGAGGTGGTCTTTTTGAGGGACTTTAATAATTGTTGAATTGATTCCCAACAAAGCAAGCACTTACATTCGTTTGCTCTATGTAATGATAAAGCTCTTAAAAAAATGTGGGTTAATTTAATTATTTGGCAGTCCTTTGTGGTAGTTTAAAAAAAAAGTGTTTTCTGTAATGCTTTTGTGTTTCTTTAAAGAGTTGAACTAACTTACTCTGATGAAAAATTCGGCAAGGAGAACTCATCTGCTAAAATGCAAACTAGCGATGCTTTTCTATAGCTATTCTTGGGCACACTCAAATCAAGCTTTTTGAGTCCTAGATTGGCTGCCTCAAACACCCCCTTATTTACATAAACTCTGGGGCTTTTACAGTCATCTCCATTGTGCAGTGGAGATTTTCTGCCTGCATTCTGATTAGACTTGTGCAAAAATGCATAAATTTCTCATCCAATCAAAGGCTGACCTGGGGAAAACTGGCAGGGAGTGGGGAGAGTAGGCGATTACTAAATTGGCAATTCCTTTTTAACTCCAGTAGTCATTTGGATGAAATGAACCAGATCTTAAAGAGGGCAGCAGTATTGGTCTAAATAGAAATAGAATAGAATGCCTTTGACTCGTGAAAAGACACTGCCACAAGAAACATACAAAGAATCATTGGGAATAGAAGATAGAAGATCAGTCTGCAGATTTTTCTAGAATACAAAACAAGTAAAAAGCCCAAAGAATATGTGAATTCTTTATATTATATGGTAACATATTTGTTGCCTTGGTTAACTTACCAAGATAAATAACAGATTCATTGTAACTTATTTGCTTCCTTAATTTCTACTAAATTACATAGGAGAAGGGAAGGTTTGACAAGTGAGGATAAGTATTGTAGATCATTTACATTTCAGTTATCACGTTAGATGTTTGGATAGCACTTGTAATAAAGCATATTCAAAAAGAAGGTAAAAATGCTCATGCATTTCTCTGCATTCTATTTCAAAATAAATATGAATATATTGTAAGGCATTTCAAATTGTGGAATTTCAAGAAGAATAATGCTAATATACAAAATGTATTGAAAGAGGTGTTAAAGAAAACCAGAGCTAGTTAAAAAGGTACAAATAGGTTTAATTCAGGACCTATTGCAATAGAGAAAAAGAGACCCCAGTAAACAACTGGGCTCAATCCTGAATATGACAAGGAAAAGTGGGGATTTATAGCCAATGAGCAGTGGGGTGGGAGGGTTGGTAGATGGAAAATTACAAAGAGGAGACTTCAAGGGGTGGGGGGATTCTTGCTGGACTGACTAAACAGGGTTCTTGCTGAAGGCAGGCCAGGGGATCGGAGAGTGGATAGTTCAGTTTTAGAATTTGATTTGATAGTGAGAGCGATGAGATACAAAGGATGGGAGATTCACTCTAAACTGACTTAGCAGGATTCTGGCTAAAACTGAACTGGGCCAGACCTACATAGCCTGGCAAGGATGAGGCCTCATCTAGAGGAGGATTCAGAGGAGCCTGAGGAGGGGTCAGAAGAGCTTGACTAAAGTTCAGTCAAGAAGAAGGTCTTTGTCAGAGGTCATCTGTACTGACCTTGTTTTAGCTATCCTGTGTGTTAGTATGAGGAGATACAGAAAGAAAGGGAAAGAGAGAGAGAGAGAGCGCAAAAGATCATTATCCGTACATTCATATATATGAGTTAGATTCAAAAGTTCCTTCAAGCTGAGTCAGTCAAAGTGCAAAGCAAGTTTTCTAAATAGGGAGGCTACATTAAAAATGGAAACACTGCAGAGGAAACAATGGAACGATAAAATGAGCTTCCCTGAAGGACTAATTGGGCCATTAGATGCTCATACATAACCTGAGGCCCTAATTACCTATGCTTTATATAGAAATTTCTGCCTGAGAAGACATTAGCGGAATCCTTATCCAAAGGTATTATTACAAAATATTTAGCTGGTATGAAGAAAAGTACTTGTCTTTTCCAGAAAAAAAAAAGTAGATAGCACTGCAGAATACATTCTGCCTTCTCTGTGCTCCTCTGCAGTGATTTTTTCCTATATGTTTTTCATTTTCATTACATTGTCCCCTTCCTTCTTTCTTTCTTTCCTTCTTCTTATTTTATTTGTGTGTGTGTGTGTGTGTGTAAATGTTTAAAGTTCAGGGGATAAACCAAAAAAAAGAGAAAATGATTTTTGGTAATTACAATCTTTCATTGAAAAGTGTCAGTTCTAGAATTCTCCTTCCAAAATTCCCTCTTGCCCATGACTTCAACACCCAGACTTACAACCTCCTTCCTGTTAGCCTATCATCATATTAACGTTCCTCTCAGCCTATCATCATATTAATGTTCCTCTCAAATAAATATTCAGTGGAGTAAGAATACGACAAAACCTTTCTTCCCATTTAACATTCTTCTCTCCTTTCTCTATCAATAAAAATAGAAAATACGTTTTCCACACTTACTGCCTTTGATTCATCATTTTCCACCACTTTTTTTAATCCAATAATTGCAGGCTTCTATTCCAAGCTTTCACTGAATTAATAAGGTCATCAAGGACCCCTTATTATTAACTTCCGTTACAGTTGGTGTGTTAGTCCACTGCAGTAGCTTTTGACATGGTTTTCTAATCTCTCCTCTGAAACTCATTTTTTATTTTGTGAACACTGCTCTTTCTCAATGCTTCTCCTACTTCGTTGACTGTTTCTTCTCCTTCTGCTTTGTGGGCTACCGAGGATTTTCCTACATTTAAATATCACTCATCCTTAATATTCTCCAGTCTCTCTCCTTCCTAATCTGGATTTATCCTGAACGATAGAGCTATTGCTACAGCTTTAACAAATGCTTGTATGCTGAAGAGTGAAACCCTCCACGTCTATCTGATGCTCCAAACTCACATGTGCAACTGTGTGGTGGGATCTTCCACAGAGGTGTCTCATCTCGTTTATTCTCCATAGAGGACATTTGTCATTGTATTTATTAATGTATTTTTCAGCCAACTAATATCTGATGGCACTCTTTATTTGAGCAGAGCATTCTAGATGTTTTTCTTGGTGGCACGGCAGGACTTTCTTCTAGGAAGTCAACAAATCTCTCCCCAGTGCCAAAATGTGACACGAGATGGACATTTGGCTGGTTACTTAGCTCTCATCTGAGACTTGAATCCACAGGGGATAGCAGGGAAATTCAGGTAGAAAGTTGGAAGTTGTGAATGGTGCAGGAGGCAGTGATGGTGCCAAGAGGTCACCAGCAGGTGTGCCACAGTGGCTCCCTACTCATGCCGTTCCTGTGTAGCATGGCAATGTATGAATTCGCACCAACTTACTGTCCAAGGCTCCTGCCAGTTTTCTGAGCCTAGTTCTGTAGACCTCATTGATTTTGTGACCTTCTCAACAGCATTCCAATGACTTCATTTTTTCTGGTTAAAAATGACAGTTTCTATTGTTTGAAAAACATTCTGATGGATGCCATCCCCCAGCTTCCCTCCCAGGCCAGTCATGCGCTGAGCATTCTCCTTCTTCAACATTCGCTATTGCAGTGGTTTGCACTTTCACTCAAAAAGCCACTCACACCAGAAATATGAGCACAATCTCCACTCATCCCTCTCTACTTCTGATTATCTGCTGGGTCCTCTTAATTCCATAAATCTTCCATGTCTTTTATGTCCAATGCCTCTGTGTCAGCCCAACCGTCCATTTCTTATTTAAGGTCCCAGTAATTTTTCAACTAGAATATTTCCAAGCTTATAACTGTATTGTTTTTCCCTATCCAAAACATCTATTATATTAATGTTAGAAAAATATTAGTATTAATGACAGAAATATTTCTAAAATACAAATCTCATTTTGTTAGTCATCACCTTTCTATAGATTTTTCAATGGCTATCCATTGCTAATTGGATAAAAATCAAAAGTAGAATAAGAACGAGTAATAACTGTAGCAATTATTTTGTTACATATAGTACAGTACATAAACATGCTCTTGCTCTCTCATTAGTGCACAATGTACATGACTTAGATCTTCATCATAATTATGATCTTGTGTTGAGCAAAGTCTCCAAGTCTTTAAGCCAGCCTTCTAACCTGATGACTCAGAAGATTTAGATTGCCTATGCCATCCCTTTATTGGATGTATATTACTATAGCCTCTGATTAATGTGTGGAGCTAAGAGGTCAGATGACCTGCATTATTTTGCGCATAGCTTACTGACTCAGGAGTGGGCACTGTACCCAACCTAAGCCAACTGATTTTCTCTAAAATTTTAATTAAAAAGCACATGGTTAGATAGATCGTGAGAGCTCCTGGATTTAAGAAGCTCATGTTGAGTCAGGGCCAGAACTGGGCTAGTGATAATGATGTGAGAGAGTAAGAATTGAAAACCTTACAGAACAAAAGCCGACACAGATAGTTGGAGAGATGAGACAGAGATGAGAGAGGAGAGGGAGAGAGGAAGAGAAGGGAAGAGAAGAGAAGAGAAGAGAAGAGGATTCAGTAAAGAAAATAGATCCAGAGAGTCATTTAGCAGATTTTTCTAAAATTAGGTCCCATGGGAACTTCTGATGCATTATCACATATCCTGCTTTATGTAAACCCATTTGTGTGGACTTCTGCACCTAGAAACTTAGTTATCCTTAGATTAGAGGTATACTAAATCAATGTTTTTCTAAATTTAAGCTGTGTCTTTTTGCTTCTTTTCTTTACCCTCTCAAAGCTTTCAAATACTTTTCTTCTGTCAGTGGCTATTCAAGGTTTACTTCAATATCAACTTTGACTTCACATTTAAGCCTGTATTTTCTTCCATAGGCTGTTTATATTATTTAAGCACGTCATCCAATGAGTATATTTGTGTTGATTAATTTAAAAGAATTTTTTCCTAATATTCTGTCAGCCTGCAGCTTTAGCTAGTAAGAATTTTCTCAACTTGCTGCTCTCATAATATTTTCTTTGCTTCTATCTTGACCCTTTTGAAATAACATAGTCATGTTTGCTGCTTTCAAATCCTCTAGAATCTCTCCCAAGTCTAGTGAACTTTAAAAAATGTCAGTTAAAGGTTCACTGGTTTTCTTGTTCACTTCCTTTAAAATTCATGGATAGCCGCCATCGAGATCGCGGCTCTGTCTACTTGAAGCACGGCGCCCTTAGCAGTTTTGCTTTTTATCCCTACCTGTCTAACTCTTTTTCCAACAGTCTTATGAAATCTACTCTCAGTTGGGAAAATATCTTATTTCTCACTTTTTTTTTGAACACAAATTTAAATAAATATTTTCACTTAATATGACTAAAATGATAGAATTCTGTTATTGCAGAAAATGATTTTTAATATCTTGGAATCAAACAACAGCAAATACATGTAGTTTAAGGCTAATGGTTATGTAAGTTTTTTTCTAAAGGGTGTTTTTAAATAATTTATTAAAGGTTATGGGAAAGGTTATGTGGAAAGATTCAGGGAAATTAAAACTCTGTTCTCTTATTTCTTAGAAATCATGCGCAAAACACTACTGCATACCTTATGAGAATTTGTTTCCTGAGATAGAGTTCAGTGAAGCAATAGGTAGACATACATACATATGTATCTTTCTCTAAAAATGAGACTCTATTTAAAAATGAGGTTGCTATTATTCAAGCATTATACATCTAGTCATGTTAGGTATGGCTAGCCAAAAATTTCACAGGTGTATATACAGAACTATGTTGAGATGATTTTTTTTTTTATGAGGAAGATTGTCACTGAGCTAACATCTGTGCCAATCTTCCTCTGTTTTATGTGGGATGCTGCCACAGCATGGCTTAATGAGTAGGTACGTCCACACAAGGGATCTGAACCTGTGGAAGCTGGGCTGCTGAAGTGGAGTGTGGGAACTTAACCATTATGCCACTAGGCTGGCCCAAGCAATGATATTTTAATAAAGACACAAGTATACATATAGGCAAAATAAGAGAAGAGTAATTCTCTGAATAAAGCTTCAATACACACCATCATGAATACAAGTTTACAGTTTTAATAAATAGTTTTATAGAGTTTAACCTTAGGTATATATTCAGAAAGCTATCATCTAGGTATTAATAAATCATTTGTTTGTAATTTGGGAAATTAAATATTAGGCAGTCCAAACAAATATTTTCTTTCAATAGATTATTAGAAATATTTCATTTTTCGTGATATTTTATAGTAGTATATTCACAGAATAGTACAGTCAAATCATATCATGAAATATTGCAAAACTTTCAAAAGTCTTTAATCAGACAACACAGAGCACATAGACAGGCCTCGGGTTTATTTAATGTTCTTAGTAGTGAATCAAATGAACATTTGCTCCTTGGTTTTCTATGATGATTCAGATTAAAAATTCTTCTATTGTGCAAATTGTTCTACAGTCTGTGTGCTTGTAGGTTCTATACAATCATCTAAAATGAGAGCTGATCTTTGTATTGTGGATTCATTTGCCTGGAAATAAGTTGTCTGCAGAAAATGTCTATTGCGTACTGACAGATTAGAACGTTATATGTTACAAAATATAATGTGACTCACATTGTCAAGAAAAGATATTCTATTCAAATGTCAGTAAGTTGCTTCATATTGTATGTATTACAAGAAACTAATGAGCATGAAACCATGTTTACATGGCATGAGAAAGAGTTCAGCTGTTTTTTAAAATATGGAAACTCACTTTTTAATGATCTTTTTTTGAGTGTTAAAAAATGGCATTCCAATAATTTTTTCTTCACCTCCTGGGAAAGTTTTCAAATTAAAATGAAACTTTCCTTGTTTTTGAGGAAAGTTCAATTAAGATTTGTCATGGCTAGCAATTTAAGTTCTGAATTTAATAGGCATTAAGGAGATGGGGGGAAAAACACTAGATTGATGAAAGGATAGAAGAAAGGAAGAACCCTTAGGGGGAATAAAGGGAGGAAAAGGGTTTTCCCCAGTAATAAATTGAGGTGAACGAGTAGGAGAAAAAGAAAGTTTGAAAAGGTCTGGAGCTGTGGCAGGACTGGGGCCCTGGTGATGAGTCCTGGAGAGGAAGCCCAACAAGTGGGAGGCCTGGCAGAAATGTCATCCAAGGCTCTGTTCCTGGCAGTGGTAACTCATGGAAATGGACTTTGAGTCTTTACCTACACTGCCCACTCCTGCCTCAAGTGGGCCCTGCCAATGCCTATGCTCCAGGATGGGGAACAACCTCAGCTCTTCCTTTCCTTGACATCCACTTCCTCAGTGTTCTGCGGCATCTCCAGCACGATTGAAGCCTTCCACTACCCAAGAATTTTCCAAATCACGTTCTGCTTGGAAACCCCACTTACCACTTCTACAGGATATCCATTTTTGGCCTTGATGCATTATTTTTGAATATACACTGATGGATTCAGTTTTCTAATATTTTTATTGCAGATTTTAAATTTATGTTCATAGGAACAACTGGCCTACAATATTCTTTTCTTTTTTATTCTCATCTTGTTTTGGAATTAGGTTCATAATAACTTGTAAGCATTGTGAGATGTGTCACTTTGGCTTCTTTTCATTGTCTAGAAGAATTTTTTGTGAGGATTATATAATCTCTTCCTTCGGAAGTTATAAAACAATTGTTAATCTTTTCTGTTAAACCCAAGAAAAATTTTAAACAACTGGTTAATTGTTTTTAATGATTGTAGAATAATACAAGATTTTGATTTTCTCATTAATAAGCTTTCACAAACTGTATGTTCCAGTAATCTTTCTCCTCCCAACTAATTTGTTTATTTGTGTCTTTTCTAAATTTTTGATCAATTTGCCAGGTATTTACCAATTTTTACGGTATACTCCAAAGGAAAAGATGTTGACTTTGTTGGTCTCTCCATTATCTTTTACATTCAAGTGAATTAATTTCTACTCTCATTTTCTCATATTCCTTAGTTCCCTTTTATGTTTGTTTGGTTTTATGGGATTTTTAAAACATCTTGAGTGGTAAGCTTAAGTAAATAATAGCTTCTTTTCTAATATAACCATTCAATGCTATAAATTTCTAAGTACTATTTTAGTTTCATTCTTTCCAATTAAACATGTGAGAATTTATGATTGTTTACCTTTAAAATTTTTCAAAATTTCCTTATTTTTTGATGCATGACTTATTCAGAAGTATTTTTAATTTCCAAATAATTGTAACTTTTTAAAACTATGATTTTCTTAATTTAATTTATATACTCGTATTTCTAGGCTTTTCCTATTTATCTGTCTCTCGTTTTGCCTTCATTGGTTTGTTTATGATTTTCTATTTCTCAATTCACTTTTTATTTTCTACTTATTTAGAAGTTTTCCACTCTATTACTGTTTTCAAGAGACTAAAACATAACTCTGATTACTCTCCTATTGAGTTACATGTTATTTTCTGACATTTAAGCTTTCTCTTTTTTTAACCCAGTGGTTTGTACATTATTTTTACTACTTTATATATGTCTGTTTACATTTACTTATAAAATTCCTGTTATTTTTTATGATCACTCTTTCTTGAATCTCAGACTTTCTTCTGAGATTATTTTTCTTCTTACTGCATTGCCTCCTTATGAATATAATTTGAAGTGAATCTCTTGGTGGTAAACTCTATCAGCCTACATTTACTGAAAACATCTTTAATTTAGTCTTGTTCCTTAAAGAGAGTTTCACTGAACCATTCTCTACTGACGGTGATTTTCTCACTACATTCTATATTTCATAATCATATTGTGGTCAAACTCCAGAATACCAATGGCAAAGAGAGAATCCTCAATATTTTAAAAAGCATTTCAAGTACTTTTTTTATCACATCTACTTTTTCTTGAATATTGATTGAGTTTTTACCACCTCTTATGTGTTTTATTTTGTAGTTTTATAATCCTTTTATTTTATAGCCATTTGCATCCTTATTTTTCTCTTTCTCTATGTCATCTTTATTCTATTATATTTGGTTAATAATAGATAAAGAGAAACTTTATGCACATTTTAGTGTTCCTTGGTAAATAATTTCATATTATTTTTTTAATTAATTCTTTGATTCTTCATAAGAACTGTCCACTTCTTTTATGAAGCAAAATGTTTTTTCATTGACCCTAGAATGGTTTTTCATGGGTGTGCCTGTGTGTGTGTGTGTGTGTTAACTCATCTTTGAATTTGGAAAGATTTTTATAGGCTCATTTGCCAATATGTAGTTTATGTTTTCTCTTTGAACCTCACGCTTCAAACCTGGGTGGTGATGGAATGACTACCTTAGATTTTAATGAATCGCAAAGGGATGTGAAAACTCTAGTCAAATGTTGGCATCTACTACGCATTATCTGGGGTGATTCTACTTTCCAGCCTTTAAACATCCTTTCCCATTGTCAAATTTACTTAACCTTGAGGAGAAGCTTTGCTTTTTGTTAATTTCAGGCGGTGTTCATGTTTAATTTTACTAGAAGTGATGCATTGAAAATTATAGAACACATAATTCAGTAATTCGTACTGGGGTCTTTCGACTCTCTCTACATTGCCCTACTAGCCCTGGTTACAATGGGCCACTGATACATATCTTCAAATCACAGTCCTACAGTATTAATTGAAATTTTAAAATAATTTGAGAAGTAAAGGATATGTGGAATCTACAAAAACAACAACCAACCAAACAGACAAACCCCTGAGCTCACAGATACAGAGAACTGATTCGTGCTTGCCAGAGGCAGGGGGCAGGTGGGGGGTGGGGTGGTGAGGCGAGGGAAATGGGTGAAGAAGGTCAAAAGAAAAATAAAGTAAAGATAGAATTGGAGATTTGTCAGCAATGGAAGAGTGTATGGGTGATCCTGGCCACAAACAAAGCTTGTACTCCCCATCCAGATAATGGCTGCCTGATTTGCAGGCAGAAACAGATTCTGTGTTTTTCAGATGGAACAGTGCAGGTGGTTAAAAATCTTGTCCAACCCACTCTCTGTGTTGTGTTGCTATTTTGTTTCAGAGTCAAAGTCTGCATAGTTTCAATTGTTCTTCTTGTTCCTGTTTTGGTTCAGCAGCCCCACATTAATTGTAGGTAGAAAAAAACCTTTGAGCTCATAGTACAGAGGTGATTTGGCCATAAATCCAAAGTTTAATTTTCAATCTTTTTTGAGTTTCTTCTCTGGGATGCTTTTTGAATACACAACCCCACACATACACGCACACTGTTGACATGCATTCACATACAGCATTTGTCTTTCAAGGCTCAGTTTTAGACTCACTTTTATTTTACTCAGATCCTACACTTTCTCCAAAGACAATTTTATCTGTGCACCTGGCTTTAATTACCATCTATACCACAGAAGACTTGCATGTTTACGTCTCCAGGTTAGCTGTAGACCTTTTCTCTGAGGCTCAGACTTGAATTTAGAATTAGTCCTCCCACATCCACTCTGGGCCTTCTCCAGTCTGTTTTCTACGGGCAACCTGTGTGGAATTTTCAAAACAGAAGACTAAACTCTTCAGTTCAGGTGTC
The DNA here is from genome assembly GCF_037783145.1 of Equus przewalskii. Classification (NCBI taxonomy): domain Eukaryota; kingdom Metazoa; phylum Chordata; class Mammalia; order Perissodactyla; family Equidae; genus Equus; species Equus przewalskii. The sequence continues at coordinate 96,430,188 of NC_091832.1, forward strand.
AGATATGCTAACAGCTTCACGTTGCTCTAGAAATGAAGACTAAAATCCACAACATGAACTGAAAGGACCTGTGCAATTGGGCCCTACCTAATTCTGCAGGCCTTTTACTCTGCCCATGCCTCTCTTTATTCTCCCTGGCTTCTCCGCTTCTTCAAATGACTCATATTACTTCCTGCCGCCTCACTCATCTCCTCAGACTTTTCATTCCCCGTGGACTTTATCTCCACTCTGTTTACTCAGAAGATGCTTATATTTCTTTTGAATCCCTGCTTTCTCATACTTTCCTCTCTGACGTATTCTCTGTTCTTCCTATTTCTGCATACTTCTTTTATTTTATGCTCACAACATCATGTGAAGTCCTTAGCATTTATTACATTTTATTTATTTGTCCAAGTGATTAATGCAATATGCTAAGCTCAATGGGCAGCTACATCTTGGATCTGTTCACTATTTGATCCATAATATCTATCAAAGTGAGTGATATTTAATTATCTTCACTTGATTTTATAAATAAATTGACTAAATAGTAACCAACTAGATCAGGCTCTCAGATATGTTGTATCTTGTTATCTCTGATGTACCCTCATGACATCTTTCAGATTTTAATTAATTATTTATTTGGAACTACTTTTCTTAATGTTTATTTTAGAAATTAACCTGAATGACAGGAGAGATTGAGTCTGCATTACCATTCTTGGAACGTTAGAGGTGCTCAATAAGTATATTTTGAGTTAATGAAGAATCAAACACCGTGTGTGTATATCATGGATAGTTATCTTGAAGAAATGTTAATCCTGACGTCTCCTTGATTGCAAATTTAGAATTTATTTCTCATTGTTTTTAGAGGTTGAAACATTAATGATCCTAAATACAAGTTGTCTATTTCTTTACAGTTACCAAGGGAAAAATGTAAGAGTGAAGGCTAGCAGTTGTGCACATGGACCATACACTAACAGCAATGATACATTCAGCAGTGGAGGCCATAACAGTAGAGGTTGGCAGGGACCCAAAGGGACCCACCGATAGTCAGCCCTGGTCAAGTGTCCCAGTGGTGGTGGTTTCAGCACCCAAACCAGAAAGCATTGTGTTTTTCTCTTACCTTGATGCTAAAGTTTGCCAGGATCACTGTCACCTTTACATGATTCTCCAAGAGGCTCACTAAGTGCAATTTTCTTATATATCCCCATTTAGCTCTACCCTTGGCAAAGGGCCTCTGGTCCTTCCTGGGGATGGAGGCACATGGGCTTAACCTCTAGTCTAGTTTATTTCTGAAAGTTAGGGGTCTAAAAAAAGACTGGCAGAGCCCTCCAACCCAGTCCCACAACCACAAGGAGAGAGAGAGAGCTGGTTGGAGCAGCCAGCAGGTGTAGACAGCTGTTCCCCAGCCAGGACTCGAAGGAGCTGAGCACGGCAGGCTGGGGCTGTGGCTGCTGCTGCTGCTTCTGCCTCTTTCTTGGCAGCAGCTGCTCCCTGGGCCTTGTGAAGAGGGAGTTTGTAGTGAGGGGTCCCACACCGGGCCACTCTCCTTTATTAGCTCGAGCAGGATACCTCCTAAAGGGATCTAACTAAATCTCTAAGGTCTCTTTGATGCCACTGGGCAAATCAATCATGAAGGGCCCCATACTCTTTTTTTTTTCCCTGAAATTTCAACAACTTGCTGAACTGCTGGGTTTTTATCAGCATAAGGGACCTAATTGGAGTTACTCCGCTCCCAGGAATCCCCAACCATCTCTGGTCCTATCATTGAAAGGCTACAAACAGTGGCTAGGGAACTGCTTCTCCCGCATTTTTCAAATCCCTCTGTTGGATTGCTAATCTGACCGAGTTTAGCCAGGAGTTAGGGGCAAAAGAGAAGGACCAAAGATCCTCCTTGGAGAAGAAAAATCTCATATCAACAGTGTACCAGCATGCTTCAAGAAAACTACACTGCTTCTGCTAGCATTCCCCGTGACCAGTTGGCATTGCGGGCGAAGTGCCCCACGGGCTACTTTAGCGCTTTCCCGGACTCATTGGTGAAGTGCCCATGGGACCTTCCAACTCTTGCAAATGATCTGCTAGCACTCATGTAGAATGTCCACCAGACTCGAAATGGTGCCCCTTAGGCTTTTCAAGCTTTTTGCTCTTCACAATGGCATTGTGCTTCATCAACTGTGCTGCTCGCTGAGCCAATTTGTCAGGAGCTCCTTTGAGATAGAGAGAGTCTTAAGCTGCCAGATGTCAGAGCAGCCTATTAAAATAACAAGTCAAGATGGAAGTAAGATTCATCGCTTTCATTACTTACTTTGATAATGTAAGCTAGAGACTAAATGAGAGAAACGTTGACTCCTCTGCTCCATCTTCCCAGAGGGAACAGTTCGAGAGTCAGATGCATCAGCAAAGACCTGAGAGCCATTTTCCTACCAAGGGAGCCCTGAGCAAAAGGCTTCTGCAGTTTTATGGTCCCAGGATCCAGGGGAAGAAAAAAGAGAGAGGGCTAGGGGTGGAAAAGTACTGGGTACTGAGTCAGAGTGGAAAAATAACTTCAAAGTCTCCCCCTCTTTCCCTTGGTCCATGGGGAGGCCTCAGCCAAGGTGTCTGACTGCAACTCCCTTCAGAGACTGCAGCTCACTGGCTGTACATCACGTCTAGTGTGGAGAGGACAGCTTTTCCCATGAGGACTGCCAGGTAAAGTCTATGGTCTTGCCTGAAAAATCACACATATATTTTTTGACCAGATTCCACAAATGGTAAAGACAATAGTGGAACATATGTAGTCTGACTTCAATGTCAGGCTGCTTAACCATTAATTGTGATGCCTCTGTGCTGCATGTTATCAGGGAGTTCAATATGCTTACAAAATTTTCTCTTGATCTTTGGTTCTTAGTAGTTTGACTGAGTTGTGGCCAAGAGTGGTTTTCTTCAAATTCAACCATTTGAATTTTGCTGAGATTCTTGAATTTATAAATTTATGTCTTTCAGCATTCGAAGGTAATTTTCAACTATCATTTTTTTCAAATATTTTTCTACCTTGTTTTCTTTCTTTTTTCCTTTTGGGATTTCAGTTATCCACATGTTAGCCCTTCTACCTTGTCCTTAGAACAGATCCATAAAACGTTGTTCATTATGTGTCTCTTTCTTACTGGATAATTTTCGTTCATCTATTTTCAATTTCACTGACTCTTTTCTCTTTCAGCTACTTTCTGCCACTTAATCCATCCAGGGATTTTTCACTTTTATTTTTAGATATTGATTTTGCAGTTTTACCATTTTCATTTGATTTTTAAATATTTTCTATTTATCTGAGGTTTCTTACTTTTTTGCTTTATGTCAGGAGTAAATTTCTTTACCTTTGTGATGATGGTTTTAAGTCCTTATTTTATAATTACAATTATCTGGGCTATCATAGGGTGAAATATATTGATCATCTTTTCCTTCGAGGACATTTTCATGCATCTTTGTATGTTGAATAATTTAGAACTGTACCCCAAACATTACAAACATATTGTCATGTAGGTTGTTCATTCTAATATATTCCTTTAGAGGCTGTTGATATAGTTGTTTTACCAGGCAATTAACTTCATTAGCCTCAAGTTGCAAACTCTCTTTTGCCTACCATGAGTGGCAGCTCAAATCTCAATTCAGATTGATCTCAGTTTGCCCTTCAAATGCATGGTTCAGATGTCATCCTTAGACCTGGGTAGAGTTTATTTTTTTTAAAGTTTGGCACCTGTGCTAACAACTGTTGCCAAGTTGTTTTTTTTTCCTTCTCCCCAAAGCTCCCTGGTACATAGTTGTATATTCCAGTTGTGAGTGCCTCTGGTTGTGCTATGTGGGACGCTGCCTCAACATGATCTGATGAGCGGTGCCATGTCCGCGCCCAGGATCTGAACTGGCAAAACCCTGGGCCGCGGAAGCAGAGTGGGCGAACTTAATCACTGGGCCACGGGGCAGCCTCCTGGGTAGAGTTTGCACATTTCTCCAGCTCTCTCCTTTCCACAAACTCCTCCCATAAGTCTGTCTCAGAGCCCTGATTGCCTTAACTCCTTCCTCTGATACTTTAAACATGAATCCAGGAAGTCCGTGGGCTCTGCATAGCCATCGAAACCGGAAATTCACACTATGCTGCTCGCTTTCTCCATTCATCATCTCCTCTCTAAAATCTGCCTATATTATTCACTCTCAGAGCCCTCTGGTAGTTTCAGTTTGTTTGTTTATTTTACTTTTTATTTGTATTTGTCTAGTAATTCTAACTGTTATCTGCAGGATGGTCAATCTCTTACTCTTCCAGAAAGGAATTAAAGTCTAGACTTTAATTCCAAAAGCATATATTTGTTGCTATGTAGAGAGTAAAGTGTAATGGGGTTATGGTAACAGGCCAGCTAAAAAAGGGTGGTAACTTACACTACAGAAGTGGTGATGGGATGACTTAAATACGTTGGATTTCAGATATATTTCTGAAATAAAGCTGAAAGAATTTTCTAAGCAATTTGATTTTTGATGTGGAAAAAAAATGAGTCAAGAATTACTTTTTTAAAAATCTGAGCAAATGAATATATAGATTTGTTATTAAATATTATGGGAAAACCTAGGAGAAGAACATGGTTGGGAAAATGGATTTCAAGTTTGGATTGGGGCATGTTAATTTTGCCCTGTATAGCATTTAAGAGATTATTCAAGTGAGTAATTTAAGCAAGATGATGGAATTGGAGATGCAAGTTTTGGAGTTATCAGTGTATAGGTAGTATTTAAAACCATGGCACCAGAAGATATCACTTAGAAAGAAGGCTAGTTAGAGAAGGAGAAGGCCCATGGACAAACATCAGTCATGGACACGTTTATAGGTCAGGAATAAGAGTAATTCATAACAGGAGCCGGGGACAGAACTGTCAATTGGGTAAGTAGGTGGGAAGAATTATGATACCTCAGAAGCCAAGTGAATATGACACTTAGGAAGAGAATTATTGAGTCAAAAGTCACTAATAGTTGTCAAATATGTGGGCTTAGAATTGATCATTGGATAGGACAATATTAGCAGGTGACTTTGACAAAAGTAAATATTTTAGGAACAAAATGGTCATGAGAAACTGCAGATACAAAATGAAGACATGTCTCTTTTTGTGCAATTTCCTTTAATCAAGCTAACTTCATTTCTGTTTTTTAAGTATTTTTCCAGGTTACAAATATCTATAATTCTCCTTGACCTATTCTCTTAACTTGAAGCCCTCAGCATTTCAAAGCTTTTACAAAGTACAAGTTAAATATAATATTACATCCTCCCTGAAACTTACTACAGTCTTTACCATTCAATGAACTATACCCCTTTTTTAAGTTTCAATGGCACATTAAAACCCCATTCTGAGACTATCACTTTGTACTTTGTATTATCATCCTTGCCGAATGAAAATCATGCTGTATTATTTTTAGATTCCAGTCCTCACTAGTACCAGGCATGCCTCCGTTTGTTAAATTTGATTAAAATGCCACTCAGTGAAAGTATAATCCACAGAGAACCTAAGTTGGATCAGAATTTGTGTTAATTCTAAGATTTTTGTTAACTCTAAGTTTTTTGCTTTGTGGAAAATTTCGTTATTACCACAAAATTTGTCCAGAAACGCTAAAACTGAAGCATAATTCCTAAAGATAGGTAATAGATATTGCCCTCAACTGGTACATATTTCGGAAAAGAGAAAAGATATTTTGACTTCTTTTTTGTTTTATCTTTGCTTTATTTCTCCATATATTTTTTCTTTACTCATTAGTAAAATACGAAAAGAAAAGCCAAAGAAAGGTGTAATGTGATCAAATGTTCCCATTTCCTTAGATTGTAGTCATATAATACCCAAGTTGTGAGTAGTTTCTATGAATATGGATTCAGATACTGAAGTTCTATCTTCCTTATAGTAGAAGATGTTTGGAAAAAGACCATCCCTTCTAGTTCACTTCAATATTACACAAAGATGAAGAAATGTTAAGATCTCAATTTTTAACGCATAGATTTGCTGAAGAATAAAAAGAAAGAAACACTCTGGAGAAACCCTTGCTTTTATTTATAGGCAAATACAGTTGGCAATTAGAACACTGTATATCCATTTAAATTCTGTACCATTTAATTGCAAATTAATCATGGTGGGCCAAGTTGGTCATGAATACAAAGAGTAATAATTATATGTGAAATTCTTTTTTACTTCAAAATGTAATTCCATAACAGTCTTGTGACAGAACTGGACTAGAGGAATTTAAGATCTCATTTAATTTGCCACTGTGAATTCTGGATCATGACAGCAAGGGTAAAAATTGCTTTTATCTATATTATTTTTGAAGTCATATAGGCTGACTATCAAATATGTCTAATGATAACTTTTGGTAACATCTAATAAAAGTAGTCAATTAGCTAATCATAAAATAGTTAAACTCATCTGGAAACAGTAGATCTAATTTTGACTGGGGGACTTTTCCCCACACTTGTTTGTTTTCCCCAAGCACGCCTGAATTCTTCTTCCACGTGGGCGGAATGGGTTACCTGGCAAGTGTACAACATACATCTGTCCAGATTTCTTGTCTGGGCTAGAGCTAATCTATGGAAAGTTCATAAGCATAAGGAACACAAGAGCCATCCTGCCTAGGTTCAAATCCTGGCGCTGCCACTTACTCACTGTAGGACCTTGGACAACACTTTCTTCATCACTAAAAGAGGGAAGATAATATAGGTAATACTAATAACTAAATTACAGTGCTTTCGTGAGGCTTAAAATAGTTAATACATTTAAAGTGCTTAGCAGACTGCTTTCTAGATGGCAAATGGCCTGACACATTGCCCAGGTACTTGGAAAAGAGAAAGACTGGAAGATGAGAGAAAAGGAGGTCTGAGTTAGAGGCATGTGGATGGAGTATGGGCATAAAGTGTGAGGATTTTTGTGTTGTATATTAATACCCATCAGGAAGCATCTACCGTGGAAAAAGTGTGAACAACAAGACAAAATGATTCAGTTTACAAAGCCAGCCTTTGTCATTGGTCATCCCAGAACTGGCCAGAAGGCACATAAATGTTGTAGCCTCAGTAACAGAGATGGAGGCTAAAGATGGATACGACAGCAAAGTATCCTACTAACCAAGTCTATTTTATCTGCTGTTGATCTGACTGCCCAACTTGCCAGCACCGAGACTTCCGTCTCCCAGGGGAACCAAGTGTTGCACCATTCTAACAGAATACACTGGGAAGTGATGGATAATTTAAGAAATCATGAACACTGCATACACAGCACTTTGTACTTTTTGATTTAGAGTCAAGCATATATATGTTTAGGAATCCATTAATTATATACTTCCTTATTTTGCTGTTCTATTTCTGAATACACACTTCATCCTTTCAGTATGATTTTTCAACAATTCAACTACCACTAACAACTATTAATCATTTGATAGGAACTAGACATGGTATCACTTCGACTTTCTTGGAATGTTTGCCTTATCAGTTGACTAAATTTTCATTTCCTCAACATTAAGGAGGTGATTTACTTCAATGTATATAATCACTCTTATGGTAGTTTATACCAACAATAGAAGCCCACATGTCATATTATAAAATTTGTAGAGAGGATGCTAATATCATATATTTAGTGAAATTATAGCCTGTTTCAAAAAAAATTCTTGGGCTGTTACAAATACTAGTGGCTTTTATGCTGGGAATTCTTCGTGCTTTCCATCCTTGGGGTGGTACCTATCAGAAAAGTTGCTTTGTTTTCTTATTTACAGGAAATATATCTGATAACAGGAGTATTACTGAATAGAATGTATATTTTCCAATTTTTAAAAATTTTGTCTTAGATGTTCATTTAAAATTTAATCCCAAAGATGAAGTTGCATTTGTTTACTTATTCTGATGTTATAATATATATTTGCTTGTTCAGAAGATTGAGAAATTTTAAAATATGTTAATCGCCATTACAAATAGGATGGAAGCAATAAAACTTATAAGTGAATTGATCTGATGGGTACTATGGAAAAAAGGAAAATACATGAACTTACAGTAGGCGCCCTTGACTCTTCTCAGCCTGCAATAGCCATTATTTGTACATGCTTTGCATAGATCTCTTACACTTCCATAGAAACACAAAATATGGATTTTTACTAATTTTTTTAAATTTTATATGCTGACAACTTAATTTTAAGATGGTCCAAATTGTGTACCCAAAAGTATTTATCATATATATAAATTAAGTACAATATACCATACATACAATAATTATATTAAATGAACATTCAAATACGTATGAAACATACGATAATTTTTAAACACCTTTGTATCTTCACTCAATTAAGAAATAGAGCATTATCAAAACAGTTGAAGCCTCTGGTGTGCTATTCTCCATTTATTTTGCCTTCTTTTCCCAGTTCCTTATCCTAAGTAAATATTGCCCTAAATTGTAAGATTATCATTCCCTTGATTTAAATACAAGTTTAAATAAATTTTGAATAAATATAAAGAAATATTTATAAGCTAGGTGAAAAGCATAAGGAATAATAACAAATTGAAGGCTAGAGTACTTACAACAAAGTTTAAGGGAAATCATTCTGCTATCACAACTTTGAAGTTTGTGCCCCTCCCAGATTCTCATAATCCAGAATTTGGTGTTTTTATTTGCTTATTTTATAGTTTTACGGGTATGTAGGTATCCTAAACAATATCCTTTTTTGTTCCGGATTTTTAACTTCCTGTCAATTGAGCTATAAAATATGTGCTCTTCTGGAACTTTCTTTCACTATTATGTTAATCAGATTTATTCTCATTAATATCTATATTTGTATTTTAGTCATATTCACTCTTCATACTATACATTGGATAAACAAAACAAATATGTTTATCTATAGACATTTAGATTGTTCCAAGTTTAATTTGTTTATCTATTTAGTTATTATTACAATATTTCTGCTATTTACATTCATATTTGTGTTTCCTTAAACAAATATGAAATAATTCCCTAGGGTATATGCTTGGATGTACACTCAGTGGGTCTCACTGTATAATCTGTTCCTTCATCATTCATTCGTATTTTTCTTTACATACATGAAACATATGTATTTTATAATCTGTGTGTGTCAATTCCAACTTTTATAGTCTCCTTGCATAATTTTGTTGGTGGTTGATCTCTTGCTGATTCTCTAACATGGTTGTTTTTTTCCCTCTTTTAAAGTAAGTTTTTATTGAAGAATAAGCTATGTAGAGTAACATGCACAATTATTAGATATATAATTCATGATGTCTTTACAGATGTGTGCACCAATATAACCGTCACCCAGATCTAGATATAAAACATCACAAGCATCTCAGAAGCCTCCATCTTGCTTCTCTCAGTGAATATACCCTCAGTTTTATCAGTTTTCTGACTTCCATCAGTAAGTACTAAGTTTGTCTGTTTTTGAACTCCATTTAAATGGAAAAATGTAGAATGGATTCTGTGATGCCTGACTTCTTTTGCTTAATGTTTTGTCTACTATTAAATCATCCATGTTACAGTATATGTTAATAATTCATTATTTTTGCTCGAGTACGGTATTATATTTTATAAATTTACCTCAGATTATTTATTCTTCCTGTCATTGATGAGTAACAGGGATGCTTCCAGTTTTTTATTACAAATCAAGTTATTTTTAATATCCTTGACTCGTGTGTTACATACAGACACTCATTTCTCCTGAGCATATAGTAAATAGTATGATTTACTGAACCATAGAGTATATGAATTCCAATTTTAGTAGATTCTGCCAAATTGATTTTCAAAATGGTTGTAGGAATTTCTAATCCCCTAGTTATGTGTGAGAGTTCCAGGTGTGCCACTAATTTACTAATACCCACAATTTATTTATTTATTTTTAAGGGATTTTGTTGGATCTGTAGTGTTATCTCAATGTGATTTTATATTTGAATTTCCCCATGACTAAATAGTTGAGCAACATTTCAGTGATTATTAACCATTTAGATATCCTCTATTCTGAAGTGATTGTTCAAGGCTTTTACCTATTTTTTAAATGATTGGATTATCTACTTTTTACTTACTGATTTGTAGGAATTCTTTTTAAATGTTTAATGAACCCTTTTGTGGACAAGTTTAACATATATAAATTCTTTATTATGCGTGGTTAAAGAAATGGATCAAAGTTTATTTTCCTCAAGCAAAAAGAGGAAGATTGCAACAGATGTTAGCTCAGGGCCAATCTTCCCTACAAAAAAAAAAAAAAATTCCTTTCCCCACACACTGCAATGGCACCTATGCTGTCAATCAAGGCAACATATGGGAGTGCATGTTTCTAGTCTCTCTATTGCCAACATATTTTGTTATTGCTGATGTTTGTGGTATTTTTATTTTCTTATTTCACTGTTGTATTAAGTCATATTTGAAGGTATGTTAGCTCTTGGAATTCTTTAAGGTGTTTATGATGGTGTATTCTCTCTCTCTCTCTCTGTCACTCCCTCCCAAACAGATTTTTAAAACATTTTTATGAAATCCCAATTGTCCGTACTTCTTTTTCATAGTTAGATTTTTTTGTGTTGAATCTAGGAAATTGTTTCTTCCAGTATGGTTATTCCAGATGTCTTGTCTGCTATATAGATCAAACTATGACAAATATTTTGTCTGAGCAAGTACCAATAAAAGCGCAGAAGGGGGCCAGCCTGGTGGCACAGCAGCTGGGTGGGGACATTCCAATTTGGCAGCCCGGGGTTCACCGGTTCCAATCCCAGGTGCGGACATGGCACTGCTTGGCAAGCCATGCTGTGGTAGGCATCCCACATAGAAAGTAGAGGAAGATGGGCATGGATGTTAGCTCAGGGCCAGTCTTCCTCAGTGAAAAGAGGAGGATTGGCAGCAGATGTTAGAGCAGGGCTAATCTTCCTGAAAAACAAACAAATAAAAGCACAGAAGAACCAAACAAAATAGGTCTGTAGACCATATTTTAATTCTATTTTGTGAGCGATATAGTCATATTGAGTAAAGTTTATGTTTCATATGTTTATGTAAATATCACATAAATACTTTCTTCATTATCTGATCAATCATTAAAATTATAATTCTTATATCCAAACAAAATATTCTGAGTGTGTGATGAGATCATGTTTGTATTCTGCATGCACACAATCATATAATTCAAAGCCTTGAATATGAAACTTAAAGAATTTACCTAAATATTAATTTTTTTAAATATTGACATATTTCAGGTTAAATGTAGTGCTATATAATCCTTGTTAATATAGGCATAAAAGAGATAATTTTGGATTTGTTGCTGTCTTCAAATTTTAATAAAAGAAACCTTAGTTTGGTTTATATTACTTAAAAACCATCTTTCTCCTATTTCTTATTGATACCAATAATAAGTGTGGGTACTATCAGATTATTTTATGACTCGAGAAGAAAAAAACCTAAAAATTTTATGAGCTTTAGTTTTTCTTAAATTTTCATAGAACTTAAGTGAGCATAAAGTAATAGTTCAACAATATCCTGTGAATTAATTTAAAATTGAAGCCTATCATAGTCATCAATGAAAAAGTACAAAATGACATCAAATCATTTATATTTATTTTTTAATCAAAGGTAAGACTTAGTAACTCTATTCTCATATGTAATAAAGGACTATTCTGGTATCTTCGGAAAAATTATACAATCATATTTGTGAATCTACATATTTTACTAGCTAACAAGCTACCAATTGTATTTGAAGATTTTTTTCCCCAAGAAGCTAGTCCAATCTCTAAAAAAGGTCAATTAAGACAATCACCAATGTCACATAACTTTATTACACTAACGATAACACTTGTTTTTAAGCAAATCACTAATAAACCAAACACATTCTACATGCAAATTGGGTCTATAACATGGTCAAATAGAATACTTGTGTATTCATACACATAAATATGTATTTAAAAATTTATTAAGGCGAAAAGAGCTAAAAATAAAGAGGAATTCAAGGATTTGAAAGCTACATATGAGAAAAAAGAATTTTTTAATGCTATATGAATTTGAATTTATTTCATAACATATGCATATGAATTTGGGTCATAATACTTCAAATATCCAGATACATATTTTTAATGATTCATAATATTTATAACTGAAAAAAATCCATAAAATGAACAGAGTGTGCTGCTAGTACAATTTCATCCATAACATGGGTCATTCCAATGATGGTGATTTTTATGGCAAGTCATCATGAGTTTCTCCTGGAGTGTCTAGAATTTCATGTGACCCCTCCTTATATGCCTGCTGGAAAACAGATTACTTCTCCAAGTGTAAACAGTGAAGATGTTAAAGGTAATGGTCATTATACTCACTGGTTATTACCAGCTTTAAACAATAAATACTTAGAAGATATGAAGTTTGGTAGCATTTTTCCTAATACTTAGAGAATATTTACTACTTATAATATATTGTATTTATAATATATTTCACTAGTACTTATATAATACTTATATATACTTATATAATTTATAATATATTATGTTTATATTTATAATATATTTTCCTAGTACTTAGAGAATACCTCTTGTCTGAAAATCAAAAATTGTTTCCAAAATATAATCATCAAATAGCAAGTTAATAAGTATTTTATTTATATTTAAATAGATCTATCTCACATAATTGTGGTCCAAGATAATATAATTACTCTTATTATACTAATAGTAATAATTATACTACTAACAATATTGTTTTGGACCACTAAAATATGAAAGATAAAATTTATTTAAATATAAATAACTATTAATATGTGCTTTCAAATAGATTTTTTCTCACAAAGTATGTCTCTATAGAACTAAACTAAGTGGATTCAGATAAAACAGCTTGTCAATAGATTTTAGAGTCAAGCTTTGTCATGTGTATCAATGTAGGCAAGTATTAGTATATGTCAATACCAGGCAATAGATTTTATAATATAGCAACAAAATTAGAGGGATTTTTTTATTATTATAAGAAATATGTACAGTCCAAATGGACTCTGTATTTATTTGGACTAAACTATGCCTTACGGAATTGATTTTTTTGGTTGAAATTTATTTCCCTTGTCTTCAGAAGGCCTGTGCTATTCAAAGAAATAATTTAAAAGCACAGTAAGAAAAATTAACTGGCAGAGCATATAAGCATTGACTTTTCAAATAATTTTCAGAGGCTATGCCTATACACTTCAAATAAAATGTTTAAAAAATAGATAAAAATGGAAAAATTGCCTCATTCCTTGATTGCATTGCCATGAAACCATCTAATTCCACTGATTTTTCTATTCTCCTGAACAGACTACCTATTGGGATTTCCTATTTGCTCTAGACTAGACCTGATGAACAGGAGCTTTCAGAAAGATTACAGCTGACAAGACCTTGGAGAAGGGCTCTTCAGGTGTCCAGATTGAACTTGTCTCGCTTTTATACCTGGCATAATAGCGCGAAGAAGTCTTTTGATGTCATTGCGCCAGAGATTGCAGCGACAGCATTACTGGCATTGCCCCAGTGGGTAGTAATGCATCAGCCAACCATTACTAGAGAAACAGGAATGAAGAAGGAGCCTGAGGATGCAAGTGCGGTGGTGGTAGTTGTTCAGTTTCACTTTGGGAAGCAAAACACTGTAGCCATCCTTTGCTTTAAAACTTTCTGTTGTGTCAGTTTCAACTGCTTATTCATTGGGGTTATTATCTGAAAATTTATTTTTAAAATAAACAATGTAAAATTCTATTTGTGGAGCAAATTTATTACATGTATACCCATTTGCATGAACACTTTTGGAAAATGGTTATTTCATGGAATCATACTTTTTCAATGCCAAGTTACGTTTTGTTTTGTTTTTGTGTTGTCAAAGCAATGTCAATAATGTGTATTCACATACTTGCTTTAAAATTAAATTACATATAGGTAACTTGCCTAGCCTTAACTTTCTAAAAAACATCTTAACTACTATATCTAGACAAAAATTACCCATATCCTTCAATCTTTACTAAGTTTTGATATTCATATGATTCACCCACAATTCACAACTTCCATAAGTGAAATTTCTTTATGCTTTATTTATAAAGCCTTGTCTGAAAACTTGGAAGTTAAGATACAGGTAATGTACAGTTTATAGAAGAAAAAGAAACATTTGAGTATTACGCATTAAGAGCATTTTTGACTTCAAATAAAACCTAAATATTCTAATTACTCTAAACAGAGTCAGGCAACATCCTGAAAGCTTCTTCATGGAGTTGTAATGTTTTATGAAGAATTTTATATCCCATGTGTTGTACTGTCACATCCTTCTGATATCAGTGTGGATGGGATGCAGAAGGAGTTCATGAATTTAGAGTGTCACAAATATACTACCTAGATGACATCTCATAAATCTCCTTCTTATATCAGAAGGGTAAGTCAGTTCTGTTTTATTATATGTTTATTAGTGATACCAAAATGTATTGCATAATTCATGTTTTTTGGCCAATAGATTTTAGAATTTCATTGTACACAATTTAGCAATATACATATAATATGCATGAATTGTTTCCCGATTGCCTTGGTAAATGCACAATTTATAACTAGGCACTTAGAAAATAATGGCTTTTTTCTGTATATGTAACTGTATAAAATATTTCAGAATCTCCAGTAGACTTTCAAATATTAGTGTTTCATTGGAATTGTCATGGCTTAAAATGGCAGCCCAGATTATTTATTAAATGAAACAGAAAGACATATCATTACAAATATTTGTTTTTGTGTGCTTTTTTTACAAAACTTTAATTATAGTACAATGGAAACAGTCCATCAAACCAAACTACATTGGCAATGGGTGCAAGAAGTCAAGAACTGCCATAAGTCCTCAAAATATTGAATCAAGCATATAAAATATAAAAAATTCCTGCAAATTAATGTATTTCAGAATTTTACATTTTGCATATTATGTAATATCCCTATCAGATTCTGGGTAGCTTGATATTATTATTTCTCAGTAACATATGTGAATGTTCATCCCAAGGGGGAGTAATGAACTGTATAAGAAGCCTGTGTTAGCTTGGGTTGACATAGATTTTGCCAGAATGTGCTGCCAAATGAGATATAAACCAGCTTTTGATTTTAAACATTTTTCTATTTTAGATTTGCAAATAACACTATCAGAACTAAACTGGGTTATACAGAACAGAAACGGTCTCAAAATAACTTAAGTAAACAGCAGAATTTACTGTAATAAATAGTGAAAGTATACGGAAACCAAAGAGCTACGCTTTAAAGGTCACCGGGAAGGGAATCTTACTGAGATGCTCTTTGAGTATCTTCTCGTTACAGTGCAGGAGAAGAGCATTCACTTGTGTCTTTTAATTAAAAATCCAGGGAGAAATTTAAGTTTGTTATATGAAAATAGAGTGCACTCAAAAAAGAAGTTCTGGCTATTGATAATCTATCAGACCTAAAAATAATCCTCCACCTCTGTTTCACTTACAAATATTATATTTTGGGGATTAATGTATATACATTTCTAAAAGGAAGCATCAGGCATTGTTAATTTCAGAACCAGACTCCATAATTTGGTGAATGCGATACTGCCTGTCTTATGGAATCACAAGATTTATTTCTGCATGGCGTTTTGTAGACGATGTGTTAGTACCAGAAACATTCAGAAAAAGAAAAGTGTGGTAGAAACAAACAAACATGCTATGATATTCTCTTGTATGATGTGGTAGTTCACAACAAATTTTTTCTTAATAATTAATCTCGAGGGAACTAAATTTTACACACTGTGCACTAAAATATGTCCTGAGTGTAATGAATTATTTTTCAAAAACACAAAGGAATAACCACTAGTCTAACCTACTAGTAAAAGCAACTACTAATATAACTACCAGTATAATATAAAAATAAAGACTACTCCATCATTTTTAGTGTAATAGATTATTTATACTTAGAAAAATATGTATATTAGTTCAGAATGACTAATGACAAAATAGGTTTTAGAAACACTGTTAATTTGTAGGTAAAGATGTAAAGGTAGACGTTTCGTAAGAACAGCTCATTTTAACATGAGATTTGTTAGAGAATTCATTAGAATGAAGACCAGAACTAGCCAAAACAGTTCATATTACCTGAAGTCAATTGATCTTGTTGATTTTAAGACTAAAAAGCCAGATCAAATGCAAAAAGAATTTTGTTCAAAATACCATTTAACTCAATGTATTCACTTAAGTATGTTTTATATTATTCCCTAGAATTTCATATGAAGAAGCTAAAAATAAGAGTAATGTGATTTGCCCATTATCACACAGCTAAAAGCTGTAGCAATGACGTCTGAACTCATGCCTTCCAGGTACAGGTCATTCCTCTTTCCATAATACAACGTGAGCCAGTATAAAACACAAATGCCTATGTTTTCTTTGGAAAGAAATTTGGTTAACATTTGTTATGATATCATGGGAATTTAACATAAAAAATAAATAGTAAAGTAGGAACTGATATTCACAGACTTGATCCTCACCAAAGTCTATAACTATGGAGGACTTCATTCAGTTAGAAAAGAAAGGAGGTGTATTTAATAAAGAGGTGTTTGGCAAAGATATTTTTAAGTGTCGATATTACTGGTCGCCTACAAAGTACTTTACATAGAATAAGAGTTAATGTTAAGTATAATCTCGTGAGATAATTATTTTGTTTTTCTCTTTTCCACAAAAGAAAATGAGTTGCCTGGAGTTACTTGCACATAAGGAATGGAGAAATCATAATTCAAAACCAAGCTTGTTTGACTGCAAAAGCAGGGCTTTTGTCATTACTTTACATTGTTACTAACTATCCATTTTCTTATACTAACTTTGTAAACATAACATCAATCTTTGATGGCCTGAAAATAATTATTTATATAAAGTAGTTTAGGTATGTCTTCACTTTAGAATTGTGGCTACTGCTGATTTTTTTCTAGTGCCTTTATGTAGGAATTAATATATAAATGCAAATTTTAGTATAATATACTAACAGTGCTTTGATCATGGAATCAGCAGGAAATGAGCACAAACATACTGCCTCCCACATTCAGATACAAATGAAAGAGAATTTCCAAACTCAGCTTCATTGGCCTCTGTTTCCATGCTGCTTGTCCTTCTCTATACTAAATAAGTTACATACAATTTATTATTCTTTCCTGTAAATTCACAGCTAGGATTTGAAGTGTGCTTTAGAATACTAAATCGCTGTCATGGTTTTCCAACTATTTCTGAGTCACTTCTCTGATGACTTGGAAAATGTATTACATTGCATTGAGATTTTCAGTTCAGCAACTATTTCTGCAGAGTCAAGTGGCTATTCACTTAAGTTCCACAAAGAGTTGTCTACTGATTACTGAGTGTAAATTAGCACATGATGAATATAAGCTATTGTTTCTCATAACATTTATTACAGGTAACTCTTAAACTTATGATGTTGGATCTGTGTTTCAACAATGTCAAGAAGCACAAAGATATCAATCACTCACTACTCCAAAATAATGCTATTTGTAAATTGAGCAACACACAACTTGACAAAGAAATACTTCTGCTATTGTGAAAGTCAAGAGGTTCAACAACTACTCCTATGGCTAGGTCTGACAAGTGCATTGTTTTTAAGGATAGACCTATGCTCCTAATCATTTCAAGTATATGCAGTGCTGGAATCTATTGCTGAATAAATATGCGTGTATGAATGTGAAATATAATACAAATTCAGCTTGAGTGAATGCCAGATTGCGTTGTACCATTTCTATCAAAAATTTTTATATTATAGAACCTCTCTGGTCTAGCTCATCTAACTGATCATATTTTACCAGTAGGTATTCAACATCTCCAAACAGCTGGCTTCTTGATATGGCTATGAAAGTACACCTGGAGAGATGCTTTTGAAGAATTCATGTCGTTAACTCATCTGACCCTTAGAGGAAGGAATGAATGAATGGAGAAAACATCAATCAATGTTTTAATAAATGAATAAAAGAATGGAATATAGGCCACCACTGAGTTATTTTATACATTCTTCATGAAGCCTATTTCTACATAGCTCTCATTAATGTATTAATAAAAGTTGTGAGTGATGACTTGAAATATTTCTTGCCTTAAAATGATTAAATAGCAAATCGTGAATTTATGTATTAAGTTTACTACACTAAAGAAATATAACGATTGTTCCATAATCCTTGATTGATAGCCAGAAATAGTTTCAAGAATCATTTCAATATACAATGTTCTTCTTCTTTTCAAAATGGGTACAATCATTTAGGTTTTAATTATAAAATTCTTAGACAATATCAGTTATGTGTCAAGTGTTTTCAGTACGTATGTTGTTAAATTCATTTTTTCCCCAGGAAACAGATTTGCTTTTAACTAAGACGTGTTTAAGAAATAAACGTAAAGGAAAACTGACTATCATTGTCAGAATCTTGTTTTCTTTAAACAAATGATCAGATTTTAATAATAATTTTCTTATAATAAAACATTTCAAAAAGAGTTAAAATTGAGTATCAAATTTGCATCAGTAAAGTGATAGTTTAAGCAGAAAAATATAAACAAATTTTGGATATTTTATTGATCAACACATACTGGATTCTAATAGGGTTATTATTTCTAGACAGGAAAAAATGTTCCTAGTCAGGAAAAAAAATTGAAAAAACATTTCAATTGCATAGACATAGCCATCCCTACTTTTTACCAGATGTGTGACCTTTGACAGCTCCCTTCACTTTTCTGATATCCAACTCCTTCTTCATGTGTAATTGGGCATAATACTCACCTTACAAAATAAGGATTATATTTTTAGTAATGTGTGTAAAGTATCTAGCATAAAGCCTGGGACATTGTAGATTCCCATTAAGTGTTAATAACTATGGAAACAGACTAAAATGATTTTCTGACTAATTGGGGCCATAGGCCCTTTATCATCAAAAATACATTTAAGCTAATTTTCCACAGGATAACAACAGATTCATGTTGACCACTATAAATAAAATATTCACAGTGTGATTTATCTTCAAGAGAATCACTAAAACCACCTTTTTGAAAACCACATTATGTTGATTTTTGTGGGTAAAAGCTTTAAATGACTCCTGGGAAATATAAAATAAAGGAAATAAACATTTTAATTCAGCCACGAATGCTGAACTAAAATCATCAGGCACCTTTAGTCCTACAATGGAAGAACCTGTGGGATGGTTTTTAGTATCGCATCACCTATGGTGTGATTGCTGGGCTTACTGGATAGCATATTAAATTATATGCTCTCTTACTTAGGCCTGTCTGTCATGGAGATAGGTGAGTTTTCTCCTAGAGCTGGGTATCTCCTAGATGGCTGTCAATCACCCAGAAGAGATTTACCCTCATATGGAGACGGGGTCTAGAAAGGAGATCAAGGGCTTAGAGACAGGTCTTAGATTCTTGGGCCAACAGTTCCACAAAGGGGATTATTGCTGTCACAGTTTGATGAAAAGCAAAACAGAAAACAGCTTGTAGACCGTGAATTGGATGTTACTTTTCTTCGTTTTCACTTTGGTGCTCCTTTTTCATTCTGGTAGGTTTGTTCAAGAACTCAAACCTTGTCTCAGCTATGCTGCAAAGCAAATGGGGACAAGACGTCTAGGTTCAGGGAGAATGTGACCGAAGGGAGTGTACCTCAGACGAGCAGGAGAGTGGCAGCAACAATTTACTAAAAACACTTCATTCTTCAAGAGACAAGTTTAACTTCTGTGAGATATGATTAATCAGCACAGTAATTCTTAATTTATTTGTAAATGTTAGGAATTTGGTATTTAATATTTTCGTTGTTAGATTGACCACTTCTAGAATAAAACAACAAAAAATCTTCTTGTTAATATACATTACATTGATTAAATACAAAAAATACTGCATATTCCAGGGAGGGATTGACAAAAGTATAATATCCATGTTAGAAATTGTGCTACATCTTTGGCCTTCTTTGTATTAGGTGAAATTTTAAGTTTATCATACAGAAATCATAATTTCTTCCAATTATGCCCAGTGAAAGTTTGACAAAACAAAATAGTTCACAAGTCAAACTGAAGATCTCTTGCTTTCAAGTTCCTAAAATTATGACCAGAGCTACACATAAGAATAAAAAATCATTACAAACAATATAGTTACTCTTCTTTGAAAAAAGTACATGTTTAAAAATATTTTTAATGTATTTAAATTTCTGGCAAAATTATAATGATTGTTTAAAAGTGATTCCATTCTGAAGACAAAGCAATTAATAAAGCATAAGATAGGAAAATTAAAAATTATGAGCAACATCTTCAAATAAAACCAGGTAATAAATTATCTCTACTGTATCTGTATATTGTTGATAGGACAAATTAACAACAGATGTTTCCTGTAAGACCCACACATTAATAAATAACAAATTTTTAAAAATATTTCAGTAGAAAAGTTTCTTAATTAATATTTAACTACATAAATGTGTGCTCTGTCAATCATTCAGGCAGATGAGTAATACAAGGAAATATCCAATATAAATGTCATAATTTATGTTCACTAAGGTAACCATAAAATGCATAGATATAAACACACAGGGCTGTGTAGCACCTTTCACCCTCACTTCTGAGCATTCTTGTATAGAATTGTGTTCTATGTGGGCAAAGCATCAACTTGAAGAAAATGGCTCAAAGTACTTTTCAAATTAAGCAGGATGGGAACACTGGCAATAAGGAAAATGAGTTTTAGCATCTAGTAAGGAGTATAAAGAATTTTGATCTCAGCTTTATGGAAATAGTTATATAGACAGGCTTAATATTCCTAATATTTTGTACTAAATGAGTGCCCTCAAGAAGTAAAGATGGAAAAACTACCCTGGCTTACTCTCAACTCCAATATAAGAAACTTCCACTAAAAGGTTATATATGAAAACACTATTCTATAGAGAAGGAATATAAAAATTTTTGATTGAACTCTATATAAAATATTTAATAAAATTTATAAAAAACTAAATATGTACTGAAAAATAAAAAAGTTAAACAGAATGAGATTATATGCTAATATTATAAAATTAGCTAAAAGAAAGAAAACTATAAAGGTCAAAAAAACAACAGCAATATAAATATAAATATAAAAGCTAGAAATGTTATAACTGATGAATGGAGGATATGAATATATAATTGGCAGAGTTCAAAAAAACCAACAACAAAACTCCTCAGAAAGGAAGTCTTAACTAGAGTAAATAAATACCACAGAAATTACAGTAAAGGAACTAGAGAAAATATAGGAGAAAAAGACGTTAATGAAACAGAAATAAAGACAGGAAATGGATTTATGGAAAAAAGGTAAATATAGAAAACAGTCAAAGAAGATCCAGCATACCTATTATTGGAGGTACCAAAGAAATAAACCTAAGCAATAAAAATAAATAGGTAGATTATAAATAGATTAATAAATGAACAAGTAGATAAATTAATGAATAGATAAATGAATGAATAAATAAATTTTAAGAAAATTTTCCTGTAATAAAAATACTACAATTAAATTGAAACATTGAACTGGAACTATATTGAGAGAGTACACTATATATCCGTAAATATTTACTCAGAACAATAAAAGCTGAGGTATATTATAAAAAAGAATAATAATGAATAATAAGTTAAAAGCTGGAAAGTTATTTGAACATTCAAGAGACCCAAGTTATTAATTAGGAGAAAAATTATATTTGGTATCAAAATTTGAACAGCAAAACTTCATGACAGACACAAGGTAGCAATGTATTTAAGTTATGCATGAAAATAAAAAAAGTGAACCAAAGTTTTATATCCAGTTCAATTTACCTTCAAATAAAAGTACATAAACAATAATGAGTACTAAAAAAAACAAAAACAAAACCTGGAATACAATTCTTTTCAGTGCTTTTGAAGAACCTACTAGAGTACAAGCCTTAGACAACCAAGAAGTCCTTGGTGACACTATGTTGTAACGTCTGGAGCTGAGCATTGCATATATAATTGTATATACTAAGACTCTTTATGACAATAAAGGCTAATTCCTGCAACCAGTATAGTAAATCCTTTCTTTACCTGTTGGTCCATGGGCACAAGTTGCCCAAAGTCACCATGTGATACTCATGGCTTCGGGTTCAGTGGCCACAGTACTGTGCTCACTTTTGTAAGTGTCCTCATACTTGAAAACCAGGATCTCTGATCCAACAAAAACTGAACTTGTGGGGCCAGGAAGCTCACATTTTGAAACTGCGTTATTGAAGAATGAAGGTGAGGAGGTCACTCCTATCATCATTCCCTATTTCTCAGGTCCTTGTATTCTAGCCATTGAGGGCATGAGACCAAAGTAAAAAAACAAATTTGTTGCTCAAATATTGCTCTGTCCAGTAAAAGAATATTCTCTGATGACTATCAGACTCCCCCAGATTAGAACTGTACTGCACTGGCCTTCGATTTTTGGCTCACATAATATAATAAGCAAATCCGGAGGTGAATGTGGTTTTGTTGTTTTGTTTTTACTCCACCTTCTGGTCTTAGGGAATCATTCATCAGGCAATAGGTGCAAACTGAAGAATCAGTACAACAGAGATAAAGGCCTGAGTTAGACCATATGCTTAGTTCACTTACTTATTCTCTCCAGACCTGCTTGGGCCTGAACACGAATGTATCACAAACATTATAAGATGAATTTCTGCTTAACCTACCTTATCTTCTGAAAATACACAGCTCTCCTGTTTGTTTGTTATCTCATTGCCTGGAGCTCAGTCTCTACTAGGGCCAAGTTGCTCATGAGGAGCTGTTTCCCAAGTAGCAAGTAGTTCTCATCTTGCTCCAGAGCTCTAGTAATTTGTAGTTCTCTTCTTGGTGGTCACCAAAGACTCCACACAGCATCTTTTATCAACCATGAGTAAGTCTATTATCAATGGATCTGCTGGATCATATAGCCAAAACTTTATGGCAGATTAGAGCATATATCACAGACTGGACTTGCTCCAAAGGCTTCTCTTGCCCTGAGTCCAAATAGAAACTGGCAGTCTCCTGAATGGGATGGAGCAGTATTACCCAAAGCAACATATGAAGATTCCAAGTCAAAATTCACTCTCAGTGAATTTTAGGGGACAATTTGCAACAGCTAATTCTTTACCATGTAGGGGGGTCCCAACATGGGCTGGTTCATTAAATCCTTAAAAGCTTTGCTTATGTAAGAGATGCCTAAATGTTGATATTGTTTATGGTTTATATCTTGCCCTCTTGCCAGCACGTGTCTTCCAAAATACCTGGAGTAACTTGTAGATTTCTGACCATCAAGTCAATTAGCATGACCTGGTCACTATAGTATACCAGTGTGATGTTCTACATAATATAAAAAATTAAAAGTCCCCGTAAACTGCAACATAGAGAAGAAGGGAGTTAACACAACATTAGGCATGAGAGTATGTACTGCTGTTTTTCAATATTTCCTGTTTTTCCTTAAACATATGTTACTACTAAATAATTTTAATTAATAAACATAGACCATATTTTAATATTCAGTTACATTAGTCCCCTATTTTTCCATAATTTTCTCCTCTCTCTCCTGAATTTTATTGTCTACATTTTTAAAATTCTTCCATTGCCCCTTTTTTCAAATTTGTTCAATAATTACAGATTCATCAATAACATACATTCTGAAAAATGAAATTTCAGAATTTCTATTGTAATTCTTACCTTCCCTGACTTTCCACCATTTAACTTGGTTATTTTTCACTCAAAGAGATTCAACGATCATAACAAACCTAAAAGACCTCTTCTACGGGAGAAAGTCAAATGATATACAATTTAAAATCTAAATGACTAAAGAGCTACATTGGGAATACAAAGAAAGAGCATTTACTCCAGCACTCTACTCTAGAAATTTTCCAGAGCTAAATATTCATGGAAATATCACTTAAAGCTTATTTTAAATACTAGTCTGTGACTGTAAAAAACAAAGCAATCACGTGTAAACCTACAAGCAAAACAGGCAAAATAGTTAAAACACTGTGCTAAATATTGAGTCATAAAGATTTTACCACATAATCCCAAGTTCTATTTAAATTTTGGTTAAAATAATGATATTCTGACATCATGAAATATGGAGGGTACGGAAGTAAAGGATGATAAATTAATAGAATGGGAACTCTGGAAGAAAAACCCATTAACTTCTTAATGTAACAAATATAAGGGGAGGAAATTATCTAGGGAAAATACAGAATTGCCAAATACGAGGCTAATAAAGGTTGATGAATAAATGGAATATTAAATTTTTG
Source organism: Equus przewalskii (assembly GCF_037783145.1). Classification (NCBI taxonomy): domain Eukaryota; kingdom Metazoa; phylum Chordata; class Mammalia; order Perissodactyla; family Equidae; genus Equus; species Equus przewalskii. Next base: position 96,454,402 of record NC_091832.1, read on the forward strand.
AAAATATATCCTTGTTTAATGTGAAGCTATATAATAATTGTAAGGCAAGGTAAGATGAAACATTGACTGGAGAATTGATTCTAAAACAAAAATACTTGAAAATATACATCACCAATGTGAAAATTGTGAGGAATATTTAAAAATTACATTTTGGTATATGCATTTAAGTTTCTTTTATAAATGATAATAATAGTATAACTCTCAATTTCTTTTTGCTTCATTAAACTTATTGTATCACTTAAGGAATAAAAAGACAGTTTTTTCATCACTTCCCCTAATTCTTGATGCTAAACTTAATATGTCATTTCCTTTAATTTATTATTTAAGTTTGAAAAGAAAAATTATTGAAAAAAATGTATATACATTCACATCTCGTGAATATCTAATTCACACATTTAGTATAATTAATTCTTAGTGAAACAAAACCTTAAAACTACCTAAAATTAGTGGGAATTATTTAAGAGATATTTGTTGAATTAGATTTCTAAAGTGACTATCCAATGCTCATTCCCATAATCAGTAAATATTCTTAAAAGATAATATTTGAAGTGTTGAAACTTCCAGATATTGTATTTCATGGCAACTGCAGACCATGAAAACACACTATTGTGCTAATCCCTTTAAGCTTCATTTGCTTAACTAGTCAAAGAAAGGTTAAAAGATAGCAGGCTTGGGAATACTGAGAATTCAACGTCTGGCCAATTTATAAACACAGCAGGTAGGAGTAAGTTGTGGCTATGTAACATGTCTTCATCACCAATTCTTACAAATCAGAATTTTAGAGCTAAGGAATATATTGTTTAATCCAAATGTCTTAAAAAAATTATAATATAACATTCTGAAAGTTGAAATAACATGCCCAAGGGCTCTCCATTATTAGGTTCAATGTTTCATTTCCATTTGCTGATTTCTCTGCAATGTTCTTTTCCATGATAACGTAGTACTCCTACATCTTAATCAATTATTTTGAAATTACCAGTAACCAAGTTCTTGGGGACAGATGTTATTTCATTAAATTTAGGTTAAAATACAGTACACATTCAATGGTAATTTAAGATTTTTTCAATACTCCCTACTATCAGATAATAAGCAGGAAAAATTTTTAAATAAAATTCAAAACAAGTAAATTAGTTGGTAATAATAAATGTTTGGAAATATTTGAAAAAAACTTTGTCCCAATGTTCACATTTAACTGCAAAGCCTAGGGGCAAGTTGTTATGTAGAGCCAGTTTAGAAGACACATACTAGTACATAAATTTAAAAAAACTGGAAAAAGTGAAGGTGAATTTTTTCTTCCTAGCACATGGTAGATTGGCATGTCCTTACTCCTTTTACAACTAAGTATGGTCATGTGACTTCTTTAGCCAAAGAAATATGAAACATTCTCAAGTCAGTCAATTCTGGGCAAAAGCTGCATTCATCAGTGATGTCCCAGATGTTTGACCTGTTACCCTGTGAGTCTCAATAAAACCCAAATGATTGAGAGCTCTCAGACAATCATCAACAGATGTGAACAAGAAATGAACCTTAGTTAGTTGAAGTTACTGCGATTTGGAGATTGCTTGATTCTGTAATGTAAACTAAGCTGTCTTGAGTAAATAGTGCCTATTCATATAAAAAGATGAAATAAATTAACAAATATCTAAGCCCAAATTAAGCTTAGTAAATGTATATAAAAAATAATCACTTTTAATATAAGTATCACTTATTTTTAATCCAATTCCAAAATCATTTACCACTATCAAACACTGAGTTAATCCCTAGTACTGGAACAATGAATAGATGTAATAACACTCTCAAAATACATACTAATCAGTAGGAAAAAACAATAAACACACAATTGTATTGAAATTTGATATGGACAATTATTGGAATAGCATGCAGCTTCCTAAGAAACAAGATCACACAAGTGTTCATTTATTGAGATAGAAAAGATAGGCACTGAAAAAGCTATTACTTCCAGCTTCCAGCCTAGCATGTAAAGAATTCTGAAGTCATAACTCTGCCCCCAAAACAAAAGCTGAACAAATGGAAAATCAACAACTCTTCCTAGATCTGCCAAAGAATTGGGGGTACAGGACAAAACGCTGCCCCCAAAATTGGAAGATAGACAGGAAGATGTAGAGAATCACAACTCACCAGAGCAGAGACCCACGAGCAGAAAACCCTCATGGGAGCCAGTACTGGGTTCCTTTAACCCAGTACATCATGTCTGCCTTTTAAGAAAAACTGCAAGGCACGCTAAAAGATAAAAGACAATTTGAAGAAACAGAGCAAGGGGCAAAACTAAAGTCAGATACAGTAAGAATATTGGAATTATCAGACCAGCAATTTAAAATAACTATGATCAATATGCTAAGCTTTCTAGTGGAAAAAGCAGATGACAAACAAGAGCAAATGGATAATGTAAGCAGAGAGATAGAAATTTTAATAAAGGATCAAAATGAAATGCTAGAGTTCGAAAACACTATATCAGAAATAAAAAATGCCATTGATGAGCTCATTACTAAAGAGGAAAGAATCTCTGAGCTTGAGGATTGTCAATAGAAAGTTACAAAACTGAAAAACAATAAGAAAAAAGACCAGATAAAAGCAGAGAGAACAGAATATCCAAGAACTGTGGGACAACTGCAAAAGGTGTGACGTATGGATAATGGGAATACAAGAAGAAGACAAAGAGAAAGGAATAGAAGAAATATTTGAAGCAATAATAACTGAGAATTTCCCCCAAATTGATGTCACACAGCAAACCACAGATTCAGGAACCTCAGCAAGATAAAAGTCAAAACCTACACCTAGGCATGTCATTTTCAAACAACAGAAAATGGAAGATAAAGAAAAATTTTGAAAGAAAAGATAGGCATTGAACCATCTTTAATCAAGCAAGATGTTTAGTGGAAAGAAGCCCATTTGTGCTTTAAAAAATAAGAAAAGATACTATACTGCAAAAAGTAATTTGGAAGATGAGCCAGCCGTCTGAGATAGTGAGAACAGCAAAGGCAGAGTTGTGTTCCCAAGAGAGCATGGTGAATGTGGTGAGCACGTGCACGTATTTGTCTGTATTTATTGAGTGGTGAAGATGACAATGAAAGGAAAAGGTTAGGACAGAAGGGAAGAGAATACAAATGTTTCAAACATTTTAATATTCTTGTGTCCCAAGATGAAAGTTTGGGATAATAAAAGGTGAGGACAGGAAGAAGTGCCACTGAGAGGATCTAAAAAGGGTAGGGAATATGTTCACATTGGCATTTAAAAAAACACTCTTACGGTAGTAAAGAGGTTACTGTGAATGGAGATGACATTGAAAGGAGGAAGATCTCCTAAGAGGCTATTTGTGCTTTCTGTCAAAATGAGATGGGCATGTGAGTACATGGCATAGAAAGCCACAGGAATAATAGACCAACATAGATAAAATGTGAGGAGAGGAAATATCTTGCATTAGTTAAAAAACCTGGGTTTTGAAATCAAATAGCTCTTTTATATATATGTATGTATATGCGTTGTTAGAAATAAGACAATAGGCCCAAAATGGAGTCGCTTGTGCTAAACCTCATGTCACCAAACAAAGACTTAATTATAGTTTCAGCTCTCTCAGAAATGAAATCTTAATCCAGTCAATCAGGAATCCCCTGATCAGCACTACAGATCTTCCTAGCTTACAATAGGATTACAGCTCAATAAAGCCATCAGAAGATGAAAATATTGTAAGTCAAAAATGCATTTAATACGCCTAACCTACCTAACATCGTAACTCAGCCTAGTCTACCTTAAACGTGCTCAGAACGCCTAAGTTAGCCTACAGTTGGGGAAAATCATCTAACACAAAGCCTATTTATATCAGAGTATTCTATATCTCATCTAATTGATTGAATATTGTACTGAAAGTGACAAACAGGATCATTGTGTAGGGACATAATGGTTGGTAGTGTATCAGTCGTTTACTCTCATGATCGCATGGCTGACTGGGAGCTGCGGCTTGCTGCCCCTGCCCAGCATCACAAAAGACTATCACATGTCATATCGCAAGCCCAGGAAAAGATCAAAATTCAAAGCACAGTTTCTAGTGAATGTGTATCACTTTCACACCATCATAAAGTTGAAGAAACATTAAGTCAAACCATCATAAATTGGGGACCATCTGTAGTTAGGTAATCTGCCTGATAGACCCCTACCATTCTGTAAAAGAAAGTAATCTTGCAATAACTATTCCATTTTTTTATCTAGTATAACTTCCCTATGCCTGCTCCCTTCTGCCTATGAAAGCCTCATTTTGTATAGCTCCTCTGAGCTCTTTTCTACCTGCTAGATTGGATGCTGCCTGATTAGAATCAATTTTTGCACAAACTCAAAAATTTTAATATGCCTCAGTTTATCTTTTAACAACATATATTTATACATTTGTATATATAGAGAGAGAGAGACAGAGACAGAGAGGAAAAGAGAAAGCAGAGACAGAGTTTTCAATTGTAAATTGGGTACCAACAAATTCGTTTGGCTGTGAAGACTCAGAGATATTTCATCTTAGCATAGTTTATTGGTCCTTGAAATGTGACAGAAGTTTAACAAGTTTTAGCTCTTCATATTTAAATTTATTTAAACATTTTTAACACTTTGTCATCTATATTTAATATTTAAAGATGTTTTATCTTAGCAGAGTAAATTTATTTAGTCATTATATATTTTTGTTTTGTTTTACTTTACTTTGTTTTGGTTTCTTTGTTTCAAATAACTGAAAAATTTTAAAAAGTTGCTTGAAATTAATGGGAGACCCAAATCTCTCATCCGTTGCTAGTAAAATTTATCACTTCTTTTATAGAACATTCTGAACAACAGGAAAGAATACAATTTCCCCATTATTGTATAATGCTTAAATTGTACTTTGCTCTTTTAAAATTTGAAAATCTATAGTAGATTGCTTAAGTTTACAAAAAAGAAAAACTTTCACATAAAAAAAATTTAAAAATAGTGAATTTTCAACATATGTTGTTTTAGAAAATAATTAACAATAAAATTATGTGAGTTTTTTTTTTCTTGTGAGGAAGGTTGGCCCTGAGTGAACATCAGTTGTTATCTTCCTCCTTTTGCTTGAGGAAAATTGTCCTCAAGCCAACGTCTGTGCCAGTCTTCCCCTATTCTGTAGGTGGGATGCTGCCACAGCATGACTTGACCAGCAGAGTGTGGGTCTGCACCCGGGATCTCAACCCATGAACCCCGGAACAAAGTGGAGTGTGTGTGCAAACCGAACTACTATGCCACTGGGCTGGCCCCAAAATTACATGATTTTTATTGCTCACATTGCTTAGAAAATGTATTACTTTTATAGACGAAATTTATCACTTCAAATAATGTTCCATAAATCTTTTAAACTCTTACTTGTAAAAAATTACAAAGGCTGAGTTTTGCTTCATAGTCCACATATCTTATTATGGGGGCATTTTCTCTCATTTTAGTAAATATATTGAAAATTTAGAATTTACATTGGATGATTCTATTTAATATTCATAAATAATCAACAAAGTAGAACTTTTATGCAGTAAAGAATATTAAGACATGAAATATTGTCTACTTACATGTTTTAAATAATCAAAGTAATTTGATGTTTATTGATGTGACTCTAAATCCGAAATAGGTGCACACAAATTTCAAATATTTTTGTATATGTATATTATTTTACTTTTGGGATAAGCAATTACTGTTTGAATTTCAAGCTTCTAAACATATAAAATGTATAATATTTCCATAACTTTTAAGTACATAAGAGTATAGTTTTTTCATACATTTTTATTTCATTTTATTTTTAATTTTATTTTACCAGTTATTGAAATTTTGACATTTGATAAAAATATATTAAACATGACATCTTCAATTCTAAAGTGCAGTAGTAAAGGCAATATTGTATACCTAACCTGTTTGATTAAATATATGAAACCTATATCTTTAGATGTTAAGAGAGATTTGCAAGAGTACCACATAAGATGAATACTTTGTTTTCCTTTTATATGTGTGTGGTTTCATTCCTCATTGTTCTTATGATACATCAGAGCAAAATTTGAAGAAGGATTTATCATAATCTTTGTCAGAAAGTTCTGTAGCAGATTTATAATGCAAAATTCGCATCTAAAATTCAGGACATTATTTTATAAAGAAAGTATATTATATCCAGAAGTCAAACCCTATTTTTATGATGAGTTAGTAGTTTGGTGCTGAGAATACAAGCAAACGTTGCTACACTTCAGTCTGTAAATTACTGTTAGATACACTCCAAACCCATGTATTCATTACGAAATTGTTTTTTCTTCTTTTGCTTTTCACTAAGACCTTCTTTTAGTTCCTCAGTATAGCTATTATCTCCTCCTTAAAAATTAAGCTCTAAACACATCTTTCCGCTACTTCAATCATATCCGTATATCATGTAAAATGATTCAAAAGTTCTTGTCTTCTGTTATTTCCAGTTTTCGAGTACTTTTATTAAACTTGAAAATGGGATCATAAAATCATGTCTACTGACTTCAAAACAAACACATCTATCCTTATAAATGCTCTTATGCTGGCTAACAGCATATAAGTTTTCTAGCATTATTTTAAGGGCTTTGCTAAAGAAGAAAAAGCAATGAAACAGAATTCTTAATATGATAAGTTTTAAACACTGGTAGTTTTGAGAAAGTACTGAGTAATCAAATAATGTGATGATAATTTAGGAGGTTTAGTAAACAAAGCTGTCTTATATACCAAACTTTTGCATTTTATTGGGATATGGAATTTAAACATAAAGTATTACATAAATGTATGTGATGCTGGAATAAATTAAATGTTTAAATGGTCAAAAATTTTAAGCAATTTAAACATGTTCTTGCTTCATTTTGAAAAATGCATTTTAAAACAAATTATAGAATATGAGTGTACTATATTCTGATATAACAAAGCTGCATAGATTCTTTCTATATCTAAAAGATTTAAACCAGAGGGAAATGGAAAGTTACCATTCAACTTTATCTTTTATGGTTTCTCTTCAGCTCTTTATGGATATTTTCAGTATATTCAGGAAACCAGCTCAAAATTAAATCTTAAAAATTTTAGCAGACCCTTGCCATTCTTGAGCAATTCTAGAATACCTTGGTGGGGTTAGGAGGAATCTTAAAACTATTTGATGAATTTTTTTCTTTTGCTCCCCTTCTGAGTTCAAGTGCAGTAAAATAAGAAAAGAATGAGAAATGTGATAAGCCAATAAGAGTTGTGGCATTACAACTTAAAAGTAAGATTTGATGAAAAACTAAACTTTGTTTTACACTCATAGATAATTTAGAGATCAGGATGAATGCTAGGGAAGTATACATATTCAAAATAAACCCAGTGGAAAGGTAAATTGGAGCTTAAGAAATTTTTAATTAATTTTCTAAACATTAAACTTTTAAAAGTTAACTCATGACAAAGTAGATTTGAAAACAAAGAAAATTACTAGCGATAAAGAGAAATATTATATACTGATATACTTTCAATTTGAGACTTAACATAATGGGGCACCAAAATACATGAAACAAAAACTAATAGAGTTAAAAAGAGATCTAGACAAATCCACAATTATACTTAGGGACTTCAATACTTCCCTCTCAGTAACTGAAGCACTGCTGTAGAGAAATTCAGCAAGGATATAAAAGACATGAATGAGAGAGTCAACCAACAGGATTCAATTGACACATGTAACACTTCATCCAAAAAAGTGAATGACATTTGTATTCACTTAAAAAGTAGAATAAACATTTTATTTTCAAATGCACATAGAATGTTCACCAAGAAAGATCATAACCAGGTCCATAAAACAAACCTCAACATGTCTAAAATAACTGGAATCTTGCAGAGTGTGTTCTCTAACCATGATGAAATAAAACTAGAACTTAATTACAGAAAGACAATAGGAAAATCTCTAAACATGTGGAAGTAAAACAATTCATTTCTAACTAATTCACGGATCAAATAGGAAGCCTCAAAGAAAATAAAAAATACATAGAGCTGAATGAAAATGGAAGCACACATATCAAAAGTTTTGGGATGCAGCTAAAGCAGTGCTGAGAGGGAAATTTTCAGCATGAAATTCTAACACTAGAAAAATGGAAAGTATAAAATCAATAATCTATGTTCCTACCTCATAAACTAGAAAACAAAGACCAAAATAAACCCAAAGCAAATCAACGGGAGGACAATATAAAGAGAAGGGATCAATGAAATTGAAAATACAAAAATAGAGAAAAGCAACGAAATAGAAAGCTAGTTCTTTGGAAAAAAATCAGTAAAGTTGATAAATTTCTAGCCAGAGATATTGAAAAAAAGAAAGAGAAGACAGAAATCATCAATATCAGGGATGAAACAGGTATATCACTAACAAATCCTGGAACCATTAAAAGGAGTGTGAGAGAATCCTGCAACTAATAACACTCATAAATTTGACAACCTAGAAATAGTGGACTGATTCCTCAAAAATCGCAAATTACCAAAACTCAACCAAGACAAAATTAACAATATGAATAAACTTATAACAATAAAACTATTGAATTCGTAATAGAAAAACTCATGAAAAAGAAATCTCCATGCCCAAATGTTTTCACAGAACAATTCAAACAAATATTTATCGAATAAATAACACCAATTTTACACAATCTTTTCCAGGAAATAGAAGAGAAATTGAGAACTTCCAACTTATTTTATGAGGCCAGGATTATTCTAATACCAAAAGTAGGCAAACATTTTTAAAAAAAGAAAGAAAGAAAATTATAGACCAATATCTCCCCTGAGTTTATAGGGAAATAGTCTCAAAAATATATATTTTTCAACTAGAACCCAAAAATGTATGAAAGAAATTATATGTCACAACCAAGCAGGATTTACTCCAACTACGCAAAGTTGGTTCAACATTTAAAAATCAATTTACTCTACTATATCAATAAGTAAAAGACGAAAAAATTATCATTATATCCATTGATGCAGAAAAAGCATTTGACATTACAAAACCCATTCATGAGAAAAACTCTCAGCAAGTTAAGAACAAAGGGAAATTATCTCAACCTGAGAAATACAAAAACCTACAACTAACATGCAATGACTAACATGATACTTAACGGTGAAGGAGAGAATAGTTTCTCCAAAAGATTGGGAGCAAGGCAAGGACACCCTCTCTCACCACTCATTCAATATAGTACTAAAAGTTCCTGCCCCTGAAATACGACAAGAAAATTAAATAAAACAAATATTGATTGGAAAGAAAGAAATATTGTCCTCACACTATCCTTATTTGCTGATGACAGAATTGTCTGTGTAGAAATCTTCAATAAAACTCCTAGAATTAATAAGTGAGTTCACCAGGGTAACAGGAAATAAGATCAACACACACTCACATACACACACAAACCCACAAACATCAATTATATTCCTATATGCTAACAGTAAGCATGTAGACACTGAAATAAAAGATACAGTACTATTTACAATAATCACTCCAAAGATAGTGAAATATTTAAGTATATACTTAATAAAACATTGCAGATTCTGATGCTGAAAATTGCAAATTCTTGATGAAATAAATCAGAGAATACTTAAATGATGGAGAAATATATTTACGGATTGGAAGACAACATAGTAAAGATACCAATTCTCTCCAATTTGATCTACATTTTTAATGTAATTCCTGTCAAAATCCAAGCAAAGCATTCTGCAAATAAACTTATTCTAAAATTTAGACTAGCTAAAGCAATCTTGACAAAGAAGAATAAAATAGGAGGAATAATTCTACCCAATATTAAGAGTTACTATCTAACCAAAGTAATCCAAAGAATGTGATATCGGAGGAGGGATAAGCACAGATCAATGGAACAGAATAGAGGACGCAGAAATAGACCCACACAAATATGTTCAACTGATCTTTTACAAAAATGCACAACCATCTCAATGCAGGAACGATAGTTTTTCCCATAAATTGTACTAGGGCAATTAGATATCAATAGGCAAAAAATGAATCTCAACCCAAACCTCTCCCTTATACAAAATTAACTTGAAATGGGTCATGGATGTAAAGATAAAATGTAAAACTATGAAACTTCTAGGAAAAAACATCAGAGAAAATCATGGGATTATGGCTGGGTAAGAAGTTTTAATAATTGACACAAAAAGCATGCAAGAAAAGACTGTTAAATCAGACCTAATTAAAACTAAAATCTTTTCTTCTTTGAAAGTTCATGTGAAGAGAATAAAAAAAAATAAGTTTTAGGTTGGGTGAAAATATTTGCAAACTCTGTATCCAACAATTGACTAACATCTAGATTATAAATAACTCTCAAAATTCAACAGAAAAAAACCAATCTGAGTGTAAGACGGACAAAATGAGTGAATAGCCACTTCACCAAGGAAGATGCACAAGTAGCAAGTAAGCAGATGAAAATGTGTGCAAGATCATTAGCCATTAGAGAAATGAAAATTAAAACTGCAATGAGACATCACTACACACCTATGAGAATGGCTAAAATTAAAAAAAAAAAAAGTACCAATGCCAAATAGTACAAAGGTTGCAGAAAAACTAGATCACTCATGAACTTCAGTGGGAATGTGAAATAGTACAACCACTCTGGAAAACAGTTGGGCAGTTTCTTGTAAAAACTAAATGTATAACCACCATACGACCCAACAATTGTACTTTTGGGGATTGATCAAAAGATAAACAAAAACTCATGCTCAAAAAAACCTTTACATGAATGTTTATGCCAGCTTTGTTTCTAATAGTCAAAAACTGGAATCAGCCAAGAAGTCCTTCAATGGGTAAATGGTTAGATATACCATGTTACATCCATACCATGAAATACTAACTGGCAACAAAAGGAACAAACTATTGATACATGCAAAAATGTGGATAAATCTTCACAAAATCATGCTGAGCAAAAAAAAAGTCAACCCTAAAAGCTTACACATTGTATGATTCCATTTATATAATATTCTTGGAATAAGAAAATTTAGAAGGAGAGGATGCATTGGTGGTGGGCAGGTGATAGAGATGAGGGGCTGAAGAAGCGGGAGGTGGGGATGGTTACAAGGGCAACAAAAATGATTCTCATGGTGTCGGAACTGTTCAGGATCTTGGCTGTGGTGGGGGATACAAGAAACTACACAGAGGATAAATGTGTATAGAACTTCTTGCACACACACGAATGAATATAGGAAAACTAGGCAGACCTGAATAATATTGGTGGATTGAAGCGATGTCAACATCCTGGTTATGATACCATACCATAGTTCCCTAAGATGTTGCTGTCAGGGAAAAACAGAGCAAGGTGTACAAGGGGTCTCTCTCTGTGTTATTTCTTACAACTGCATGTGAATCTACAATTATCTTTTAAAAAACTTAATTCAATGTATTGTTTTAGCTGAAGTTGTAGAAAAAACAGCCCTTTTTTGTAACATGAATTCCCATGCATGATTGCTACATAGAGAAACATCAGGAAAATGTGGAAGCTACACTGTTTCATTTGCAGCCTTTCCTAAGCAAAAAGAATTAAAATAACAGATGTAGATTAAAATTTCCAACAAGAAAAGGAAGTGTGCTTTATAAGAGCCAGGCCTCTTTGGGTTATATTTCAACAAAATCTAAAATGAGTACCTGGCTACGGGGTTTCTTCCCCAGAAAGTCATATTCTCAACCTTGCGCAGCTCTTGCTAATAACAGGTTGCACATCTCCATTAATGCAGGGCTCCACTTTAGCTTCATCCTTACAGCAGCTGTGTAGCCTTAGCTTTAAGTAAACTGCTGTCAGCACTTTTATATTTTTGCTATCATGCCTTTTTAATATCTCAGGAGCAGCCTCTAAGCAGACTGAGCTGCCTAAGTGGTCCAACCTATCTCCCCCAAGGGCCAATTACTGTAGAACTTACAGCTTTGGTACAGACTTGTATGTGTTCTGAGTGGTCTCCCTCCAACTTATTTTCCCATAAATAGAGAGATCTTAAGTCTTGGATGGCCCCTGACAGTCCTGGTTTAAATTTTTTGTTTCTGGCATAATTATGAATAATGTCTTCTTTCATTTTTAAAAACGCCCTTAAGGTTTAGTTGACAAATTTTATGCTTATCATATTCATGGGCATGTACTTTTAGTGTAATTCTATAGAATGTGAAATATTTAGTAATACATGTACTAAGTTATAGCAGGAAAGCTCAGAGTATACTAAGAAAGGGCCCACAATTGTATGTATGTTTGTAGGATGATAATTCTCTACCTGAAGGATGGATGTATGTAGGATGGCAATTTTCCACCCTAAGGATGGATGTTTTATTTATTTATTGTTGGATTTGTCAGTTAGGAATATAGAGTATTAGAAAAGAAAGTGGAATTCTCCTCACCCTAATTCCAAGCGATATTAAAGAATGATTGAAAAGGAACCACTTTTATAATTCATTATTCAAGTAAGTGAGTTATAAAGAAACTCCAAATTGTTGATAAAGCAAACTAGAAAAGTGTAACATTTATTTCTGTATCTTATAAATACTTAATATGCAACTCGTGATGTACAAGATGTCAATCTTGTAATCTCATTTAGGAGTCAGTACACTATGGCCTGCTAGCTAGCTGCCTGTTTTGTGAATAAATTTTATTGGAACACAGCCATACCCATTTGTCTAAGTGTTATCCATGGCTTCTGTCTCCCTGTAACGGCAAAGTATTTGCAACAGAGACCATATGTGGGCTGCAAAGCTTCAACTATGTGTCCGGCCACTTAGGAAGATTGCTGATTTCTGAACAAAGTTATGCTAAAACTCTATGTAAGAGTGAAATAGTCATGGTTTATCACTTTATTTTCTCGAGGCTGCAAAGAAGAGGTGTTAGAAGCATAGCATTCTTGACACACATCCCCCAGAAGTTGCACCATGTGATCTCTGTACACTGCCCAGCCACGGTTTTAGAGGCAGATCCGTGTTTGAAAAGAATGCCAAACCAGCATTCGGGAGGATATCCATGAAGGACCCTTCAACCTCGTGATGCAAGTGAGGTGGTACTTCATTGTTTTGCAAACAAGAAGTTGTTTGATACTTTCATAGATTTAGAAAAAAATCAATCTGTCTGTATGACCACACACACAATCCTGTCGATGTGCTCTCTGCAAAGAGGCGTAGACTGATGTCTATTTCAAAATTGTATCTTTGCAAATTAAGAACAGTTCTATCTCTACAATTTAATTTATGCTATGTGTTCATATAATGTCTGGATACTGCAGGATAACTTTTTAAAAATGTTTATGTTTCTTTAATCAGCTTTAATAACAGATATGAATAAAGGACTAGGTAGAAGTTACTATTCTCATGTTAAGTAAAAAGTTTATCTTGTATATTCTAATTATAGGAGTAATATGTCAGTTTTATAACAAAATTTTTCAATAGAAAAGAAGGAAAAGTACTGCCTTTGTTTATTTCCAAATTTTTATGTATTTCTAAAGGTTGTGAAATATTTGCTATTCTTTTGCATGCTGATTCTTTTGTACTTTACAACATAACTAGCCATTTTTAACTTTTAAAATAAACTTCTCATAAAAAATCTTTAGTGACAATATAATTCAAAATTATGTGCAGATACAGAATACTTAGTATGTTTTCTGTTGCGATATATTTGGTTATTACCAGCTTTTTATTGTCCCTATTAATACTGCTCCCTGCATTCTTGAAGATGTCATTCACAAGTTTAACAGCCAATAATTCCTAGTCATAATGAGAGAACAAGAACAAATTCTTTTCCCTCCACAAATATGTCATTAAAATAACAATGAAGGCAAAAACTTTCTTCAGAATCACAAAGCAATGAACTAAAGATTGTCATTGTATAATTTGATAGGTTCTGGGGGGAATTAAAATAAACTCACTAAACTTAGTGACATGACTAAAAACTAATGGAGGCTATGATTTTGCTGACTTTTGCTTCTGATTACGTTCAAACAAAAAGAAAAAAGATTTAGTCCACGTTAGTTAGTGGCTGAATACCTCCACCTGACATAAAAAAATTTTAAGTGCTTGCAATTCAAAAAGCAGACAAAATTAAAAGGCAAGTAATAAATCAGAAGACTCTGCAATTTTTATGGTGGAAAAAGATAGTTAAAATCTGAAAACATATAGACTTTCTTAATAAGAACAAGGCAAAAATAACTTCCATAGAAAAATGAGCAACAAATATGACCAATCTCTCTCTGTCTCTCATTGTGCCTCATACACATACACACACCAAACAAAATAATCCAGATGGAAATAAAAAACAACATACTCAATCTTATCAGTATTCAAAGAAATACAAACTAATTCAACAATAGCTCCTCGTTTTGCCTGTTAAATTGACAATTAAATCTTAGTAATACCCAAGATCGTGTGACTCTAATATTATTGGTTATACAACTAAAGTGTAATTGTTTACTAGGAATCCTTAGAATTAAGGGACTAAATAAAGGCTTTTAAAATAAATAGTGACTGTGAAACCATCTCTCTGTATGAAGAAATTAAAAGATTTAGCCCACCTCCTTCATATCTCAAATTGAATCAATTTTGAGGTGGAGCTTGTAATTGTAAATTTTAAAAAAGAAGAAAATCTGGAAGTTACTATCAAAGCTCTAGATAGAGAGTACATTTAACCTTAAAACCAAATTCAAGAAATATGAAGTATACAAAAGTCCATTTGATCACATTTTTACATGCCCATAAAGATAATGTCATACATTCAATAACATTGTTACAAGATTTCACAATGTGAATTAGTAAACAAAGTTGTTATAGAAGAGTAGAAGAGAGAACGGGCTATGTCATCCGAGTTCAAGTCCCAGCTGTCATTTACTAGCTCTGCGACTCTGGGCAAGTTGTTTAACCACAAATGCCACTGCTCACATTCTTTCCTGACACAATTGGATGTATTCCGGCCACAGTCAACACATGCGGCCTCTAAGTAATGACAACCTCAGGTCATCCCTTACACAAAAGGGACCTGTGTTGGTCATGATATATTTCCTTTTTATACTCTGATAATTTTATTTTGTGTATATGTATTTTTTTATTTGCCTTCTTAGATCACAACATGTACTAATTTAGAATTTCTAGTCCATCTAAGTCTTTGGTAATTGTTAGTGATATATAAATATATATCTGTACATAATTTTCCCCGCAATTGATGATCCCCTCTCCATTTCTCCAATGACTGGTGTTGTTGAAGACAATCTTGATGGCAGTTGAAGACAAAATCGATGTCAATCTTGATGTGAAATCTTCCATGTCCATGCCTGCATACAGGACATATTGAGCCACTAACCGTGAGCCACTGTTTGTGTAATTGATCATATTTTTCCTGTATCAATGGATTTTCTGCTGTCTTCAGTTAAGCTGCGTGAAGTAAGCTGTCCTATGCATCTTTTCACCCTTCCTCATCTTTCCAAAGTGATAGCATCGTAAACACTCAATAACATTATAATTTCTTAATTTAAAGTGAAGCAATGTGAAACTTGAAAGTGATTAAGTTGGCTGTAGTGACAGGAACCATAGAGAAGGAAGTCATAACATTTTTTATGTATTACATCTCCCACAATGTCAAATTTATCCTTCTAAAGCATGGATTTGTTCATGTTACTATTTAAATACAGCATATCTTGACCATCAAAATGACAAACTCTTTAGAGCAAAGGATGCCTTCAAAAGGATTATTTCCAACATGAATGGCAAATGGATATTATTAACTCAGAAAATCTTGATGAATATTAAATATGACAATCCATGTACACTTCATAATACAGAGTCTACCACATAGTAATTGCTCGTTAAATGCTGTCATGACCATCATCATTAAATATGTCTATATATTTGGATTGTCTCAGAAATAAAGTTTGAAAATTTTAAATCTAACATGAAAGTATTTTTTTCTTAGCATCAGCTAAGAGTGATTTGCTATGAAGACTTCCATGCAAATTCCATGTAAATTTTTTTCTAAAGAAAACACTTAAATTCTTGAGTACTTAAGATGTCTGCCTATGAAATAGCATAAATTTTAGTATTCTTACATCACGATTAATAAACATATAAATTTATACTATGTTTTCAAGTGCTCCTCCCTTTAAGCGATTGTCATGTGAAATACCATTGCATGAAATGGAAGAATCGAATATAGATTGAAAACATAAGATAGTGAGGCGGTTTTGTGTTTTTTCCATTGCCACGCTATGATATCTTCAGAATATATTGCCAACGTCCTGCTGTAAGAGGCAAGAAATCTTGGAATTATCATTTGATCTCTCACCCCACTTTCCTGTCTATTGAAACCACAAATAATGCTGCTTTTTCATTTAGATTACCTCAAAGATTCACTCTTCTCTCTCATTTCTTTCTGCCAAATATGACCTGGAATTTTGCCCTACTGTAAATTTCCTGAATTAATACATTTTTAATGTCTAGTCTTTAGATTATATAGTTTAAGTTGGATAATTTATATGTGTGATTTCTTCATGAAACTTCAAAAGCAGCCACTATTGTTAGATTTTCAGATTTCTCTATTAGATTACTTTAACCTACATCATTTTATCATTTCTTCCATTGATTGCTCACGTTTATTATATAAACCTATCATATGTTCCATACATTCTTTCAAACTGCCCACGTTCCAGAAATAGATTCTCCTCCCCACCCCTGCCATGTTTTCAAACCAAACAGGATGACTGCCTAGTTAGGTGGATAGAATGAGGTGCCACAGTCATGGAAGTGCACTGTGTGCAAATCTCCTGGCCTAATATTAAAGCTTGGCTCTATATAACAGAAACTCAAATTGTAAAACATTGGAGGACAGACATTGCACTACATGTATACATGAGAATGTACTATTAAAATATTAAGGGTTAAGTCTTAGATGCAACAGGAAATATTGCCTACTAGGTACAAAGGCAGAAACACTTTTTAAAAGAATGCTTTATGATTGTTTCAAATCAAAAATATTTAAATGGCTATTAACTCTAAAATAGACATAAGCCCCAATAATTAATGTCCTATGAAGATTGAAAAGTTAATTGCACACATTTGCAGATGCAATAGCATATCCGTATTCAAACATTTTGTGTTAAATGTGATTTGGAACATATGTGTCCCATTCTCTAAGTGGTAAAAAGTTTCTTTGAGTAAAATGTTTTAATAGTGTAAAAGATATGTTATAATAAGATGAAGATCTCATTAAGATCATATTTATAAGTGGCATTCACTATCTCGCAATACTTCCTAAAGATTTATAATTTGACTTCTTTTCTTATTTGAACTAAACAATAGAAAGAAGTGAACAAGTCATAGTCATATGATTCAACAGGGTGTGTCTCCAGAAAATATAAAAATACGTTGCTATGTTGCAGAGTTTTCAACCACCCAAGTCTTTGTCTTAAAAATGCAGTGTACTGTGGATAATTTTCTGCAAATGCTCACCCTCATAAAACTACCAAACCAATCAACATATAGAAAACCTCTACCTACCCAGAAAATTTCATTATGTCCTTTTTTGTAATTCAGTCTTCACAATTACCTAATGCCCAACCCAGGCAATTTATCTGATTTGTATCAATTTGGGTTAGTTTTGCCTGTTCTAATATTTCTCAAAAACAGACTCATACAATATGTTTTTGTGTGACTTCTTTCTTTCAGAATAATTTCTGAGACTCATTTGTGTGGATGAATGTACCGTTAGTTTGATCCATTTTATTTATTATATGAATATACCACAATTTATTTATTCATTTACCTGTTGATAGGTATTTGGGTTTAGGTCTATTAAGAATAAAATTGTTATGAACATTTGTGTGAAGTTATTTTTTTAATGTTTTTATTTCTCTTGGGTAAATACTTAGAGGTAGAGTTATCCATTTATAAACATTGTTATATTTTTAAAATATTTTTATATATATAATAAATATAAATTAAATATTTGTATGTTTATAAATTTTTATGTTTATAAATTTATATAAACATACAAATATATCATATAAATTTATATTTATATAATATATTATATACATATATATTTTATAAAAATATGTAAATATATTTTTATTTTTATATACACATTTATATGTATATATAAGTATAAGTATATGTATATATAAGCATATAATGTACATATAAGTAAGTGTATGTTAACTTTATAAAAACTCCCATACTATTTTTCAAAGTGGCTAAAGCATTTTACACTCTGACAGTAATGTAGAGTCTTAGTTGCTCTTGGTCTTTGTTAAGAGTTGGTACTGTGAGTTTGATTTATATACATAGAGATACATAGAGTGTTTTTGTTTTTAAGGTACAAAAGGCAATCATAAACATGCAAACATACAAATAAAAGTCTGAAATCAAAAATTATAGAACATAGCTTTCTCTGTGGTTGATTAGTTATGAATAGTTTGCAATCAATGACTATTAGTTGTCTTTTTTTGTTAAGTGTCATACCCAAGCTCTTAAAAGCAAAAGTCTGTTTACTTCCATATGCAATGCTATCTGAGGACTAATGATGGTTACCATTTAATGGTATCTGAAGTCAGATTTAAATGATGTGCCTTGCAGTCCTTGACTTCTGTCTTGAGGCAGAATGATGCACATTGACACTTATGAAGGATGAAAAAAATGAGATAAAATTTATCTCTTCAAATTTTAAGGTCCCATTTTTGTTATCATTGTAATAACTGTACAACCAAATTTGTTTATTTTTTTAATTCAAGACAAGATTCACACTTATATTAATGAAATAAGTTATAAGAACAGTTTAAATTAAGTCATACTTACAATGAAGACCACGTAATCCTAGGACTACCTCTAGAATATTCTTTATTTTCCGTGTATTACTATGTGCTAAAAGAAACTGAAGCTGTACTTTTGATTTGAAAAATTTGGAGTTCTTTGGTTTGTATTCCAAAGAGTATTACAATATTTTAAATTTACTTTTTCTATATTTCTCCTTTCTGGTAATTGTGCCATCCCCTGTCTGAGAGATTCAGTTTTTCATAACAACCTCCACCCTCCACTGAAAGAACTGCAATTGATCATTATTCAGTTATGTATCTGTGAAAGTCTCTTTTTGCAAATATTTTTGTGTTTCGCTCTATATTAGGAAAGAGGCCTGTTTTTGGTTTTAGTATTTGAAAATGCTTAAATATTTATTTTTTTGAAAAGTACTATGATGAAATTCAATCTCTAGTTTATATTAATTTAATTGATTGAATGCAATCACATGCTCCTATTTAACATATTACATTTAATATGTATATTTGGGGTGTGTTTAAATTTATTATATCAAATATTGTCATTTTTAATAATTCCATTGTTACAGAGAAGATTCTAAGCTTTCTGAGTGTTTGGCATCTTTATTTATGTTATGAGTGAGAAGGAATAAATAAAATTCCAACTGAATTTGAAACTTTTATCCTGGTCTGTTATTATGGTCAATAGTCACGACATTATAATGTCATCTGATATAAATTATTAATACTGCTATGCAAATATTCCTTTGTTTTAATGTGAAGGTGGAGTTTCCTCAGTCAAATCATTTGTACACCAAAAATTTGACTTTGATACAATTAATTTATAACTCAGAATGAAAGAATTATATATGTAAATGAAGGTTAAATAAGCATGCTTGTTTTAATTTGAAACATATTTAAATATTAAGTTACGTGACACTATTGTATTTGTTATAAACTTGCAGCCGTCTATTTCAAATAAACATAAGTCTAATGTATCATATATAGTATCATGTATAGTATCATAGGATCAAAAACTTTTGACACAAAAGAGGCCTGGAGACCAATGTGTCTGATTCTTTTATTTATTCAGAGAACAGACTGAAAGAATGATATTTTAATTAATTTATCCAAGTCATCCAGTAATTTACCTGTAGGCTTGAGTGTGATACTGATGACAGGATGCAAATATGCAAATTCCAAATCACTTAGTAAATACACTATTTTCCTAAATAATTTCATTATGAAACATTTTATAATCTACTTTTCTTAACCTTTTACAGGGAAATAAATTCACATACACTAAAATTTATACTACAAACACCATTATAGTCACTGTATAAACTAAAAATATGTTAATGCCACATACGTCTTATAAGCTAACATTAGACGTTAAGTTTCTTGTTTGATTTTTGTTTTGTAAAATTAATTCAGAAGAGAAGAAATGAGATATATATATTCTGTTGAGCCAAATATTTTCTTCTACTTTTCATTAATGACTTCACTCTAAAAATATCAACTAGAAAATACCTTAATGTCATATCCATCTTAATAGTGACTATAACAAGGGGCATATCAAAGAATTGCTGAATGGATTTGTATCTATTGTTTATAGTTTTGAAAAAGTCAAAACATTGTGTACAATTAACCACAAATTATTTATAGCATTTCATTTATTTGATTTTAAGATGGTTGAATATGGCAGATGGATAGTTTGTTGAACTATTTTTCATCATATAGAGATGGTTGTGAAGTTGAGAATGGATTTGATTTTCACCATCTGCACAAAGATTTTTTTTTGCATATTTAGCACAGCGTGATATCTAATTTGGTTACTCCAGTTGCTCTTCATATTTCTAAATTCATAGAATTATGATTTCTTTGAAATATTCTATATTATGTAGCACTATTCACTCTTTGAAAAATGGCTTTGAGTATGAAAGGTTGAAAGCATTTTCCACTTTAAGGTAATTATCTGCATTTTACATTTGCTCAAAAACATTGACAAAATAAAAGAGAAAAAAGACCCCACTAAACAAAAAGTCACCATTGAATTATTTGTCTGTATAATAAAGAACAATAATGTTGGACAAAAGGAGAATATCCTTTTCTATACTTTCTCAATGATATATTTCCGAAAATATAAATTAGAAAATTAAATTTAATTTTGAAGTCTGACTTTTAAATTCCAATTAGGTCTTGAAAGAAAAACACACGTCCATGGTCCTAAGATTCAACAGAAGTTTTAGTGGTATGATTGACATCGTTAGTCTAGAAAAATAACGTGGAAAAATAATAGATACAGCATCTAAATGATTTATACCAAAAAGATTTCCCAACCTTGTAAATATTTACATTTTTTCTGTGTGAAGTTGGAAGAGAATTATATGAAATATGTGTGAAGCTTTATCTTTACTTAGAATATGTATTTGTGTAACCAAGCAAATTTCAGGAAAGAAAAATATTGCAGTGGTTTATCCAGAATATGGTCTTGTGAATTCATCATTACTACCATGTTGTACAATTAGTGATGGAAACAAACATTTCCATGATAGAGAAAAATAAAATATTTTTTATTTGGTGAGAATACCTGAAAATATTTTAGGAAACCAGAGGTATAAAATATGATATATGTTATGTCATACTTTGTTTCTTAATAGCCTAATTCAAATACAACCAAGATGTAGTATAATGAGTTATCAAAGGCCTTATTCTGTAGTAAATAAACACTTGGGCTTGGAGTCAGACGGAAAGGGCTATATAGATTTCCTGAGTTCCTTAGCATTTACATTGCCCTGGGAAAGTTACTAAAAATCTGTAGGCTTCATTTTCTATATCAAAAAAATTCTGAAAAATAACAGAATCAATCCACAGAATTGTTTTGAGCAATAAAATCATCAACAGGTGTAAAATAGCAAAATGCCTAGAATACGAAGCTGGCACAAAAAAGTTAGATGTTATTGTCATTATGTAACATCTGTTGTAATCATGGTTTATATGTATATAATGACTAAAACGCACATGCAACAACCTTTAGTTTCATTTAAACTTTATATTAATTTTTTAATATTTTGTATATATTTTACGTTAAAATTTATATTTGAATCATGTTAAAGGAAACCACTTTTAATTTTCAAAGAAAGATAGCTTACCTTCTGTTAGGGCTGAATTGTGTCCCTCAAAATTCATTATGTTGAAGTCCTAAATCTCAATACTTCTGAATGTGACTCTATTTGGAGATAGGGACTTTAAAGAGGTAACTAAGATTAAATGAGGTCATTAGGGTGGGCCTAATCCAATAGGACTAGTGTCCTTACAAGAAGAGATCAGGACATAGACACATACATAGGAAGGGCCTTGTGGAGGTAGAGAGAGAAGACAGCTATCTGTAAACCAAGGAGAGAGGTTCAGAAGAAACCAACTCTGCTGACACCTTCATCTTGGACTTCTAGCCTCCAGAATTGTGAAAA
This sequence comes from Equus przewalskii, assembly GCF_037783145.1. Taxonomy (NCBI): domain Eukaryota; kingdom Metazoa; phylum Chordata; class Mammalia; order Perissodactyla; family Equidae; genus Equus; species Equus przewalskii. The sequence continues at coordinate 96,476,619 of NC_091832.1, forward strand.
AATAAATTTCTGTGTTTAACCCACCTAGGCTATGGTGTTTGTTATTGCACCCCCAGTAAACTAATACATCCTCTTTGATGACATTTTGGGTGTATGCTTTCATTTCTTTTCTTGTTAATTACGTGCCTTTTCTAATGGTCATAATGTTTTGCTACATAACGTAAGTTTTGTTTCCTACATCCTATTTTTTCTAATTTTATATACTATTTAGAGGCAGTATAAGAAGGGATAACTATATGATGGGGAAGGAGGTAGAATGTTGGAAAGGAAAATGCACTGTTTCTGTAATTTAAAGTTAACTTCTGACAATTATTAGCTTCTCAAACTTAGGAAAGACTTTTTACCTGCTATAGTTTTCCCAATTAAATGTGTCTCCCCACTGCCAGGGTAAGAATCATGTTTTATTTCTACCGTTATTACCTAACAAATAATAACAATATATACATGGTATATAATAATTCACCTAGAATAGATTTTGATGTTGAGATTTGATGTTTTCAATGTATATTTAGAATCCTAGAGATGATATTTAAAGTTTAAATGCTTGTATTACAATATCCAATATTTATTAGAGTAATATTGACTGATTATATAATGCAGAATTTCAGTTTTCCTAATTCTTAACTACACAATCTGGATTAAATTTTTCTGCTATTGTATGACTCTGTATTTTCTGCTTATTTGTTATGATAAAAATGTGGATAAAAAAATGGATGAGTCCATTTGTACCTTCATTCAAGAAAGTAATAAGACATCATTTCTATCAACATACCCAAAATGATTTGATTAGAATATGCTGTAAATCCTATTTATGTGATTTTCAAGTTAGTGGGGGAATTATGTTAGTGGGGAGAGAAATGTATTAGAGTTAAAGAAAACTCTGTAATATTTTGTCCATTTAGTGATTTCTTCACATGGCTGAATTAACATCAGTCTCCATTTGACTCAATCTCCATGAAAGACGGAATGATCTTTTTCTTGTTCATCATTTTTGTCTTTAGTATTTCAAACAACATCTGGCACATAGTGGATTTTGTAGAATGAAAACAATTACATGAATTGAGAAAAATGTACACTTACCCATCAAATTTTCATCTGATATTGATGGAATTTTACATTTCTTTTGATTCTGTTTGGCACTAGGCACTTTTTGCTTAGAATGGTCAACCAAATATATTAAGAAAACAATATATATTTCTATGAAATTGAAAGAATTTCTGGATTTGAATTTTGGTTAAGATTTCCTAATATGTGTCAGTATAAAGGGAAAAAGAAAAACACACAAGTGAAATGAATCCAAATAATTCACATCAATAACATTTAGATAAAATTCCTCATTAGTTGTATGTATAATAAGGATGATTTATTACTTGTTTCTTATGTTATATTTATACACATATTTAAAAAACCTTTCAATATTTGAAGAACATAATCCAGTTCATAACTAGGCAATAACACATGGCTAAGGGATAGAAACCTTTGGTTTATTGTTTCCCAATATTCATATTTTTCAATTAAACAAGATGGTTGGAGAGTTGCCCTGCTACATCCATCTTCTAGTGATGTATCCATTGGCAGAAGTCCAAATGACCTGGTATGCATCTCTGAGTACCATTCTCATTGGAGGTTTTTTCCACTTGAGCCTTTCCTGGATCCTGGCCAGTCTAGCTCAAGACTTCATGAGGATGAGGAAGCAGTATTGATTTTCCTTTTAAACTAATCTGTATGAGCTGGCCACTCCTCCCCATGCTATGAATGGAGGAGCACTGGCAGAAAACAGCTGCAGCACTTGCGAGGTAGAATTGCTTCTTTGGTCTCGACCTGAGCTGAATCCCAAACACTGAAAATAAAGGGAGAAAATGGCAATGTAGATAGGCCATTCTTTCAAGGCAATACACATTCAAGAGTCTCTAAAAGAATGTTCCTGGGAAACAGGGAATTTGCTTGTTAGAGTAAGAGAAGGAGATTTTTATTGTAAGACGTGGTATGCTTGTCAGCCAAGAGAATGATTACTTATATCAGAGCACTCTTGGATTAACCAGGCTGTAAAGCTACTTTTTGGGTTAAACTTATATAACGAGTAGTATTATAGACGTTGTTTAAATATAATATACGCATATACGTGGATGTTATATAATATATATGAAGATTTTTCCATCTCTGTGTTTTAATCAACCCTGGTATAAAAATACCATAGCTCTTTAATTCAGATAAATTAACGCTAATTAAATCTATTAATTTCTTTGTTGATTCTAGCATTTTACGGAGGCAGTACCATCTGTTAGGTTAGTATGAGAAATAGTGTAAAAGTTTACCATATAAAAGTCTATTGACATTTAGAAATCTAGAATAATGTTATATTTTACTATTCATGTCTCCTGGCTTTATTTACCTTAAAGAAAAAGGCGAGGATATAAAGAAATACAATTCTGAAATCAGGTTCAGCAAAGCTTAAATCCTGGTTCTGTCGAGTCTACTTTGGGGAAGTTACTTAGTCTTACGGCTCTCGTGTTTTCTTGGCCCCAAAACAATTACCACAATGACTGCTTTCCCTCAGAGACATCTCTGAGAGACTCATGACAAGCAATAGAAACTATCTTCTATCTTTGACACATCCCCGACCACTCACAATGTTACGTTACAAAAAAGATATAGCAATTTACAAATTTCATATTACAAAGAAAATGCTTTCATTCATTGCAAACTAACTGATGTTTAAGATTCCTGTAGAATTATGTAGAAGGATTAGTGAAAAACCTTTGAGAATTACACATTCACTTGTTGTGTTTCCTGTTTACTATATATATGATGTAATACAAGATTTTAAAATCCTGTGTATATTATGGTACTCAGAAGTTTCTTTCCCTTTTGAATTTTGTTATGTGCTAAGCAAAAGGTGACTAATTTATGGTCTTTTGAACAAGAATATGGGGTTCCATTACTTCCTAAAATCTCGTCCTTTGACATGGGAACACAACTGTCCCTGCCTCTGCTTTGCCCTAACTTCTACCCTTAGAGTAACTTCTCCTCTTCTGAGTTCAAAAAGTATTGTGGATGGAAGGGCTATATCCAGTAGGACCTTGCATGACATTTGGACATTGAATATGTCCCTGTAGTTTTGTATGATTTTTATTTTGACATGGGTTAGTTTTATCACCCAGCCAGCTACCTTGCAGACATAGCCACTGATCCAGGAACGAGAGATGCTCATTTATTCACTCAAAGTTCCACTGTGGCTCTGATAAGGAAGATGCATCTCAGGGAATGCAGGGCCTGGAGTTAGAAGTGGACAGAAAAGGACACTGAGGAAGGGGTAAGAAACTTTGGAAAAGAAACACCATTTTCTTCACAAGTTTGCCTATAGTGGGCTCTGCATATATGAAACAGATGCATTTTCAATGTCTAGAGCAAGTACATTTTTGCCAAGTTTTCAAATATTCCATTCTTATTTAGATAAACACTGTATAGCATAACCCACCTTAAATCATTTCTGTAATGTGAAAGACAATAGGTTTGGGGATGTCAAATGAAAAATATACCTAAGGAGTAAATTAAACTAAAGGATGAATATAAAGAGTAATAATTACGTAAATTATTTACTAGACTACTCCCATCCATCAAAATATGGCTAAATATAATAAGAGAGGTATGTTCACTAAGTATTAACTAAAACATGCTTTCCTGTTGAAATATTTAACCTATTCCACCTCCTATTTTCCCCTGCCACCATCCTATGATAAAATATAAAATGTTTGATTTTGTTTATAATTAACTTTGGCTAACTTCCTTTTCATATGAAACATGTGAAGAACTCCATAATTGTTTGGGATTTGAGGTGTGTTCAGTGGGTTCACTGCTTATTATGTACAAGATTTACAATTTGTATGTAGGTTATTACCATCCTAATGGTTCATTTTCCTTTAAATTTTGTTTGAAAAAGGTCATTTACAAAGCTGTATTCTCCCATTTAGTCTACCTTTATGCACACATGTCTATCTAATTCGATCTTCGCATGGCAGCCAAAAAGATCCATTAAAACAAAATTGTGCTTATATTACTCCTACTTAAACCATTCAGTAGCTTTCTCTGCAATTAGAGTAAGATCCGAAATCCTTACACGACATAATGGTGTTTAAGTTGTGTCTTCCAAGCTGGCTTTCCCTTTGATTGAATCATCACATCTGTTTTCTTTGTTATATAAATATTTTCCAGTTTATCTCCATACTGACCTTTTAAGCGATGAACATGTGACCTTATTTAGGACAACCGAGGTCTTTACAAGGATTTTTATTTTTCATATTGGATGTGAGACTATAAAGTCCCTTTTACTCCTGTGACACAAGTGATGACCCTGGCTCCCGCCTCAGGAAGAAAGCCTGTGTTAGAACGAAGAGTGAAACAGAGAAAGAGTCCTGGTGGCTTTTCAGTTCTGGTTCTGTCCCTGAGGTGGCCTCTACAGTCTTGGTTTCTACCTTCTCATACCTTTGCTTCTTGGACTACTCTTTTGGTTTCATTGGCTTCTGTTTATTTTGAATTTATTCCCCTTTTTGCTCAATTACCATTTATAATAGTTCTACCATGCATCAGAAAGATGAAACAACACACCAGCATAAATCTTTAAAGTACGATGCAGTGCTAAAATTAGAGGAGGACTTCGCTCCTGGCTGCATCTATTCATACCTAATTTATTCGGGGGAATTTATTTGACCTCTCCTTGCCTTCATTTCTTCATACAAAAAATATGATAACAATAAATTTTTTTATATTGTATTTCTCAATCTTTTGAAGGTCTTTGCCTTGTGGGACTTGGGTTAAAGATTCCTTGGTAATACAATAGTTTGTACTGCCTCGTCCTGTACTTTTCCTATATTTTTCTCTTTTATTTCACCTCTCTATCCCTTTTTAGTGTCCTTGGAAAGGCCACAGATGCTTCCCCATATCAGAGTGCTTTAAATAATCAAAAGTGTCAAGGATTGGATTTGAACACAAATTTTATTCCAAATCCATATTTGTGCATTAAATTAAACAGACTCATAATGATGCTTCTCAATAAATATTTTGAATAACTAAATTCTGAATACATAGATAAATGCTAGAAAATGGTTGGACCTCAATTTCTCCAAACTGTTAAACGAGGCATTAGTTTTATAATATATGAGACCCAAGAGGGTCAAATGTAGCTGCAACTATGTTATTAGAACACAATATTAACAATCTAACTAAACTAATGACCTTGGTCAAAATGCACAACAGTAAGTCTAAGCTAGCTCAAAGGACTTGGGTTTTGGCGAATGACTCCTTGGAAGAAAATGAAAGATTGCAGTGACTTAAACCAGTGCCTAAAAACCTTCATTTGTTTTAATTTATCTGAATTAAGTACTAAATATTGAGTTATTGCCTCAATAATTGATAGTAATATAAATTAATACTTATTAGTAGTATTATAAATATTAACTAACCATAACTAATAATATACAATAATTAAATCAGTTAGAACATGTTTGATGGTAAGTAACAGAAAACTTACCTAGAGGATATTTATTATTTATATATCAAGAAATCCTTAGGGTTGATTCAGCAATTTAATGTCATAAAGATCCCAGTTTCTCCACTCCTTCTAATCTTAAACTTTAGGAGTGGCAATATCACCCTTCAAGGTTACTAAAGGGCTGCCACATTTTCAAACATGGGATTGCCACACTTCAGCTTTCTCCAAATAAGGAACAAAGAATAAGGCGAGGGCAGGGGCAGGGAGCTATAGAGACATAAGGACTTTCTTCTGGTCTCAATTTTGCATTTCATGAGGAATGAAAAAATTTCCCTTTAAGTCTAGGTAATGGTTATGCAACCTCTAACCTAAAGGATACCACTATTGGCTTAAGCATTTAAAGGTTAAAATATCTGGAGGTCTTTAAAAATGCTGATACCGGCTTCCATCCCAACCAATTAGTCCAAAATCTCCAGGGCATCAGCATTTCGTAGAAGTTTCTGGGATGAATATAATGTGCATCTGGGTTTGAAATTCGCCAGATAAAGCTAACTGTAATTCATTGTTTTTATCAGGGCACTTTTTACCTGAATAAAGCAGGAGTTCTGTAAAGAAGGAAGAAACAAGGATAAAGAATCCAAATATGAATCCTATACAGAATCTTAATATAAAATACACCTGCAACATCTTACCTGATTCACTTGTGCCTGCAGGAAACTAAAACTCTGAAAGGGGTCTTTATCCCAAGGAAAACATCTCTGAACTCATCCAAAAAGATTCTAAGAAATAAAGCTTAAAATATGCCAGACTTCACTTCATGAAGGCCTGAGTTAGCACAATAAGTACGGTTAATTATTTCTAGGAATTACAATGATTGTGTGCTTATGATAAGAGTGGGTAAGAGTTTCATGATCCTAAGGGGCAGAAAGGGCATATCCAAATGGAGATGATATTTTTTTACCACTTTATCCCCAAAGTTTTACAACTTAAAGCAAAACAAAATGCCATTATATTTTTAACAGTAGTCAGTGTAATATTTTGCTCAAAATATTGATTTCTGATTCAAACCTAGTTTGCTGTCCAAGCCAGATTTACTTTATTCTTGTAAATGAATGGTGATTGAAGTATAAACAAAGAAATGATCACATAATTATAGTAATTCAAAATCTATACAATGTATGACATATAATATTTGAAATATTCATTCTTATGCATTCTTTATGCTTTAAATATATTTGTATTTATACAAAATTTTTTATGTGATTTGATGATAGTTGCAGCAAATACTTGGTTTAATTTTCAAAGAATATATTGTGGGGTCTGGCCTGGGGGTGTAGTGGTTAAGTTCCCGTACAGGGTTCCAGCAGCATGGGGTTAATGGATTCAGATCCATGGGCACAAACCTATACACCAGTCATCAAGCCATGCTGTGGTGGTGTCCCATATACAAAATAGAGGAAGATTGACAAGATGTTAGCTCAGGGCCAATCTTCCTTGCCAAAAAAAAAAGAGAGAGAGAGAGAGACTATATTGTGTACTCACCCGCAATGTAGAAAACCAGTACCAAATACCAAATGAAGAGTGATGCCCTGCTCCTGGGGTAAAATGTAGGTTAATGGAGAAATAGTGAGAAAGTAAAGAAAGCAGAGGGGTCAGTAAAGATAAAGTAAAACAAAACAACAACCCTAAAATGTTGCTGTCCCAGTCTGCACTTATTGAAGAGACTGATGAAATCTATGGTGTGTGAACATATTCCAAATGGAAGGTAGTAATTCTTGATGGTAGTCACAGAAAGAAGAACACTGGAATGAATAACAAATCAAAGAAGGAAAAAGGAAAGTCTTTCATTAACAATGTGTTAATCATATAATATCATGCAAAAATAAAAAAATAAAGTTCTAAATACATTTCTACCGTGAAAAAAAACATCAGAAATGTCACAGAGAAAATCTTAAAGTACAAAATATTTTTACTTTTTAAAACGTATACACGTACATTTAAAAAATGTATACACAAATTTTATATATCAGTCACAAGTGCAATGTTAGTTTTTAGTGGAGTAAAGATATTCTTGTTAGAATTTGTCAGGTGTTCTGAGCGGACAAACATGTCTCCAAGCAGCATCTTCTCTTGGGTTCTTTGGGCACATGTTCATTTTAATCGTTTTTTAAGGCAAGCATCTCTGGGAAATATTCAGCTGAAAAATTAATGAAATCTCATACAGAAGATAATGACTTTCAAATAATCCATCCCCTACTTTTTAAAAACAAGCAATAAAGCATTAAAATATTAAAAGTTCAATATATCTATGTTTTTTAATAAATATTGTGGCTCCTATTGACACATTTCAATTGTTTTCAAAACCTGTACATTAGATTTCTTAGCGGGTGCTCATGAATACTTATATGACACATTTAGTTTCTTTGCTTGAAATGTTTTAATGTTGCTGATTATTTGGATCAAACACTAAGTAGAAAGTTGAAATCATCTCTTAGAGATTAAAATATCTCTTATTATTTAAAATATGGGACATTAAATAAAAGACTGTGAATAAGAAGTTTCAAACAGTCTCAAAAAAAGAGGGCTAAAAGAAAAAGTGAATTTAAATTAATGATAAAATTAATATAAAAAGTTAAAAATGTTTTTCATAGGATATTTTAAGCTGTATTGTAAGATTTCAGAAACAAGAATGTACAAATGACAAAAAGTTGCATATACTTTGTAAAAATATATGCAAACATCACTTGGAAATAGTAACTCAGTATATTTAACATGAATTCAGTCATCTGTTTGGTAATCTTGCATTTATTATTAAACATAAATATATCCAAATCTGAAAGAAATGTTGATAAATAAGACATGAATAAAATAAAAGGTTATAGGTACCTCTAAAGACTTTCTAAAATCCATTATCACAAAAATGAGATAAGACACAATCATATTCTAGTTGGAATAGAAAGTCCTACTTTTTTTCCTAAGTGTTTCTAGGAATTTGTTGAGAAATTACTTCATAATTTTACATTAACTCAGAATTGTCACTGTTTGCTGTCGAATTTGAGTTCTGACAATAATGGATCTTTCTTTGGTGATGTTTCTGTGCAGTTTTTGTCCTTTCTGTGTTTTCTTATCTGATTAACTGGAAAGTTAGGAAAGACAATGTTAAATGTGTTCAGGCTGACACCATTTCAAACTACAAGTCCTATCGAAGGAGGAACAGCAGGGGAGAAATAAAATTAGAATAGTGTCTCAACATGATCACTCTGCCGTATGAAAAAATAGATAATAGATTTTTATAGATTAAGAGATGAAACTGTTAGAAACAAGGAAAAGAAATCTAAAAATGAGTGTCAAAACCAATGAAAAAATATTGGTACATCCCATGGTACATTTCATTATGTAAGAATAAAAACAACTTTATGTAACAAAATATCAGAAAAAAATGAAAAGGCACTTAAATATTTACTGTAAACATCATTAAAATGGTTAATGCTAAATAAACAAACTTTTATAAGGGATAAAGTAAACACATAACCAAATAAAATGACAGTTTTCGAATGGAAAATTACTGAAAATATTTGGAAGGAGGTTTATCTACAAGAGTACTAAATGCAATTTAAAACAATATCCCTTTGTGTCTGTTGTTTTGCATATCACTTTGACTTTCTAGTTTGTTCCATTGGTCTGTGTGCCTTACTCTCATGAAAATGCCACAGTGTCTCGATTAATGTAAACTTACACACATCTTGAATTCAGGCGTAGGTCTTCAGTTTCATCTAGATCCTTGTTTTTGTTGTTTGTCCTGTCAAGTCTATTCTGACTCCTCCTAGCAATCCTGTGTACAGCAGAGCGAAACCCTGCCCAGTCTTTTTGTGCCATCCTCTCACCCTCCGGTGCTGTATCAGACATTGCTCCATCTGCTATTCATAGGATTTCCAAGGCCAATCTTTTCAGAAGTGGGTAGCCAGGTCCTTCTTCCTAGTCTGTCTTAGTCTGGAAGCTTTGCTGAAACCTGTCCACCATGGATGAACCTGCTGATATTTGAAATACCGGTGGCATAACTTTCAGCATCACGGCAACACACAGACGCCACCGTATGACAACTGACATGGTCAGAAAGTGAATCCAGACAGCAGACATGAGACAGCTGAATCTTCACCACTAGAGTACCAGTGCTGGCTAGGTCCTTTGTATTTCCCTGTAAATTGTGGAAACAGTTTGTTGATTACTACAAAGAAAGAGAAAGCTTACTGGAATGGTGACTGGGATTGTATTGAATCTACCATTCATTTAGGGGAGAATTGATTTCTTAACAATCTTGGATCTTCCAAACCAGGGATATGGAATAACTCATCAGTTTTTTAGATTTTCTTTAATTTCTCCAATTTATGGTTTGCTGTTTCTTTTCATTATATAGTTTTCGTTCACCTTTTGCTAAATGTGTGGTTAACGGATATGAATTTTGACACTACTGTAAATAGAATGTTTTTAATTTCAGTTTCTTATTGTTTGCCACTAGTGTTTGAAAATAAAATTAACTTTTGTATATTAACCCTGAATTCTACAAATATATTAAATGCAATTATTATTTCTAGTAGCTCTTTTTATACCCCTTAGAACGTGAAATGGTAAGAGTGGATATCCTTAGGTGTATCAGTTCAATATTTCAACATTAGTTATGATATTAGCTATAGATGAATCATACTTATCTTTTGTCAAATTGAGGAAGATCCCAGCTATTCTTAGTTCACTGAGAGTTTTTAATGGAAATTGATGTTGTTTTCTTCAATTTTTTTTCTGCATCTATGGAAATGGTTTGTTAAAACAACCTTGCCGTACTGAGCTAAGATTTACTTAGTCATGATGCATTACATTACTCTTTTAATATGTTTTAATATGTTAGTATTACTTTAGTATGTTTAATATGTTGAATTCAATTGCCAGTAAAGTATTTTTGCATTTATATTCATGAGCAATATTAGTTCATAAATTTCTTTTGCTGTCTTTGTGAGGTTAGGGAAATATGGTTTTTCTAGCCTCATAAGAAAGTAGAAACATACCTCTTCCCTTTTCTTCTGGCTGAGTTTGTGCAAGATTGGCATTATTTCTTCTTAAATATTTGATAAAATTTAACAGAGAAACCATATGGATCTGAAATTTTCTTTGTAGCAAAGTTTTTGATGATGAATTCTGTTTGTTTAGTGGATCTAGGGCTCTTAAAATTTCCTATTTCATGGCATGTGAGTTTTTCTCAGTTGCATTTTCTAAGGAATATGTCCATTTCATCAAAGATTTCCAATTTGTTGGTATTAAGTTGGACAAAATAGTTTCTTTTATCCTTTGACTATCTGTAGGCTCCACAGTGATAACCCCTCTCTCATTCATGATATTATAATTTGTGGAATTTTTGTCCTTTTTTCTTGATCAATCTGAGTAGGTGCCTATAAGGGTTTTTGTTTTCTTCTTGCGTTTTATAATCTGCTCTAAGAATCAACATGTAGCTTTGTAATTTTTCTGGTTGTCTGCTTTCTGTATCTTATTTCTGTTGTTTAGATGTAATTTACTTTTCTTTTTTTGTGTATCTTAAAGTGAAATTTTGGGTAATTGATTTTAATATTTTGGACATTTTTCTCCTCCAATATTGGTATTTGAAGCTATCAGTTTCTCTCTAAGCACTATTTTGACTCTATATTATAAATTTTTGTGATTTTTTTACTGTCATTGGGTTTTAATTTTCTTTGTTATTTCTTATGTGGCACAACAATTATTCATGTGAGTGATGCTGAATTTCTAAACAGTTAGTATTTACCCATGAAATCCTATCGTTATTGATTTCACTTGCACTCAATGTGGTCTGAAACATGCTCTGTATATTTTTGACCTTTAAAATTTATTGAACATTGTTTTTTAAGGAAAAACAGGTAGTTTCTCTGTATCACATATTGCAAATACAAATCTGAATCCTTATTACTGAATTATTGAGTAACTTTAACCTATATCTTCATTTTCTTAAAGGGATGCTAATTTAGGGCAACAGAAGACTAGCAAACTTGAAAGTCACTACACTTTTTGGGTTTTTTTTTTTTTTTTTGCTGAGGAAGATTTGCCTTGATCTAACATCCCTGTCAACAATCTTCCTCTATTTTTTAGGATGTGGGCTGCCAGCACAGCATGGCTGCTAACAGAGCAGTGTAGGTCCATGCCCAGGAACTGAACCTAGGCTGCAAAAGCAGAGCACGCAGAACTTAACCATTAGCCCACTGGGGCTGGCCTGAAAATCACTACACACTTAAGCAGTTACTTCTTAATATGCTGGTACTTTGGTACAATGGGATTAACACACTCATGGTGAACATTAGGCATTATTATAATTAATATTAAATGTCTCCATTATTTCTTTCATGAAGAGTTATTTTGATATGAATGTGAAAATCTTTCTTCATATTTTTAGATCTTTAAACCAATAATCCAACAAGTCTTTTTACATTTATATAACTTAAAAATATTTCCAGACTGAAATGAAAAAAGAAAAAAAAGAGGAGGTAAAAATATTTGGGAGAAGAAGGAGGGGTCACAAGCCTTGTTTAGTTTAAGTGTTGTGTTTTAAAGTAAGACAATTATCATTTTAATGAATGAACACTTTATATTTTTCTAAAGTCGTAGAACACACACACACATTTTCATTGCCTAATACAAATCTCCCCATGAATTGTTTGCCTGTAATACTTTTCTTTGTCACTGAGAAAAAATGGGTCTGTTTATATTCCATTTAATTCATCTTTGCGAAGAATACTCTATCACCTTAATTCACAGAAAACACAATCATACAGGCTTTCACCAGTGTTCAAAAGAAAAAAAAACATAAGAAGAGTACTTTGAACAAACTGAAAGGACTTACTGAATAAGCCATGAATGGGGAATTCCAGAAGAAAGCAGAATGCTCATTCTATCAACAAAAATACATTTTGCCCCTGGCAAAGCTAAGGGCAGACATATTCCATATAGACTCAAGAGTCCTAAATACTGTTTAGATGAAAATTTTATTAGATTAAATGTCAGCAGAATAAACAAAAAAAATTTCAATGGCTCATATTTTAGCTGGTGCTCAGTACCAGTGCAGTATGTCTACTAAGAAGGAACAGCTCTGAATCTAGTCATAAAAAACTGATAGTCTCATTCAACTTAACAATCAATATTTGTGCTTTGAAATATTAATATTTTGAATAAATTTTTGAATATGATTCTCATATAAAGCATGACTTTAAATCGCTTCTTTTCCTTTTCTTAATGTACGTAGCAGACTGCTTATTTGGCTTGTGGTTCATAGAAAATTCTGAAGCTCCTGGCTCATTGCTTGCATGGAATGCTGCAGTTACCTCCTGCTTGACCTCACTGCCTTTTGCAGACGTCTTCCTCGTGAATTTATCACACTGAAATAAGAGAAATCTTTCAACACGCAAACATGATCACGGATCTCTTCCACTCTCCCCTACTTTCCGAGTTTGTAACCCCTCATTGGTCTTAGACTCTTATACATATAGACTATTCCACATGAACACTACAAGAACTGGCCGTTTGTTGTCTCTCTCACTTCAAATTGTATCACTCCACTATCATCACCTTCCCACCCTTCATGATTTTTTACTCCAGGTAGATAAATTATCTTGCGGTCTGTAATTTCATGATATTTCATGCTTGTTTGGGGGCATTTATATGTATTGATTGTATCCTCTCTTGGAATATTCTTCCTTCTACCTCTTTTTCGTCTGAAAATCTTTTCCTTGTATTTTACGTCTCATTTTAAGTGCCATTTCCTCTAATGAGACTTTTCCATTTAAAAATTCCTCTTTCTTTTGTCATCATAGCATATAATACACCATATCTCTGTCTGTGTGCTCGTTTATACTCCTTCCTGAATTTAGGTATTTTTTGCAGGAATACCTATCACATTTACAATTATATCTCCAGGAGCTAGCACAATAACCTGCATATAATAATAGCCTTTAATATGTATGAGTTAAATTGAGTAGAGCTCATATAGCAAGGAAAAGTGTCACACTGTAATTTCTAAATAGTCTAAATGTAATTTCTACATAGTCTTAATGCATAGTGTGTGCTCAGGCATACACACACAGTCTTTACCATTCACTTATGAAAATTATTTTATTTTAACTAAGATTATTTTCTATCTTGAATGTACATACTACTCATTTAAGATCTTCTGATACTCCCCTCTGTATTAATTTCTGCACATTCACTGCCATTTCACCTATGTTGTCCTATAGACATATCCATCTACACATGGAACATGTATACATATATTTAAATGCATTTTTGAACGAACATGATTTTTGATCATTTCACTAATCAATTTATTTTGAATATCATTTTTTTAACTTTGAATTTTATTTATATATAGCACTGGCCGTATGCGCTATCCACAGATCTGAACCTGCTGTTCCACTTGTGCTGAGCAGGATTTCCATGGCAACAGCACAACATCAGTGGGGTAAAACTGCCCTATCTCATGACGGCCTAATCCCAGCTCACATTCTCACTAGTGGGTGGTCAATCTGACACTTGATGAAGTCTGCTTCACAATGAAGAGCCAATAGCTAAGGACTAAAAAGAAGAGTTGCTATGAACACTTGGCCATCCCATTCCAGTTATCCGTGTGATAACTTTTCTGACACCTCTTGCTTAAGATGTCAAAGATCAGAAGGATGGCGAGGCCCTGCTTTCACAGTCTGTAACTGTATGGAAAATTGTGATCAAACCCACTTTTGTCTTTCTGCTCACAGAACGTGTCTGTCCTCCCTGAACTTAGCTTGGGATATCTAAATTACTATTTGACACATGTACTATCCAGTCAGCTAGGCTGTAGGTGACTAATCCAGGTACACTGAGCCCAACAACAGTTTGGCCAGAATATTAGGACGTGTGGCCTGCAGTGAAAAAAATGGACCAACTGGATTTGTTCCTTTGGGAATTTTATTTTAGATAAAATATTAATATTTTATTAATAAATAATTTTATTCTAGATAAAGTATTTAATATAATATTAAATAATAAATAAAATAATATTTATTTTAGATAAATATTAAGGATTAAGCTCATTTTTAGGGTTGACGAAATAACAGATCTAAACGGATGTTAATATACGTAAAGTTAAAGAAGCTATGATAACCAACACTATGAGTAAGGAAAATGATAGGGTAAAGAGAGGAGGTGCAGAGAGAGATGCAGAGATCACATAAGGATGAAAATGGTCCATGTCCATGAGAAATGGAAAAGAATTCTATGTCTATAGGCATGTTATTGGTTAAATTCATTATTTTCAAGCTACAGCAACAAACTATGGCTAACAAAAACAAGAAAATAATTCACTGAAGTACAACACAGAATTGATAGAGAAGCTGAAAAGTTAAAACACAGAAATGAACATTTTATTTGTTAAGTTCTAACATCTAGTTCTTGGAAAAAAGTAAGTGAAATTGATATATAATTGATATATAATGGTAAAAAAATCAGAATAAAACACTCCAAACAAAAATAAAACTGAGCATGAGAATTACAAACTATGTATATTTTCACAATGACTCTGTGCACTGGATTAGAAAATGTGGTAGTGAAGGTCTGTTTGGTTCTCAAGCAAAAGAAATGTACAGATAATCTTCAGGGATGATATGAAGAAATCTATCAGTACCTAGGCTACCACAAGGACTTAGCCACCCAACACCAAGGGTCCCGCTTACCAGAGGACTGAGAGTTGGACTTCCTAGAAAATTGAAAAAATGGATTCCCTATTGCCCAGAACAACGATCTCAGTCCTCATGGCCATTTTTTTTTTTTAGCTAACACTTAGAGAATCCCCAAAAGTAGTTTTTATAGAATCAGTTTGATTCCACTGAGTGTGGAATATACTTGTAATGAAAGAATTTATGCTATACCACCTTAAGCTCTGGATTACTAAATAAAATCTATAAAACAAATGTATGACTAGATTCAATGCGGTGAAACTATAGCTCAACAAACGCATTTTTTTTAAGCCAGAGATAAAAGGCGTATTACCTACAAAGACATAATTTCAAGACATTATTTCTCATTAGCAAATATAAATGCCAGAAAGCATGTAGTAATAGTTTCAGATTGCTGAAAAAAACCCTCTCAATTTAGAGTTTTACATCTAAATTAGCCATCATTTAAGGATAAAATCAAAGATACTTAAATTATAAATACGAAAAAAGTTAGAGTTTACCACTTGCAGAACATCACTAAAATGACTATCAAAGGTTACCCTTTACAGAGGAGAAAAATAAACCCCAAAATAAAACTCCTGGCTTCCAGCTAGGACATTCTAATCCTTCACCAAATGTGCTACAAATGAGAAAACAGGGAATGATTTAACTAAAGAAAAGTTCAGTTGTTTTAAAAGATGACAGGGACTTGAGAATTCGAGAACATCCGCCTTGCCTAACAAGTACAGCAGATGTGGCTTTGTGGTCAGCGTACACAGTTTTTAAGAGTTTGAGGATCTTGCAAAAAGTGAAAGCTTATATATCCAGAAGCAGAACAAGGACTGCTAATTACAGATCTTAAAACTTCTTCTTGTTCCACCCTGCTATTTGTTAAGAAAAGATTGTACTCATGACTCACTAAATAGACACTGTCCTATGATTAATATAATTACCTGAAAATATTTAAAATAAGTTTGATTCTGCTGGATTATTTCAAATACCTTTGTGACAATTAAATGACAGAATTATGTTAACCCAAAAGAATGGTTGCCAAAATAGGCAAATATGTTATTCCCTCTGGGCGGACAAACTCGTAGTTGCTTTACTGATTTCAAGCTGTTATTTTTAAACTGAATCAATTTGAAATTGTTTGCCTAAATGGGAACAGTCTGGGTGAAATGTAATGCATAGAAATGTAGAGCATGCAACGCAGTGCATAGAAAAAGTATTTCTTCACTGCCAGAAAAAAAAAAAAATTAATTCTAGATCAAAATGGTGTCAGCAAGAAACATATGTTTGTTAACTATTGTTTCCGTAGAAATTGAAATATTTTTGAGAGTGTTTTCTCAGTGGGTAGGATCGATGGCCGAAGTTTTCTAGGCACTTAGCAGTAGACTGGAGTAGAATCTCTCCTGTGAAGGTCACAGTGGGAAACCAGGAGCGCCAGTACAAAGCCATTCATTTCACTGTGTTTTATTACTATGTGATAAAATTCCGTGACGGATAGGTGGTTATTCTCACACACACTGAAGGACTTCACTGACACAAAAGTTGAATTTGCTATACAAGTCCATCTTCACTTTCATTTACTGCGGTTAATTTGGAGTGGATCAATCATATGTTTCAGAATCAATATCATTAATAAAAGAAAAAGATACACAATTATGTTTCATGTGTTACAAGAGATTAGAGATTATTGCAAATAGAAATAAGAAAACCTAAAGATATTATCGATAGTCATTGAAATAGGTAATATTTTAGGTGACATAATTAATATTGTAGAACTACCAGACATATAATCAGAATTAGTAAAAGATAACAAATATAATATATAAATAAACATGTTATAAAATCTAATAATTTCAAATCAGTAACATAACCACCTCTCAATTTTGTTGATAAGTCAAAATGTTTAATTTTGTGGTATACTTTACATAATTGTTTTGGTTTAGCACATTTGAAAACAAACCATAAAAATGTAGTTTCCTGAAGTGCTTCAAACACTCTCTCTCAGACCGTTATGAATCACGGAGTGTGACATTGGTCCATTTTACCTTAGAGCATTCATAAAGTTAATTCATTCTTATTTTCTGAAGATTGTTTTGATCTGGAAAATCTCCCTTGCTTGCCTGTTTGAAATGCACTTTAATATTTCAATTAAATGCACCATATTTCCCCCCAAAATTCTTAACACCACACTTATTTTAAAAAAACAAAAAACAAAAAGCAAACTATTAGATTATACCCCGACTGTCATCCCATTTAAAACAAAGTATCCCACATGATACTCTTCAGCTGCTTGTCATCTGAGAAATCTTGAGACTGTTGTCTTTCCAGCACTGCCAGCAGGTGTTTCTTCCGTCTTTTCATTAGGGCTTATTTTTTCTCTCTCTTTTCCTTTTATATTTTACTCCATTTTCAAAATACTTTTCTATGAAACGACTTGGCTTCTGTGCAATCTATATGGTGTAACCTATACCATGCAGTGCCCTCAGCAAATTCTCTTCCTGAATCTTTTGAAAAAGCAGCAGGCATGGTAACAAGAACTATACTGTTTACCTTTTCTTTTCTGCTACTTAAGGTTTGGAGAAAACATCATGCATAAAACATTTTTTCTGACCACCCTTACTATGCCCCTCGGTCTATTTTAGGGACTTATTCTCAAAGCCACCATATGGCCTGAAGTTTTGCTAGCATAGCTAAATAAAGGCTTGGAAGTTCTTTGCTGTGTGCCCCCAGACTCCACGACAAAATTTGTGGATTGCTTTTAAAAGTCAATTTTAAAACTCTAGCCCTTGGTAGAGACTAAATTAAAAACAGCTTGAGAAGAGTGGAACATGACAAAATAATAGTTCAAGGAGATTTAGAGATACTGTCAGAAGTTAGCTGAAGTTAGAAGAAACAATTTAAAGGTTATTCCAAGGAACTCGAAGTTCTCATTTTAATGCTAATGAACCAAGAAATATTAGGCTGAGGGAGTTAATCTGTATTCAGAGCATTTTAATAAATTAAATGAAAAAGGTGCAGATCTAATGCAACTTGCAAATGCTCGTTTCAATAATTGTCACATCAGCTGAGTATTTATCTAATCGGCACTGCTAAATTTACCTTTCTCACTAATATTGCTTTTCTCTCTTGTCACATCATTTTAATGGCATTTTAGTCAAACTGAGGATTTCCCCCTGAATTACTTCAGGAAGACTGTAAAGCCCTTATTCACAGGGGGAGTTATTAAGTGGGAGAAACTATTGTTTGTTAAACATTTTAAAATACATGCCTTCTTGTCAAGACCCATTCCTTTGAAGTAGTTATGGCTTTAGTCCCTTTATTTCTTCTTCATTCTGGAATTGTGTTTCAAATCTATATTTACAGAGTATTTTCAAAGACTTCACTAGTCTACAATGTGATATATGTTGCCTCTAATCAAAGTGATTTCTATACTACCTTGTTTCATGTGTTCCACTCTGACCTCCCTACCAATTTTCCATGCATCCTCTCTTCCTCCCTTTCAATACCATCAATGTCATTTTTCTCTAAATTACTTACTGGTAAAATGACATATCCAAAAATTGGAATATGGAATAGTGCCTCTCAAAATTTTTCAAATGTTGGACTCAAAAAACATCTGTACAGCACATGAGTAAGTGTATGAGGTTTCTCATGCTGTGAAGCAACCAGCTCAGGTTGCTCTAATGAGCCCACTCAGCCACTGAGGACAAAGGGAGCAATATATTGGCACAAATGTCACCCACTTTTAGCATGCCAAAACTCAAATGTAAAAACAAGCATGCGTAATTCTCTTTAATGTAGCTTAACTTTTTCCTTGATCGGAGGTTTCTGAAGCCTTCTCTGCATCCTGCTTTCCTTCTTTTCCTTACAGGGAAATGAAATCATTGAGTTTGTCATTGGTTGATTGATTTACAGCATTCACAATGTTTTTATAAAAGAGTTAACATTAATTTTATAATCCTTTACATGGTATGTCTCAATGAAGGCTTGTTGGAAAGGTTCTTAATGTAAAAGAAATTTCACAGAGAATATTGGGGATAATAAACTTGAAAAAGGAAGTCATTTTAGGACCACAGATAAGTGCGAAAAAGGGACAGAGCTTACTTATATTACTAGAAAATAATTTTCAATTTGGAGGTTATAATGAACACTCATTTTTTTTATAAAATTGACCTTTTTAAAAAATGAAGAGGCGTGCCTTCTCCTTTAGCAAGAATATTGCATTAATAATTGTCAACCTGCAATTAGAAGAGAAGCAGGATTTCAATCCTTGTAACTTTTCTCTGAAACGTTGGTAGATGAAAAGAAGTGCCCTGGACAGATGGGAAATTAGCATGTCATAAAAATCCATAATAGATTGGCTGTTGCTGTCAATCTCAGGAAAGTAATTATATCACGATGACTATTCCTGAAAATTACTATGGACTTACAAGGGAAAATAGTATGCATGTAAGACAAACAATACAAATAAATATCATTTTCCTTCAATATATTTTCTAATCTCTTCTTAACTGTTTGCTAGTATGGAGACTTTTTAATTATTTTTGTGTGATAGTATCATGCACACACTTTGCTTTTTAAGAGGAGGATGTGTACAGGACAAGGTGGAGGGTCTCAACCACTGCACTGCTCAAGGTCAATCTTCAGCCGATGCTCTCTTATCCGACTTGGGCCAGATGCAAAGGCTTTGCTCTTTCATACCATCATTTCCCTTAGAAGTGTCCGGTCCTGGATCATTGAAACAAGGGTGGCCTATAGAAAGTTCCTTTGATAGGGCAACAAAAGTACTCTTGACTCTGTGGTCAAAAGTAGGCCTCAGAACTGCTTGGGCAATTCATAGGTGACATGCTTGCTGCTGTAGAAGGAAAATCCTTATTAGCTTGCAAAGAAAAGGCAGCTAAAGTATCTGGTTGGCATAGGTGATGTTTAGCATTCATAGGAATGAAGAGTCACGTAGTCTGCAAACAGACTCAGTTTCCACAGGTCTCCCTAATCCTAGTGAAGGTGGAATTCTTAGATAGAACTTGATGATCTCTTGCTTTTGTTTCTTCTCTCATATTAAAGAAGTTCCTCTTTCTTTACTTCCTCTAGCCCAGGGTTTGTCAACCTTGGCACTAGTGACATTTTCAGTTGAATAATTAGGTTGTGGAGGCTGTCTTATGCATTGTAGGGTGCTGCAGATCTGGCCTCTACCCACTAGATGCCAATGGAACCCCTCTACCCTTAGTTATGGCAACCAAAAATGACTCTAAGACATTGCCAAATGTCCCCTGTCAGGGGGATTTCTCCCAATTGTTATCCACTGTTTAGCTCATGGAAATTTTTCCATCTGCATGAAATATAGTTATAAGAATTTTATCTTACATCTCTGCTATACTGGTTTCATAGAGACAACAGTCCCCTTGAGGGAATGAGTGACTCAGGTCCAGCTGCCTGGAGTTGGGTGGAAGATAGAGCCCTGGGAATTCAAAGAAAAAAATGCAATAAAAAAAAACAGGTTAATACTTCAAACGTTTCTTCCCCAACATCCATACATGCTTGCATATGTAAAAGGTATGTTCACAATAATCTCAAATGAATGAATCCATAGATTAATCTACAAAAATAGACTTGTTTTACAAAATTTGTTTTGATATAATCTATATTTTAAGCAGTGTGACCTTTTTAGTAACAAAAACATTTTGTATAGTTCAAAAGTGAAATGATAAGAAGTACACGTATGTTCAGTCTAGTTCAGACTAGTCAACTAGTAATCTCTTCAAAATACTTTTAAAATGACAAAAAATTTAGGAATCTCTATATAATGTATGTATACTTGCAAACGTACAGACATATTTGTATGTATATATTTGTGCATATATATACTTTTTAAACATGCCATGGTCTTTTGACATTAATGGCACTAGTAAAATCACTAAGATTGGCTTATTTAGTTTTCTTCTATGTAAAACCACTTCAAATTCCATCTCAAATCATATCTACAGGTCACCTGTACAGGCAGGATGATGCTACCTGGGCATGTGCATCATCTTCTTATCCAGCATCATTAACTTTATGTAGCATCTACCTATAGCAATAAATATTTCAACTGCCACCCCAATTTCCTCTGTAGATATGTGTGTCAACTATATGCTTTCAAGTTTATTAGATGTAGTTAAAATCCTATTCATTTATCATTGAGAATTAAGTATGCAACAGTGTCTATTATGTAAGGTGTCCCTAGATGCTGATAATAGTGTCAAATTAAGAAATATATGTAAAATAAATGGTCGCAATACAGATTTTTAACAAAGGATTTATGATTTATTATATAAATAGATTTTGGGAAAAAACTAAGATAGATGGTATATATTTATTTTGCAATAATTTTAATTGAAAGTATATATTCATATTTATGTATATATGCTACAGACATAACGTTCTATTTAAAAGAAAACATTTTAAACAGCCTATAATAAATATGACATTTTTTGTTGTCTTTAACACACGTTGGCTCCTCACAAGTATAAGAAACGTTATAAAATCACTGTGATCACCGCGAGGAATGTCCCACTCCTTAGTGGAGCTTGAGCTCCCATATGTCCCTTTTGCAGCATCTCAGAGAGTGTTGATAGAGTGAGGACTGTGTTCCTCACTCATTTTCACATTTCACATTTTCATATTATCCCTTGCCATTTGAAACACTCTATCTTGAGCTCTCAGGACCTCCTCTTCTCTTCATGTTTTCAAAGGCATATTTTAAGGTGGTTTTTTTTTTTCCTTTACTACTGAACACATGGGAAAGTTTTTAGTTTGATTTTTTTCTATTCGCTCAATATTAACTTTTGAAATGGGCTTTTTTGATTTTTTTTCATGAATAATATATTTTGTTTGCTTGGATTAATGATAAGTCAAAAAGAAAAGTAAAGCTAGCCTATGACATCTGATGATTATTTTTCCGGAAATATTTTCTATCTCGTTGAGTTAGAAAGTAAGAAAAATACAAGTCTTAATATTTCTAGTATTAATCTGTTCATTCACTTATTGTCAAAAGTTTCCTGAGCATTTACTATGAGTACTATGAGTCAGTAATTTTGCTAGAAACTGTGGGGGTAAAATGTCTCCGCCCTAAAGGAGTAAAAATTTATATATCCATATACATAGATATATATATATATTTAATTATAGAAGGAACGTTAGACAAAGGTAACTGTATATACACGTATGTATATATGTACATATGTATATATACATATATGTATGTATGTATACTTATTCCATATGTGTAATTATATAATTAATGTTACACAAAGGAATAACTGTATATACACATGTATGTATATATATATTTTTTTCTCTAATGTTCATTAAACGTATTCAATGTGCAAGTTGCACATTAGGTTTATGAGCAAAACTCTTCCCTGACGTTATTTGACAGAAATTTTTAAATGTCCTAACAAGATAGATAGAAAATTTTTAAATGCTTTACAACTGACCTTGGTATTTTTTTATTTAGGGCTCATGAAAATATGTTCTTTAGGTTGCACGGAAACAAGCCTGTCACTGGCCACGGGATTGGTTGCTCAAAGTGCCATTCCTAACCCTGGTAGAGATAATGGAGTAAATATTAGAAAGACATTTTTCTAACCAAATTGGAATGACCACAGTTTACTCTTTCTCTCTAGAGAGAGAGGATTAGTAGACTAGTAAAGACAGACTCATAAATTAGACAAACTTAAATAATTAATTATATGAATATGATGTATGTGTTTAAATTCTATGTATATTTTATAGATCTGCACAGGCAGCAGATGTTGTCTCAGGTTCATGAAAGCAAGATTTTCTTATAGCTTCATTGCATTGCTGCATTACTGCCTAAATGTGTTTCTAGTTAAACCTCAATTTTATACAAAGAACTGATTTCCATATTCTGTTTGATTTCCAGGCACTTAAATTAATATAATAGGTCAAGCTAAGGGCATATTCGCAGTTTTTCTTTGAAGAAAATGGTGTTAAACTATGAACATATTTAAGTAATGTGGTAAACCAGTGTAACTGCCGTCACTTAGTAAGACTCAGCTAATTAAGGCAATTGGGAAGGTCACCAACACAGACTTTAAGTTCACACGAAAATACAGATATGTAGTGCTAACAATGTTCACAGTTTCTTCAGAAACATGAAACGTAAACCTATAAAAACTCCACAGTCAATAATGGATAATAGACGCTCGTGAAAAACCAGCTTTCTCAAGAACACTTTCCCATTGTTTCCTTGACTATATAAATCTTGTGGCGGTTAATTTTATGTGTCAACTGGACTGAGTCACAAGGTGCCCAGATATTTGGATAAACGTTATTTCTGAGTGTGTCTAAGAGGGTGTTTCTGGAGGAAATTAAAATTTGAATAGGTAGGCTGAGAAAAGAAGATTGCTTTCCCCAATGTGGATGGGCTTCATCCAATCCGTTGAAGGCCTGAATAGAACAAAAGGCTAAGTAAGGGAGAATTCTCTCTGTCTGCCCGATTGACTTTGAGCTAGGACATGGGTCTTCTCCTGCCTTTGGACTCCGCCTTGGACTAGAACTTACATCATTAGTTCTAGTTCTCAGGCTGTCGGGAATGCATCTTGGATTTCTCAGCCTCCATAATTACAGGAGCTAATTCCTTACAGTAAATCTCTCTCTCTGTCTTTCTCTCTCTCTTTCATTAAATACATATACGTATTATCCTATTAGTTCTATTTCCTTGGAGAACCCAAACTAATTCAAGGCCCATCTCATAGACCTCCAGGGGAGAGAACACATTCACATTTGTTAAAGTCATACTATGATACAGCCAAATTTCAAAATATTCAAACTACCAAAGATGACAGCCCCTAGTTTAATTGTTAATAAAGTAAATTATCTGTGCTCCATTGAAGATAAAACCATAATTGTGGTTTGGATTACATTAAAAGAAATAGTATTTTTTAAAATAGTATAGACATGACAGATATATTCATTTTGTACAATTTTCTATCTTTATTAACTAAAAGTTTTATTTTAAGATTCTTAGTTAGGTTCAACAAAGATAAAATATTTTTTTATACCATGCAAGGGTTACCAATACTGGGTTACCAATCCCCTCTGTCAGTTTTACTTAGAGAACTACACTTTTCTTCTTGTCTTCACTCAACAAACACATTTCAGGTGACTCAGAGGAAACTGCAGCCAACCCCAGCTGCATTTCTGGGTTCTGATTAGTGTGAGTCAGTCCTCGTGATCACAACTCCTTTAAGGGTTCAAGAGTTCATGCTTAGTTCAGGAACAAAGGCATAATCCTGTTCATACCTGGCATCAAACTGATGGGTTTATGGGCTAGATGTAAGTCAATAACATGAAGTAGCCTAATAAAATTCAAAGAAAATAATGCATATTGTTGGTAGGCATAGGCTTTTCTCTCCCTCCCCAGGAATGTGAACAAATACCTATCTTTCCTCAGCAGCTTCTACTGTCTTCTTGAACTGGGAGGGCAATCATCCTGGGGTGAAGTTCATGAGGAAGCAGGCAGACTCAAGAGAACCACACAGAAATGGACCTAGGGACCCGAGTGCTCTACCCTTGGAGATCACAACCCCTTTCAACTTTTCATTATGTGCAATCACACATTTTCCTTACTTTTAGCCTATTTTTGGTCTGAAATTCAATTCTTGAAGCTGAAAACAATTTTGACAATGATAGACTCCCATATTGTTATTATTATCCCAAGGAGAGCCGATATGGAGAATGTGGCTAACGAGGTGATTCACTTCTTCATCAGAATGGGTGAAAAAGCAACGTCCACCTACTTCAGAGGCCATGCCCATTAGTGGAAGCTCTTGAGTAACTTTAGACTGAATATGGATGTGTCTTTGTCATAAATGGACAGTTTTTATTAGGAAAAGAATATATATTTCAAAGACTTTTGTAGCTAGAAGGGAAACTGGAGAACATAAAGTCTATCCTCTCTCCCACAATGAAAAGGAACACAACTTCTTGTCATTGAAAATAAACAAATGAGAAACGTTTTTCACGTGAAGTTAGAATTTTATTTTCTCCTGGTGAATTGAAACCTGTATCATTCTATAATGGCCCTCTTTAAACCTGCTAATGCTGTTTTTGCTTTAAAGTCTATTTTAAGTCTGCAAAACAGCCACAAAGTGTTTCTTTTCAATGATCTTTTCCTGACAGAGTTTTTTACAATTCTTGTAGCTGATAATCTCACATTAAAAAACATCAAAGTTTAATTCTGTTAATAGTTCCTAATGTCTTTAATCATGCGTTGCTATAGATTTTGTTTCCACATTTTTTCTACTATTTATTTATTGGAAACAGATATTTAACTGATCTAAAGTTTTAAAAATCATGAGGGTTATAGCTTGAGAGTAAGTTCCTCCAAAAGAATCTGTATTTACATCTTCTGGGTGCACTTGGGTACTACCAATTTGAGTCAACTTTATTTTCATCTCTAATGTTTAGGTTTCCTGCATCATACATGTGTGTACATTTCAACCTCAAATTCCTGTGATAGCAAGACTATGGATCTACATTTGGGTGGAAATTTCTTTCTTTTCTTTCTTCCTTCCTTTCTTCCTTCTTTCCTTCCTTCCTTCCTTTTCTAATTTTATCCAGCTCTAGTAGTGGTCAAGATAGTGTAGTCCTCTTCTGACTAGCCTTTATCTCAATTTAATTTTCTTTTTCCCAGCGCATCATTTTACTGAGCAAGTTCAGTTTCTGAGGAACTGGGCTTTACCTAGTTACTTCACTTCTAACACTCCCATTTGACTGAGTGCAAGGCATCAGCTTCTTGTCCCTACATGGCCATTAAAACCTGTGTCTTTAATGCAGTCCCAGGATTGTTTTTCGCTTTCTCCTCTGGATACCTTCATTCTTCTGTATTGATTCATTTAAAAGGTTATTTTTTAAAGTTTCATATCTTTGAATGTTCCTAGGTAGTTAAAAGAAAAACCTTGGGCAAGTCAATAAACATTTTACTCTCAATTTCCTTTCCTATTAAAAAGATAATTTAAATCAGATGATCACTAATATTCTATCAATATACAGTTATAATTGTGTTGCCGTAAATTACTTTTACCCTTATAGAGTAAATATTTCCTTCATAGTTTATAGTAGTAAGAAAAATGAAATTTGAACTTCTTCAATAGCCAACTTAATTTGAATAGTTGGCAGACATATCCGTGTAATAAATATACACTAAATGAGGTTTTGAGTCTATTTTCCTCTTTTCTCTATAGTGGAAATGATTGAAAATACTGTATGCTTAGTCATCAGGAGAAAAATAAATGTTATCAACATAGTAAATTGACCTTATTGCCTGGATTCTGAAGTGCAATTACAATAAAAAGAATATTTTGGGCTATTCAAATTAACTTGACAGAAGCAAACTGCCCGCCTATCCTTACAATAATCTAAAAATCTTTTCATTCTTTTGAAATTAGCAAGATTGATTCTTCTTTTAATATCAAAGTACTCATTAAATACTGCTTCAATTTATGTATTTTTTTAAGATTAAAAGAAAGAATAGGGGTAAAGTTATGCAACTAAGAAGTAAGTTCAAATGTTTTAGCTGTCTGAAACCAGGTGAGAACTATTCTAAACTTTTTATGAAATATTTTTAATGCTTCTAATATAATTGTCAATGTTAAGGGTACAGCATATTGAATGCCAATGGCCTTGCTCTATCTTTCATTAAAAAACATTCCAGAACCTGAAATTGAAAATAATTAAGAGAAAAATGAATCCAATTAGGCTTGTGTATATATATATTCAAATTATTCTTTATTTTTCATGCAGATATTTACATTAATCTTCAGTTAGTGATTAAGAAATTATTATTATTTTTTTAAGGAAGATTAGCCCTGAGCTAACTACTGCCAATCCTCCTCTTTTTGCTGAGAAAGACTGGCCCTGAGCTAACATCCATGCCCATCTTCCTCTATTTTATACGTGGGATGCCTACCACAGCATGGCTTTTGCCAAGCGGTGCCATGTGCGCACCTGGGATCTGAACTGGCGAACCCCGGGCTACCAAGAATCAGAAAGTGCGAACTTAACCACTGTGCCACGGGGCCGGCCCCTAACTTAAGAAATTTCTTAAATATTGTTAATATTCTTCCCCAATAAGTACTCTCATGTGTGTTTGAATGTGTACTCTCAATCTACTATACGTATTTTGTTTTTCATAAGAGTTTCTAAACATCTCAAACTTTATGATATTGTGAATTAGGTTATGAACATATTAAAAGTTTGTGGTCAATATTTTCTTGCGATTCTAATAAGATGTAAAGAAAGCAATAGTATATTTGGGTCCCTGTCTAAAATAGAATTTCAGTAAAAATAAGTGGAACAAAGACATTTGTATTTTGATATTGCTTATTCTCAAAGAGCATCACATGGGTATTTTGAGATTTACTAAAAAATAAAAAAGAACTAGAAATATACAAACATAAATAATGTTTCTAAATTTTTGTCTGTGAATAAAATATGAGTTAAATAAAGAATCGTAATTATTCCCAAAATCAGGATGATATCTAAGTTGGGCATAAGATCATGAACTCTGCATAGTAATTAATTTTTGGTCCCTAAACTCATCTGGTCATCACTTCATCTCTGTCTATACTGAGACATCTAGCATTCTCAGAGTATGGCTTGACAAATAAAAATGGCAAGTAATAGGATATATCGGAGTATATGAGGAAGCCATTTGGTGTAAACCTAATTCGGCCTGACCTTGTCTTTCCAAAAAGGCCTGACCAAGGCCGTTGAGCATGCATTGTATATCTGCTTTAGATATTCACTATGGCAAGAACAAAGGCCCTTGAGATAAAGGTGCATCTTCCCTCCCCCTCCCAACCTTGGCATTTCCTTAAGGATTAAGCATCTTTCCTTAGGCTAGGAACGGATTGCTGCACTCACCTGTGACCACTCAGCTTGAGACAATAGACTTGCTTCCTGCTGCACCCTCTGAGATAGCAGACCCAAGACCTGCTCTGTCCATCAAGCGCTGTGGGGACAGGGCAATCTTGTGACTATTGTGGGAGGGACATTTCAATCATATGTGAAATATCCTGTTTGGGAGTATATAACCACTCTGTATACCTCACTTCTTCAGTGCCCTTTCTTCCTTCGGGAAGAAAGGCCCCAGGCCATGGTCCTCAGATTTTAGCTCAGAATAAACTCACCCAAATTTTCATTTATAGATTGGTTATGGATTATTTTCATTGACAGGCTCTTCAGGCCCATTGGCTTGCTTCTGATTCTTTGCTGTGCTGGGGCCAGAGAATCCTTGCTGAGTCTTTCTTACGTCACATCACACTCACTTCCCTGCATCCCTATTTCACTTAAAAGAACATCTATAAGAACATAGAGCCCACCCAGATAATCCAAGGTAGTCATCCGAACTCAAGATCTTTAACTTAATCACATCCATGAAGTGCTTTTTGATGGATAAAGTGGACACATTCAAAGATTCTGGGCATTAAGAGGACATCTTGGGGTGGTATATGATTCTGCCTACTGGATCTCTACACTGAAAACCATCAATATTTTGTTTCCACCAGCTCTCCCAAGTTCATAAAAGAGTTCCCATCTCCAGCCCTCGTGATTCTCCCTTACTGAGCCTGTGCGTAATGTACTATCTGAAATTCCACCCCGCCCCTGTTTGGTTTTTTTTTTTTTTCACTAACTGCTCCAATCCTAGAAACGTTCCTAGGAATTTAGGAAGCAAACCCCAAGACATACAGATTACCTGTGGTTTTTGTTCTATCTCATATCTTTCACATGAAAATGAGCAAAGAAAGAGAAAGTTCAGGGAAAATAACAGAGAAAAGAAAAACATGGGTTAATATCTCAAAATAGCATAGAATCACATATGTTGACATTTAGGGAATCTAAAAATGTTTGTCCTGGGAAATAAGTAAAAATGCTGTAACACTGACACACGCAAAAAATAAGATCTATAAGGAAGATCGTTTTAACATCAATTGTGTTTTAAAGATGTTCTCATTAGTTAAAGCAGAGCACTTCACATCATGCAGATAAAGAATATGGGTAATCAAGTCCCTTAAATAAATTTGCTTTATACACAAATTATTCACCTCAATTATCACTTTGGCCTGTTGTCTTTAGATGATCATTCAATTCTCATGTGCGCAATTTTTCTCAGAACACATGACTAATACGATAGAGGTGAAATTTTCTAAATGTTACTATTGAAATCTGTGCCCCAGTGCTCATTCCTTTTTGGCACATCATGCTGTTTCTCACCTTTTTTGAAGGATAAATTGTTTCCTCTGCCTGAAAACATCTATTTTTGTTGTTATAGGAACTCATTCCTAGAACTTATCCCAGTGCTAGCATAAACTAAGTCTTCTCCAAAGGTATTTTTATTGAGTAATTTAAAGATCCATTTGAATAATGTATGTAGATCACCAAAAGTAAGAAATATCTACACAATCATATCAGAATACAGATTTTTTTAAAAGTCTACCAAATATTCGCTCTTAACTTTATACAAACTAATGAGATATTTTGGATTTAATACTGGGTTTACATCTCTTGAGTAGCACAATGAGAGTTTTTAAATGTTTAAGAAAAAAATTTGCTGTTTGGCAGCTAACCTTAGAAAATCTCCCTCAAAATACATTTCTTTCCAGTGCAAATGAATTGCATACAGACAGGAGAATGGAAAGCACACAGGAAGCCACCAATAAACCAGGTCATCTCATCAGAGAATACAGAGTAACTGGAGGATTTCCTAAAACTATGTAATTGGAGCAAGATATGGAAACGTTCTATTTGTTAATAATGAACTGTAATACATTTTACATGTCCACAGATAACACTCTCAGTTAAAAGGCAAGGTTTTTAAAATGTCAAAATATCTCTACATTAAACTTATTTGGTCAAATATATATGTTAAAATGTACATGTATGTGGTACAATGGACAAAGAAGAGCAGTATGGAAAATGTAAACCTAGGCACAATTCATACTAAAATGGTATTTTGTCATTTAAATTCTATTGTAATTCTTATCCTAGGGCACTCAGGAAATATATCTGAAACAACACTATAGCTATGAAAAGAGTAGTTGAAGGCAAAGACTTAACTAATGAAGCATAGCTTTCTGGAGGCCATTTCCTATCTTTTTGCATATATCCTTATGTAATATGGAGAGCCTTTTGTCACTTTAGGCCATCTGCCCCTTTTTCAAATATACTTGAAATTGTTGGTGGAATTAAAATGATTTAGTGTGATAATCCCCCTGAAATGAACTCTAAATGTTAGTTTCACAGAAAAATGATTTTTGAAGAATAATGTTAAATTTCTGACTGCCATTTAATGTGAAATCTGAAGTAGAATAATTTGAGAGCTTTATTTTATCTATTACACCACCTGTCACTGCTTTTCTTTTACTATTATTACAGGCAGTTTTGTGCTGGAGTGGTTGCCTTGGAAGAGCAATGGTGCCTCTATCCTCCCAACTCTGCATTCCATGACATCATGTCAACAGTTTCAAATCAGAGATTTGGAGGGTATCTATAGTACATAAGTCAAAAAATGTCTACAGATCAGGGTGCTGTTACTACACAAAATTGGAATTCTCTTGTCGGATGTGCGTAAACAACCAATAAATTATGGCATCAGCCTTGGGGAAGGAAATCAGTTTTATTCTGGGAGATCAATCTGCAGGGAGACAGGGGGTATGTACCTTCAGATCTGTCTCCCCGATTCAAGATTTGGGGAGTTTAAGAGTTTAGGGAGAATGGGCTGGCATGCAGAAATGCTGATGGGACAGACTTTGATTGGTGGTCTGCTAACATTTATGACAGTGTTCTAAACATTTATGATGAGGTTCTAAACTTTCATGGTGGGGATCTAAACATTTATCATGAAATGAAAAAGGAATTTTAACACTGGATCTTCCTGAATAAGGGATCCCTCATTTCTGATAAGAGCCCAATTTTTAAGTTCCAGTCACCTCCCCATCTTTTGGTTCCATAGGGAGGAGAATCTTTGGTTCTGTGGTCATTTTAGGTCAAGAGTTCTTCTTCTGTACGTGCTCTGGCTACATGACATTGCAAATTTTCTAAAAGGCTATTCTTAATCACCTTGTTTATAAGATGGGGTCAGTTGAACTGGTCCTGGAGACCCATGGTTATAGCTCCTCCCTGCTCCCACCTCACTTCCTGTTAACCCTTCACCAGCATACCACTGTGCTGCTGACTGTAGTGATCTCTGTTTTGCCTAAGTTATATGTCCCCAGACAATCATTCAGGTGAAATCCTTCAAAATAGACACAGCAGCCTCTTGTACTTTTTTAATTCATGTAATTTAATTGCTGCATGCAGTTAACCACCTTTGTATCTAAAGATGCCTGAGCTAAAAGAAAAATGCTGATTTTTCACTTTTTATATTCCATTACTGCACTCGACAATTTGAACATATTTCCCTAAAAGAGTCTAATTAATGGATAAAAAGGGAGAGCCATTAAATTTAGGTTGCTTATTAGTCAGTGCATAATGAAAGAATTAGCAAGATTCGGGGTGAAAACGAGGTCAAATGGAGAATTTTTGATTGGATGTTTGTTTAACAAATTTCAATTGAACAAAAATGGATAAAAATACACACCATGCTTTCCTGGGTGGTTAAAGAAATAAGTTATTATACTGAAGACACAAATACTTAAACTAACATTTTTAGAATACCTTGATAATTGCTTTCATAAATGCCATGAGTATTCTGGGAAGTCTGAGGACTCATCTGAGATTTGACAGAGCCAACTACCATTGTTTTTCTAAATTTATTTTTTTTACTGATATATAATTGACATATAACATTGTGTGAATTTAAGGTGTACAACATGTTGCTTAGATACATTTATATTTATATAGTGTCGGGGAAGTGGAAGAATTCCCCCCTGCTTTTCCTTAAGGTTCTTGTGGCTGGTCAAATAATCAAAGAGGCGAGTTAGCAGGAGAAAATCAAACAAAATTTAATAGCATGTATGCATGGGAGAAGCCCAGAAGAAACTGAGTAACTCAGCCATCTGGCAGAGGCCACCTATTTAAGCATCCTCAGCCACAGACAAGGAGGACGTTGGGGATAGTGATTTGGGGTTTCAAAGGGGAGGAAGACAATTTACATAGAGATGGAATGCAAATGTTTGTTAAACAGGTTTTGCTAGGCCAAAAAATGGGTTTGTTGGTGTGCTTTTATCACACCTATTTTACATCATACTATAGCTATCACATGGCATGAGCTCCTTCCTGGGACAGGCCTTCTATGTTAAAGTCTTTTAGGCAATTTGAGGGGCGAGGTCAGATGCTCTTCCTGAGTCTTCTGAGACTTTATTGTCTTCAGCTTGAAATCGTCCACATACTAGCGTGGCGCATCTTGAGGCGGCCTTCCCTGAACGCCATCAGTAACTAACACCTCTATCACATCACATAATTATTATTTCTTTTTTGTGGTGGGAACAATTAAGATCTAATCTCTTAGAAACTTTGAAGTTTATAACACAGTATTGTTGAACATAATCATTGTACTGTGCGTTAGCTTTCCAGAACTTATTTATCTGGTAGCAGCAAGTATGTACCCTTAATCAACATATCCCCAGTTTCCTCACACCCCAGCCTCTGGGTGTGTTCTACTCTCTATTTTTACAAGTATTTTCAAATTCCACATATAAGTGTTATATAATATTTGTCTTTCTCTGTCTGACTTATTTCACTTAGCCTAATGCCCTCAGGGTACATCCATCTTGTCACAAATGGCAGGATTTGTTTCCTTCTCATGGCTGAATAGTACTTCTTTGCATATACATACATAATATACATATACATGCATATATATACATACCACATGTTCTTTATTCATTCATTTGTTGAAGAATACTTAGGTTGTTTCCATGTCTTGGCTACTATGAATAATGCTGCCATGAACATGGAAGTGCATGTATCTCTTTGATATCCTATTTTCACTTCAAGTGGATATACACCCAGAAATGGGATTGCTGGATCATATGGTAGTTCCATTTTTAATTTTTTGAGGAACTTTCACACTACTTCCCATAGTGGCTGAACCAATTTACATCCCCACCAACACTTTACATAGATTCCCTTCTTTCCACATCCTCACCAGCATTTCTCTTATCTTCTTTATGAGAGCCATCCTAACAGGTGTGAGGTAATATTTCATTGTGGTTTTGATGTACGTTTCCCTGATGATTAGTGATGTCGAGCACTTTTTCATGTACCTATTGGCCATTTGTATGTTTTCTTTGGGAAAATGTCTGTTTAGTTCCTCTACCCATTTTTTTAATTGGATTGCTGGTTTTTTTCGTTATTGAGTTGTACGAGTTCTTTACAGTTTTTGGATATTACCCCCTTAAGTGACATATTCTTTGCAAATATTTTCTCCTATTCAATAGGATCTCTTTTCATTTTGTTCAATGTTCCTTTTGCTCTGCAGAAGCTTTTAATTTGAAGTAGTCCCAGTTGTTGATTTTGGCTTTCATTGCCTTTGCTTTTGGTGTCAAATCCAAAAAATCACTACCAAGATTGATGTCAGAGCTTACCCCATATGTTTTCTCTTAGGAGTCTTTATGGTATCAAGTCTTGCTGAAGACTCGCAAGTTGATACTTATGAGTGGTGTAGGAGAGAAGTCCAGGTTCATTTTTCTGGGCTCTCTATTCTGTTCCATTGGTCTATGTGTCTATTTTTATGTTGGTACCATACTATTTTAATTACTATAGCTTTGTAGTATAGTTTGAAGTCAGGAAATGTGATGTCTCTTGCTTTGTGCTTTTTCCTAGGATCGCTTTGGCTATTCAGAATCTTTGTGGTTCCACACAAATTTTAAGATTGTTTTTTTTATTTCTGTGAAAAATGTCATTGGAATTTTGATAGAGATCGCACTGAATCTATTGATGGCTTTGTTTAGTATGGACATTTTAACAATATTAATTCTTCCAATCCACGAACACGAGATATTTTTTCGTCTGTTTGTGTCTTTAAATTCTTTCATCAAAGTCTTGTAGCTGTCATCATACAAATCTTGCACTTCCTTGGTTAAATTTATTTCTAAGTATTTTATTGTTTTTGATACTATTGTGAACGGGATAGTTTTCTTTACTTCTTTTTCAGATGTCTCATTGTTAGTGTTTAGAAATGCAACTGATCTCAGCATGCAAAATCTGGAAATATAGGAGAATACAGAGAATCACAGCCAAGGTCAGCTTAGCTGGAATAGGAGCTGCTGAAGCCACAAACTGGTACAAACACAGAAGTCATAATTTTGAGAAATTGCTGGAGGCTTAGCATAGCTTACTCTGAGAACAAGAAACTCTTACACTCCAAGTCTTAGGGGATCCCCCACACTTTTGTGGGTTTTACCTCTAATAACCCCATGGAGTTCTCAGGGTGAAGATGTGAGAAAAATCTCCCTAGGTTTTTGGCATGGGAAGGGAAAAGTGTCCACTTTGAAATATCCTCAGAGAATTCTTCATAAAAAAGCTCTGTTCTTCATGAAAAAGACATTAACAGACCATTTTGTGACTTGGAGGAAGTGTAGTTATGTAACTCTACAAAACTCTAGTCTTCCTGACTCACTGAAGGGGGTTGGAGGACTAAGAAACACATATGGAGGTCACAGGTCAGGGGCACAGGACCACTACAAGACTAAAATTTAATCATAAGGTGCAGAATGCTTCCCCTTCCCCATACCTTGTCTTTTTATCTGTAGGGCTCTAGTATAACAAATGTGGATTACAAGTGAGAGAGCTAAAAGACAGACTCTGTTTGAAGAAGAATTCATAGGGAAATGCAAAGATAACAGGGGAGACAAAATTAAGGACTCGATGAATTTGAAGTCTCTGATGCATATACCCACAGAAAATATCAAATACCACCTAATTTATAGCCAGATATACATTAAGCCTCACACTAAAGTTCAATTACCTCTGTTTGTATTACTGAACACATCGTGTCTGGCTTTCAACAAAACATCACAAAGCATGAAACAAGGAAAAACTATCTGAAGAAACAGAGTAATCATCAATATCTGACTTAGATATGACAAAGATGTTGGAATTACAGACAAGAAATTTAAAATAATTATGAATAATATACTAAGGGCTCTAATGAAAAAATTATATGAAAGAAGATGCGGGCCATTTAAGTAGAGTGATTTTAACTCTAAGAAATAATCTAAATACTAACAACCAAAAATATTATATAGTAAATGAAGAATATCTTTGATGGGCTCATCAGTAGATTTCGTAGAGCTGAAAAAATAATCAACAAGCTTGAAGACATGCGAATACAAACTTCCCAACTGAAATACCAAAAGGATGCAAAAAAAAAGAATATCGAAGAACTGTGGAAAAATTTTAAAAGTCATACTGTGTGTAACTGGAACATCTAGGTCAATAATTCACATGAAATTAATTTTTGTTTACAGAGGGAGATGGGGATCAGATTTTATTCTTATGTGGCTATCCAGCTGATCCAGAATCACTTATTTAAAAGGCTATGGTTGTGGGCTGAATTGCTGACCCCCACTTTCAAACTGTGTTGAAGCCCTAATGTCAGTACCTCAGCATGTGACTGTATTCATAGGCGATAGGCCTTGAGGACGTGATTAAGCTAAAATATGGCTATTATAAGAGGGGCACAATTCCAGCTGTAAAATAAATAAGTCACTTGGATGTAATGTACAGCAAAGGGAATATAACCAATAACATAATAAATTCATATGGTGGTTATAGATGGTTCCTAGACTAATCGCAGTGATCATTCCATAATGCGTATAAATGTGAAATCACTACGTAGTACATCTGAAACTAACATAATATTGTATGTCAACTATACCTCAATCAAACAAATAAATAGATAAAGAGATAAATAAATAAATAAAATAAAAAATGAAATGAAGCTACTCAGGCGGACCCTAATCCAATTTTACTGGTGTCCTTAGAAGAAGAGGAAATTTGGATACACAAAGAGACACAAAGACCATGTAAGGACACGAAGAGAAGCCAGCTGTCTGCAAGCCTTGGAGGGAGGCCTCAGAAGAAACCACACCTGCCAACACCTTTATCTTGGACTTGCAGCCTCTGGAACTGTGAGAAAATAAATTTATGTCATTTAAGCCCCCTAGTCTGTGGTATTTTGTACGGCAGCCCTAGCAAACTAATACAGCCACTTTTTCCCGACTGCTCTATAATGCTACCTCTTTCATATATCAATATTTTGCATCAATATTTTTATTTTGTTTTCACCATTTTGTTTCAACTACCGAAACGAAATTTTTAAAGTTATTTCATCGGTGCAAGGAATCTTGATATTTGCAGAATAAATACTCTCACTTTGTTCTTCAAAATTGATTCTGCTGTTCTTGACCATTCTCAGTTTTATATAAACTTTAAGATGAGATTGTCAGACTATAAACAAAGATTGTCAGAATATAAATATTATAAAGAGAATATAAACATATAAATATAAATATTTTGCATTGTTAATTGAGATTGCTTTGAATCTACAGAGAATATAAACATATAAATATAAATATTTTGCATTGTTAATTGAGATTGCTTTGAATATACAAAGCAATTGAGAAGATCTGATATCTATATAGTATTGAACCTTCTGCCGTTTCTAGAAGCTTTAGTCTTTTTCTCAACACAGTATTTGTTTTTCACACCTGACATAACTTTCTTTAGACTTATTCATATGTATTGGTATGTTCAGTTATTGTATACTTAGTATATCTATTTCCCTTCATCTGTTTGTTGCTTAGTTGCAAAACTAAAACTGATTTATCAATTTTTGTATATTGACCTTAGATTTTTATATATTGACTAACAAATATCTAAACTGAATTATAAATCCCAATAATTACAATATATTTTTAAAATTTTTATGTATTAATTGGCAAGTACAGTTTTATATCTTCTTTCCTAGTTTATATCATTCTTTTTCTTTCTTTGTATTACAGTATTGCGTTACAACAACCCGTACAACGTAGATTACAAGTATTGAAAGCAGGCATCTTTTTCAAATTTCTGTATTTAGGGGAAATTATAAGTATGATGCTTGATGTAGCTAGACTTTTTAAGATAGCCCTTATTACATAAAGGACATTTCCTTTTGTTCCTACATTGCCTTGAGTTTCATCACTAACAAATTTTGAGTTGATTTTATTATTATAATTTTAGTTCCAAATTTTCCTTCTTATTTTTTTACCTTTTCCAGTTCTCTGTGCAATATTTCAATCTCTTCTTTTATCATTTTGATCATATTATGCATATTTATTTTAAATTTGTGTATGAAAACACCAATATCTGTAACAACTGTGAATCTTCTTCTGTTTCTCTTGGTTTTCAATTATATTGTCTTGTCTCCTGGCAGGCGGGATTATTTTTATTATGTACCAAAAATCATACATAAAAATTATGGTAACATTATGAGATCTACATTGATGTTCTCTTCTATTAGGGTTGGTGAGGGCACTCTCATTCCTAGGTCATGGGTATTACGATAAATTAAGCTGAATGTCACTCCCTGGGAAGGTGAGCTTATTTCCAATTCTCCTGCCCTTCTTAGGCCTCAATAAAAGACTATGAGAGTTTGTTTAGACTCTGATTTACCTCGTAGCCCTCCATGGCTGCTGACATATTTTCTTAGCTTTTCCCTCTCAATTTTCTCTCTTCTGGAATTAGTAGATACCATGAAAAAAATTATTTCAAGTGCTTGCCTCTTAGCACTGAGTTTTACTCTGTCTTTGGGATCATGTCTCCATAATTCTTAACTGTTGTTACAGCTGTATGAAACTAACTCATGGATTTGTCACCAATATTTTTACAGCTATTTTGGATCTCAAAGAAGAGCTACTTTGGATTACTGCAACAAGACGTAGTGCAATTTAATGCAACTGAAACTTTAAACATAGCTTTCCTTACTTGTTATCTTTAGTGCTAAATTATATTTATAACAAAATATCTCACCAAATGCAAGAATCTCTTTGTTTTCTATCTAGAGTCGCTCTCTAGCAAGCATAGCCATGAGTCTTTGAGTGGAATGTAGATATCTACATAATATTACATTCTTATCACTCTTCTAATTCATCTCAGGACCCAGATGTTATACCAAACCCTGACACCTGACAAAACTGTCCCTAACATGAAAGATTATACAAAGGCATATAGGCAGGCTCTCAGACAACACCTAAAGTAACAACGGCTAAACCTGTGACTGAATTCTGTTTCCATTTGGTATTCACTCTTGCTATACATTTTCTATTTTTGTAAATGACACCATCATCATTCAGGCTAGCGTTGGAAAAGATAATCGAGAGGAGGTGACTGCCAGTTGATCCTAGAACTGGACCCAGGCCATGGGAAGCTCCTCACCTCCTCCCCTGTCCTAGGAACGTGTACTCTGCTTACCTTCCCTAAGCTAGAAGCTGCCCCAAAGGACATAGCCTTGAGAGAGTAAGGCGTTATTGAGACCATTTGGATGATACACGTGACTGAAGCCAATTAAAGCCCCTATGTAAACTTTTATAGATTCTGGCAGGTGTGTGAGGTGTGTGAGGAGATCTACTCATCTTGCTTATCTATTCATCGAGACAAACCTCAGAAGTAAGTTCCTTTGCTTATTACAACTACTCCGGGGCCGGCCAGTGTTGCAGTGGTTAAGTGTGCACATTCTTCTTTGGCGGCCCGGGGTTTGCTGGTTTGGATCCCAGGTGCTGGACATGGCACTGCTTGGCAAGTCATGCTGTGGCAGGCATCCTACACATAAAGTAGAGGAAGATGGGCATGGATGTTAGCTCAGGGTCAGTCTTCCTCAGCAAAAAGAGGAGGATTGGCAGCAGATGTTAGCTCAGTGCTAGTCTTCCTCAAAAAAAACCCCAAAAACCTGCTACTTTCTTCTTACCCTGTATGTAGGTGGGCCAGTGTATGAACTGACAGCCAAAAATGTCTTTGACTCCTCAAATTCTTTGACACCCTATATCCAACCTATTAGCAAATTCTGTCAATTTTAGTTTCAAAATACACCACAAATCCTACAAATTCTCATTTTTTGCAATATTTAACCCCCTTTTGAGTATTTTTTTCTCAGCTGGACTACTGGAAGCACTTTCTCAGTGATCTTCAGCCTTTTCTTCTTACCCCTCTGCACTTATCTCCACAGAGCAGTCCATGTTCCACGAATGACTCACATTACGATTCCTCTGCTTTCAAAACTTTTGGCTTTCTATTTTACTTAGAATAAAATACAAAGTCCTTATTTCAGCCTAAAATACTTTATGATTGCTCCCACTG
The DNA here is from genome assembly GCF_037783145.1 of Equus przewalskii. Lineage (NCBI taxonomy): Eukaryota > Metazoa > Chordata > Mammalia > Perissodactyla > Equidae > Equus > Equus przewalskii. The sequence continues at coordinate 96,516,195 of NC_091832.1, forward strand.
GATCTCTGAACTTACTTCCTACTAACTTCATCCTTGCTCATCCTACTAGTGACCAACAGGCACTAGCCTGCGTGGAATTTTTATTATCATCAACTAATATGACCCACTTCCTTTTGTCATTCAAGTACTGCTCAAATCCAGCCCACTCAAATTGGCAAGCCACTTTGAGTGCCTGGTATTTAGAGTCCTCCAAAAGAATATTTATTGATTAATCAAATTAATAAATTAATGAGCTTTCTTTAGTGCAATCATGACTTCTGCTCTTATTTTTCTAATATGAGATCACTTTAGCCAAATAACATTGCATATTCTGCATAAAATAAATCAAAATATTATTATTTACTGATGTAGAAAAGACTGATATAGCATACAGATTTGTGGAACTAAGGCAATAACCATGGACTGATGAGCAATGTGTAGGTCCCAGAATCTGAACCCACGAACCCCAGGCCACCAAAGCAGAGCACAGGAACCCAACCACTATGCCACTGGGCTGGCCCCTTCAATTGCTTTTTATATTTACAAATATAAAAACTAGTGTAAAAACATTTCATAAAATGTATACTTTCTATAAATATTTTTCATAATTGTATAGCAGTTAGTTTGGTTGTATGTATGGTCCCCAGTTCTTTAGGAGGCAAACAGGATAATACGTTACTTTTTAAAGCTTCAAGTTAACGATGTAGATAGAGTAAAGGGAGAGAGTAGGTTAATGCTGTAAAAATAGTGTTCATCAATTTAAAAATCTTTACCAATAATGTGTGTGTTTTTAATCACTAGAAAGAAACTTTTTTTTAATTATGCTTTTCCACTTTCAGCTTTTCCAGGATACAAAACTGGAAGGAGCGTCCTTTCCAAACTTACAATGAAAACAATCTGGATTAACTTCAAATTCTCTGCTTTATTAAAACCCATCAGAGAACTGAGGCTAAAGAGATAAGGAGAGATGGGCCTTCAGAAGAGAGGATAGGGGAGCACATCCTTACCTGAGGTAAATACAGCAAGACGAAAATAAGAAAGTTCAGGTGAAATCATTGACACACTGGAGAAGGTCAAGCGCCAGCTTGTGGGACAGTGTGAAACCCACAGAGCACACAGAAATTTGGGATTTAGTCTGCACCCTCTTGCAGATTCTTCCTCCGAAAACCTCACTGAGAGTTCACAGAGAAGATAAGAAACAACAGGAACTGTCCACTGTGGTGCAGACAGGGAAGACGGAAACATCAGGAGAGTCAAAACAAACCCCAGATGCTTCTCGCTCATCTTTCCTAACGCAGGGCATCCTTAATCTCCGGAGAGGTGGCAACAAGCTCCGCTGCCCTCAGGGCGTTGCTGAGAACTCACTGCAGCTGGGAGAAGACAAAAGGGACCAGGGGTCGGGTGGAGGGGGAGCTACCCTGTGGGTGGGGGTCAGAATTAGACTCTGAGTGCAAAACAATTAAGCATTGATTTTACATGGCTAATTTCTTGTACACAAAAAGTCATTTAAAAAGGAATATAGTTCTTCAGGTAAGTAATAGGATCTGTGTTAAATACATTTACTAAATCTCCTAAATTTCAAATAAAGTGAGGTGAAATTCAGTGCAGTTTAATCTGATTGTATTTTTCATTATGGAATATTCTTTTATTTAGGCTCTTCAAAATTTTTATTGCTTGCTGAAATGTATTAAATAATTACTTTAAGAAATAAACTTTATTGAAACATATTACGATGTACATCTGAAAGCTATATAATGTTATAATCCAATGTTACTGCAATAAAATAAACTTTAAAAAAAGATATAAACTTTTTAGGTAAACTCTGCTCTTCAGAAATGAGTAAATGTTAAGAAATATCAGATAAACAATATCAAGGCAATAAAGCGCCAGAGCAAGTTCACTACCACAGCGAACAGACAAAGGGAGATGGATGTTTCCCAGGTAGCATAAATAAAGCACAGCATCAGGCTTTTCTTTTCCTTTAAAATATTGTATTAATTTTAAACTTTACTAAAATATGCACATGGACAAAATCTGTTAATACAAATAAGGTTAAACATTAGACACTCTTTTAAATAGCATCTTTTGACCAATTTTCTGTCCTTTTCCTTTGTAAAACATACTGAACATGAATGAGAGAAGAGTGCGGTATTTATGAAAACTAAGGATGCTTTATAAAGCCTTGACAAAATAGAGGTACTAAAAATATTTGCTGAAAATAGGTGTGGGTGAGACAACTGTAAAAGATCAGAAATAAAAGACCAAAAATATTTAGGAAGATACTGCATTTAGATATCTTTGCAAGTGTCTCTAAGTTCTCACTTCACCTTAAAGGAACTGAAAATGGAAATTGTGGAAGGTGTACTGTGAGTACGTTTTATACAAGAAACGGTGCCTATCCTCAAAACAGGGTACAGAAGCTTGGTTCTATAACAAAGTATTACAGAAAAAAAATACTTTTATATATTTGAAGTTAATATAAATTAAGCTAATTTACTTTTCTAGTTAACCAAGAATTCCTAATCCCAATAAATAAGAGTTTCTACTCTTATTCCCTCATTCCCAGCCACGAGAGACAATGATTTTCAACCTTTACAGAATTTCTTTTTTTTTTGAGGAAGATTAGCCCTGAGCTAACAACTGCCAGTCCTCCTCTTTTTGCTGAGGAAGACTGGCCCTGAGCTAACATCCGTGTCCATCTTCCTCTACTTTATATGTGGGACGCCTACCACAGCATGGCGTGCCAAGTGGTGCCATGTCCGCACCCAGGATCTGAACTGGTGAACTCCAGGTCGCCAAGAAGCGGAACGTGGGAACTTAACTGCTGCGCCACTGGGCCAGCCCCCAGAATTTCCTTTCATAGTTCTTTTTGGTTATATTCAAGCATTTCTTATTATTTCTCAGTCTAAATTTATTTTCTTATTTTTATTTTATTTTAATTAAGACATTTTTGGGGAGATAGTGTTCAGCTCACAGCCAGATTGATGGGAAGGTACAGAGATTTCCTGTTTACCCACTGCCCACCCACCTGCACAGCCTCCTGTGTAATCCACATCCCCTGGCAGAGGGATACATTTGTCTCAATTGATGAACCTACATTGACATGTCATTAGCACCTGAAGTCCCCAGTTTACATTAATTACTCTTGGTGGTGTACATTCTATGGATTTAGACAAGTTTATAATAACATGTATCCATCATTATGGCATCATACAGATAATTTTCACGGCCCTACCATCCTCTGTGCTCTGCCTACTCATCCATCCCCACCCCCAACCTCTGTCAACTACTGTTCTTTTTATTGTCTCCATAGTTTTACCTTTTCCAGAATGTCATGTAGTTGGAATCTTACAGTATGTAGCCTTTTCAGATTGCTATCTGTCACTTAATAATATGCATTTAAGCTTCCTCCATGTCTTTCCATGGCTTGATAGCACACTTCTTTTTAGTATTGAATAATATTCCATTGTCTGGATGTACCACAGTTTATTAATCCATTCACCTATTGAAGGACATCTTGGTTGCGTCCAAATTTTGTCCTTATGAACAAAGCTGCTATAAACATCTGTGTACAGCTTTTTCTGTGGATATAAATTTTCAACTCCTTTGGAAAATTACTAAGGAGTGAAATTGGAAAGAAATATCGTAAGAGTATGTTGAGTTTTGCGTGAAATTGTCAAACTATCTTCCAAAGTGACTATACCATTTAGCACTCCCACCATCAATGAATGAGTGTTCCTGTTTCTCCACATCCTCACCAGCAATTGGTGTTGCCAATGTTCCGATTTTAGCCATTCTAATGGGTGTGTAGTGTACATCATTGCCCTGATGATGTACGATGTGGAACATCTTTTCATAGGCTTATGTGCAATTAGTATATCTTCTTAGGTGAGATGTCCATTTATGGGTTTTCGTCCATTCTTTAGCAGGGTTATTTGTATTCTTATATTGGATTTTTAAGAGTTTTTTGCATATTTTGGATAACAGTCCTTTATCAGATGTGATGTTTGCAAATATTTTCTCTCAGTCTGTAGCTTGTCTGCTCGTTCCCTTGACTTTGTTTTTCACAGAGCAAAATTTCTAAATGTTGACAAACTTCAGCTTAACAATTTTCTTTCAGAGACCAGGCCTTTCATGTGGTATCTAAAAATTCATCACCATACCTAAGGTCATCTAAGTTTTCTCTTATGTTATCTTCTAGAAGTTGCATAGTTTTACATTTTACATTTAGGTCTATGATTCACTTTGAGTTAATTGTTGTGAAGGGTGTGAGATCTGTGTTTAGATTCACTTTTTTGAATGTGGATGTCTACTTGTTCTACTACTATTTATTGAAAACACTTTCTTTGTTCTATTATATTGTCTTTGCTCCTTCATCAAAGATCACTTGACTATATGTAAATGGATCTATTTCTGGACTCTCTAGTCTATTCCATTGATCTACTTGTCTATTCTTTCACCAATACCCCACTATCTTGATTACTGTAGCATTATAGTAAGTTAAGACTTTAAGAAGTCAGGTAACGTCAGTCTTCCAACTTTGAACTTCTCCTTCAATAATGTGTCAGCTATTCAGAGTCTTCTGCCTCTCCATATAAACTTTACAAGCATTTTGTTGATAACCGTAAAATAACTTGTCAGGATTTTGATTTGGATTGTATTGAATCTATAGATCACGTTGGGAAGGACTAACATGTTGACAGTATTGAATCTGTCCATGAACATGGACTATGTCTCTATTTATTATTTCTTCAGTTTCATCCCCCAGAGTTTTGTAGTTTTCTTAGTATAGATCTTCTACATATTTTGTTAGATTATACCTAAGTATTTTAGCTTTTGGGGTGCTAATATAAATGGTATTATTCTTTTAATTTCAAATTGCACATGTTCATTACTAGTGAATAAGAAAGTAATGGACTTTTATATATTAACTGTTTACCCTGCAACCTTGCTATACTCACTTATTAGTTCCAGGACTTTTTTGTCAATTCTTTCAGATTTTCTATATAGACAGCATGTCATCTGTGAACAAAGACGGTTTTATTTCTTCTTGCCAATCTATGTAATTTTATTTCCTTTTCTTGTCTTTTTGCCTTGGGTAGAACTTCTAATATGATGTTGAAATGGAGTGGTGAAGAGGGGACATCCTTCCTTTGTCACTGATCTTAGTGGGAAAGCTTCAAGTTTCTCACATTAAGTTTGATGTTAGCTGTAGGGTTTTTGTAGATATTCTTTATCCAGTTGAGAAAGTTCCCCTCTATTCCTAGTTTACTGAGAGTTTTGACCATCATTGGGTATTGAATTTCATCAAATGCTTTTCTGCATCTACTGATATGATCATGTGAATTGTTTTTTAGCCTGTAGATGTGATGAATTACATTAATTAATTTTTAATGTTGAAGCAGCCTTGCACACCTGGATTAAATGCCACTTGGTTGTGCTATAATTCTTTTTTATACTTTGTTGGATTCAATTTGCTAATAGTTTGGTGAGGATTTTTATATCTATGTTCATGAGAGGTATTGGTCTGTAGTTTTCTTTGCTTGTAATGTTTTTTTCTGGTTTTAGTATTAGGGTAAAGCTGGCCTCATAGAAAGAATTAGGACGTGTTACCTCTGCTTCTATCCTCTTAAAGACGTTGAAGAGAATTGATACAATTTTTTCCTTAAAATTGGGTAGAATTCACCAACGAAATCATCTAGGCCTGGTGCTTTCTGTTTTAGAAGGTTATTAATTATTAATTCAATTTCTTTGATAGATATAGGCCTATTGAGATTGTCTATTTCTGTTTATATGAGTTTTGGCAACTTGTGTCTTTCAAGGAATTGATCCATTTCATCTAGGTTATCATATTTGTGGGCATGAGTTGTTCCTTCATTATCCTGCTAATGTAGATAAGACGTGTAGTAATGTCTCTTCTTTCATTTCTGATATTGGTAATTTGTGTCCTTTCTCTTTTCTTGTTAGTTATCTTGGTTAGAAGGTTATCAATTTGGTTGATCCTTTCAAAGAACCAACATTTGTTTTAGTTTTTATTTTCTGTATTGATTTTCCATTTCAAAATTCCATTGATTTTTGCTCTAATTCTTATTATTTCTTTTTTCTGCTTACTTTGGATTTGGTCTGCTCTTCTTTTTCCTAGGGTGGAAACTTAGATTATTGATTTTAGTTCTTACTTCTTTTCTAATATAGGCATTCGGTGCTATAAATTTCTCTTTAAACACTGGTTTTGCTGCATTCCAAAAGTTTTAAGTTGTGTTTTCATTTTCATTTAGTTCAAAATATTGTAAAATTTTTCTTCATATTTCTTCTTTGACTCTTGTTATTTATAAGTGTGGTGTTTAATCTTCATATATTTAGGGATTTTCCAGTTATCTTTCAGTTATTGATGTCAAGTTTAATTTGACTGTGGTATGAAAGCAGACATTGTATGATTTCTATCCTTTTAAATTTGTTAAGTTGCATTTTATGGCCCAGAATGTGATCTCTCTTGGTGAATATTCTAGGTGAGCTTGAGAAGAATGTGTAAGCTGCTGCTGTTGGATAAAGTAGTCTACAGATGTCAATTATATTCAGTTGATTAATAGTGTTATTGAGTTCAACTATGTATTTGCTGATTTTCTGCCTATTGGATCTGTACATTTATGGAAGAAGGATGTTGAATTTTCCAATTAAGACAGTGGATTTACCTAGTTTTCTTGGCAAGTACATTAGTTTTTATTTCCCATATTTTGAAGCTTTAATGTTAGGTGCATACATATTATGGATTATTATGTCTTCATTGGGAATTGATACCTTTATCATTATGTGATGTGCTCCTTTATCACTGATAACTTTTCTTGCTTTGAAGTCTGCCCAGTCTGAAATTAATATGACTACTCCTGCTTTCTTTTGATTACTGTTAGCATGATATATTTTTCTCCATCTATTTACTTTTAATCTATAAGTGTCTTTATATTTAAAGTGTGTTTCTTAAGGACAACATATTGTTGGATTGTTTTACTATCGACTCTGACAATCTCTGTCTTTTAATTGATGCATTTCGACCATCAAAATTCAACGTATCTATTGATATTGTTGGATTAATATTTGCTATATTTGTTATTGTTTTCTATTTGTTTCTTTTGTGTTTTTTTTCTTATTTTGTCTTCCATTCTTCTTCTGCCTTTTGTAGTTTCAGTTGAGAATTTTGTGATTCCATTGTCTCTCCTTTCTTACCATATTAATTATGCTTCTTTTTTTTTTTTTTACTTCTTTAAAGGTTCTCCTACAGTTTGCAATATACACTTGCAGCCAGTCCAAGTCCACTTTGAAATAACACTATACACTTCATAGGTATTGTGCGTGCCTTGTAATAAAATCATCCCCATTCCTCCTCTTGTCCCTTGTATTATTGCTTTCATTGATTCACTTTTACATTAGCATACACAAATTATATATATATACACACACACACACACATAAGATATATATATATAGCATACAAAATCTAATACACTGTTAGTATTATTTTGAACAAACTGTCATCCATTAGATCAGTTAAGTATAAAAAAAGTTTTGTTTTATTTTCACTTATTTCTTCCTCAGTGCTCTTCCTTACTTTATGTAGAGCTGAGTTTCTGACTTGTTTTCCTTGTGTAAAGAACTTCTTTTAACAATTCTTACAAGTCAGGTCTACTATCAACAAATTCCCTCAATTTTTATTTGTATGAGAAAGGCTTTATATCTCTTCACTTTGAAGAATAATTTCATGAGTATGGAATCCTAGATTGATGATTTTTTTTTTTTTAAAGATTTTATTTTTTCCTTTTTCTCCCCAAAGTCCCCCGGTACATAGTTGCGTATTCTTCGTTGTGGGTTCTTCTAGTTGTGGCATGTGGGACGCTGCCTCAGCGTGGTCTGATGAGCAGTGCCATGTCCGCGCCCGGGATTCGAACTAACAAAACACTGTGCCGCCTGCAGCGGAGCGCGCGAACTTAACCACTCGGCCACGGGGCCAACCCCTGATGATTTTTTTTTAACACTTTAAATATTTTACTCCACTTCCTTCTTGTTTGCATGGTTTCTGAGGAGAAGTCGTATGTAATTCTCATCATTCTTCCTCTATGGGTAAGAGTTCCTTCCTCTGCCTTCCCCTCACCCTGCCTTCTTTTAGGACTTTTTCTTAATCTTTAATTTTCTGTAGCTTGAAAATGATATGCCTCGTTCTGGTTTTCTGTCATTTATCCCACTTGATGTTCTCCGAGCTTCTTAGATCTGTGGTTTGGCATGTAAGATTAATTTGGGGGAAATTTTCAGTCATTGTTATTTCAAATATTTCTTCTGTTCCTTTCTCTCTTTCTTCTCCTTCAGGTATTCCCGTTACATGTATGTTACCCCTTTTGTAATTGTCCCACAGTCTTTGGATACTCTGTTCTATTTTTTTTTAATCTTGGTTCTCTTTTCAGTTTTCAAGGAGTCTATGGATATATTGTCTAGCTCAGAGATTCTTTCCTCAATCTATATTTAATTTTTAGAGTTCTTTCATGTACCTTGTTCCATTGTCTAACAATCTTGTTCTCTTTATTTTTGCTATGTATTCTTTTTTATTACATTTATTTTTCATTATATTACTAGAATTTTTTTTTTTTTCAGTTTTTATGTGCTTGTTTTATTTCATTCTCTTATCATCCTTGGCTATCTTTCCTCCAGGATTTATTTTTCTATGTTTTTAATCTTTGTATTTTATGTTTTATAAAGATTTTGTGATTCTTACTTTGTCATTTATATATAAGAACAGAAAATAATTTTTAAGATATGACTGGGAGCTCTGTGTACATGTGCAGAATTTGTGAAAAAGCTGACTTCACTTTAGGATAAATGAGAAGAGAATTTACCACTATTGAGGATGCACTAAATACCATAAGGAGAAAGTGCCAATACTAACATTAGGGTTCTCCAATAACCCAATATTTTGTATTATTAGAAAGTAATCTGTTCGTTGTTTTGTTTTGAATTTTGTTGATAAATATTTATTTGTTTGTATGTTTGTTTATTTTTGGTCTGGACTTAGATAACTAAATGCTAGTGTTTTGAGCACTAGGTAAAATAGGAGTTGACAGAAGAGACGTCTGTTTCACCTGTTCCTTTGGTCAGCCCATGTCTCACCATCCGGTCCAACCCTGTGGAGTGCCCTTGAGCAGACTAGCTCCCTCTTTTGAGGCCATCCTCTTTGCTGGTAACTTTAGGCTGTCATTTCAGCTACCCTGCTTTCCTTTCTTCACCATAATTTTAAAGGAATTTCATGAACTATATAAACCTCGTTTTCTTTCTTCCATTTTGAATGAGAAACGCTCAAGTTTCTACTGTTAAAAGTTCTGTTAATCTTTCATTTAAAAAAAGTATTAAAGCACATATTTCCAACCCCCTTACCCTTCTATATAAATATTTTTAATTTCTCAAACTATAGAGAAAAAATTTCAAGAATGATTTTTACTTAAATTTGAAAACAATGCCTTTGAAAGTGAATAGGAAGCCTTTGCATCAAGTTAAAGCTACACTCAAGCTATGATTGCTTTATTACAAAGCTCTTCTAAACACCACCCAAAACCTAATGCACTATCCTGTCAATGATAAACAAAGCTGAACATTAATTAAGGTAGTGAAAACAGATTTTATCTAATAACTACTGACAGTAGAGGAAATATCTGAGTTCCATTCTGACTTGTATAGAGGTGATTGGGTGTTTTAAAGGGTGAGTAGGGAATGGGGGCAAGTGGGGGGTCAAGTAGAGTCAGAAAAGAGAAAAATTGCAAAGGATTGTCAGTGTAAATGGAATTAGCCAGCTGTATCTGCTGGCTGGCAATTATGAAATTAGGATTCTAGCCTCTCACAGACACTGGGAGACAGAGGCCCTATCTTTCTTGATTGCATTTCAAAAAGTGGCTTTTAGATCCTTGACAAAGACATTCCTGAGTTGTAGGAAATACACACACATCTCAAATGGACAGAGGAAAGATTCACAATTGTAAGCCTTTTTCGGTAAAAGCTCTAAGAAAGAGAGTTCAGGGACCTTTCCTCAGGTATTGGATAGAATAAACAGTAACTTCTTTTGACAACCCTGAGCCAGGCAGGAGCTCAGAAGGGCTCTGATTCCTCCCAGGGACGTGGCTGTAGGCACTAGAAGCTGTGCTGGGATTGACTAAGTCTCTTAATGCAAGAGTTTGGACGTAGTCCTTATGTGCTGAGGGTTCTTTGCAATTCTCAATCCAATAGTTTAAAAATCATATTTACTCTAAAGGAAAAAAAAAAACTGTGGATAAATTGGATAAAGGATGTTATTTGGTCATTTTAATTAAATGTGGTCTAATTAAATGTGGAAATTTGAGAAATGTTTCTCTTAACCTTACTAATGTGGGCTTTAAATAGAGAAATAAAATGGAGCAGAAAATAAAAAATATATTGCTTACTTTTTCAAAGTTAGGAAATGTTGAATATCATCGTTTTTATAAAAATTATCTTTTTTCTGCTTAATTGTGAAGAAATATAGTAACACCTTCTTTGTTCTTGTTTCATTTTTGGCATTGCTGACTAGTTTATATTCTAAAATCCATTCGGATATTGGACACCATTTAAGCATCAGGAAATTATTTCTTGTTCATCTGTACTAAAATTAGATGCATTAAAATCATTTTGATTATTTTTACATGATGCAGTGTGCTTAACAAAAAGCCAGGCATAGAGCTAGCATTCGGTTAGTGTGAGTTCTTTTGGTTGTTGCTGTTATTATTTAACTGACTCATTCTCGGGTCCCTTTAGTAACTATTCTCTATAGGTTTAATTTTTTCTTGTCTTTTCTTTTTCCTTATAATCCCTTGTCAATAAATTTATGCCCAAGACTTCAACTACCTATTCTGGTTCTCCATTGAACATCTCCAACCAACTCTCCCTGTTCTGTTTCATTTCCAAAATTCCAAACACTTAAAAGTAACTCATAATTAATATAAAAAGTATTCATAATTTAACTCAACATCCCACCTTAAAAATACTATCACGCTTCTGTAATCTGATTAATTTCCCTCTCTTCTACCTTTTCTTTCTGTTGCATTGGTTTCCCAGAAATACCAAACCACCAAACCTTTTTGACTCCCTACTTTTACGTTAGCTATACCACCTTACTGGGAAAAAAAATATCTTTGCTTGTTTCACCAGGAACATTCTTACTTTTTTCCTTAGATTGTACTATGTGCCCACTGCTCTCTGGATACAAGTCCATTCCAACACAATATAAAATTTATATTTTAAATAGTTATTCAATATCTATCTACTTACTTACCAGGCATTAACTCCTTTGTATCTGAAGCTTGAGTACCACAATCCACTTTACACTTTGAATAATATTTCATAAGTTGTAGATGACAGATATGGAGCTGGTGATAACCACCTATGAAAGGTTATACATCTTAGACAACATCAAAGATTAAAAATATTTGCATATCTACCTAGTGACATTATAATTAGTATCTATGCATAAAATTATACATAATTGTGTTATGGCATTAGGTATTAAAGATGAAACATGAATATGTCTTTAATAGAGGTTATTCAACTTCGTTGTACATGGCTCATACAATCCCAAATCCATTTTTAAGTTCTTCCTTACGAATAAAATTTCCTTTTTTTTTCAAGGTGGCTATATGCCCAGTTTATCAGGTACATTTCCCAAATTTTCTTGCAACAAGAGTTACACAAGTGACACATTCTGGCCCACTAGACAAAAGCATAAGTTTTTAGGAGCTGGCTTGGAAAGTTGTGCTTTTCCACCACTTCTAGTTTGTTACTTTCTTCCTCTTTCTGAGTGGCATACAGAGAAAAAGAAGGAGATGTTAAAGTGTCTTTGTGAACTTTTCACAATCATGAGAGCATCTACTAAAGGTACTGTAGCTGAAAGATAGTGATACATAACCTCTTAATCTCAAGTTTATGTGCCTGATGCACAGTAAACTGAACACTGAGACATGGGTTCTTGGAGATTGAGACAGATTTATTCAAATTGGCCAAAACAAGTAGATGTGAGCCTGGGTTCACTCAAATCCACCTCCCCAAGAACAGAAAGCAGGGGGTTTTCTGGAACTAAGGGGCTCAGCAGGAGGAGCTTCAGAGAAACAAAGGGGTCACTTCCAGTGAGCCCTGGGGCAATCTGACTTCTGGGCTTCAAAGGCTGCTAAGAGCCGGCCATTCTGTGATCACAACCTCCCCAAAGTCATTTTCTTTCTTCTGCAAAACAAGCTCACAAATCCTTGAGACCCCTGAGTCACCCTTCAAGTTAAAAAAGAAAACAGTAAAATTGGTTTAATATCTACAGTAACCCTCAGGTACTCAGCTTCAATAGAATGTGACAGGGACATTTAAGACATTATGGAGCCATTGCACTAGTCTTGGGTCACCTACTTTCAGATATGATAGATTAAAAAAAAAAAGTAAATCTACTCTTCATTGAACCATTTTACTCAGGTGCTTGTTACACATGTAGTTGAATGAAATTTCTAAATGATTCAAAATACTATAAGCTGAATTTAGTCACTGTAGGAAATTTTCAAAATAATTTGGAGACAGACTCAAAGTGAGGACTATAATCTTCTAGATTTTATGAGAAATCAAACAAATTCTAATATAATTAATGAAAAACAGAGTATATATGTTTTTTGTATTTCATCATTTATAGAATGCAAGAAAACATACTAAACTCAGAAGCCCTTCTTAAGGAAAAGATCAAACTTAAATCTTACCAAATCAAATTAGAAACATTTTCTGTTTGTGAGTAGTGATACAGAACCTCTTAATCTCAAGTTCGTGTGCCGGATGCACAGGAAGCCAAACACTGAGACATGGGTTCTTGGAGATGCAGAAAGATTTATTCAAATTGGCCAAAACGAGTAGGTGGGAGCCTGGGTTCACTCAACTCCACCTCCTCAAGAACAGAGAGCAGGGGGTGTTATGGAACTAAGGGGCTCGGCAGGAGGAACTTCGGAGAAACAAAGGGATCACTGCCAGTGAGGCCTGGGGCAATCTGACTTCAAGTCTTCAGCACTGCTGAAGAGAGCCTGCCATCTGGTGATTGCAACCTCCCTGAAGGCATTCTCTTTCTTTTGCAAAACAAGCTTACAAATCCTGGAGACCCCTGAGTCACCCCTCAAGTTAAATAGGAAAACAGCAAATTGCTTTATTATTTCATTTTATTTTATTTTTATTATTATTCTTTTTTGGGAGATTAGCTCTGAGCTAACATCTGCTACCAATCTTCCTCTTTTTGCTGAGGAAGACTGGCCCTGAACTAACATCCATGCCCATCTTCCTCTACTTTATATGTGGGACGTCTACCACAGCATGGCTTGCCAAGCAGTGCCATGTCCGCACCCAGGATCTGAACTGTAGAACTCCAGGCCACAGAAGTGGAACATGCGAACTTAACCACTGAGCCACCGAGCTGGCCCCACAAATTGCTTTAATATCTACAGTAACCCTTAGGTACCTGGCTTCAGTTGTATGATTCTCTAATAGAAAGCTATGCCTGAGTAGGCACAAATGCTTGCTTAGGTCTCACTAGATTCAGATATTTTCAGTGCATAAAACATATTTTTCTGTCTTGACAATTTAGAAAAAAATATGACTAGTTAGCAATAATTGAAATAATTTCATAAAGAAATTTTATAGATTTTTTAAACTTTCAAATTTAAAATTTGCATGTGTATAAATGTATACATATATGAATACATGTTTGCTAATACTCAGAAGTAATAATATGTATCTTGTTTAAGCGTTATTTATTTCAAAATGAATTTTTCTCTTTGAAGATTTGAGAACTTTCTAGCCACACATACCAAGATTTAGTATTTTATTCCTATTTTCTTGCTTTCACCATGTTCAAATGCCTGATACATTTCCCAGGATCCAATCCTCTCCTCATCAACTTATTACAACAATTCTGAGATTTTCTCCCCTGTGCCCAACTGCTTTAGTGTAACAAAATTCATACCTGCATTCATGCATTAGATTAATCTATACTCAGATAAATTTCTTGCATGCTCTGGTCTTTTACAACCCTTTCATGTTGCCTACATATTTCCTTAAGGCAGGGCGTATACACCTTTCTTTACCTCCCATCCTCTAAATAAAATACACTGTAATTTTTTAAAAAAAATTATAAAAGTGAATTACAGATTCTAACAAAAAGGAAAATAGCATATGAAGCAAATAGAGATGTTGAGGCAGAGAATCACTTTTTTCCTGATAAAAAGATTATTCCCAAAAGTGTGCAGAGCAAACTTTTGCTTAACCCTGGGCTTCAAGCAGCATTTTTGGTTTTCTCTTGCTGCTATAACAAACTACTACAAGTTTAGCATTTGGCTACAACACTCATTTATTATCTCACAGTTCTGTAGGTCAGGGTGCAGATACAGCATCACACAACTGTGTCCTCTGCTTAATTTCATAAAGCTGAAATCTAGGTGACAGCAAAGCTGTGTTTTTCATGAGGATCTGGGTCCCCTTCAAAGACCATTCAGATTGTTGGCTGAGTTCAGTTCCTCTTGCGGTTGTAGGACTGAAGTTCCCATTTCTACGCCAGCTGTCAGCTAGAGAGTGGTCTTTGCTCATAGAAGCTGCCACCTTCCTTCTCATGTTTTCTGTGGAGCTTCTGCCCAGGAACTCCAGGTCAAGTCTCTCTACTTTCAAACCCTCCTCCTTCTTCTGCTACACCTTTGGCCTCTAGCCAGGGGAAATGCTCTGCTTTTAAAGGCTTATGTGATTAGGTTGGGATCACTCAAATAATCCAGGATAATCTCCTTACTCTGAGTTCCATAACCTTAATTACATCCGCAAAATCCCTGGTAAAGTACAATGTAACATATTCGCATGTTCCAAGGGTGAGAACTTGGACATTTTGGAGGGCCATCTCTCAGCCTCCCAAATTCACCCACCAAGTTCTGGGAAGCAAAAAAAAACCTTAAACGCTACAATTAATTTTACTTTTCAAATTCACAAATATTTCTATTTACATACACACGCACACATTTGCTTTATTATCCCTGACTCATGGTGTTATTTCTGATAATGATGGTAAATTCGTGTCATTTTCTGCTGTATTTCTCTTGGTTTAAATGTTAAAAAGGGTTTTGTGCATGTGTGCATTTGTTTCTTTTCAAGAGCAAGAGAATTTAAAGTAACAAAGTAAGCATAACTTAGATATTTGATGACCATGGCTGTTTTCTCTTTGCCATATTACCTTAAAGGTTGTCACTTTCACTTACTATATGCAAGCAAAAGACCACCAGAAACATACTCTTAGTTACACAAATTGGATTTATCACTGGTTGCAGCAGGGCATAACCCACAGTATAGCGAACCATGGGGTATCTTGGTAAGAAGGTGTTAGAAAGGAGCTATTACAGGATTTGGGACTTTGGCTGGGCAATTTGTGGGAGAGTGTAAGAAAGCAAAGGATGCTTTCTTACAGCATCCTCTAGGTTGGATGCCGTCAGAAAGTGATGGCAATTCTGTGATTGTCTATCTCAACAAAATTTATTTACAGAACATGGAGATTAGCATAAGGATTAAGCTGTTAAGAAATTAGGATTAATTAGTTAAGAAATATTCATTTATTTTGCCCAGAAAGTAGGGGAGATGCTTTGTATTTGGTGGTTGGTGGGGGAGTGTTACAATAATCTTGCTTTGGTCTGTGCTTAGAGAAAATTACAAAATGGCCTCTATTTGTGTTAGTTTATCATGATCTCAGAGTAAACTTATCTGAGGTTAGCGCTCCATGAAACAGTTTATATGTAGTAGGAAAATAACGTGGCCTAGATGTGAGCCCCAGGCCATCTTATGAATGTCAGGAGGTGTTTTTGTTTTTTCTTTCTTAATTGTAATGTGGTGAATGTCTGCTCTTTGTATTCAAAGCAATTTCACAAAATGTGAAGAGTGAATCAATTAGTTTTGTAATATCTCCAAGCTGAAGGATTGCCTGAACCTATAACCTGTTCAACCAGTGTCTGAACGGGCAGTCTAATTTTATTTGGAAATTTTTTCAAGAAAATGCTAGTGTTGGCCAATCAATCAAATGTTTGCTCAAGAAAAGACTTTGCATGAATAATTCCTACAAATCATTCAAGGATGTATTATCCAAAGTCTCAATAGCAAAACAGAGCTGATTATTTAATGGAGTTTTTACAGTCACTTTTACAAAAATATACTACACTGTTCTTCAAGAATATGCAGACATTTGACATCTTCTAACCACTTGTCTTAAAATGTTAACAGATAGCTGGAGGTTGAAGAGTAACATGAAAAACAGCTTATAATAGCTTAAAGAACTTCAAGATTTTTCTTCCTTTTACAATGGATATTCTATTCTAAACGTATTAAAATTTTTATGTGAATGCCAGTATCTTCTTTAAATGACAATTGGCATAACATATTATCTTTTTTCATAAAAAATACTCCTTATTATAATTATTTTAATTATCTAAAGGAAAGTTTAATGAGATGTAGTGAGTGCCTATTTTATGTTAGAAAGGTTGCTAAAGCAAATACAAGAATTTTAAAATTATCTGAGGCCTAATCTCAAAGAGTTCACAATTCTTCAATGAGATAATAAACGAGCACATGAAATAACTAAATGTGAAATAATACTCTAAACATACTGCAGGGGATAAAACATTCTTTCAATGTGGTCCGTTGAATACAGAATTACCTTTAATACAATAACAGGGGCAAAAGAATCAGGGTGGTAGTCATTTACAATTCCTTGTATTTCTTCCTTGATGGAGTACTCTAGGATTCAAGGTAACTGCCAGGGAGGATGGGAGTGAAATTTTATTCCTGGTTCTCATTATCAACGAATTTCACTCACTTGGATCTATCAATAAGGAAGTAAATCTTAGGTGCCTGAGAGCAAAACAAGGAATGGTTAAATATTAATTCTACAATTAAGATAAGTTATAGGAGTTTTTCACTTTGATCAACACTCCTTGGTTTGTCAAAAGCATAAACCATAAAGAAAATGAGGTATAAAATCTAAGCCAATAGTAAGATCAAGGTTATAAACATCTGCTAATGTGAGTGTATCAAGGAGTAAAACAGATATTTAACCATGAGCGTGGAACCTATGAATGTTGTCATACTTTCCCTGACAATTCCCATCCTTTGTATCTATCCAAAAGATGAGCACCATCCTTTCTAGATGCAATAACAATAATAACAAGCAAATTTAACAACTATTAGTCTCATTCTCTATTATTTCCCTTCACTTGCATTAAATGACAATTTCTGCAATACTATATATACTAAATTTTTAAACAAAAATGAAGGCAAATTTCACCTAAATTTTGTCAAAATACTCTTTGTCGTTATCAAACATTCTAGAATCTAAAGAATATGGGGCTAACACAAAAACACACAAAATTTCCAACAGAGCTGAAATAGTCTTGCTTTAGTTCCTAAAAGAGTAATCAATAAGCACTGAAGGGAACCATCCTTGTAGATGTTTCTCCTTTCAATTCACCAATTAGAAATCTACTGTATTTAATATACATTAAAAATGTCAATGACCAATCAGAGACTTTAAGTCTATTGGTCATTCAAATCTCTTAGGGAATTTTTTAAGTTTAATCATCAACAGAGATCAGGATCATCAAGAAATGGAAGTTTGATATGAACAGTGGATAGAGATCTGAGGAAATTGTGGGCAAGGTCAGTAACTTTGGTGTCCTCAAGAGATGTGTAAGGGTACTGGTGTCCAGTGGATTTGAGAGTAAAGCTAGGAAGGATCAAGAAGACTTGTTTTGAGAAATGAGAGGCTGGCAATTCCAAGCTACTTACCCTGGTGGTAGCCAATATGTTATCTGCAATTGACTAGTTATTGATGTTGATACTAGATATTAGGATGTTGCTGAAAGGTTTAAATCTCAGATTGCCAACAAATCAGTCTTCTCGATTGAGGCTTATCCAGTATACTTCCACAGTTAAATTAGGTGATTCTTTGTCAAATCCACTTCTTCTTAAAACATTTTCTCTCAACTTTGGAACGGAAAACAAAGCAAAATATAACAGTCAGCAGTACAATTTATTTATTTGCCGATGTGCTTTATTTAGGTCTTATCTCAGTCATTATGGTTGGTGTTTTCCAAATATCCAGGAGTGAATACTGACTACTCCAAACCAACAATTTCCCTGCAGATTATAGGTACTAGAGGAAAAACTTTTACTCTGAAAAAAAATCTTAAAAGGCTTAAAGACACCTGGAAGTCTTGCAGCTGTCTAGAATGCATGACAGAATGCAACCTAATGGACCAACACAGACAGAAAAGCTTAACAAATACACTAGAAAGCATGATAATGACTCTGAATTAAAGAACGCTAGAACTACCCTGCCTTAGGACTTCCTTGTACGTGGGCTAATACAGTTTACGTATTTTTAAAACATTTTTTAGTAGATTCTAAGTATTTGTAGATGAATGCATCTAACTTACCTTGTCCTTCTTTATTATTATTTATTTCTTTAGTAAATGTTGTTTATCTCTTGCATGTGAACATGTACCAAGAAAATTGAGAAATAAGATAATGAACAGAGAAGAGAAAAAAATGATGGAATTCGAAGTTGTCATAAAAGTCTTTACGTAGAATATGAGACCAAGGATTGTGTTTGATAGGTGAGAATATAGAGAGAAAATGAGAGAATGAAAAAGCTGTACATCTGACAGAAAAACCTGGCTTGACAGTCCATCACAGTACATTTCGAATATACTATATTTCAATGTGGCCTATTTTCATGGACAGTAGTCCCCCTCTTATCCATGGGAAATACATTCCAAGACCCTCAGTGGATGCCTGAAACTGTGGATAGTATCAAATCCTATATGCATTATGTTTTTTCCTATACAAACACACCTATGATAAAATTTGTAAATTGGGCACAGTAAGAGATTAACAACAATAATTAGTAATAAAATAGAACAATTATAACAATATACTGTAATAACAGTTACCATAGATCTTAGGAAGCTCAGCATACGATTTTTTTCTTTCCTTATTAAGAACTTTTACCTTCTCACTTAAAGGAAGGACTTTATTGCTTCTCTTTGGTGTATCTGGATTGCCAGCATCTCTATTCTTGCATTTTGGGACCATTATTAAGTAAAATAAGGGTTACTTGAACACAAGCATAGGGATACTGTGACAGTCAATCTGACGACTATTAAGTATAAGTAATGGGTGGACATGAGAGACAAAGGATGATTCACATCCTTGGCGGGAGGGAATGGGATGGCATGAGATTTCATCACGCAACTCAGAATGGCTTGCAATTTAAAATTTATGAATTGTTTATTTATGGAATTTTCCATTTAATATTTGTGGACCGCTGTTGACTGTGGGTAACTGAAACTGCAGAAAGCAAAACGGTGCATAAGGAGGGACTACTGTACTGAAAGAATTATCCATTATCTCCACCGGTATTTCAGAGCTTCTGAAAGGTTGAATTCTGTTTAGCCTGTCGTGTATATAACACTTATTGAGTTATAGATTCTAATCTAGATTTTCACACTAGCATTGATGCTTCATTTGTTCCAAATCAATTTTTATCATGGAAAAAATACAATGCTAGGTACACTTTGTGAAGACAGATGTAAAACTCAATTGGTTATCCCATATAAAAAATTTCCAGTAGTCATTAAAAAATCAAAGAAACATCAAGAAGACTTTTGTTTTACTAATCACAGGTATTTTTAGCGAGTCTTTGAAAGAAAAAAACGGATAATTTTAAAAATCTAAGAAGCAAGCAGCACATGATTTAGAGTTACATTTAAATTTCAATCATCCAATTAAGATTACTTTTGCCAGTTGTTTGCCCACTATACCTCAGCCTCTATACATTTTTTTAGCATAGCACTATCTTTATCTATTAATCAAAATATTACATTAACATATATACACAATCAACACTTTCAAAATCAAGTTGACATTTGCTTGCATAAGCGTTTACATTTGGGTTTAGGTCAGGCCCATAGATTTGAAAAAATCAGATTACACATAAGGTAAAAACAATTAGTAATTTATCTGGATACTGGCTATTTAAAAAATTTTGTTTTGTTGAGCTTTTATCATTGGTGGTCAGTTGCCTTCTCTTAACCATAAAATAAAATTTAACTTTCAAGTTTATAGCTATATTTTATTTTTGTCATAAAAAATATTAACGTAAGGCATGGATTGTTAGTATAAGTGTCTTAAATCTTATTAAATCAGATTTTAATGCTGAGTATAGCTTCTGTATTCAAAACTGTCTTCTAAAAACTACTTAATATTTCAATATTTCAATTTTTTTTGTATTTATATGTAGCACTGATGGTAATAAAATCATTTCCAGTCAGCTGACAACAAATGCATACTTAGTACAAATCAGTGCAGATGAAAAGGAAAGTATAGACACAGTCTCTAAAAAGAAACTACATTATTCTTATGATTTCCTGTACAACTAATAAAATTTAGGAGATGTTATTAGTCTTTGTAGTTGAATGTTAACATAGTGTCAATTACTAAGTACAATTAAATAACCTTTCTCTATTAATGTCTGTAGTTATTACTTGTAGAATTCTTTTGATAGCTTCTTTTATATGTTGCTGTATACTCAGTTCCTACACTTTTTTCCTAATGTGTTGTCTTAATAGTTACAGATAGGTTTGGTTTTATTTTGAAGAAAAATATTTTCATTAAAAATTATAAATCTATAAAATATTGATCATTTTACAAGAACCACGGATCATGACAAAAGGCAGCTATAAAATATTATAGGCTATATATTTTTTAGGTCAATTTAGGTCAGTGTTTTACTTATAATAAATATAGACAGTTATATATAGAAATATATATATATGAAATCGCTTATGGTAATATATGTATTTTTCATGACAGAATAAGATTTAAAATATTATTTGAAGTACATTATGCAAAATTATATAATTATGCAAAATAATGCAATTTGCTGTCTGCTGTGAACTTTTAGATTATCTCATTTACTTGTTAATACAACTTTTAACGTGTTAAACATTTTTCATAATATTCTTATTTCTGATATCATGCTAATATTCTGCAACTTTTTTTTTCCATTCATGAGCTTTGGAAATTTATATATGTTTTGGTATTGATAGTCTTAGTTCAATCATTTTAACAAGATTCATCCTTTGGCATTTGCATAATCTCCTCTTTTAGAAATTAGGCAATAAATATTCTTGGATAGGTCTAATTATTCACTTGCATCAGTATTTCTCTATGATTTACACCCAGAAATGAAATTCTTGTGGTTTAGGTTATATGCATATTTCTAAATATTGAGAAAAAAATATTCAATATATTTCTTTTTGCATACTCAGAGTAAAAGCTTTATTTCTCAAAAATACTTCTCAAAGTCAAAGACAATTTGGGGACAATTTCAATTACACCTACATGCAAAACCCCCAATAAATATTTATAAATTGACTCCCTTTTATCTTGTATACTCTTTGTATTAAGGCAAAGTTTGAATTGAGGTAAAATTCATGGGACATTGTTTATTTCCTTCATAACATTATAGATACAGTTCTTAGTGTTACTATGGAGAAAGTGATTAATAATTTACTACAAGACTAATAACACTCCTTTGTTATTTGTATCTAACCTGATTTTTCTACCTATTTGCTTATATGTTTCTTTAATGTTAACGTTCTGTAATTAATGAGTTTATTCTAATACTGTTTTTCCCATATCAACTTGAGTAAAAGATAAGCCATTGTATTTAACATTCATATTTTTTTAGTTTTTCTCTCTGATTTTCTTCTTTTCCACTATTTTCTGTTCTCTTATTCAGAAACTTTCTTTGTGTGCATGTTAAAACTTCTTTGGAAGTCTTCTAATTCTGTAATTTAACTTTTATTTATATCTTTTGACTTTCCAGAACATTTGGCATGACTTTCAAAAGGTATTTCAAATGTTCTCAGTTGTATTTTTTCATTTAGATTTTATTGTTATATTAATCTGTAATTTTTTTTACTCTTTCATTTCTTAACTATGTCGGTCAAGTTTTTAAATTAATTTTTTGAAATTGTCTCAGTGATCTGTTGCTATGTTATTTTTATTTTATTTTGGTTAGTAATATCATGCTCTCCATAATTTTGTTGAGTTATTAGTTGGAATTATCTGTGTCTTTGAATAATTCTTTGATATAAGTTTTTTGTCTTTTTGTACTACATGTAATTATATCTTGGAGAATATTACTTACATTTAAACATAGTCATCAATTTACTTAAAAGTTTTTTGAAAAGAGATAAAGAAGAGAGGAAAAGAACTGGGAGAGCTGTCTACACAAGATTCTTGTTTGCTGTTTTAAATACTGTCTCACCAAATCTGCCGTTTGCTTAGAAACAGTGCCTTTCAGAGGTTGGTGTTTCAAAGGTTTGTGCTGCACAAAGTAAAGCCATTAAAATAACAAGGTCACTTCGCGGTCCCTTGGTTGTCTCTGCCAGCCTTCCATTTTTCTGTAACATCTGGTTAGATTGCTAACTTGAAAATGCAAATTGCATTTAAGTCTGCTATTTACCTTTGCACTATTCTCTCTTCTCTGTAGAGAAATGTTTTGTTTCATGATTCGATCAAGATCCTAAGATATACTGTTCTAATCAATGGAATTTTAGATGGGCCTTTCATGACTAATAACGATTTCTAGAAAATTGTGCATTTTGTTCTAAGTTACATGAGTGTTTTGTTTGTTTCATTTTCTTTTGTTTTTACACATTTTAAAAATTTAGTTCAACTATCACAGAATTTAGCAAGAATGCTCTATAGCTTCGTTTCTTTAGCTGTTTGTTTCATGGGACATTCTTCCTTTATTTGCTCCCTTTTGCTCTTTTTTGTGCATTTCAAAGGAGATAGATGAAGTAAAAGTTACTTAGACAACTATATTTCACAGAAGTTCCAAATACCAACTTTAAGAATGTTTCTTTGCCAATATGTTTACAGTAAGAGAGCAGCCTATAATAAAAAATTGAAGGAAAACTTTAATTACACAAGCACACACACTCACACACATCAGAAACAAGTGCTATCAGTGATTGTACACAGTGACAACATTACCGTGTCTTCCCATCTTCCTCGATATGGAAAGTTAAAACAAAGTTTAATGCTATTGGATATCTTGTTAACAAAAGTATGGTTGAGTTACGATGTATTGTTGCCTAAAAACTGCAACTAAAGCCTTTCAATGAAGTAAAAATTAAACGTAACAAAGCGTTAAATGAGGAGAGTATATGCAGCTGTAAGTT
The DNA here is from genome assembly GCF_037783145.1 of Equus przewalskii. Classification (NCBI taxonomy): domain Eukaryota; kingdom Metazoa; phylum Chordata; class Mammalia; order Perissodactyla; family Equidae; genus Equus; species Equus przewalskii. The sequence goes on from NC_091832.1 coordinate 96,539,498, forward strand.
CTGAAGCAAAGTGCTGATATATTTACCTTTTTCTTCTCATCGTGACAAGTTATACAAGTGACTGTTGCTTGCCCCTGCTTCCATACAACCACAAAGCTAGGCAGGTGTTGCTCAGTGTTACTGCAACAGAGTAGGAAAATTTATTTCAGTGTTTCAAACCTGGCTTGTGAGTTTTACTTAGCTGAACTGTATGAATCAGGAAACACATTTTCTGTAGCGTTCTGGATTCAGGTGTCTATAGATCTTTATATATCTTGACGCCTTTTTCTTTTTTCCTGAAGAAGAGTCTCCCTGAGCTAGCATCCATTTCCAATCTCCTCTTTTCCTTTTTTTTGCTTGAGGAAGATTAGCCCTGAGTTAACATCTGTGCCAATACTCCTCTATTTTTTTGTACGTGGGACACCTCCACAGTGTGGCTGGTGAGGAGAGTGGGTCCAGGCCTGGGATCTGAACCTGTGAATCTGAGCTGCCAAAGCAGAGGATGCAGAACTTTAACCACTCAGCCACAGGGTGGGTCCCCACATCACTTTTTAAAAATAAATTTAGCATCTCTTTAACTTACTTTGGCATGTCTTCTTTCTTGACTCTTCCACTTTATTTTCTAAGTCTCCCTGTGCTCCATTTTTTCCTATAATCTGCATTTAGTTGTCACATTGTCTAGATAACATATTTGTCTAGAAAAATCCCAACCTTGAATAAAAATACTCATTTGTGGAAGCCAAGACTACCTTGGTGGAGGACAAATTTAAGTCTATTCTCAACAAAGTTGCAAATCCGTCTTTGCTTTTCTTTCTTTCTTTCTTTCTTTTCTTTCTTTCTTTCTTTCTTTCTTTCTTTCTTTCTTTCTTTCTTTCTTTCTTTCTTTCTTTCTTTCTTTCTTTCTTTCTTTCTTTCTTTCTCTCTTTCTCTTTCTCTCCCCCACCACCCTCCCTCCCTTCCTCCCTTCCTTTTTTCCTTCCGTCCTCTCTCTCTTTTTCTCTCCCCACCTTCCTCCCTCCCTCCCTTCACTACAATTATTTCAAAACATCTTCTATATTCACCTAAAACTCCAGTCTATGGAAATAACTTCATTTTTTACTCCAAAAAGGAATTATAAGCAATAACATAGGAATCCTCTCAAATTCTACTTCTGAACTGAGAAACTTACTTGCAACAGCACGTTCTTTCTTCTTTGCCTTATTACATATAATATCCTTCTCTCGCTTTTCAGGTTGAATCCTTCTACCTTGAATCCTATTGATTTCTGTCTTTACTTCCTTCTCAAGAACCTCACTTTGTCAATTATTTCTTCTCTTCCCTGAGCCTTCCGTCTCAGGCTCTCTAATGACTCATTCTCATAACCTTTCAAACATGCTCCAATCTATCACCAAAGCCATAAAACAAATATAAGGAAAACTCCTGAGCCAAAGAGATGCTAACTCATATATAAAATTTCTCAGAAGAACTATCTATATATATCAGATAGGCAGGCTAAGATCTATATTTGTAAAACAGAAATAGTTACTAATTTTTACATCTAGCCCTATCCTGCTCCTCCTCGTCTATTTTCTCTCATAATGAAAGTCACAAACATCCACCAGATGCCTAAGTGATAAATTATGGATTGGTGTGATATATGATAGATATGAATATTATAGAATGATTTATAAGTACATTGTGATGAATTTTCAAGTTGAAAGGATGATTTTTTTAGCTTAAAAGGAAATTCATTATCAAATTAGGAAAAAAATTACCAGGCTATTAAGATGGGCATTTCCACATATATAAGTACTTTTACAATTAAACGATTTATAAAATAAATGCTCAAGGCATTTTTCTCTGTGTAGAATTATTTGCATATGTAATTTTACAATATTATATTTATTAAATTTTATATCTTTATAATAGTATGTGTGCTATTTAATATATAATTTTTAAATATGAGGGTTTATTTGGTTATTACTTTTCAGTATTGTAGGATGTAGAAAAATTGGCAAGCAAAGTTAACAAAAAGTAAAATAAGTCAGAGTGCAAGTTTACAGCAAAAGATACATATATCAATTTATAAAATGTCCACATCCAAATGTTGCCATAATATGAAAAAAACAAGCTTTATAAATCTACCTTGTAAGCTATGAGCTTAACATGTTTGTATAAAACATACGCTTATCGAGGAGAAGCATAACTTTCTTTGGGAGCTGATTATTTTTAAACAGTACACTCTTGATGAATGTTCCTTACCATTCTCCTTCTCCTATTGTCAAGAGACCAGTGTTGTAATTACCCCTTGAAAATGTGCTGAGTTAACGAATTGATTGCTATGCATATTGAAAGGATTTGACAGAGTATAGGGAGCAATACATCTCTTTTATGCACTAAATAACTTTAATGAATCTAACTAAAAATTTAAGACCTGAGGTTAGCTTGCAATTGGGTAAGTGATCAATTAAAAAATCAACTCAAATTTGATATACTCAATACGGACAGCATCAACTTCAAACAGCTGCTGAGTTGCTGACGAGATAAACAAATTAATGTGATTTCAAATGCAAAGCAATCCATTATTTCCAGAAGAAGACTTGAAATAAATGTTTGTAGCTGCATATATTTTTAGAGTCAGAGAGGTAAGAAAGGAACTTACAAACAACAGAGGGCCTAGAAAACTAATTTTGTCCTTAGTGTATGGACAATTCAGAGGCCTGTGTTTTTGTTTATTGGTTTGCGTGAATGTTTGGGATAAAACACTGATTACTGTCATACATACGTCTTGCATTTCTAAACAAAATTAAACTGTTAAAGACTTCTAGAAGACACGGCAATGAGAATTTAGTCAGTCCTAATTTAGAGTCAACCAAACAATACTGAATGTTTTGATATGCTTTTGAACTCAAATTTTGAACTTGAATTGTTTTGATATAAAAATGAATTAAACACATTCTTGCCTTGAATAATCTGATGAATGAAAACAGGTGTTATTGATAATTACCATACAATAATAAGTGGCAGTTTCACATAGAAATTGGATTGAAGGAGGGAAAGTGCTTTTTTAGGAAGAAAATGCATTTCAGTAAAATTCAAGAATATGTGCAAAGGCACAGTGGTATGATTGACTGTGGCATATTTAGGAAATATTGGGTAGTTAAGGGTGGCCATGGAGCAAGATGTGGCCATTCTGGTAGATTAAACTCTAAAGTAGCTGAGACAGTTGATGAAGACACTCGTATGACTTCAACCTATCAGGGATCACGAGGCAGTGTACACATACTAATCAGGAGACTGAGAACATGATCTTGTTTCTGTTTCAGTTTGTATTTTAGAGGAAGAATAATAGTGAAGAAGATTATTTGGAGAGACAGACTATATATACAAGGAGATTATTATGAATAGTCAAGACAAACAATCCTGTAGATTTTCACTAAGACCTGGGGTTTGAGAGGAACAGAAGGGATTTCTAAGAAATATTAAAGTTATTTCTGTTGTCATCAATATTTTTGCTTTGTATTTTCTGAGTGCTGCATTAACCCATACCAAATGGAGACAGAAACAAACTCGAACGAGGTGTATTTCAAAATTATCAGTAATCAAGTCCCTTTTAAACCAACTGTCCTTTAACTATGTCAGTCGTTAAGTCAGCTGTATCATTGATTTAAAAAATTTATAAATATTATTTTTATTTGCCCTAATCCTATGTAAATCTTTTATATGAAAACAAAAATTCCACAGACAGCAGCGCCTTTTACCTAGTCTACTTTGTCTGGGCATCAGACTCTTAAATGAGACTGCAGCAAGAGGATCCAGATGTTCTGGAGAACCGTCTATCCGCAGTAACAGAGGGTAGCTTCAACTGAGGAGGCCTCACAGCATTAAGACATCAACAGGATTTGTGGCACATTACTGAATCCTCACCAAAACATGAGGATTATTTCCAATTTACCGTCAGTCAAGTCAAGCACATTTGTATAAGACAAATTATTCATGATACACAATTTTTATGAAATAAATTTCCAATCTTTCCTCATTGTGGCATCACTACAGCTAAGTGAATAGTTTCCATTCTAACCATTCCATATTTATCTTCTTTATTTATCTATAGTCTGTTCACGGTATTATGAACTTCCCTTCTCTACTCTGGGCTGTCACTTCTCAGTAGTAAAGTCTTGTTTGCTGTTAAAAGGAAATATTCATATTCTGCTTTCGTCCTTGAATAAAATTTAGGGATCCAATCTTTATCAAAAGAGTTTGCTTTCTTGTTTCCTGCCGTGTGTTTTCTTCTTAGTCAAGAACTTTTAGTTCTTAGTCCAGAGCTTAGTGACTTTCTTTTCTCCATAATTCCATGGGAGTTGATTCTCTTTGCACCCAATGTTGAACTGCCATTCAATTAGGTGCATTCAGAATCCTAGCTTCTCTCTGACAAGTGAGGACTGCAGTTAATTCATCCACTGGCTTTCAATGGAGTATCAGTTGAAAATGATTTCCCTATTACTTTAGCACGAGATACATTGTAAATCCTGTGAAAGACTAAAATCATCATCCTAATTTACAGCACTTTTTGTGCCTTTACCATTTGATATTTCACATGCAGTATTTTGCGGGATCTTTGCACATCAACAGTAATAGAAACACATGCATCTGAAGAATAATGACAAAACAAGTTTAATTAATATTGTAACACATGTCAAGAAACCATATGAGAATAACATAAAATTGAACTGGGGTTGTTATAGAGTATACAGCCAAAGCTTTATATCACTAAGAGCAAAGCTAAAGATATCTGAAAATAAGAGGATGTTGAGATGCTCTTTGGCTCTCTGTCTGGGGTACCATTGTTCAAAGTGACAGCAATTATGTCTTGGTTTTACTTTCTGTGTTTTGCTCCAAGATGTCCAAATATAAAGATATATAATGGCTCATTAGTCACTATTCTGTTATTTTTTCATTGTAATTATGTGCATATGTAACTTCATTTGACACCATGAAGAAGAAGAAGAAATATTTATCTTCTAAATCAATGAACTTTTAAAAATCATCACAGCATTATGTTATAAACTTCAACATAGATGTTAAAATGAAATATTTCTGGATCTATAGAATTTAGAATATAATATTAAATTTTATACCATAATAGGAAAACAAATATCAAGAAAGATAATATTTCTCACTTAATGCTGTTATCTCTTACATACGTAGATCTGTCTAAAGAATTACAAAATGCTTGTAATATTTGATATTTTTAAATAGTGAAAAGGTCTTGCATGTTCCAAGATTAAAATTCTCACTGATTTTAGAATAGATGTATCTTTCAATTATACTTAATCACACATGAAAATTCCAAGTTACTTAAAAATAAGCCTCTAGAGCATAGTTAATTTACGATTTTGATAATGTCTTCACTAGTATAGATAAATATTGCATAATATATACATCATAAGGTACAACAAATACAGAAAAACCTATTTTTATAATCTCATTGATGAAGAGAGCTATAACAGCAAATCACTTGCATATGTCTACATGGAGCCCAATAAATATTTGTGAAATATTTTAAAACTATTTTTTGCGTGGATGATGATAGAGGAACTGTTATGTGTGATCAAAAGTCTCACTGTGTCCTTGACAAAGAGAAGAAATACTCTAAATATTGTGTTTTGTTTTTCTTTTAAAGATTTTATTTTTTTCCTTTTTCTCCCCAAAGACCCCCAGCACACAGCTGTACACTCCTCACTGTGGGTTCCTCTAGCTGTGGCATGCGGGATGCCCCCCCCCAGCGTGGCCCCATGAGCAGTGCCATGTTTGCGCCCAGGATTCAAACCAATGAAATAGTGGGCCGCCTGCAGCGGAGCACGCAAAGCCAACCACTCGGCCACGGGGCCAGCCCCTAAATATTGTGTTTTTTTAAATGTTATGGTGGTATTATCTAATGCTATGTTTTGTCAAATTGCAGATCTAGACTCAGAGGTCATGAAACCAATGTAGTGGTTTGTAGCTAATATTTCAACATGAAATAAAGTAGATTAAATAGGAGAAAGTGGAAAAAAACAGAGTGCATTTCAAATGTTAAGGATAAGTAGAGTTCTTGAAATTGTTACTTTAGTTTTATATATGCATTCAATTTATATATGAACATACATGTGCAGTTATATATAATGCATTTGTTACTATTTAACCAGTAAAAGCCAGTGTGGCCATAACAGTTGTTTATGTTGGGCACCCATATGAATTCATTAATACATCCATTCTGATACTGGATTCCATACCATGGCAATAGTAAACATCTTCAATACTAACCCTGAATGTTATTTATGTAATTTTCACAGTTATATGTCAAATATATTTCTTACTGTTGTTCATAATCAAAATGTTAGAGCAGACCTGTGACTGCAAATATATTTTTATAATGACAGAAAATGCCAATGGGATTTGTTAAATGCACTACACTAACAAATGGCACCAGCTCATAAAGTTATTTCTGAGTGAAATAAATAAAAAGAAAACAATTATAATACTTTTTAAAATTTTTAAATTTTCACTCTGAATACCTAGATGGCATATTCTGGAGAATATGTAAGAATATTACTCCTTTTCTGTTAACTAACATGCTTTCTTTTCATTTTCTTCATCCAGTTTGAGGTCAATCCAAAAATTACATGAGAACCAAATGTTCCCATTTTCCAGTAAAGTATAAGAACATAAACTGTGTAAATTATGAGCAGATAAGTGGCCTAGAGTATTATCGTCTCTCATGCTTCTGCATTCAGAGAGGTGGATAAATAGTTATAATACAGGTCATGGTCCTCAGGCAAAGTATATCCATTGTAGAGAGAAATCGGGCATTGCCAGCTAGTGCATCTTTTTGTATAAGTAGGAAACTGAGAAATAATGTTCTTGCCAGCAAATAAAAAGCAGCCCAATCAATCTTACTCTATTTTATGCACAGTATTGTATAATAATCTTACACCCTCCCCACCCTGAGAGGGAGAGATTCTTGTCCACACTTAACGTTTATGATTCCATTTTCCCTTTTGGAATTCTTGCCCTCAAAATTTATTAATATTAAATATTACCTTATAAGTAGAAGTGAAGATAAGGCAATATATAAAATTAAGAGTATTATGTATAAGATTATGAATCTTTATTTCTAATAAAATTGGAATATATTTTAGGAGAGGACTCTAATCAATTCTTGAATGACATGACAAGTTTAAATTATAAGTCAATGTTGTTATTTATTGCAGTGGCGTCCCTCAAGTATCTGGGAATACCTTGGAAAAGAAAAAGACTTCTATATTATTTATCTTGAAGTATGAAACCAAGTGGGTTCTTGCAGACCTGACAGTCTCCAAGGAAATATTATTCATTATGTATTTATAGTTATTGGATTAAAACTTTGTAATGTGCTATGTTCAATTAATAATAATACAGAGCAGGGCGAACTATGAAATACATTGTGCTTTTTTAAAAGCTCTAATGTGGGAAAAGACAAGCAGTTTGTCCTAATGAATGCATCTAATTGGTGCACTTTATTATAAAACACTGGAGAAGCATTTTTCAAGAGGCAGTTCTATTTGTAACTGGCTGTCTTCAGCATGTCAGGGTGTAATAAATGTGTTGCAGACTAGAACTGCTGATTAGCATTTATGGAATCCCAGGAAGTTAGTAAAAGCTGTTTGCCATTAAAGAGAGACCTTTTTAGCAGCCTTCAGAAAGAGAGCTATAATCAAATAACCTATGGTTGTTGTTCAGTGTAAGTAACTTTAGGGAGATTTCCTATAATATATTTGGTGATATAGATGTAATCAAAAAGGAAAAAAATGTTAATGAGAAAATTGCGATGCATTGTTGCAATAATATTTCAGTATTTCCCACGTGTGTTTGAAATGTCTAGTACAAGGGGTATCTTCACTATAATCATCTGACACACACTACTATTTTTTATGTTTTTTAGTTTCATGTTTCTCAGTAACTCTGAGTCAATAAGGAAATCAAATCAGCCACTACTGAAAAGAAAAATGGATAAGATTTGTTCTCAGTAGAGTTGTTAGTGATGACAAGTAAGGCCAAATCAAAAGTCACTTATGAATAGAGTTTGAGTGGCACACGAAAAGGAAAATGGTCTTCATTTTTTTTTCTAACAGGCAATATAATAAATAGCAACTTTAACACATAATATTTGAGACACTGGGTAGCTACAATATTTAATCCTGAAAATATCAAAATAATGCCTTTAATATCATTTTCAAGATATGAAATGTGAAAGACACACATCATATGTTGATGCATATAAATTTTCACTGCTTTCAGCCTATTAGCATATCTTTACTCTCAATCTCTTCTATCGTTTCTGAAAGCAGAACCTCATATTCTTCTATTTCTAGCTTCAATTTAAAAGATCTTTTCACATCATGAATTTTACGGTGGGAATCCCTTGAATTTTTAAGACTAAAGTAATCATGTAAATATTTTATGTTAAGAAATGAAATTACTCTTAATGTCAGTCTTCTGAATTAGAAACTACAGTAACTTAAAATACAATGCTTCTAGTGTGTGGATAGAGAAGATGAATTGAATTCCTGATGAATAGTACACTACAAGAAACCAAAAATAATCATACATAGCTAAAAAAAAAAAAAGCTGAAGCAGCTTCCAGGTAATTTAAAAAGACAGCACCTGGTTTGTTTGTTTGTCTTGAGTATTTGAAACCAGCCTCATCTACAGTAGTATTTACAAAGACATTGTAAACAATAGCCCAGGGAAAGACACAGGTTCAGAGAAGAACCGAGAAGATTCATCTCAAGCAAGGAATCCTCAGAAAGACTATCAATCAATTTCTCACCAGAAACTTTGGAAGCAAGAAGGCTGTGGGTTGATATATTCAAAGTACTGAAAGTAAAAAAATATTTAACCAGCAAAATTGTCATTCAAATTCAAGAACATTAAGACATTCCCAGATAAATGAAAGCTGAGATGGTTTGTCACCACTAAACCTGTTCTGTCAAAGGAAGTCCTTCAGGTTGAAATTAAAAGAAGCTAGACAATGACAAAGCCAAATGAACAAATAAAAATCTTCAATAAAGGTAAATACATGAGAAATTATAAAAGTCAGCATTATTTTAATTTCAGTCTGTAATTCCACTTTTTATTTTCTACATAATTTAAAAAATATATGTTTTAAAAAACAATTATTAATCTATATTTTTGAGCACTCAATGTATAAAGACATAGTCTGTGACAGTAACAGAACAGGGGAGAGGTGGGGAGTTTTATGAGAAGAGAGTTTTTGAATGGTACTTAAGTTAAGTTTGTTTAAATTTAAATTAGATTGTTGTAACTTTAGGGCATTAAATGTAATCCCCATGGTAACTACAAAGAAAATATCTATAGAATATACACAAAAGGAAATGAGAAGAGATCAAAATTTTTCACTACAAAAAACCAACTAAAATACCAAAAAGGGTAGAAATGGGAGAAATAAAGAATAAAAAGCTGTAAGACATTTAGCAAACAAATAGCAAAAAGCAGAAGTCCGTCTTTTTCAGCAATTACTTTAAATGTAAATGGATTAATCTCTCAGATCAAAAGACATTGACAGAATGGATTTTAAAAACATGATTCAACTAAAAGCTGTCTACTTTAGATGCAAGACTCTCTTTAGATACAAAGACACAAGTAGATTGACAGTGAAAGGATGGGAAAAGATACTCCATGTAAATAGTCACCAAAATAGAGCTGAGTTGGCTATGCTAATATCAGAAAAAATAGACTTTAAATTCAAAAAGTTAAAAATAGACAAAGAATATCACACATGAATAAAAGATCCAGTAGAGCAAGAGGACATACTAATTATAAACATTTATGCATCTAACTGTGGACCCTCAAGATTTATGATACAAAGTTGACAGAGCAGAAGGGAAAAATAGACAACTCTACAATAAAAGCTGTAAACTTCAAAACCCAACTTAAAATAATAGATGGATAGATCGATTAAACAGATGATAAGTGAGGAAATAGAGGACTTAAACAACACAATAAGCCAAAGAGACCTGAGAGACATATACAGAACAGTCTCCCCAACAACAACAAAATACACATTCTTCTTTCTTTCTTTTTGATGAGGAAGATTGGCCCTGAGCTAACATCTGTTGCCAATCTTCCTCTTTTTGCTTGAGGAAGATTGTCACTGAGCTAACATCTGTGCCAATCTTCCTATATTCTGCATGTGGGAGGCTGCCATAGCATGACTTGATGAGCAGTGTGTAGGTCCTCACCTGGGATCTGAACCCACAAACCCCAGGCCACTGAGCATGTGAACTTAACCACTATGCCTCTGGGCTGACCTCAGAATACACATTCTTAAGTGCACATGGGATATTCTCATTCACATATATTAGACCACACAAGTCTTAAAAGACTTAAAAAGACAAATATCATTCAAACTATGTTTTTCCAGTCACAACAGAATGAAATTAGAAATCAATAACAAAAGGAAAACCAAAAAAATAATAAATATGTGGAAATTAAATTAAACAATACACTCAAACAACTAATATATTAAAAAGAAATCAACAAGGAAATTATAAAACACCCTGAGATGAAAAAAATGAAAGCACAACATACCAAAACTTATGAAATCCAATGAAAGCAGTGATCAGAGGGAAATTTATAGCTATAAATGCTTACAATGAAAAAGGAAGACAGTCTCAAATAAATAACCTGAACTTATGACTTAAAAACTAGAAAAAGAAGAACAATTTGAACCCAAAGCTAGCTGAAGATATGGAATAATATAGATTAGAATGGAAATAAAATATAAAGTTAAAAAGGAAGCATAGAGGGAATCAATAAAACCAAAAGTTATTTCTTTGAGATCAACAAAATTGAGAAAGCTTTAGTTAGACTAACAAAGAAAAAGAAGAGAGAAGACACATAATTAAATCAGAAATGAAAGTGGGAACATTACTACAAAACTTACAGAGACAAAAAGGATTTTAAAAGAATATCATGAATGGATTGTACAACAAATTATATAACTAGAAAAAATGGACAATTTCCTTGAAACACAAAATTACCAAATGGACTGAAGAAGAAATAGACAATCTCAACAAAACCTATAACAAGTGAAGAGATTAAATCTGCAATAAAAATTTTCCCAATAAAGAAAATTCTTGGATGATATGGCTTCACCTATCAATTCTACAAAATATTTAAAAAAGAATTAGCACAAATTCTTCTTTAATTCTTCTAAAAAGTTGAAAAGGAGGGTGCAATTCCTAACTCATTCTATATATCTGGCCAGAATCATTCTGATACCAAAGCCAGACAAAGACATCATAAAAAAAACGCAAGAAAAGAAAATGAAAATTAAAAACCAATACGCAAAGAATAGATGCCAAAAATATAAATATAGATGCAAAAATCCTCAACGAATATTAGCAAACTGAATCCAACAGCATATTAAAAGGATTATTCACCCTGACAGTGTAGGATTTATCTCAGCAATGCAAAGGCAATTCAACATAAGAAAAGCAATCAAAGTAACATCACATTAGCAGAACAAAGGAGAAAAACCACCATGATCATCCCAATTGATGTAGAAAAGGAATTTGACAAAATTTAACATCTTGTCCTAACAAAAACTTTCAGAAAATTAAGACTAGAAGTGAAATTTCTTGGGACCAGCCTGGTGGCACAGAGCTTAAGTGCACACATTCTGCTTCGGTGGCCCAGGGTTCACTGGTTCGGATCCCGGGTGCAGACATGGCACCTCTTGGCAAGCCATGCTGTAGTGGGTGTACCATAGATAAAGTAGAGGGAGATGAGCAGGGATGTTAGCTCAGGGCCAGTCTTCCTTAGCAAGAAGAGGGGGATTGGCAGCAGATGTTAGCTCAGGGCTAATCTTCCTCAAATAAATAAATAAATAAAAATAAAGAGAAATATCTTCCAATTCAAAAACAGAACAAGTGAAATCTCTCAATTTGATACGGAGTATTTATGAAAATCCCACAGCTAACATCATACGCAATGATAAAAGACTTACGGTTTCCTGCAAAGATCAGAAATAAGACAAAGATGCCCACTTTCAGGGCTGCTATTCAACATTTTAATGGAAGTTCTGCTTAGAGGTACTAGACAAGAAAAAGCAGTAAAAGGCATCCAAATTGGAAAGGAAGAGATAAAATTATCCCTATTTGCAAATGATATGAATCCAAAGAATCCACAAAAAAGCTACTAGAACTAATAAGCAAATTCAACAAACTTGCTGGGTACAAGATCAATAGACAAAAATCAGTTGATGTTCTGTATACCAGGAATAAACAATCTAAAAAGAAAATTATGATGTCAATTCCATGTACCATAGCATATAAAGTATTAAATACTTAGGAATAAATCTAGCCAAGGAGATAAAAGACTTGTTTGCTGAAAACTACAAGACATTGCAGAAAGAAATTAGAGAAGACTTAAAGAGATGGAAAGACATTCCATGTTCATGGACAGGAAGACTTAACATGGTTAAGACATCATTACTAAAAAAGTGATCTGCAGACCCAATTCTATTTCTAGCAAAATAACCTTTTTTGCAGAAATGGAAAAGCCTCATCCTTTAAATTCATATGGAATTGCAAGGAGTCCCAAGTCACCAAAACAATGTTGAAAAAGAAGACTAAGTTTGAAAGACTCAGATTTTCCAACTTTGAAACTTGAAAAAAGGCTGCAGTTTTTAAAACAGTATAGTACCGACAAAAGAACAGAAAATGGAGTGGAATAGAGAAGACAGAATATAGGATTCTCTCAAATATAGGGTTAATTGATTTTCAAAAAGGGTACTTAGAGCATTCAATGGAGAAATGACAGTCTTTTCAACAAATGGTATGGAAAAAAACTGGATATCCACTGCAAAAGACTTAAATTGGATTCTTACCTTAAGCCATATACAAATATTAACTCAAAATGGATAAAGGACGTAAATTTAAGAGCTAAAACTATAAGGCTCTTATAAAAAACATTAGGGAATATCTTTATGACATTAGATTTGCAACGCAAAAGCACACTTACCAAAAGAAAAAAATAGATAAATTGGACTTCATTAAAATTAAAAACTTTAGCATATCAAAGCATATGATTAAGAAGCTGAAAGACAACTTACTAAATAGGAGAAAATATTTTCAATCATATAACTGATAATGGATTAATACCCAATAGATAAAGAAATTCTATAACTTAATAACAACCAGTGAGAACTGAATTCCAAAGTGAGCAAAGATCATGAAAGGACATTTCTCCAAAAAAAAGACACACAAATGACCACTAAGTATGTGAAGAGATGCTCAATATAGTCAGTCATTAGGAAAATGCAAATCAAAACTACAATGAGATAGGAGCTGGTCCCACGGCCAGCTGGTTAAATGTCCATGTGCTCTGCTTTGGCGGACTGGGGTTCATGGGTTGGGATCCTGGGCATGGATCTACTCCACTCAGCAGCCATGCTGAGGAGGCATCCCACATACAAAGCAGAGGAAGATTGGCCCTGATGTTTGCTCATGGCTAATCTTCCTCAAGCAAAAAAAAAAAAAAAAAAAAATGAGGAAGATTGGCAATGGATGTTTGCTCAGGGCAAATCTTCTTCACCAAATAAAAAAAGAAAAAAGCCCAACACTACAATGAAATACCACATCTACTTTGTTGGATATAATGGGGAAAAAATGGAAAATAAGTGTTTGCAAAGATGTGGAGAAACTGAAAGCCTCATGCATTGCTGGTAGGAATGTAAAATGATACAACAGCTGTGGAAAACAGTTTGGTGGTTCCTCAACAGGTTAAATGTAGAACCACCATATGACCCAGATCTACTTCTAGGTACACATCCAAAAGAATTGAAGGGAGGGACTCAAATGTATATTTGTAAACCAATGCTCATAGAAGTGTTATTCACAATAGCAAAAAGTTAGAAACAACTCAAGTGTCCATCAACCATAAAAAGAAAAGAAATTTATTTTTTAAAGATTTCATTTATTTCCTTTTTCTCCCAAAGCCCCCCAGTACATAGTTGTATATTCTTCATTGTGGGTCCTTCTAGTTGTGGCATGTGGGACGCTGCCTCAGCGTGGTTTGATGAGCAGTGCCATGTCCGCACCCAGGATTCGAACCAACGAAACACTGGGCCGCCTGCAGCGGAGCGCTTGAACTTAACCACTCGGCCACAGGGCCAGCCCCAAAAGAAATGAAATTTTGATATATACCATAACATAGATGGACATCGAAAACATTATGCTCAGTGAAATGTTACACACAGAAGGACAAATATTGTATGATTTCACTAATATGAGGTATCTGTAATAGGCAAACTCATACACACAGAAAGCAGAGTAAAGGTTATCAAGGGCCTAAGGGGAGAGGAGAACAAGTCATTGCTTAATGAGTGCAGAGCTTAAGTTAAGGATGACAAAAATGTTTGGGGTGTCAGATGATGGTCACGGCTATTCAACACTGTGAATGTACTTACTGCTACTGAATTGTACACTTTCTGGTGGTTAAAATGATAAATATCATGACATGTATATTTTACCACCATTGAAAAAATAAATTTAAAAATCTCACGCTGGAGTTTTTAAGACTCTGAGCAAGTTATTTATTTATATAATTGCCCTGGTTTCTTACCCTTTTAAACTGTAAACATTCAGTAACAGATATGGTTATTATCCGCACCCACACATATGGATGTTTGTATAAACTTTCATCACCAAATATTGATAAAGCATCTACCTTAGGGTAATATCACTCAGGTAGCTGAAATGATAAGCACTCACTTAATAAGTTTTAGTTCTTTTCCACATAAATCCACTGAGTCTCTGAGGAAAGCTGGGTCTCTTCTTCAGAAAAACAAACACTGATACACACACACACACACTCTTTCAAGTGGATTTCTGAGATTCAGCTATCCTCTCAGGTCCATCCACAGGCCCTGGGTTCAGAATTTTTAGTAATACAAGCTTGGCCTCTTATTCAGAAAAATAAAGTCATCTATCTCATCTAAACACAAACGCACACACTCATGCACTCATACATTGATGTAAGGAGATTTTTGAGTCCAAATAGTCTGTATTTTGTCCATGGGATTCAGATTCAGAACCTTTAAGTGACCCCCTTACAAAAACTTGATGTTCTGATGAAGAGATATGAGAACTGAAAAGTACTCAGAACCCCGGGTCCCAAAGCCCGCGTATACTACTTCCTTCTCTGCTGGAACAGTGATAGGCAGTTACATATCCTAACACTTGAATTGAGAGTGAAACTCTGTTTAGTTCCACCATACATTCACTTACCATCAATTTCTAGTTAAAAGGAAAGATGCAGGAGGAAGACAAGGTTACTTTCTGGGGTTCTTACTAATTTTTGAACTTTTCTAGAAGTAGGAATACTCACTGATAATACCTTATGTGTTTTAAAATAATACACTTGCCATTTCAAGAATTTGTTTAGTTTGCTTTTGACTGCCGTTCATATGCTAATGTTGCATAGCCTGTGTCATTCAAATCCTAACCATCTCCTTCAAAGTTACAGCAAAATCATTAATATTTGTCATTTGCATATTCATTCTAAATTCGTTTTATGGTTCAGTCAATAAATTTGTTCTTGCTATAACTTCTTATGTAGAATTGTCTGTAATTACCTTACAGTTACTCTTTCATTGTATTCTTCACAGACGTCAGTCAGATTTATCAAGTGTAGCCTTAATATCATCTAAACTTTATTGCCATAACTGCAAATACCCAGGGATGTCTTACAATACAAAGCTATTAGCACTAACTGCTCATGAAATTTAGTGCCTTATAGAAGCTAATGGACTTGCAATGATCTCTCAGGAGCTAAAAAGCTGAGACCACCAGTGTGTTTCATGTTTACTTCCTTATTTCTCATACACAATCATTTATTTTAACTCCAAGGTCACAAACATCCTGCTACTCAGCTATCTACTCTTCCTAAACCATCTAGTCACACTTGTGAATATCAAATCATACCAGATTAGAATACATGAATGCTTATAATAGGCTTATTAAAACAGGTTGTTACATTCTTATTATTGTTCAATATTGATGCCAACAAAGTGAATGACAATAAAATGATTATGTTTCAGAAAATGTCATAAAAATACACAAAAGAACATAATAAAATGTTATTATGCACCATAAGGAAAACAAATAGTTTTAGGAATGAAGCAGTTGAACCATTAAAAATGTTGTGAAAGTGATTTCAATTCCTTTGTGGCCAAAATATAATATCAGATAAAATCCTGACATAAAAGCTACATTGCAAATTAAACTAGTTCATTTCAAAACTTGAAACCATATAAAAGTTCAGATAGCTACAGAAGAATGTATTTAAATTTCTATCACACTCAAAAAAACGAATTGTGGATTTTTTTCTTAAGCTGAAAATGCTGCATTTAATTATTCTATTGATAAAATAGTTTGCAGTAAGTGAGACAAACATGAGTTGTTTAGATGCGTAAATAATTCACAATTATCAAACTTGGAAGAAAACTGTTATTTTCATAGGAAATGGAGGTTTAACATTTTAATAGGAAATGGGGGTCATATTTGTTTTAGCCAGTGGTCTAAAGGAATGCCAGACAATCTAGACAGGCTAACACTTAAAAATTGCTTCAAAAGTGTATAATATAAAGTGGGGAAATGGGGAGTCACTAATCAACGTACAACAAAAAGAGTCAGAAAAATAAAATTTATAAAATGTGATGTGTGAGTCTCATCATAAACCACTTTGTAAATCCCGTGTAGAAGAGGAAAATAATTTTCCCTCTACCCTTCTCAGTTCTTAGCTTAGACCTTCGTAAGATAAATTAACAAGAGGAAAACAGAGGAAGTTTATTAACATGGATACCTCTTGCATACGTGGGAGATGCCCAGGGCAAAATGAGTAACTCCCAGGTGGTTTACAATTCAGGATTAAATACCACCTTAATACGGGAAGGAGAGAGGGGGCGTAGGCCTCTTAGGGGAGACTAAATGATTTTTAGAAAAAATGAACGGACTCTTAGAAGAATAGACGGGAGGTGTGATAGTTTGCTGCAAAGTTTCTCCGGATGTGGCGTCCGCCTCTAGTTTCTTCTCTCGTGGTCGTCAGTCTCCCCTGGTTGATGACACTCGTAGAGAGCGGATCTTTGACAATCGAGTTCCTTTTGGAGGATCTGTCTTTAGGCAGATTAAGGGGAGTTCAGAGCATTAAAAGATAGACTGAGATACATTAGAATTTTTAACAGTTTATTTGAACAAACATCAATTCCATCTGGGCAACGCCAAATCAAAAGTGCCGAGGAGCAAAGGAGGTGTGGCAAGGCTTTTACACAGCGGACTCAGAAGCAAAGCAAGGAGGTGATTTGATTGGCTATCGCTTAATAAGCTTAAAGCTTATTTGGGAAAGCTTGGTTGGTTGTTTGTGATTGGTTGTTCTTAGGTATCCATTTCCTAACCTTGAGGCATTTATAGGCCTTTACTCTCCCTTAGATTTCGGTTTGCTCATTGGCTGTCAGACAGAAGAGCCCCTCAGTCCACCCGTTTCCTTGTTTAATCGCTTTAAGAGAAAGCTTCCCCCGCGTTTGCTGTTGTTCAAGCGCCTACAGCTCAAAATAATCAGTCTACCAAAACGGCGTATTTTGAGGTGCCATATTCTATCCTTCACTTAAAAAAAAATCCAGAATGTGTATGGCAAAGGTCACTTGGTTAGAAATCTGAAGGCATATATTATAATAGGTATTGGATATCAGGCCAGGACACGGCTTCACTAAGTGTGTTCAAGCAATATTTGTTCTAAAAATTTTGGTGGGAAAAAAACATCCAATCTTAAATTAGTTTGGGAAGTGCAGTATAGTATATCTTACGCTAGGACCAGCGAGGGTACATTAGCATATCAAAGACTGAGAAATCCTGATGGAAAGACATTTAACTTCATTAGGCTACCATTTCCCAAACTTCTTGTGACCACTCTATATTTTGTATGACACATTTATTTTACTTTTTGATGTTACTGAGTCACTGCTTCGGCAGAGTGTGTGTTAGAGAGAGTGTGTCATTGACTTTTTAAAATTGAATTTCATTGATTATTTATGAAAGACTAACCTATTTACATTTATTATCACATTGAAAACTATTGGACTTACTGGGACTTAATTTTGTCATCTTGCTTTACTTATTTATATACTTCTCTCATCCTTTTATTTTGATTTTTTGCCAGATGGAATGTGCTGTATTTATTTTTCTTTTTAGTAATGTTAGTAACCATATGCATATAGTTTTAAATGACTTTTACTAAGGGACCACTTTAAGCCTTTAAAAAAAGTTTTTAAAATTTGGATTTACCAAATTGTTTGTAATAACTACAAACGAGTGTCTACTGGCATCATATTTTAGACAAAAAATTGTGTTTAACTTCTTCCCATTCCCCTTCTTTTATGGCACAAATTCTGGTTGTTATATTTCCCCAATCAGAACAATTCACTTCTTTGTATTTTATATTTTGTGCATTTACTTTTCAAGAATGTCAGTAACATGAACGTTGCTTTATAATAGCCCTTTACAAAGTTAAATCTATCTTCTATCTAAACAGTTCAATGTGTAATATCTATTCTTTTTATAATAATGGTTGTTAATATTTACTATAATCTGGATAACATTTTTTTCCCTCAAAATATGCCATCCTTACCTACCATTGCCCACAAGGCACTGCAGTTAGTTCTCTAAATTCTACGTATTGTATAATAAAGGAGATAGACTTATAGCATTTACATTATGCATAGTTTGTTAACACTATATGAAAGTTCCCTAGATCTCCTTTTAAATATAATTAATGAGTCTATATTTCTTCACTTGATTTAACTTGTTCTTGTTTTCAACATTGAAGAAATGAAGAATTAATTATGAAAGTTGACTTTAAATGGGAAAAGAAGTTGACTGTTTTTAAAACATTCATACAGAAGTTTGTTTACAATTAAGTATTTTCTGACTTTATATGTATTTATATTTATTAAAACGTTTATTTCACAAATATGCTTGTATCTGTAGTTGTGTCTTCATCAAATAGAGATATGATGCCGGTTTAGCACAATAGATGTTCTTGAGGTGCATTGCTAGAAATTCATCTATTTCTATCCACTAGCTGGCAATGCATTTAGATCACATTGCACTAATTTTTAGGATATATATAAGCTAAACAGTTTAGGAAATATATGTGCATATTTTAGAATAAATTTATAAAATGACCACCTTTTTATCTACCATTCATTTTGAGAAACTGAAAACTTCTAGTACATTTGAAGCATTCTTCATGTCTCTCTCCTGTTGCATCCCCATCTTCCTCCTAGAAAATATTACTATCTTGAATCTGGCTTTACTCTTTCCATTGGTTTTCTTTACAGTTTTATTACCCGTGCCCAACACACATTTGGTCATGTTTTTACACATGTATACCATACACATATAGTGGGATTTTGGGGGGATGGGTTTGGTGAGGAGGATTGGCCCTGAGCTAATATCTGTTGCCAATCCTCCTCTTTTTGATTGAGGAAGATTGTCACTGAGCTAACATCTGTGCCAATCTTCCTCTATTTTATGTGGGACTCTGCCTCAGCATGGCTCAATGAGCAGTGCTAGGTCTGTGCCCAGGATTCGAACCTGTGAACCCTGGGCTACCAAAGTGGAG
The DNA here is from genome assembly GCF_037783145.1 of Equus przewalskii. NCBI lineage: Eukaryota > Metazoa > Chordata > Mammalia > Perissodactyla > Equidae > Equus > Equus przewalskii. The sequence continues at coordinate 96,559,181 of NC_091832.1, forward strand.
CATGCAAACTTAACCACTACACCACTGAGCTTGCCTCATATATAGTTTTATCTATTTTTTTCTTTTATATGTATAAAAGCAATCATACAGTATATATTCTCTTTTGGTTGCCCTTTTTCTTAACAATGTAGTTTTTATAGTTATTCATTCATATGGAGTGTAGTTTCATTAATTCTTTTGCTTTCCTCTAGTCATCCATTAAGGCATTCATTTAGGTAGCTTTGTTTCATGGCATGTGCTTTTTCAAATTTCCTGGTAATGGCGAATTACCTTCCAAGTTAATGGTGCTTATTTAAATGACCACACACCCAGGGTATCCTCTTGCTCCACATCTTTGCCATCATCTGATATTGATTTTTGAATTTTTATCATTCTGACCAGAATATACTTGTATTTTATTATCCTTTAAACTTCAATTCCTTTGTTACAAATGAGATTGAGAATCTTTTCAAAATATAATGGCCATCCTTGTTTAATCTTTTGTGAAATACCTTTTCATGCATTTTCTTGTTTTCCCTGTTTTTGTCAATTAAAATGACTTTGGAATATTTTCCCTTTTTTTTCTTTTTTCTTTTCTTTTTTTTTGCTGAGGAAGATTTACCCTGAGCTAAAATCCATGACAGTCTTTCTCTATTCTTTTAGTATGTGGGCCACCAGCACAGCACAGCCACTAAGAGAGCCCTGTAGGTCCACACCCAGGAACTGAACCCAGACCACCAAAGTGGAGCACCAAACTTAACCACTAGGCCACTAGGGCTGGCTCTATTTTCAATATGTTTAATATGAATTCCTTGTTGGGAAACATTTCTTTCTAGATTCCAGCTTGTCATTTTATAGCCTTTAACAATATTGTTCAATTTTAAGGTATCCAAATGTAATAATCTTTTTCTTTTCGGTAACTATTTCTGTAGTGCTTAACAATCCATTAAAACCTCAATATAAAGAGATTTTCTCATATTTTCTTCATAATGTTTTAAACATTTTGCTTTCATTTTTGTGTCATTATTTAACCTGAAATAATTTTTCTTTGTGTATAAATGGGTTCAGACTATACCACTAAGGTATAAAAACTATTTTGAGCTGCAGGTACTTGAGCTCCTAAAATCCTTTATCTGCCTAAAAGCAGAGCCTCTCCAAAGAACTCCACTATCATAAAGACCCTCCTAGGAGCAACCCCAGAAGATTGTCTCATATCGCCAGAGACCAGAAGTCCACACCACACCAAAACGGACATGGCCTTAAAACTATTGCATTTTCCATCTATTCTCCTAAAGGCCCATTTATTTTCAAAAAGTCATCTGTTGTCTCTTGTGTCCTTTCTCCCACTCTCTCCCTATTAAGAAGTCACTTATTTTCCTGTAAGTGCCCTTCTCTCCTCCCCTCTATCAGGATGGTATATATGCCCTGAATTCTAACTGCCCCTGACTCACATTTTTCTGTGAACTTCCATATGTACATGATTAATTCTGTCTTTTCTCCAAGAACTTCATGTATTTTTCCATTTATCTATATTTTTGTTAATGAACTTAATTTTGTATTGTAAAAGTTTATTCCTGCTGAGAGTAGGTTTCAGATATGGTATAATGAGATAATTCTAGAAGGAAAGAGAAGATTTCTATAAGACATAAAGTGATATGGAAATTGTTATTATTGAGCAAACTGTTGTCTGCCACAGGGGCTCCCCATTGTCAGCTTTTGGACTGCAACTGAGTAATTGTATAAGACTTACATGGAACAGCTTAAAATTCACATTGTTGAACCCTATCGTGATTTTGATCCACTATAATTTGAGGCCAAACTTTAACAACTATATTTTTGAAAGCTCTTCAAGTAATCCTGATGTTCAGCCAGAGTTGGGAACTATTTCTTCTTCTTGGGTTAGCAGGCTCCCATATAAAACATCACAGCTCTTTGTAGGAATGTGAATGGGTTTTCGATTTAGGGATCTCAAAAGCTGTTGTTAAAATTAACTATATACTTGTAATACCTTAGCTATGATGTATTTGGAAGGGTGAGAAGTTACCATTCAAAAAGAAAATTTTACTCTTAGAAGATTATATGTACAAACTGACTTCAGAGATTCCTATAAATAATTTTTTTCTTTTCTATCATGTTTGCCATCAATCAATCATTACAGAATTCACCTCACATGTTCATTAAGGATTCCTTCTTTTTAGATGTCCTCCCAGAACTTCTCTCCAAAAGTCTGGGCTGGCCATTGGACATTATGCATATGGAAGAGGGGATTTACATCCATGCTGAGCCCTTAGAGTGAAGAATAGCTGGGCTAAAAAAAACGCATAGCATTTTCTCCCTAAATTGTAACTTACAGTATAAATCTGTGTGTTATTTTGATAAGTCTAAGTCACTCTCTCATTGTTCCAAAGACTTCTGCATAGTTAGGAAACAAGGCGAAAAGGAAGAGTAGAAATCCTTTTTTGGCCACATTTCTTAGTTTAAATTTATACATGTCAAATATATTTGGTTGTCTCCATGCCCTCCTTATGCGACATTAGATAATTAGAGTGAGCACATCCTGAATTTTACCTTGAACAAAGAACTTTTGTGAATATATAAGATCAAGCGCTAAGATTGAGTCTATTTAAAGGGCACACATTTCATGAAGTAGTCGTCTAGTGAATTAGGTTGAATGATTGATGTGAATCGCAGTAAAAAAACCAGTACATTTTAGACTTAAGGAAGAATTAAATTGCTTTCTTAATGTAGTAAATAAGGTGACAGAATGTGGCAAAAAAAAAAGGTGACTTTTCTTACCATATTTGAAGTAATCTGCTCATTAGAAAACTGTTGCCCAGAATAGATCTGGACAAGTAGCAGTAACATGAAAAATCAATTACTGCACTATATCTAAAGAGAAACTTGTCAATGTGGAAAGAAAATAGAGAGTGCCAACTAATCGTGTCCTAGCCACGTAGAACACAGCTACTGTAAATTGATCCATGCTACTCCATTTGCTGGGCACATAGGAAAGAAAGGCAAAAACCAATTTAGGAAAAGAAAATTTCTTCTGGCTATTCACATATTGGGATGTGGCCACTGTCAGGAGATCTGTAATGAATAGGGAATGTCAGCAAAGAGGCAAGTAAGATAGAAGGGGACGAATTCCTTTCACTTAAGTGACTTTAGATAGATATTTTATTCTTCCATTGAGACCATGGGTATGCGTAACCTATCAAAACTTAACACAGAAAAATATTTACAAAAATTAGAAGGTGTCATTCTATCAAAGGACTAGTCGTTTCTACTCTGAAGTTCAAAGGGTTGAAACAAGATGCATAGCACTGAAGAGGGGAAAAAATGCAAGAAACAAATTGTGACATTTCAAATGGAAAATTGTGAATTATGATCTTTTTAATCACTAGTTCTAATAAGCATTCATTACTCAACTAATTATTAAAATTTTTCAAGTGTTAATATTTTCCTTAAAAAACAACACTTCGTTTCATTTATTCTGAGAAATTTAGTTTTAAACTGTAATATCTTTTTAATCAGATTACTAAAATTGTGTCATTTTTAACATACTTGATATTAAGCTTCTATGTATAGTAAGTTGATCCTTTAGGAAGGATATATTTTGTACTTATGCTTAATGCAGTTAATATCCATAATCAAATTTTTACCCTTTCATATATATATATATATATATATTTTAAAGTTCTTATACGGAAGGAGCATTCTACTCTTGATCTAATATCTATGATATTACCTTTTTTTGGATTTTTCATACTGGTTTTGAAAAGGAAATACTGAATAGCATGATTTTATGTTAAATTATCTAATTTTAAATATAAATAATCTTTTACGTTTGCCATGCTTCACTCAATGATATTTGTTCAGTGTAGGCTTAGTGAAAGCTGGTGTTAAATTCTGGGGATAAAATAGTGAACTAAGAGACAAGATTCAGCCTTCCCGGTCACTATATAAACGGATAAATTTAATTTCACTGATAAGCAAAAACTCCACCTGTGTCTTACCATCTCACTTCTTATGGACGATACAAATAAGTAAATGAATGCACATAAAAGTAGATGATATTTTAATAGATTTTGCTGAGATAGGTTAACATCTTCTCATCCATGTTTAAGTGTCTAGTTGTTGTATTACTCTCTATTTAGGAGTACCATAAAAAAAAAAATGTAGTATCCATCATGTTACCACGAATGTATAATGCTGAATTGCCACAGCAGACCCATGTCATCCTACACAGCACCATACTTCACCAATGATTCGAATGATACCACAAGGTCTGGAACAGAGAACCATTTTTTCTTTGAGGAGACAGAAACCCATCAAAAGCTGTTCTCAAAAGCTGCCTCTTCTCTTCCACATGACAGTACCTTTGGTTTTGTTGAGTAATGTATGTGGAAACATTGATCAACAAAGAGAGCGGTTTCAGTGGTTGAACTTCTCCATTTTCACTCCCTTAAGTGCTCAGACGGGAAAAATGTTTAGGTCATTAAGCCCCATTCTCCAGCCAGCCATGCCTCAGAAATCTATAGATTCCAGGTTGATTTACAGGTATATCCTTATAAAAATGGGACTTTGCTATTTTTTAAGCCAATAAATTTACAAGGAAGTCTGGGGTAGTTCATTAGTGAATTAAGAAGGAGAGTTTTGGTTTCACAAGTACGGAGGAAATGGTTATAGGCCTATCCATTCATTTGGATAGCTTGATTAATCAATCTGATTAATAAGTGGGCTCAATCTGATTAATAACCTTAAGAAATGTACCTGCCTCCTCATAGAATTATGATATTTAAAATAAATTATGTAAAACCTATTATGTACTTACTACAACATCCAGCACGTAGTATGCACTATATAATGTTAGCTATGAGTATTTCAAAGTGAATGATAATAAAATTGGTTTTCAAAAATGTTTAAAGTGTTGAAAAATAATTATGACATTTTTATGTGTTAGCTAAAGTAAAAGTCAATGCTATATTGTAGAGATTTACCTAGCATTCATTGTGAAAACAGTCTCATCCTACTAATAAGGGACACAGAAAAATTCAAGTCCTAAGACTTTCTATGTATCATGTAAAAAAGTTAAAAATAGGAGGCTGGCCCCATGGCTGAGTGGTTAAGTTTGCGTGCTCCGCTTCCATGGCCCAGGGCTCAGATCCTGAGTGCGGACATGGCACCACTCATTAGACCATGTTAAGGCAGTGTCCCACATGCCACAACTAGAAGGACCCACAACTAAAATGTACAACTATGTACTGGGGGGATTTGGGGAGAAAAAAGCAGGGAGAAAAAAGAAGATTGGCAATAGTTGTTAGCTCAGATGCCAATCTTTAAAAAAAAAGTTAAAAATTAAAAAAATTAAAATTAATGTCAGAAATAGTTAATAACAATAGAAAAGGAAATCAAGATTATCAATATATAAGTGTATATGCCTGGATGTATTCCTGGAATAAATAATCATTACAGTAATTTTATTCTGGGAATACTTTGAACATTTTTATAGAAGTGATTTTTTTCTTTCTTCTTTTGTCTTTTTGCTGAGGGAGATTGGCCCTGAGCTAACATCTGTGCCAATCTTCCTCTATTTTATAAGTGTAGGTATGTACCTGGGATCTGAATCTGTGGACCCCAGACTGCCAAAGTGCAGCTCACAAACTTCTCCACTGAGCCACTAGGCTGGCCCCAAAGTGATTTTTTTCTTAATTGATGAGATGCCTATTATTCATTTGTGAAAGGAGGAAGAAATGAATAGTACAGAAAAGCAACTTAATTTTCTTACTCTTCAAAATAAAAGCAGTTGGTTTTTTAACCTCCCTGGACTATTGAATAGGATAGATCAAGGAACATGCATTAGTAATGTCGCTAATAGCTTACATAGTAATATCTTCTGCCAAAACATAAGGCTTTGATTTAAATGAAGTCTTTTTCATTTACTAGCTTTGTGATATTGCCTCTGTCTCTTTAAATAAAGATCTCAGTTTTCTTATCACTAAAATAAGAAAGACAATACTGAAGGATATCAGAATATCCCAAAATATGTTACTTTGGCATACTGAGTGTTGTGAGCTAAAGACAATTGAGAAAAAGCAGATACAAGAAAGGCTCTTTGCCCTACCTGTTTACCTAAAAGCAGGATATCAATTTGTAAAGGTGTCTCATGTCTCTATTAGGAAGGGCAGAAGTTAATCACTGCAGACAACTCTACACTGTTAGCCCAGAGAAAGCACCAGAGGACCCTACATATCAAACCCAACTTATTACCTTGTCTTCCATTAGATTCCTCCATTCATTTACCGTCCCACAATTTGCCACCCCTAGAAACTCAAACTCCTTTTCCTTTGCCTTCCCTCTTCTCTACAAAATGTATCGTTCTTTTGTTAAAATGCTATATAAGCCCAAGTTCTACCCACCAGTTTGAGTTACTCATCACTGAATACTCCCATGTGTATGTGTAATGCACACATTAATAAATTTCTGTTTGTTTTTCTCTTGGTAATGTATCTTTGATCAGCCAAATTTACAGGGTCTAGCCAGTGAACCTAAGATAGGTAAAAGGAAATGATTTTTTTCCTCCCTTACAATATCTACTCTAGTGATCTTTAGATCAAGAATTCAAAACGTCTGTCAAAAAGTTTCCTAGGAAAAAAATGGGCAATAACAATGTTAATATTTGAAAGTATATGTTTCTCAACTATTTTTTTAATTTTAGATAATTTATTGTTTACATCATTTTGCCAGTTTAGACAGAATTCATGCCTGCAAAGTAAAGTGTAGTAATCCCGTGGAAAAATAAAACCATATATATATAGTCACTGCTGGGGACTCAGCACAGTCTCCAGGGATTTCCATGCAGGGCAAGGCCACCAGTCTCAGGAGACAGAAGCCCCTCTATATATCTTTCTGGGAGATGAGAGCCAACACCTGCTTTGAACCTACAATGTGCCAGGACCTGTGGCTCTGGTTTATGTTCATTAGCTCTAATTTCTAGCCATGTGACTGCGTCATCGACTCCACTTCTCTGGGTCTCCATTTATGTATCGGAAAACGGAGATAATAATAATGCCTGTGTCTGGAGTTATTGTGATGATTAAATGAAGTGATACATGTAAAGTACTTAGAACATTGCTTAACACATGGTAAGTTTTCTCTAAGTGACAGCTATTATTACTTTCTTCACAACCATGCCCCATTTTACAAAAAAGCAAAGTGAAGTTTTAAATGTGTTTTTTGTATTCCCCAATATATCTATATAGTACTAGTGTATACAGAACACAGACAATCTGGCTGTGAGTAATTAGAACTGATTTCAGAGTTTGTAGCTTGTAAGACTCTTCATTCTAGCATGTGAATTCTATTACATGACATATCCAGAAAAAAATGCTTTAAATTAATAGTTTTACATTTTTTCATGTTTTTCTTTAATGGCCATAGCTTTACAGTCCAAGTGAATTATTTTAAAATTGATACATTGTTGTTAGGAAAAAAAGACAAGGACCCAGTTACTATACCCGCATTAAAGGATATGCCATGGAAATGTAATACTTGATGTATGTATATGATGATGAAGACTCAACGAGAGTGATTTTAAGTTTTTCTTTTAAGTATTATTTAACCTTAAAGATGATCAAACTGCTATAAAAATGAGTCAAACAACAAAAAAGGTAAAATATTTATACAGATTTTATTGCACTAAATACATTTTCCTTAAGGTTAATATGTTAGCACTAGTTCAGGAAATGTCATTGTCACCTGGAGCTAGATAGACATGGGACATTATATCCTGGCTCTAGCATCAAAAGATTAAGTAAGGGTCTGGGGTAAGCTTTATGACAGTAAATTTACATAGAAATTATAAATAGTTCTTAGGATTTCACTCCTGGTTTATGGAGTGTAGTATAATATTCAAAAACGAAAAAACCTGTTGTGTTCAATCACCACCCACTTTCTTTTTTACTGTTCAATTGTAATGTCTCCAGGATTGTGCTGGATGTTTGTTTTAAATGTCTATATTTTCCTGTTTAGAATGTTACAATAGACTACATTTTAAAATGGATGGATGGAATATTTTTGGATATATATTTGAAGAAAATTTTCATAAATTAACATAATCATTACATCATTTTCAAGAAAGATGTAAATAAGATACAGATGCAATTAAGAAAATTTAGCTTTTGCTTCATAGACTTCTCATACACTATTCCATAAACACATATACAACGAATAATCAATGCTAGTCACTATTTTAAGCAAATACACAGGCAGTTCATTATTCAAAATGAGCATTTTAGACTTGCAATATACCTGACAGTCTGACAATCTACTGATTTTCATTGTTTTCAATATGGTCCATTCAAATGAGAGTACTCAGAGTTCCTTGAACGTTTCATATAGCCTCACCTCAGCCTCCTTCCCTCCTTTTTTCTCTACTTATATAATCTCTACCATCCTTTTTAAGACTCCATTTGACTATCTAACACCTTAGGATAGCTTTTCTGGTGCCCACCTCCTCCCCAAACCAGACTTTGAACCCTTTTCAGACTCCATCTCTGTGTCATGGTCCTCTGTATACATCTCTAATTACCCAATAATATCCTGCATCTAAGAGATGGATTGGTGCAAATTGATGCTCAACTAGAAGTAATTCAATGATAAAGATATTTGATAAGTCCTCATTCTCTTCCTGCCTTGAATTGAGGCATTTCCTGAGTTTCAAATGTAATTCTCTTCTCTCTATTTTCTTCTCCCCTTTGGAAACATCATGCATTCCCATGAGTTCAATTACCAAAATGTCTCATCAGAAAATTCTGACATCTCCCTAGAATTCTAAGCATGCATTCCAAGTGACTACTGGATGTGTTTATCCAGAAACTCAAACCAATGGATTGAGAGACATTTAAAGCAGATACTATAATTTCATTATTTCTTAATCTTAAAATGTTGCTTGGATACGATAGGCCTCCAATCTCTTTAATGACGTAAAAAGTAAATAACCAAGTTTGTTATCTTCCAAACTTACTCCTACTCCTGACTTCCCTATACCTTTTATTACTACCATCTCCCCAGAAAGTTGTCTAAGTACTCCATAATCATCTTACTATTGCACCCTAATCCCTCATAAATGAATTCTGTAATTGCTAGCTCCCCAAAGAGCATTTACCACATTTTCCCATTCCTTCCTCTTCTTTTATGGTCATGCATATTCACTGGAAATTTTCCTACCTTCAACCTTCAACCTGTTAGAAATCTCTAACAGCTTCTTCCCTATTTATTTTACATGTATACTAAATACATGTTTTAATTGATTCTACAAAATTCAAAATGATGTGTTCCTGAAATTTTGCTGTGATCATATTATTTTCTTTCTCAAAAACATGTGAGGATTTTCCCATTAATTATAGTATTATCCAAAGGCCAAAAATAAAATTTAAAAAGTCACAAAAAGATACAGCATCCGTTTGTGACAAAAATTCTAAATAAAATGAGTATAGAAGTAGCTCAACATACTAAAGGCCATATAAGATAAACCCACAGCTAACATCATACTCAAAGGTGAAAAACTGAAAGCTATCCCTTTAAGAACAAGAACAAGACAAGGATGCCCACTTTTGCCACTCTTATCTAACATAGCATTGAAAGCCCTAGCTAGAGCAAATAGGCAAGGAAAGGAAATAAAGGGATCCAAATTGGAAAGGAAGAAGTAAAACTGTCATTATTTGCAGATGACATGGTTTTTTAATATGGAAAACCCTATAGAATCCACCAAAAAGCTACTAGAAATAATAAATGAATACAGTGAAGTTGCAGGGTACAAAATCAACATACAAAAATCAGTCACATTTAGATACACTAACAACAAACTAGCAGAAATAGAATTCAAGAATACAATCCCATTTATAATCCCAACAAAAAAGAATAAAATACCTGGGAATAAATTTAATCAAAGAGGGAAAATACCTGTACACTGAAAACTATAAAATACTGTAAAAGAAATAGAAGAAGACACAAAGAAATGGAAAGATATCCATGCTCATGAATTGAAAGAATTAACACAGCTAAAATGCCCATACTTCCTAAAGCAATCTACAGATTCAATGCAATTTCTATCAAGATTCCAATGACATTTTTCACAGAAATAGAACAAAGAATCCTAAAATTTATATGGAACAACAAAAGACTTTCAATAGCCAAAGCAATCCTGAGAAAAAAGAACAAAGCCTAGAGGTATCACACTCCCTGATTTCAAAATATTCTACAAAGCTATACTAACCAAAACAGCATGGTACCGGCACAAAAACGGATGCACAGATCAATGAAGCAGAATCAAGAGCCCAGAAGTAAAGCCACACATTTAAGTACAGTTAATTTTTGTCAAAGAAGCCAAGACCATAAAATGGAGAAAGGAAAGTCTCTTCAATAAATGATGTTTGAAAACTGGACAGCTACCTGCCAAAAAAATGAAAGTAGACCATTATCTTACACCATACACAAAAATCAACTCAAAATGGATTAAAAACTTGAATGTAAGACCGGAAATCATAAAACTCCTAGAAGAAAACATAAATGGTACAGTCTTCGACATCAGTCTTAGCAGTATCTTTTTGAATACCATGTCTCCTCAGGCAAGGGAAATAAAAGAAAAAATAAACAAATAGGACTACATCAAACTAAAAAGCTTAGGTACAGCAAAGGAAACCACCAACAAGATGAAAAGAAAACCTAACAATTGGGAGAGATATTTGCAAATCATATATCTGATAAAGGATTAATATCCAAAATTTATAAAGAACTCATACAACTCAACAACAAAACAACCAAACAACCCAATTAAAAAATGGGCAGAGGATCTGAACAGACATTTTTCAAAGAAGATACACAGATGGCCAATAGGCAGATGAAAAGATCAACATCACTAATCATTAGGGAAATGCAAATCAAAACTATAATGAGATATCATCTTATGGCTGTCAGAATGGCTATTATTAGAAAGACAAGAAATTGGGGCCGGCCCCGTGGCCAAGTCGTTACGTTTGCATGCTCCGCTGTGGCAGCGCAGGGTTTTGCTGGTTTGGATCCTGGGTGTGGACCTGGCACCGCTCATCAGGCCATGCTGAGGTGGCGTCCCACATGCCACAACTAGAAGGACTCACAACTAAAATATACAGCTACGTACTGGGGGGATTTGGGGAGAAAAAGCAAAAGAAAAAAAAGATTGGCAACAGTTGTTAGCTCAGGTGCCAATCTTAAAAAAGAAAAAAAAAAAGAAAGACAAGAAATAAATGTTGGAGTGGATGTGGAGAAAAGGGAATCCTCATACGCTGCTGGTGGGAAGGCAAACTGGTGCAGCCACTATGGAAAACAGTACGGAGATGCCTCAAAACATTAATAGAACTGGGTATTTATCCAAAGAATATGAAAACACTAACTCAAAAAGACATGTTCACCCCCATGTTCATTGCAGCATTATTCACAATAGCCAAGACTTTCAAACAACTTAAATGCCCATCAACAGATGAATGAACAAAGGAGATGTGGTAAATATATATAAATACACACAATGGGGTACTGCTCAGCCCTAAAAATGAAATCTTGCCATTTTTGACAACATGGATGGACCTTGAGGGCATTATGCTAAGGGAAATACGTCAGACGGAAAAAGCCAAATACTGTATGATTTCACTCATAAGTGGAAGATAATAACAACAAACAGATAGATACTGACAACAGATTGGTGGTTACCAGAGGGTAAGCCGGTAGGGAGGTGGGCAAAAAGAATAAAAGGGCATACGCGTAAGGTGATGGATGGCAATTACACTTTGGTGAACACGATGTAGTCTACACAGAAATCAAAATATAATGATGCACATGTGAAATTTATATAATGTCACAAGCCAATGTTACCTCAATAAAAGATTGATTAAATTAATAAAAGTCACAGCAAATCTGAAAGGAAGATTATCTTCTAAAATATTATAAATAATATTTAGTAGAGATTTGGGGTCTTATTAATAAAAGTATGGAGTAGGTACATCTGGAATTAAAACAAGAAAAGAAAGATGGAAGGATAATTGTAGTAAACCTAGTAAGGAAATACGGTATCCTCAATCTCATCAAATTATGAAAGATGCTATTTCAGACCTATAAAAAATTGTGAATTTGAAGTTAATTGCACTGAAATGAAATTGCACTGAAGTTAAATGAACTGTCTTTTCACCAATATCTAAAGTGTCAGATCTAAAACAGGTTAAATATTTTATCTGTTTAAAACTATAATTTGCAATTAGTCAGTTCAAGTTGTCCAATGTAATATAGGTCAGTGGTTCTTATTGGAATACTACTTCCCAATATGGGAGGTTTTGTAAACTTGAGGGGAAATTTTGGTTGTTTCACTGATGGGCTGTGTTGTCGAAATTTATAGGCTGAAGCCAGGGATGCTAGCCTTCTTGCATCCTCCATGGGTCAGTCTTATGTCCTGCAGGCTTTCAAATTTACCAGGAAATAGTTTTGTAGGTTAAAGGTCTATCTATAATTATCCATGCCTGTAAACTAACTGTATTTAAATAGTAACAGATGTTATTTTTGCATATTTGTTTTTAAATATACTTTGAAGTTTTCAGGAAGAAACTACTCTGTAAATTGAGGGAAGACTTTATTTGGTTTAATTTGGAATTTTACCAATATTTGTTCATATTTCAGAAAAATAATCATTCTGATGCCACCACCATTTGTGATATTTGAGTTACCCATAAAATCCAGTGGGATCAGTCTGTGTTTGTAGCTCTTGCATTCTTGGTAATATCAGTTTAAGTCTAAGCATCTGGTTACTACATTATGTTGTCAGGCTTACTCAAGCTCAAGCATTTATATGTTAAAATTCGAATTATAATATAATAAATTACTTTTCTCTTCATGTGAAAAAATTTACTTTGTTTTACGTTATGTGCATTCTAGATTATTTCGTTCATGATTTTTTTTCAGGATATTAATGAAATATTTCTTATGAAATATTTGTTACAAAAAGGGAGTAATGTAATAACACCAAATGACGGCAAGGCCATCCAGCAACATAATCTCATTCATGGCTAGTAGAAATGCAAATTGGTACTTGGGAAGCCACTTCGGAAGAGAGTCAGGCTTCTTACGAAGCTAAACCTACTCTTAACCATGTAATCAATCAAGCAATCATACTCCTTGTTATTTACCAAAATAAGTGAAAAACTTATGCCCACACAAAAACCTTCACACAAATGTTTATGGCATCTTTATCAAAAATTGCCCCAAAATGGAAGATACCAAGATGTCCTTCAATAGGTGACTGAATTGCAAATCATGGCACATTGTACAGTGGAATATTATTCAGTGATTTAAAAAAATGATCTATCAAGCCACAAAAAGACCTAGAGGAACTTTAAATGTATATTTCTAAGTGAAAGACAATCTGACAAGGCTACATACTGTATCATTCCAACTATATCACATTTCTAAAAGGTAAAACTATACAGTAAAGAGATCAGTGGTTGCTGAGGTTTCAGGGAATGAGGGAGGAAGGGATAAATAGGTAGAACACAGAGGATTTTTAGGACAGTGAAACTATTCTGTATGATGCTGTAGTGGCGGATACATGACACTATGCATATGGCGAGACCCATAGAACTGTACAACACAACGCATGAGCTCTAATGTAAGCTACGGACTTCAGTTAATAATAATGTATCAACATTGGTTAATCAATTGTAACAAAGTTATCACCCTAACATAAGATGGTAATAATAATAGGGGAAGCAATGTGTGTTGGGGAGGAGCAACATGGGAACTGTCTGTACTTTCTGCTCAATGTTTCTGTAAACCTAAATCTGCTATAAAAACAAAGTCTATTACTTTTTTTTTAAGGAAATCATGGGTCTGATATCATTGAGATAGCATTCTTTTTAGAGTCAGAATAAAAGTAAGTAATATAAAGCATTGGGTTTTTTTTTACTCTTTTTCAGTGGGGTACATTGTCTGTTCAGCCAGAAACAACAGATTCATCTATTTCTTAACCATTTTTATCTAAACACATTTTATTCTTCCAAAAGTGTTTTTGTTTTACAAAGTATTTTTCACATACTGTATTCGTGTTGGCCTATAGACGCCAGTCTATATATTACTACAGCTCTGAGACCATGTGATGTAATATTTCAATTTATTTTGTGACTATTCCTTCGTATATGCATGTCCTTTGTTGAAGTATAGTATACAAGGATAAACTCATGATTTTTAGCTAAAGAGGGAAGCAGTGAGATTATATGACTGGCTAACAGAATATTTTACAAGTTGGAATTTGTGGGTTAGCTATACATGGTTAATATCTAATAGGGCCATGAATCTTTGGGGTTATCTGTTCCACTGAAAAGAAATTATCTACACTACTACTATACAAATCTACAAGTTATCATGTAACTGTAATTGATCTGCAAACTGTAATCAATATGAAATAGTGATTGCAGTTAACTACATTCCCCAACAATCTTTGGTTGACTTCACTATTGTATGACATTGAAAAGATGTGCCGCCCATCTTCTTAAACTATTTTCAAATTTTTAATAATTTTATGACACCTTTTAAATCTGAATTTATTAAATAAATCTCTAGGTAAACACTTTTCTTCTTTAAAGAGGCTTTCCTTTGCCTATAAGATGTAAATTGTATCTTAGTTGCTTTAACACCTTGATCCATATATTATTCCTTTGATGAAGTGTTGGGAACTGAAGTTACTGGTTCTCTGCATAAACATTCTCCTCACTTGGAGTTCACATCTTTTACTCTCTCAAGTAAATGAATTGAAAATTCAGGTATCTACAAAGTTATAAAATGCAGGGTTATCTCTGACATGGTAAAAGTCATAAAGTACAACTTTAGAGACATTATATGGCAAGTATGTTTTATACAATGTTAACATTTGAATAATTTCTTCAAAATTATAGAGAAATTTAGGAATTTAAAAAAAGTCTTGATATTCAAAATATATTTTCACAAAAGACTAAAATTTGTAAAGTATCTTAGTTAACTGCATTTCTGTTCCAGAATTCATTCGGATTATGTAAGTTGGATCTTCATTATTCTTGTCACTAGTGATAGTGGTAGTAGTAGTAACATTATTATTTGGTTGATGTTTGACTACCAAAGTTAAAAGAAGATAATGCAAAATGGAGCTGAATTTTCACATGCATAGCCCATAAAAAACCCAACACGAGTTGTCTTCACTAATTTTTTTATAATAAACACACAAATAGTGGTAAATTCAAAAAAGCTTCTTTATGGATAAAAACCAAATAGTCTATAAGTATCCTAAAAGTAAAATCTTTGAAATGACCTTCTACTATTTTAGAAAATATGCTCATATTGGACTTTCCTCAATACACTCTCATAGTCATTCAAGCTCATCTGATTTTAAAATTAAAATTAGTCTTGAGGAGAATTATTTCTTGAAAACTGTTAGAAGAAAACTTCCCATCACCTCACTGCCAACTCTCTGATTCTACTACTTGAATTATCTCAAGATCTTCTATAAATTTATGTTTTTAGATATGTCTGTTTAAAGAACAGTAAATTTTAAAAATAAGGAGTGTCTGTGAACCGACCTATAAGTTTTGTGGGCCAAGCCTCCTCCAGCAAAACAACTTTTGGATAAGATTTTAGCAAATAGTAAGTTATTTTATTTAAATCAAGCATGTTCAAAAGGCCATAAAACATAGTCTTAAAATCAAGAAGGGAATCTGGATTTATGGGTAGCAAATACATTTAAACTGAAGGAAGATTTCCTATTGCAAGAAAAGACATCTACCTTCAATTTATGGAAAGAAAACTTTTTCAATAGAAAATCCCAATATCAGTCCCAGGTTCATTTAGGTTGAATATTTTCATTCTCCTCAAAATTTGAATACAGTTAACATACTTTATATATTGCTTATAGTATGGGTTAAGCTGTTATGAGTGGGGTTTGGGCTAAAAAAAGACAAAAGAAAGTGTAATTTAGTGATTTAAATAAAAGATTTGAAGTAAGAAAGACTTGGCTTCAAATTTCAACTATATCCCTTGTTAGTTATACGAGCCTGGGAAAAATAAATTAAGCACTTTGATGATCTTTAAAATATATTTAATAATACCTCTTTCAATATATTAAGGTATGCAATGTATTATTTTCTTAATATATTAAAGTTATCAGTTTAGTAAATGAAATATGGCAGAGGCTCAGTTGTCGAATTAAGTCTTTAGTATTTCTATTGTAGTAGAGAACAACCTTAATAGAGCAGGTGCATTCTCCTTAATTCCAAAAAAAATGTTCTAGAAGGGAACTTGAGTTTCAAAAGTTTTTCTACTTACCTAGTTTCTTTAAGTTTGTACCAGAGACCAAGTCTAGTTATGAGATCAAGAAAGGCAGGAATATTCTTGGATAGGAAAGCCTATAGGAAATAATCCAACTATCATCCCATTTATTAACCCCCAACTTGCTTTCCTTTAAAGCAAATTTAGAGATAATCACTAAGGTTTTTACCTATTACCCATGAAGGGGTTCAGAACATGCCATCCCACCCAAAATATGCCACTTCTGTATATTGATTATTTTGAGCTGGAGGCACTTGAGAAACAGCAAATTCAGGAAGGGCCCTCTGAACTTCCTTTTCTACCTAAAGGCAGGTCACATATTTTCCCATGAGAAAGAGAAGCGCATTCCTATTACTGGAGACTGAGTTGATGCCAAAAAGGATCTGTACAAACAACTCTACTAAAATAATCCTTATCTTCCCTTAGTTTATCCATATATTACTAGTCCCTTTCCTACAATTTACTGCTCCAGCCCAAACTCCTTCGTCTTATCACCTCTCCACATACTTATTACTTCTTTGTTAAAAAAGCATATAAGTGCTCAGCTCTTCATTTTCCTCCTGAAGGTTCCCCTGTGCATGTAAAAACGCTAAAGACAATGTGTATGCTTTTCTCGGTTCATCTGCCTTATGTCAGTTTAATTCTCAGGGCCAGTGACAAAACCTGAAAAGGG
Organism: Equus przewalskii; assembly: GCF_037783145.1. NCBI lineage: Eukaryota > Metazoa > Chordata > Mammalia > Perissodactyla > Equidae > Equus > Equus przewalskii. The sequence goes on from NC_091832.1 coordinate 96,576,204, forward strand.
AGAGGAAGTTCCCCCTCCCCTACAACCATTTGTCCTTTATTAACTCACATACTTTAGCTGATTAGGTGGGTTAAAAACTGCAATTTGATAGATCGTTTCAATACGGAGGATGGGGTATGGGGGGGAGAAGGGGAGAAGGCAATCAAAATCCAAACATCTTTTCCTAAGAGGTTTTTGGGAGCTCAATTCAAAACCACTCTCTGTGGACACTGTTTTCAATAACTAGGACACTTGTGAACCCAGTCCCTCCACTGTGATTAGAGTGTGGGGTCCTTGATTCTTAAGGTTGTAATAGAAAAGGAAATGTCAGGAGTATCAATCATTCGGTAGAACTGCTGAACACCAGCTTGAATTTTCCTTGGAGTCAGAAAGGCAAGAAAATTCTCCTACATTATTTACATAAATCATATCTCCCCAAATGTACCATAAGAACATTCCAAAGCTACGGAAATATTTGAATGATTGCTGGGGAATGAAAAGGTAAAGACCATCAATTTGATTTTTGTGTTTTCCTAAGGTAAGCCATCCAAGAAACATAGTTGAGTGATTGTTTTCAAGTTGTTTTGCCAAATACATTAATTTTTAAAAATTAATAGTAGATGCCAGAAAGAGATTATTTTTAAACTGTTTGGATCTGAAGGAAGAAAATTGTTGATTGCTTATTTACTGAGATTCCTTCTTAATCTATATATGCTTATAAATTTTCAATTTAAGCCTCTTTTTAATTGAATTAATTCAGGTTGAGAGAATTTTAAGCAATGCATTTAAGGGATTATAATAAATCTCATTTTAAATAAAGAACTTGTTACAGTATATCATCTAACTGAGAGTTGGAAGTTCAGCATTTGAAACACTGCTGTATTTTATTTTTTTAATTAGCAAAATAAATTAAATACATTACAATATTTGGCAGTCTTTTAGTAGTCTTGTATTTTGAAATAGAATAGAATGGAAATTTAATTTAAACATTAGAATATGATGGCATTTAGCATTATTACTTTTAATAAATTAATAATTATAGACAGAACATATGTTTTGAAAGGGACATTATTAATTTTAATTTTGCCAAATTCAATATTTTCTAGGTTTATGCATAATTCATTTATGCAAACTAGATGCATGATAATAGACAAAGTTTTTCTCATTTAAGTATATGATTGGTGAATGATAATATTCTGGCACTCATTATCTTAAAATATTAGTTTCTAAACATCTTGAAATAATTTTCTTCAAATTGTAATTCAAAACCCAACATGCTTTGGATTATATTTTTGCTTTATAATACTATCTAAATTTTGACGATTTATATGAAACACATTAGTTCTTCCTTTAGAAAATAAATGGGCCTTCAGCTTAATGAAAAACATGATTCTAGTAATCCAATTTCTATTATTTTTACTCACAGAGGAAATGCTAAATCATTCAGAATGTTTTAATTTTTCTTTGTCCTTGATTAGTTTCTAAGTTCTCCTAAGACAGATTTAAGCAGCCAAGTTGCTTAATGTAATGATAAATTTGGCTTAGAGAGTTAAACATTCAGTAAGAAATCCATGACGGTCCATTCTTCAAATGAAGACTCCTGCCAGAGAGAACAGCTTTTATGCTACTGTAGAGACAAGCTAGCATTTGATGAAAGTGCGGTTAACGTTTGTTTTGAGATGCCCTTCATGTTCAAATTGTCCTGCTCTAAAACATTAAAGAAAATATTTGAAAATATAAAACACCTAGAATAATTAATCAACAACTCTTCGAACATCTTGAGATGATTAAATTAAAAAACAGTGAAACAGAATTACGATTAGAAATTGATTTATAAGGTCAATATTTGCATATCTTCCCGTCTAGTATTAGGTTGTCTTTGTTTCCTTATCGGATGAACAAGCTCTCAGTCCCCTCAAATTCCAGGTACCATCGTTGCCTCTTACAAGGAAATGGAATAGTAACTTTAGGAAGCTCATTCACAAAGTAGTGAATCACTTTCATAAGCATCTAACACATAGTAGTTATTTAGTATTTAAAGAAAGAAAGAAAAAGGAAACTACAAAAACCTTGATATGAATATTTTTGGCAGTCAATAATGATTTTATAGCGAAAGTTAGAAGAACATAGAATCAGATTTCCCATCATTTTCATACTTAACCTGGAGGTAAAGATTAAGAAAAAGAATCGTGTGTAGAATCTTATTATTTATGTTACTTCATTTTGGCTCTGCATGTTCTTTTCACAACATGGAGTATGATGGGATAGGACATGTGTCCCTGAAGGGTGTTTCTCTTCTCATAAAGCATAAATTTTGCTTCATGTATCAACGTTGGCACCATCTCTCTACAGAAAATGTTGACACATAGAAGACATGCAGAGAGACATCATAGAAATCAAAGACTTCAGACTCCTAATGATGCCTAAATTTGTAAAGAAAGCAACCATGACTTACTTTTATTTCTAAAGTGAGTGACCAATATTAATCTACCAGTAAAAACGTGTTAAAGTAAAATTTTTGTTTATTCTTTAATACAAAAATATTCATTAAATATTTACTATGGGCTATTCACAAATTTTGAATCTTTGTAGAATAAAATGATAAACTGTACATTAATTTGATATTTACTATATTTATTAAATGCCCAACATAATCTAGATATTATTCTCATCACAGGAAACATAGCAGTTACTAAATTGGACAATTTTTTCTTTCAGAAAGGTTACATTGAAGTAGGAAATACCATAAAATAGAACAGATGTAATACACAGTATGTTAAATGGTGACAGGTACTATCAAAAAAAATAATAATAAAGGAAAAAGGGATAGAGAGGCAGCAAAGGAGTGGTTGTGGAAACTTAAGTAGGGAGGTCAAAGTAACTGAAAGATAGCTAGTGAGTCAGTGACTCGAGCAGATAAGTTTGGGATGGCATTCTAGACAGACAGAAGAGGAAGTGCAAGGATCATAATGTTTCACTGTGCCAGGCATGCTCCTGCTGGAGGAAGAGCTAGAGATTCCCACGAGGAAAATGAGGAAGGTTGTGAGTTCCCAGATAGACTAGAAGCTGGATTGTGTGTGCCCTTATAAGCCACATCGAAAATGGGCTTTTACTTAGAGATGGGGTGCCCTTGGAAGGCATTAAGCAGAATGACATACTCTGATGAATGTTTTTTCAGGATCAATGTGACTGCTTTGCATTGAACAGCCTGAAGGCAAATTCAGAAAAGAAGGAAGACAACTTCTCAGATTTGCAACAATCTCAGTGAAAGAAGATGGCTTGGACCAAGATGCCTAGAGAAGATAAGTCCTCAGATAGAGCTGGCAGTATTTACGGGGGCAGGGAAAAGAAATGAACCGAGGTGAAGCAAAGGACCTAAAAATTGGAGAAATAGAGAAAACATTGACTGAGCTGTGGAAGCCCGTGGGAAGAGGAGATTTTTTGTCTGTTTGTTTTAAGAGAAGGAAATCAGGAGTTTGTTTCTTGACAGATTTCTTAAGCTTATTAGATATTCAAGTGAGTATTTAGCTGAATATATGATTTTTGAAGTCAGCTTAGAGGGTCAGCTAAAAATATGAATTTAAGGATCATCAGCATGCAGACGGCATTTAAATCCAAGACACGGGAAGAGAAGATCAAGAAAGAGAATATATATTGGAAAGATATGTGGCCTGAGATGTGAGGACTTCGTAACACCAATGCTAGAATTGGGGGAGTTCGGGAGAGAACACCCCAGGAGCCTGAGATGCCCCAGTCAATGATGCTTCTGGAAAAACCCTTTAAGTCGAGTGAAGAAGTTTTTCAAAAGAAGAGAAAAGTCACAGTTGTGTCAAATGCTGCTAATGATAGGTCAAATAAGATGAGGTCTGAGATTGGATTTAGCGACAGGGAGGTAATTAGTGAACTTGACATCGGATTTCAGTGGATTAGTGGCAAAAGCCTGACTGAAATATTTTCAAAGGAAAATGAGAGAGGAATTTGAGACAGTGAGTGGGAAAAAAGCCTTCAAACAGTTTAGCTGTAAAGGAAAGGAGAGAGATGCCGTGATAGCTGAAAAGAAAGGAGGGTCAAGAGAGATTTTATTTTTAAGATGGGAGCAATAATGCCATATTGGCATGCTAATGAGAAAGTCTGGGTAGAGAAGGAATATTTGGAACCTGGCATGTTGAATTGAATTCCTTTGTAAGGTCCGCGAAGCCTGGCGGGGCTCCTCTTGCTCTGGGCCGGCCGGGAGGGATTCCGGGGGTCCAAGGGCGCACTGCCCATCAGGTCGCGGGAGGAGCCTGGGAGGGGACGGCGGCCTGGAGGGCCCTGGTGCTTAACATGCCCTCTGCCCAGCAGGAAAAGGTGTCTCTGCCGCTTCTCCTGGATCCCCTTTCTTTTAGCTGCTGCTCCTGTAGGCAGTCCCGTGTCTGCTGACAACGCCCCGCTCAGGCACTCCCCTCGGCCTCTGCTGTGCTGCCCCAGGCCTCTTCCTGAACCTCCTCGGCTCGGCTGGCTCGGCTTCTCAGCTTCTCGAGGGCAGCTGGGAAGTGAGAGAGGCAGGGAGACAAAATGGATAAATCCTCCTCTTGTCCTAGAAGGGAGCATTCGACAGCCCCCAGGGACACTGAGCCGAGCCGCCCACAGGAGTGAAATCACTCACTCCCTCTGTATTTGCTTTTTCATGACCCCGCTCCTTCTCTCCCCGCTTCCTCTCCCCAGCTTCCTGACGTCCCCTCCCACATAAAGCACCTGCGCCCATGCCTGCCTTCTGGCCTTGTTTGGCGAGGCACCCAAATTCTACAATGTCCAAGGATTTCAATTGTAACAATATTTACAATGGCAAAAAGTAAAGCCAGCATTTAAAACCGTGCAGGAATAGTTAAAAATTGTGGTAAACCATTATTAAATATTATGTGGTCATTAAAAGATTGTTTGAAGAAAATATAAAATGTCTGTAAAAGCTAAATCTGGAGGTGTGTATATGGTTGGGTTTTATTATATCATTTCTTTTCTCTTATTAAAAACAGTTTCTTAAGTAATTTATGCCATCTTTATAAACATGAAAATACAATAAATGCTAATTATGAAGATAAATACCATCAGCAAAGCGTAAAATACAGGGAGAAAGTCCGTGTATCCTTTTCCTCGCCTGCAGGCAAATTGCAGAAATAATTGTGTTTTAACTAGCTTAAAAGGTAGAATGAAAAGAATAAATATATTTTAAGAAAATGAAGTGTAGCAACGTGCCAAAATAACACCCTAAAGTAATAGCATCTTCTTAACATTTCTACTCATTTTTATTTATGTAATTGTACACGTAATGGGTAGTGATGAAAATGAAATCTACTATTGAAAGTAAATGCACACATCTAAAAAAGTATACAGTAAGAAGGTCTTCGTTTTCATGCGGCATATATGTGCATAGCCTTTTTAGGTTCTTTAGTGCATTGGACAGACATCCACGTTTATGTAATCACACGGATGTCTTTATACTTTTTTCTCCCTTAGTTCATGACTAATTTAGGGGCCATCTATGGATCTAAATCATTTACGCTGTTTCTTTCCATGTTTACTATCCAGTCCTCATCAATGACATACATCAAAATTAATGTTTTTATGAGGGTTTTAGTGCATTACTGGAATCATGACATGTTAATGAAAATTAGAGCATTTTACTTTATTATATAGCTGAGCAATCTCCTACCAACATGTTGGGAGAGAAATCTTTATGGTCTATTATGTTAATAACTCAAGGATATAAAATCCCCAAGTGAAAATAATGAACTATAACCCAGAGTAAATAAGTAATAGATCACAGAGAGATATTTACCCGTCTTATGTCAGTCACCAATAAGGTGCTTTTAAAAAGCAATAAGAGGGGCTGACCTGGTGGCATAGTGGTTAAGTTTGCACTCTCCTCTTCGGTGGCCTGGGGTTCACAGATTTGGATTCTGGGCGCAGACCTAGCACTGCCAGTCAAGCCACGCTGTGGTCGCACCCCACATAAAATAGAGGAAGATTGGCACAGATGTTAGCTCAGGGCCAATCTTCCTCAAAACAAACAAACATAAAAAGCAATAAGAATATTCTGAGAGTATGTGTCTTCATAGGATCTTTGTATTTGACTGTATCCTCGAGATTTACTATGTTATATACTTAAAACCACAATGGTTCCTTAGTAAAATTCATAATGATTCCATGAAGATTTGAAATTTCTGTGACATAATATGAACTTTGGATCTGCTTATACTTACTGCATAAAATATGAATATAATGTCCTAATTGGGCAAAACAATGAATAATGTTGAAAGTAAGACTACAAAATGTTATTATAGAACTTTATTAAATAATGAATCATTAACTTTTTGTTATTCTTTTATGCTGCAAATATTTTCTGAATGTCTTATACGTGCCAAGCACTATTCTGGACACTGGATTATAGCAGAGAGCAAAACAGGCCAAAGTTATGGTCCTCAATCTAGTGAGAGGAAGCAATCTAGAATTAGCAACCCATATGACGTCAGATGGAGATCAGTGCTATGTTGGAAAGAAAGGTAAGGAAAGGGGATCGGGTCGGGGTGAGAGTAGAGCTACCATTTTACTAGAGTGGGACAGGAAGACTTCACTGAGAATAACCTTGAGCAAAGCCCTGACAGAGGGGAGAGAGCCAGCAAAGGGGAAGAATGTTTCAAACAAAGATAGTGCCAAAGCCCTGAGGTGAGGTGGGAGATGCTTGGGTGTGTTTGAAGGTTAGCAAAAAGGTTGGTGATTTTGGAGCAGAGTCAGAGAAATGCGGTGACTTTGAAAAAAAGAATGACAGATGGTATAGGATTCTGGAGACCACTGCAAGGAGTGGCCTGCACTGACTCTCAGTTCTTATTTTATCAGAGCCTTTAAAGGCATATGATCATCCTCTGCATTTCCAAAAAGGGGCTTGGAGTCCCTATCCCTTTAGCAGAATACTCTTCATGAAGACTAGGTCTCTCCGTCAAACTGCATGAGCCAAGCACCATGATCGTACAGCTCCATGAACATCTCCAAGGAATGTCAGGATCTATAATTACGTTGTTCTTGATCCAGACCATTGGTCAAAATATGGAAGTTGAGTTTTGTCTCTCCATCCAGAAATTTAAAGCATTGTTAACTTTCATACATTTATACAATTCCAACTCATTTCCATTTATTATAATGAAGACAGAACTTTTACTTAAACTATTAACTTTGACAATAGCAATATAAAGACTAGCACAAATTATAAATTTTCTAACCCATGTTCGCTCATTGCAGATCCCAGCAGGAGATACACATTCAGCCTGCTATATTAAGAGCCAGGAGGAGGAGGCTGACATTGCTAATGTGGATATATTTCATTTGTTGTTAATAATTACTATTCAATATTTATGTTAATATTTGTAAATTTAATGAAACTTACATAAATAATATCTACTATCCAGCATCTGTTATATGTAATGCATTGTGCAAAGCATTTTACAATTGTTATCCCACTAGAATCACAATAATAAATATATTTTTAAATAAACTTTTTATATTAGAACAGCTTTAGATTTACAGAAAAAATTCCGAAGGTAGTATAAAGAATTCTTATATGCCTATTATTAACTGTCCTATTATTAACATCTTAGATTAATTATGATACATTTGTTACAATTAATGAACTAATAGTGATATATTATATGAATAAACTCCATATTTTATTTATATTTTCATAATTTTTACCTACTGTTCTTTTCTGTTACGGGATCCATCTAAGACATTACATTACACTGAGTTGTCAGGTCTCTTAGGTTTCTTTTAGCTCTGACAGTTGCTCAGGTGTATCTTGTTTTTCGTGACCTTGATAGTTTTGAGGCATATTAGTCAAGTATTTTGTAAATTGTCCCTCAATTGATATTTGTCTGATTTTTTTTCAGTATCAGATTATATTTTTTGTGATCTTCCTCCTAAAAACGATAATCCTATTTTTAATCCTGAGAAAACATCAGACAAATACCAATTGAGGGACAATCTACAACATGTATATATATATTTCATATAGACGTAGTAAGTTTATGAAGAGTTTTAAGCATTGTCATCACTTCAAATCACTCATAATTTGCTTTCATTTCTTTTTCTTTGCCAAGTTTCATCATTCTTCTTTAAGAATCTTTGATATCTAAACTTTAATTTCAAAACTTATTATCATAAGTTACGAAATTTTCAGTTTAGAAGATTCTAATATCTTTAATCTGGATGTTGGAAATCATTTCCTAACTTCCTGTTCGTATGTTCCATACTCACTGATATCAGACCTATATTCCTAAAATACAGCAATGATCATACCAGGCCATCATGGAAAAATATTCACTGCTCTTCCATCGCCAACCAGATAAAATTCTTCTCCTACCCTGGTTTAATGATCTTGATGCGTACAGAAATTTTTGGTATTACCTCCTTGTGTTCTCTTTCCCAATCTTCAAACTTGACCAAATGAACTTTTCACAGGTCTACATACACACCATGTTTTCCCAGTCATGCATCCTTATTCATATAGTTCCAACTATCCAGAATACTCTATCAAATGTCTAAAGCATACTTATCCTTCCTAGACCAAACAAATGTAGTTTTCTTGATAAAACCTCTCCTAATCTTTCCAGCTAGAAGCAATCTCTAGTTCTCTGAACTCCTCTGACATTTGAGTGTTTCCCTTTTAACACACTATTCTCGACCTTTTTCATAAATCTACGATTATTAAAAGCAGGGTACATATCTTAGCTCTTTTAAAATCCTCCACAGCACCTAACATGACATTATCCATATTTAGTTTTATGTTTATCATGGATTCATGTTGCATAAGTCAAGAAGAATAGTTATTTTTAATCTTCTGCCAAATTGACAAAATTTACAAATCTTTTTTCAGTTAAATCAATTAGACAACAATTTATTCAGTATCTCCCCCATACCCAGCTCTCCATATTCAACATACCCTTTAATGGAGCTTTTCTAACTCAGGCTAATTTATAAAACCAGATATTATTTTGGCACTGTCAATTTCTTCCCATTCTTCTCATATTGTATTCTGTATCTACAGTACTTGTTTTTCTCTAAGTACATAATTATATCATTAATTTGCAAATAGTGCTGCACTTACCCTTAGAATCGCTCCTTTTCAATGTTATGGAAAAGAATCTTTTCAAGAAGCCAAAGTTAAAGAATTCTTTAAATCTAGGGAAATAATTACACATAAAAGTGATAGCTTTCTCTATAATCCCATCCACTAAATTAGCCAGTGGCATTTTTAAGCATCAGGAAAGTTTTTAGTTTCCTACTAAGAAATAGCATAAAAACTGATAAATAATTTAGAGCATCAATGGCATGAAGAGGCTACTTGAAAGCTAGAACTAAAATGGAAAAACTAAATATTAAGAAGCTTCTCAAAAATAAAGAAGGCAAGGGGCTGGCCCAGTAGCGTAGCAGTTAAATTCGTGCACTCCACTCTGGCAGTCTGGGATCCACTGGTTCAGATCCTGGGCGCAGAACTATGCACTGTTTATCAACCCACGCTGTGGCAGGCATCCTACAGATATAATAGAGGAAGATGGGCACAGATGTTAGCTCGGGGCCACTCTTCCTCAGCAAAAAGTGGAGGATTGGCAGTGGATCTTAGCTCAGGACTAATGTTCCTCAAAAAAAAAAAAAAGACAACAGCAGAGATTAATGTTATCATTAGTAGAATTCATATGATTATTTCTGATTCTTTCCAAGATTGGTCAACACTTTCCAATATTTATGTCTCTAAATAGATAAGTATTTTTCTAGAAGTATATTTCTTTGGGATGACTCTTCCTTTGAGGACTATAATCAGTAGTTATCTTCAAGTAGATTTTTGACAAGACAGACTGGTGAATCACATATGTGACAAAATTTGCACTGAACACCCAATGTGTGTCTGGCGTTGTTGTATGCACACTGCTATACTTTCATTCTGTGAACATCCTAATGTAATGGACAGAAGATTAACAAGTTAACAGAGTGTTTAAAATAATATTGTTTTATTTATAATAATAAATTCTTATGAAGCTAAATAAAGTAAGATAATATGTGAGGGTGTGGCTGAGGGTGAAGAGGGTGATATGTTGTATTTGTGTTGTGTGTGTGTGTGTGTGTGTGTGATTAGTGGGTTCAGGAAGTGTTTCTGTAATATGTACCATCTGAGCAGGAAGTGTGAGTGAGATGAAAGTGTTGGCTCTGTGAATGCCTAACATTGATGCATCTTTCTCCTGTGAAGAATTTCCAAATTGAAAAAGTTGTAGTTGTTTAAAGAAAGTAAAAGAATTTGAGGAAGATTAGAATTTGAGATACTTCACCTCTCTTTTACATACCCTGTAAAGTTTCTAGCTTAATCCAGAGCTTGCTGTATCTCCCTGAATCAACCTGCATATTGGAGTTCTTATAGAATATTGTTAGTTTTGATATACAGAACTTTCTCTGAGATTCAGTATGCTGATTAATTTTATGTGTCAACTTGAGTGGGCCACAGCATGCCCAGATATCTGGTTAAAAATTATTCCAGTGTGTCTGTGAGGGTGTTTCTGCAAGAGATTAGCGTTTGAATTGGTGAATTGAATAAAGCAGATGGCTCTCTCCAATGTAAGTGGGCATCATCCATCCTTTGAGGACTTGAATAGAACAAAAAGACCAAGGAAGGTTCAGTTCACTCATTGCCTGACCGCTTGAGCTGGAACATCAATTTTTTTCTGCCCTTGAACTGGGCCTTATACCATGGGCTATCCTGGTTCTCAGGCCTTCGGACCTAGACTGGAATCTACCCCATTGGCTCATTTAGGTAGACACAGCATCACTGTGATAACAGCTTAATAGGAGAAATGCTAACAACTAGAATATATACATGCAAAAACTTTAGAACTGGCAAAATCTTGTATTTATCCATCCTACCTGGTTTGAATATCACAATAAATGTTTGCCTCTAACCTTTTTTTGCAATCAGGTTCTAAAGAGTCTTCTAAATCCCTCTGAGCACTGCTAGTTACACACATCATCATGGCAGCACTGCATTTTATAGTTCATACTTGTGATTTTAGACTCTTAAGAAATCAATCATTCACAGTATCACACTTCTGAGCACTTGCTATATGGCAGGCATTGCTCTAAAAGACTTATCTACAAAAATCTATTAATAACTCCATTTTACAGATGAGGAAATTAAGATACAGAGAAGTTCAATCGCCCAGTTGACATAGCTAATGAGGCAGAAGGACGATCAGAAGACCAGGCGGAGCGCTTCTCGAGGCCGTGCCTCTGATTACCGTGCTGGGCTACCTCTTGGAACTCATTCTGGGACTCAAATCTGTCTCCCCTCCCAGACTGTGAGCTCTGTGGGGTCAGGAACCACGTCTATCTTGGTCACTGCTGTATCTTTTGTACTGGATACAAAATAGGCATTCAATAAATATTTGTTGAAAAAATGAACAAGTGAAGTTGAGCTGAGCTGCAAAGGAAAAAAGAAAAGAAAAGAAAAGATGTAGCAACAACCCCTTCTACAAGGGAAAAAAACTCCAAACTTTCCAAGATATTTGGTAATTTCTTTGCCTATTATTTATTGTATCATCTGGCATGCAACTTTTTTTTTTTTTTTTTTTTGAGGAAGACTGGCCCTAAGCTAACATCCATGCCCATCTTCCTCTACTTTATATGTGGGACGCCTACCACAGCATGGCTTGCCAAGCAGTGCCATGTCCACACCTGGGATCCGAACCAGTGAAGCCCGGGCCGCCAAAGCAGAACGTGCTTACTTAACCACTGCGCCACCAGGCCGGCCCCTGGTATGCAACTTTAAGTAAATTATAATTGAGTTAAAATTTCATTTTAGGATTATCAAAATATGCTCTTTTAGAAGGCATTTTAATGTTTTTGTTGTCAAAAATTGGGGCTGAACATTTAAATTAAACTTCAAATTTGTTGTGTTCCCAACATAAATAAGTCAGTGAAAATCAGTGGAAGAGATATATACCAGCCCTGCTGACTTGACCCTGGTGCGGACAATGAGAACAGCCTCATGACTTACTCCTGTGGCGTGTATATACTACCCCTCACATTTGGAGTGCACGTACGGTCACAACTCTTCATGACTACTGGATGAATTTAATACTTTGTTAGTAAGAAGTCCACTGTAGCCTGTTTGGATTTCTATGTACATTTTCCAACAATCCAGGACCCCTGGGCCATTCTACAGCCCCAATTCAGCTTTCACACACTGAGCAAATACTGGAATCAGATTTGTTGTCTTTTGCAATTGCTTCTTAATGCCACATTGTGTTCTGCTGAAAATCAGCCAAACATTGGTAATCTGGTTTCCCTGATTTAAAGAGTTTTTGCTGGTTCCATCTTAGTCAGCCCACATTGTTCTTTAAGGAAGAAAACCACCATTCTCTCAGTGCTGGGGTCTGGTGTAGGTCTTTAATGTTGCAGCCATGAGAGTCTGCCTTTAGACTCACATGTCTCTATCCATTCTGGCTGCTAACGATTAGGATTAATTCCAACCACTTCGACCTGAGAGACCCATAAGTGCTCTCCCACAATCTTCTCCATTTACAGACACAAGAAGTCAAGCTGCTTGTCCGTTTTAAATCTCAGATTCAGAAGTGTATAATTTTACTCCCTTTCTCGAAGATTCATTCTCTGCAGGGGAAACATTCCATGATTTCTGTGGACCCGAACTTGACCTCCTTCATTCAGAAACTGGGATGAAACTTCTGCCACTTGCTCTTCTAGCGGAGGTCATCCTTAGTGATTCCAAGATGACTTCTAGCTTATGTGTGCATTCTTATTAACTACTCTCATTAAAGAAAAGGAAGTGCAAACACACACAGGTGTCATCTTTGCCAGAACATGCCCTCTGGTAGTTTCCTCACGGTGTTCCTCTGCCAAGTGCCTGGCAAATTTATTTTGGCACCAATTACAAGATATCCTTATTTCAGAAAAATAAAATGTGAGAAATGTGCTACTTAGACTTTGGCAACGTATTATGTAGAGTCACAACTTTCATGTTATGTCCTCCAGCTGAATTTAGAACTGTGGAATTATGCCATGAAAGAAATTGAATGGGGAAAAATAAGAGATAAATTATAATCTTGATTAGCATGTTCAGTTCTTCTCACTCCTTAAGGGAAAGTAACACTGCTTTCCACCCATCTCTTCAAGCCAGGAAACTATGTATCATCAGACTTCTGCTTTCTCGTTTTTCCTGTCTCTCACATCTAATCCATCACCACATCGTGTCAAGTCTGTCTCCTCAATATGATTCACGTTGGTCCATTTCTTTTCTGTTTCCACTGATAGACTTAGCCCATGCCACCAGCATCTCTGGCTTGGATTGCTCTAATAGCCTCCAACTAGTGTCTCTGTCTCCAGTCGTGTTTGCAAATCAAATCCATTTTCCACACTGTAGCCAAAATGTTCTTTTTAAAGTACAAATCTGATCATGCCACATGTGTGGTGAACTATATTATTGGCTCCCCAATGTTCCCAGAATGAAACGCTATACGGCTTACTAGGCTTTTCGTGATGTGGGCCAATTTACCTTCCCAGCTTCAACTCCTAGCACTGTTCTTCCCAAACCCAATAACACCGCAGACTGAGCTTGTCCCCAAGTAATTTCACACGCTGTTGTTCCCTCGGAAAGAAACGTTCTTCTGCCTTTTCTCTCTATCAAGCCCCAACTGCTCCTTTTAACTCTCACCTTGGATGCCATTGCTTCAGGAAAGTCCTCCCTGACTCTCTCAAATTTGTCCCCCTCCACGTCCCTAATGTAACATTTCTCATTCTGTACTTGGATTGCCGTTTTTACTAACTTATTTTTATTTTGAGGCACTCTAGTGTCTCAGATAGAAGGCAGTAGAAAGACTTACATTGTATGGTCCCTCCCTAATTTGTTTTACTTTTTTTATTGAAGTATAATGGACATACAGCATTAGTTGCAGATATGCTACATAATGATTTGATATTTGCACATATATGGCAAAACGATTACCACAATGTCTAGTTAACATCCATCACCACATATAGTTACAGAATTTTTTTTCTTTTGATGAGAACTTTTAAGATCTACTCTCCTAACAATTTTCAAATATGCAATACAGTGTTATTAACTGCAGTCTCTATGCTGTACCTTACAACCCCATCATTTACTTATTTTATAGCTGCAAGTTCACACCTTTTGACTCTCTTCACCCATTTAAAAGTATTTGTTTATTTTATTTTCTTTTAAACACTCTGCATTTCAATGTCATTAGATGGCACATATAATCACCCATTTTCCGGTCTTTAGCCCTGCCTTTCTTCTATACCTGCTCTACACATTTTACAACATCCTGCACTTCTTCTGGAGCTATTTAACTTTTTTGACCTCTATATTAGCATGTTAATTCTTTGATATCTTCTCTTGTTTAGAGTTGTATCTCCTATATTTGCATGATGTTTGAGTGTGGCTTAAAAAATATTTATCCAGTACATAAATTGGATCATTAGTGTGAGTTATACCTAACTTATTCATATCATCTGTAGTTTATTTCCAGATAAATAAGCCTATCTGGAATTGTAAGACTTACATTTGCTGTTTAAATTCTCATCATGGGTTTAAAGGGAATTACATAACCACTAATTTTAGTTACATGATTGTCCACAACAAATATTACAATAGAGAGCCTTTATGTTACTATTGGTGAAAAAATAAAGGGAATTTCAAAAAGAATAAATACGCTTTTTGAGAAGTTTGAGAATATACAGTAAAACCAGCTTTTATTCCCCCCTGAAACTTGCTCACCAACATCTATATCCTTCATACCAAAAAACAAAACAAAAATATTCCTTAAGACTTAAACTATATTTTGTGGACAGCCATGTTTCTGGTTATAAAAATGAATTGTGACAATATTAGATCAAAATAGCTTAAATTAAAAATGATGTTTACATTTCAGAAGAGTATTCTTTATTAAAGGCTGGAATTTCAAATATTTACATGAATTAAGCTAAAGTAGTATTAACAATATTTCTGTATAATGCTTTGAGCAATTCTTACAAAGGCATGTAATTAATAAGTATAACTTTTTAAAATCTAATATCCAGCTTTTTGCCAGCTGTATTGTGTCGAATAGTGTTCTGCAATAATTCCACCTCGTATCTTAGAATTTGACCTTATTTGGAAATAGCATCTTTGAAGATGTAATTTTTTAAGTATTTCAAGATGAAATGATCCTAGACTTAGGGTGGACCCTAAATCTAAAAATCAGTGTCCTCATAGGAAGAGATGAGGACATACAGGGACACAAAAGAAAAAAGGCCATGGGAATGTGGAAGCAGAGATTCATAAAGCTAAGGAATTCCAGGAACCACCAGGAGCTAGAAGAAACAAAGGAAGATTCTGCCCTAGATCCTTTGGAGGGAATGTGGCTGCTGACACCCTGATTTTGTACTTCTGGCTTCCCGAACTATGAGAGAATCAATTTCTGTTGCTTTATACCACCCAGACAATGGGAATTTGTGACAGCAGCCCTAGGAAACCAGTACACTCTCAAACACATAATCTTCTGAGATAAATCTATGTTTTATCTACATTCACTTTCCTATAATTTTGAACTTTTCTATTGAAAATCATTATATACTCTTAAAGGTTTCAGAGTTTAAATGATTATATTGTTTTCCAATACAGTGATCAACTACGTTTTCAAAACAGTGGGCAGCATTAAATTTTATCTTCACTGAATAAATAGCACCATGAGAAAAATATATACAGATCTTGAACAACCATATATTATTTCCATTCCAAGAAAATTGAAGAAATTTGAGATGCAACTGAAAATTTTGTTCATTCACCTGGAGTGCAAATGAGATTTATTTCTTCAATCACTTTATGTTTTTTATTACAGTCTATTTAAATGTGGCATCTACATAATAATTTCAAGGGTCACAGATTTTTTTTTTTTGTTATTCCACTAAAGGAAAGTTGCAACAAGGATGTTTTTAAGCATCATTGTAGGGATCATGGTAGAGTTGAAATCCATTGTAATATTAGGTACCTGTTATGGACTGAATGTTTGTGTTCTAAAATTCATGTGTAGAAGCCATAACACACCAACGCGATAGGTTTTGGAATTAGGGCTTTTGGGAAGTAATTCAGCTTAGAAGAAGTCATGAGGGTGATGCCTTCAGGATGGGATTAGTGACTTTACAAGATTGGGAAGAAACACGAGAGCTTTCTCTGCTTGCACAAAAAGAAGTTCATGTGAGAATACAGCATGATGGCAGCCATGTGCAAGTCAGGAAGAGCGCCATCACCTAGAACTGAATCAGCCAACACCTTGATCTTGCACTTACCAGCCTCCATAATATTGAGAAATAAACATCTGTTGTTTAAGCTACCCAGTCCATTTTTTAACAGTAGCTCAAAGAGAGTAAGATAGTACTGTAATAATTTTAATTATCTCAAGGAAAGACATATATCATAAATATCTGTTGTAAGAAATAGCAAAGATGCAACATAGTGTAGTGTTAACTTTTTAGAGAATGGGTTATGGTGGTTGTACTCACACATTAGCATGCATTGGAATCAGCAGGGGACCTGTTAAAACACAGATTGCTGGGCCCACCCCGGAGTTACTGGTTCAGTAGATTTGGGACAGGGGTCAAAAATTTGCTTATCTAAAATTCCCAGGTGATGCTGATGCTGTTGGCCTGGTGACTGCTCACTGGGAACCAATGGGTTATAACATGAAGAATCCTAGGTATGAATTCTGTCTCTTTCCTTAATAGCTCTATGATCTGAAGTAAATTTTTAAAATTTCTTTATCTGTAGGAATAAGATTGTTAGAAGAAGTTATCATATAGTATTGTTATGTTAAATGAAATAATACACATAAAACACATTGAACAATGCCTGACACATAACAAGCGTTCAAGAGAATATTGAACATCTCCAGACGTCTGCTTACTTCTCCCAAAGTTGGTCAACATTGAAACTCTGTAGTGCTAATTGCACACCTCATGGTTTTCTCTGGAGTGTGTGTGTGTCTCTGTGTCAGTGTGTGTGTGTGTGTGTGTGTGTGTGTGTCTGTCTCTCTATGCAAATTTATCCAGAATAATTTTCACACATTTTCTATTATTATTTTAAATATGATAATCATTATTTACTTTTGGGTTTTTTTTTTTTTTTTTTTTTTGGTGAGGAAGATTTACCCTGAACTAACATCTGTTGCCAATCTTCCTCTTTTCTTGCTTAAGGAAGATTAGGCCTGAGCTAATGCCAGTACCAATCTTCCTCTATTTTGTATGTGGGATGCCTCCACAGCATGGATGATGAGTGGAGTAGGTCCACACCCTAGATCTGAACCCATGAACCCCAGGCCGCCAGAGTAGAGCACATAGAACTTTAAGCACTTGGCCACTGGGCTGGCCCACCTACTTATGCTGTTTTAATCTGAGATTAATTTAGTCTGGAGCCACCAAAAAATTTCAATAGCATAATAAGTCATCCTTTACACCCTAGATTATCAGAATGATCAGTTTATATTACTCAAATTTTCTTAGTAGATTTAATATAAAAATATAGACCTCTTCTTCTTTT
The DNA here is from genome assembly GCF_037783145.1 of Equus przewalskii. Classification (NCBI taxonomy): domain Eukaryota; kingdom Metazoa; phylum Chordata; class Mammalia; order Perissodactyla; family Equidae; genus Equus; species Equus przewalskii. The sequence goes on from NC_091832.1 coordinate 96,593,803, forward strand.
ATTTATTTCTATGTCTCCCTAAGTGTCTAGCTCAGTAATCTGGAAACATCAGGTGTTTATTAAATGTCTGCTGAAATTTTTAATTTCGTCGGAATTCCCCTTACTCATAATACTCAGAGAGAAAAACTTTGTGAACAAATGCAAATACTACATCTGAAGAGTAAAATTTTGCTGTCTTATTGGTTTTGTATTAATTTGGCTATAATTGCATTGTTCTCTCAAACCAGAATCTGGCTAAAGATTATTTTCTTTTCCCCTTTCATGTGCCTAACACACATATCTAGGAGCAGTAAAGTACAACAGATGTCTTTCCTGTTCCAACCTTTAAAAAATCTTTACCAATTATGATACTTTCAAGAACCAATCCATTGGTTCACACTACAAACTGGTGTACAGCAACATCACATAGTGACAGCGTAAGGTTCTATCTTGGTGTGGTGGTAGAGTATTTAATAAGTTATTGGATGGTAGAAATAGTACTGCCATAGGGATGGAACTACCTCTTAAAAATGTATAATCTTCCAAACTCTGAAAAGGAAATAGCAACAAAGTTTTGTGTGTTTACGTGTCAATAGCCAAAGTTCCCACTAGGACTAATATCAACATTATAAATCATACTGCAACATAACATTAACATTTTTAATTGAAAAAAACAAAGTCAAACTTTTTATTTTTGAGGAAGATTAGCCCTGAGCTAACATGTGTTGCCAATCCTCCCCTGTTCAATCACACTTTGCTGAGGAAGACTGGCCCTGAGCTAACATCCGTGCCCATCTTCCTCTACTTTATATGTTGGGTGCCTATCACAGCATGGTGTGCCAAGCGGTGTCATGTCTGCACCCGGGATCCATACCAGCAAACCTTTGGATGCCAAAGTGAAATGTGCGCACTTAACCATGGTGCCACGGGGCCAGGCCCCGGAAGTCAAATTTTTAAAAAATAAAGAAAGAAGAATATAATTCTTTTCAGTTTGATACTGTAAACTCAAAAGAAGCCCTGACTAAATTGTATTCAGTGTGGTTCAATAAATGTTTACTTATCACCTTGTTCCATGTTTTGCCACTTCTGCTTCAAAATCCTCTTGCAAATCTATCTTTTTAAAAAATTTTCCATTTTTACCTAGTTAGATATTTTCTTTATTTTTTCTAAATAATTAAATCACTTATATCCCTTCACTTATTCAACAAGTGTTTATTTATAACAACTTGATAAAGCACTAAAAGGATTTTGGTTTATTGAACAACAGGCTGCTGAAAGTATTTAAGGATATATGTTCATTACTTAAACATCCCATTAGTGGTGAAATAAGTAATTATTCCTGCAACATATTTTGTAAATCACCCTGTAAAAGGAAAAAAAATAGATATTGTTGATAGAGTTGTAGTCATTTTTTCTTTCAATAATGAATTGAGCTAGAATGGGTTGGGAGAAATTATTTTGCTCACTATCAATTTCCCTTAATCCTATGGGCTTTCAGTATGAAATATGGGTAAAATAGATTGTAGGAACTTAAAAATTAATATTTGGTTATGAAGAAACAACATAAGATTTTAGAAAAGCTATTATTTGCTTCATTTTGGTAAATATGATATCATAATTATCATTATTTAGAAAGCAAAATTGAGCAGATTATGATAAAGAAAATCACTTATTTATGTATCTTACTTAGTTAAACTAACTTTCAAAGTGAATAGTTCTAAGGTTGTCTACATATTTCAAGAAACATAGCAGATCACTATAAAACAAGCTTGTAATTCTACAAGGATTTATATATTGTGAAACAAATTTTGTTGACCAAGTCGTAAGACCAAGTTAAAGGACTTTCCCTACAAATTTGACATTTTGACTGTGTGCTGTCCAATACAGGAGCCAATGGCTATATATGGCTTTTAAATTCAAATGTAAATTAATTTAATTAAATTAATCAAAGATTTGATTCCTCAGTCACACTAGCCACATATCAAATGCTCAGTAGTCACACGTGACTAATGGTTACAGAACAGAACAGAGAAGATATAAAGCATTTCCCATTATTGCAGAAATTTTTGGGTAGTACTGTAATATTTTGGGTAGTACTATACTATTTTGCCCTATATTTCTATAGTTTGTTTTAATAGTATTCAATATCAGAGTGTTTACTGCTTATATTTTAATTTATTAATTGAAAATTTTATATTCCATAAACCCTATCTTGTTTATGTAGATCGCTCTTCTTGTAAAATACTTCAAGGAAGATTTCATATATTTAATAAAAAATAAATGCCTATGAAGCATGTATATTTGATCAAATTGGTATGGCTTAAAGAGTGTGGTGGCTGATTTGGAAATATTTGTGAAATCAACCAGTAACAGGCAAAAGAAATTTAAGCCAAGTGAAGCCACTAGATAATTTATGTTCAGTTGTAGACCAGGAAATATTTATAAGGGTCAGAAGAGAACACTTTTTCCCTACAGGCACTCCTCTCATGACATCTCCGTGATTCATAGTAACCTGCTGTCTCTTTACAGAAAGGTTGGCTCTTTGATCAGCTAGGTAGTTAGGGGCTATGAATTTGGTTAATTCCTCACTCTATTCTTTCCAGATATTAATAAAATAATAATAACCAATATCATTTAAAAGTTTGCTATGGTACCAGGAAGTGATAAACTTAGCAGAAACTGATTAGCTCACAATCTTTAGGACGGCTCTATAAGATAGGAACATTTTCTTTGCTCTACATTTGAGTAAGTTGATGCTCAGTGTAGTGAAGCCATTGTTTGAAGGCTGCACAGCCTCTACAAGCCACAATAAGAAATTGGGTATTCAGCCCGTAACTGCTGTGTGTTCTGCCTCTTGTTGGGCTAAACTGGCCTTATTTGTACATCACAAACTGACCCTCTAATGGCAAGTTTATCTACAGATGTGGTATGTGGATTAAAACATTGTTGAAAGTCACAAAGTAAAAAAACCTTCTCAAAAAAGGAAATGAGAAAAGAGAGAGAAATAAGTAGCACGGAGAGAATAGAAACACAGAAAGATAAGAAAAAAGGGAAGGAAGAAGGCAATAAAGAATGGATAGGAAACAATAGAATAACAAAAAGTCGAGAAAATACAAAATGACAGAGTGTAGCTAACGATGAGAAAAGAAAGCAAAACTTGGATTTCTGCTCATTCTTTTACAGTCTAGTCGGTACTTTGTATAGAAGGCCACTTCTCTGTCAAATACTGTAGGCATCTACTAGTTTCTAGACCCTCTCCTACATGATTGGGATACGAAAGTGAAATAAATAGACTAACAGAATTTCATTTCCATTCTAATGGAAGAAAAAAGCTATTAAAACATACTGGATGTGTACTCTTCCAGGTATGGAAAGCCATTCTGATAAGGTGACATTGGGGTAAAGGTTTGAAAATTTGAGGGAGCAAACTATGATGATACAGGAGAAGAACATTCTGGGCATCCTGTCAGAGCTGGCTCTGACAGTGCAATCTCCCTAAGATGTGCCCATTTGAATTCCACTAAGCTTGTCCTGAACTACAGGACTCTAATCTTCTTCCTTCTCTCTCTCTACTTAGAACCTTAAAGAGAGGAGAAGAAATCAAAGAATTCATACTCTGCTTGTTCAATGAACTGTCACTTTTATTACATCCTCGTGTGTGTTTTTTAAATAATTTCAATAGTTTAAAAGAAATTCTATTTTATTTCAATTTTCCATCCAAGTGGAAAACTTATTTCCAACTTATATTGGCTCCCATTATCACACTGATAGTAGCCTTTCTTGTCTTTCATTTTTCCACTTCATCTTTTCAAATCGTCACTTTCATTTTGTCATTGCTTAATGAAAACCTATCGCATAATCTTCGTTGTTTTATTAAATCCCAACATTTCAATCCAGCAAAGCACAATGAACAGAGTGTAAAAGAAAAACATTTTAAGATGGCTGCATTATGGGTTGAATTGTATTCCCCCAAAATTCGTATATTGAAGTGCTAACACCCAGTACCTCAGAATGTAACCATGTTTGGAAATAAAGTCATTACAGATATTACTGGTCAAAATGAGATCATTAGCATAGGCCCTAATCTGATATGACTGGTGTCCTTATAAAAACGGGATATTTGGACATAGAGATATGCATACAGGGAGAAGACCATGTGAAGATGAAGACAGAAGCTGGGGTGATGCTTCTGTGAGTTAAGGGACACCAAAGATTGCCAGGAAACCACCAGATGCTGGTGGAGAGTCAGAGAACTGATTATATCTCACAACTCTCAGAAGGAGGCAACTCTGCAAACACCTTGATCTTGGATTTCTAGGCTCCAGACTGTGGGGTAATAAATTTATGTTGCCTAAGCTACTAATTTATGATACTTTGTTGCGGCAAACTAAAACAAGTGAAGGGAATCAAAATATGCCACTCTGTATGTCACTTATTTTGAGCTGAAGGCAATTGAGAAATAGCAAATGGGCTCTCTGTCCTTACCCTTTCTGCCTAAATTTCTGTTTGTAAGGACGTCTCCCTCTCCTGTACCAGGAAGAGAATGACCCTTAATGGAGATGACTCTTCTCCCTGGAGACTGCACTGACTTATGTGTATAAACGTTAATAAAATAACCCTTCTATTCCATTAGCTTCCCCTATATATTTGCCTTTCCACAATTTACTGCTCCCAGAAGCCCTCACTCCGTTTGCTTTGTCAAGTCACTTCTCCACATTTTACTGCCCTTTGTTAAAATGGTATATAAGCCTCCAGGCCTAACTGTTTTTTGGGGTTTTCATTTCTTTTCTCTGAAGTCCTTGTGTGCAGGTAAAATAAACCTTTTCTCCTATTAATTTGTCTCTTGTCGGTTTAATTCACACTCCTCAGTTGCTAAAACTTAGAGGGTAGAGGAAAAATTTTCACTCTACACAGGCTATAACAAATTTAAATATAACCTGAGTTATTCCATTAGAGCCATTTTGTTCCTCGCCTCAGCTAAAGAAGTTTGGGTGTCACTGAATGAGTAAACACAAATTTATATTATTATTTTCTTCCATGAGATCATATTCCTCACAGTGGATCTTAGCCTGAGATTTTGTTTCATTTCATAATATTGTGCATAGTGAAAACAAATCAGATTAGTCATGTCAGAAGAAAATTAGTCAATGTGAAGTTTGACAAACCAACGGGTACAAACTAATTTGTCTGGTATAACTAAAATAATCATCAATGTCATTGCAAATCTTTTACTTACAAGAATATCATTAGGACTGTACAATTATTATAAATAATTTGCAAATGAGGAAAATGAAGCCAGTGCAGATTAATTATTTGCAGAGTCTTAGGGCTTTGAGCAGCAGACACCAGATGGTGCTGTGGTCAGCTTGCAAACGTGAGGTTTTAATTCTTTATAAGAAGAAGAGAAGATTGAGGTCAGGGTCAGAAAGTCATCGTTGCCTTTTAAAATATTGGTAAATTGAGGTCTGCTGACCTGTGGAAAATTTAAAAAAGGAGTAGAAAATGCTAAATATAATAGAAACTGATGTTTTGGAAATTTCCTATGAACTAGGCATTGTGCAAATATGCATATAACACCTCTTTGGACTTTACAACCAGTAGTAGGCATCTCTTTAGTCTGTCCCTCTCTTCTATTTGTGTATCTTTGCATCAAAACCACCATCTCTTAATTACTATAGTATTATAAGTTTTGATAACTAATAGAAGAATTTTCTCAATCTTGTGATTCTTCAAGTGCATCTTGGCTATTTTCGTTCCTTTGAGTGTCCGTATACATTTTTCAATCAGTCAGATTAAATTAAAACTATTCATCAATTTGGAGAGATATGGCATCTTAACAATATTAAAATTTTGGTTCATGAATATTTTGTATTTCTCCACTTATTTAAGCATCTTTTAATTTCTCTCAAACATAGTGATAATATTTATAGTCATTAGATCTAGTTTTGTTTTTCTTTAGACACTTTATATGTTGATACTGTTCATATTATACAGAAAATGCAACTTTATTTTGATTGCTGGTTTGTATAAGTGACGGCTGAATTGACTCGTTAAATAATTTATTTGAAAATTGTTTTGCATCATTTTTGTATATAATTATATGTCTTCAAAAAACAACAGTTTTATTTCTTCCTTTACAATTCTTACACATATCTTAAATCTTTTTTATTATACTCCTTAGGAGGAATGTAATAAAAAAGTTTTTAGCTTTTCGTCATTGTTTCATATTTCCTGTAGTTTATTTATAGCTACTCATATCAGATTTTATATAGACTTTGCAATTGTTAGTTTGTTCAAGCTATTCATTTAAATTTTTTATCTTTGGAATTTTATCAAGAGTTTGCTTGTTTTTAAATGATCATACACTTTTTGTCCATTAATATGTTGGATTACATGGTTTAATTGAAGGGTTAAATCAACTTTACATTCCTGGAGTAATTCAATTTAGTTGTAAGAATTTTTCTTTTTTTCTTTTTCTTTTGATACATGGCTGGATTTTTTGCTAATATTTTGTTAAGGATTTTTTAAAATATGTTTATGAATAAGATGTATCTACATTTTCCTTTAATTTTCTTGACCATTTGGTATGAAGGCTATTGTAGTCTCATAAAATAAGTTGAAAGTGTTTCTATACTGTAGTGAAGTTTGTGAAAATTGGTATTATTTCTTTAAATTTACCAGTGATAAACTTTGTCCTGAAGTATTTGCTTGTCTATTTTTAATGAGAAGGTTTTTAAAGATTCTGTTTTTGAAAAGCTATAGGGTTAGTGTACTGTTCTGTTTCATTCTGGCTTAATTTTGGTAAGTTGCATTTTCCAGGAGATTTTCCATTTCATCTAAAATTTCAAATTTATTGAAATATGACTATTTATGATATCACTTTATGAGTTCAAAATAATTTCTTGTCAAATATAACCCAAATAGAAAAAATGAATAAGAAATGTGTAGTGCACATATTATTAACAGGCAAATGATAATTTACAACATTTTTCAACACCTCTGGTCATAGAACAAGGATATTACTATGAACTTGTTATACTATGTACAAAGGAGTACAGAGTCAATCTGAGAAAAGCATTGTAGAAACATACAATGGTGGGAATGATCATGATAGGTGGATCTTTATGTGGAGAAGATTATGGAGACCTCATTAACTTATATGAGAAAATCTTTTTGAGATTACTGGAAAGAAAATTTGGCTGTGTAAATTGGAGAGAGTTCAGAAAGCATTGAAGGTCTAGGATTTTCTTGAAGTTACTGTATGATTTTCAAATATATAGGATACGTAACATTTCTAATCTTTTGCTGTTCCAACAAAGATTAGCTCTTGTAAAGACAGCCCTTTCTATCTTTCATTTGTTGTGATTCTCTTTTATGACATGATCTCTAGTTGGAAAAGGACTGAAAAATGAACGGAATAACATGTTATTCATGGGTACCAGTATCTCTATTCTGGGTAAAAGCAAAGAACTTATTTTGGCTAATCAGATTCACACTATTTAAGTTAAATACATCATTACTACACAATGACATTAGCTCAACTAAACAGATGCGTACTACCTGTCACAGACATATTTTGGCCACTAACCCCTCTGGGCCTGGAAAGCCGGCTGGTCAGTGTTTTTGTAGTCTTTCCTAGTGGTTCCGAAGTTAGTGTGTGAGAACAGACAGGCACAGGTGCAGATCTTGTTTACGCCATTTACTATCAGTGGTACCCTCAGATATATCATCTGCTTCAGTTTCTCTATAAGTAAAATTCAGATAATAATATTATGTCACAGCTTTGTGGTGATATGAACAACAGCATCTACTGTTTATTGATCACTTACTATGTATGCAAACCTCCATTGTTATTTACATACATTAGCCCTCATGAAATACATAATGACTCAGACTGTTACTCTAGAAAGGAATGAAGAAACTAGATTTATGATATAACTGGTTTATTCTGTGTTTTTCTGTTTCTCATTAGTCTACTTAATGGGCAGAAAGAAATCACAGGCAAGAGAAGGTGTTCCGGCCTGCTGAAGGTGGTAGACAAATGCAGAGAATGTAAATAGGGCAAATTACTTTTAACTCATTAGGTAGAGGAAAAGTAGCTGAAATTCGAGATGATAATGAGTAATTTTAAGGGTATAGAAATCCCTCAGGAATTGGGTTTTTATGCCAAAATATTATCATTATCTCAATTTAAAAAATTCTAGAGTCTCGGAGGTGTTTTATTTAATTTATCATATCTTATCAAACACACGTGCCATCTGTCCACCAAATTGATGCCTAATGCATCATTTGCAAGAATAGACATAAGGGGAAATAGATTATACCTAGTCTTCCAAAGTTTAAATAGTGCACAATAATATATACAGTGTGCCTGTTAATTTCACTTAATATAGGCTTATTGACGATCAGTGTTGTAGTTGAACATCTTAAAGAAAAGTAGGCAACTGTCATAAAATGTAGGCTTTATAATTTTACCTATATATATATATATATATATATACACACACACATATACCTATCTTGTTTTTAACCTGGAAAGCAAGTGTTTTGCTTCTAGCAAATTTCTGTTTCTTCACATTACCAACAATCAACAAGCCACAGGTGTTAATGAAAGTGGCTTCATCATTCAGGAGCAAACAACATCTTAATGAGTTATTCCAGATTTAAACATTGTGAATGTGCAGAAAGAGTTTAGTGAACAGTTAGGTCTATATACATATGCTGCAGTCACATGGTCAGAACTGAACCTGCAAACAGACAGGTCATTGAACTGTGCCGCAATTTTCAAAGCCTTCTTTGGCTTTTCTTTCCCCCAGCGAAAAGGATATTAATGCTCCTATAAGGCACAAGTCAAGGATGGAGTACCTAGAAAATTACTTTTTTTGAAGTCCTATGAAAAGAAAAAGAGCATTTCAAAGCTGAATATTCATAATACTTATTTAATGTCAGAAGATAAAGAGTGAACGTAAAAAAATCAAATTTTAAGCTAATTCAGAGGAATTACTTGGCAGTGTTTAACTTTACTTGACTCTTGTGCTCCTGTAAAACAGCAATAAAGAAACTGTCCCACTCTGCTATGTTGCAGGAAGCTACTTATTGAAAAGAAACATCCTTCCCTATTTGAATTAGATAAGACTCAGGATGTTCCTTATGACAAGGTCAGACACAGATTCTCGAAATTCTTGTTTTTTGCCTCATAAAGGATTAGCTCAAACTTTTGACCCCGCTTATCAACGGGAACAGAGTTCTTGTTAAACTTTGGTTAAGCTTCTCTGCTTCCTCTGGTCCCCTGAACTTTGACCTGCCCTCAACCTGAGCCAGTATACAACCTCTCCTTAACAGCTTCTCCAAGAATTGACTGGCCTCAGGGTAAACGTTCTCCATCTACTGTCCTATCTCTGTCACCTCCACCCACTTATTCTCTTCATAGGGCTTCTCCACACCCTGCTCTTTCCTGTTCTTTCTCTTTACTTTGTTTTTCATTCTTTTCTTGTTTATTCTTCCCTATAAAAGAAAAGCTGCTTTCTGCCTAACTTTTGACACACTTGGGCCTCTCACAGTCAGGTCGATGTATTCTCCTATTGCAATAGTCTTCCTCCTCCCTCTAATTTTCCTCCTGTTACAACAATCTTTGCACATAAAGTCTCTCCTTACCTAAATCCTGATTCGTTTTTTATTTGACGTTCCTCAGAATCAACCTGACCTATAAAAAAACCTTAAGTTATTCTTGATTTTGAAATGAATGAATGAATGGATGAAGAAATAGATGATAGATGGATGGATGGATAGAAAGATAGCTAGCTAGATAGATAGGAAGGAGATAGGTAGATAGGATTATGGAAGTTTGTCATCTCTACTCTAACATTTATTGTCCAAATCAAAACTAAAAGCAAGCATGAATCACTGTAAGTACTAGCACTCTCCATCGCTTCTTGCTTTACCTGTATCTTCTCTCTCACCTCCTCACTCAGCATTAACACCTTTGAACATAGAGTGTAAAACATTCATAAAAATGGAAAAATGAACTATTTAAAATGCTTATTTCATTTTGGTTCTGCTATAGCTATCTTTATTTCTCATTTCTGGAAGCAAACAACTTTTCACAAAAGTCAGTATGTTAGATAATTACTTGATAAATATAGCAGTTATTAAAGAGAATTAACTACCATTTCTTCAATATAAAAGTTTCCCTTAGCAGTCACTCTAATCATAATATCTTTGAATAGTACTTGGTTGTTTATAAAATAGCTTCTGTACTTATCTTTTCACTCTCCAAAAAAGTCTTAGCAGGTAGAAGTTGTGTTTTTCTCTGCTCTTTATTGAAGAAGAAAAGATTAGAGAAGTTAAATTAATGTTTTAAGTTCGCATAAATATGTGTTAGGTTCCTCTGATTAATATATGTTTTCTGTATTAGAAAGTGAGAGTGTCGTATGCATTGCACCTAATAGTTAGATGTTTGTAAAATTAATTTTTATTTTTTCACTTTTTTGCCTGAGTTGCTAAGAAAATCAAATTTAAGCGAGTACTGTACGTTTTTTCAGCAACTATTCTTAAGCTAATTGTTTGTTACTATCTCTACTCTGGTCCTACTGCTTTTAGTAAGATTCCTTAAAATTTTCCTTGTTCTTTTTTTCTAAAGTAGGTAACGATAAATTAATAAAGGTACAAAATGATCCGTACTGATAATTACTTTTTAAGAATCTTTCCTTTAATCTCAAGAGCAAACTTTTTCACAGTGTTATTAAGGCAGTATTTATTAAATGGGAATTCTTCCTCTTGCAACTTTCAACCACTCATTGATCATCAGTCAGAAAGACAAATATGTCTTTTTAAAAGCCTACTTAAAATATTTCTGTGAAAATTGGTGAGATATTGATGTGAAGACAAGTAGAAAGTCTTTGTAGTTAGAACATCTCATCTGGAATTCTGCTTCAACCACTTATTAGCTAAGTGGCCTTTAATGAACAATGTAATCTCTCCCTTAAGTTTGGTTCTTTTGTCTGTGAAATGAGGCTGTGAGTAATCGCTGCTTCAGAGAGGTTTTGTAAATATAAAATAAAAGCCTAAGGAAAAGTACTAATTCAAATGCCACATGCCATACAAATGTTACTTACGATTATTGTACTTCAAAGAGCTTAAGGGAATAAAGAGTTTCTCCAGCAATGTAATGATTCACTTAAAATATCTTCTCACTATATTTTGTTTTCATAAGGCAACTTGTATAACGTAAAAACAGAAAACTTATTGATCAGATATCAATATGCATATATTCCGATAGTAATTTTTCAGGGGAGGGTAATGAGAGTGTGTGTGTGTGTGTGTATGCGTGTTTACAGAGAGTAGGAGTGGACAACCATAAAACACTTCTCCAAGTCTGCACCCAGAATGAGGACACTAAGCATTATCAGCCCCGATTTTATATTTTGTCACTTTGGTTCCAGTACTTGGACTTACACATTTTCAGTGGAGTTGAAGTGGGATTATTTAAATGATGGTTGAGCTGACAAGGTTCTGATGTGATTTCCTTCTTGAGCAATTTGGCTCCTATTATAGGTTGTTGTGTTTTACAGTGGGCATCTGAAAACCTCTGGCTGAGCTTTGTACTCTAATTTACACCCATTGCATGTACTATTGTATATGGTTTTAACTGACTTGCTTTAGAAGGATCTCAGGAGTTGCTAGGAAACCTCTCTGTTCTTTTCTCTTTTCATATAGCATTGGTGTTTCAAATAAGACTGTACCTGTGGGTACAGGAGGATTTAAGTAGAATCAAACAGTGACAGCAAAGCTATGACACAGACAACCACCCCCTCAAACTTTCTTGTTCTTCCTACAGATAAGAAGGTAAATGAGTAGAGAAAAGAACAGTACATGTTTTCTTTAAATCCAAAATATTTAGCAAATAAAAATGTTTAAGCTTTCAAAAAAATAGATATATATGTCTGCTCTTCTTTATATTTTGGTTTTCTCTTAGATCTCTCCAGCGCTGCAAGGCAAATGACATTCAAGATAAAGATGACAGAGAACTTCTAAAGTTATAAACTAATGCTCCTGTTGAAAATATCTGTCACCCACATACTTTGTGTATGAACCTTATTTATATTCTTTGGTAAAAATTATTTCCTGTTATTTTGCAGGTTTTTTAAAAAAATAGATAATTTCAAAAATAATAGAATGAACAGTTCCAATACATTAAAGATCAGTTAAGATGGCAGGTCAGTCTGGTGGTGTTACTTTTCAGCATTCTTGATTCTGTGAATTTTCTTTTTAGCACTTCAGGTAAGTAAACATAGCACTCAGAAAAAGATTTGAAATAAAATTTACATAAAGATATAGTGATAGAAGAGTTGATTGCTGCTATAGCATTTCTGTTTTTGATTAGAATAAACAACAAACTTTTTTCTCATGCTTCTCATTTTGAGAAAAGTAATCTTTTTCCACCTATTCAGGATATCAATGCGTATGTACACCCGATAGAAAAACTAGTTCAATCAGGACTATTTTTTAGAATAACATTTCATAATGACATGTTTTTCTTAAGCTACTGTATTGGTTCTTCTCAATAGCTTCAAATGGCATTTTTAAAGGTTAACTGCAAAGATCCTGTAGAATCTATTCCTGTTTCAAGTCTTTTATTATTTTCCCATGGATGTTTCAAAGGCTTTGTAATGTTGTTGAAGCTGCTTTTCCGTGATTACACAGCACTGAGCTGTGTATGTGTCAACTCATTATCCCAAACAATAGATAATATAGCAATTCTGGAACACACTGTATTGCATGATTCTGGACTTAAAGAAAATATTTATCTCTTTTTAAATATGCTGATACAGATACTAGTACTGCCTTCTCCCTTAGGAAAATGTTTTCATTAAAAGGTAGATTCGATTTTGTAACGGTGTGGTCATTGTCCTGAGTTTCTTGTATCTAAGACCAATGTTTCAGTCATAATATCGCATCCTGAACATTGAAGTGCACAGCTAAATTAAGTAATTGTTTAGAAGTTGGGAAAAAGTAGGAAGCAAAAATTCTATTCTATTGAAATCTTCTTAATGGGAGTCCAAAATTCGATTTTTCCCTAGATGAAAAATAAAATAGGTTAGTAGCTCAAGTGATAATATAGCTTATTTTAAATGGCTAATTTTAAGGATATGAGAAGAAACCTAGAAAAAGCCTTGCAATTATTTTCAGTATTTATGAAATTACTTCAACTTAATATGATGCTAATATATTCAAAACCTCTTGCCCATGCTAATATACAGTCCATTGCATTCTAAAAAAAGAAAAAATGTGTCCTAGTCATGAGTAGACACCATTGTTTGGTTATCCATTCAGCTAAATGGCTAAAATTTAAGAAAAGTAGATCTTATTACAGTCCATCTAGATCCTAAAGACTTGAAGACTCTGTTACAATTAGAGTTTCTAATGTGAGCACACAAAATGCCTAAGTGGTCTGGAATGATGTGAGAGTTACTCATTTGAAAATTTAATGAATAACTCTTTAGGTAAAAACTTTTTGATTTGAAACTTGAAAAATATGTTACTAAATTTTCTGAATTAATAGATAGGACAAAAGATAATACAACAAAGTTAGTTTAGACTGTGTGGTTTTGTGTCTTATTTAACCCAAACTAGCTTGGTGGCCTTTGGCAAGTTACTTAGCCTCTCTCTGCCTCATTTTTCTTTTCTACAAAGTGGGGATAATAATTGTAAGTATGTTATAGAGTCATTCTGAAGATTAAGTAAGTAGATATTTGTAAAATCCTTGAAATAGAGCTTGGCACATAGGACGTATTACACAAGTGTTTGTTAGAATAAAGGCTCAACATAAATAAAGACATATATCACGTTCTTGGATAGAAAGAATTGTTATTATCCAAATGAAAGAGGATTGTAGCTTGGATAAGCGTGTTGGTGGTGCAGATGGAAATAATCATATTGAAATGGTATTAGGAAGCCTTTGGCTCTGAAGAATGAATATTGTGCCTATAGTTGGCATAACTCTAAGGATGGTGGGAACATTTACAAATACAAATTGTTAGAAGTAAAATTGGCCTGGAGATGACTATCCTGTCCTCTGTTTCACACAAGCTGCATTTGAAGTACTTTTGAAGCTGAGAAAAAATGTCCTGTAAGCAATTGAATGTAAAGCTTAGATCTCAGAAAAAGAGGTTTGTGCTAAAGACACAAATTTGGAATCCATCTTTATATGTGGCTGGTTCTGCACCTATCAGCCTGGAAGAAATCACCTAAGGAAAAAGTAAGGAGAAAGAAGAGGACCTAGAACCAACCATAGAAAAATTGCAACATATAACATCTTCATAAAATAGGATAATCCTTCAAAGAAGAAGAGATTGACAAAGAAGTAGAAAGAAAACTGGGAGATTATTTTTATTTTGAAGCAAATGAAGAGCATGTTTCAAGAAAAAGCTCCACAACATCCAATGATGCTGAAATAATTATGATAAGGAAATAAAAATGTCCATTAAATGTAGTGACTTGGAAGTAACTGGAAACAATCAAGAACTGTTATTCTTTTTGAGCAGTGGGAGTGGACACCAACATTAAATTGGCAGTGGAGAGAATGGGAGTAGAGAAAACTGAGACAGTGAGCATTGAACAGTTGCTTGAAGAGTTTGGCTGCTCATCCAAATATTGTAGCTGCAGTTGATGTGGAGTCCCAGGGGAAAAATATAGATCAAAATAATCAATATCTGTGGCCAGCTGGGGAGTGTAGTAGTTAAGTTGGCACACTCTGCTTTGGTGGCCCGGGGTTTGCAGGTTTAGATCCCAGGTGTGGACCTAGCATGGGTCATCAAGCCATGCTGTGGTGGCCTCCCACATAAAATAGGGGAAGATTGGCACAGATGTTAGCTCAGTGACAATCTTCCTCAAACAAAAAGAGGAAGATTGGCAACAGATGTTAGCTCAGGGCCAATCTTCCTCACATACACACACAAAAAATTAGTATCTGGAATTTCATTTTTTGAGGAAAATATGACATCTCCATGATCTTTAATTTGTCTGTTTTACAGACTTGGCAATAAGTACATTGTCTTCTTCCTTTCTTGAAAATAAATCAGTGAATCAAAGTTTACCTAACCATATACAAAATTACTTTCTTGCTCTCCATAATATACCTTCATAATCTTTATCCATCTTAAATAAACAGCATTACATCATTGCTTAAGCTATCAATATCAGTAACACCTATTTCTTCTAGTATCTTATTACCATGGCCATAGATTTTGTGATAATTGCATTAGGATTAATAAAAAGATAGAATAAATAGCTCTCATGGTTTGAAGAAATGGTATTGAGTACTTTTATATATCTTCAAAGTTTGCAAATTTATCTTTATTAGGTAAAAATGCTACTGCCAAAAAACGTGGTTTATACTTTTTCCAAATACTTAGAATTTTAGATAAAGACAACATGTAAAAATGATCCCTTAATCCTATGATAATAATGGAAGTCCAGTAAACCGAAAGTATGATTAAAGTATTTGAGAAATCTCTCTTTTAATAATACATCCTGATTAACATTTTTTGGCCACGTGGTTGAGTCATTGAGGTAATAATAGCAGGCAGGCAGGTAATTTTATCAGACATCGTAGTTTTCTTTATAATAAATTTATTAATACCTAGAAATATTTTTACTTTCACAGAATTTCATAATTTTACTTGAAATGTAGGGTTATCTTGTAAAAATCCTTTACTTCTCCATTCTTCACAAGCTTCTGATATCATGCCTCTGTAAAAGCAGATTGCCTAGAATACAATTTACCAAGCAATGAATTCCATGCACCAAGATGCCACTTATTTTCCTATACACTTCTAAATTTAGGAAACATCGTTCCTCTATTTCTCCAATCCTGTTATGGGGGAAATGCCTTTCTCTCCGTTTGTAATTCAAAAACGCAGAAGTCTATGCAAGTTCATGGTGTTAGTCGTTATCATGCTAGAGGACAATAAAATAAGTGAAGTGCAAGGTATATCCCTTTCTGGGAGTCAGAGCAAAAGCGATGCATATATCCCACTTTTGGTTTTTCTTCTTAGTGACTGTTTCTTAAAACACTTCATGAAGGAATAGGTGCTACCGTGAGAGTTGTGCTAGCTGTTAGCTTGTAACTTTGGAAAGTTTCTTAATATCTCGAAGCCTCAGATTCCTTATCAGGAAAATAGGGATGTTTAATAGTGCTAATCCAACACTACCGGTGCTTTGTAGGGGATTAAATGAATTACCACATGTAAAGTATTGAGATAAATGTCTGTAATTGAAAATTTTTAGTACATTTTAGGGTTTAATATTTTTATCATTATTGCTCGCTTTGTTGTTAGAATAATTGTTCTGCACAGAAAGAAGATTCTAGAAAACCAGGTGGGAGGTAATTGCTCTACTGCAGGCAATAAAATAAAGGGTCTTAATTATTACCATTATGAAGATTACTGCATCAATGACTACTACTATGGTTATTTTTATAATAATAGTTATGATTATAATTATAGCTTATATGTTTAAAGTGCCAAATATCAATGTTAGTAAATGACACAATCAGGATATTTATCCTAAATATTTTATACTCAAAATGCAATTCTTACTTGCTAAAATATATCGCAATAAGGATTAGATAGGACATAAAAAGTTGACAAAATATTTTAGAAGGTAATTCAACAGATCTTGGAGTCTATATTTAAGACAGAGACGAGGTAACTGATGGTGAAGTTTCTGGTCTTTAAAAGACCAATTGTTTTTCTGACCTCACTTATTTTGTGGGTGCAGCCTTGTCTCTATTTCTTGTAGACTTTTCTGTCCTGTACTTTTAATTCAGGCAATACACCCTACCAGTTATGCCAGAATTTCTTGCCTGGCTTTCATTCTCTCTATTCTTCAATATAATTCTCCTGCAACCCCTGACTGCTGGCTCATACTTCGTAATACAACACCTGGAATTTGGAACGTGTCAATTTTTTTCCTGTTCTTGGCCTCCTGACAGTAACTTTATCTTGAGCAGTGCTATTAGCTCTTTCCATTTTAAGCTAACTCCAATAACATCCCAAATTTTCTAACAACCTTGCTTATTTCACTGAAGCAGTTGACAGATCATATCTTCATTTTTCCACCACCAAATCTACCGTGCGAATTAAACTTACCCCTTGAAAGTTAAACTTGACGACTTGGCCCCTTCCAGTTTATGTCATTCTCTGACTCTCGCTCTCTTTCCCCCATCCCCTTTCATCTACTTAAGGATTGTGTTCTGCAGATGTCTACCTCTTACTGGCATGATTTTCCCCCTCTCTCTTTGATAATTCCAATCAGAATACAAGCCTGACTTGAGATCATCCATTGAAAATACACATTAAAAATAATTTTAAAAGAAAATAGAACACCTTCACTGCCGTAAAATACACAACAAAATATTCCTTTGATCCTCCAGCTTCTGCCTCCACTCTCTATGGAATGCGGAATGAGGGCCCTGTAAAGATGTCCATATTCTAATCTCTGGAACCGGTGCATGTGTTACCTTACCTGGCAAAAGGAAATTTTGCCGATGTGCTTAAATTAAGCTTTTTAAGATAGAGAGGAGGATTATCATGTATTATCTGGGTCGACCCAATGTAATCGAAGCAGTCCTTAAAAGATGCAAGAGGGAAGCAGAAAGGTCGGAAAAGGAGATGGAAGTATGGAAGCAGAGGCACTGAAGATGGAGAAAGGGGCTGTGAGAGGAGGAATCCAGGCAGCCTATAGAAAAGGCAAGGAAGTAGATTCTCCTCTAGAACTTGCAGAAGAAATGCAGCCCTGTCAGCACCCTTTGATTTTAGTCTAGTGATACGCAATTTGGACTTCTGACCTCCAGAACTGTAAGATAAAAAAGCCGTGTTGTTCGAAGCCACTAGGTTTGTAGTAATTTGTTACAGCAGCAATAAGAAACTAATAAATCCTCCATTCTATCTTTTTTTTTTTTTTTGGGTGAGAGGACTAGCCCTGAACTAACATCTGTGCCAATCTTCCTCTATTTCGACTGTGGGATGCCACCACAGCATGGCTGGTGAGTGGTGTAGGTCCAAGCCCGGGATCTGAACCCATGAACCTGGGCCGCTGAAGAGGAGCATGCTGAACTTAACCACAATGCCATGGGGCCAGCCCCCGGCCCCATTCTATCTTGAACCCACTCCTATCATAGTTTCCTCTCCACAACTGGATAGAAAACATTCATTTAAAGGTAGTCAATACCATGTGGCCAAGCTTTCAGCTGTCTTTGGCATCAGGATTTGCTTTCAGATATATTTACTATTTTTTGATTGTCAGCTCATATTCCTTGGAACTTTATTCTGTGTAAAATCTTTTAGGTCTGTTTCCATAATGTGTTCTTTGAGAAAGGATGTGTGTGTTATTTCTGCCAGGCACTTGCCGAAAGCCTGATGGTATAACCAACCCTTGAAAAATGTTTACATTAATTCTCAACTTGAGATTTTTCAGGCCACAAAGTAAGAATTCAGACACGGGCTGAGTGAATACTGGATTGTGGTTAGGATTTCTCAAAGGATGGTCTTTTATGACCCCTCCTTTACTCAGAACAACATCAAGACAGGGACCTCTCCTTTTGAAGGGCTTTTTCCCTCTGAGTTCAACTATTGGGGTCCTGACTTTACATGGGGATGTCCAATCCTGTTCCCCACCCAGATCAGTCCACATTTCTGCCTCCTCTGCTTCTGCATAGTTGGCTCTTCAAGACAAGACACCAGGCTACCAGGGATCAGAAGAATATTTTGAACAAAAGCACCAGCTCCAGTGTTAGCTTATGTTTGTGGAATGAAGCTTTCTTGTCATTTTTGGCATCTGGTTGTTTCCCTAACATTACCACCTGCTCTTTTTTGCCTTGAAAACAACTTAGTTGAAAATATCATGTCCATCATTTAGAAGAATCTATACTGGGAGGATTTTCTCTGCACATCTAGTGTGCCACCTCCTGGAAATAGAAGACCCCTACTCCCTTAAACACTTAGACACTCGGCTCTAGAGATAACAAGATTTGCTTTTTCTTCTATCACATTTGTTGTTCCTTCTCAATCTCCTTTGTTAGTTTCTCTTTTTCTTTCCAATTATTTGAAGTTGAAATAATCTAGGACTCAATTTTAGGGGATCAATTCTTCTCTTTATACTCCTACTCGTTTTCTCTCACGTAGTTTTAAATGCCATTGTTTTATTGAAGTCTCCAGTCCAGATATTGTCACTAAGTCCTTAATTCTAATATACAACAAGTTCAAGAAATAAAATTGAATAACTGATAGTTCTCTTAACATTTATACGTACAAAACCAAAAACATGATTCCCTTCCTCAAACTGTCTCCACCAACCCTCAATATTTACTTTCTCAATAATATTGCCATCATCCTGTCTGTTGCTCAGGGAAACACACGTCATTGACTCTTCTTTTTCCCTCATACTCCACATAAAATTGATTATCAAATTCTCCCATCTGATCACTCCTCACCACCTCGCACTGCCTCCACTTCCAAATTGAAGCCATCATTTTCTCTGGCTTGGTGTAGTGTGACATCTTATATTATCTCCCTATGCCAACACAGCTGCCCAGAGCTTGGCTGTACAACTGCCCTATAAAAAAGGCTAACGTAAATGTTCAACTTGAATTTTTATTTTTTAACTTAACACAGAAAGGAGATCATGTCACCCCCATTTGCCTGAATTTTTCTGATAGCTTTCATCACACTTAGACTAAAACCCAAATATGCACAAAGCCTGAAGGGATGCCTAACTAAATCCTTCTTTGCTCAACTCCCACCACTCGCCTCCCCACTCTCTCAGTTCTAGAGACACTTACGTTTTAGTTATTTCTTAAATTTGCCAAGCTTTTACCCCCTGAGATACTTTTGCACTTCCTGTTCTCTCTCCCTGAGATACTCATTCCTTTGTTTTCAGCTGTATCTCATTTACTTATCACCTTCTTGTGCTTCCTCAAATGTCTTTTCTCCAAAGAAGTGTTCGTGACAGCACTATTTAAAATTATATCCCTCACGGTCTGCTTCTAACCCCACATCCTGGTCTATTATAGAGAGTTTTTCTCTATTTGAAATTGCATTGTTTATTTTTTGCTAGAATTTTAGCTCCATTAGGACACAGAGTTTGTCTTGTCACTGTGTCTTTAGGACCTAGAACAATGCTTGGCATCAAGAGGTGGCTCAAAAAATATTTTTGAATGGATAAAATAATAAGTGAGTAAATAAATTAATGATTAAATGATGCTGGTCTCTTACCAGAGGCTAGAAATAGTGTTTTGCAGCCAGAAGTAGCCTGGTTCATTAATTAGAATCTGAGGGGAGTTTAGTATACTTTACAAGATGGACATCAAAAGATATAATGAGGGGCCGGCCCCATGGCCAAGTGGTTAAGTTCATGCACTCCGCTTCAGTGGCCCAGGGTTTTGCAGGTTCGGATCCTGGGCGGGACATGGCACTGCTCATTAGACCACGTTTAGGTGGCGTCCCACATACCAGAACTCGAAGGACCCACAACTAAAATATACAACTATGTACTTGGGGGATTTGAGGAGAAAAAGCAGGAACAAAAAAAGAGAAGATTGGCGGCAGTTGGTAGCTCAGGTGCCAATCTTAAAAAAGAAAAAAGATATAATGAAAATAATTCAGATCTGCCACAAGTAAGATCTCAATTTAGCAGGCAGTCTGTAGGGAAAATAAACAAAATTATAGCATTTATGGGCCCTCTAGGAAAGAGGGTTGACTTCCTTAAATCATCTTGAATAGGATGAAATTTTAGTTGGAATAATGTCCATGAAGCTTCTTAAAAGTAGTCAGAGAAAAATCTGAGACTATTGAAATCGAACTCCCTTGTGAAAGTGGTTCTTCCGTGGAGAAATAAGGACAGTAAAGCCTTTGAGAATTACATCTTCTGGTGGAGATGAGTCTAGTAAGGGCATACTGAGCCAAGATTGATTATGCTGCATTTAAGTTTCCCATCCTAACTTCACAGCCTTATCTACCCTCCATGTGTCTCCTCACCTCTTCTTTGTGTGTGTGTATGTGTGTGTGTGTGTGTGTGTGTGTGTGTGTGTGTGTGACTCATCAGTAGAGTCTTGGACAATTTTTCTCTGAATCAGTTTCTCTTTTTCTCTCTCCGTCTTTCTCTCTTTCTCAATTTCTCTCTCTCAGTCTTTTTCTTTCCTCCCTTCCTCTCTCTTCCCTCCTTTCTGTAATGTTACGTAGTTGACATTTTAATACCTGTCCCATTCCATACGCTATTGTACTTCCTGGTAAAATTTTGTGTATGATCTTAAGAAGGATCAGTCATGAAGCATGAGAGAAGGTCCTCATACAAATTTTGTGACAGAACAGCTGTCATGCCACAGCAATGTTAGAAATGTTCCCATAAAGATAGGAGTAGAGCATTATCTCAGGGGTTTTGTAAAGGAAAGTCGATGTAGGAACTTTTGCTCAGGGTAAGGAAAGAAGATTTTTATGATAAACCAGAAAGTGAGGTGATGAAATGTAATATATGTGGAAAACCAAAGGAGCGCCTAATCCAATTACAGATGGGGATGAGGAGACGTCGAACACGATTTCTGAGTCAAAAATAAAAATCTGCTTAAGTTCAAAACTAGACATTTTGTGACAGGTTATAGGGACATTCTACTACATTAAAGCACATTTTGTACTAACAAGAATAGAATTTTCAAGAGAGCAAAAAAGAAGATTATATTTAACTTCAAGAAATCATAGGTACTTGTGGAGAAGCAGATACTGATAAATCTTTAGGTCAATAAGAATTTTATAATGTAGTAAAACTTCTATAAAGAAGGAAGATATATGCTAATGACCACTTTTTATCAAAACAACATTACCAGCAGTATAAATCATAAAATGAAGTAATCCTAAGATGGTATTTGGGTTTGGGTTTTTTTCTGCCTCATCATGCTGTGTGCCACCCATCTCCTTCCTTCCAGGGATTTGGTCTTCAAGGGCACCTGAACTCTGTAAGACTTCCAGAGAGAAGCTCATAATTAATCCAATGCTGCCGTATCCTTCACTTGCTCGACAGTATGGCGTAATGAAAAACTGCACTAAGAATCAGAGGATGTGAGTTGTGGCCCAAGCTGTATAACCCTTACTAGCATTGTGGCATTAGCAAGTCTCAACTCTGAAATTGTCAAGACATTTGTCCATCCACCTATTGGAAAGCAATTTCTTATGTGCTGCCCTATAAATGAAATTGCTTTGATATCTCCAGAACACTATTTCAATGCAAGATGCTCTGCTTAAATTACAGCATCACAGAACTCCTAAATAATCATGCCATAATGAGGAGTTAAGAGGATATTTCAAACTCTCCTTGTCCAAACAAATCTTAGAAAGTTCTTGGTCCCATAAGATCATTATTATGTGTTTTTTAATTAAATAAGCAGAAATATTTAACTAAATACTGCTTTAAAAAGTGTTTATTCTTTTAAAATCCCCTCTAATAACATTTTGCTAGCCATTTAACATGCAGTTTTTAGGTATACTTTCAGTTGCAATATAATATTAAAGAAAAAACTCCCAAATGGAATTTTGCCACACCCACAATCTGTCTCATTATGTAAAGGACACACTATTGGTTTAAGCAGGAGAAATACACTCTCACTTCTTCACCACAATGAAAACATAAGGTAGAACTGTGCATCTGCAAACCCATGGGTCAAGTAGAGAGAGCTGCCTGTTGGGTGATGGACCACAAAGATTTTCCCAAAGTCAGACACCCTGGCCTCTCTCTTGGCCAAGAGCGGAAGAGGTAGCAGTCTATTACTTCATAGATAAATCTAGACACAGAGGAAGATGACCAGGATCATGGACCCTCACGAAGTCCCCCTGTTTGCTGGGTGCATGCTGATGCTTTCTGTAAGACATAGCATCATTTATTTTCTTTTACTCACTTCCCACTTTTTGTTGTTTACCAATTAGCACTTTCTACAATCTACAATAGAAGAAGGTTTTAACTACATAGAAAGAAGCCAGAAAAAGTAGCCAAAAACAGAAGGTGACAGATTTAAATTCAAAAGGAAAGAAATTTGTATACCATGAATAAAAAGAAAAGATGAAAATAAAGTGAAAACTTTGGGTATTAGTAATTTCAGAAGAAATTTATACACAAATAAAAATCATAAAAAATGAGAATCAAATAAGGTAAGTGAAAAAAAGGGTTATGAAATGAGGATGGAGTTGACAAGCTGACAAAAGTTATAAATAATCAAAAATCTTGGTGAGGAAGAAATCTTCAGTCACAGGAATATAACTTAGGAATAATCTTAGTAAACCTGTTATAATTGTGCTTCCATTAAGACTTTTGGTGCTTTCTTTTTGCTTTTTGAAAAAAAAATGACTGGGGAGTATAGATGGGAAAACAAATAAGCCAGTAAACAGATAAAATAAGACTTTGGATTCAGAACAAATCTGCCTTCAAAACTTGACTGTTACTTACTAGTTATTTATTTGAATTTGGCTAGTAAAATTCCTCGCTAAGTCTCCTGAGCCTGAGCTCCTGTCTGACTCTTGGTGCTAAGTGTGAAACCATCAACCTATGCCTCCGGGGTGTACCTGTGCCCAACAAACGGAAAGCTGCCTCACGTCACATCTCTTGTCGCCTCTAAAATGTGTTCTTTTAGCTTTATTCATTTTGGATTCCCTACTCAGTGCTTGGAGCACAGAAAAATATTACTAATGAATTATGATATTAATAAGAAAAATTCTTATGAATATATGAAACTTGGGACAAACCTGTTGCCTCAAAAATGTCAATGATGTTTAAGTGCTGAACTCTCTAAAAATTTTATAATGACAGCAAAGGTAGTCATATTCAGTATTTAAAAAAATAGCTTCAGAATTGTTGAAATACGTTCATTTATGTTGGTGCAAAGAATAACAATAACAGATTGTCAAAAAAATCTAGGCGCTTGAAACAAGATTAGTGAATGTGTTTTGTTTGAAGGTGGTAATGTTTCATTCAAAGACAAAATTTCTGCTAATTTTTTAAGAATTTCTAAGTGGCATATAATCCAGCAAAGATAATTTGAGTAGTGTGAAACCCATGCATAATTCCACTGCATCTCATAATAATTGTGCTATTCTTTATTACCTATAAAACTCATAAAGCTTGATCATTTTTCCCTAACAATGATTTTTTCTCACCCACCGGCCTCAAAAATCTAACAAGACTGATCATTCTTTACCTTTCAGGCAACTATAATAAACACATGCATAGACACACATGCACACATTCAAAAGGAATTTAAAAAAAAAAATCAAAGATTGTTTGATTGTTGCTTTTATGTTGCTATTTATGTTGTCAGTGAAATTGACACATGTTGAAAGACATGACGTGGTGTCCCACACTAAGATGTACATGTCTGAAGTGCTGCCAGGACTGCTTCAAACGGCTGCTTTCTGCACTGAGCTGAATTTAATGCTGTTTGTCTCAAGACTACTCTCTGTACCATTTTAAGTGACAATATACACCTGCAGTACCATCCAACTTGCATTAAACTCTCCCTTTCAAAACACGTAAGTATTGCCAGAAATGCTGATTTGATTTAAAATGCACTCACGTGCCAGGAGTTATGTTTAATAACTAGTTTTCTAATGTCATGAAATACAACATATTTTCACAGAATTCTTTGTCACTTGAAAAATAATCACAGAAAGAACAAGAATGAAGTCTTTTATTTTATTTTTATTTTCTTTTGGGTGAGGAAGATTGGCCCTGAGCTAATATCTGTTGCCAATCTTCCTCTTTTATTTTTTGCTTGAGGAAGATTGTCCCATTGGCACAGATGTTACTGTGCCAGTCTTCCTCTATCTTTTGTATGTGGGATGTTGCCAAAGCATGGCTTCATGAGCGGTGTGTAGGTCCGCGCCTGAGAACCAAATCTGGGCAGGCAAAGAAGAGTGTGCAAACTTAACCACTATGCCACCGGGCCAGCCCCAAGAATGAAGTCTTTTAAATTATAAAATTGTCCCTTATCATTAAATATATAAAGATTTGTTTATTTTCTAGAACAGGAGTCTGCAAATTATGACCCATGGGTTAAATCTGGCCAGTAGACTCGACTTTTTTTTATACCATTGGTTTTTAAATATTTAAGAGTTTTGAAATAAAGCCAAAGAAGAATTTGGGGCAGAGACCACATGTGGCCTTCAAAGCCTAAAATATTTCCTATATCACCCTGTAGAGAAAAAAATTTGTAGACCCCTGTTCGAGAGTAATTCTCTACCCCATACGTTGATTTAGGGTATGTTTTAACAAAATATTTCAAAAGAACAGGAAGGAGATTTTCTCCCTTCTTCTTGTGACATTTCGGCGATTCTCTGTAGCCATAATAGAGGCAATTCTTTCCCATTAACACATTGATCTGTCAAATTATCGTGATTTATAAAATCAGAAGCTTTTAACTTAATATTTTTGTAGCCATTTCTCTCACTTTGGACCAAATTTTCTTGGCACATTTTGTTTGAAGTGTGCAAAATGAATGTTGACTCTACTTCTGCACTGGTACTAATGTCTACATTTTAGAAGGTTGAATTTAAGCCGTAATTTTGCCATGGGGACTCTAAATAGACACACCAGCCTTTTAATAGATCTGGGGAAATGCTGAATTTTTATTTATGTCTTCAGGTGACAAGCCGTGATGGATGGCCTGACAAGGTCCCGTAGTCTAGCTTTGCGCTGCCGGGGAAATGATGGTGGCATCGGCCTGCCAGTTTAGTTATCAACAGCTAACAGCCTTGAGGCAGCAGTTTAAAAATCATTTGTTTTGCACTTCTAACAAGCACATTCTATTGTGTAGTTTATTCAAGTAGGCATAATTTTATAACAAGTTGTTAAAAGCCCTTTTGTCACGAATAAAAGTCTCCTTTCCTGGTATGAACAGTCCTAATAAGTGAATATGTTGAAAATTGTATCACTCTATTTAAAATCAAAGGAAACATTTCATTAAATATTGCTAAAGTAATTAGTGTGGCTTTATTTTTCGTTATTCTGCCATCAAATCCATCTTAAGTAACATTTTTTTCTTCATCACAGAAATTGCTCATTTAAAGAGAATTATTGCTCTCCCTCTCGTCATGAGCTGAAGGCTGTCACCCTGTGCTGTTGTCAGGGAATGCATACTTCCAGAGTAAGGTATCTAATTTTAGCAGTCACAGCTAAAAATGATGTTACTGTTAGTTGTCAGAGAAGGGATCATTAAAGAGTCTATTTTCTCTTTGATGCAAGCAATTCAGATCAACTTTTCAAGGCACTTAGAATTACCATGAATATTCCTCCAATTTTCACCTCATTCTTGTTATTCTCTTATCAATGTCATTTGTTATGAATGTAACACAAACAATAAAAACATTTTTCTTGTTCACTTTTTCAAAATACATCTTTACTTAAGTCAATTACTTTTTATAACCACCTGTAATAATTTCTTATGTAAAACTGATTAATTTCAAAAGGAAACCCTATCTTCCATTTTTTGTGCTATTAAAATTCTATGCATTATATGAAGACTTTCCTAAATACACAAACACCTAGCTTTCAATGTACGTATGTCTCACTGAAGGTAAGTTTTTGCTTCGTTCCCATGAGAGATGCGATGGAAAAATACTTGGGTTCAGCTTGGTGCTTCCCACGAGGATATTTCAACGTTCTATATCTGGGCTCAGTATTGTAATCAAATGATTGTAACTTTCTTTTTATTTTGTCCTCAGGAGTCTCAATCATTGGGTCAAAATTATAAATCGTATCTTTGTTCATAAAAATATTAATTTAGAAAAAAATTTTATATAAAGTAAACACACCATATAAAGCAAGAAGAAGTCCCAATTGAAAGGAGATTTCATGGAGATATAAAAAGTATTTGGAAATTTTTGAGATAACTTGCAGAGTGTAGCAAATATAAAGAATATGGAATTTAGGACGGAGACGAACAGCTGTTTTCTCTTTTGTGCTTTAATGGAGGTCGTTGGGAATATATTTCTAAGCCTAACATGAAGAAGGACTTTGTTCTCATCGAGTTTTAAGGGACCTTTGGCTGTATGAGAGGTCCTCTGCGCTCTGCCCACTCCACACGCGCAGCAGCTTCTGTTTCCCTGGGTGCTGGGTTCCACAGGACATGCTTTTGGTCTGAGGATTACTGGCCTCTTTTGAAGAGACCTTCTTGGTAGTTGTGGAGCTGCTGAGTTGAGAAGGCAGAATCGATTCAGTTTAATGCTTGGTTGTTGTGTCCCCAAGGGCCTCTTGACATACTCTGGGATACACATTTATTGGCAGTCCATGTTCTTTGAAATGCGTGGGCAAAGAGTTGCTTTGTTATGCTTCCCCTTGCAGGCTCCCATGGACACTGATCCTGCCATTCTTCACATTTCCTGCATCTCCCTTTTTGTCTACCTACGTATATTACAATCTATTTGCCGTGTTATGAAGAATCCTATATATTGTAGCACCTATTTCTGTTTCTCTATTAGCTCAAGTTAAGCTGCCAAACATTTAAAATTCAATTCTAGTTTCTGACACCTCAGCATCTATTGATTAGAACAAAGGTATCCAAAAAAAATCTCTTTTAATAATGGAAAAGCAATTATTAGTTGGAAGATAAAGTGGTCTTGAACTTGGATAAAATGCTGGAGAACATCCCAAGTTGGAGAGAGCCCTCCACCTACAAATGGGTAGCCCCTGGAATGTAGCAGAGTTTTACAGGTCGGTAGGAAAAAGACAACAAAAGTCAAGGAAGAATGTGTAAAAAACCAAATGTGCTTTGAGGTTGTCTAGAAAATACCACAGGCAAGAAAGTCTCTCTCCTTAGGAAGATCACTTGAAGACAAGCAAACACAATATGGGGTTCCATACTGGATAACAGTCCTACTTCATCCCGGGGCATAAGCTCACTTCCTTGGTTTTCAGATGTCTGTTTGCTCATGGAGGCAAAGGGCAACTGCGTTTGCAATGGGAAGCATGCAGAAGAAAAAATCCAGTCTTCCTTTACAGAAACACTGTATGTGAAGTTCGTCAAATGTAACATGCTCATGATACTCAGTGTGCCATAGAAAGGGTAGGAGTCTTCAAAAGAATGATGGAGGTCCCAAGGCGACTGGACATAACTCTCTGATAAGTAGTTATGAAAAGCTAAAGAAAATAAGAGAGAAAAGTTAGTGAGCTCCAAAAGTAAAATAAAAATCTTCCCATGAGAATTGTCTGAGATTTAACATCAGGGATTTATCAAGGAAGAGGAACATCCAGCTGAGAATAACAGCTCAGAAGTTTTAACAGAAGATTAGAAACACACCTATTTTAGGGTTTGCAGCACAGGCATCATATAGGAGTAATAAGAACGCTCCAGTTAAGGACTCCTCACATATAATTCCATCACAAACCAGATCATCATAAAGTGAGGAATAGGCAGTATGTGGGAGAGGATTTGTTTTATTTTTAATTTATACTTCCCATTAAGCAAATATTTGAAACTGTGTTTTGCTTAGTTAAAAGTGTTTCTGCTTATCTATTGCTGAATAACGAAGTACCCCCAAACATAGCAGGTTAAGATAACAAGAATAATTTTATGTTATCTCACCATTTCTTTGGGTCAGGAATCCAGGCACATCTTGGCTGTTTTGGCTCAGGGTCTCTCATGAAGTTACAGTCAGATCGTGGCTGAATCTT
Organism: Equus przewalskii; assembly: GCF_037783145.1. Classification (NCBI taxonomy): domain Eukaryota; kingdom Metazoa; phylum Chordata; class Mammalia; order Perissodactyla; family Equidae; genus Equus; species Equus przewalskii. Next base: position 96,622,486 of record NC_091832.1, read on the forward strand.
GAAGTGTAGGAGGCTGGAGCAGCTAGCCCGGCATCTCTTTCTTTTCAAGTAGTCTGAAGTCACTTTGTGATGTCTCTCCATGTGGTCTTTCCATTTGAGACAATTTGGGCTTCCTCACTGCTTGATGGCCTCAGAAGAGCTGGCCTGTTTACCTGGCGGCTGAAGGCTTTCGTGAGAACTCCAGTGGATCAGGTAGAAGCAGCATTGCTGGCTATGGCCTGGCCTCAGAAGTCACATGGCATCCCTTCCACTCCATTCTATTGATTACAGCCAAGCCAGGAACCTTCATCCATGGCGGAATGTCTAGGTCACGTTCTGGAAGTGCATGTGAGATGGAGATATTGCTGTGGTTATATCTGGAAACTCTACCACACAGGCAAATAAAAACCAAATGTACTATAAAGTGCCCCCTGTATATTACCGACGTATGTATTACTGGCATTACTGCCCTGTGCTCCCTTTAACTGGATGCAGTCGCATGGCAGCCGCCAAGATCAATTCTCTCTGATCACTCAGATTTTGCATCACTACCTCTCAATTCAAAGGTTGGGTCAAATTCATCTGCTTAATTTCGGATGCTCGTGTATTCATGTAAAAAATGTTGAAAAAGTGAATATTTGGTCTTTAACCTTCAACAGTTCAGGGTGATTTATAACTCCCACCAGTCCCCAAGAGTCACAGCATAATGTGGGTAATTTACTGAATATTTGGGGGCGAACAGGGATTCTTAGGTAGGGCAGCCAAAAAATTTCTATTCCACAAACTAACCTAATTTATGAATTTAATCCTATGGTAAAAGACATGAGAAAAGGAGAAGGACATAAATCTGGCAGATAAGTTATAAAAATTCAAATACAACATTTCTATGAGGTAGGCATGAGCAGTATATATATTCTATATAAATGATTAGTTTAACACAATCTTTTAAAAAATATTAATATGAAGTTTTTAAATTTTCCAAATGCTTTAAAGAGGGAAGCCAGACAATATAGAAAATGTACACTCTAGCGTAATAATAATTGGTGAACTTGTCTAAATTATTAGTACAAAATCAAGTTTAAATTAAAAACCTACTAGTTTTTTTCCTTGATAATTTAAATGGTACATACACACCTACACAAATATGTATGTCTGTATAAATTTAGATTATTTTTATTTAATATTAATATTATTTAACTACTTTTAAAATAGAGGTTCTTATTAGGATGTCTGGAAGACAAATATGCAAATAAAATGCTATGTGCAGCAGCACCTATATTAATACTGATAGATCATTCTTTTTATTTCTAGATTGTTTTCTTATGAATGCTGTTTCAGCTACTTAGGCCATTAATTTAAAAACTGTTTTAACAGCAAATATGTTTCTAACCACATTAAGCCTATGACTGTTAAGAAAAAACAAACTGAGAAATAACACTGCTTCCTGAATTGAGGGGGTTTTGTCTTTAAATTCGGATAAAACATTTTTTAAAAAATTATTGCTGTCTTGTGAATATTCTTTATGCTAGCTCATCTATAAGTGGTCTTAAGCTACTAGTTGGTGGTTGGATTTTTGAAGTGTTTTCATAAATCTTGAGATTAACAATGAATGCTCTAATGCAAGCTTGTAAATGTAACATTATATTCCTCGCTTTCAGTGAAAAATCATTTTCCACTACACTTTCAAAATCTATTTTTAAGATTCCCCATTGTACTTGTCCACATAGCTAATCACTTCTAATAATGACTCCTTCTGAACAGTTAACCCACTGACATATTGATGCATCTTAACACAAAAAGATGGCAAAATTCCTTGACCTAGAATTATTTAATGATTTCCATACACACACATGCACATACATACCCCAGTGAGCTGTGTAAACTCCAATAAGGATAGGGACCATAGTTTTGTTTATCACTGTATGTAAATTATTTTCACACTCTCTAGAACAAAGAAGGCACTCCAAAATAATTTCTTGAATTAATGACTAGATAAATTAAAGATCAATTAAGTGACAAGACTATAGAGCTAGGGGCATGATTGCTCTCTTGAGACTTTCAATTTATGAAGTTCTACTTTTTCTTTTATAAAACTGCATCAAAGCTTTGAAGTTAAAATTTCAGTTCTGTGGTTCAAAACCAGAAACTGGCCATCTGTTCTGAAATTTATACAGCTTAGGAAGGGAAAGTACACAAAGCATGTTCCCTCGTGGGTAAAGATTCTGGTGTCTCTATTTCTCATCCTCATCCTCCTGGTCATTGCCCATCCCACACACTCCTCCCGTACTTCTGTCTTGCTCTTCTACTGGTTTCCTCAGTTCAATAAATGGCAAACCCACCTTTAAAGATGCCCTTTCAACTCCTCTTTCATCTCTCAGAGATCCTACCTGATATATTTCTAAAATATATATCCGTAATTCTCCCATTTGTTCCTGATTTTTTTCTGATACCAGTACAGTTTGAGCCAGCATTGTTTCTCGCCTAGATTACTGCAGTGTTCACCCATCATTTCCCCTTCCCCCCCAAAATTACTCTCCAATAAAGCAGCTAGGATGATCCTTTTAAAACATGAGTTGAAATATGTCCATCCTCTAATTATCTCACTAATTATCCCCATCATATTAAAGGTAAAGCCAAAATCCTATGACAGTCTGTTAGACCTTTTGTGATCTGGCCCCACCCATGCCTCGCTTCCCTTCCCAACTTCTTCAAATGCCTCTTTCAGTGAGGAATTTCATAGCTACTCTGTTGAACATGGCATATTTTACTTGACAAATCTTTCCTCTTCTTTGCTGTATTTTTCATTTAGCACCACCACCACCTAGCATACATTATATTTTTCTTATTTGACATTTTTTATTATCATTGCACTAGAATCTAAGTTCCATGCAGGCAGAGATTTTTGTCTATTTTCACGGCTGAATTATAACACCTAAACAGTGAGGACACTCAATAAATATTTGATGTGTAAGTGAATGAAGGTTCTAGCTAACCAACATCCTTCTTCACCTTCACTGCCTTCTTTAGTGTCTTCCTTCCATGAGTTTACAGAGGTTAAAATGGACAAGAAGTGAATCCTCTTAGGAGGACACAAGCCACGTCTCTGTTTCTCTGTTACTCTTGTTTCCACGGAACATGAGACAGACCTGGAGGCTAAATTAATAATGGTTAACAGTTGTTAAGCACTTTCTAGGTGGTAGGAGGCTGTGTAGGCACATCCCTTGTATTGTCTTAAAATGTCCTCACATAAACCCCAAGAGGTAGCTGTTTTTAATTATCCCTATTTTATAAGTGAAGAAACCAAGTCTGCACGTGGTTATGTAACTTACACAAAGTCATATATCCTGCATGTTTGAATCCAAAGAGCCCAACTGCAGAGCTTATATTCTTAACTTTGATACTGTAGCACTCCTCTCACTGCTCCAGCCTGCTGTGCTCTAGTCATTAGGCAAACACTCTCTTGTTCTGTCTTTCCGGCTTCTGTTCTTTCTTCTTCTTATGGGTTACTATGGTTTCCTTGGCCTCCTTTTGCTTCCACTAGTTAAGAGCTGTAATTCTATTTGACTTTGGAGTAGATGAAGAGGGAAAAAACATTTTTCAATTGATTTTTATTCTAAGCTGCTTAGTTCTGCCCAATTTAGACAATAGAGACTCCTCTTGCGGTCTACCGAAACTCAAAAGAATTGCACATCAGAGTTTGACACAGAAGCCCCAGCCAGCAGTAAAGGGTTCATTTCTTCGGTTTGTATTTTATGCATACATTTCCTTCTAGAACTTGTGGGCAGGGGAGATCAGGAACAGGCAGGAGGTTTAAGATATTTGGGATTACCATGTACTTGTTTTATTTGTTCTCCTTCTTGGGAGGTATGTCCCAAAGTTCACTGGTAAATAATTGCCCCTAAAAAATAAAAGCAAACAGAAGAATTCTTGTTTTTACTGGTTATAAATTCATTCTGGAATACACAAAAATGTATATAAGAACAGTAGCATGTTTTGCTGGATGAAACAGTACAGGGTTTATTACAGCACTATTGTCTTCTATTTAGTGCTGGGTAATTTGTAAGTTATAACCACATAACCAGAAACTTAGAATTCACTATGTATTGCTATCATCACTTTCTATTAATCCAGCAAACAATACATATGGCAGATCATTAAATAGCATAGAAAAAATATTTGAAAAGATATTACACAGCTGATATTTTGCAGAATATTCTTTGAATGATGAAAAATGAGACTGACATGTTTAGTAGTAATCCTAATATAGTTTCTAGTAGCTGTAATAATAAAAGTAGATAACACTTACATAGAATTTAACGTATGCCAGTTACTCTTGTGTTTCATATTGAATAACCCGTTTTAAGTCTCAAAACAACCTATAAGACAGGTCCTATTACTACCTCCCTTACACAGACAAATAAACAGAGAGAATTTAACTTCTCAAATTTACATAGCTAGCAAAAGAAGGCCTGTTTTAAAATGAAGTATCTGGTTCCAGACGCTGTGGTCTTTACCATTACATAATACTACTTTTTAAAAAAAATTATTTTAGTGAGGTCCTATTGACTTAAAACACTGTTTACATTTCAGGTGTATTGTTATATTCCAGCTTCTGTATGGACTGCATCGTGTTCACCACCAATAGACTAATTTCCATCTGTCACCATACAAATGTGCCCCTTTACCCCCTTCACCCTCCTCCCACCCCGTTCCCCTCTGGTAACTGCCAATCTGTTCTTATCTACGTGTTTGTTTATCTTCCACATATGAGTGAAATCATATGATATTTGTCTTTCTCTGTTTGACTCACTTCACTTGGCGTAATACTCTCAAGGCCCATAATACTACTTTTGCAGAAAAAACTTTATCTAGAACTAAGGAAATGGGATTGGTGAAAATTTAGTGGTTTCTTTAGAAACCTAGATACAATTTTAGGTGAAGATACTGGGAATTCTCTGCAATAAATCTTAAAAAGGTGCCGTATAAGAAATCAACTCTTCTAATCTAGATTATGTGGTTCACATAACAGAAGAACAACTAAAGTTCACATGAATAAATAAGTTGATAAAAAATGCACAGCTGAGAAAATTCATCTTTTCTAGATATGTATGGAAGGAATATCCTTTATTTCTTTGTAAAGAATAATTAAAATAAGTATCAGAACTTTGCAATACTTCATTATAGTCATGTTAATGTATATTTTTGTTGTTTTTCAAGAAATTGTGTCTACATGACTTTCGAGTGGATTTGGTCATTATGAGTTAATCTTTCATTAATCCTATATCAATGTACATCATACACCAAACATCAGTGAATAAATGCATGAATGAGTGCTTAAATGTATTTTTTGATGTAAAAAAAAAACACTGCAAGAAAGCCAACCAAAATGAACAGTGATTTTGCACTAGTCACTAGAGATAAAATTGATGAGCAAGAAAATCTACTTGCATAATGGAAAATATATTTAACAGTCGTTATCCAATTTGTGAAATTCTAAGTGGGTAAACCAGATCAATAGCACCCCTTATAGCTAAACAGATAATCTATTCAATTACACAGCATAATTTCCTGGCATGGCAACCAGCTTTCTTCCTGTATCTTCACTCTGGAATGTTATGCTTCTCATTTTTGGGGTGATATTTATACTAACATATAACACCCATGGAATATTGCTTTCTGGTTCTAGGGCTTCAACTATCTATACATCTATTTATCGATCGATTGATTGATCTATCCATCATTTATTTTTCAATCTTATTACTAAATTTTTCAGCCATAATATCTTAGTTTTGTTGGTAAATTTCTAACTTTTCAGCATTTTAAACTTAGTTTTGATTTTCCACAGTTTCTTATTGATATTTGAGATTCAAGGATGCTCTATCTTCTCCGGAGTGTCCAAATTCTCTTTGGAAGAAGTGAAACTCGTAGGTCCTGTGTAGCTCCTCACTGCCAAATCTGTGCTCCTCCTTCTTTCAGTTTCACATTTTATCATTTTCTCTCATGTCAACTCAGTGTTAGACTCCCAAATAGCTTATTAGAATCATTTCCTCTTTTATATTTTTTCAGGTCTATTTGGTAACACTTTATCTACTCTGATACATTAGAAAGTTGGGAATTTTTCCAAAGGTCTTTAATGTTCTTATCAAGCATAGCAAACAATCTTGCAGCTAGTACATACACAACTTCTTTCTTTCAGGATGGTCAAAACAGAAACACTACTGATCATGTCATAGGAGCAGATCCACTAAGCACAGGTACATTTTGACTAGGGTTCGGATACTAAATGGACAGACTATTCCCTGGGCTTCACTCAGTAACTACCTGAGTTAATGAAATCCAACATCTCCAGGTGTGGCTTTCCTCACTCAAACAGGGTTAAATAATCACCCTCATTTTTAGAACTTTAAGGACTTTCCTCCCACTTCTCAGAAAGCCATATTCAACTGATTTTCAACAAACAAAAGTAAAAAACCCACTAATCTAAATAGGGATCATATATTCCAGACAGGCTATCTATATATAAAAGTTACTACAAATCATTAAGAAAAGATGGGCACAACCCATTTTAAATTGGGTAATAAATAAATAGTTTAAGTAAATAAATAAAATAAAAAAATCTAAATGGCTAAGAAACACTTGAAAAAATATCTAACATTTTGTGTAGTCATTAACATGTAAAATAAAACAAACGTGATATTTTCACCTACAAAACTGGTGTAAAATTAATTAATAACAAACAGTGGTACAGACCGTACAGTGAAATGAGTGTTTTCAAACATTACTGTGGTATAATCTTTTGGTGGCAAACTGTAACTAATTATCAAAGCATTTTAAATTCCCATACATCAACCTAATAAAGAAATCTCTAGAAATGTAACTCCAGGAAATCATCACAGATCCACATGTAAAGATATATTTATTTTTAATCTAACATTATTTATATTTGTATATCCTTTGTGGTAATCTACTAGAGGAAACTGAATCAACAAATGTTGATACATCCATACCAAACGTATCATGTTGTAGAAATCATGTCATAGAATATATTTAATAACATGGAGAAAATATCGTGATTTAATTGAACAAAACTCATTGTAAAACTTTTTCCAAATTTATAAAAATGTCAGGAAAGAAACACTCTGGGATACGAAAAGTGTTTATTTCTGGGTAATTTTATTATTGGTAGCTTTAATTTCCTTCTTCAAGATGACCACAATTTACACAATAAACATGTATTAATTTCATAATCAGAAAAAGATTCAATGTATAAATAATACAATTATCAGAAACTAAAGTCAAATTATAAAAAGTCGTAATGATGTTGAAAAAAATCTCTAGGCTTAAAGAAAAAACTGTCTAAATAGGAGAGCAAAATGGTTTTTTTTAACACCCATTAGCTTCTTAATAATATTTAACTATTTTCATTGGTATTATTGTATTAGATCATGACACACATAAACATGCACACTCATAATACTCAAACCATTTATTGGAATACTTTCTTATATAAATATGGAATTATCAAATACCATGATTTTTACTATTTCATGATGTCCAAGATTCCAAAAACACCTGCAACTGTTATTTCCTAATAATAAACTTATTACTGTACATAAAGACTATTAAGTCTTGGAGCAAAAGAAATTACTGCATGGCCTAGGACATTTGTATTCTTCTGTGTTATTGGATTTGTAGGACTCTTCAGTTGTATGTCATTTTATATTTAATTTTTTGTAGTTTCATGTTTAAAGCAAAGAAAATAAATAATTGCTATTGTTAAGGATGCTTACAATATTCCTAAAATTCAATATATTTTAATAAAAATCAAATTATTTTAAATTAATAAAAATCAATTATTTAGATAATAATCTAAATGCCAGGCATTATTTTAACAGTATATCAATCTAGAGAATAACTGAAGTAGGATGGAGACCAGGCATACCAGGGTATAGTAACGGGTATAGGAAAATTAATTATATATGAAAAATTATATAACAAACTTAGTTATATAAGAAGAGTTAGCAGGCATTAAAGGATTAGCACTCAGGAATCATTTATGTTAAAATATTTGAAAAATAATTTCATTTTAAATATGGGTGACCTCCTTCAAAAACCAAGGAGAGAACTGATATGGTCTGAAACTAGTACAGAATTGGAATAGCAAGGAAGTGGCAAGTATAAAGTTTTACAAAGGGCCTTAGGGATACTGCTTAGAAAATGGTTTCCTAAACTTAAAAAGAAAAGGTGTACAGGTCCATACGTTTATAAAAATATGCAGATCAATAGCTAATAAAAATAAATTTCAGAACATAACCGTTTATCATCATGAGAAGGCAAGCTCAGAAAAATGAATTCAGGTATTGGAAAAACTTGTCTTGAACTTTCCTCTTTTAAAAATCCAGCTAGATGTACTTATCCTTTCATCAGAAAGAGCAATATTAAAACAAATATAATTATGAAGACTGAAATTTATCTCTATAGTTAATTAGATTTGCATATTTTAATTACATTATACATTATACAGTAGTAATCAAGAACAATGTACATTTTTTAAACGCATCTCATTTAATGGAAATAAAAGTAGCGTCATTGCCCTTGATTTTATAAACAGTCTTCTCCAAACCAATTCTGAGGTCACGTTTAAAGTCTATATTCTTATACGAATCTTCATCTTCTTTGTTATTTTTTATTAAGCCTAAAAAATACGGTTTCTTTTTCTGATTAAGTCAGTTTTCTTGCTGAGTTTTAAGTTTTCCTTCTTTTTTATTTTTTACAATATTCTAAGTATTCTAAGTAAACCCAGGCTAAGTCTAAATTACACCCGAAAGGCACTTGATTGTCCCTAATGAGTAATAAATACAATTACAATGAAATAATTCAGATATCATTTGAAGAATACAGTTGTTTAATCTTCAGAATATTTAACTCTAATTGTTGAAAGATGACCAAGCACCTTTATAATTAGTATCCAAATCTGAAATCACTACTTACAATGAATGATATCATCATTAGTAATGATGGACAGCTCCAGTGTTTTGTGCTACGATTTAGGCAATTGTTAATTCCTCTTGCTGATAATCAGCTGTGGATGAGGATGCTAACGAACATCTTTCAGGAAGTCATGTTTCACTCTGAGTTGATGAATGCAGAATACCACGCTAATGATGTCCCCTGCATGATTCAAGGTTTTTGAAAGCAATTCCTCAAATTAGAGGGTTTGGGTCAGATAATCTTCTATCTTCAATCTGCTCTGTTTTCATTAAATTATTTTTCTTTAAATAGGATCGTATTAATAGCATTCATTGAGAATCTTTATATGATAAGTAATATCTACTAATTATTGAGTATTCCTGTGTACTAGGCTCTACTGAAACACTTTTTAGAGTTGTTAACTCCTCTCAACTTCACAAGAAGCTTCTGAGAGGAATTAGTATTGTTATTGCTGTCTTACAGATGAAGAAACAGACAGAGACGTTAAATAACTTACTCTTAACTCCTACACTGTACTGCCTCTTAAGCTGGAAAAACATCTTCAATAATATACATAAGTGAATTACAATTAGAAATGACTGGTAGTTTTAGACATTAATTGGGGAAACTTTAAATGATGGCTTTCCTTTCTGTTCCTCTAATCTAATCCTTCTACTGTCCAGATCTAGCATAGTGGTTAACTGGACACTGAAACATAAGATCTCAGCAAAAAGAATAATACTGAAATCATGAGAAATGATATGAAACCAGGAGAAATCATATTTTAAATTTTGAACTATTGTAGCACTGTTTAGTTATAACATTAGGGACAAGGGGTTAAAATGAGGAACTGAAAGTCTTCCAGTCAACTTATTTTGCAATTAGTTCAATTATATCCCCTTACTCTTATAGATAAATATTAATCACAATTAAGCTAAGTGGAGGGCCAGCACTTAACCATAGATGGTGCCATGTCAATACAACCAGAACCATTTTCAAACTCTACATCAGGGATTCTCCAACATCTTACATTACAAAATCCTTTAGGATATAATTATATTTCTAGAAAAATACGCAAATTTAGAACACACATTTATATAATTTCCAGAGGTCACACATTTTTCTGAAGACCATTCATGTCTTCTTAAATCACAAAATGTGTTCCTGCCCTAAGCTTTTGAACAAAATATCTTGCTTTATTTATCTCGTTAATTGGTGATGGCATTTATTTATATGCCTTGATGTTATCCTCTTCAGTTCAACATATTGAGAAAATACAATATATTTGGCACTGTTAATTAATGGTATAATAAATCAAAATAAGAAGACAAAGACTTACACTGAGTTGATCAGAGACTTGTGGGAGAGAGAGGTCAAGTGTCTCCATAGCGACTCTGTTGGTGCCTAGCCAAGCTCTGCTGGGCTCCTTTTACTAGTTAAGTGAGCTCATCCCCCAATTTCTGAGTGTTATTACTAATAGCTAACACCTTCTCAGAAGGCTTCATCTTGGGTAAGTTAAGCTACCTGCCATGAGTTGCCTGTAAATTTTATCTTCTACTGATTTTCCCTTCTCCCTGTCAGGATAGCCACTATCTAACAGCTGACAGTCTCAGGCAACAAAAATCACCTCCCTTCCAGAACAAAAAAGATAGGAGAAACTGTGCAGTTCAATCTATGTTCCAGAGCTCTTGTGGAATGAGGCTGAGACCAGCACTTACTTGAATCCACAGTCTTGCTTAACTTCCTATCCTTCCCTTTCATGCTGTCCTTATTCCCATACAAATTTCTCTCCTGCATGCACTTCCTTAATGAATCTCTTGCGCATGATCTAGGAAACCTAACATAACATAGTTCCAGAAGAGAGAGATGTCAGCTTCATGGTGGAATGAGGTCTCTCAGTGAACTCTCCCCTCCATGATACAAGGAAAAAGACATTCATATTACAACAGAGAACATCTACACGACACAAAAGATGTCTAAAAGACCCACACAGTCATACATCAGAAGGTGGAGAGGCTGGAGATCCCCTTGGAGAAAGTGGAATGGGGTAAAAGAAAGTTTTGCTTCCTCCTCAAATGACTGCAATCTAGTGAATGCACACAGCCTTAGAGAGGGAAGGAAGGAGGGAGGGGGTGGCCCCATCAAGGGAACATCAAAGATCCCCGAGGTCCCTTGCAGCCTAGGGGGAAGCCCCCTACTGAAGTGACTAGCTATCATGGGGGTGACTTCATCAAACCAACACCCCAGGAGAGCAGATAGCGAGGGAGAGAAAGAAGCCCCTGAGGGCACACAGAAGAAACAATGCACCCCTCCCCCACCTGCCCAGCATCTGGCTCCAGCACCTGGGATCCCAGTGGAACACAGAGGGCTCAAAATATGCAGCTCTTGACCCACACTCAGTGGCAATAGGGAGTAACAGAGATTAAATAATACCACAATACAAAAGAGCAAAGCCACGCCCTCTATCAAAAATTATGTTAAATATCCAGACCAGAAGGAAATGACAAGCACCCAGAAATAAATCCTGAAGACACAGAAATACATAATCTAAAAGACAGAGAATTCAAAATAGTTATCATCAAAAAACTCAATGAGTTAAAAGAGAATGTAGAGAAAGAATCCAATGAGTTCAGGAGGTACTTCAAAAAAGAGATTGAAACTATAAAGAAGAACCAATCAGAAATATTGGAGATGAAAGACACAATGGATGAGATGAAATAAAATATGGATTCCCTGAATGCTTGAGTGGATATCATCGAGGAGAGAATCCGCATAATTGAGGACAGACATATTGAAATGCTCTAGACAGAGGAGGAGAGAAAACTAAGACTAAAAAGAAATGAATAAAGTCTCTGAGAAATAGCCAACTCAATTAGGAAATGCAACATAGCAATTATAGGTACTCCAGAGGGAGAAGAGAAGAATGGAGCAGAAAGTTTGTTTAAAGAAATAACAGCAGAGAACTTCCCAAACCTGGGGAAAAAGTTGGAAATCCATGTGAAAGAAGTTATCAGATCTCCTAAATATGTCAATGTAAAAGGACCAAAGCATATAGTAATGAAACTAGCAAAAGTGAATGATAAAGAAAAAATACTAAGGGAAGAAAGGAAGAAGAAAATAAGTACAAAGGAATCCTTATCAGGCTATAAGTGGATATCTCAGCAGAAACCTTACAAGCTAGGTGCCACTGGAATAATAAATTCAAATCTTTGAAGGACAAAAACTTTCAACCAAGAATGCTATGTCCAGAGAAAATATCCTTCAGATATGATGGAGAAATAAAAATTTTCCCAGATGAACAAAAGCTAAGGGAGTTTGTAGCCACAAGACCCCCTCTACAAGAAATCCTCCAGAAGGCCTTCATACCTGAAAAAAAAAAAAAAGGGGGTGGATAAAGGGGTTTATAAGGCCCAGAGTAAGGAGATGAATAGGTAGACAAAATCAGAAAATTATAGCTATACATCAGAACAGGTTAGCAAATACTCAAGTATAGCATTAAAAATAGAGGGAAGGAAAACACCGAAAACAGAGATAGTCTTGTCATTTGAACCTCAAACTCACAACATAAGATGGAATAAGATGTTGACAAAAACAACATAGGAGGGGAAGAGGTAGGGGACTAAACTGGTTTAGTCTAAGGAAATAAGAGGCCATCAGAAAATGGGCTATCTTATCTACGAGATTTTGCATACAAACCTCATGGTAACCACTAAACAGAAAAGCAGAACAGAGTTACAAATAATAAATAAGGAGAAAACTAAGAAACACAAAATAAAACTACATAACTCAATTGGTAGACTGAAATACATGGGACAAGAAACAGAAGAAATGCAGGAGAACCAGAAAACGAGTGACAAAATGGCAGCATTAAGCCTTCATATATCGATAATCACCATAAATGTAAATAGATTGAATTCTCCAATAAAAAGATACAGAATGATGAGATGGATTAAAGAACATGGCCCAACAATGTGCTGCCTCCAGGAAACACATCTCAGCTCCAACAACAAACACAGATTCAGAGTGAAGGTATGGAAGGCAATACTCCAAGCTAATGGGAAACAAAAGAAAGCAGGTAATGCAATGCCTATAGCAGACAAAGTAGACTTCAAGATAAGACAAAGAGAAACAAAGAGGGGCAGTATATAATGATCAAAAGGACACTCCACCAAGAAGACATAACACTCATAAACATCTATGCATCCAATACAGGAGCACCAAGGTACATAAAGCAACAATTAACAAACCTAAAAGGAAATATAAATAGTAATACAATAATAGTAAGGGACCTCAACACCCCACTCACATCAATGGACAGCTCATCCAGACAGAAAATCAACAAGGAAATAGTGGAGCTAAATGAAAAGCTAAAACAATTGGACTTAATAGACATATTTAGAACACTCCATCCAAAAACAGCAGAATATACATTCTTCTCAAGTGCACAAGGAACATTCTCAAGGTAGACCATATGTTGGGAAACAAGGCAAGCCTCAATAAATTTAAGAAAATTGAAATAATAACAAGCACCTTTTCTGATCACAATACTATAAAGCTAGATATTAATTACAAGAAAGCTGAGAAAGGGGCAAACATGTGGAGACTAAACAACATGCTATTGAACAAGCAATGGATCACTGAAGAAATTAATGGAGAAATCAAAAAATATCTGGAGACAAATGAAAATGAAAACATACCATACCAACTCATCTCTACTCAATATATACTTTCCATGCAGCAAAAGAGGTACTAGGAGGGAAATTCATGTAACAAGGCACACCTTAACAAATAAGAAAAGTCCCAAATAAGCAATCTCATACCACACCTACCCAAATTAGAAAAAGAAGAACAAACAAAGCCCAAAGTCAGCAGAAGGAGAGAAATAATGAAAATCAGAGCAGAAATAAATGCAATTGAGACAAAAAAGGCAGCAGAAAGGATCAACATAATAAAGAGCTGGTTTGTTCTGTTTTTTTTTTTTTTTTTTTTTTGAGAAAGATTAGCCCTGAGCTAACTGTTGCCAATCCTCCTCTTTTCGCTGAGGAAGACTGGCCCTGAGCGAACATCCATGCCTATCTTCCTCTACTTTTTATATGTGGGACATCTACCACAGCATGGCTTGCTAAGTGGTGCCATGTCCTCACCTGGGATCCGAACTGGCGAACCCCGGGCCACTGAAGTGGAATGTGCGTACTTAACCACTGCACCACTGGGCCAGCCCAGAGCTGGTTCTTTGAGAAGATAAAATTGACAAACCTTAGCCAGACTTACAAAGAAAGCTCAGATAAATAAAATTAGAAGTGAAAGAGGAGAAATAACAACAGATATGACAAAAATACAAAGGAATATAAGAGAATACTATGAAAAGCTATATGCCAACAAAATGGACAGCCTAGAAGAAATGGATATATTCTTAGACTCTTACAACCTTCCAAAGCTGAATCAAGAAGAAATAGATAAACTGAATAGACCAATCACAAGTAAAGAGACTCAAGCAGTAATCAAAACCATCCAAAAAAACAAAAGCCCAGGACCAGACAGCTTCATTGGAGAATTCTACCAAACTTTCAAAAAGGATTTAATACCTAGTCTTCTCAAGCAATTCCAAAAAACGAGGGAAGACAGAATACTTCCTAACACATTCTATGAGACTAACATCACTCTGATGCCAAAGCCTGACAAGAACAACACAAAAAAAGGAAAACTACAGGCCAATATCACTGATGAACATAGATGCAAAAATCTTCAACAAAATATTGGCAACCTGAATACAGTAATACATGAAAAAGATCATACATCATAATCAAGTGGGATTTATACCAGGGACATAGGGATGGTTCAATATCTTCAAATCAACCAATGTGATACATCACATTAAGAAAATGAGGAATAAAAACCGCATGATCATCTCAATAGACAAGAGAAAGCATTTGATAAAATCCAACAGCCATTTATGATAAAAACTCAGCAAAATCGGGATAGAAGAAAATTACCTCAAATTAATAAAGGCCGTATAAGATAAACCCACAGTCAACATCAACTCAGTGGGGAATAACTGATGCCATCCCTCTGAGAATAGGAAGAAGACAAGGGTGCCCACTATCACCACTCGTATTCAACACAGTACTGGAGGTTTTGGCCAGAGGAATTAGGCAAGAGAAAGGAATAAAAGGAATCCAGATAGGGAATGAAGAAGTGAAACTCCTGCTGTTTGCAGATTACATGCTCTTATATATAGAAAACCCTAAAGAATCCACTGGAAAACAAGTAGAAATAACTAACAACTATAGTAAAGCTGCAGGGTACAGAATCAACTTATGAAAATCAGTTTCATTTCTACACCCATTAATGAACTTACAGAAAGAGAACTCAAGAATACAATTCCATTTACAATCACAACAAAAAGAATAAAATATCTAGGAATAGATTTAACCAAGGAAGTGAGGATTTATACATTGAAAACTACAAGAAAATGTTGAAAGAAATAGATGATGACATAAAGAAATGGAAAGAGATTCCATGGACATGGTTAGAAGAATAAACATAATTAACATGTCCATACCACCCAAAGCAATCTAAAGATTCAACGCAATCCCAGTCAGAATCCCAAAGACATTCTTCACGGAAATAGAACAAGGAATCCTAAAATTCATATGGGGCAACCAAAAACCCTGAATTGCTAAAGCAATCCAGAGAAAAAAGAAGAAAGCAGGAGACATTGCAATCCCTGACTTCAGAATGTACTACAAAATTATAGTAATCAAAACAGCATGGTACTGTTACAAACACAGGCAGACAGATCAATGGAACAGAACTGAAAGCCCAGAAATAAAACTGCACCTGTATGGACAGCTAATCTTCACAAAGTTGCCAAGAACATACAATGGAGAACAGATAGTCTCCCCCATAAATGGTGTTGGGAGAACTGGATAGCCACATGCAAAAGAATGAAAATAGACCATTAATTCACTCCATATACAAAAATAAACTCAAAATGAGTCAAATACTTGAAGATAAGTACTGAAACCATAAAAGTTCTGGAAGAAAATATAAGTAGTACACTCTTTGACATTGAAATTAAAAGGATCTTTTGGAACACCATGTCTACTCAGACAAGGGAAACAAAAGAGAAAATACGCAAGCGGGACTTCATCAGACTAAAGAGCTTCTGCAAAGCAAAAGAAACTAAGATCAAAACAAAAAGACAGCCCACCAACTGGGAGAAAATGTTTGCAAATCATGTATCTGGGACAGAGTTTATCTCCATAATATTTAAAGAACTCACACAACTGAACAACAAAGAAGCAAACGGCCTGATCAAAAAATTGGTGGAGGATATGAACAGATATGTCTCCAAAGAAGATATACAGATGGCCAATAAGCACAAGAAAAGATCTTTAAAACCACTAATCATCAGGGAAATGCAAATCAAAACTAGACAAATATACCATCTTATCCTTGTTAAAATGGCTATAATCACTAAGACTAAAAATAGCAAGTGTTGGAGGGGGTGTGGAGAAAAGGGGACCCTCATACACTGCTGGTGGGGATGCAGACTGGTGCAGCCAGAATGGAAAACAGTATGAAGATTCTTCAAAAATCTAAAAATAGAAATATCATATAACCCAGCTATCCCACCAATGGGTATCTATCCAAATGACTTGAAATCAGCAATCCAAAGTGGCCTGTGTACCCCTATGTTCATTGCAGCACTATTCATAATAGCCAAGACATGGAAACAATCCAAGTGCCCATCAACTGATGATTGGATAAAGAAGATGTGGTATATACATACAATGGAATACTACTCAGCCATAAAAAGGACAAAATCATCCTATTTGCAACAACATGGATGGACCTTGAGGGTATTATGTTAAGTGAAACAAGCCAGACTGAGAAAGACAAACACCATATAACCACACTCACATGTGGAAGATAAACAAACACACAGACAAGGAGAACAGTGCAGTGGTTACCAGCAGAAGGGGAGTGTGGGTGGGCACAGGGGGCGAAGGGGAGCACCCACATGGTGGTGGACAAGAAATAATGTACAACTGAAATTTCACAATGATGTAAACTATTATGAACCCAATAAAAAAATAGTTCCAATATTGTGAAATAAACACTATTACTACTTCTACAATAGATAGCTAAATTAAGTTGGCTACTTACTATGTGTCAGGCAATTTACTAAGCATTTTGAATAATTAAAGTTTTCTGAGTTTGAAATATTTATTCTGATAATAGAATTATAATAATTATCACTTATTGAGTTTCTACAGTGTGATGAGCTCAATCACACTGCATTTCAACTGAATGTGGGAGTTGTTATTGTTTTTCCCATTTCATAGATTAAGAATTTAAAGTACAATGAGTTTAAGTAACTGCCCAAGCTTACATAATGATACTTGATAGAAAGTGTTCAACAAATTAATGAATCACCCATATTTGATTGGGAAATTCTTGAGGAAAATCAAAGGCAAAGTAAAAAATTATGCAGTTCTTTCACTCTTTTCTATCAGTAACTTAGAAAATGAAAGAGTATAGTAAAGGGACATTTTGGAAACCCAGCTACAAAGTTAAATGATACAATAGAATTGTCTTACAAATTATATCATCTTAAACATTTGTAAAAGATGGAAAATTCTATCTAGTAAATATTGTTGAGCAAAAGTAAGGATATCAGAGCATCCAGCCAGTGATGGTATGGAGTGGGTGCTGCATAAATGTTGGTCAAACAAATCTGACTTTTGGGTACAGAGCTTAGAAAGAAAAAAGTCAACCTTGATGAAGGTCTCTTATAAAGACTTATGTTGTTAGAAGAAACACTTTCTATGTTTTAGAATTTAGTTTGAATATATATAAATATATAGGGACAATTTATAAAAATAAAAATGAGAAAAATAAAATAGTAAATAAATGTAAATCTCTAATATACACACCAAAGAAAAATAGTAATCTCATATACAAACAAAGGAAAAAGTGATAATATAAAATCAATTGAAACCTACACTGTAACTATTTTATTAAAAAGTGATAAAAATTCTGCTTGATATATAAACTATTGAAAAGTATGTATATATTAGATAAATGATTAAAATCCTTTTGTTACGTATTTTAAAATTACCTTATCTCCTTTTATGTGTAGATTCAATGCACAAATAGCTACTTAAAAACATCTCATCAAATAAAGACTTAAATACATATAGATTTTTAATTGGTGGTGGTGATTTTGTTTAGTTTCACTGTAGTGCAATAGTGAATATTCAACATTCTGAATATCTTATACAATATGTAGACTTAATTACATATTTACATTTGGCCTCCTAAAATTTAAGAAATGGGAGAAATTGAACTAAGGAGAAAAAAACAATAAAGAATTGAGAATGATGTGAATACATATAGAAGAAATTTTGATTCTTTCCCCTCCAGAAAAAGAAGCAGAATAAGAGAATATTAAAAAATGTGGCTAAAATTTTATAACTGTCATTCTCCTTAAACCAAAATTATCATCACTGCTCTTTTAAATGTGGCACAGGCAATCAATTTCGTCAGCGCAATAAAAAGACCAATTCTTCCCATCAGATAACACGGGCTTTGCAGACAGGGAATATACAAAAGTACTCACTGCCACCTTCAATCATACAGGAAGGTGAAAAAAAGCAAAAAAAATTGTTAAGAAACCTATCATAAGTATACTTAAAAGGATGAAGAAATAGGGGAGGCAGGAGTTCCTAAAGGATAGTGATAGTTTTGTATTTAAAATGAGAGTACAGTCTTTTCACTCCATTTTATGGTAGGTGAAGGAACTCTAAGATGAAAGGCTTGACTCAGCTCTGTAGGAGACAAAAGACCCTACCTTCAGAGCATTGACTCGGTATTCTCTGGAAAGGTGCAGGGCAGTGAAAATACGTCAGGGGAGCAAGGAAAATAAGTCCTGATAGAATATTATTGAAATAAAAATAACAAGTGACTTTAAGATGTACATTCAGCTAATTCAAATGAAAGAGAAAAAGTTAAGGGATGAAATATTTATATATTAGGATTAAGTCAAATGCTGAGAAAGGAAACATACTAGGCGAGTAGTTTTTATGTTCTTAAAACCATATGTTACAAGTTGATAAAAAAGGAAGTGCACTAGTCTGCTCGAAATTACCTCAACCAGTTTGATTTCCATCATTTTATGAGTCTTTTCAACATCGAAGTTCTGAAATTGATGTTCATGACTCAGCATTTTGTACTGATTTGGTCTCATTTGAAGGTACATATAGTCTATCGAACAAACTTTTTCAAATTGCAGCAAAGTGTATTCAGAAACTTAATGTTGCTCATATTTTCTTTTTTTCTTTTACAATAAATAATTGATAGTTTAATTTTTCTTATTATTTAATTCTGTAAGCTACATAATATAATATATACCATTTTCTAACAAAAAGGAAATTCTATGTTTTGTCACTACCATCAAGACGACAGTAACACTCCACTTCTTTAGTTCTGCATGATGATATAGTTACATTTTAAATAACATGTACTTTACAGTTTGTAGTGTTTTTCACAAAGACAATTGAGAGAAGTGCATAGGTTTTCAAAAATATTTAGAATGTATATTAATAGAAATTTTAAAAATCACAAATGTTCTGGCCGATATCTATATCTTTATATAATTTAATAAGGGAGAAATGCTTTATTCTGGTATATTTTATATTGAACTTCTGGTAGCTGTAAAAAATTTTAAATATGACCTTAATTATACCTCAATAAAAAAAAAGTTTGAAGTGTGAATTATGCTGCATTGAGACTAAACGTGTCATTTTGTGTCTGAGTGGTCAATAATAGGCTTTTCCCCATACTCTCTTAGATTCATTTGTTAATATACATGTTTTTAATATTTTAAGAATATGAGGGTCACTTCAAAAGGTTCTATTGAGAAACAATTAGTGTGAGAATTGTTTTTCTCTGTTCTTTTTGAACTATGTCAAGTACCTTTTTTATAGCCCAGAGTTTTATTTTGTTGTGATAGACATAATAGCAGTGAAACTTTGTTCTAACCCTCAACTACAGCTCTTTGGATTAATTTTACACGAGAACAACAAATCTTTACAAGCTTAAGCAACTGCATTTGAAATTTTGTTTTATATATAACTCCATTCACTAGCAACTGAAAGATTTTGTGGGATGAAATCTCAAGTTGTTTGAAAATATAGTTGCAAAAATACCATCAATATATCTTTTGCTTTCATTTTTTTACTACTTTGTAAGTATACATTCTTAACTTTAGTAAGGTTTTTTAATATAATATGCTAAACAAAATAACAAATCTATGACAATGCTGGAATATGCAGTTTTCCAATTTCTTGTCCTCCATGAAATGTACCTCATTTAAAATACCACCCTAGGGCCAGCCTGGTGGCACAGTGTTGATTTCGCATGTTCCGCATAGGCGGCCCAGGGTTCACTGGTTCGGATCCTGGGTGCGGACCTACACACTGCTTGCCAAGCCATGCTGTGACAGGCATCCCACACGTAAAAAAAAAAAAAAAAAAATGTAGATAGAGATGGGCACAGATGTTAGCTCATGGCCAGTCTTCCTCAGCAAGAAGAGGAGGATTGCAGGCAGATGTTAGCTCAGGGCTAATCTTCCTCAAAAAAAATAATAAAATGCCATCATATGTGTTACTCAGGACTTGGCGTTTTACTATTTGAGCAATTTTCTGAGAGAGTAGATACATGACATAGACCGTCTGCAGTTATTTTAATCATTTTATTAAGAAGTAAATTTTATTGCATCTTATGTTGCATTGTGACATGCAAATTATATTGCTTTTTATTATGTTTAGGGTGATGTATTAATTACAGCTTGTGTATGTTCCTGGTAGTGTGTATGTAGAAGTATTATCTTTACATTCCGAAGTGGGATCTTTCAGTATGGCATCAGTTCTTCCAAGCAGGGAAGGAATCTTAGCATTTACACTCTATTTCAAAGTTAACCTGAGGAAAACAGTGCAAAAGGAGGACAACTGTGGTCTCCAAGGCCTCCTGTGATCAGGCCCCTCCCTCCCTCCATTTGCACCCCCACTCCCCTTACACATGACACTCTAGCCATACTGGCCTCCTTTGTTTCCCTTGAATATCACAGGCTATTGCTCTCTTTCAAACCTTTGGAATTGCTCTTTTCCCTTATATTGAATTATGTTCTCTCACTTTTGTGAGAGTTGGCTAACTGCATCTCTTGAATCTCACTTTAATTATTGCTCCTCAAACACATCACACTTCATCACTCATTGAAAAGTAACTTCGTGCTCCAACTACACCTGTCACTATCATGCATCCCTCCCTATTTCCTTCACATCATTTATTACTAATGTGTAATTATTTAGTTATTTTATTTCATTTCTGTGTTTCTTGTCCCAGTTGGAAGACAAGTTCCATAACAAGAGAGTCCTGGCCTCTGTAATTCACAGTTTTATCCCACCACTTAGATCAATAACTAAATCAATAAATAATTGTTAACATCTATAGTAAGAAGAAAATATCTCTTGAAAGGCAAAAGTCTAGAAATGATTGATCCTCTTTTAATTTCTCTAAGTAATTCATTTTCACAATTCAAAGTAAGTATCATATAAGGAATAGCCTATTTTGTACTTAATAGAATTAATTTATTGCTATTATTATCATTATTCAATTTTATAAGAAAGCATGTGACCAGAAACTTAGTTGCAATTAACTAAATCTTAAGACATCAAATTCTAGAGGACACTGGAATAATGCTATAGTCTTTAAGACCTACATACACAGTCTGTATTTGCAATTTGACCTTCTACAAATTCAATAACTGATAACACTGTAGACATTCATCATGAAAAATGATTAATATACCAAATATTCTATGCTAAAGAAATCAGTGTAAACTTAAAATAAAGATATATTTTATTTTATGTTAACCATTCACTTTTCTAAATTTGAGCCATCCCGAAGGATGTTTTTACCAGCTTATCAAATTTTTCTTTATTAGCTGTGGTCTCTGTAGGGATAGTTGTCCAACATAAATATTTGTGCCTAACTCAAATTTTGGAATATTTTTATGCTAAGCAAATTAATCTAAATAAATCCCAAGCATCTTTTTAAGAGTGTGTTTCATGTGAGTAGTATTTATCAGACATACTAAAGTTTTAAACTATAAACTATAAAATACCTGGAGAATCTAATGGGTTGGGCATAGCCTGTTTCTTATTTGAAGAGAAGGGAAATGTCTTGTTTAGGTTGATAAATGGCAGCCTTTAATGAATTAATTGCTTCAAAAGTCCTAGCTAAATCATTTTGAAACAAAATTCGGTTCTGCACATAGCTGTCTTAAACGCATCATGACCTCTTGTTTTTATCTGATAAATTATGCCCCAACCAAACTTAGTGTCAGCAGTTATTTATTGTCCTGGTTACAAATTGGCTGTTACGCAACCGAATTAATTTTGATTAGAGACATTTTCTGTTTGTGCTCCCAAACAACCAAGAGCTTTATAAAACCTGTACTTTCTTGTAAAGGAGTATACTATTTAGAAGTTATACTTAAAGTATCTGAACCAAATTGAGTTCCTCCAGTAATAAAAATTTGATAACGGAAATAGCTACTTAACTTGTTAAATGTAGTACCTACTTACATCTTAAATGTAAGAGAACATGTACACTAGATTTATCCAAGAATGTGAAGACTTACCCTTCCAGATTTAGTGTAGCCAAGAATTTAGACATTTTCTTTTCTTTTTTTTTTGCTGAGGAAGATTTGCCCTGAGCTAACATCTATTACCAATCTTCTTCTATTTTGTATATGAGCCACTAACACAGCATAGCCACTGACAGACAAGTGGTGTAGGCCCACGCCCAGGAACTGAACCTAAGCTGCTGAAGCGGAGAGTGCTGAACTTAACCACCAGGCAACCGGGGTTGACCCAGACATAAGCTTCTCTTAAGAGAGTTAGCTACTGACTTTATAAGTGTTATCTATTGGTCAGGAGTTTGACAGAGAATAAGATCTCTCAATAAATTTATTAAGTTGACACAAGTTATGTGATGTGGTAATCTATGAACGTACTATAATAAGCAAAATAGACAGTTATCTTAAGTAATTGGTCTGACAGTAGGCTATACATTTTTAGAAAATTCCTGAGATTAACAGGAAAATGATAATTACTGTGTAACTCAAAGTAAACAGCCTTATTGTAGAGCTGGATAGTCAGAGAAGTGCTGTAAGGAAAGCATGCATAGGTTTGGGGATTTCGGTCTAAATTTGAATCCTTGCTTTGTTGTTTGCTAATCAAATGACTTTGAATAAACTACCTCAAGTGAAGGAACTTCTGTTTATGCAGAGAGGATAATGCCTCACCTCTAGGGTTGTTAGAAGCATTAAATGATGTGGTACGAAGCAAGCACTGTGTGAAAGTATGTCCCTTTCTTAATACCCCTCCTTTCATCTTTTGCAAAATGAAGTACGACAACCCATTGTCCACGAATCATTGAAAACAATGGTATGTGCGAATAAAAACAAGTGCTTTTTTTAAAACACATATTTGGAAGGATTGTATCATTAAAAAAAGAGAAGACTCAACTGGAAATTTCTTGGATTTAAGTCCTGACTCAACTGCATGTAGTTCTGTGATGCTACCCTAGTCATTTAACCAGGCTAAACTTGCTTTCTTAATTGCATGATTAGGGAAAATACCTCATCTGTTCATTATTTAAATTAAATGAGGTAATGCCTCTCAATACTTTACAAATCATGTAGCAATAATGAATAATAGAGTAATCTCCAGTATTATCACTGTTATAAAAACATACATGATTTCCACATAGTCAACAATGTTATAAGAGTTTAAAAATAGATTTTCAATGATCTTTTGATATCGAATTTTATTTCATGCATTTTGGAACAACTCACCCACAAGGAGACTATGAATTGTTTGCTGGAGATACCAGGAGGAGAGGAATACTTTCGTTTTCTACAAATATCCTATTTTTGATCAGAAACATTCACAGCACCATTTGTAGAATATGAGATTGAAGAGAAATGAAATCAAAGTATGTAATATTAAATAACATGAAAACATAGTTTAAGATATCCTGAATACTTCAATAACGAACGAACTATGAAAGATAGCGTGGCTTTTTGTAATACATTTGGCATTACAACAAGGTAAAATGATCTTATTCCGATAGAAGAATAAAGATAAACCTAGAGAACAAAATTAGATGCTGATTGCTTGTGATATAATAGAAAACACTCCAAAAGACATTGAAGAATGCCTGGCACTTGTGAAGATTGGCCAAATTTATAGGAAAATAGCATATAATTGTTTTAATGATCTGTTTAACAATTTTTTTGTTAAGTAGGACATTTTTTCTTCTTTTAATTTGTAATTCCCTAGTTCAGCACATCTGAATTCCCCAAGGACTTAAGGGAATATGTTTTTCTTTTTAAACTTCAGAAATACGCAAACATGGACACACAAACTAACACTGTTTAATCTTTTGTATGCAAACGTTTTAAAGTATTTTGTCTTTCTATAATTAATTTTTTAATTTAAAAACTCATAAAGGAAGATTATTATTTTGAAGTTTAAGGAACCACAAATAAGCAAAAGTAAATAACTCAAATTAAAATCATATAAAATCTACTACTTATACAAAATAAATCGTACTTTTTTAGCACATCACATCTAGAAATTTTGCCTCATATATTTTTTATTATTTATTACATATGTACCTATAACTTTTAAACAAACTAAATTTTTGAATTATATTATACATGTACACAAGTCTCCCCGAAATGTTGAGAAATATGATTGATTTTGATTAAATAATACATGATTTTTATTATAAGGATAATTAACATCTTTATAAAATCAAATAGTCTAATCCATCACTTCTATCTTTATTCAAAGTCTTCATTAAATTATTTTGAAAGAAGTATTTTCTTATCTTCATTTAGATCCTGTGCGAGTAGGAGATATACATTATTTTGAATGGATTGATTTTGAAATTTGTTTTTAATCTATATTAAAGCTATTGATTTTTTGTTTATTATATGACCTCAATTCTTACTAATTTTCTAATAAATTTTAATAGTTTTCTTCCAGTTAAATATATTCTTTTAAGGGTGGCAAACAACCTTCTTGCTCTCTTTTCCAACATTGATATTGTGTTTTTTTCAAACTGTATTTCTCTGTTTATACCTATGTTAAAACTATTGGTGAAGAAGGGCCTACTTTTTATTAGTATTCTAATTTTAATTTCAATGCCTTTAGGTTTCACCAGTAAGTAGACAGCTGCTTTTAAATTTTATTATTAATTTGGAATATTTTCACACATATTCTTGTGACATGTGTGTGCACGTTGATAATTTAAGAAGTATTATCAGTTTTATAAAACAAAAAATGTAATGTAGAGAAGGATATTTAATCTTCAGATATCAGTATTAGAAAATTTGAATTTTGTTAAAAACAAAATTGAGCCTGGTTTCTCACTTTAAAAACTCTCTCTCTGGGGCGGGCCTGGTGACATAGTTGTTGGGTGTGCACACTGCTTTGGTGGCCTGGGGTTCACTGGTTGGGATCCTGAGTGTGGACCTATACACCACTCCTCAAACCATGCTTTGGTGGTGTCCCACGTACAAAATAGTGGAAGATTGTCATGGATGTTAGCTCAGGGCCAATCTTCCTCACCAAAAAAAAAAATAATAATAATAATAAAAACTCAACTTACAGTCTCTGTCAGGGCAGAGTTGAAGTAGCCAGCAGGACCAGAATATGAAGAGTGGTAATTATGCTTACTTTGATGTTGTAATTCTATGGTTTAAAGGAGTTTGGTTTGTATTTCTGTTTGTCTGGCAGTTTTCCCAGCCACTAAATTCACTTCAGCAGTTTGCTAAAGGACAATAACAGCTTTTCAATATAGAAATCTCAGTGAGCTATGTTTAGAATTGAATTGTTTCCTATATTAAAATGCTGGCCTACTTCCATTTGATATGAGTATCAAATCAGCTATTGTATAAATGAGTCATTGAAAAGCATATGCAGTTCAATTTGTTGGGCAACATTAGAAATATAAAATCACAAACTTGCTCCGCAAATGAAAGTTGGAGCACAGAGACACATAGAAAAACTTACCAAATGATTTAACATTCTCTTTTCATAAGAAACTGTCCTTTTAAATATAAGAATGAAACTTGAGCAATTTGATATTTAAAAAAAGTCTTAAAGATTTTCAGGGAACTATTGCAAACTGTATATACACTGTACATACTTACATATTTTATATACATTTATACTCGTACATATATACCATTTTTAATTGGATGTCTAACACCAGAAAGGTATTTCACAGATTCTATGTTAATTTTTATTTTATGCCTGAAAGCATTCTCCTTAGTCTAAGTTCTAAACTTTCATAAGAATAATATAGTTAACATTACAAAATGTTTGATTTTATTTTATAAAATATATTTTCCTATGTCTTACATTATGTATAAAGCAATTTTATATAATGTATTGCATAAAGTATACTTTCCTGCCACTTTTTCTTGTTAGTTCAAATATTGTACTTTTTCAGTTATTTTAAAAATAATTCAAAGCAGTTTCCTAAATATTATTATGAATCACAAATGAAATCACGAATTGAATTCCTATGCTAAAATTAAGTATTATCTATAGTACAAATGTTGGTGTAGGTGGTGTGCCTCCTCTTCCCCTCACTAATTTGGGACACAAACCATTGCTTTGTCCCTAAACCCAGACATAGCCTCTCGGTCTGCTGGGTAGAGCTCACCAGGCAGTCAATGTTCATTAATTCAGTGCACATGTGAAATAAGATTTATTTGCCATCCCTATCTTAAGGAGTACAGAAGAGATGAAAACATTTCTTAGTAGTTTGGTCTAGGACACCACATTTATATAAAGATGGAGCAAACTGAGAAAGTAGGAAGGGAGAAATTGAGTGGGGCTGGCTAATTATCTTTATGTCCCGTCTTTTTAATGAATATGCACTTGAATATGTGGTTTTCAAAATCTTAGTTCTATTTTATGAAGGACTTTTAAACACTTCTGCAAATTCTATTTTATCTCTCCTCTTAAACCACTCTCCATCATTTTCCCTTTTCCCGTTCTCGGTTGTTATAATACTAAGCCCTGGACAGCTCATCCTCTATTTTTATCTCAACAAAGTGTACAAAAGTGTTTCAAGTATTCAACTGCAAACACAGTCTCCTTGACATGAAGAAATGTACTACTTCCCTTCCTCATGGAGTCAACTGAAAGTTTTAGGTTGAATTGCTTTCTTCCAAGATTATCTTCCGGGTAGCACCACTAGCTGCAAGGTACTTCCCCATTGCAATGAAAGGATTTTTGAGGGCGATAGGACTTACTATTGCTTGTGAAATAAAAGTAAGGAAATGAGGAAAACAGAAATGAGAAATTTCAAAGTAAGATTATGTCTCACAACAAAATGAGGATAAATAAATGTAATGAGAGAAAATGATGAAAAGAATAAAAGTGAAAAATAACTTAAAAGGAAAAATAAATTTTTTTTAAAAAAGAGTACACAGATAAGAAACAAGGACCACCATAAATTAGTCATACATATTAACTATGAAATATTTAATAGCTGGGAATTCAGTTGTCTCCATGAGGAAACTATGAGCCTCTAGTGAACACAGCAAAAAAGATAGTGACATTTTGCTATGATGACATTTGAGATTGATGATAGTTCAGTTAGGCTTAGACAAAGAGGTTAAGTATGAGTTTGGTTATCGGTAGAGAAAAGGTAAAGTGATTTCTAGACTTAGTCTCCTGTTATCTTAGAAATACAACAAATAATTACAAATATAAATTTTTCCAAAGAAAATTAATTTGAGCATAAGTGAATGTTTATCTCACCACCAAAATGAAATACAGGCAGGAAATAACAGCTCATAATTGAGTACAAATACATTTCTGCCTCCTGAGAGAATGGATTTGAGGCAACGTGGTCAATTACACAGCTCCATCAGAAGACTGAAGAACAATTTGTATGACCTTAATTTTATGGATGACCTTAGTTTTATGGCTAATTGTGGAAATTTTTGACATGAAATTTATTAAATACTACCTTTGCTTTGTGTATCGCATCCCCATAGGGGTACCTATAAATTATGTGGGTTTTTCTTGTCTATTGAGAGGGGAAAGACTTATTAAAAAGTTGTGGAAAGTCTGGATCTGATGGAGTCTGCTTTGCACAATCCTATAAAGAAAGTAATTACCCACTCAAAAAAATAAATGGGGGCGAGGACTGTGATAAATCTGACTAGGCAGGATTGTAATGAGGAAGCACGTTGTTATATTATGTTCTCCTTTCCCTGCTCTGGCCCTGGAGATGCTCCTGTTTCTCCCTGGTCGTCAGAATTTCATTCTTCACTCAAAGATGTGTTCTGATGAAAAGATGTGCAACATAATTCATCCTGATAAAACAGAAATGGGATACAATGCTATCGTCTCTCCTTGGATGCCAGTAAATAAAATTCTGTGAGGAAAAAATCATATTGAATAAAATAATAAAATAAAATAATCAGATCTTAGTGAAACAACTTTTATCCTGGGCTACTCTAAGGATGTAGGAATCCACCAACTCTATATTACTGAGCCAAAGAGTAAATAGTAGAGAGCAGCCTCATCAGTCATTCAGTATAAATACAGATGTCACCAATCCATTGCTACTGTCTGCTTTTCACTTTTTACATCAGAGCCTGGAAGCAATGTTTCCATTAAAGTTATATGGGTCTTCTCAGCATGAGAGCGAAAATCTTAAAATGTATTTCTTCCTCTGTTTCTTGAGAGTTACCAAAGTTCATTCATGTTGATCAGGATTCACTGTTGTCTTATGTATGGTTAACAGAGGGACCAGTAAGATACGACTTGAAATAAAAATATCTGCTGCCTCCATTGTTGCATATAAACTGTGAAGCACCCAGCATTTCTATGAAATGCTTTGAATATATGTGTATATGTACATATATAGATAAATATCTTTATGCATATATATAGATAGATAGATATTTCTAGAATTTTGGATGTGTTTCTGACACTGCAGCTTCTGTGTTTTCTATACACTTAAATCATAGATTCAAAATTCTAAAGTTAAGAGAAAGAAAAAGAATAAGGAATGGAACCTGTGAGGGTTAATTTTATGTATCAAGTTGGCTTGGCCACAGTACTCAGATATTTGGTCAAACATTATTCTAGATGTTTCTGTGAAGGTATTTTTTTGAATGAGATTAACATTTAAATTGATGGATTTTGAGTAAAGCAGATTGCCTTTCATAATGTGGGTGGGACTCATTCAATTAGCTGAAGGCTTTAAGAAAAAGACAGACCTCACCAGAGGGAGAGGGAATCCTGCCCGCATCTGCCTTAGGACTTGACCTGCAGTGTTGACTCCACCCTGGATTGCAAGCCTGCTGGCCTACCCTGCAGAGTTTGAACTTGCCAGCCTCCACAGTTGCATGGGCCAATTCTTTAAAATACATCTCTTTCTCTTTATTTCTTTCTCTCAATCTATACACCCACCCACCCACACACACACACACTTTCTATTGGTTCTGTTTCTCTGGAGGATGCTGACTAATACAGAGCCCACGTGTTTTCAGAACAGATTCACATTTTAGTGGAGGACATTATTGGATGAGAAGGTAGATAGTGTCGATGAAAATAATCCATAACCAATCTATAAATGAAAATTTGGGTGAGTTTATTCTGAGCTGAAATCTGAGGACCATGGCCCAGGGCCTTTCTTCCCAAAGGAAGAAAGGGCACCAAAGAAATGAGGTGTACAGAGTCGTTATATACCCCCAGAGAGGGTGCTTTACATATGATTGAAATGTCCCTCCCACAACAGTCACAAGATTGCCCTGTCAGCACAGCGCTTGATGGACACAGCAGGTAGTGGGTCTGCCATCTTGGTGAGTGTAGCAGGAGGCAAGTCTATTGTCTCGAGCTGGGCGGTCACAGGTAAGCGCAGCAATCAGTTTCTAGCCTAAGGAAAGATGCTTAATCCTTAAGGAGAGGCCAAAGTTGGGAGGGGGAGGGAGGTTGCACCTTTATCTCAAGGGCCTTTGCTCTTGCCATAGGGAATCTCTAAAGCAGATATACAATGCATGCTCGACGGCCTCGGTCAGGCCCTTTTGGAAAGACAAGGTCAGGCCGAATTAGGTTTATACCACATGGCTTCCTCATATACTCCAATATATCCTATTACTTGCCATTTTTATTTGTCAATAGGTAGCTGATTTTAAGTTTCAGTAGAAGTTGTCTTACAAGAACTAGAAGATTCATTTCTAGATAACTAACAATGGGGGCATAAAGAAAAACTTCTAACAACCCACAGCAGTCACTACTTCCTCATTAGTTTTGGTGGTAAGCTGTATTCAAGTACCAATAGTTTGCATGTTGACAATGAGAAAATGCCTTATAAAGATCCATTATGCTCTGTACATATAGGCACTTTGTCTAAATTCCTCAATGAAAAATGTCTTGCTTGTTCTCAAATTAAATTTATCTTATAGTGGGTTAAATAGGAAGAAATTTTATGATGAGAGAAGCATTAAGAAGCAATTGAATGTAAATATAAGCTTTTGTGTAGCGGGATTCAATTATCTCCACTAGCAATTCTCAAACTCCATCATTTTTAAGACCTGTGGAAAGGAGTAGGAACAACTTTTCTCCAAGTTTGCAAGAGAGTTATGATGAAATAGATCCAATATTTAGATGAAAGGTTGATGATAGCTTGCAATTTTAATGTTTTTCTTGAGAATAGAAACGAAAATAATTTATGACACTCTAAAGTAAAAAAGAACCAAGAGAAAGTTCCTAAATGCTAAAGCAGTAGAGGTAAGGATAAGCAGAAACTCTTTCCAAAAATATTGGTAAAATAAATAAATAAATTCATTTTACTTTCAAATCAAAAAGTTGTTAACGGTCAAAGAATGGATAGTGAGAAATTTGCTAATATTTTTATTTTGCTTCAGTTATAAGCAAATGATATGAGAACAAAAATGTATTATGAGGCAAATAAAGTTTTCCTAATATTCTTTCTTAAGATACACATTTAACATTTCACAAACATCAGTTATGCCTCCACTACGAGAAGTGTGGTAACTAGAATAGAAATTGTCTAAACATAGTATTTCTCTGAAATTTTATACTTATCTTAATGTTTATTTGACTCATGCTTAAATTTAATTCACATGCAAAATTTAGCAATAGGAGATTTTAATTATGCTTTAAATTCCTTTTGTAATAGGGAGTAGCAGTGACTTTTAACTCTGTCAGTTTACTTTAAAACAGCCAAGTATCACTTCAGCCTCACAAATACGCCTATGTTTGCAAATTAATGCGAACTTTCTAAGCACCTAAACCTTCTTTGGGGAAAAGAGTATACATTTGTTTTTTCTTTAATATGGAAAAATAGATCAGACAGCTCTCGCGTGTTTCAGCATCAAAGGTCAGAATGTTTCCTCCGAAATGATGCGGGGTCGGTGAGCCGAGGAGTCGAAAGAAAGATTTCTTAGACTCTCAAGATCTGGCAGTAGTGCTCTTTTATTTAGAAAATAGTGTGGAATAGCATGGGGACAGGACCCATGGGCAGTCAGAGCTTCTGCTGCCGCCGCTTCTGCTGCCCCCGCTGGCATGGGGACAGAGCCCATGGGCAGGCAGAGCCGCTGCTGCTGCCCCCGCTGGCATGGGGACAGGACCCATGGGCAGGCAGAGCTGGTGCGTGGGGACAGGACCCACGGGCAGTCAGAGCTCCTGCTGCTGCCCCGAGTTGAGGGTTAGGGCTAATTTTATAAGGCATAGGTATATGATTCATCTCTTTACAAGACAAAGGAAAGAACATGAAAAAAAATTAAAATGGTATCAGTGCGGGTGGGGTCTGGTCATTGGGTGATCCCATGACTTTTAGACAAGAATCAAATCGGATTAAGTAAAGGTTAGAAAGGTTAGACACCACCACCCTAAACCAGTTACATGAGATTGCCAGACAGCAACCAACTTAAGTTCTTGCCTCTGGCATTGACCAAGAGCCTCTAGAGATAAGACCATCCCCCCCTCTTCCTGGCACAGAGAGGGAGGCATCTTCACAGATAGAGGTTTCCCTTAGAAATGTAAATGTTTCCCAACAAAGGGGCAAACAAATTCCACTCCTTGGAGCCTGAATCTCATCTGTAGTTTTAAAACTAACCAGCCTCAAAATCCTCATCATAAGCCATTTTAAAATTAAGCAGCCTAAAAATCCTCATCATAAACCCCCCCGAACCCATTTTGGCCCCGAAATCTTTTGGGGATATGGACGATGGTCAGTCTTCTGTAACTACTTCCGGCTGTACAAGGTCGTAGAGCTGTCCCTAAATGGGGCCATGGGTACAAGTAGGAGGCTTAGCGGACCGGAAGGCTGCGCCCGTGGCGTCCAAGGCTGACAAGGTGTACAGAGCCTCTGGCGACAAGAGAATCATTTGATGAGAGGTGGTCCAGGAGGTGAAACTTTGTTGACATGTGGAAGACAAACAACGAAATAGACAACAAATTATAATAAGAAATACAAGCAAGATGATTAACCCAATGAATAAGGTTTTGATAGTAGGCCAGAAACCTGGACCTGACCAAGAGTTCAACCAATCATTTAGAGATAGGGTAGGGTCAGACATGGACTTAACTTGGTGGCTCATATCAGATAGGAAGCCAGAGATATTCCGATGGTAGTCAGGAATATAAACACAACATTCAGTTTTTATAATGGCACAAGTACCCCCTTGCGCTGCTGTCAAGACATCCAGTGCCATTTGGTTTTGGAGGACTGCCTTACTCATTTGGGACACTTCTAAATCGAGCAGCGAAAGGCTACGTTGTGTATCATTTAAAGCTTTCATAGTAAATTTGTTTAGAGCTTCCATGTGCCAGATGACACTTTCGATTCCTAATTGGGGAAGGAAAATTGAGGCAACATGGTCATACCAGTGGAAGACAGAGCGGGTCCAGCGCTGTTGCAGGTTGGGTAGGAGGAGATATAGTAAATGTAGTTCTACCTTGCATCCAGACGAAACCTAGGGTGCATCGTTCAATCCATCCAGGTGGTAGCCAAGGCCATAAGTTGGAGCCACATAACCACTGAGTGCCATTAGGGGCTAGCCAACGTGTGCTTGGCCGTCTATCCCAGTCAGTCCCAAACCAATCAGTATTTTTTAAGCTTATGATATGAGAACACATATGACGGGGAATTTTTCCCATAGGTCGGGTGCTATTAGGCCACGTATCACAAGTGTGATTGGTTTGTTCCCAACATATAGTGGCCTTTTGACTGAGTTGACCACTAGTAGGAGTGAGCCAAATATATTCGTCCCAAATTTGATATAGTCCATCCTGTGTGTATTGATAAGTTGGGGACTTTACCTTTGGAACTTTTTGTTTATCATCCATCTGTGACAAGGCAAATCTAATCAGTATTTGGGCAGTAGTATTGAAGGAAAA
Organism: Equus przewalskii; assembly: GCF_037783145.1. Lineage (NCBI taxonomy): Eukaryota > Metazoa > Chordata > Mammalia > Perissodactyla > Equidae > Equus > Equus przewalskii. The sequence continues at coordinate 96,655,974 of NC_091832.1, forward strand.
GGTTTGATTGTGGCCAGGATTCTCCCAGGTGTCAGAGACAGACGGCCACAAGGAGACATTATAATTAGTGATTAGTAATAGATGAACCTTGTAAAAGAGAAGAGCTAGAATCTAATATCCATAAATGCCTACTATAGCGTTTACTGAAACATAATTTTTCTCTCTAAAATCACCCTCATTTTTACAAAAGATAGCCAAATTAAGATAAACTGGTTTGCAAAATAAGTGTAGCTTCAATAAAACTTGGTACAATTATTTACATAAGTGCAGCAAGAATGGCAATTGATTATACAGGCTTTTTAAATCTGCTTTGCTGGAATTTTTATGAGGAATCTCAGATTGAACTGTAAAGGCCTCTCGAGGCCAGAAAAGCCAAGCCAAGGACTTGCCATCAGATTTTGCCTGCAGTACCTCCGGATTTGGGTGGACTCCTCTCTTCTCGAGGGCCCCCCAAAATATTCTGAGGTTCCTTGCACCTGCCAGATAAGCAAGCTTCCTTACTTACCGGGTAAGATTGCCAGAATCTCTGTAAACAAGGTACCAGGCCCATGATTCCAAGTGGCTGTATTCCAGAAAGTCCAATCTTTGTTCCTGAAAAGCTGTCTTGTCATATCTGAGCCTGTATGTTTCAAATATGACATTCCAGTCAAAGCCTTGGTAATATAACCAATGTGTCCTGTTATAAGGAGAATAGGTTCTTATTGAACTTATGCAAATAACTATATTGCCATGAAATAACCACTCACTCACAAAGAGTTTCCAAATTCTGGAGGGATCAGGTAGGGAGAAAAAGTTAAATGTTTCAGTTTTGCTCATAAAGGTATAATTTCACCAAATTGCTGTAAGTCATAGTTAGCATAAGAGAAAAGATTTCCTTAAATCTGAGAAAACAAAACATCAAAACTCAAGAATATTTCAAACAGAAGTCATAAAAAATTATAATCATTCTCATCAGTTCACACAGTCCTGTATAATCAGTTCTTGAACTTAATCTTCTGTTAGCAGATCTATGAGCTTAGTTTCTGTTAGAATTCTGTAATTTCTTACCCAATTCAGTTTTACACTCTGAAAGTTTATCAGAAACCTGTCGTTTAGAACCCTTGTGTCAGAATCCTTTCCAGGAATTTCTCTGGAGATGAAACATATTTGCAAAAGCAAAAAGCATCACAGTAAAACAGCAACTATCTGCAAATGGACAAAAGACTCAAAAGGGCAATTGACAAAGAAACTTGGCTATTTCTGTGACATATAACACTTTAAGATAATAACTGGAATTATGACTGATAACCAGAACAGATTAGAATTTTAGGAATGCTATATAATGTTAAGACACGTGTATTAATAACATTCACCCACGTAATACCACATAAGAAAGTTTATCATTGCTTATTTGACAATGCTACCCATGTAATTTAATAAACCAAATAAATCTAATTAATTTAGTATTTTCCTCCTTATAGGAAGAGAGCAAATTTCTTTGAGAAGTCTCAGGGGCCCTCTGAAAATCCTCAGAGAAATTCTTCTTCCATCTACCAGGTCAAAAGAAAGCCTTCATTCAGGACTTGAATATTTTTGAGGGAGAAGCTTGTCAAAAATATCAAAAGTTTTTGAAATGCTTGTTCAAATAGGAAACAACGCTCACTGTTAAACAATGCTCAGGCATCCATTCAAAGTGACAACAGAGACAGTCAAGAGCAAACAACACCATCAAAAAAAATTTTAGAAGAGACCTCTTTCTTTCTGAATATAGGAAATTATTTTAACAAAACATAGATTTTCTGTCTTTTAGGTAGAGTTAGAGCAGGCCAAAAGTTCAATAAAATTATCCTTTGAGAGATCTCAAAGCCAAATTTTAATTTCTGCACCAGCTTATTTTTAACATTAAAACTCATTCACTTAATTGGATTTACTTTAATCTTAGTCTACTTCACCAGGCATAAAACTCCTTTCAGAATTTCTCTTCACAAACCTTCTACAACTTTCTTTTTGCCTTCAGAATTTGTCCCAAAGTCTTTCTTTTTTTCCTTTCTAGTACATTAGGACAAATTTATCTTTCTTAACCCATCAAACAAAAATACTTCCATTCTTTGTACCTTCTTTACTGAAAACTTACACCTTACTTTCCTTGAATACAGAGCTGTTTTCCTTATTAATTCCCAGTAGCTTTAATTATATAAGTTAATGACTTTTAACCCTTAACAGACCCTAGTAAACACTGAAAAGGTAAGCAATCTTTTATATCAGCATTCTAAACACTTCATAATTTCTAGAAACACGCCGCTTCACAATAAAACACAAGGCACGCTTTTTAATAGACCCAAATGCTTTTAGCCTCTTTACAATAAGAAGCCAAAAGTAAATAACTTATATATGTTTAGCAATAATGTTTCAGTTCTATCCAATCCAAAAATGACCCAGATACTCAGATTTTTATCATTTAACTTAACTTGGCAAAACTCAAGATTGTTACCAAAAAGAATTTCAAAGCAGTTTTTTTCCAAATATACAGACCATAAAACAGTTATTGTACCCACTTTTATCTATTTAAACTATTTGTTTCCAACAATTATGTTCAGATTACCTACAAAAACATCACTTGAGACATTAGACAAAACTGGTCATCATTTAAAGCTATTATTTTACTGACGAATTTAACAGACAACGTGAAGTGAACTTATTTGACTTGGAAACCCAGGCTGCATGCCTGCATCGTATGCAAATACCGACAACTCTGACAACAAGACTATTTTCAATCAAACCAACAAACTTAAACAAGCTTTCATTTACCAAAGGTTAATTCACATCACGTTAACTTGAAAGACATTGGATTAATTTCTACTACATTTAGAATTTATGTAAGCGCTTACTTTAAGCCAATTAAACAGAGCTCTTAATTTTGGTAATACCATCCGGAGGTAAAATATCACACATACAACGTACACATAGACACACATACACAGAGACTGCACAGCTATTGTTACAGCTATTGTTTTTTACCAGTATTTGTGGAGAAGATACTCAAGATGCTAGATTTTTTGCAAGGGCACGCTTACGGCCGTTTTGCCTCTCCCCTCCTCTCTTTTTCCTTTTTTTTTTTTTTTTGCTTCAGTCTTAGGAATTAGTGATGGGCTTAGATAGTAGTTCCTGGAGAGGGGAGATGATAATCCTTTTCGTGATAAAGGAACTAGGTGGAGTCTGAACTGCCTCTAGAGCTGTATTTCCAGTCTTGCAAGGATTTTCTAAGGACAGTTGCTCTTGATTTCCCAGAAACTGGCTTGTAACTCAAATTACATTCCAGGTTGATCTACCTATCCAGCTGCATCACAAAGGCACAGAGAAACCCCTCAAGTTTTCTCCCAGATAGAGTTAGAATGCATCCACAGGGTGGGTCTCTGGGGATGCTTAGGGGCCTTCCCTGTGGCAGTAAAGCCAGTGTCTGACTGACAGCAGCTGGAGAAAGGGTGCAGAGGCCGATTGCGGGTGTTGACATAGCTATAAGATTTAGTCAAGTCCCGCTCAGCCTGGGCACTTTGTCTCCGAGCCAGCACAGTTGAGGCAGGGAAGCAGGAGGCAAAGGCCTGGAACTGGCTGGAGGCACTCCCAGTGCCGAGGTTGAGAGTTAAGTCCCTGGCAAAAGTCTTAAGTTTTGATTTTACAGAAGGTCAAGGTTCTGCTCAGGTCCAGCCTGAACTTTAACCTCGACTTGGTGACAACAAAGGAGGTGATGAACAAGACAGACAAAGAAAGGAAAAGAAGAGATCAGACCTCGCCCTCCTGGCCTCTTCCAGAGGGTTATCAAGATAAGAGTCACACAACAGTTCCCGTGCTGGGACACACTATGCTAGCACGACAGTTCACAGAATGACTCACAGGTCTCCTACCCTCATAGCCGACTCAGTAGGTGACTAAAATACTCAATGAGTCAACCGTCAAGAGAGGGCACCCCCACTTAGGGTTGCTGGGGTGATCAGGCCCAGAAACCCAAAGTTGGGGCTCCCAGGGGTGGAGCCTTTTACTCTTTAAAGATTTCTTTCCCAATTGCAAAGCTCAAATGGAGACGAAAATGGCCATTGTAACTCTTAAGAGAGACGAAAGAAACGGGTCCATTACCATGAAAAATCCCCCCTGAACCTAGGGCAGCGTCCTACCCATCGTTCCTACTGTGGGGTTCCTATAGCAAGGGGTGATGGGGGCGTCCCCCGGCATTGCATCCCTTGTATACCTTCCCTGTTATGCCTGGCAGTAACAGGTGCCTGGTGCTTATTCTGCCTGACAGCATAGGCCTGGTGAATGGTTCCCGAGAGAAAAGGAGAAAGAAAAGGGGCCATTACCTTGAAAATCCCCCCATTGGGGTTCCTGTAGCAAGGGATGATGGGGCATCCCTTGAACATCTTCCCTATTCTGCCTGGCAGGAATAGGTGCCTGGCGTATGGTCCCAGAGAAAGGGAGCCATTACCTTGAAAATCCCCCCAATGGAGTTCCTGTAGCAAGGGATGGGGCATCCCTTGAACATCTTCCCTATTCTGCCTGGCGGGAATAGGTGCCTAGCGTATGGTCCCCAGGAGAGAAAAGGACAAAGACAGTGAGAAAGAGAAAGACAGCGAGGAATTTTCCGCCAGTCTGGGGGACATTCTACCCAATTGCATCCTGGAGCCATTCTCCCAAGAAGGGGTTCCCATACTCCACCAAAGGTTAGAGTTTGGTACTTCCCTTGAACTGGAGTCCCGAGTGGGACTTTCCTAGCAGTTCAGAGCGTGGTCAGGAGCCAGAGGGAGGGATCCCAATCCAGCCTTAGGAAAAGAAACCTTCCACGGGAGTCTTGGAGATTGGCGGCCGTCCTAATGACTTAAGTGGCCGACCCGCGCCCACGTAAAATTTGTCTATTAGAGATAGAGTCAGGAAGGAATGGATTAATTCATTCTTCATCACCCTGAGGCTTAAGGTACTGATTCTCTTCAAGCTGAATGCCACGATTTGCCCCATAGTGTAGCCATGGGCAGCAAACGTGGATTCATACAGCCATCCAAGAAAGTTCCCGATGGAGAAGTGAATTTAGATCCATCCTCGAAAAAGAGAAAGGCACAAGGAAAGGAAAAAGGGCACTTACCAGAACTCGAGCTCACAAGCCGATGAAGCAAGTCCCCCTACGGGCCACCAGAAATGATGCGGGGTCGGTGAGCCGAGGAGTCGAAAGAAAGATTTCTTAGACTCTCAAGATCTGGCAGTAGTGCTCTTTTATTTAGAAAATAGTGTGGAATAGCATGGGGACAGGACCCATGGGCAGTCAGAGCTTCTGCTGCCGCCGCTTCTGCTGCCCCCGCTGGCATGGGGACAGAGCCCATGGGCAGGCAGAGCCGCTGCTGCTGCCCCCGCTGGCATGGGGACAGGACCCATGGGCAGGCAGAGCTGGTGCGTGGGGACAGGACCCACGGGCAGTCAGAGCTCCTGCTGCTGCCCCGAGTTGAGGGTTAGGGCTAATTTTATAAGGCATAGGTATATGATTCATCTCTTTACAAGACAAAGGAAAGAACATGAAAAAAAATTAAAATGGTATCAGTGCGGGTGGGGTCTGGTCATTGGGTGATCCCATGACTTTTAGACAAGAATCAAATCGGATTAAGTAAAGGTTAGAAAGGTTAGACACCACCACCCTAAACCAGTTACATGAGATTGCCAGACAGCAACCAACTTAAGTTCTTGCCTCTGGCATTGACCAAGAGCCTCTAGAGATAAGACCATCCCCCCCTCTTCCTGGCACAGAGAGGGAGGCATCTTCACAGATAGAGGTTTCCCTTAGAAATGTAAATGTTTCCCAACAAAGGGGCAAACAAATTCCACTCCTTGGAGCCTGAATCTCATCTGTAGTTTTAAAACTAACCAGCCTCAAAATCCTCATCATAAGCCATTTTAAAATTAAGCAGCCTAAAAATCCTCATCACTAATAACGCCACCTATTGATACTCTTTAGACAGAAAGCTTGTAATACTGGAGATATGTAAAGTTTCTTTTAAAGACTACATGAAAATATATAATCTATGGGACGCCAATTTCCAAATCTCCACTTCTATACGTTCTCTTTCCTAAAACTGGTCTGAGAACACAGCTGTAATGGAAATATCATCCTACTGTTTTTCTTTCCTCTCACAGTTGTCCTTTCCTCCTTTTCTCATTTGACCACATAAAAGCATGTTTCATCTTGGCAGATTGCCAACTAGGGTGCCAAACAAAAGGATAGTGTCAGTGTCTGAGTAGACCCCTTAATCAAGGCATAAATTACCCACTGGAAGAATTTTTGCCTTTCTCTATCTGATATAAATTCTGGTTTAGGAGGTAGTCAAGCTGAGGAAGCAGTCATTTGATCCATGCTGGGGTATTCTGAATTTATATATCTTGTAAGATGAGGGAGGACTTATGATAACTACTTTGTGATGATCTGGCCACATTCATCTTTCCAATTTTGCCAATGTGCATTTTTCTGAGAGTGAGTCAACAAGCAAAAGATCTACATAAAATCATGAAGAGTTTGGTATATTGTTTGATCCAGGTGACAATCACGGCAAGGATCTGTGCCTTACTAGCTGTTATCCCAAATTAGAATTAAGAAGAGAAATGCTTAACCTAGGAAGTTGTCTCCATATTTTCATTTCAGTTAAAAAAATAAAGTAAGACTTTTTTTCTTATAGAGAGTTAATCTGATTTGACGGATTGAGTTAACAGTGAGTTTTTCTTTCCCAATTTGATTGTGTGGTGGGTAATTCTACGTATTGAATGAGAAAGTATCCGCTAAACAGAGTTCTGATAAAAATGTATTTATAACATGATTAAAGAAGTTTATCAGAAATATCTTATTGAGGGCCAGCCCAGTGGCACAGCAGTTAAGTTCACACATTCCACTTCAGCAGCCCAGGCTTCGCCAGTTCGAATCCCAGGTGTGGACCTACACGCTGCTTGTCAAGCCATGCTGTGGCGGGAGTCCCACATATAAAGTAGAGGAAGATGGGCACAGATGTTAGCTCAGGGCCAATCTTCCTCAAACAAAAAGAGGAAGCTTGGCAATGGATGTTAGCTCAGGGCCAGTCTTCCTCAGCAAAAAGAGGAGGATTGGCAGCAGATGTTAGCTCAGGGTTAATCTTTCTCCAAAAAAAAAAAAAGATCTTATTGAAAAATGCATTTTGAAATCAACAGTATTTAAATATTTGCAATCCTTTTAGAGTGCAAGATGCCTCTAAATAAAAGAATCAAAGATAAAGTTATACTACAAGGTGACTCTACATAAAAAGTGAAAAGCAAAGTTTTAGCCCTTTAATAACTCTCAGCAAAGTGTTTCTCACCAGAAATCAATAATTTTTGCAGATCAGTTGATTTTCATCAATTGGCATTCAAAAAGCAGAAAAAAAAGACTATTGAATTTTCCAGTGACAGATTGTTATCACTATTTAGCTGCCATTTGCTGTTTCAGTATTGATGTATAACCCACAGAGAAAGTATCTGAATAATACCACCATAGCAAACGTTATGTATTGTATACTATAATATTTATTACAAAAGGTTTTTTCCATATACTTATTTGGGTGACATCAAAGAGAAGAAAAACTAATTGAGTTGTTGTTGAACCCTTTCTGATTCTAACAATAAATACTACATCTATTGAGTTTCTTTTTTTTATTAACTTTTTATTAAGATTATGATAGTTTACACCCTTGCGAAATTTTGGTTGTACATTATTGTTAGTCATGTTGTAGGTACACCACTTCACCCTTTGTGCCCTCCCCCCACTCCCCCTTTCCCCAGGTAACCACCAATCAGTTCTCTTTGTCTATATGTTTAACTTCCACCTATGAGTGGAGTCATACAGAGTTCATCTTTCTCTATCTGGCTTATTTCACTTAACATAATACCCTCAAGTTCCATCCATGTTGTTGTGAATGGGATGATTTTATCCTTTTTATGGCTGAGTAGTATTCCATTATATATATACCACATCTTCTTTATCTAATCATCAGTTGATGGGCACTTAGGTTGCTTCCACGTCTTGGCTATTGTAAATAATGCTGCAATGAACATAGTGGGGCATGGGGCTTTTGGAATTGCTGGATTTCAAGTTCTTTGGATAGATACCCAGTAGTGGGATGGCTGGGTCATATGGTATTTCTATTTTTAATTTTTGAGAAATCTCCATACTGTTTCCCATAGTGGCTGCACCAGTTTGCATTCCCACCAACAGTGTATGAGAGTTCCTTTTTCTCCACAACCTCTCCAACATTTGTCACTTTTCATTTTGGTTATTTTTGCCATTCTAACAGGTGTAAAGTGATATCTTAATGTAGTTTTGATTTGCATTTCCCTGATGATTAGTGATGATGAGCATCTTTTCATGTGTCTATTGGCCATTCATATATCTTCTTTGGAGAAATGTCTATTCATGTACCCTGCCCATTTTTTGATCGGGTTGTTTGATGTTTTGTTGTTGAGTTGTGTGAGTTCTTTATATATTATGGAGATTAACCTTTTGTCAGATATAAAACTTGTAAATATTTTTTCCCAACTAGTGGGTTGCTTTTTTGTTTCAATCCTGTTTTCCCTTGCCTTGAAGAAGCTCTTTAGTCTGACGAAGTCCCATTTGTTTATCTTTTATCAAGTTTCATTTTTAATAAAATTTACTTGATGTGTTTAATAACTAGCAAAATGTTTTTTGATCGGTTGTGTCCTATTAATAAATGTAGTGAATCAATAAAAGGAAAAACAAAAGTTTAAGAATGAACAAAGGTTCAAGGACACAAGAAAATTAATCTTTTAAATTTATATACATTTTTAACAGTTAAGTGGGAATATAATAGAAATGCTGAAGTGTACATGTGTAACTTATTAGTATTTAAAATTGTATGAGTGTTCAGCAATTAAATACAAGTTCAAAGAGAAAAAAAGAACATTGCAAAATTTCTGACGGTAAAAGATTCTTCAGGTGCTCCTTAAATGTGTAATAGTGGATATCAAATCTCAATATTTAGCACTGCATATCTTTTAAAGAGTGGCTTAATAGATTTGTTTTAATTCCTAATATTTATAATATACCCCATGTCACATAATTTGCACTATTGTTAATGTACCCAAGGAAAAAAAATTGTAGTCCGTTACTTTAGAACTTCTTCATGCAACATAGTAACCATTAGCTACATATGATTACCTAATTTAAATCTAAATTAAATTAAATAAAAATTAAGATCCTCAGTAATCCCAGCCACATTTCAAGCAATTACATGAGGCAAGTGGCTACCACATTGGACTAAGCAGATATATAAAATTTCCGTCATCACACAAAATTCTATTAAACAGACCTGTCTTAGGACTGTTTTTCAGCATTTGAAGTCCCTCAAATTTATATGAGACTAGATTTTCCACATTGGTAGCATATATGCTTTCTTTTTCTTTCCTCTCACACATGAAGAGGCCAAAATATGCATACAGTTGGAATTCAAAGATATGTTGATTGATTTACAAAAAATTTCCCTTTACACATTATACTTGAAACTTTTTACAGCATTTTAATTAAAAACTTGAAATTAGTTTCTGTGTGTTTTTTGATATACTTATCAATCCTTAAATCATGAGTAATTTACAGCTTATCTTAGGTCCAAGAGATGATTTTTATTATAGATATCCACAGTATGACTTACCAGAAGAAATCACCTCTAATATTTATCATTTCTGCTAATTTATAGTGCTCAATAGATATATAATATTGAAAAATAAAAGCTGCATTTGTTTTAAAGTACCTATTGTTATTAAAATTTCTAGCAAAGAAATTACAAGGGCAGAGCAATCATTGTGGTTTAAGACAAAGCTAATCACTACCTGTGGTTATAAAGAGATATTTCCCCTCTGATATAGAATTATACAATTAGGATTACACAGAGTTCAGTGATGTATGAGTGACATTTGTTATATGAAGGGGAAATATGATTTTTTTCTTGAAAATATCTGCCACTTTATTAGGACTGATATAAAATTGTCAGGGTGTATTTACAGATAACAATATAAGTCACATAAAAATATAATCAAATGTTCAGAGTATAGCTATAAAGGCATTGACTTTGTGTATTCTCATTCCAGCAACTCTGAGCATAAATAAGTTTCTTAAACATATGTGATGAAGCAATCTAGATTAATTTTGATGAAATAAAGCTATTTGAATAATTTTATTTTCCCATCATGTTTGTGTGTCTTCTGTTTCTTCTGTTATTGTGCTAAACAATAAATAAAATGAATCAATCTTTATTGCTACCCAGTTACTGATTTTTAAGTGAACTTTTATTTTAAAATCGTTTTAGATGTACAGAAATATTACAAGGATAGTACAGACACTTCCCACATACCCCATATCCATTTACTCTATCTTTAACATCTTACATTTATTTGGTACATTTGTTATACTTAAAGAATCAATACTGATACACTATTATTAACTAAAGTCTTTAATTTATTCAGATTCCCTTTAGTTTTTACCCAAAGTCCTTTTTCTGTTCCAGTATCCATCCAGGTTACCAGAGTTACGTTTAATTGTCATGTCTCCTTAGGATTCTCTTGACTGTGGTGGTTTTTAAAGCTTGCCTTCTTTTTTTTTTTTTTAAGATTTTTTTTATTTTTTTCCTTTTTTTCTCCCCAAAGCCCCTCGGTACATAGTTGTATATTCTTCGTTGTGGGTCCTTCTAGTTGTGGCATGTGGGACGCTGCCTCAGCGTGGGTTGATGAGCAGTGCCATGTCTGCACCCAGGATTCTAACCAATGAAACAGTGGGCCGCCTGCTGCGGAGCACGAGAACTTAACCACTCGGCCACGGGGCCAGCCCAAAGCTTGCCTTCTTTTTGATGGCCTTGGAAGTTTTGAGAGGTATAGGTCAAGTATTTTCTCGAACACTCCTCAATTGGTTTTTGTCTAATGTTTTTCTCGTGGTTAGACTGGGTTGTATGTTTTTAGGAGGAAGAGCCAAAGAGGTAAAACACTATTTTTATTACATTTTATCAAGGGTACATACTATGAAGCTGATTTATCACTGTTGTTGTTGACCTTGATCAGCTGGCTGAGGCAGTGTCGATCCCAGTTACATTTCCAGACATCAGGAAAAACAGGTGCAAACTGCATAAACGTATCTCAAGTACTCAAGAAATAAAAACTAAAGGTCAAGATAGTTTGAAGGCACAATGATGCTTCAAGTGATATTATTCAAGATTAATTAATTGGTAAAATACAAATAAAGAAATATTGAAGCAACAAGCTAGTAATATAATTTTCCTTACAAACCTACATTACAGACAGAACTAATTTGATAATTTCCACATAGGAAAAGGTAGATGATTTTTATTCACTCAAAATTGCTATATTATAAATAAATGTATTTAATATACCTGAGAACATTATTGTCAGTCACTTTCTAAGTCACTTTTCATGAAAATATTTTGTGCACATGCAAAAGAATTTTATTTCTAGTTTCAGCTCTATCTGTGACTTGATTTAGATATGGCACAAGAGATAGGCTGCAACATAAATTTATAATCAATGTAAAATATTAAATTATAAATATGACTTACCAGTATTAGCTACAGGTGATGTTTTGGTTCATACAATGACAATATATTTATATTTGTTCATATCATGTTCACTGATACAATGCCATATATATGTATATAATACATAATACATATTACATGATGTATATATATATATATATGATTTCAGCTCTACTTGGTGCTTAAATTTAAGCAACTGTGACCCTGACAAATTAAATCCTTACAAAACTTTAAATGAGTTTTTATCCTCTGGTAGATCATATATATGTTAAAAAATTTCTGTTAGATAAAACGGCAAAGTTGTCCCACTTAAATTTCCTGGAGCAACAATTATACTCATTTAGAGTTATAATAGAGTGAAAGCAACTATAGAGGCTGGTTCGTGCAGTCGAGAAGCTGTTAAAAATATCCTACTGGTAGGAAAAACTTGGATGCCTCCCAGGTAACTAGGCCAAACATTTCCAGACAATACCTCACTGTTGATCTCAAACCATTTTTTAAGTCCATTTTGCTGTAATTTGAGCCAGAGCTAGAGGAAACAGACTGTCCTGAAAATGTGGCATCGGCAGCCCTGGAGATTTTGCGCAGATAGGTTGCTTAAACATAGGCAATGAAATAATTTGAAATTAATGTTTCCAATGTCATGTATCCAAATAAATGAGTTAGGATATTGAAATAAAAATGCCCAAATTTAAGTGTTCTGATTAAGTTTTTTTCTCTTTTTTGGGGAGGCATATTTCTTGTTATGTCACACAGCAAATTAAAATATTCTATATCTTGGAAACTGATTCAGTTATCTTTCGTTAGCCCTACTCAAAGAAGACATTAATTGTACAGAAAACTCTTTCTGCCTTGACAGAGGTGAATTCTAGTGATATCTACTATTTATACATAATGAATAACATCTGCTCAATGAAATATGATGTATACAAAAAAACTATACTACATTTAAAAAATATGTATTGCAAGGCTTAGGTTGGAAACTGTCATAGGACACTGAACAAGTGACCCCAAAAGAACAGGACATTTGTTCAATTTATCTTTGAATCTCTAGAGATTAGTGCCTTATCCAAAAAAACTCCAAAAAAAAGTATTAAATAACGAATGACTCATGTTATTTAGTTTGCTTAATGAAAGGCTAAGTGCAAGTAGGATATATATAAAAATTTAGTCAGCCTATCAGCAAAGATTTTTATATTTACTATATGTTAAGCACTAATGGTAAAACACCTGTAATGTATAAGGTTAATGTTTCATATTCCAATTCCCTTAAGTGAACAAACTAGATATAAATTCAGGATAAGTCTAACGAATAGAATAACAGGCGAGAACCAAGCCTAAGGAGAAAAACATAACGTTGGGGCATTAGTAAGAGGGTAAATCGGGGTCATTTCTTGAGGTACCTGAAATGAAGATGGGATGATAGCAAAAGCAGCAAGTCTGTGTATTCTGGTTTCAGACTACATCATAAAATCACCAGTCAAGGCAACGACAAGAATCTCTGCAATGAATTGTTTCCTTATGTAGAATGCGCAGCTTGCTTGCTAATTTTAAGGAGTTTCTGTTTGAAAAAGTTGTAATAAAATGGAGATTTTTATGAATTTTTCTATGAACCTATAATATATAAATTTGCATTTGAAAGTGATCTAGAAACATTTTTCAATGTTTCTATTTTCACTTTGCAAATAACTCATAATATCCTATATATTTTTTAAAAATTTTTGACAACTTTATTGAGGCATAATTGATGTGTAATACTCAGCATAATTAAAGGTTACAATTTGATAAATTTGGAATATGAACATTATTGAAACAATCACCACAATCAAGAGAGTGAAACTACCCTTTGCCCCCCAAAAAGTCCTCATGCCTCTTTAAAATCCACTTCCTCTTGCATCTCTGAGATCTCCTTCCCCATGCAACCATGGATGTGGCTTTTTTCCAAATAGATTACTTTTTCTTGGAGTTTCACATAAATGAGATCATAGAGTATACACTTTTTTGTCTGAATTTTTAAATGCAGCATAATTATTTGATTTCATCCCTGTCGTTGTATGCTTTCACTCACGGTTCACTCACTTTTTATTGCTGAATGACATTCTATTATGTGGATATACCACAATTTGTTTATCCATTCCTCTGTTGACAGAAAGATGAGTTGTTTCCCGTTGGGGCTGTTACACACAGCTGCTAAGACAATTCACATACAAGCCTTTTTAGGGACATTTGCTTTCTTTTTTTCTGGGTATGTACCTAGGAAAAATATGACTAGATCATATAATAGGTATGTGTTTAATATTTTAAGGAAATGTCAAACTGTTTCCCAAAGTGGTTGTACCATTTTATATTTAAACCGGCAAGGTCTGAGGTTGATAGTTCCTCCACATTCTTCCCACATTTCATGTGATCAGGTTTTACTTCATTTTGTTTTGTTTTAGTCGTAATGGTGTATAATGACATCTCACTGTAGATTTCATTTACATTTTCCTAACGACTAGTGATGTTTGACATCTTTTCATACTCTTATTTGTTATCCATATGTCTTCTTTGATGAATTCTTTTCAACTATTTTGTCTAATTTTTATTGGATCGTTCACATGTTATTGAGTTTTGAGAGTTCCTTATATTTTTTTAAATACAAGTACTTTACAAGTGCTTTGCAAGTGTTTACTCCTAATCTGTAGAGTTTTTTTATTTTCTTGACAGTATCATTTGAAGAACTAAAGTTTTTAATTTGGATAAAGTCCAACTTATCAATTAGTTATTTTATGGATTGATTTGTACCTAAGAATTCTTTGCTAATCCAAGTTTCACAAATATTTTATCCTATTTTTTACTAGAATTTTTATAGTTCTAGCTTTTACATTTAATTCTATGCTCCACTTTGTGGTAATTTTTGTGTGCAGTGTGTTGTATTCCTCAAAGTTCATTGTTTTGCAACCGATATTCAATTGCTTCAGTCTTAGTTGATGAAAAGACATCTTTTCTCCACTCAATTGCCTTTGCAACTTTGTCAAAAATAAGTTTCCATATATGTGTGTATCAATTACTGAACTCTATTCTGTTCCATTAATCAATTTGTTTATTATTTTGCCCTAAGTGCACTCATTTGATTACAATAGCTTTAGTCTAAGTCTTAAAATATAGTAAGTTGGTGTTAGTTTTCCAACATTGTTTTTCTTTTCAAATTGTTTTGGCTATTCTATATCCTTCAAATTTTTATATGAATTTTGGACTTATCTTGACAATTTCTACAGAAAGCTTTCTGAGAATATGATTGGAATTGCATTGAATCTTTAGATAAATTTGTGTAGAATTAGTATTTAATATTACTGTCTTCTGATCCATCAGTAAGGTATATCACTCTTCTGACTTAGAGTTTCTTTAATTTCTCTCAGTAAAGGTTTGTAATTTTCAGTGTACAGGCCTCCCACATCTTTTGTCAGATTTGTCCTTCAATAGAATTTTAAAATTATTTTAATTTCTCATTGCTCATTGAGGAATACAGAAGTATCATAGACTTTAGTATATTAAACTCATGTCCAGCAGCCCCACTAAATTCATTTGTTAGTTTTAGTAGCTTACTTTTTAGATTCCATACATGGACCATGATGTTATCTGTAAATAAATAAAATTTCATTGCCTCCTTTCCAACCTGGGTTCATGTTTTTTTTTTTTGCCTGACTTCACTGGGCAGACATTTCAGTACAATGTTAAATAGAAACTTTGTGAACAGATATCTTTGTTGTTTTCTAGTTTTATGATGTAATTTTTTGTAAGTCCCTTTATCAGTTTGAGGAAGTTCTCTTTTAGTTTTAGTTTTTAAAAAAGTTTTCGACAGAAATTGATGTTGCAGTTTTTTTTCAAATACCCTTTCTGAATCTATTGAAATGATCAAAATGGGAATACAATTAAGGCCATCTATTATATTATAGTTCCTGAAGGAGAAGAGTGATGGGAACCAGAGGAGATAAAAAAATGTGCTAGAATAAATAATGGTTGAAAATTTTCCAATTTTGATAAAAACTATAAAGCAACAGATCCATAGGCTCAATCAACTTCAAGCACAATAAACACAAAGAAAAATATGCTAGCACATTATCATCAAACTGATTAAAACCACTGATAAAAAGAAAAGGTTAAAAGCAGTCAAAGCAAGAAAACACATTTTATGGAAAAGAACAAAGATATGGATGAAAGGAGATGTCTCGTTGAAAATAACGTAAGCAAGATGACAATGGGACATATTTAAAGTATTGAAGAGAAAAAAAGTTGTCACGCTTGTATTCTATACCCACTGAAAATCTCTGAAAAAGAAGGAGAAATAGAGATCTTCCAACATAGAAAACTAAAAAAATTCATCACCAGCAGACCCACACTCCAAGAAATAGTAAAGAAATTCCTTCGGGCAGAAGAAAATGATACCAGACTGAAATCTGGAAGTATAAAAGGAGCAGTGGAAATAGTAACCAGAGAGGAAAATGCTTTTTTAAATCTCATATCTCTTAAAAAGATAACTGACCATTTAAACAAATAATAACTGAGTTGTGGGCTTTATAACATATGTGTAAGTATAATGGATGACAACAACAGTCTAAAGATTGGGAGTGGAGAAATGGAAGTATGCTATTGAAAAGTTCTTATATGAAGTGATACAATATCATTTGAAGATACACTGTGGGAAGAAACATTCATGCCTTCATGATCTGAAGGCTTACAGAATGCCTGGTTTACAGTAATAACATCCTACATATGTCACCTCGGAACAAGTGACCATTAAATGCTTAGCTAAAGTGCCAGTTTGGAATGATACCCTAAGGAGTTGGAGTGCTGTATTCCAAGATGCTGTTTATAAATTAAAACACTGGATGATATATGGTGTTGTTTTATGGTACCTAGCAGGAAAGGACATAATTTATTTACCGGAGAGGGGGATAATCTATTTTGATTATCATGTGTAGCTAACAGGCATATGAGCATATGTAGGACTTGAGGAATTCACTGGGGTCTCTCTTGTTGCTTACGTGTCTACTGAAAATATTGGAATGACAATTTCAGCAACCATAACCTGACCAGGGTGAGAAAACTAAAGGCTTTATTCCCTCAGGAATTGAAATCTGGGTGACCTCACCATGCATTCACGCAATCTAGGGAAGCTGAAGAAATGCATCAGCTGAGGCTGATGCAAATAGAGAATCAGTAGTAGGGGAAGTTGATGAAACCATCAATTATGTATGATCTCAAGATCAGCTACAGGGTTCGGACAATGTTTGCTCCACTAATCCTCTTGTGTTGAATCTTTTTAGTGTGTAACAAGCCACCACATCAAGTACACTCAATGTGGGCATGAGCTGATTTGAGTGTAAAAAGAGATTATTTGTGTCAAGTACAGGTAGTTCTCTGGTCTACAAATTCTCTGTCCATTACTAGTTCTGGCTGCGGCTGTAGTTAACAGTCTCTGTATAATCCAGCTACATTCGATTTCAAGACCCTGACACTGCTCTCAAGTTTTCTGCCTTTTGTTCCCCAAAACTTCAGGAACACAGGGCAACCCAGAAATGTGAAGGATTAAAGCATCAAGCCAAATCTTCATCTATTGGGGTTCAGAGTTAGTGGATAAGTGCACCTAACATCTTTCTCTTGTAGCGACAGAATTAATGCAGATCTGGCATGATTTTTCAGATGGATTACAGCAAGTTCCAAATCCAGTTTTCAAAGCAGTTAACCAGATCAACAGCTCATCCTTTATTGGTGTTTTCTCTTTTTTTATGTTACTCTTCTAACTCCCTCTTTCTTAGCATCACCTTCTGAATAAACTAGCTGCACATGTCTTAGCCCCTGCTTTTTCACAGGAACCCAACCAAGACCCCATAGCTCTGAGGTGAAGCCAGTTTTTGGAGTGCGAGCATTGTATTGAACATTTTAGTTCAACATCTTCTCCATCTCATCCTTACTCTGTAATTTGTTGTTTCTTGAGAATATACGTTAGAATCATGGGATCAAAATATAATTATTTTTAGGCTTCTTATCAAGGACTGACATATTGCTTTTCAAAACATGTCCCAATGTACATAGCCATCAGTAGAGAATGGAGTTAGTACTTACTTAAAAATATTACCCAAGCTGATGTTGATAGAATTAGTGTGATTTTGACCAGACTGAGAAAAAGTTTACATACCAAATAAAATAGCTTGTTGTATTTTGTATTTAGAACATATTGCTTGTTTATTCCCAATACTCTTAGATATGTTTTCTATTCTGACTTAATTATGCTCGAATCTAGAAAATATTGAGTAAGATATAGTCACTATAAATAGGGGAAAAGCAATTCTGATTATCACGTGTAGGCAATATTACTGTTTCATATTGAGAGTTACATAACTTATTTTTTTATTCCTGTTTTGTTAGATAATTAATGAACAGGAGGCTTTCCTTTCAATGGAGTATTTTTCCTAGATCGTTTCAAATATATCACCTTGAAAAAAATAGGCACTTAGCTATCATTTAAGAAAATTAAATATTTTTGCCATAATATGTGCTACACAATGATACACATGACTAATAAAGCAATCTCAATAAAGTAATCCCTTGGAATCTTCTTTAGTTAATTGATAGAAATGTGAACTGTCAGATATTTTTTTCTCATATATTGATAATATACACTGCCATCATAAAAGAAGATTTATGTTTGATCTGTACTTTGAGATTGCTTGTTATATCTGGTGCAGATATACTTTTTAAAATAAATAAATTCATGTTCACTCTCTGTCCTTATTGCGTGTGTCTGTGGTTCTATTTTGCCTTTATTTTAGATCTGCACAGTTTTTCTTCTTTTTAGACCACAAATTCCTTGAGAGAGTTATATATCAGGAACCTCCCAACCCAGTGTATGATAATAATACATATGCAATGAATCCCAAACAACCATTTTGGTCAATTTTTCTTAGTCAAAATGGTTTATTTTTTAAATGCTTTATCCACTTCAATTCAAATAAAACTAAAAACTTTTTAAAATTGGAAATTATTTTTATATTAAGAGTCTCAGAAGTAAAAATCCTGGATAAATATGTTGGATAAATATAATTTTTTAATGAGTTAATAATCTATTAAATATACTGATGACTTCTGCATATGTTCTGGTAACAAAACTTCTTTTCGATTATTTTTCAAGGAGATTCATCTAAAACTCTTTAATTAATTAAAATAACATATAGTATTGGTATACGTCTGTGGCAAGAGGAGTTGATTATTGATTCCTCTAAGTCAATAAAATAATTATCTTCTTTTTCACTAGAAAAGAATCTTTGCATTTTTATATCTAATTGAGTATGTTGATAACTAATGATTAGCTATTTATAATTAGTGTTTGTTATGAATAGAAGTGATATATAACAATAAATTTTTTCATAATAATTAATTATTTGTTATTAATAAGGATTTAGCTGAAGATTTTAATTACTGTGTAATGAGTTCAATATTTCTTTTCTTGGATTCATACCAATATGACAGCAAACACTTATTTGATTGGTTACTAGAATAATACCAATATCGTTATAAGTTGCTACAAGTTGAGCCACCAATTTAAACAAAATTAAAGAATTATACATAAAATTAAAATTAGAACTTATCTTTAAATTCAGGTGTAAATACATTTATATATAAACTATTATACTTATTGTGATTTTTATATTACCTCCATGCTACAAATGAACACTTTCAAAATATGACACAAATAAGGCAAAATATGATAACCTGGCGATATTGCTGTCTCTACTTTGAAGCAATAAGCCAATGCGTAGGTGCTGAAGGACAAGATGAACAAATTTAAAATAACTTGAAGTTAATCTTATCTCAAAAGAACCTGAAATTAGTAGATCAATTTTTTAAGAGTATTTTTAACAGGGCTTGTAACTAGGAACATTCTGATTAATTTCAATTAGCCAAATTATCATAGAGACCTGAATAAATAGAAACAGGAATGGGCAAAATGTCAGTATAATCTGACAGATTTCTCCCCTGCTTCTTTAGCATTTTATTGAATTAAAACAACTGTAAAAGTATTCGAAAATTTGATGGCAGGGATTTGATAAATAGTTTATCAATAATTTGCAGCAGAGAAAACCACAGAAGCATCTGTTCGGGAAACAGATCACTAAATTGAACATGTGCCTTGGAAATGGTTGAGGTGGTTTAAGCCTTAAAGCAAGGAAGAAAATGGAAGTCATTTCTGCTACCAAATTACGTTATCTGGTCTAGAAATGCTGAAATATCTTTTAATATTTTGAAATGAATATTTTGAAGAAAACGCCGCCATGCCATTTCCAGTCAGTATGCAATTAGATTGAAAATACTGCCTTCCCTCCAGGCAATAGATTCTGCCTTTCTTCTGTTATATGCATTCGAATTGTACTGAAAAGGAGAATTACTAATTTGTGAGTAGATTGTTGAACTTGAAAATATATTTAGTTACTTTGAAAGTTTAGAATATCTCTTTACCAAGCATAGCTCCGTCTGAAAAAGAAATCTTAGAGTTACAATATAAGCAAAGCACATACAATACCTGGCAACACATTTAGATTTGCTGCTTGGTCACAAGGCTGCACACAAAATGTGACTCTCTAATTTCTACATTGGCTACTGCTGTTGTATTTACTTTGGTATTATTTCAGCAATTCTGTCTAACATGAAGAAAATCTTTGTTACCATCTAAGCTACAGCCTTGACTCGTCCTCTTTTTAAAAGCTTTTTTAATTAGTGTTACAAGAATAAAAGATGAAATTCTCAGAGAATTTGCTGTTTGAAGAAAATTAATCTTGAAGCACTTGATAAATATCACTTTTTTCTGTACAAAATGAAATCCCCAAAGAACAACTTGACAGAAAGCTGTTCATCTATGGCTGTGCGTCCTGGATAGATGTTTGGGGCCACACAAGTGAGGACAGGTTTTCTTTTTTTTTATTTAAGACTCTGTGATCGCAAACTCACATGCTGCTAAGCATGTAATTTGTCAACGTGCCCATGTGGAAATGACAATTGAAGGCAGAAGAAGGGTATGCTTCTGAAGACTTGTCAAATTCATTGCAGGTGGACAGTGAGAACCAATACCTATATTTTGAGAGGGACATTTGTTAATACCACTTAAAATGGAATGTGGGTTAACGGTAACTCCTTTACTGAGGAAGGAACACTAGCAACACTCACCAAAGTTGACTTCACTGATCTGTGGAAAAAAAGAAATTGTAAAGTATGACTTGAATGCAAAGAGTTTGGGATAATTCTGTGCCTCTTGATTCAAGAGCTTCTTCCATAGCAGAAGACTGCTAGTCTGCTACTCAATACAATTCTCCTCATTTCTTAGATTGTCTATAATTTTGGAGGCAGAAATATGCACACACCCCCCAACAATAGACTCCCATTCTCAGCCTCCAACTCAGATAAGAGACGGAGAATGAGATGGAAGTAGAAGTTTTTAAACCCTTACTCTTCCCTCTTCATTTTTCTTCCTGCTAGAAACATTCGCAGTCATCACCATGAGCTTCATGTTAAGGATGGTGAAGATGAAAAACAGCAGAAGCATGTGATACTGAGGATATAAATGAGAGAAAAGTAAACCTCTGCTGTGTTTAAAACTATGTGTGTTCTTCCAGGTCTCTGTAAACTAGCACTAAATAGTAAGTTAGTATTTCTAGTCATGGGAACGTTGACTCCATTTGATAAAACACACTTTGTGAATCAGTGTTTTGGCATGGTCATGACCAAACTGAACGGTAAAAACTGAATAGATGCCAAAAATTATACAGCAATTGCCATTATGTTATCCATCCTTTTCTCTATTACATTTAAATTTGATGAAAATAGCTTCATTATTGAAATGCAATTTGTATTAGAATTGAAATGTATTTTGTGGGGGTTTTAAAAAGAATGTTTTTCTTGAAATTGATTCTTCATTTTTGTACTGAAACATAGGATCGAGAGAGAGCTGTTTCTTTGTTGGCAGAGGTCAGCTTCCCTTAGAAGGCGCTATTTTGGTGTGAAGGAGGTTGACTGTGGTGTACTCAGATTACCACCCATGGAAGGGACGGGAAGGAAACAGGATTGGTCAGAGAGAGAAGCTGAGCTGTGACAAAGTCCTAATTTTAGCCTCAGTTGACCCCACGTGGAAGCCTAACACAAAGATGGAACTTCAGAGCGGTCTCTAGTTGAGGTGAGTGGGCTGGGTTTTTACTACACTGGCCTTGGCCAGTCTTTGGAAGTGGGCCACCCAAGGCCTTGGGCTTGGTTTCTGTGAGGCAGCTGTGAGCTGAGTAGGGGTCGACAGTGGGAAGCTGGCTGATGGCAGCACTTTCCACTGGATTACAAGTCCTCTATTTCTGAATGGCAATCTGGGCAGCAGATCACAGAAGCACAGAAAATATATTGATTTTGTTAAGGAAACTAATTTCTAAAGCAAAAAAGTGGTATGCATGTGTATTTCTGAGGAGAAGTAAATGAAACTGTGATCAGATCCTCAATTTTTTTAAACTTCTACTTTAGATAAAATGTTTAAAAAGTGCTTAATTTTTTGAAAACGGACAAAAATACTGCTCATTTAAAAGTATAGTGTGCAGATTTAAAAAAACATTTAAACAGGATTGAATTTTAGGCAAACTTGTCCTAAGTGAATTTACCTTTAGGTAAAGTGACTTTAGGCTTACTGGTTGGATCAAGAGCAATGTTTTTGCTGATTCCAAATTTCTAGGTAAGTGCAATCAATTAATATTATTATGCCCAAAAAGACAAGTATCTAGAACAATTAATAATTTCTTTTGATGAATCTGTTTAGAAAACGTGCTATCCTAAATAAAAATAAATATAAAAATAACTGAAGAGTTATAAAGCTATGCTATACTGTGCTCTTGAGAAAGTCATTCATATTTTTATTTCTTCCATTTCTTACTCTGCTAAAATTGTTTCTGCATCAGTGATTTAATTAATGTTGTAAAACACTCTAGAATCCAGAGATGAAGAACACTGAACAAGTGTAAAGTACCATTATGGTTTTCATCTCTGTCATTAACTACCCGTTTCTCTTGATTATTTAATCTAAGAAGGAAAGATAAGCAGCATTCTATATCCATTCCATCATTTCAGAAATAAATAAGCATAATAACTCCTTTCAATTGGAGTATTAAATTGGCAAATGCATTATTTAATAACTAATAGATCCACAATGCATCTCATTATGATTGCCCATTAAATTGCTATAACTTGAGCCTTGGGAATGTATGGATTGAAAGTGGGAAGTCTACTTAAATTTTATGTACTATTGAAAGTGAAAAACAGTTAAAAAGAAAAAAATAGAAAGAATATTTTCCGCTTTTTGCTTTAAAATTCCTATGACAAATGTCACTGTGCCTTCTAATTTTAGAGATATTAAAAGGGTATACGCGATTGTCATGGCCACCTATGTATCCTCTCTAACCAGTCATGTTTGGCAATTTCTTTCACCTAAAGTTCAATTCAATGATTTAACACTAGATTTCTGTGGCAAACTGAGAACTACTCATTTCCCCAGCCATTTCTTTATAGTTCTGATTCCCTTGGGGCAGTAAGAAAAATCAGAACACTAATCACCAAAATGGATAAAGAGATCTGAATTATTTTTTGCTGGTCAATCATCTCAGTAAAATTTCTTTAGCAGTGCCTTCCAACTTTTAGAAATGCAATATTCCTTCAGTGTATTCTAAGTTCAGTGGACAGGGAAAAATACTAAGGAGATCTATGCTCCAATTCCGACTTCTTCACTTAGAACTAAGTGAACACATGATTTCGTTAACTCCTGTGAGCTTCATTTCACCCATTTGCAAATGAGGGACAATATCCACCTTATAGAACTGTTGGGAAGAGTGAATGGAACAGAATATAGAAAGTTTTTAGTGCTGTGCATGACAAATTATAAACACTTGAAAAGTTTTCTATACTTTCTCTCATTTTTCACTCCTATTCATTCCTACTTTAGTTATCTTTTACATTTATTATGTTATTTTCATATCTTTTGCCTCTCATCTCTATCTCTCTTAACTACCAGTGCTTTATTCTCTGACAGTGTTTCTATCACTTGAGTTTTACCATAAAATATTTTGGCACAGAGTTTTCTTTAGTGTTATACCTGCCTCTTTCCATATCAATAGTGTGATTTTTAAAAAATTGTCCTTTTCTTGCTTCAGATTCCCTCACTAAGTATTCATGTAACCAATTCATTCATTTCTTGAATAGATTCAATAAGTAAATAAATAAGCATGTAAAGTCTATTTTGTGCTTGGCACTCTGTTACCTTCTAGATTTATAGTGGGGATTAAAACCGTCACAGAGGGACAGACAAAAACAAGTTTAAATTTTACAAATCTTTAAATAATTTTGGGATTGAGCAGAGTCCCTTAACTGAGATTAAGACAGGAAGTTTCCAAACAGTTTTGGTTCACAGCAGCCCTAGGCCCAAAGAAATAGCTAATAATTTAGTTTATTAATTAGTTAGATCAAAAAATTAATATTACTCGTCTGTTGGGTGTCTGGTAGATGGTGCTGTGAATTAAACACAAGAAGTTAAACTCTCTAACGGTGTCCCTGTGAGTTTGCTATGGCGCCACAGGGCCACTCGGTACACAGCACAACCTGGGCACAATGGGATTAAGAGTTACAGAGGGATCTGCTTTGAAGAAGTGCACTCTGGGAAGTTGACAGTGAAGACAAGATCCAGAAGATGAGAAGGGCTCAGCCTGATAATGTTGCTGAATTTGCTTTATCTGCTCCTAACTGCATATAAATTCCATTCTTTTCAGCTGAACTGTGTCTTTTAGCATACTTGCCAGTATCTCTCCAATGAAACATCAAAATAGCAATTACACTCCCTCCTCTGCAAAATGTTCTTTGGTTAATTTATAGAGAAGAATATTTTCTAGCAATTCTACTCTGGCTAAATGAGTAACTAAAATCTCTGTTTTCCATATTAGTTTACTAAATACACAGGAGGGTAAACATCTTTGTACTTCTTGTAGATAAAATACTCATTCTATGCCTTATATATGTATCCTGTGGAAGTTTGGCATTTTAACCCTTTAATTATCTCAAGCATAAGGAAAAGAACATATGTTAAAAGTATTTATTTATTATTTAAAATTTCATATGGAATATTTCAAGCAAAAATTGAGTAGCATGATGAACTATTGTGTACTTGTCACCTAGTTTTTATAATTATCACTTCAAGATACATTTTTCTTTGAAGTAAATCCCAGACATTATGTTATTGCATCCATTTCAATATGTACTTTTAAAAAATAAAAAAAGAACTCTAAGAAAAATAATCTTGGTACTGCTATTGTATCTTTAATATCAGCAAAAACCTAGTCAATATTCCTATTTCTAAAGCCTTATTTTAAAAACATTACTTTTTTTAAATTTGACTCAAGATCTAAATAAATTCTATGTATGGTGATTGGCTGTTATGTTTCTTGTAGGAGAGGAAGAACATTTCCTCTACCCACTCTAGGTCCTTCTGGCTGGGCTATGAATTAAATTGACATGAGACAGAATAACAGGAGAAAATCAACCAAGGCTTTACAACACGTGTACACAGGAGAGACTCAGGCAAACTGAGCAACTTGCCAAAATGGCAGAGGCTCTCATCTCAATTACCATCTTCAACTAAAGACAAAGGAGGATGTTGGGCATAATGGTTTGAGACTTCAAATGGGAGAAAGGCAATTCATGTGGGCATGGAAAAGCAAATGTTTGGTAAACAGAACTTTGATGAAAGTGGGCTTAGCAAGGATCCTCCCAGTCTACTGGATACCCAGAGCTATTTTTGGTGATGGCCTGTCCTGAGGACAGGCCTTTATCTTAAATTTCTTTTAGGCAGTTAGCGGGAAGGTCAATGTTTCTTTCAGAGTCTTTTTGTTCTTAAAAATAATCAAGCCAAAGAGACACATTTTGAGGTAGCCAGTTCTGATCCCCCACATTTCCTAAGGCTCTTCTTAATCTATAAGTTCCTCTTAATCATCCTCTCCTTTCCGGTAACTTTCTTGTAGAAGAAACTGCATTGCTTTTTTTCCAGAGGTCCTCGCAGTGTAGATTTTGCTGATTATATTCAAAATCCTTTATCCCTGATTTCTGATAAAATGGTAGTTAGGTGTGGAATATTGATCAGATTTAGTTTTTATCTTTTTTTAATTAATTAATTTTTTCTTTGAGGAAGATTAGCCCTGAGCTAACATCTGCCACGAATCCTCCTCTTTTTTGCTGAGGAAGAGTGGCCCTGAGCTAACATCTGTGCCCATCTTCCTCTCTGTAGGACACCTGCCACAGGGTGGCTTAACAAGTGGTACACAGATCTACACCTGGGATCCCAATCAGCAAACCCCTGAAGCAAAACATGCGAACTTAACTACTGTGCCACTGGGCCGGCCACCTTGAACTTTTTTTTAGACTACTTCATTGGTGATATTTGTACCTCCATCAGGTGATATGCAACGTCTTGTCTCTCTTTACAGAAAAGATGTTTCCCAGTGATAATTACAAAGGACTACAAACCATTAGGAATTGTAAAATTATGACATTCCGGTTTTAACATTGCCTCACTATCTATCAGCCAAAACACTTCTATAAAGAGAAATTTTCCTTCATAAACTTCTCATTAGCTTAAGGAAATAAACTAGACTTAATTCAGAGGTGGAACTAGATTTTTTCCATTTGGTTTTTCAATTTTAAATTAAAGATTTGGTTTGCTATCACCCTCCAAATGTGACCATTAATGTTTTCTTTATTGTATTATTACAGACTCAAAGATTTAAATATATTTATTATATTCCAATTTCAATTGTGTTTATTGATGCTTAAATTCTTGTTTTTTACGTTTTGGGGTTTTTTAACCAGTTATGGTCGTTAGCTGTTGATGACATTTCCTTTTTTCTTATACCACAAGATGTTCCAGGCTTATAACTTCCTGTACCAGATCTAGAATCTGTTGTTTCTTCTTATGGTGAGAAATGATATTCAGAGGTAGCAGATTAGGTGCTAGGTTCTGTGCAACATTGTTATCAAAAACAAAAATAAAGACATGAAAATATTTACCAGCTGTGTGATGAGGGGAAGTAGGGAAGGTAGGCGTCCAATGGAGAATTATCTCAGGAGCTGAAATGATGGGCCAAGACTGACAGTATGAAGTTTATGACACACGAAAGAAAACTCTGAACTCATGTCTAAGAAAACAGTCTCCACTTGGAAAATCTCTAATATCCCTTCATATGTAAATGACTCAGGGGCTCTGTCTGACAGTTAGCTCAAAAAGAATCATCAGAATGATGTGGCTGCCAGCAAAGCCAATAGGATCATTGGCTGCAAAATGAAATCAGAGCCAAAATTCAAATCTTTGTAGATGACGATTCAACTAGTATCTGTGCTACTTATATTGCACTTGTTGAATTTAACTGAGATTCAGATCTTGGTTTAAATGTTGGTTAACTAGAGAGAAGTAACCAGAATGGAGAAATTTTTTGAAATCGTATCTTACAAAGAAAATAGAAGAAAGTACATCTATTAACCAAGTAATGATAGGATCTGAAGAAGCATTTGGAAGACTGGACTATGTAGGAGGGGATTTCATAATTTATGGAGATATAAAGGACAGAAGGAATATTCAAGAGTGATTGGAGGCAGACAGTTTTGCTTTAAATAGGACTCACCTATCTGTTAGAGCTATCAAAACAGAAACAGACTACCTTGGGACTTAATGAGTTTCCTCTCACTGGAAGAATGCATGAGACTTTGAATGCCAGGGAATGGAGTTGCTGTGTAAGAGACTCTAATAAGAGACTATCTAAAAGATTCTGTTTCTATTATTTGAAAAAAAAAAAATCATGACAAACTTTGAAAATCCCTAAGGCATTTCTTTAAGAAACTCTTTTTAATTTCTTTGAGATAAAAATTAAACATAACGTATGCACAGAAAAGTGAACAAGGCATAAATGTATAGCTTGATGACTTTTTTACAAAGTGAACATACCCACATTACCACCACACAAATAAAGAATTAAACATTGCCAGCAACCCAGGCATCTCACTTGGGATATCAAGATACACCTCCTTTTAACTTACTTCCAAAAGCTAATCACTATTTTAATTTCTATCACCGTAGATTATTTTACCAAGTTTGGACTTTAGGTAAATAGAATCATACAGAATGTATTTTGTGTGTGTCTGGCTCTTTTGGACCAATACAATGTGTGAGATTCATTTGTGTTATTGCATCTAGCAAAGTTCATTCCTTTTAATTGCTCAATTATATTCCATTATTCCATTATGCATTTATGTTTGCATATTCTGGTAGTTTTCAGTTTGGGGCAATTATGAACAATGATACTATAATCAAACTTGTATGTATCTTTGGTGCATGGATATGCACATATCTGTTGGTATATACCTAGAAGTGAAACTACTGATTGTTTGTGAGTTCAGCATTAATAGATATTGCTATACAGTTGTTCTCAGTGGGAACATTCATCTGTCTCAAACTACTCAATTGTATTGAAAAGGAAGAGTTGGCAGTCCTATTTATACTTTTTATTTTTATTTTTAAAATATGTACACTTATACAATACTGCCCTTAGATCTGAGCATTTGGGTCCCCTGCCTTGGGCCTCACCTTCACTCTGACCCAGTCACATTCCTACCCACAGGGCCCAGAGGACCCATCCATTAGGAAACTGAATCTCCGATCTCCTGGGTTCTAAGTACCTGGGAACGTGGAATTGTCTACACTGCCTGAGCCCCCTTCCAGGCTTCTCTTCTCCTCTTCTCCTAGGTTTGCTACCTGAAGGCAGACACACCTAATGTAAGCACCTCAGGTCCAAGGGGTGGTCTGAGAGGTGGCATCAGAGGTGCCGCTGATTAGCTATTTGGAGGAAATGGAGCTTAGATGTGCAGTGAAGCCTGGAACAGCTATAACCGTGTACAAGAGATCTCTTTTGGATTGGATAGATCCACATGTGGGAAAAAAAAACAGGGGCAAGTCAAAATATAAAGGTTGAAGAAATCAAGAAATCTAAATTCAGATCCGGAAATTCAGGATCCTTATGAAGGTATATTTGTCAAGGTAGAACATAGAATATTTAATATATGTATAAGTTAAAGACTTTGATACAAGATATATTGGTTTCCATTTGCACTCTGTCCCTCAGCCCCCTAAATGTTAGGACTAGGTTGGTTATCCAGTTATATCACAAAATATGAAAAAAGAAGTAAAGAAAGAATATTATGTGAGTGGCTGAAGTATGTTTGAAATCCTCATTCTGAATTTGACTCTCAGTACTCACCTGGACAGTCTAAATTCAAGAAGGTAATCACTTGAGAAAAATTAGAATAGCTGAACTCTGTGGTGTCATTACAATTTGTTTCTCTTTTCATTAGTCCTTTTAAATAATTTTGTGTAGACATACTGACAATATGGAACTTAAAGGTAAAACCAGTGGTGATAAATCAATAATAGAAATTTAAAACTTAACCTCAATTGATGATAACAACCAGAGAAAAATATCAACGTTTAGGTGGAAATATAAATTGTAATATTTATCTATGTATAATATTTAGCTGTGGATGGTGTAATATTTAGCTATGGTGTAATATGGTGTAATATTTAGCTATGGATCCATTAATACAATCTCACCCTTACTGTTCCACACAATGGAATATAAATACACTTCATTTACAGATGTATGCATATTTAAAAATTATTTGATCTGTACATTTCAGATCTGTGCCATTTATAATAGGATATGTCTCAATAAACCTTTTAAACAAACAAAAAGTTGCTTGATTATTCAAATTATTCAGGTAACAGTACCGTCTTGTTAATTGTTTTCCCTTTTGCTGAAGGGTACCCATTTTCAACATTACTAACTATATTAAGAAAGAGTTCTCTAAAGTTTGAAAGTCTATATATTGCCAACAGTGTATGAAAACTATAAGTTGATAGATGAATTTGGTTTTATTTTTAACATATATCTCCATTGACAAAATGCAATTAAATTAGAGTTAATGCTAGAGCAAATTTTAAACTTTTTAGTAGTCCTTTTATTTAAGGATATTAAATGTTAATAACTTGAAATGTTAATATTAATGTTTATAACTTGAAAATATACATGTTTGATGGTCTTCTGTTTTTAAAACATTGTTAAAATGTTGTAAAGTATATTCTTTTGAGGGAAAGAAATACTTAGCAAAGGGGTGGGTGAATATTTTGGTAAGACTTCTTTAAGGAAAAAATATACATATAATCAATATATATAAAATGTATATAAGAGATATATAAAATATGCATAATAAAACAAAATATATGTAATCATTGAATGAGCCATCTGGTGATTATGAATAAGAATTCACAAAGTATTCCATTCTTAAATGTCTCTTTCATCACATTTAATTTCTAAACTCTATTCCCTCCACCTTCCAGTACATGTCAGCTACATAATTCAGTGAGTAAGGAGAAGACTCTGTCTATCCTACAGCCAGAGAGTAGTGAGATCCAAAATTACCCTTTGAAACAGCAAATATATAACAAGGCAAAAGACACAAGACTATAAAACATGGGGAAAAGAAAGGAGTCCAGCGTCTGGAAGCTTTCCTTGGTATGATCATTCTGGAAAGGAATATCAAGAGTTCATATCTCATTGAGACTAGAAGTCTGCACTTTTGTCCATTCTATCATGGCATCGATCCATTTGTCAAAGGATGGAAGTAAAATATTTTTTCTACCATGGACATGTTTTGACAGGACTGAAATTTAGCAACATTGATTTTACACGGTTGGTGGTCACCTCCCTCACCTGTAGGCAAATGTAGCACTTGGCTTCTCCTCCTTTTCCTGCTGTTAGTTTTTATTTGTCTATATGGCTTAGAGTTTGTATCAACCATGAAAAGGACAAAAGAATATTATTTTCAGCATAGATATTAATGCATATAAAAGATAAATGAAATACAAATTGATGAAATATTTTGGTGTGGTTGTGCTGGGTGCCTTTTTAGAACTCATAATTTTGAAGAGTAAATTCTACTAAAGTTCTATGAAATTCACAATAAAATGATATGCAATAAGCTGAACTACAGAATTTTTTGAATCTTGATCAAAAAACTAATTGAATCATGACTTTAAACATCCAATTTGCCAGTAGTATTTCCATTATTTATATTATATATGAAAGTAAAAATTATTATGAGAGTAGAGCAGGATTTTTAATTTCATAACAGGATTATTGGCTATTTAGAATACATTTTAAAATACTTAGAGTTTATGGTATATGGACTTCTCTCCTTTTCCTTCTCTCTACAGGAATTTTATTGAAAACTTGTCACATTGATGGACATTCAGTGGGTTAATTTTACAAAGATAATCATTTTTAGTTTACTCACACATTTCAGCAAAGCAAAAAAAATTTTATCAAAGACAAGTCTGACATAATGTCATTCATACATACATTTTATGTTAAATTAATTCCTGATTGTCTATTAGATATATATTTTACCTAGATTTTTCTAATTACTTTTCCTTGAAAATGAGTAGTCGGATGTATCATTTACCAACTCAGCAAGAAGCATGAACATAAATGCATCTCTTTATTTCTTTGATAGTTTGGTATGAGTAAGGTTATACACAGACACACATTCACACAAACACACATTACTTGGAAGATATTTAACAGAAAAATAGCTATTAGTACATTTTATTTTTAATTAAAAATAACACTCACATCATAATTTGAACAATAATCTGATGCCTTTATAAATGCTCTTCTAACTTTATCTATATTTTCCACATACCAAAAAACAATCTTTGTCTAGATAAGCAATGAAAAACTAGGCAATATTAAGTTGGTTTTAAAATATAAGTATAAAATAGGTCAGAGATAATGAGACCAATCCATTTTAATAACAATATTAACTAACTTTATAACATACAGGATGATTATCTGAATTATAAGAGAGTGGTTATTAAATTTTTAAGTTACCTTGCTGTGTTCTCAGTGACATGATTTAACCTCTAGTAATGAAATTAAGGTAATAATGTGTTGCTATGTTCTCATGCGGTTTTCTGTATGTTCCCTTGAAAAAAAAATCAACGTTTTCTTTAGTCATTTCCTTTCTATATGAGAGCATACCAGATGAAATGTGTAGCCACATTTAAAACTGGATGCAGCTGCTTTCAAGCACCCTCTTCTTTCCTTCCATCATGCTGTTGGAGTTCCTTAAGAGCCAGTTTTAGGTCTTCTTCCTTTACCTTGCTCTCTAAACAAACTCATTCAAACTGCTTTCTACAATTATTTGCAAGTCACTTACAGTCTAGAGTCCTCCTTTGACCTCAATACTTACCATTGGAATTTAACTGGGGCCCATAGAATTATTGGAAGGACTAGGGAACTGGCATATGGTAAAGCCAGGAGGTTAGGCAATAGGAATCACAGCCCAAGCCATTGCACACAGATGATCTGGGCAGGACTGCACTGCTGCCACATCTGCCCTGGACACCCATGACTGACACCCGCGTAGCTAGGCGCTAGATCATCACCGGGTTCTTGACTTCAAGCTGATGTCACTACTGATCCAGACAGAAAGTCTAACATGTACTAGCATTAAGACTCTAAATCCCAGGCTGGAGTATCTGATTGGCTGATCTTGGATACATGCCCATATTCTTGCTAATAAGAATGAGGAAAAGGAAACATGTCAGCTTGGCTTTTATTGTCTAACTCATTGTCTAATGCAGAGTCCTATGTTCTAACACACTGGCATCCCCAAATAGGAAACATCATTTAAATGCTGTTAGCCAAATATGAAAAGTAGCCACAAGGCCACTATCATTAAGACTTGTCTTTGATTCTAAGATCTTACAGAAACCTTAGGTCAGGTTATATTCGCCACTGAAATATTTGCAGTCAAACTCATACACTGTATTTAATAGACATTTACCCTACTTCTAAGCCAAACTCTAGGAAGGCTCCAAATCAGGTATCCCATGTCACATTTCCCTCATAGGTACATACATTTTCCAAGTGTTGCTTGGGGACAATGAACAGGTCTTCACCACTCATGGAAAATTTGTACCCCTTTGTGACTCAGTCTTTGCAATTCTAACAGCCTCTCCCATGATGGGCTGCTTCTGCCTTCTTTAATCTCTCAAATCTTTGTCTTCAATAAATCTCCACCTTCCAGAATGTTCTGGGTGTCAGCCTTCATGATGTCTTCTGAGGAAATACTAAAACACTGATATTTCACTGTTCAGCTTCTTACCAGAGAAAGACCCACGACTAAGAAGTAGAGTATATTTGGATTGGGAAAGAGAAGATGCTATTTTTCATTCTTGGTGAAAAAAGGATGTAAATTAATTTAACAAAAAGTAATATTGCCCCCTTCTTATCTCTAGTTATCTTCTTTAACCTCGCAAACTGTGGAGGCCCTTGCTGCTCTCAGGCTGGGTAACAGCATTGCGTGTGGCAAGTGCATGATCAGGGCCCACCTCCGACTCCAGCTTCTGCAGTTTTATACCTGTTGTTTCACCATATGGCCGAAGTCCCAGCTCTCAGGAATGAAAGGTGAGGTAGTTGAAAGCTGAACCTAAATC
Source organism: Equus przewalskii (assembly GCF_037783145.1). Lineage (NCBI taxonomy): Eukaryota > Metazoa > Chordata > Mammalia > Perissodactyla > Equidae > Equus > Equus przewalskii. The sequence continues at coordinate 96,689,181 of NC_091832.1, forward strand.
TTTTAGTTCCAGTTTAGCTTTTCATCTTTTCATTTATTTTGCTATTCCTTTAGTTATTTAGTTGAATTCAAAGATAGGATTAGTTTTCATACAGCACTTTGAAAATATCACCTGGGTGTCTTCTGTTGTGGAGTTCCTGATATCAGTCTTATAAACGTCCCTTTGAAAGTAATGTATCTTTTCTTTAGCTCTTTCAGAGTTTTATTTTTGACTTTTGTTTTCAGCAGCAAGATTATTATATGTAAAAATTTCTTTGCGGTTATCATTCTTTGGACTTTTCGAGTTTCTCGAAACTTTCTAGCCACGATGCAAGGTGTTTATCAGGGCCTTTCTTTATAGTCTCCCCTAAAGTTTAACTTTTCCTGCCCAGACTGATGAGTTTCTTGAAAGATCTCTTCTGTCTATCAGTTTATCAGCTGCAGCTTTGGGAAAACCCATCCTGCATCTTGTTCCTACAATGCTGCTTTGGTATCAGTTTTAAGATATCATCCAAAGTATTCAATTGGTTATAGGTGGGACGTGGTCCACAACTTCCTATCTATCATGGAAGCACACACCTCTTGTATCATTAAAGCATAACTGAGGATGTTTAGGTGGTTTGAGTGTGATATTTTAGTGACAATGTCACTAAATGTGCACCAGTTTCTGTCAGGAGCAAGTGAGTGAACAGAAGTGTTATTTACTGATATGATGAGGACCAGAGAAGAGGTCATGGAGGGCGGTGGACCAGTGCAGAAGGCTGCACAAGCGACGTACTGCAGAACTCTGAGTCTCAACATCCATCTGGGCAAAGAACTCCACCTGGATGCTCTTCTTTAAACTATCATTGCTGTGCTTTGCCTCTCGTTCTTCCACTGGACGGCCCTAAAGCTCTTGTTATGATCCCATGTGAATTACATTGAATGTAAAAATAAATCTGAGGATAATCAGCATCTTTCTATTAAGGCCTCCTATTAAAAGAACATGAAGTATATTTCAATTTTTATATTTCCTCTTATATAATTAATAAAGTTTTATAAAATTCACAATAAGAAAAGCTTATTTACATGTATGTTCTATTTTTTCCTCAGTATCTTATGTTTGCGGTTACTATTTTAAATGACCTTTATTTTGTTGTATATATGTGTGCTTAGTCTGCATGGTTATATATGTGTGTGTGTAAAGATCTATCTACCTATCTATTTATCTATCTGGAATATATTAAATATGTTAAAACTCCTTGCTATGGGTATACAGAAATACAATTGAATTTTTCATTTTTGTCTCCTGTTGCTATATTCACATATATATTCTTATGACTTGACAGGAAGTTATCTTGCATTCCATGAGTAGGCACCATATCATCAGTGGCCAAGAATATTTTTTCTTGAATTTTAATCATTTTTTAATTTCCTAAATCATCTGTTTTCTTTATTTCTGTATCTTCTAGTCTCTTCAGTAATTGTTCAATGGAAGTAGTGAAAGCAGATCATATTAGTCTTTCATAAGTTCTTTATTTTATCTATTTTTCTTTCTATGCTGTCTTATGGATGAGATTTTTAGCAATATCATCCAGGTGATGAATGACCCTTCATTTATTTCATCCAGTCATTGAATTTTTAAATCAAATGATTGTATTTGTTTAAAATTGTACATAATCCTTGTTCATATTTTTCCAAACAATTTTGATAATTTCTTGTTTCTTGTTCATGTTTGTAATTTCCTCTTTTTTTATCTTTACATGTTACTGATATCATTGTTTTACATGCAGTATTTTATAGATCTAATATCTTAAGCTCTTGTGGTTGTGATGGTTCATGGTGGTTTTCTAAACTGTTTATTTTGAAATTATGGATTGTGACTACATATCTCTCTATATCTACATTTATATCTTCCTGTGTATCTTTCCTTTAATATTTGTTTTTTATACTTTATGGAAATCCACTTCCCTACTTACTTCACCTCAATCCTGACTTACACTTCATATAAAAATGTTACTTTAAATTATTTCCTTTAGTTTGTTTATTAACTAGGACCTTACTGTAACATTGACATTCTAGCCTGGTTTAGGCAATTCCAACCTTCTTTAAGGTATATCTTCTCTATGTGAACCTTGGTTTTTCAAAATTAGCATGTACATGCATATGTAAGTAGAAATAAATTGCCGTTATAAGCAATTCTTTAAAAAGAAAACATAGATAAATGACTAACTCAGTTCTATTCTTTGGCTTCTCGGGTATGACTGCAATTTAGAGTAGAATGGTGTGATTCTCACGCCTCAGAGCACCAAATGTGGTTAGCGTGGGTAAAATTTACCTACCTGAAGAGCATGCTTCCTATGACATCAAGGGCTCTGGCTACAAAGGGACCTTCACAGTCCTGGAAAATGTCCCTCTCAAAAGATTCTAAGACAATCAACAACAAGCAAAGGCAAGCAAAGAGGGGAAGGTGACAGGCATCTGAGTTCCAATATTAAATATTTTTTCCTATTGAAATCACTTTAAATTTGTCAAATTGCCTTACTATCTTTCCCTCTGATGACATTTTTATTAAAAACCTTATTGTTTATACTTATATTAGCATTTTTCCTTAGTAAATTATAAGTAAACGTTTTTGAATATGTGTATGTGTGTGTGTATATATGTATGTGTGTGTATTATGTAGATATATACACACAGGTATACCTGCACATTATATAGGTGTGTGTGTATATATATGTATATATATATATATGTATAATACATTATACAATGGATACATATAATATGCATTGAATAAAATGTGTACAATGTATACATACATATCCATAGATATATACACACACACATAAATATCTTAGAATTATATATATATATTCTTTTTGAAGAATTGGAGTTGGTACAAGTCAAAATCAAGATCTGAACACAGATTTACATATATATATATGTATGTTTATATATACGTATACATGTATATTATATATATATTTGCGTGTGTGTGTATATACATATATATACATATATGTTGAAATCTTGGTTCTGGCCTGCACCAACTCTTCTACTATGGAAAAGTGGCTTTTGATTCTGAATCTCAGGCTTTAGAACCTTAAAATAAAAATGGTGGTAAGAATATTTACTACACGTGGTTGTTGGTAGATTTAAAAACACAATGAAACTGACATGTGTAGAAACCCATACGAACAATAGTAAATGATCATAATGCTACAAAAATATTACTTTTCATGCAAAGAGTAATAGCCTAGGATACTATACAAGAATCTGACATGCTTAGCATTTAAGGACTATTCTGCAGCCATAGAATGATGTCATGACAACATTGAAAAGCTTTGAATTTCCAGTTCCCTTTTATATCACTGACCCAGGATGATATTACTCAGGGCATGTTTCTTGGTGATTGCCATTTAGAGAGATAGGCTGTGCTTATTGGATGAATTATTCCTCTTTGAAGCAATAATATGCACTTGAATGTGTGGTTAGTTAATACCAGTATGTGTTAGAGTGCTAAGGCCTAGAAGAGCACCCCACTGAAATCAAATAAAATCTACCTGATTTATGTGCCAGACAATTAAATAAGACTCACAATGATTTTAGCAGCTTTACTGGTGCTCAGATTTACAGACAATTGAATTTCTTGCACAGAATCTTCCTGACAATAAAATTTAGTGATAAAGTGGGAAACATTGTTAGCACTAAGAAGGATATTGTTAAAAAGAAGAGAAAGAGAAATCTGTTATGGCAGCAACAAAAAGATTCAGTGTGAGTAAAGTTAAGTTAGTCATCTGGGGAGACAGAAAAAGAGGCCTAAAGTAAATGTTTAGAATGATATTAATCTTGCAGAAACAGAGGGTAGAAAATGACCTGGGGATATCATAGTAATTAATAGTCTGAAATTAAAAGTTCGAGGTCTAGCAGGTGTCATGAAGGAAAGTAAAATCCCAGGACATATATATTTAAAAAAGGTAATTAAAAATCAAGCAGATAATAGACCTTGTTCACACAGCATACCAGTACTAATCATTATTTCAATATTAAACTGAATTGAAGCATTGTTCCTTTTTTTCCTCCCCACAAAATACAAATCTTAAAGATAGTGTTAAATAATGATCAGAAGTGTGTAGAATGAAAATGCAACAGCATATTGACTGGGAGTCATTAACAGCTATTTCTGGAAATACTTTATAATTCCAAGCATAGATTAACTTTTGAGTTCAGAGATTTTTTTTCTTTGATGTGTGTTATAAAAGTCTCCAATAGGGGCTGGTCCAGTGGTGTAGTGGTTGAGTTCAATATGCTCTACTTTGGTGGCCCGGGTTCGTGGGTTCAGATCCTGGGCACAGACCTACACCACTGGTCGGCCATGCTGTAGCAGTGACTGACAAATAAAGTTGAGGAAGATTGGAACAGATGTTAGCTCAGAGCTAATCTTCCTCAGCAAAAATAAAAGAAACAAAAGCCCTCCAATAAATGTGTTATTATTCTAGCAGTATAGTGACCATATCTGAAAATTCAAACATCTGTTAGAATTTATTCTATTCTAATATCAAAGTTGGTTTTTCTTGAGTATTTAGGCATGAAATTACCTTAACTAAGTAGTATGGTCTTTGCATTCTTTAGACTTGATTGATATTTTTCTGATAAAGTATAATCATATTTTAATTATGTTAAATACAAATAATTTGTAGTCCCCCTAAAATCATTACATACTTGTGATAGGTATTTAATTTATCCTGAAAATATTTCTCTGAAATGCGTTTGCTTCAGCAAATATTTATTGAATGTATACTATATCACAAACACTGGTAGTTATGATAGTCCACAGATGAAATGGGCAGCCCTGGTGGTCTAGTGGCTAAGAATTGATGCTGTCACCACCGTGACCCAGGTTGGTTTCCTGGTCAAAGAACCACACCACCTGCCTGTTGATTGTCATACTGTGGTGGCTGCATGTTGCTGTGATGCTGAAAGCTATGCCACTGGTATTTCAAAGACCAGCAGTGTCACCCCAGGTGGACAGGTTTCAGCAGAGCTTCCAGACTGAGACAGACTAGGAAGAAGGACCCGGCCATCCACTTCTGAAAAAAACTGGCCATGAAAACTGTATGAGTTGCAGCAGGGCACTGTCTGATACAGGGCTGGAAGGTGAAAGGACGGCACAAAAAGCCCAAGCTGGGTTCCACTCTGTTGTACACAGAGTTGCTAGGAGTCGGAACTGACTGGATGGAAGGGAACGCTGGTAGTAGAGTAGGGAGGGCACAGGCTTTGATGCTGACTGACCTAATTTTCTAGCTGAGCCTTTTGTAGGTGTGTTTCGTTAATAATTCTAAAGCTCTGACCTTCACTTTCCTCTTTTGTAAACTAGTGGTAATAACTGCATTAGGATACTAGTATCTGTAAACTTGACATATAATGCTTTGTGCTGTTGTTTTTGTTGTTGTTTTGTTTATTTGGTCTGGTCTATATAATTTCTATGACTTTTTTGTTGTTGTTCATTATCTAAAGCTATTCTAAAATTAAAGCCACACACCATATTCTCCATTTAATTTTCCTCCCATCTGTAGAGTATGACAATCTTCCAGTCAATTATATTATCTTGTATGAAAGAGTTGTTATTAAATTAAAGGATATTTCTTAAAGATTTGTCCAAGTATCTCCCAGGGCTTCCAAGATGCTTACAATGTGTGAATTCAGAAAGAATGCATGTAAGAAAAACTCAGAGAAGAGTGCAGATATATTGGATTTCAACGTCCATATTAGGAAGAATAAATGTTATGAGGAAACTACAGGAAGAGATTATTTAAATCCATTTTAGAGCAAGTATATTATGAAGTAAACTTTGAACTGAACTTTGGATAATAAAAGAAAAGTAGCTTCAGATGAAAACCATACATATACACAGATGAATATTATTATAAATGTTTTCTGTGTTTGAATTTGTAATTATCATATACTGATTCTATGGGTTCTTTTTGTATGATTGCTTTGAGGCACCAAATTTTATTTCTTGCCATGCTGTATTTTAACCTACATATTCACTATAATAATTATATCTGAAAAGAAATTACATTAAAAAATGCCACTGTGATACTGGGTTGTGAGAGGATTAAATTAAATAACAGAATTACAATAAAATTTGGCTATTTGTCCAATATTTCTGCGTATAAGTTCTATGTTTCATATTTAAATATACCAGCATGTTTCATTAAATGCTGTATAAAATGTTTCCTAATAAACTGTTAATTTTTGTGTTCTTCTATATCCTCTGACTTTCGATTGTCTTAATATTTAGTGATCTGCCCTTTTTTTGTTTTTTCCTCTCATCTACAGAACGACGTGATAAAGTGATGGAAATTTTCTCAGAAATTGTGATTCCCCATAGTAACAAGTATTTAGAGCAATTGTGAACTGTTTTGAAAGCTGAAACTACTCGCAATTCTATACTAACCAGGAAAATTTAAAGTTAAGAATGCTAAAACAGCAGTTTTTCCATGAAAAGAACATTTTATTTTCTATCTTTCAAAGAGTGAAGAATGTTTAAAGGTAATGACAAACACGGAAACATAAGCGAAAATATAAACCTTGTAATTTCAGAAGTAGTCATATAAGTATTCCATCTCAAGAAAACAAAACATAATTTTGTTTGTAATTTAGAGTATAAGTACAAAGAACAAAATAAATGTTTTATTTGCTGAATTCAGTATTTTATTTTTATCTTTCAGTATTAGGTATAAACTTACATGTTGTGTAGCATTATGTACTTACATTGCGTTTGATTAATTAGTCATTTTACACTTAAATTACAGCTTTCCAAAAGGACAATTGCCAAAGATCCATGAAAGACGAAACTCAAATTTAGTTTTGAAAAACAGAGTAGAGACTTTAAAAAATATTAAAGTTATGAAAGAAGTATCTATTGATTTGGAAATATTTTGTCCATAATTTTGAAAATGTTTCATGTCAATTTGTAAATAAAAGCAATAAATTTGTGCTTGCCCTATTCAACAAAGAGGGTTAGAATTAGGGCATATTATATGAGTTTTTCATAAGAAATATTGGAAATAAGTAACTGACTTTGACCCGTTTTGTCTTTAATTTTCTTACGTGCGTTATGTATTTGTATCACTGAAAGGCGGAGCTAAACCCAAGTAGAGAAAAATCTCTGAATCCAATGATAAAATTGCTTAAGTTTCTTGCTGGACCTTTTGAAATCAGAAAGTTCAAATTTTAAAAATAATTATCCTGATATTTCAGTTTTTCTAATTGTCCCTCTTAATCACAGAAATACCAGCATTGTACCCAGTGAAATTATTGCTATATTAAAATTCACTGAGGACAAATCTGTCTACTCATATTAAAGCAAATGTGCACAGCTCCTTGAAAACAAATTTCTATTGGAATGCAGATAATTAAACTGGCACAAAAATATCTACACTATTATTTTGAGTGTTTTTATATTTAAAATTTTGATACATATTAGTTAAGGGACAAATATTCTTAGACTGTGTAAATGAAAAACAATCAATTGTTTTAAATATGACAGAAATATTAAAAACATCTGTGCTTTGTTTAAAAATAGAACTAGACATTTTTATTCAAGCAATTTATGTGACAAGATTGATTAAAGATAATTTGACATCCTTTAGGCATAAATGCATCACATATATATGTGACTCTGTGTGTGTGTGTGTGTGTGTGTGTGTGTAAAGAGCACCAACTAGAAGTACAATGGGGGGCATTTTTAAAATCTATGTGTTTAACAGTTATGACACAAAACTGCTTTAAGTATACATTAATGAAATTATTTTTCACTGTAATAAAAAATGGATGTAGTATAGTTTAGAAAGGAAGAACAATAACCTTTCTCTTTTCTTTTTAGTTCTCTTGGTAAAGCTAGTTTGAGGCCAGTGAGGATCAGCATATTCTAAGATAGCAATACAGCGACTGAGCATCAGATTTGCATCTCCACTTTAGATTTCTCATTCTCAAACCTCTTTTTGCCTTATCAGTACAGCTACCAAAGGGCTTAGCAAATGCAGCTGGAGTGGAATATTTCACTGCATTTCCGACTGAAAATTTAATTGTTCACGTCCATTTCCAGCTGCAAGCCATGTCTGCAGACTTGAGATAAATTCAAGCAAAGAACAGGATAGACTTGAGGACGTATGCAAATAAAATATTAACCCATATCTGCAAGAGTTAATGTAGCAATTTCTATTATAGATATTATGTACATTACTTAATTTCATTTATGCTTTACGTTGAATGGCCTCATCAAACTGAAAACTATTGAACCTATATTTCAAGTGGTATAGGTCAGTTTAAACATGCCTAATATTATCATGCCCCTGGCAAATTTATTTCTGCCATTTAGATCAAAGGCATTATTTGTTACATTTTCCTGCCTGCTTTTCAGATATACCACTATTCTTTCTTCCCTCTACAGCTGTAAATGTAATGCTTGTAATCCTTCAGAATATAGAAACAGAACTAAATTGTATAAATGACCTTATTTTCCCCCAAACAATCTTTTTCTCTTTGTGCAATTGCATTGTTATTCGTTTCTCCATGCTGTGCTTTAATTCATTTTAATAATTTATTTTACAAAAACATCATATTATACTGGGAAAGAATGACAATAAGAAAGATGAAAAAAAAAATCCAAATTTGTCAGATGAAAATATATCATTTTTTCTAACATAATGAGAAAAATTTGATCTCTGAGTAAAGAGAATATAGACTATAATAAAAGCCTATTAGAATGAATATATGGAAAGTAGGTATAATATGACCAACTCCAGTAAATAATTAAATTATGAGTACATGCTAAATTTTAAAAAAAGTACTTGATTCTGTTAGATTATAAAGCAAAAACAAATGAAAGACAAAATAAAAAGAAGAAAGAGGAGAAAAGCTACAAGACAAATTGGATTCCCTCTAGAAAGACAGGAGAGGCTGCAATCAGGACAAAATGAAATGCCAAGTCCCATTTTAAATGTCTTAAATAACGGTTGGAAATGTCTTTAAGCATAAACATTTCTATAGCTTCTTCTACATTATCAAATACTTAGAAAACACAGGATTTTTTTTCCTTTGGAAAGTTATAGTTGCTTTTTTGATAATAAGAAATTAATAAAGCATTTTCCTACTTACTTGTAAAAATTGATACTTCCTATTGTAGAAAGAAAATGTATTTGAACTAAGAGTACAATTAGTTTAGTTATAACTGTTTGTTTAGTTGTCACTTACTAAGACATTTTTTCTGAACATCATTTTCATCTAGATCAGCTGCAATTTTTCTTAGTTTATGAAGGTTTTGCTGTGCGTCTATGCTTAATGATTCTGTCATCACCAAGTATAGCCTCTGTCGTGTCACAATTGCTCTTCATACCTGTGAAGATTAGAAAGTGTATGGAGAGAAACATTTCCGTTTATTAATCCCTTATGGGTATTATTTCTGAAGCTGTCTATTGATGTGGTTGTTTTATCAGTTAGAAAATTGTGAGGTTACATCCCTGGAGAGAGTAGCTCTTTGGAATCATAAACTGGAAATAAAGAACTCTCTCTCTAGCCACTTTTTCATTTTGATGTATAATATTGATGAGAAGGGTAATAAAGTTTTGTTGGAGATGGAAGGTTCTGTTTATATTTTTGAGACACAAATAAATTAGCTTGGTTTAATAACATAATGTTTACTTTTTGAGAAGAGTCTAGATTGATAACAGATTAGATTGATCACATGGAGGCAGAATGGTAAAATGGTTTGGAATTCAGAAGAACTTTGGGGGGCAAACTGTCTTCAAAACTTACTTTATGGCATTTAGTAAGTTAATCATACTTCATGAGTGTCAATTTCCTGAACTGTAAGACTGATGAAACAATTTTTGCCTTGAAAGTTTTAATGGGTTTTGGAATGAAGTAGATGACTCATGGTTCATACTCAATTAGCATATCTCAACTAGCATTAAATTCATATATTAGTTTAAATAACTGGCACAGAACCGACCTGACAACACAAAACTAATTAGATTTTTTTCATTAGAAATTCACCCATTCCTTTAAGTAGTTATACTGTTTCACATATTCTGAAATCGAAATAAATACTTCCATTGTGGTAGACAAAACACTCATAGATTATGGTACTGTGTGCAAAACAGTCTTAGTAAAGATTAAAGATTAATAATTGATAAAGATTCATGATAACTCTGAACAAACAGTTTTATGTTGGGAACTCTTGGCATTGCCAATAATAAAAAATATACGTAGTTTAATACATAAAAATATATTTCTTAAATTTTCCACATTTATTTTTGTATTACAGAATTTAAGAGTAAAAGGTATGACAGGGTTACATAATCCACATTTTGGGAGATATATAATTCAGTCCAGGCATCCTCTCATCCATCTCATCTTGAAGAAGAGAACAAAAATAATCAAGTAAAGATGACGAGATCAATAATCCAAGCTGAGAGAACAGCATCTTCAAAGCATTGGAGACTAGAGAGGGCATAATGGTTCAGTATCTTTTGGATGTAGAATGTAAGATATAGGACTCATTGTAAGAGAGAGGATTATAGAGGGGAGAAGCCATCAGATGATCTATGCATCATTCATTTAAGGGGAGCAGTCTGTCAGAATTTTACTCCAGAAATATCACTCTGACATTTAGTGTAGAAAACGGAATCAATCAGAACTGGGGAGACTCCCTTAGAGGCAATATTAGTAATCTAGCTAAGAGATGACGAAGAACCCAAAATATGAGATAATTAGGGGTGAGATTGACTAGACTTGACTACTCTGATGAAAGAAGAGGAAAGCCACTAGTCTCCGTACTAATGTCATTCACTAGGTATGACAGCTCAGAACTCAGAAGAGAAATCTTAGATGAACACATCATATTAGAAATCATCGTCAGTTTTAATGTTCAAATACTAATTTAGTTTTGTTGACTTAGTACAGTTTTCAAACATTTTGTAACGTATAGAAAAAAGACTCCTCTGTTCAGTTGTAATCATTCAGTTTTGTTAAACAATTTTAAAATATTTTGAAATATGTCAATAAAAGATAACTTTTTTCTCTAATATTTAGTTTTATATTGCCATTGTATCTTTATTTTAGTGTTGAAATAGCTTAGATTTGTTTATCATTTGTTTCCTGTTCCCGTACACCCACCATGAAATTTTTAAAGTTGATACAGCCTTACAAAAGATAAGATTTTCTAGTAGCAGGATAATTATGGTTGTTTTCACCACTGAAGTACATCAACTAGTGGGTAATGATACATTTTATGAAGTACCTTTCCAAGACTTTTCCATCAATATTTTAGGTCAAAGGACAGCCATGAAAGTTTCATTTATGGTTTTTTACATTTGAGGTAGAGCCTGGGAGAGTATATATGTATGTGAAAGGGTGTGTTGTTTGTTTATGTCTGTTTATTTTAGTGTACAAATTAGATAACAACCGACTACTTCACCAAATTTTCAGAAAAGGGTTACATTGTTAACAACTGTGAAATGTGATTCTTATTTTTAAGCCACAGTTGCAAAACATCTCCTTCCTGAACTAGATTCCTACAGCTCTGAATTCCATTAAAGAATGTGTTCGGAAGTTCCATGACTTTCTCTCCAGAGGATTATTAAATTGTGTTTATTATCATTACCATAATATATATCAATTAAAAATCTATGCCTCTATGAAAAGTCATTTGAGAAACCACAGACCTTTTATGTCATATAAAAAAGGAAAATATATTTTGACATATTAAACTTTTGATGTGTGAGTAAGAATTGTGCACTAATCACAGAGGAACAACTTAAAATGGACCTTTGCAAGCAAAAATAATTCTGCTAACACTGCCCTTGAAAAAACAGCTCATGAGATCTTTGTTCATTTATTTATTTATTAAAAGTCCTTGTTTTACTCTTATTTAAAAACTTAAATTTTTACTAAAACCTACACTTAATGGATATAGAAGCCCTAGCTCTATCATAATCTACATTTCTCAGAATAAGGTGGAAAATCCAATATTACTGGCCAGAATATTAAGCTCCCGAAGGGAATTTTTGTCCTTCATTATCTAATTCGGCAAGCCCTGTCTTTGCACCCAGCTCAGTCTTAGTGAGCACACGTCTATGGACCTGATAAGTCTTCTTAATGATGCCAAATCTGTGGCAAATGACCCACACATTTCAAATAATATTCACATGAGCTAAGAATAAAAGTAATTTATCCTTTGTCTGGAACAGGTGTTTCAAAATGACTTTCAGTAAGTCATGCTCAGGTTTGATTCCCACACCTGTGAGAGAATGTCCCAAGCAGGTGACAGATTGCTTATCCACTAAATTTACATTTGTCACTTTAAATAATGCAAACATTTTTCCCGTACATCCATATCATTACGTTTACGTCATTTGAAAGTTCATTATACAAATACGCCACCCTAGCTTTACCTTGAAAACAACCTAAGCCACTCTTTCTAAGACAGAAGCTACTGAAAGAAACCTAAAGAACCTAAATTCTAAGAGTGTGTTTCCACTCCAGTAATAGAAAACAGAAGGTGAGAAGAGTATCATTCAATTTTTTTAGAAGTTCTATACACTTACAAGGTCATATGTACTTGATCTTGGCTCTTTGTTGGGGTCTAGAAACATCAATGATGTTTTTTATTTCGCTTTGAGCAGCACAATAATTCCCTGGCTTACTTCTTGGTGTCGCTTGATTTCCTTAGCAGAGCCAAAAAATAGCGGTCTAATATTTAGAAAAAGTGTAAGGAAAGATTTAGTGCACCTTTACAATAGGTCAAGTATACATGATTCAACATTGTATATCCCAGACTCTAAAAGACTCATTTTCTGTCTTTATCATCTGCAGGAGACCTAGTCAGTGGTAATCCTGTATGTACTCAGCCATCACTGTTCTCATACAGGTGGACAGCTTTTTGTTTCAAGCAATTGTGACTGCCCGATAACTGTCACTAGCAGGGTTGTGTGAGGAGGCTGGAAGTGCTGGGGAATTAAATTTCCCCACCCCATCCCCGCTCCCCCAACTACAGTCATCAGAGTATGACTGGAGGGTATTGGTAAGTAAATTACTCCATATCTCACCCCTCAGGTGGGCAAGTCTAAGGTATGTTCTCACAGTGTTCCACACACCCCCAGTGGGCCAATGACCCATTTGTCCATAGTAGTGAGCTGCTCATTGATGCACTTGGAAGCTCTCTTCTCCACTCTTGACATCTCTTCACCCAGGCTGGTCATTCTTGAGACCACTGACAAAGTAATTGCCCGTCAGATTTTTGTTTCAGAGTTGGCGTCTGCAGATATCCCAATTAAGACACCCTGAAACCTTTTTTTTAATTATAAGAGGAAGCAGTTAACTTCATCTGAAATACCCATTTTGTGAGCTCCTCTTCATTAATCATTAAATTGAATGAACAGAAAAATTTGCTTAGTACACACCCACGCACACACATTAATATCTGTTTAGAATCTTAGATTTCTGGCAAAATAGCCTATGCATAATGTAGCCAGATTTTTCTAACAGAAACAATATCTTTAGAGTCTCCCTCAACCTTATTCATTCTTTCACTTCACACATTTTAATAAACTATTTTTGTTCTTATCATCTGGCTTCCTAGTCTGCTAAAAATTAGACAGCTTAAATTAAAATTCAGGAGCTAGTCTACTAACGATAAAAAGAAAGAAAAATTCACTTTCAATAAAACAAAAAGTTTCAGAAAGCAAATCATTTTACAACCTCATGATCTAGAACAAATCTGGGTGTTCCTAGGTCAGTTTCTAATCAGATGAATTATCAAGAAAATCTTCAGTGATGTTCGGAAATATTTTTGTAAGAAATTAAAAATGTTTAATATATTTTTAAATGACAAATAAAAATGTTTTGTTCCAACAGCCTATCCTGAAAAGTTACATAGCAGAACTAATTTTTAAAATTCAGAATAGCTAACGGTGCACTCTAAAGAAGTATAATCTAAACTGAAATTTTGACAGTTTCGACCTTATGAAATGAATGTTTCCTTTAGTCATGCATAAAAGTGGTGAGTGAGGCAAGCCACATAACGGAGAAGATCGTCAAACTTCTTTAGACAATAGGCTGTTCTAAATCTTTAAAACACTGTAATGAGAAAGCATAAAAATTTTTGTGCCTAAAAAATGTTTTTATTAATTTATATAACAGATTGCCATTTTTACTAAAAGCCCAAAACTTTATAGTAAACTAAATAAGCCTTTTAAAACACTCACTAAAAAAAGAAATAAAATATACAAATTAAGATCAAACAAAATGTTTACCCATAAGCAGAATTATAAACTAACCAAAAAAAGGGATAATTTGCATACGAAGCATATTTTTATGTTTTCCCTTTTTTTAAAATATATATATCTATACTGGATCAATTTGGCTGTAGCATTCAAAATCAAATCATGGAAAAATGTTATTAAAACGAGTATTACATACATCGAGATCCAGATCCACAACTAGGCCTGGGAGGAATTAAACTAGTTTAATGTAGCCAATTGTCCCTTTTTATGATAAATATTAGCATCTTTAATAATATATACTATTTTTCTTATGTTTGATGTCTTTTAACCTAATTCAGTGGCTAAATTATTTTACAAATCCTGGAAGATTTTTCATATACATCTGGGAAATCATTTACTATAGTTTCTGAATCCTAAAAGTGACTTTGGAGCAAAACTGTTTTCATTATCCTCAGAATTTTTTATTTTCCCTAAAATAGAAACACCACAAGAGGGTACAGTTCTTTAGCTGTCTGTTATAAACACATTTTGTAATAAGAAAAGAAACACCACAAGAGGGTACAGTTCTTTAGCTGTCTGTTATAAACACATTTTGTAATAAGAAAACAATGACTATGTGTTTGTGCATATAGATGTTAAAGTTTACATATTTCAGTTTTGGTTGAAATTAGGTGAGTATGTGAACGAATGTTAAGTAAGTTTATATATTTTCTCTTCTGATATATTCAGGTGAAAATATGATAGCTTTCATTGTCATGTATATTTTTAACATAGTATACTTTATCCAAGCTGCCCTTTGAGAACCACAGTAATTTAGCTCACTGTGTCAGTGGACAGTTTACTCAAATTGTACTTCCACTTCTGTAAAAGGAAGGCGTTTGTTCCATAGCCTCCTTGATCTTCCACTGCTGTGATTCTGAGGCCGTGTCCAGATCTCAGTACATCTTCTTGAATGTGAACACCCCCATCCACTGTTTGTGCCTTCATCTATCACTTGGACTCTTCTTCATCCCTACTCTTTAAAATCAGAGGGTCCTTCCACATACTGAATCCCTCTTAATCCACAAAAAAAGACCCAAAGTTGTATCTTGATTTATACGTATCTGATGTTCGTATCTAACTATAAACTCCAAGGAGCAGAGACCAATTCTCATCCTAATTTGGTATCTGCCATTGTTCAGAGGATTAGTATTATCTATTGTTCTTAGCACAATACTTTGGAGAGACTGGCAAGTGATACATACAATGGATATGTATACATTCATTGATTTCATTGCTTGGTTGGTAATTATGTTACAGATAATAAGTTGTTTCCTTTTAAAATCTTCAAAAACAATACAAATATATTAACTGAGCAAATCTAAAAATTATTTGTTTTAAAGACATTCCAAATACTTTTAGGCATAATTTTTATTCTCGTCATTGCATGTTGCCAGAAATAGACTAAGAATTAA